>NC_141006.1:50113663-51512846 GCF_052327205.1 Somniosus microcephalus | reverse complement strand
TGGCCCTTAGTGTTAGGTGGGGTTACGGGGATAGGGCTTGGGTGGGATGGCTGTTGGTGTAGGGACCGGGTGCTAGGGTTTGGATGATCAGCCATGATCTCGTTGAATGGCGGAGCAGCCTCGAAGGGCCGAATGGCCTACTCCTGCTCCTATCTTCTATGTTTCTATGTTTCTATGAAATGCCATAGCATACAAGGCTATGGACCAAATGCTGGATAATGGGATTAGATTAGACAGGGCTTGATGGCCGGCGCAGACGCGATGGGCTGAAGGGCCTCTTTCTGTGCTGTATAACTCTATGCCTCTATGATGTCAAGGGCAGTGACTCTCATCTCACCTCTAGAATTTAGCTCTTTCCTCCATGATTGGACTAAGTCTGTAATGAGGTCTAGAGCCACATGGTTCTGGTGAAACCCAAACTGAGCAGAAGTGAGCAAGTTATTGGTGAGTAAGTGCCCTTGATAGCACTGTCGACAACACCTTCCATCACCACCTGGCGCAGGCCCAGGCTGGCAGCCATGTCCTTCAGGACTCGGCCAGCTGGGTCAGTACTGGTGCTACGGAGCCACTCTTGGTGATGGACATTGAAGCCCCCCACCCAGCATACGTTCTATGTCATTGCTCTGAAATTGCCAGGAGCACACTGCCCACTATTAAGTGTTTGAAATGTATTGGGTGTTCTAAATGCCTACACAAATGGCATATGCCAGCCTCATTAAGGGTTTCAAAGTCATACAAATTCTTTACACCACATTTTCCATGGGTTGCTGCTGAAATGCAACATCTTTAATGAAGGCCTGTTTAACATGGGTGAATGTGGTAGCCCTCTTCCTGGTGGTAAAGCAGCTTGTGTCAGTAAATCCTTGGCCCCACTCCCTTGGCATAAGGGCGAGGCTTCCACTCATGAACCCACCAAGGTACCTGGGGTTAGGGCAAGAGCACAGCACTTGCATGAGAGAGGCAGGTGACACAACACCATGGGTGTATCTTGGACATCTGCTGGCACAGAGAGCACGGTAAATGCGGTGCCAGATGATCGCATGGGGGTGTCCACTGAAACAAGTGCTGGCAGATGGGCAGATCAGCCTATCTGCCTATCCCATCAGGCAGTGGAAGAATTTCCAGCTCTTCCAGGCCAGGTCAGCAGTGGGTCCCATGACTTGTATGTTGGGTTCATCCCAGCATCAAGGTCATTGAGGACGAAGGAGGCCAAGGCTGAGAGAATTCCCGGTGTGGAAATTTCCTACCCTAGGCCCTGCTCCCTTTGATGTCAGGGACCATATTTGAGGCAGACAGAAGATTGGCCAATCCTGGGCCTCAAAGTTAATATACAGCCTGGGGATTCTGAGCGGAGATTTGGCGATTCCGGAACCCACCGGAGCTTCGGCCTCTGTCGGGCCTCCTGTGCCCAATTTCCACCCTGGACTGTAAATGGGGCAGAAGACCGTCTTTTACAGACCTCCCTCTGATTATTCCTCTGCAACTCTTCCTTATCCTAAAGCTCTCTGAGGGCAAGAGGAATTTACAGGGAATGCCAATTATAACAGTTTAGGCGAGAAGCTGCTTAAATATGTAAATCAGGGTCCGACACCAGTTGTAGAACCCCGATTGCAATTATCAGATACAAATGGGCCGAGCGTGCATCCTGCATCCTCTGCCTATTTGTGTCAGGCATTGCGAGACCTAACCAATGGCCCTAAAGGGACCACTGAAGGCCGCTCACAAAATGTAATTTTTTTTGGTGGGGCCTGAAGGAGGAGGACTGCTCCTCCTGGGCCCATGTAAAAACTCTGGCCCACTGCTAGCCCTTTCCAGGCCTTCCCTGGGATCGCTTTTCTCCCCAGTCTGGCCCAGCGTGAGAGCCAGGCAATTCCCACCCTCCCACAACAGGCAAGGTGCCTGTTTGGTGCCTGCAGCTCGCCGGGAGGAATTAAATGAAGCCGTAACCAAAAAGAGGTCAGACCTCTCGACACCAGTATCAAGCGGGCAACGCAACTGCCTTGCCCCAGTGAGTGAAAATGTGATTCTGAGGTGATGGCATGTTGGTTTTTACTTTGTGGATAAGTTGGCACCTGTTGAAAGTGTGGTAGCACCCTTGCTTCTGAATCAGAAGGTCATGGGTTCAAGCCCCACTCCACAGACTTGAGGCTGACACTTCAGTGCAGTACTGAGGGAGTGCTGCTCCATCAGAGTTGTCGTCTTTTGGATAAGACATTAAACCGAGCCTCCATCTGCCTGCTCAGGTGGATATAAAAGATCCCATGGCACTTTTCGAAGAAGTGCGTAGGAGTTCTCTGAATCTCCTGGCCAACATTTATCCCTCAACCAACATCACCAAAAGCAGATTATCTGGTTATTTATCTCACTGATGTGTACAAATTGGCTGCCATGTTTCGTAAATTATAATAGTGACCTCTTCAAAGGCACTTCAATGGCCATAAAACACTTTGGTATGTCCTGAGAAAAGAAAAGAAAGACTTGCATTTATATAGCGCCTTTCACAACCACCAGACGTCTCAAAGTGCTTTTTTGAAGTGGAGTCACTGTTGTAATGTGGGAAACTCGGCAGGCAATTTGTGCACAGCAAGGTCCCACAAACAGTAATGTGATAAGGACCAGATCATCTGTTTTTGTTATGTTGGTTGATGGATAAATATTGACCAGGACACCAGGGATAAATCCCCTGCTCTTCTTTGAAATAGTGCCATGGGATCTTTCACGTCCACCTGAGACAACAGACGGGGCCTCGCTTTAATGTCTCATCTGAAAGATGACACCTCCGACCGTGCAGCACACCCTCAGCACTGCATTGGAGTGTCAGCCTAGCTTTATGTGCTCAAGTTCCTGGAGTGGGACCTGAACCCACAACCTTCTGAATCAGGGGCAAGTGTGCGACCCACTTTTTTTTTAATATACTTTATTGAACATTAAGAACATTTACAACATCGTGATCATTTCATTGTATCATACAAATCAATTCCGCCGCTCTGCACAGCCATTCCGCCACCACATTTTAACATCAAAACCTTAAGTTTAATTTGTCTCCTGTAACATATCGACTGTATTTTAAAAATTGATTGTAAAATACTATCTTTAAATTCCTTTCTGAATAAAACATCCACAGAGCCTTATAATGATCTTTTAGCTTATATTTAAAATACTCTTTTAGTTTGATTCTCCTCCCCTTAAAAAACAGAGCATTCCTTCTTTGCACAATCACGAATCTAGCCAAACTGAACATTAAATTAATTGCCGCTCCGCTAGACTCGGGTAGACTCTCCTGCAATCCCCATCTCAAAATTGAGTCCCACGGAATTCCCATTCTCGCTCTTCGGTCCCTACCCAGCAAAAATACTTCACACAACTGTTGAACATAGTACTTTAAATCATTTAACTGTGGACATAACACCAGTAAATGGGACAGAGTCTCATCCCGTGTCCCACACACTGGGCAAGTTGCCCCCTCCACTCGTCCAATCTTGCACAAGACCGTCATGGTAAAAATCTGGTTATGAGCCAATTTGAAATCCAGTCCAATCCACTCTGGACATTTAAAATGTGCCCACACTCACTTCCAAATCCTGTTGAAGTCCAGCTGTGGGTATATACTCTGCCAAAACTCCTGACCAGCAGGTGTCTTGAATCTCCATTCTCTAAATACCTCATAGAAATCTCGAGTATTACAGTTGTCAAATTGGACCAACTCTCCCCCTTTCTCCAGCAGAAAGCTTGGCAAAGCGGGACGCATTTTACTTCCTTTGGAGATTTCCGCATTTATTTCTTCCATCCGATCCTGTGGCATTGCCCCCACAATCTTCTCATACATGATCCCTATTGCTTTTTCCTCTACCTCCTGATCCTCCATGTCCCTCACCATGTCCCTCACCATCGCTTCCGGCAACCAACCGGGAATTACCTCGTATAATACATCTTTCACACATATAATACCGGCTTTTATAAAAGCTTGATTAAATAAAACCTCTCCTTCGATGTTGATCCACCTGTTCAAAAATAAGGGCTGTTCTAAAAATTCAGTACAAAGAAGGTTCACTCGGTTAATCCCGGGGATGAGGGGGTGGTCATATGAGGAGAGGTTGAGTAGATTGGGACTCTACTCATTGGAGTTCAGAAGAATGAGAGGCGATCTTATTGAAACATATAAGATTGTGAAGGGGCTTGATCGGGTGGATGCGGTGAGGATGTTCCCAATGATGAGTGAAACGAGAACTAGGGGGCATAATCTTAAAATAAGGGGCTGCTCTTTCAAAACTGAGATGAGGAGAAACTTCTTCACTCAGAGGGTGGTAGGTTTGTGGAATTTGCTGCCCCAGAAAGCTGTGGAAGCTACATCATTAAATAAATTTAAAACAGAAATAGATAGTTTCCTAGAAGTAAAGGGAATTAAGGGTTACGGGGAGCAGGCAGGAAATTGGACATGAGTCTAGGTTCGGAATGCTCATGGCCCTGTGGGTAGTGGAGTGGGCCCAGGGGCCGTGTAGCCTGGTTCTGCTCCTACTGTGTTCTAATTCTGTGTTAGATTTCAGGAGATGGTTTTATTCCTGTTCCTGGCTGGGGTGGTGATCGCCTTTACAGAAGGTAAGTACTGTAGAAAATATAGGGACAGAGTGATCTCCTGGAAGAATTTCGATCGCCTAGATGGGTCGAAGAGGAATTTCCCAGATTTTTTTCTCCCAAATTGGCCATTGGGTCTTTATCTGGTTTTTCGCCTCTCCCGGGAGATCACATGGGTTCGGGTGGATGCACAGTGATAGAAGATTTGAGGTTAGGATCAGATCAGCCATGATCTTATTGAATGGTGGAGCAGGCTCGAGGGGTCGATTGGCCTACTCCTGCTCCTATTTCTTATGTTCTTATGTTCTTATGTTCCTCAGCCCCCATGGGCATAAACTGCACACTTTTTAAAAATTGGGCCCAAGTCTCTACAACCTCCTTATAAAACCTAGGGAGAAGTTTAATCGATTTCAAAAACATATTGGCCCAGTAATTCCGTTCCAAACGCGTGAGTACGGTCGGGGTACTCACGCGTCTGGCCGGAGGAAATGCCGGTTTTCAGCATGCACAGCGCATGCGGGGAAAACCGGCATTTCCAGTCCTCTGAACGAAGGGGTTCAGAGGCACAGCGCGTGCGACTGCACAGGCAGCGCTTGCGCAATGAACTTCGTCGATTTCATTCATGGATTCAGTGAGGTTAAGTCCTTACAAGTTACACTTGAAAAAAGCATGTGTAAAGTTGCTCCAGAGGCTGCAGAGGAAGATATATTTTATCGTGGAGCTTCTGAAAGGCAATATTTTTGTTTGGGAAAGGGAGGAAAGTTATTTTAAGAAATGCTGAGGTAAGTTTTAAAGTTTAAATTTTTTTTTTAAACGGGTTTTCAGTACTGTAGGTAGAAGGAGCAATTGTGGCTGTGTGAATTGAATGTGAAAATGAGTGTTCTAAAATGAGTAATGTAACATTTCCAACACTTTTAAGAAAGAAACTTTTCATCAGTAATAAGTAATTATGTATGTATGTCCGTATATATTCCTTTACGTATATGTATGTATGTTTTATATTCCTTTACTTATGTGTATGAATGTATGTTTTTAATTATGATTTTCCAATAAGTTACTTTCTCTGAAAGTCATAATTAAATACATACATTCATACACATAAGTAAAGGAATATATACATACACGCAAAGGAATATATACAGACATACATACATAATTACTTAAAAGAATATATTACTGATGAAAAGTTTCTTTCTTAAAAATGTTGGAGTCATTTTTACATTTAATAAACACAGCAAATTCAATTCACATAGCCACAATTGTACTGAAAACTCGTTTTAAAAAACAAAAATAAACTTTAAAACTTACCTCAGCATTTCTTAAAATAACTTTCCTCCCTTTCCCAAACAAAAATATTGCCTTTCAGAAGCTCCACGATAAAAAATATCTTCCTCCGCAGCCTCTGGAGCAACTGTACTCATGCTTTTTTCATGTGTAAGTTGTAAGGGCTTAACCTCACTGAAAGCATGAATGAAACCGGCGAATTTTACTGCGCACGCGCTGCCTGTACAGTCGCACGCGTTTTGCCTCTGAACCCCTTCGTTCAGAGGACAGGAAATGCCGGTTTTCCCCGCATGCGCTGTGCATGCTGAAAACCGGCATTTCCTCCGGCCAGACGCGTGAGTACCCCGACCGTACTCGCGCGTTTGGAAGGGAATTACTGGGCCAACATTTTACATGTCAATAAAATGAAAAATTTAACAATTGCACGATTTGCCCCCTCGCATCTGCGACTGAGGGTCCAAGGAGGTGCATTGCGCAAGAGGTCATCGTCGTACGTATCCTCACACTGTTCCCTTTCGGGAACTGTATGAAGTGGTGGAAGGGTTTCTGGCCACGTTAACACTCCTTCCGTGACCATAACCACCTTCATACCAGCCATTAGGGTGGTTAGTCCTATGGCGCGAGGGTTTTACGGGCTCCCACAACCCATCCGAGGGGGGGGGGGCCACCCACACCCGCGGACGCAAGTATCCCGCTGGATGTCCACCCAGAATTTATAGTTGGAGCTCCGACTACACTTGCTGGGACTGGCTGGAGCGGGGTTCGAAACCCTACTCCTTCTGGCCCAGCGGCGGGGATGCTTACCGCTATGCAAAAGGCCCACTCCGCGCAAAAGATGACACCCTTACGTTTCCTGCACCTTTTCCCTCCCCGTGACTGGAGCCCTATGCTGCCACTTGAAAGACCAAGCTATCATCTGTCCTTTTTGCGGCGCCTTGGGCTTCTCATTGCCAATGATGAGCAGGCGCTGCACCTCCACTTCATTGAGGAGATTGCTGAGGTCATCATCAGTTCAATTGTGAGTTCTTTTAATGCCGTGAATTGTGCTCATTCCAGCCATTTCACGTTGCTAATCTGAGTGGGCCTTTGGCGTAGTGGTAGCATCCCCGCCACTGGGCCACACGGCGTAGGGTTTCAAACGCCGCTCCAGACAGTCCCGGCAAGTGGAGTCGGAGCTCTGGCTCTAAATTCTGGGTAGACATCCAGTGGGATATTTGCGTCCATGGCTGTGGGTGGCACCCCCTCCTCGTATAGGTTGTGGGAGCCCGTAAAACCCTCCCGCCATAGGACTAACCACCCTAATGGCTGGTACAAAGATGGTTACGGTCACAGAAGGAGCGTTAATCACGGCCAGAAATCCTTCCACCACTTCATACCGTTCCCCAAAGGGAACAGTGTGAAGACACGTTCGATGACGACGTTGCTAATTAAATAAATGGAATGAAAAAAATGCTTTCAGGGCTTTTAAAAGTCCTGAAATTGCTTTAATTCTGTTTAAAACTACTTCAGATTCTTCAAAATAATTTAAACGTTTTTAAAAGTTTATAAAAGTTACCAAAAGCTTCTTAAAAATACAGAAAACCTATTTAAAATGCTGCTCTACATGTAAAAATGCTTTGCAGCTTGTGAGAAGCATTGGGGGCGTGTCCTTTTAAACTGAGACCTCAAGGGGCATGTCTCACTTGCACAGCGCTCCAGGCTTCGCGCTGGCTGCACTCCTGGGCGGCGTGACGTCAGACGCTGCCCGGGATTCTTCAGTTTCAAAATGGAATTCCAGGCGTCCCTGGAGGTGACCGGCAGGCGCGTCGGGTAAGTGCAGATAGGGGGCTTGCACGCGCGGCAAGCCCCCGACCCGAATTACTGCCCCATTATTGTATTCCATATAAAATATCCCCTGCCCTCCTATCCCACTTCATTTTAAAAAATGCTCTAAACAATTCTTCCAAAAAATTGTATTTGACTTCTGAAGAAATTTCTTCACCCATTTGATTCTAAAGGATTTTTTCTTCAAATCAATAGCTGGGAAATTGAGTCCTCCCTGATTTCTCCGTCCAATGATGGTATTGTAAGCCACCAAGGCTGGTTTCCCTTCCCATAAAAACCTCACACAAGCTTTTCGGATGGACTTTTCCACCCACTCAGGAATATCCTCTACCGTCAATAAGTACCATAGTGTGGCAGAGCCACCAAAGGACTCAGAGCGGTTGTACATAATTCCTTTAACAGCAATGTAGTTACTGTCTGTGCCTGTACCTTTAATTACACTGTTTGACTGTACAATGTCTAGTTACCTTTACAGCGCGGGTTCAACGTGATGACGTCATGCCGTTGGTCACGTGATGCCCCAATGGCGGGAAGAACGTGATGACGTCATGACGGCAGTCTTCTGACCAGGGGATCAGTCCTCGTGGAGCCCTCGAGGAGAGTCGACCTGTTATTGATGTGTTCTAGCAGTTTCCAGTTTAAACTCGTTTCCTTTCATTAAAGCTCATTATTTTAATTGCCTGAGTCGAACTCAGTCTTTTTGACAGGAACCTCCGTTCCTACATTGGTGACCCCGACTTCTACGGACGATTCTCGTGGAAGATTCGACATGGACACGAACGCCGTCACGCTGAAACTGCCACAGTTCTGGGAGCAACAACCAGACGCCTGGTTCATCCAGGCTGAAGCCCAGTTCGCCATTCGGAACATCATCGCGGATCAGACCCGTTATTATTACGTGGTCTCCGCCCTCGACAGCGCAACTGCATCACGGATCATCAGCCTCATCGGTAGTCCTCCTACTGACAGCAAGTATGATGCGATTAAGGCATGGTTGCTTCAGGTTTTCGGGCTATCAAAGTTGGAGCGTGCTCGCCGGCTCATCACGCTGCCCGGCCTCGGGGACTCCAAACCGTCCGAGCTCATGAGCCAAATGCTCACGCTCTTGGGTGCTGAACCGGAATGTTTCCTCTTCCGGGAGCTTTTCCTCTATCAACTGCCTGAACAGGTTCAGGCTGCCCTAGCCAGATCCGACATTGCAGACTGCGCAAAGCTTGCGGCTGAAGCCGATAAGATTTTCACGGTTACCCAGCAGTGCTGCGCGGCCACGAGGCGCCCACCCCCCACAGACGCGGTTCCCGCTTCTCCTACAGCGGGCTGGTGCTCCTAACACACCCGTTTTGGCGCGAAAGCACGATGCTGCCATTCCCCCTGCAGTTTTTCGCCCCCAAAAAAAACAAGAAAGCGCAGGCGGCGTCCCTGCCGACGGATGACCAAGTCTAACGGGCGTTCCGCGGTGGCGATGGCCGTCGGTTCTATGGGGAAACTCCTCTATATCACCAATCTTGGGCCGCCGTTTTCTTTGTGACACCGGGGCGCAGTGTAGCATTCTACCTGCATCGAAGCTTGACATGCAGACTGGGAACCTCGGTTTTCCCTCGTAGAGGCTAACGGCGCAGCTATTTGAATGTTCCAAAAGTGGTGGGTCGAAGTCTGTTTCGGCGGTCAGCGCTTCTTTTGGGAATTCGTCACGGCCACAGTGTCACAGGCTATCCTAGGGGCGGATTTTCTGTGTGCCAACAGCCTACTAGTCGATGTCCGGCACCGCCGGCTGATCAACGCGGCCACCTTCCACTCAATTCCGTGCTTCCACAGTACCTCCATGGCGCGCTCCATAACCTATGCTTTCTCTCCTCCAGATGACTTCGCGCGGCTCCTCGCGGAGTTTCCGGAGCTGACAAGGCCCACCTTCTCCTCTTCGGCGACGAAACATGGTGTTGAACATCACATCACCACTACTGGCTCCCCGGTTTATGCGCGGGCTAGAAGGCTCGAACCCGGCAAGCTCGCAGCTGCAAAGGCGGAGTTCACCACGATGGAGTGGCTCGGGATCATTCGGCGATCCAAGAGTCCCTGGTCCTCGCCTCTCCACATTGTGCCGAAACCAGGCTGCGGCTGGCGGCCATGCGGTGACTACCGACGCCACCATTCCGGATCGGTACCCGATCCCGCATATCCAGGATTTCCCGGCCCACTTGGCGGGAAATTCTATCTTCTCTAAAGTTGACCTCGTCCGTGGATATCACCAGGTTCCAGTGCACCCACAAGACGTCCCGAAAACTGCAGTCATCACCCCTTTTGGCCTCTTTGAGTTCCTGCGGATGCCGTTTGGCTTAAAGAACGCAGCACAGGTGTTCCAGTGTTTAATGGACTCCGTTCTTCGAGACCTGCGTTTCATTTTCGTCTACCTTGACGACATACTCATCACCAGTGCCAGCAAGGAGGAGCACATCTCCCATTTGCGTTCCCTCTTTACGCGCCTCAGCCAACACGGTTTAATCATCAACCCGGCCAAGTGCCAGTTCGGCCTGCAACAAATCGACTTCCTGGGACATCGCATAACATCGGACGGCGCCGTCCCTTTGTCGACGAAGGTTGAGGCGGTTACTTCTTTCCTGCGGCCGTCGACAGTCAAGGCCTTGCAGGAGTTCCTGGGGATGGTCAACTTCTACTACCATTTCGTCCACAAGACGGCTCAACTCATGCAACCTTTGTTCGGGGCCCTCAAGGGCAAGTCCGGTAAAGATCCAATCAGCTGGACAGCTGAGATGGTCCAGGCGTTCGGTGACACCAAGAATGCTTTGGCCAACGCAACCATGCTGGCGCACCCACTTCCAGGTGCTACTATCGCCCTTACCACCGACACGTCAGACTACGCCATCGGTGCAGTGCAAGAACAGTGGGTCAACGGCACGTGGCAACCGCTGGCGTTTTTCAGCCGTCAACTATGAAAGAATGAAAAAAAGTACAGCACCTTCGATAGGGAGCTACTGGCCCTTTTCCTCGCCATTCGCCATTTCCGGTTTTTATTGGAGGGGCATCCCTTCACGGCTTTTGTCGACCACAAACCCCTTACGTTCGCCATGGCCAAGACCGCCAAACCGTGGTCCGCTCGTCAACAACGTCATTTGACGTTCATTTCCGAATTTACCACGGACATTCAACATGTGTCTGGTAAGGAAAACCTGGTGGCAGATTGCCTCTCCCGTGCGACGGTCCACGCGGTGCACCTGGGAATCGACTACGCCATCATGGCAGCAGATCAGGCCTTGGACTCGGAGGTCGAATCATATAGAACCGTTCCCTCTAGCTTCCAAGCGACCGACGTCATCTTCCAGGCCGCAGGTGCCACGCTCCTTTGCGACGTTTCCATGGGAGTTCCACGACCTATCGTGCCAGTCGCATGGCGCCGGAAGGTTTTTGATGCCATACACGGGTTGTCGCACCCGGGGATGAAGGCTTCACAACGGCTTATGTCAGCCAAGTTCGTCTGGAAAGGTATGCACATCGATGTCCGTGACTGGGCTAATACCTGTGTCGTATGCCAGAAGGCCAAAGTCCAGCGTCATGTCAAGGCTCCAGTGGCTGCGTTCACTGTGCCGGAGCGTCGTTTCAACCATGTGCATGTGGACCTCATGGGGCCGCTTCCGCCTTCTCAGGGTTATACTCATCTCCTCACCATAATGGACCGCACCACTAGGTGGCCAGAGGCAATTCCTTTGGTTTCCACCACTTCGGCAGACGTCGCTAGAGCTTTCATCTCCTGTTGGGTTGCCCGTTTCGGGGTACCGGCGGACATCTCTTCTGACCGCAGGCCACAATTTTCCTCGGATCTTTGGAACGCTGTAACTCAGGGGCTCGGTACTGTAAAGTCTGTGGGTTGTTTAGTTAATTAATACACAGACTCCAAGAGTAACTTAAAACAGGACTTTACTATTCGAAGGTCAGGGCGAATCTGCTCAATACTTCCTGACACAGCACTTATATACCGGTGTGGTCACCATCGGTATTACAGTATACAGAAGCCAACAAAGTAGTGCAACACCTAAAGTAGTTCTCTTAAAGGTGGACGGTTACATACAATAGTTCTCTTAAAGGTAGACGGGTACATACACTACAATCCTCCCTTTTTAGCTTACAACATACTGATTCCCCATTAAACATACATTATAACATATATACAACTTTATGCAAGACAGTTCACAGATTCAGTCTCTCTGGAGGTTTCCGGACTCTGTCCGGATAACGCCTCGGTGGTGTCGTAACTTCCGGCGGGGTAGTAGGTGCTTCTGGCAAGGTCGATTCGGCTTGAAGGACAGTGTCAGGTTCATCTGATTCCAGTATTACCAGATCGGAGGTAGGTGTTCTGGGTATCTCTGTCTCAACATTAACCGTGTAAGGTGGTGGAGTAGGTTGGCCATTTGTGGCTGACCCTATGATCTGGTCAACATGGCGCCTTATTATACTGTCCCCAATGTCCACCGTATACATCAACGGCCCTAGCCTTTTTCCGATAGTTCCAGGCTGCCATTTCTCGGTACGGTAGTCCCGGGCCAAAACTTGTTGACCTATCTGAAAAGATCTAGTTGGCCTTTCATTCATGCCCCGGAATTGCTGGTTCTCTACGTCCCTTCTGACGTTTGGCTTAAGCAAATCCAGCCGGCATCTTAGTCGTCTATTAAAAAACATCATGGCGGGAGTTTGATTTGTGACCGCATGTGTTGCATTCCTGTACGCCAACAAGAAGCTATCCACCTTATGTTGTAAGTTAATGGCTTCATTACCCATGGCCTTTATGGCCTTCTTGAAGGTCTGGACAAACCTTTCAGCCAATCCATTGGAGGCGGGATGGTATGGGGCTGACGTGTAGTGCTTAACCCCATTGCTCTTTAAGAATTTCTTGAATTCTTCGGACACAAATTGCGGTCCATTATCAGAACAGATCTGTTCCGGCAGCCCATTCCTAGCAAACATGGTCCTTAACACTGTGATGGTTTTTTCCGTGGTGGTGGTGGACATCTTTATTACCTCCGGCCACTTGGAGTGTGCATCCACCGCTATTAGAAACATTGAGTCCATAAATGGACCAGCAAAGTCGATATGTACCCTTTGCCAAGGAGATGAGGGCCACTCCCATGGATGCAGAGGAGCCTGTGGTGGCGCGTTTTGGACCTTCTGGCATCCTAGACAGCTCTTAGTGATTTCTTCGATGTCCCCATCAATGCCTGGCCACCACACAAACGCTCTTGCTAGGTTCTTCATTTTCACTCCACCCAGATGTCCCTCGTGCAGCTCCTTTAACACCTTCTGTTGAAGTTTGGGTGGAATCACCACTCTAGATCCACACATCAGGGTTCCTCGACACACTGACAGCTGTTCTTTTCTCTGCGAAAATGCTGGCAGCGTTGGTTTGCCCTGTGCTGGCCATCCCTCCACCGTTAAATCATAGACTCGTGAGAGAGTCGGGTCATTTCTTGTTTCGTTTTCGATCATCGAATTTGTTACTGGTAGACATTCCACTATGGATGAGTGGAACATCTCTACCGGGTCCACTGTAGTCGCTTCTTCTACTATCGGCAATGGCAAGCGCGATAACCCATCAGCATTTCCATGCTGTTTGGACCTTTTGTATTCGATGTCATATTGGTGTGCCCTAAGTAACACGGACCACCTCTGTAACCTTTGCGCTATCATGGTGGAAACGGCCTTGTTAGGGTTGAATATGGACACCAACGGCTGGTGGTCTGTCAGTAATGTGAACTTCTTGCCCTGCAGATAATGATTGAATTTCCTTACGCCCCACACAAGGCTGAGGGCCTCCCTATCTATTTGAGCATAATTTCGCTCCGCGGAGGTCAATGATCGGGACGCGAATGCCACTGGCCTTTCCGAGCCATTTGGTAACTTGTGTGAGAGTACTGCTCCAATTCCATAGGGGGAAGCATCACAAGCTAGACGAAGAGGTAACGTTGGGTTGAAATGAGCCAACACTTCTTCAGAGGTAATCAACGCCTTGCTTCTGCGAAAGGCCTTTTTACATTCCTCACTCCACTTCCATGGTACTTCTTTCCGCAACAGAGCATTCAGCGGATGCAGCACCGTGGATAGATTCGGCAGAAACTTGTGATAATAATTAATCAACCCCAAGAATGATCTTAACTGTGATACGTTTTCCGGAGCGGGGGCCTTCACGACAGCTTCTATCTTGTCAGGTGACTTGTGCAGCCCCTCTCGGTCAATGACATGACCGCAGTACGAGATCCGTTTTTGGAAGAACTCACATTTCTTGCGATTAACTCGAAGGCCATATTCCTTCAACCTAGTGAGCACCAGTTTCAAATTTGTGAGGTGTTCTTCCTCGTCTTCTCCCGTAATCAGGATATCGTCTAAGTAACACTGCGTGCTTGGAATTCCTTGTAATACCTGCTCCATGGCCCTCTGCCAAATTGCTGGAGCCGAAGCTACCCCAAAAACCAGTCTATTATAACGATACAAGCCTCTGTGTGTGTTGATGGTGAGGTACTGACGCGACTCTTCCTCGACTTCCATTTGTAAGTATGCCTGTGCCAGGTCTATCTTGGTGAAGTGTTTCCCTCCAGCCAACGAAGCAAAGATATCTTCAATCCGCAGAAGCGGGTATTGTACCGTGTGAAGCACCGGATTCACTGTGATCTTGAAGTCTCCGCAGATGCGGACCTTCCCCGGTCCCCCTGGCTTGTTACTTGGTGAAGACTTCATGACGGGAACAATGGGCGTGGCCCACTCACTCCAGTCCACTTTTGACAGTACCCCTGATCGTTCAAGTTCTTCCAGTTCTGCCTCCACAGCAGGTCGTATCGCGTAAGGTACCGATCTGGCTTTGAAAAATGTTGGGCTTGCATGTTCTGCAATCTTAACCTTTGCTTTAATTCCTCGCAGTGTTCCCAGTCCTTGCTGGAATACCTCTTTAGCTTCGTCTAATATTCTGGACAACCGTTCAGGTTTGACATCTTCCTTTCCGGAATCTACCGTCATGGTGTTTAGTGAATGCCAGTCTATCTTTATTTTCCTGATCCACTCCCGTCCCAGAAGTGGTGGACCTCCCTCAGGTAACACATACAGGTCCATCCTTTGGTGCTCTTTGTCCTTGTATCTCACCTTGACTTCTATCTTTCCGATGGGGTATACTTTGTGCCCCGTGTATGTCTTCAATACTAGTTCCGTATCCCGTAGGGGAATATGCTTGAATAACTTTTTATAATGCTTATTCATGACCGTCAATGCCGATCCGGTGTCCACTTCCATTTTCACTTGGACTTTTGCAATCTGTAGTGTGATCCATATAGCTTGTCGGTCAGCTTCATTACTCACATTGTGAATTCTCAGACTATCCAGTTCCTTGCAGTTGGAGCGTGAGTCCGAATTCTGTTCTTCCGGACTCTTCCTAGTCACCTCATGTACCTTCCTGTACCTCTTTTGTGGTGACTCATTATTGTTGGTCTTCTTCCCTGACCGGCATACCTTAGCTATGTGACCGAGCTTGCCACATTTCCTACATTCCTGGTCTTTAAACCAGCATTGGTTCTGGTCATGTGTTGTCTTCCCACAACGATAGCATTTCGTTGTACCCGAAGTAATTTGCTGCACCCTGAGTGCCGCTGCCTTTAGCTGCATTTCCGCCGTTCCTTTCGCTGCGGCTTCGTTCGATGCAGCAATAAGGACAGCCTTCTCAAGTGTAAGATCGTTCTCTTCGAGCAGTCGTTTTTGTGTTTCTTCCTTCGACATTCCGCACACGAATTTGTCTCGCAACGCCTCTGTCAGATTCCCTCCAAACTGGCAGTGTTTCACTAGTCTACGCAGTTCGACCAAGTATTCTGCGTTGCTTTCGTCTTTCCTTTGCGTTCTCGCATAGAATTTGAATCGTTCCGCCAACATCAACGGTGTGGGGTTCAAGTGATCCTTCAGAACAGTCACAATCTCATCGAAAGTCTGATCCGCCGGTTTAGCTGGCGCTAGTAGATGCTTCAAGAGCTCGTATGTCTTCGCGCCCATCGAGTTTAGCAAGGTTATAGCTTTGTCATCTTCTTCTATTTTATTGGCCTCACAATAGATCTCAATGCGTTCCACATACGTGGCCCAGTCTTCTACCTCGGAATTAAAATCATTGATGTTACCCCACTTAGGCATCTTCCTCTCTTCCTGATAACACCACGAATTATTTCTTAAAATTTTTTTTTTTTTTCCAAGATGGCGGTTCCCGTGAAAATGGCGGTTTCCCGCGCTTATCTTCTCTCCCCGCCCACTTCAATGGCGGTTCCCCGCTTCTGTCTTCTTCTCCGCCTAATGGCGGCTTCCCGCGTTTCTTCCCCTGGCGGGAGGGGTACACTTTCCCCACGGGCGACGGCCGCTGGCTTTCAGGTTCACAGCCTGCGCGTCGGCTTCAGTGCTTTCCCTTTTCTCGGCAGGGCAACCGGCGCTGGGTACACCCCGTTGACGGCGAACAGTTTCAGCCGCTGGGCTGGCTCTCGCTCAGTTCCCATTGCTCGGGCTCTGTCTCTCTCCCGCTCGCTCGGCTCTACCGGCGCTGGGTACACCCCGTTGACGGCGAATAGTTTCAGCCGCTGGACTGGCTCTCGCTCAGTCTCCCTTGGTCGGCTCTGCCTCTCCCGCTCGCTCGGCTCCCAATCGTGCCTCCCAGCCCTCTCGCAGTCCGGTGCTTCCCTCCCCGGCTGCGGCTGAGTTTTTTATATCTTCCCGCGCCTACGCTCCCGGTCGCAGCGCTTCGTGGCTTCGGTCGCTGCCCGGCCTTTTTCACCGGTCGCGGTCTAGCTGTCTCACGACGCCGTTGCGTCCCCAGCCTGTCTGTACCGCGGCTTCCTTGCTCCACGCTGCCCCAGTCTCAGCGCCTCTGGGCCCGACTTCTGTCCGGCTCCTTTCCCCCTCGACCGTGGTCGAGTACACCGCCCTTATCCTCCGGTTATTCTTTTTACTTTTCCCTTACTCACAGTCACCGTGGCCGCCTTGCTTCTCGTGCTGATCAGCTCACTCCTCACCGTGGCAGAAGGGACAGTCAGTGCCTGTTGCTGATGGAAGTCTTTGTCTCTGAATTCTTCCTCCTTTCCAGCTCTGCAGACTCGAGTTTTCTCCCAGCAGAATGACGAGGGCGGTTGCCTCTTCTCGACGCTCGTTAACTGCTTCGGAATTATTGTTGCCGCAGGGTACGATCGGACTCGTCGCCACTGTAAAGTCTGTGTGTTGTTTAGTTAATTAATACACAGACTCCAAGAGTAACTTAAAACAGGACTTTACTATTCGAAGGTCAGGGCGAATCTGCTCAATACTTCCTGACACAGCACTTATATACCGGTGTGGTCACCGTCGGTATTACAGTATACAGAAGCCAACAAAGTAGTGCAACACCTAAAGTAGTTCTCTTAAAGGTGGACGGTTACATACAATAGTTCTCTTAAAGGTAGACGGGTACATACACTACAGGTACCAAACTTCATCGCACCACCGCCTATCATCCACAGGCAAACGGCCTTTGCGAGCGATTCCACAGGTTGCTTAAAGCCTCTCTTCGGGCCAGTCTTCAAGGCTCAGGATGGGTGGACAGACTCCCATGGGTCCTGTTGGGTCTTCGTACAGCGCCCAAAGACGACATACAATCGTCGTCGGCTGAACTCGTATATGGCCAGCCGCTCCGTGTACCAGGAGATTTCCTCCCTTCTCCCACAGAGCCATGGTCCGCCTCCCGGCAACTCGTTCGGCACCAAGAAGCGGCCGGATGCTTCGCTCCGATACCTACGTCCTATCACGGTTTACAGAACTCCTACGTGCCACCGGGACTGAAGAATGCGGAGTATGTCTTCATCCGCCACGACGCTCACCGGGATCCACTCAAGCCCCCTTACACTGGTCCTTTCTGCCTCATCGAACCAGGAGACAAATCCTTTTTGGTCGATGTCGGAGGGAAGCCGGATCACGTCTCGGTGGACCGCTTGAAGCCAGCTCACCTGGACCTGGACCCCCTGTCGTAGTTGCTCAGCCACCCAAACGTGGCCGACCGCCTGCTGCCGCCGCACCAGATCAACCAAAGCCGCCTGCCAACTCGACCGCGCTCGCCACGCCTGCTCAGCCACAACCGACTGCCAACTCGACCACTGGTCGACAACTTCCTCTACCAGGGTATCGAAGTCGATCGGACAGGCTTATCAGGCCTCCTCCTCACCTCACCTTTTCTGTTAAAGACAATTCTGGCGGGGGGGGGCGCATGTGGCAGAACCACCAAAGGACTCAGAGCAGTTGTACATAATTCCTTTAACAGCAATGTAGTTACTGTCTGTGCCTGTACCTTTAGTTACACTGTTTGACTGTACAATGTCTAGTTACCTTTACAGCGCGGGTTCAACGTGATGACGTCATGCCATTGGTCACGTGATGCCCCAATGGCGGGAAGAATGTGATGATGTCATGACGTCAGTCTTCTGACCAGGGGATCAGTCCTCGTGGAGCCCTCGAGGAGAGTCGACCTGTTATTGAGGTGTTCCAGCAGTTTCCAGTTTAAACTCGTTTTGTTTCATTAAAGTTCATTATTTTAATTGCCTGAGTCGAACTCAGTCTTTTTGACAGGAACCTCCGTTCCTACAATAGCTTAGATAGCAGGAGAGCAGACACCACTGTCACTCTTCCTTGCACTTTCAACCACCTTCTTTCCCAGCTTCCCAAAATCTTTTTAATTTTCATAACCTTCGGTTCCCAATTTAATCGATCCACTTTATCCCTGTCTTTCTTGCACCCCATATGCACCCCCAGAACTTCCAAAACCTCCACCACCTTAAAGGGACTTTCCCCCAACCATTCCCCCCTACCCCTTCCTGCAACCAGGCATTGGGACTTACTATAATTCACTCTGGCTCCTGAAGCTCTACAATATTCCTCCACTACATCCATAGCTTTCCTCACTGACTCCCCATTTCTCAATGTTAAGGTTGTGTCATCTGCATATTGGTGTATCACCGACATCAGCCCAGAACTGGGAACCACAACCCCAACTACACCTTGTTTCTTTTGCATCATGTAACCTAATGGTTCTGCTACCAATGTGTACAACAATGGGGACAGGGGACAACCCTGTCTCACTGATCTCTGTATCGGAAAATACTTGGATAAAAAACCATTACATTTAACACAGCTAAATATGTTTGAATAAAAAATCCTTATCCACTCAATGAAATTTTCCCTGAAACCAAATGCTTCCAAAACCTTCAATAAAAAGTCATGAGCGACCCTATTAAAGGCTTTCTCTTGATCTATCTTTAATACATACGCCTCCCTCCCACTCTCTTCCATGAGCTCTATCGCATCTCGGATTGAGACCACAGAGTCTGCGATGTCCCGGCCTATGACTCCATAGGACTGAGAGGGCAAAACTATCTGCGGCAACACCCCCTTCATACGATTTGCCATAACCCTCTCCTCATAGATGGGGCCAGGCTTCCCTCAATTTTAATTTCCTTAAAAACTTCTAAGAGCAATGGAGTTAAAATCTCAAAAAATTCTTTATAAAATTCTGCACTTAGTCCATCGGACCCAGGGCTTTTCCTCCCCTTCATTCCACTTATTGCTACTTTTATTTCTGCTAATCCTACTTCTTTGTCACACATGCTTCTCTCATCCTCCTTTAAACCCTCTTCAATAAAAGCACTAACCTTCTCCATCGCCAAATTGGAAATGTCTTTTGTGTATAACTCTTGATAAAAGTTGCTAGCCGCCTCTAAAAATTCCCCACTTACATGAATGATCTTCTCCCCAACCTTCAACTCTCCAATGAATGATAATCTCTGTCGCAGCTTCTCTTGCTCTAGAAAATATCTAGTGCACCTTTCGCCCTCCAATGCATCTCTAGCCTTTGCACGGAGAATGGCCCCCTTGCATTTTTCGGCTTGCAATAATTCCCACTCTTCCTTTAGCACCCGGAACTTAGTCTCAGCTCCCTTATCCCCTCCGTCAACTGCTTTACAGACATCCGTAAACCTTTTGTTTATATTCTCTTCTCGACGCCGGTTAGCTGTCGTTCTCTTTTTCCCATAACGTATCGAAAAACTTTTACCTCATATTTGAAATTGTCCCACCAAACTCTTCTTTCTTTCAAGAACAAAGGTCCCTTCCGAGCATTCTTTATTATATTTAAAATCCCTTCTTTATAAACAATTTCTTTCAGGTATTGATTGTTTAAAATCCACAGCTCTGAACCGATCTTAACTCTGCTGTTCCTAATTCTAAGAACCAAAGCCGAGTGGTCACTAAAAATGACTTTTATAATAAATCTCCATCACCTCAGAACTTAACCCTTCTGGCATTAACACAAAATCTATTCGGTTCTGTTTTAAAACCTCACCCACCCAACCTGTTCTGGAGAACTCCCTATTTATGGGGTTCTGTTCCCTCCATAAGTCTCTCAAATTTAAATTTGCCATCATTTTTACAGTCATCCCTCTGGAGTTATTATCCTTAAAAGGTCATCTGGGCTGAAATGTCCATCCGAGATAAAAATACATTAAAATCCTCCACTATACAAGGATTTTCCACCTCTGCCACTTCAGTGAATAACCCCCGAAAAAACTTGCAACGCTTGCAATGGTCGTTCGGTGCATAGATATTAAAGAGATCGCAATTAACTTCCTCCATTTTTACCCTTAGCCATAAAATCTCCCCTCAGTGTCCTTGTCTCTTTTATGGATGGACTCACCAAAACAGCCATGCCTCTAAGGTTATTGTTTGCACAACTTGCAAACACCTCTCCCTTCCAAACCTTCTGAACTCTTTCTAGGATATCCTCATCCCAAAAGGTTTCTTGCAGACACAACGGTGGTGATTTTCATTCAGAAGTCGGGAAGGAGGCGGGACTACAACTTTCAGGGTTGTAGTCCCGCCTCCATCGAGATGCGGCCAATCCACACGATTTTAACTTGATTGACCTTGTTGAGCCCACCCAGCGGGCTCAGCAGGCCAATTAAGGGCCACCCAGCAACAGGTGACATCACAGGCTGAAATTTCATCTGTCAAGACATTTTGACAGATGAAATATCAGTGTTTCACAGCTGTTTGAAGCTGTCAAACACTGACAGTCTTACTTCTAACCTGAGTCCTTCTACACAGACTCAGTTAGAAATCTCATCAGCACAGAAAGCTGCAGGCTGTCACTTTTGACAGATCGCAGCCATTCTGCTTTCTGTGCCGGTTAGATAATGGACTCCCGAAACCTAGAGGAAGGAAGGCTGTAAAGGTAAGTACAGGTAATTTAAACGTCTTTACACACTTTAGACACACCAAACACACTTACCTTTGCACTCATGCACACATCACTCACCTGAACACCGACATCTCGACCCCTCCAAGTCCTTCAACCCGACGGCCCAACCCCTCCAACTTGGTGTGGTTTGGAGCTGTCGGGAATCCCACACTTCAACCTTCAAAATAGGGATTAGGCTAAAAACTGCCTGTTAACTACCTGTTAACAGGCAGTTAATTGGCACTAATCTCTTCCCGCCTCGGGTAGGCGGGTCCCAGTGCGGGGCGGGTACCTGCCTCCTTTGAAACTTACATGGAGGCGGGTTGGGGGCGGGATGGTGCTGGGATCCCCGCATTCGGGACTTTAACCCCCCGCACGCATCCAATCCCGACTCCACGGGTCAATGAAAATTGACCCCAAAATCTTTCCACCTCCTCTCGGCCACTGACCGTCACCTCATACCCAACATTTGGCTTTGGTTGGCAGGCAAAGCAGCTTCCCCCACCACAGTCCTCATGTACCACTTGGATAATATCCCAAGCTCGTTTCTCCTTATTCTCGCACTGAACCACCACCGTGTTTTCTTTTCCAAACCTCGTGGGGTCCCGGCCCAAATCTTTGGTTGGAAGGGAAAGAAAAAGGCCCACAGTTTCTCCCCTAATTAAATTCATCTTGGGAACACTGTCCGCTGAGGGGCCCGGCACTCCGGACCCCTCAGCAGCCATCTGGCTGTTGTTTAAGGGCCAAAAAGGCCCTAACACCTGAAAAAAAACCAAAATCCCACCACCAACTTTTTACAAACTCACTCCAACTCCCTGCAGCAATCAGGCAACCAGTAACACCTGTTCACTCCTAGCCCCTCCAACCTAGAGAGTGCTACCCACTGAATCACAGCTGACACTGAGGGTGTGAAAGGCACTGTGTAAAGGCAAATCATTCTTTCATACTTTATTAAGTATCAAACTGAGAAACTTAAGTTGCAGTTGCCCACAGTTGTTGCATGATTAATTTTGTGATGTGCACGTTAAATGATTTGGCTGATAAATAGATTCTTTATAATGGTGTCCATTATAAAGACATTCAATGGAAAGCAGTTTTAGTACTGTGTGTTTTGGATTCTTACATTGCTTGACTTGTTAGCCATGGGCTACATATCAATCATAGTAACATATTTAGATATTGAAGGATGGCATGATGGCCCATGTTAAGCAAATCCTGCAGCTCTTGTTTTAAACCTCCTTGCATGTTGAATATTTTCAGAATCAACTATGCTATAAAAATATATTTTAACACACAGGCTCTTTACTTCTTATCGATATATCATAAAAATGGATTCAGTTGTCTCCTATGGCTTGGTTGGTGGTGCACTGCCTAGATTTGAATGGAGTCGTATAACCCTGCAACAAACCCAGATTTGATCCATGGTCTGTGCTAAGTTAGCTAATCTCAACTGGAGCAACAGTAGTGTTTTTATAATTGGCTTCAAGGTCCCTGAGCATGAGGAATAAATCCATAAATGTTTCTCGCTCCTAATCACTATTCAATGAGAAGGAGATTTTGTGGTCACTGGGCAAGGACAGTATTAGGCTTAGATGTGATGCTCCCTATGACATACTGACACTCGCTGTCTGAGCTGTGAAATACAAAATAAACACTTGGACAAGGTACTGGAGGGCAGCCAGAGCTTGTGGATGCAATCCCACTGCAAAAGGTGGTGGTTCACAAATAGAGGGTGGGAATTAAAGGGGGAAATTAATTGTGCAGCAACTCTGGACACAGCCTTATCTATTATGAGATATTCTGACCAGATTTGGGGTAAGCAACAATGAGCGGAGTATCTTGATTCATTTTCAAATCTTCTATCATTTCGAACTGTTCAACTGAGTGTAGCGGTGAAACAAATGTGATGCCATTGTGTTGAAAATACTCGAAAGTTTGCTTGTTTTCTTCATTGTTGTCCATTGTGGATTTATTATCTAAAAAAGAAATGATTAAATCTAAAGTTATTTACTTCAGGATTTTTTTTGCGTATTTGTAGTCACCAATTGTAAAGTCAATCCACAACGCTGCAAAATATTACAGGGCCAATTTTCCAGACCTTTGCTCCAAAGAACTGAGCCTTCCCTGGGTGCAAAGGTCAGGAAAAATGGGTGGAGATGCAGACCTCCGCCCCCCCCCCCCCCACTTTAACATACCCCAGGGATTTCCAGAGATTTTCTGTTTAAATGAGCCATAACGGGGCGTTCCCAACCTCCTGCCTTTTTTCCCACTGGGAATGCTTGCTAGGCACCCCAGTGCATAAGCACACAGGATAAATGGTGCTGTGGTGTGCCCCAGAATCCCTGTTCATCAGAGGTCTATGAGGATTCTGAGGGCAGGCAGATTAATATAATAGAATTCTATCATATTATGATCGCTCCGCCCCAAGGGGCCTCGCACAACAAGATTGCTAATTAATCCTTTCTCATTACATAACACCCAGTCTAAGATGGCCTGGTCTCTAGTTGGTTCCTCGACATATTGGTCCAGGAAACCATCCTGTATACACTCCAGGAATTCCTCCTCCACAGTATTGTTACTAATTTGGTTAGCCCAATCTATATGTAGATTAAAGTCACCCATGATAACTGCTGTGCCCTTATTGCACGCGTCTCTAATTTCCTGCTTAATGCCATCCCCAACCTCTGCATTACTGTTTGGGGGTCTGTACACCACTCCCACTAACATTTTCTGCCCCTTGGTATTTCACACTGCCCTGAGGACCTCCTGCAGTGATTTCCTGGGCCTGATACGATTGGCCTCCAACAACCATAACCATCTTCCTTTGTGCTAGGTATGACTCCAGCCAGTAGAGAGTTTTCCCCTGATCCCATTGACTTCAGTTTTACTAGGGCTCCTTGGTGCCACACTCAGTCAAATGCTGCCTTGATGTCAAGGGCATTCACTCTCACCTCTCCTCTGGAATTCAGTTCTTTTGTCCATGTTAGGACCAAGGCTGTAATGAGGTCTACAGCTACGTGGTCCTGGCGGAACCCAAACTGAGCATCTGTGAGCAGGTTATTGGTGAGTAAGTGCTGCTTGATAGCACTGGAGACGACACCTTCCATCACTTTTCTGATGATTGAGAGTGAGCTGATGGGGCAATAATTGGCCGGACTGGATTTGTCCTGCTTTTTGTGGACAGGGCATACCTGGGCAAGCTCCCACTTTGTCGGGTAGATGCCAGTGTTGTAGCTGTACAGGAACAGCTTGGCTAGAGGTGCAGCTAGTGCTGGGGCACAAGTCTTTACCACTATTGCCGGGATGTTGCCGGGACCAGTAACTTTTGCTGTATCCAGTGTGCTCAGCTGTTTCTTGATATCACATGGAGTGAATTGAATTGGCTGAAGACTGGCATCTGTGATGGTGGGGATCTCAGGAGGAGGCTGAGATGAATCACCCACTCAGCACTTCTGGCTGAAGATGGTTGTGAATGCTTCAGCCTTGTCTTTTGCACTCATGTGCTGGGCTCCACCATTGATGGGGATGTTCATGGAGACTCCTCCTCCCATTAATTCTTCAACTGGCCACAACCATTCATGACTGGATATGGCAGGACTGCAGAGCTTTGATCTAATTTGTTGGATGTGGGATTGCTTAGCCCTGTCTATAGCATGCTGCTTCCACTGTTTAGCATGCATGTAGTCCTGTGTTGTAGCTTCACCAGGTTGGCACCTCATTTTCAGGTACAACTCCTGGCATTCTCTTCTACACTCCTCATTTAACCAGAGTTGGTCACCTAGCTAGATGGTAATAATAGGATTTGAACTCACGGGGCTGGATTTTGCAAATGGGGAGCTTTTGGAGGCGGGACTCCCACTTGTCAGGTTTCAGTCCCGCCTCCATCAACAGTGGGTTTAGCAGGCCAATTAAGGGAAAGCCGGTTACAGAGAACGTCAACGTATGACGTTTCATCTGTCAAAAATTTTTGACAGATGAATTGTCATCGTTTGACAACTCTGTGAAGCTGTCAAACACTGACATTCTCTGTGGCTTAATGAGTTCTTGAATTCAAGACTCATCAAACATCTTTGTTTAGCAAAAATTATATGGTTGCTGCATTGGAGAATGCATCGGCCATCTGTCATCTCTGCCACGGAGGTGCGAGACTCTCTGCATGCCCACCGATTGAAGCCTGCAGGAAAAACAAGGGGGGCAATTTTGTGAATGGGGACGCATTGGAGGTGGGACTGCTGCTTGTCGGGTCGCTGT
Organism: Somniosus microcephalus; assembly: GCF_052327205.1. Lineage (NCBI taxonomy): Eukaryota > Metazoa > Chordata > Chondrichthyes > Squaliformes > Somniosidae > Somniosus > Somniosus microcephalus. The sequence continues at coordinate 51,487,642 of NC_141006.1, read as the reverse complement.
CCCACCTCCATCGATTTGTGGCCAATCCACGCTATTTTCCCTTGATTGACCTTGTTAATCCCGCCCAGAAAATTTTTGACAGATGAATTGTCATCGTTTGGCACACTTTTGCACCCCCCGACCCCCGCAGACCCAGTACTCACCTCGCTGAGATGGCGTGTTTTGGTGCCTTCGGGAAGCCCGCACTTGGGGGGGCAAAAAGGGGATAATCCTATTTTCTGCCTGTTAACTACCTGTTAGCAGGAAATTAATAGGCTTTAATCCCTTCCCGCTTCCAAGGAGTTGGGACCCGGCGCGGGACAGCTACCAGCCTCCTAGGAGAATGGCATGGAGGCTGGTTGCCATTTTCCCAGCAGTCCCGCCTCCATACCCGCCTCTCCAGGGCTGGCAAAATGGCCCCCAAAGTTAAGTAAACTGTTACTAACACTTTCAACTTACCTCACATACTCACCTCTCCACACTTGCACCCATCGCTTACCTTCACAGCGCACTTTTGCACCCACCCGCCCGACCCCCGCAGACCCACTACTCGCCTCGGTGACCCTGGTGGGATTCGGAGCCTTCGCGAAACCTGCACTTGTGTGGGTAAAATGGGGATAATCCTCTTATTTGCCTGTTTACCTGTTAACAGGCTGATAACTGGAAATAATCCCCTTCCCGTCTCCAAGGAGACGGGACCCAGCGCGGGTCGGCTACCCACCTCCTGGCAAGCAGGCACGAAGGCGGGTTGGGGGCGGGTTGGGCACCTGCCCCCAGATTCTGCCATTTTCCCAGCAGTCCCGCCTCCATAGCCGCCACCTCAGGACTGGCAAGATCGCACCCACAGTCTCCGGATTATTAATCCAGGCCTCTGGATTACCAATCCAGTAACACAAGCACTACACTACATAGCTGTTAAGTCCGTGAATGATTGAGACACGGACTAGCAGGAGAGAAACAAACAAGTCTTTACTGGTGAAAGGCATAAACGAAACTAACCAACAGAGGCTTTCTAGCGCCTTTTATACAGGGGTGGTCACTGCCAGTATTGCAGTCTGAGACCAGTTATTCTCTTAAAGGTACATACACAACAACTCCTCCCCTTTTAGATAAACAGTACATAACATTCATTTAACACTAATGATAACGAATTACAATCACAATTACTGTTGCTGGATACATTGGTTAAATTTAAGCAATTATAAGTTCAGTCTTTGAGGAGGCTTCCTGATTCTGTCTGGATAACGCCTCTTTGGAGTATCAGGTTCTTCTGGCAATGTTGAGTCGAAATCAATGTCATTGTTTGGTTCATCTGCTTCCAATATTACCGGTTCTGCGGTAGCTGCAATTGGAACGTCGATTTCATTACCAGGTGTATCAGATCGTGGTGTGGAGTTGACGTTTTCCAGTGACTCTAGAATCTGGTCAGCATGGCGTCTTACAATGCTCTCCCCAATGTCCATGGTATACATGAGAGGTCCTTGTCGTGTACAAATCGTTCCTGGCTGCCATTTCTTAGTGTGGTAGTCCCGGGCCAAAACTGGTTGACCTATCTTAAAACTCCTGGTCAGCCTTTCATTCATATTCTGAAACTGCCTGTTCTCCACATCTCTTCGGACGTTTGGCTTAACCAAATCCAAGCGGCATCGTAGTCTTCGATTGAAGAACATCATGGCTGGAGTTTGGTTGGTAACCGCATGTGTCGCATTCCGGTAGGCAAACAAGAAGTTGTCCACCTTGTGTTGTAGGGGTATATCTTCATTACACATTGCCTTGATAGCCTTCTTGAATGTTTGGACAAACCTCTCGGCCAATCCATTAGTGGCTGGATGATATGGGGCAGATGTGTAATGCTTAACACAATTGTTCTTTAAGAACCTCCGGAACTCTTCAGACACAAACTGTGGTCCATTGTCAGAGCAAATCTGTTCAGGCAGCCCATTCCTGGCGAATATGGTTTGTAAAACTGCGATAGTTTTTTCCGTGGTGGTTGAGGACATTTTTATTACCTCTGGCCACTTTGAATGTGCATCCACCGCAGTTAAAAACATCGAGTCCATGAAGGGACCAGCAAAATCAATGTGCACCCTTTGCCATGGAGATGAGGGCCACTCCCATGGATGCAGAGGAGCTTGTGGTGGGGCGTTTTGGACCTTCTGGCATCCTGCACAGCTCTTGGTCATCTCTTCGATTTCTCTATCGATTCCCGGCCACCACACAAACGCTCTGGCTAAGCTCTTCATTTTTACCCCACCCAGATGACCCTCATGAAGCTCATTGAGCTCTCTATCCATCAACTTAGGTCGAATTACTACTCTGGATCCACACATCAAGGTTCCTCTGCACACTGACAGCTGTTCTCTTCTTGGCGAAAATGCTGGCAGCAGTGGTTCGCCATGTGCTGGCCATCCCTTCACCGTTAAATCATAGACCCGTGATAGTGTCAGGTCATTCCGTGTTTCCTTTTCTATGTTTGCATTCGTCACAGGGAGACATTCGACTATGGTCGAGTGGAATAACTCCATTGGATCCACTGCAAGGTCTTCTTCTTCCACCGTCGGCAACGGTAGACGTGACAATCCATCAGCATTTCCATGCTGTTTAGTTCCCCTGTACTCGATGTCATATTGGTGTGCCCCTAGGAAAAGGGACCATCTCTGCAGCCGTTGTGCTGTCATTATCGGTACGCCCTTCTGAGGGTTGAAAATGGAGACAAGAGGTTGATGATCGGTTAGTAGAGTAAATTTTTGACCGTGCAGATAGTGATTGAACTTCTTCACCCCCCACACTAGGCTGAGGGCCTCTCTGTCAATCTGGGCGCAGTTACGCTCGGCAGAAGTTAACGAGCGTGACGCAAAAGCTATCGGCCTCTCCAAACCATCAAGGAATTTATGTGACAGTACCGCCCCAATGCCGTAGGGAGACGCATCACATGCCAGCCTGATTGGCAGTGCTGGGTTGTAGTGAGCCAATACTTCCTTCGAAGTGATTTAGTCCTTACTCTTCTGAAAAGCACGTTTACAATCATCGCTCCATTTCCATGCTACCCCCATTCGCAGCAGGGCGTTCAGTGGATGCAGAATTGTCGACAAATTCGGCAAAAACTTATGATAGTAATTCACCAACCCGAGGAATGACCTCAGTTGCGACACATTTTCAGGCGCTGGGGCCTTAACAACCGCTTCAATTTTGTCAGGGGACTTATGTAACCCCTCTTCATCAATCACGTGGCCACAATACGCTATCTGTTTCTTAAAAAATTCGCACTTGGGGCGGTTGGCTCGCAGCCCATGTTCCCGTAGTCTAGTGAGCACCTGTTCTAGGTTGTTAAGGTGTTCACTGTCATCTTCACCTGTTACAAGGATGTCGTCCAAGTAACACTGAGTTCCCGGAATCCCTTGCAGGACTTGTTCCATCGCTCTTTGCCATATCGCCGGAGCCGATGCTACTCCGAATACCAATCGATGATATTGGTAAAGACCTTTGTGAGTGTTTATCGTGAGATACTTCCTAGAGGACTCTTCAACCTCCATCTGCAAATATGCTTGTGCTAGGTCAATTTTTGTAAAACGCTTCCCTCCAGACAGTGAGGCGAAGATGTCTTCTATCCTTGGACGAGGATATTGTACTGTGTGAAGGACAGGGTTCACTGTCACCTTGAAATCCCCACAGATGCGAATCTTCCTTGGCTCTCCGGACTTATTGCTTAACGTTTTTTTCATGACAGGAACGATGGGTGTCGCCCACTCGCTCCAGTCGACCTTAGACAACACGCCCGCCTTCTCCAGATTCTCCAGCTCTGCCTCGACGGCTGGACGAATTGCATATGGTACCGGTCTCTCTTTGAAAAACTTGGGAACTGCATTCTCTTCTATTTTTAACGAGGCAGTTACGCCTTTAAGCGTGCCCAGTTCTTGTTGAAATACCTCTTTGGCGTTAGCTAAGATTGTTGACAATCGTCCAGGAGTGACGTCTTCATCTTTTTTTAACCGTCCACCGTCATTGCATGAATGGAATGCCAATCTAAGTTTATCTTCCTGATCCATTCCCGTCCCAATAACGGTGGTCCACCATTTGGCAGTATGTAGAGATAAAATTTCCGTATTTTCTTGCCATTGTATTCGACAGGCACCCTTATTTTTCCTCTGGGGTATACTTTTTGCCCCGTATACGTCGTCAAGACGATGGATGTCTCTCTCTATGTGTGAAAATAGCCGCTCATAGTCTTGTCGATTCATGACGGTTAGCGCTGATCCTGTATCCAATTCCATTTTAACTTGGGACCCTGCTATCGTGAGGGTGACCCAAATGGTTCGGTGATCCTATTTTGCGATTACATTGTGAAGTTTGAGACAGCTTAATCTCCTGTTCTCGGATTCACTATCGCTCATCTGGTCTTCGGAACTACTGTCTGTCATCTTTTGTACTTTCTTGTACGGTTCCTTAGTAGCCTTTTTGTTGTCGCTGGTCTTCTTCCCAGACCTACAAACTCGTGCAATGTGTCCAATCTTCCCGCATTGTCTGCATATTTTGTCTTTGGACCAGCAGTCCTTCTGGTCATGGTTAGTTCTGCCGCAGCGATAACATTTTGCAAATCCCCGTGTCATTTCGTGGGTGCTGTATTCCTGTGGTTTTTGTTGAATTTCTGCAGCTCCCCTGGCTGCTGCTTCATACGATACTGCCACGCTGAAAGCCTTATCTAGCGTCAGCTCTTTTTCTGCGAGTAACTTCTTCTGTGTTCCTTCACTCAGGAGTCCATAGACAAATTTGTCCCATAGGGTATCTGCCAGTCCTGCTCCGAACTGGCAGTGCTTTGATAGCTTGCGTAGTTCCGTAAGATACTCAGCATTGCTCTCATCTTTGTGCTGAGTTCTCCTGTGGAATTTAAATCTTTCTGCTATCAACAGCGGTGCAGGGTTTAAGTGCTCCTGTAGGACAGCAACAATTTCGTTAAAACTCTTCGCCTTCAGTTTGGCTGGAGTAATCAGATCCCGCAATAGGCCGTACGTTCTAGCGCCCATTACGTTTAGCAATATTGATGCCTTTTTCCGCTCCGCTATTTCATTTGCCTCGAAATATACCTCGGCTCTTTCCACATATGTGGTCCAGTCCTCTAATGTATTATCAAAAGCAGTGATACAGCCAGTCTTCGGCATCTTGCAAATCTAAAATGGCGCCTCCCGCGCTTTGCCTTCTTCTCTGATTTAACAAAATGGCGCCTCCCGCGCTTTTCCTTCTTCCCCGCTGTTGTTAGCGCTGCTTTCCACGGTTTCTTGCGCGTATTCTTTTTCTTTTATTATTTTCCCGTCGTGGAGCGGACCCTCTGGAACACTTCCCTCCCTCTTCTGAGGTCCGAACGCTGCCCAGCTTCGAAACACCGGCCGCGCCCTGTATGCTCCACCCTCTCTCTCTCTCCTTGCTTCCCAACTCGCTGCCCGGCCCCGTTGCAGCCCAGGAAGGATCAGAGCACTACCTGCCACCAGCCCGATTAGCTGGGAAACCACGGACCGAGGAACCCAGCCTGGCTCTGGAAAGTCGCTCCTGCAAAGCCTTGAACCCGATGATTGACGGTCGACGCCCGTTCCTTGAGTTTCAATGGACTCTATTTTTTTTTCTTCCGACCTTCAACGTCGTCGGAGCTGCTGCTGAGTTGCAGGTAAGTTCTTTCTAACTCGTCGCCAGTGTTAAGTCCGTGAATGATTGAGACACGGACTAGCAGGAGAGAAACAAACAAGTCTTTATTGGTGAAAGGCATAAACGAAACTAACCAACAGAGGCTTTCTAGCGCCTTTTGTACAGGGGTGGTCACTGCCGGTATTGCAGTCTGAGACCAGTTATTCTCTTAAAGGTACATACACAACAATAGCCACTACAATTAATTTCATGAATTTAAAATCGAGAGAGATGTACAACGGGCAGCTGCACTGATAGTGCCGTTTACACTATTACCCAAAGTCAAAATTACCCCAAACTACAGCAGACAACACATTCAGGAATAAGTTAATCAGCCCACTAGCAGTCTAAAAAAACAACCAGCTAATTGCCTATTTATAGCGGAGAAGCCCTTTAAATAATACAGGTACAGTGTCCCTCCCAATTGTTCTCACCCAGGATTTGTGGTCATGTTTTAGAAGGGGTGAATCCAGCACTGAGGAATTTGAAAATAGCTTAAACAGCCACAGGACCCTCATTTACACATATTTTTTTTTGTGAAACTAGATTTTTTTTAAATTTTCTTCAAGTATAACAGTACTTATACAACTCATCAATTACATAGTAAATCCATTACATTCATTGACCACAAAAAAAGCCCCAAAACAGCTTTATGGTCAACAATATAAATACAATAATACATTTTTACAGGTAAATCAATAATGTTTACAGTACAAACTGCCACTATTTAATAAACCAAGAAAAGAAAGAATACACATATTTATTAGCTGCTCGCGATTTTGGGCAGGCACACTGGATGGCTGAAGCACACCCGACTCAATGTGACATCGAGCACACTTTCGGTGGACATCAGGTGCAAGATATCTCCAGGCAAAATTCGGATATCTAACACCTATTTTACCAGCACTAAACAAATGACCAGGAATTGAAAATCCTCCCAGGATTACTTACTAAAATGATATGAAAAGATTACCTTAAACCCTGTCTCCAACTTCTCGGTTAATGATTGCTTCAGACAAAATCCTGATGATTGCAACTCATTTTGTTTTTTCCTTATGTAAATGAAAGCTCATGTGACTCGTTTAACAGCGGACTTTCTTCTAAACAAAATGATTGGAGGAAAACTTTAGGCTTTTTTTCCTGTCTGATTTCCACATTCTTTGCAATTCATTCTTTTAATATCGATTTAATGCAGTTCTCAGTTTCATCTGTGAAAGTTCATATTGAGAATAAATGTGGGTGGGGCTGCAACACTTATTTTCCAAAACTTCGACATGGATTAGGTTTAATAGCCTTTATGAACAGCACTGGCAATATGGACTGATCTTAATTCACACAAGTTGAAAGCAATGAATAGATTTAATTAGTAGAAACAAGCTCTTGCAATCTGAGAGCAGCTGGATTATCAACAGCTGGGAGTTTGACCTCAGAATCTTCCCAAAACTGGCTTCAATCCACAACCATCACTGCTTTTTGAAGCACTGCAATAGGGAAGCTGTTTGTGATAACTAATGTTGCTGGTCCAGCTTAGTAGGAACAGTAAGCAGAAGCCTGCATGAGAGTCAGATCATCAACATTTTAAAAAGTGGAGAAACTGGCTAGCAAGTTACTTATTAAAAGTGTGGAATACTTTGAACAATAGATAATCTTCTATTATACATACAGCACTCGGTGACAGCATCGAGAAAGAAAGCATATCAACAATTTATAAATTCACACAGAAGTCTACTATTTTTCTAGACATTCCTAAAAATAAGAGTATGTCAGAATTTAACTTTTGATTTAAAATGGTAGTTCATTGTAATGTTTTAGGTTGTAATATGGTACACTGGAGGTGATTTTCATATGTGGCATACATTGGGTGGGCAGGGTGTGTGCTCTGCCCACCTGATGGATTTGGCGGGGGGTCGGGAGGGGGCCAGTGACACTTTCAAGGCCAGGCCTAATTTAAATGCGGTTGAGCTGCCAACACTAATCGCGCTTCCTATAGGCAGCTCACCAATTGGGTAAGCAGGAAATTTGCACGTTAGCCGCCACTTAAAAGCAGGACAAGGTGCACTTTTTGATGGTGAATAGTGGACAGCTTTGTTGAGGAGCAGCGGGCTTCAACCAAGGCCACAGGATTTTCTGATTCAGTGGAGGTGCTCACAGACCAAGTCAGCAGCAGGAAGGAAGTCTTCTTCCTCTCCAATGGGCGACAAGTGCCCAGGCAAATATCTCGGCAGCAATGGAAAAAAGTGTCAGAACATATAAATCCTCCAAGAATTGTTCCGAGGACCTGTCTGTAGTGCATGAAAACATTTAATGACTTCACCAGGACTGCCAAGGTAAGAATCACCTTCATATCTCACTTATGCTCTGCACACCCCTGTAGCACTCTACTTTAGCCCTAGCACTATCAATTCTTTGCTTACCAAGCCTCTTCTCAAATCAGAGGAGGACACTTCATTGCACCTCCTTCTGCTTGCACTCACTCTCAAAACCTGCTACTACCCTCATATATACTTCCCCCTCTTGGCCACACTAGCTGCTTCTTCCTGCTGTCATGACCTCTATGCTAAGCTGCCTTGTACAGCTTGAAACCCTTCAACAGGGCACAGTCCAATCCACTCACACTCATACTGCAGGACAAGTTGCCACACAATTGAAAGGAGGACAAAAACAGAAGAGAGAGAGCTCACCGTATTGGAGATAGTCAAGCTGGAGGCCACAACCAGCAGGGTGTTTGGGCATCTGCTCTTACCTCTTTCTACTTAACACTCTCACATTCACATATTCAGAGTAACAACATTGTGGTACATTGCACTGCCACTCATTGCTGCTGCTTACACTTGACACTACTGCTGCTAAATTTGGTTCCACAGCACCCGGATTTTCGGCGCTACGGGTGCTGATTCAGGTTGAAATGGCATCCGAGGAGCGAGTGCACACTTCCAGTGCGGGCTGCACTGGACACCATTTTGGGTAGATCGTCAGCGCGGGTGCTGGGATGTATGCACCGGAAGTATGCAATGTACGCAGATCGTGACATCAATCAGCCTGCAGCGTTGATTTGATGCCACGCTTCCATTTTTGACCTCAACACTGGAGGTAACACCCTCTCTTAATCCTGCACAGCTGAACATATATTCAGCAGCAGGGAGGACCCCCCACCATAAGTGGCAAATAACATTTGCGCCACATAAGTGATAGGCAATGACCATCTCCAACAAGAGAGAGTCCAACCACCTCCCTTTGACATTCAATGGCATTATCATTGTCGAATCCCCCACCATCAACATCCTGGGAGTCACCATTGACCAGACATTTAACTGGACCAGCCACATAAATACTTTGGCTACAAGAGCAGGCCTGAGGCACAAGTCAGGAGTGTGATGGAATAATCTCCACTTGCCTGGATGAGTGCAGCTCCGACAACACTCAAGAAGCTCGTTATCACCCAGGATAAAGCAATCGGCTTGATTGGTACCCCACCCACCACTTTAAATGTTCACTCCTTCCACCACCAGAAAACTGTGTCCGCAGTGTGCACCACCTACAAAATGCACTGCAGCAATTCACCAAGGCTTTTTAGATAGCCCCTCCCAAACCCGCGAGCTCTACCACCTGGAAGGACCAGGGCAGCAGGCGCATGGGAACACCACCACCTCCAAGTTCCCCTCCAAGTCACACACCATCCTGACTTGGACATATATCACACGTTCCTTCATCGTAGCTGGGTCAAAATCCTGGACCTCCCTACCTAACAGCACTGTGAGAGTACCTTCACCACACGGACTGCAGCGGTTCAAGAAGGCAGCTCACCACCACCAAAGGCAATTAGGGACGGGCAATAAGTGCTGGCCTTGCCAGCGTCACCCACATCCCGTGAATGAATAAATTAAAATCACTTTTAAATAATCGGACGGCTGCTCCGATATCACTCGTTTGACACTGTCGCCCAAAGTCAAAATTACCCCTGTTGTGTGTAAAGATTATGGTAAATTATCTTTTTGGAGCTGGGACAATTTTTGCTCAGGGTTTCTGCACAAACTTTCTCTGGTAACATGGGTGTACTGCTTAGCTTGCCATTGTTGCTGGAAGACCGGGAAGAGGAATAGCAGCAAGCAAGATTGGAGAGACCTAGAGCTGTGGGGAGAAGAGGGCGAAGGAGGGGACGGTGCAAGAGGGCTTGCACTGCGCGAGTTAACAGGACCAGAACTTTGTACCTCCAGTTAAATAAGGAAATGTGTATCCGGCAGCTCCGCTTCACCAGGGAGGCGATTACAGAGCAGCAACTGCAGCCCAGCACCACGTCACACATTCTATGCCTCAGGCTGCAACATGAATTTGCAGTGCATCCTTGAATCAAGCAGGTTACGGATGCGCTTTTCGCCAAAGCAAATGGTTTCCTATGCAGGCAGCAAAATAGGAAAACAGGACTCTGTCACTTGACAGAATCACAGGCTTCCTCCAGCTGCAGGGTATAATTAACTGCACCCATACTTTGTGAGTTCCTTTTCAAGACCATGGAGTATACATGAACAGGAAGGGCTTCCATTCACTGAATATCACAGCTGGTGTGCAATGACAGGCTGTGCATCATGCAGATCTGTGCCCGATTTCCAGGCAGCTGTCATGATGCCTTTGTCCTGCACCAGTCTCAATCCCCCACTCACTTCTACCCAGACCATTGGTCAAGCTGACTACTTGGGGACAAGGTTTTTCCCATGGACACGTGGCTCATGACAGCTGTCAGGAACCTGAGCACAGAAGCAGAGGAGTGATAGAATCAGTGCAGCGTTACCACCAGAGCTCTGATTAAGCAAAGCATTAGCATCCTGAAAGAAGGGTTTCACTGCTTGGATAGGTCTGGAGGCGACCTGCAATACATCCCCGAGAAAATCTCCAGAATCATTGTAGTTTGCTGCATGCTCGAATACCTTTGCCCTTCAAAGGGGACAACCCTTAGAGCCACTTGTGGAGGAAGATATAGGGGCAGGGTTGCTAATCCTTGCGGATTGTCCCGGAGTCTCCTGGAATTAAACATTTTTAAAAATGTGTCTTTTTTATTTTCTTCTAACACTTCTGTTTATTAGTTATAAAAATATTGGAGTTGGGGAAAAAGGCTGTTTGACTGACAGTAAAGAAAGTCTCTAGTTGGGTAAGGAAGATGCTGTTTGTTTTCCAATTACTGTGGGAAGGCAGTGTGCTGCGAGGACGTGTCGAGTGACCAATGGCAGGAGCGTGGGGATAAGGTGATTGAAGACAGGGGGTTATATGATGAAACCTCCCAGAATACGTCTAACCAGAGTTGGAAACCTATGTAGTTATGCAGGGGCAGGAAGAACAGAAAGACACTGAGGATGTCAAGGAGGAGCAAGGGCCAACAATCCTGCCAGCTGCCAGAGCTGAATGGCAACTGATCCTGGAGGAATGCTTTGGTTGAATCATGGTTGACCTCACCATCCTCCTCCAACGCCTCTTCTCCGTTGTCCAGCTGAGTAGGACTGTCCTTGCCTGGTTCCACTCTTGCCTATCCAGCCACAACCAGTGAATCTCCTGCAATGGCTTCTTGTCCTGCCCCCGCACCTGTACCTCTGGAGTCCCCCAAGGATCTATCCTTGGCCCCCTCCAATTTCTCATCTACATGTGCACCCCCAAACTGTTTCCAGTGGTCCAGGGATCTAGAACAAGGTGATGTAGGTATACGATTAAATGTTAGAGATTTTGGCCAGAGAACAAGAGAAACTTTTTTTGCAGAGACTTGTACGTCCATGGAAGGCACTAGCAGAATTAATGATTCAAGCAGAGACCATGTCAACATTTAAGATTAGGTTAGATAGGTGGTTGAAGGGAAGGAGAATAAAGTGATACGGGAACTGAATGGGCATATGGGGTTAGGACTACTGCTCGAGTGGAAGATAAATAGATATAACTTCCTGCTAGACAATCTTTATTCTCTCACCTTTCTTTTCCTTACCAAAACTGATGCCTGCCCCTTTAAGCTGCTGCAGTGCTTTAAATCTTGCAGCAGTGTGCTGGTTCCGACCCCCAGTGGGCGCGCTCCAGATCAGAGGCATTTTAACGACTGGCGCGCATCCAAATAATTACAATGATGCTGACACTGGAAATTCTCCCAGGGTCAGCGCTCATATTGTCAGGTGGGCAGAAATCCTGCCCTCCCTTACTTCTGGTCAGACTTGTAGCCAGTTGGAAAATCCTGACTGTAAAGTCTCTCGGGTCTGCAGCTCCCCTCCGGTCTCGAGGCCTTCTGGCTGATGATTGAGGTTTGAACTGCTGGGAAGGGGTGGGGGGAGGAATTAGAAAACTAAGATCCGTGGACTATCTTTTATTATTCTGCCTGCCCTCGGAACCCTCATAGACTTCTGATCAGCAGGGATTCTGGGGCACCCCACAGCACCATTTCTCCTGTGTGCTTATGCACTGGGGTGCCCAGCAAGCATTCCTAGTGGGAAATTGTCAGGAAGTTGGGAACATCCCCTTCCGGGTCATTTAAATAGAAAATCTCTGGAAATCCCTGGGGTATGTTAAAGTGGGGGTGCGGGGGGCGGGGGGGGGAGGGGGCAGGAGCAGGGAGATCTGCATCTCCACCCATTTTCCTGACCTTTGCACTCAGGGAAGGCTCAGTTCTTTGGAGCAAAGGTCTGGAAAATCGGCCATGTAATATTTTGCAGCGTTGTGGATTGATTTTACAATTGGCGATAAAAAAAATGCAAAAAAAATCCTGAAGTAAATAACTTTAGATTTATTAATCTTTTCTTTTTAGATAATAAATCCACAATGGACAACAATGAAGAAAACAAGCAAACTTTCAAGTATTTTCAACACAATGGAGTCACGTTTATTTCACCGCTGTACTCAGTTGAACACTTAGAATGGATGAAAGATTTCAAAATGGATCAAGATACTCCGCTCATTGTTACTTACCCCAAATCTGGTCAGAATATCTCATAATTGATAAGGCTGTGTCCAGAGTTGCTGCACAATTAATTTCCCCCTTTAATTCCCACCCTCTATTTGTGAACCTTTTGCAGTGGGATTGCATCCACAAGCTCTGGCTGCCCTCCAGTACCTTGCCCAAGTGTTTATTTTGTATTTCACAGCTCAGACAGCGAGTGTCAGTATGTCATAGGGAGCATCACATCTAAGCCTAATACTGTCCTTGCCCAGTGACCACAAAATCTCCTTCTCGTTGAATAATGATTAGGAGCGAGAAACGTTTATGGATTTATTCCTCATGCCCAGGGATCTTGAAGCCAATTATAAAAACACTACTGTTGCTCCAGTTGAGATTAGCTAACTTAGCACAGACCATGGATCAAATCTGGGTTTGTTGCAGGTTTATATGACTCCCTTCAAATCTAGGCAGTGCACAAACCAACCAAGCCATAGGGGGCAATAGAATCCATTTTTATGATATATTGATAAGAAGTAAAGAGCCTGTGTGTTAAAATGTATTTTTATAGCATAGTTGATTCTGAAAATATTCAACATGCAAGGAGGTTTAAAACAAGAGCTGCAGGATTTGCTTAACATGGGTCATCATGCCACCCTTCAATATCTAAATATGTTACTATGATTGACATGTAGCCCATGGCTAACAAGTCAAGCAATGTAAGAATCCAAAACACACAGTACTAAAACTGCTTTTCATTGAATGTCTTTATAATGGACACTATTATAAAGAATCTATTTATCAGCCAATTTATTTAGCGTGCACATCACAAAATTAATCATGCAACAACTGTGGGCAACTGCAACTTAAGTTTCTCAATTTGATACTTAATAAAGTGCGAAAGAAAAATTTCCATTTATATATCTCAATGGTATTGTGCCCAATTCTGGACACCGCACTTTAGGAAGGATGTGAAGGGCTTAAAATGGGTGCACAAAAGATTTACGAGAATGATTCCAGGGATGAAGCACTTTAGTTGTGTGGACAAACTACAGAAGCATGGGGTTGTTCTCCTTAGAGCAGAGAAAATTGAGAGGAGATTTGATAGAGGTGTTCAAAATCATGAGGGGTCCAGACAGAGTAGATAGAGAGAAATGGTTCCCATTGGCGGAAAGGTCGAGAACCAGAGGACACAGATTTAGGGTGATTTGCAAAAGAACCAAAGGCGATATGAGGAAAAAAAATTTACGCAGCGAGTGTTTATGATCTGGAATTCACTGCCTGAAAGGGTGGTGGATACAGATGCAATTGTGTCTTTCAAAAGGGAATTGGATAAGCATCTGAAGGAAAAAATTTGCAGCGCTACAGGGAAAGGGCGGGCGTGTGGAACTAGCTGAAGTGCTCTTGCAGAGAGCACGGGCTCGATGGGCCAGATGGCCTCTTTCTGTGCTGTAACCATTCTATGATTCTATACAGCACCTTTCACGCCCTCAGGACATACCAAAGCGTTTTATGGCCATTGAAGTGCCTTCGAAGTGCTGTCACTATTATAATTTAGGAAACAGGGCAGCCAATTTGCACACATCAGTGAGATAAATGACCAGATAGTCTGTCTTTGGTGATGTTAGTTGAGGGATAAATGTTGGCCAGGAGATTCAGAGAACTCCGACGCACTTCTTCGAAAAGTGCCATGGGATCTTTTATATCCACCTGAGCAGGCAGATGGAGGCTCGGTTTAATGTCTCATCTAAAAGATGGCAACTCTGACGGAGCAGCACTCCCTCAGTACTGCACTGAAGTGTCAGCCTCAAGTCTGTGGAGTGGGGCTTGAACCCATGACCTTCTGATTCAGAAGCAAGGGTGCTACCACACTTTCAACAGGTGCCAACTTATCCACAAAGAAGTAAAAACCAACATGCCATCACCTCAGGATCACATTTTCACTCACTGGGGCAAGGCGGTTGCGTTGCCCGCTTGATACTGGTGTCGGGAGGTCTGACCCCTTTTTGGTTACGGCTTCATTTAATTCCTCCCAGCGAGCTGCAGGCACCAAACGGGCCCCTTGTCTGTTGTGGGAGGGTGGGAATTGCCTGGGTCTCATGCTGGGCCAGACTGGGGAGAAAAGCGATCCCAGGGAAGGCCTGGAAAGGGCTAGCAGTGGGACAGAGTTTTTACATGGGCCCAGGAGGAGCAGTCCTCCTCCTTCAGGCCCCACCAAAAAAAATTACATTTTGTGAGCGGCCTTCAGTGGTCCCTTTAGGGCCATTGGTTAGGTCTCACAATGCCTGACACAAATAGGCGGAGGATGCAGGATGCACGCTCGGCCCATTTGTATCTGATAATTGCAATCAGTGTCCTACAACCAGCGTCGAACCCTGATTTACATATTTAATAGGCGACAGTAGCATAGTGGTAATGTCACTGGGCTAGTAATCCAGAGGCCTGGACTAATTTTCCGGAGACGTGAGTTCAAATCCCACCACGGCAACTGCGGAATTTAAATTCAGTTAATTAAGTAAATATGGAATAAAAAGCTAGTATTGTAATGGTGACCATGAATCTATTGGATTGTCATAAAAACCCATCTGGTTCACTAATTAATGTCCTTTAGGGAAGGCAATGTGCCGTCCTTACCTGGTCTGGCCTATATGTGACTCCAGACCGATAGCAATGTGGTTGACTCTTAACTATCCTCTGAAATGGCCTAGCAAGCCACTCAGTTGTAAAAAAACTGCTACGAGAAAGAATAAGAATAAAACTGGACAGACCACCCAGCATCGACCTCGGCACTGGCTACGGACACAGCAAAGGCACACCCAGCCCAGTCGACCCATGGGGGTAGTGCAGGAAATTGGAGTTGAGGTAGAAGATCAGCCATGATCTTGTTGAATGGCGGAGCAGGCTTGAGGGGCCGAATGGCCTATTCCTGCTCCTATTTCTTATGTTCTTATGACCCTGCAAAGTCCTCCTCACCAACACCTGGGGACTTGTGGCAAAATTGGGAGAGCTGTCCCACAGACTAGTCAAGCAACAGCCTGACATAGTCATACAGAATCATACCTTTCAGCCCATGTTCCAAACTCCTCCATCATCATCCTTGGGTATGTCCTGTCCCACCGGCATGACAGACCCACCAGGGGTGGCGGCGCAGTGGTATACAGTCAGGAAGGAGTGGCCCTGGGAGTCCTCAACATTGACTCCGGACCCCATGAAGTTACATGAACAATAGAGCTTAATTCCAGAGGTGAGGGGAGAGTGACTGCCCTTGACATCAAGGCAGCATTTGACCGAGTGTAGCATCAAGGAGCCCTAGTAAAACTGAAGTCAATGGGAATCGGGGGGAAAACTCTCCACTGGCTGGAGTCATACCTAGCAAAAAGGAAGATGTTTGTGGTGGTTGGAGGTCAATCATCACAGCCCCAGGACATTGCTGCAGTAGTTGCTCAGGGCAGTGTGCTAGGCCCAACCAACTTCAGCTGCTTCATCAATGACCTTCCCTCCATCATAAAGTCTGAAGTGGGGATGTTCACTGATGACTACACAGTGTTCAGTACAATTTGCAACTCCTCCGACAATGAAGCAATCCATGCCCGCATGCAGCAAGACCTGGACGATATTCAGGCTTGGGCTGATAAGCAGCAGGTAACATTTGCATCACACAAGTGCCAGGCAATGACTATCTCCAACAAGCGAGCATCTAACCACCGCCACTTGACATTCAATGGCATTACCATCGCTGAATCCCCCTCCATCAATATCCTGGGGGTCACCATTGACCAGAAACTTAACTGGACCAGCCACATAAAAACTGTGGCAACAAGAGCAGGTCAGAGGCTGGGTTTTCTGTGGCGAGTGTCTCACCTCCTAACTCCCTAAAGCATTTCCACCATCTACAAGGCACAAGTCAGGAGTGTGATGGAATACTCTCCACTTGCCTAGATGAGTGCAACTCCGACACCATCCAGAACAAAGCAGTCCGCTTGATTAGCAACCCATCCACCACCTTAAACATTAACACCCTCTACCACCGGCACACCGTGGCTGCAGTATGTATCATCTACGAGATGCACTGCAGCAACTCGCCAAGGCTGCTTCAGCAGCACCTCCCAAACCCGCGACCTCTACCACCTAAAAGGACAAGGGCAAGATGCACATGGGAACACCACCACCTCCAAGTTCCCCTCTAAGTCACACACTATCCTGACTTGGAAATATATCGCCGTTCCTTCATCATCGCTAGGTCAAAATCCTGGAACTCTCTCCCTACTGTGGGAATACCTTCACCACACGGACTGCAGTGGTTCAAGAAGGCGGCTCACCACCAACTTCTCAAGGGCAATTAGGGATGGGCAATAAATGATGGCCTTTCCAGCGATGCCCACATCCCGTGAACGAATAAAAAACATTCCCCCCAAGCTAGAGTGCAGTTTGCCACGGAGTGCAGCTTGGAACAGAGTGTAAACCTGTGAGTTTGGTGAGTAAGGGAGTTCGAGGAGGGAGGTGCTCCTTTCTTCTTTTTATATCTTTGGCAGCCTCCAGGAGAGCAGGAGTTAAGAAGCTGCATGAGAGGGGACAGAGAACCATCGGGAATTTGGCTCTGTGACACCCCCGACCGCATTTGAAGAAACATAAAAGGTGACATCACAGGGCAAAGGGTAAGTGATTGGTTGGTGGGTATTTTGCTCACTTCTCTTATCTTTTAAAGCCTAGGGAATTTATTAGTAATTGTAAGGTTTCATTTGTATTAGTAAAGTTTACTAGCAGTAATAAACCTTATTAGGTGTAGTAGGGTTTATTAATAAAAATAAATTAAAGCTCAATAAAGATGGCAGGGCAGGTGATGTGTAGTGACTGCAATACATGGGAGCTCCTGGATGCCAGTGTTATCCAGGACGAACACATCTATGGTAAGTGTCTGCGGTTCGAGGAGCTTCGGCTCAGAGTTGATGAGCTGGAGGCCGAGCTGCGGACACTGTGATGCATCAGGAAGGGGGAAAGTTATCTGGACACTTTATTCCTGGAGGCAGTCACACCCATTAGGATAGGCTCTTCTGATTTGGTCAATGGTCAGGAACAGAAGGATGTGACTGCGAGTAAGCAGGTATAGGGACCCAAGTGGTGGAGGAGCCTCAGCCTTTTCAATTGCCCAACAGGTTTAAGGTTCTTGAGGCCTGTATGGATGAAAGTGGTGGCTGCAGGATGGATGAGCAAACTGAGCATGGCACCGAGGTACAGGAAGCCATTCAAGCGGGTGGAGTAAATAGGAATGTAGCGGTAATAGGGGACAGCATAGTCAGGGGGATAGATACAGTTCTCTGCGGCCAAGAGCGAGAGTCCAGACGGCTGTGTTGCCTGCC
The DNA here is from genome assembly GCF_052327205.1 of Somniosus microcephalus. Lineage (NCBI taxonomy): Eukaryota > Metazoa > Chordata > Chondrichthyes > Squaliformes > Somniosidae > Somniosus > Somniosus microcephalus. Next base: position 51,469,735 of record NC_141006.1, on the reverse strand, counting down.
CGGTGCCAGAGTTCAGGACATCTGCTCTGAGCTGGAGAGGAACTTGCAGTGGGAGGGGGAGCAGCCAGTGGTCGTGGTCCACGTAGGTACCAACGACATAGGTAGAACTAGGAAAGAGGTTGTGCTGAGAGAGTATGAGCAGCTAGGAGCTAAATTGAAAAGTGGAACCTCAAGAGTAATAATGTCTGCATTATTACCTGAGCCACGAGCAAGTTGGTATAGGGTAAATAAAATTAGAGAGATGAATGCGTGGCTCAAAGACTGGTGTGGGAGAAATGGGTTTTAATTCCTGTGGCACTGGCACCAGTACTGGGGAACGTGGGATCTGTATCGTTGGGACGGTCTTCACCTGAACCATGGAGTGGGCCTTTGGCGTAGTGGTAGCATCCCCGCCGCTGGGCCAGAAGGCGTAGGGTTTCGAACCCCGCTTCAGACAGTCCTGGCAAGTGGAGTCGGAGCTCCGGCTCTAAATTCTGGGTTGACGTCCAGCGGGATACTTGCGTCCGTGGGTGTGGGTGGCCCCCCCGCCTCGTATGGGTTGTGGGAACCCATAAAACCCTCCCGCCATAGGACTAACCACCCTAATGGCTGGTACGAAGATGGTTATGGTCACGGAAGGAGCGTTAATCGCGGCCAGAAATCCTTCCACCACTTCATACAGTTCCCCAAAGGGAACAGTGTGAAGACATGTACGATGACGACCTGAACCATGCTGGGACCAGTATTCTGGCGAGTCGTATAACTCGGGTGGTAGAGAGGGCTTTAAACTAAATAGTTGGGGCAAGGGATCAAATTTGGGAAGATGTGGTAAACCAAAGAGCAGAGACAAGGTAAGAGAGAAAGCTATTAATATGGGAAATGATAAACAGACCATGACAGGAAGGGATAGAGAGTACAAATCTAAGAGTAAATCAACAGATAAGGCTAAAGGTTACAAAAATCATAAAAGGACAAAACTAAAGGCTCTGCATCTGAATGCACGTAGCATTCGAAACAAAACAGATGAACCGATAGCGCAAATAGAAATAAATAAGTATGATCTGATAGCCATTACAGAAACATGGCTGCAGGATGAAATAGATTGGGACCTGAATATTGAAATGTACATGACATTTAGGAAGGACAGGAAGCTGGGAAAAGGTGGAGTGGTGGATCTGTTAATTAATGATGGTATTAGCACAATAGAGAGGGATGACCTAAGTTCAGGAAACCAGCATTTAGAAGCGGTTTGGGTAGAGATGAGGAATGATAATGACAAGTCACTTGTGGGAGTGGTGTACAGGCCCCCTAACAGTAACCACATGGTAGGATGGAGCATAAAGGAAGAAATAATGGGAGCTTGTCTGTAAGGGGTTTCTTAGATCGCAGAGGTCTCTCTCTCTCTCTCCAGAGGCCTCTCTCTCTTGCACAGTAAACTTTTGAGTGGTTCGATCCACTCCCCCTTAGATTCTATACACTGGACTTTGAGGCAGGAACTACAATGCAGAGAATACTCTATAGACCAGGTTTAATGAAAACGAAATGAAACTTTATTGCATAAAGGTACAAATTGAATGTAAGCCAATAAGGTACATGGGAGGGAAAAACAAATCATAATGCAGTACTAACTAAGATAGAAACAGGCATATTATACTTTACAAAAGTCATCATGAAATGGGGAAACACACGGAACATCGAGGGACAACAACTCATAATTAATTATACCCAAAATGCCCACCCCCTAAGCCTAGCTAGATCAGATTATGAGGGGCCAGAAACATGCTCACCAATCCAGTTGGAAAGTATAGAGTTTTGAAAAAGGTCTGCATTTTGATCCTTTCAGGCGTCCTGTCTCCACGTGGTCAGCGGAACGCAGCGGGCTGCGACACCCCTTCTTCTCCCTTGAGGTGAAGATCACGGACAGGCTGGATGTCAGCAGGCCTGGACGTCGGTGCAGGGAGAAACCAACTGTTTTACCATTTTCGCATAGGTTTCGTCGCACAGCCCAGTTGGTTTACCGTTTTCATATAGGTTTCTACCTATCTTTGTCAGCGTCCTGGGGTTGGTCGATGATCTCCCGACGGTTACCCCGGGGCGAGATGCTGACTTGATCTCCCATCTCGAACCTCGATCCTCCGTCATCTCCACTTGAACTCTGCACCGATACCGAAAAGGGCTGCGTTTTTCGATGGCTGGCGATGTAAAGAATGTCGATAGCTACTCCGGGTCCCCAGATATACTTCTCAAAAGAGGCCCTTATCTCCCGCCAGATCAAGGTTAGTCTTTGTTCAACTTTTGGCGGGCCTGAGCACAGCGGGGTAGCTTTTATGTTTTAAATTACTTTGGGATGGCCGGTAACGGCCATCTCTGGTCTGGAATGACCCTGTATTGTTTTTAATGTCCTCTTGATGTCTTTAACGGTTCTTGATGTTCCCCCTATGAACTTGAAACTGTTTTCCTTTGTCTGGGTAAATATTTAGATGGCCTTTATCTACAGGCCGATCTGACTGGATCTGCATCCAATCCATATGTATGTGGTTCTGTCTGGTTTCGTTTTCTTCGAAACGGCCTTCCAGAACTTACTGTGGGCTGAATCCACAAAGGCTGTCTGGGGACTGCAGGAAACATAGAAACATAGAAGATAGGAGCAGGAGTAGGCCATTCGGCCCTTCGAGCCTGCTCCGCCATTCAATGAGATCATGGCTGATCATCCCAAATTCAGTACCCTGTCCCTGCCTTCTCCCCATATCCCTTGATCCCTTTAGCCTTAAAAAATATATCCAACTCTTTCTTGAATATATTTAATGAACTGGCCTCCACCGCCCTCTGTGGCAGAGAATTCCACAGGTTCACCACTCTCTGGGTGAAGAAATTCCTCCTCATTTCAGTCCTAAATGGCTTACCCCTGATCCTTAGACTATGACCCCTGGTTCTGGACTCCCCAGCCATCAGAAACATCCTTCCTGCATCTAGTCTGTCCAGGCCTGACAGAATTTTATAGGTTTCGATGAGATCCCCTCTCAATCTTCTAAACTCCAGCGAGTATAAGCCCAATCGACACAATCTCTCCTCATACATCATTCCTGCCATCCCAGGTATCAGCCTGGTGAATCTTCGCTGCACTCCCTCCATGGCAAGAACGTCCTTCCTCAGGTAAGGCGACCAAAACTGCACACAATACTCAAGGTGTGGTCTCACCAAGACCCTGTACAACTGTAGCAAGACATCTTTGTTCCTGTACTCGAACCCTCTTGCTATGAAGGCCAACATACCATTTGCCTTCTTAACCGCCTGCTGCACCTGCATGCTTACCTTGAGCGACTGGTGCACAAGAACACCCAGGTCTCTTTGCACTTCCCCTTCTCCCAATCTATTGCCATTCAAATAATAATCTGCCTTCCTGTTTTTGCCACCAAAGTGGGTAACCTCACATTTATCCACATTATAGTGCATTTGCCATGTTTCTGCCCAATCACCCAACCTGTCCAAATCGTACTGGAGTTTCACGACATCCTCCTCACAGCTTACCCTCCCACCCAGCTTTGTGTCGTCTGCAAATTTGGAGATATTACATCCAATTCCCTCGTCCAGATCATTAATATATATTGTGAACAGCTGGGGTCCTAGGACCGATCCTTGCGGTACCCCACTAGTCACTGCCTGCCACTCGGAAAACGACCCGTTTATTCCAACTCTTTGCTTTCTGTCTGCCAACCAGTTCTCTATCCAAGTCAATACCTTGCCCCCAATCCCACGTGCCTTAATTTTGCACGCTAATCTCTTATGTGGGACCTTATCGAAAGCCTTCTGAAAGTCCAAATACACCACATCCACTGGTTCTCCCTTATCTATTTTACCAGTTACATCCTCAAAAAATTCCAGTAGATTAGTCAAGCATGATTTACCTTTTGTAAATCCATGTGGACTTTGTCCGATCCTGTCACTGTTTTCCAAGTGCTCTGCTATTACATCTTTTATAATAGACTCTAGCATTTCCCCCACTACCGATGTCAGGCTTACCGGTCTATAATTCCCCGCTTTTTCTCTACCACCTTTTTTGAATAGTGGGGTAACATTAGCTACCCTCCAATCCATGGGTACTGTTCCAGAGTCTATCGAGTTCTGGAAGATGACCAGCAATGCATCTATTATTTCTAGGGCCATTTCCTTAAGTACCCTGGGATGTAGATTATCAGGCCCTGGGGATTTATCGACATTCAGTCCCATCAATTTTCCTAACACCATTTCCCGACAAATACTGATTTCTTTCAATTCCACCCTTTCATCAGACCCTATGTTCCCCGGCATCTCTGGGAGGTTATTTGTGTCCTCCTTTGAGAAGACAGAACCAAAGTATGAATTTAGTTGGTCTGCCATTTCTCTGTTTCCCATTATAATTTCCCCTGATTCTGACTGCAAGGGACCTACGCTTGACTTCACCAATCTTTTTCTCTTCACATATCTATAGAAGCTTTTACAGTCAGTTTTTATGTTCCATGCAAGCTTACTCTCATACTCTATTTCCCCCCTCTTAATTAATCCCTTTGTCCACCTTTGTTGAATCCTAAACTGCTCCCAATCCTCAGGATTATTGCTTTTTCTGGCCAATTTATATGTCCTCTCCTTGGATCTTATGCTATCCCTAATTTCCCTTGCTAGCCACAGTTGAGTCACCTTTTTTGTTTTATTTTTATGCCAAACTGGGATGAACAAATTCTGTAGCTCATCCATTCGGCCTTTGAATGTTTGCCATTGCCTATCCACCGTCAACCCTTTGAGTGCCATTTCCCAATCAATCCTACCCAACTCGCTCCTCAGACCATCGTAGTTTCCTTTATTTAAATTGAGGACCCTAGTCTCTGAGTCAACTACTTCATTCTCCATCTTAATGAAGAATTCGATCATATTATGATTGCTCCGACCCAAGGGGCCTCGTACAACAAGATTGCTAATTAATCCTTTCTCGTTACATAATACCCAGTCTAAGATGGCCTGATCTCTGGTTGGTTCCTCGACATATTGGTCCAGGAAACCATCCCATAAACACTCCAGGAATTCCTCCTCCACAGTATTGTTACTAATTTGGTTGTCCCAATCTATATGTAGATTAAAGTCACCCATGATGACTGCTGTGCCCTTATTGCACGCTTCTTTAATTTCCCTTTTAATGCCATCCCCAACCTCCGCCTTACTGTTTAAAGTGTCCCAAAAAGCTGGTCACAGGGTCTGGCGGCCATTTTGTGTGCCCCTTTTTCTGGGCTTCTTTTAAAACAGTCTTTAAAATTAAGGCCTTTTCTGCCAATAGACCCTTATAGGACAATGTTCAAATTTTGCGAACCTTACATGTCAGAAAGGTATGGCAATAATCATGGGGGATTTTAATCTACATATAGACTGGAAAAATCAGATGGGCAAAGGTAGCCTAGATGAGGAGTTCATAGAATGTTTTTGGGATAATTTCTTAGAACAGCACATTCTGGAGCTAACCAGAGAGCAGGCTATACTAGACCTGGTATTGTGCAACGAGATAGGATTAATTAATGACCTCATAGTGAAGGCGCCCCTAGGTAGCAGCGATCATAATATGATTGAATTTTGCATTCAGTTTGAGGGAGAGAAGGGTGGGTTCAAGACTAGTATTTTAAACTTAAATAAGGACAATTATGAGGGCATGAAAACAGAGCGAGCTAAAGTGAACTGGCAAATTAGGTTAAGGGATAGGTCAATAGAGTTGCAGTGGCAGACATTTAAGGGGATATTTCAGAATACACAGAATATATACATTCCAACGAGAAAGAAAAATTCCAAGGGGAGGACCCACCATCCGTGGTTAACTAAAAAAGTTAAAGATAGTATCAAACTTAAAGAAAAAACATATAATTGTGCAAAGATGGGTGGCAGGTCAGACGATTGGACAGAATATAAAAAACAGCAAAGAATGACTAAAAGATTAACAAGGAGAGAAAGATTAGAGTACGAGAGAAAGCTAGCTAGAAATATAAAAACAGATAATAAGAGTTTCTATAGATATTTTAAAAAGAAAAAAGGTAACAAAGTGAGCGTTGGTCCTCTAAAAAGTGAGCCTGGGGAATTAATAACGGAAAATAAGGAGATGGCAGTTGAATTGAACAGGTATTTTGCATCGGTCTTCACTATAGAGGATACAAGTCCAAAGATGTGCGGGTTAGGTTGATTGGCTATGATAAATTGACCCTTAGTGTTAGGGGGATTAAATACGTGGGGTTACAGGGATAGGGTGGGATATGTGTCGGTGCAGGCTCGATGGGCCGAAATGGCCTCTATCTGCACTGTGGGGTTTCTGTGATTCTGTGATTCTGTGAACATCCCAATATCCCAGAAATAGCTGTAAATCAGGATATGGAAGGGAGGAAGGAACTCAGAAAATTACAATCACCGGGGAAGTGGTGCTGAGCAAAATGTTGGAGCTGCGGGCTGACAAGTCCTTGGGACCTGATGGACTTCATCCTAGGATCTTAAAAGAAGTGGCTAGTGAGATAGTTGATGCGTTGGTATTAATTTTCCAAAATTCCCTAGATTCGTGGAATTAGATTGGAAAATATTGAACATAACTTCTTTATTCAAAAAGGGAGGGAGATAGAAAGCAGGAAACTAGAGGCCAGTTAGCTTAACATATGTAATAGTCCAACAGTTTTATTTGAAATCACAAGCTTTCAGAGCACTGCTCCTTCGTCAGGTGAAGTGGAGAGATGCCTATAGACACAGATTATATAGTCAGAGAATAATGCCAGATGATTACAGGTAATCTTTCTAACTGCCATTTATCACACCTCAGCAGAGAGATAATCACAGCAATCAAAGGTGTGAATGGTGTCCAAACAGGTCAGTCAGGAAAACATTACATCAAAGAACAATGAGGTGGGGTCACAAGAGGTAAAATGTTGCAGATGCTGGGGTCTGTATGAAAAACAAAAAACAGACAAAAAAAACATTTTCTTTGCTGGAAATCACAGCAGGTCCGGCTGCATCTGTGTAGAGAGAACAAGCCAATGACGACTCGAGTCTGGATGACCCTACGTCAGGTGGGGTTACATGTAGCGTGACATGAACCCAAGATCCCGGTTGAGGCCGTCCTCATGAGTGCGGAACTTGGCTATCAGTTTCTGCTCTACGATTTTGCGTTGTCGTGTGTCTCGAAGGCCGCCTTGGAGAATGCTTAACCGAAGATCGGAGGCTGAATGTCCTTGACTGCTGAAGTGTTCCCCGACTGGGAGGGAACACGCCTGCCTGGCAATTGTTGCGCGGTGTCCGTTCATCCGTTGTCGCAGTGTCTGCATGGTCTCGCCGATGTACCATGCTCCGGGGCATCCTTTCCTGCAATGTATGAGGTAGACAACGTTGGCCGAGTCACATGAGTATGTACCATGTACCTGGTGGGTGGTGTCCTTACGTGAGATGATCTGGCATGTCTTGCAGAGGTTGCCGTGGCAGGGTTGTGTGGTGTCATGGTCGCTGTTCTCCTGAAAGCTGGGTAATTTGCTGCAAACGATGGTCTGTTTGAGGTTAGGCGGCTGTTTGAAGGCGAGTAATGTCGGCGTGGAGATGGCCTCAGCGAGGTGTTCGTCATCCTCGATGACATGTTGAAGGCTGTGAAGAACATGGCGTAGTTTTTCCACTCCGGGGAAGTACTGGACGACGAAGGGTACTCTGTTGGTTGTGTCCCGTGTTTGTCTTCTGAGGAGGTCTATGCGATTTTTTGCTCTCATCCCACGTACTCCCCATGTGGGAGACTTCTACTGCCTCCCTAAGATACACAAAGCCAACACACCCGGACCAAATTTGCACCCCAATACACCAACATCTTTATGCACAAGTTCAAGGAAGACTTCTTCGCTGCACAGGACCTCCAGCCAACGCTATACACCAGATACATCAATGACATTTTCTTCCTCCCAGTCGGGGAACACTTCAGCAGTCAAGGACATTCAGCCTCCGATCTTCGGTTAAGCATTCTCCAAGGCGGCCTTCGAGACACACGACAACGCAAAATCGTAGAGCAGAAACTGATAGCCAAGTTCCGCACTCATGAGGACGGCCTCAACCGGGATCTTGGGTTCATGTCACGCTACATGTAACCCCACCTGACATAGGGTCACCCAGACTCGAGTCGTCATTGGCTTGTCCTCTCTACACAGATGCGGCCGGACCTGCTGTGATTTCCAGCAAAGAAAATGTTTTTTTGTCTGTTTTTTGTTTTTCATACAGACCCCAGCATCTGCAACATTTTACCCCTCGTGACCCCACCTCATTGTTCTTTGATGTAATGTTTTCCTGATTGACCTGTTTGGACACCATTCACACCTTTGATTGCTGTGATTATCTCTCTGCCGAGGTGTGATAAATGGCAGTTAGAAAGATTACCTGTAATCATCTGGCATTATTCACTGACTATATAATCTGTGTCTATAGGCATCTCTCCACTTCACCTGGCGAAGGAGCAGTGCTCCGAAAGCTTGTGATTTCAAATAAAACTGTTTGGACTATAACCTGGTGTTGTGTGACTTCTTACATTTGTCCACCCCAGTCCAACACCGGCATCTCCACACCCTGGCTACTATCGACACCACAAACTGTTGGCTCAAAGTGGAGAGGATCTCCAAGAAGATCGCGCATATCGACACAGACATCAAGTTTCTACAGAGATGCAAGAAAGCAGACGAGATCCCAAAAGGACTACAGATCACGAACCCACACAAGTCGACCTACAACACAGACTACGCTGAGAGACTGCCGTCATACCTCTCGCACACTCCTCAACCATCTCGTACACCAGCTGTACAGCAGATGCCGCAAACTCGAAACCGAGATAGAGTCCATGTTCTCAGCCTGTGCTCAGGACACAGCAGACCAGCTATGAGACACCGCCAAACAGATGAGGCAATGGAACTACACTGCCTACATGCACGCCAAGAACAGGAAGCTTGAGAAACTCGGCATCACCAGCAGCAGCAACCAATTCTCCCCCGGTACCACGGTTGAAACCACAGGGAAGTCCATCGTCAACTTGTCCGACCACACCCTTCAACCAGACAAAATTGAAGTTCTCAGCCGAGGGCTCAAATTCTGCCCCACCACCAAAATGGACCCCATCGGTCTCGCGGCAGACACAGAGGAATTCATCAGGAGAATGCGGCGCCGGGAATTCTTCCACAAATCCCAAGATGTCAGCAGCGAACCCAATGAGACAACCAATGATCCGGAACAGCAGACAGAGGGATCCGCAGTGCAGCAACCGAAGAAGAAAGAGTCAAATTGGACCCCTCCGGAGGGTCGCTGCCCTAAGCTTGACATGTATGCTCAAGCTGTCAGGAGATGCATCAATGCCAGATTCATCAGCCGCACTCACAAGACAGTCCAAAATGTCACCCGAGCACAACGCAACGCCATCCACGCTCTCAAGACCAACCGCAACATCGTCATCAAACCAGGTGCCTCGTAGCTGGCCTGCTGTGTCCTGAGCACAGGCTGAGAACATGGCCTCTATCTCGGTCATCAAACCAGCAGACAAAGGAGGAGCCATCATCATACAGAACAGAACGGACTATTGCAAAGAAGCATACCAACAACTGGACAACCAGGAACACTACAGACAGTTACCTGCAGATCTGACCAAAGAACACACCCGCCAACTCAACAGACTGATCAAGACCTTCGATCCAGACCTTCAAAGCATCCTACGTGCTCTCATCCCACGTACTCCCCACGTGGGAGACTTCTACTGCCTCCCAAAGATACACAAAGCCAACACACCCGGACGTCCTATCGTATCAGGCAACGGAACCCTGTGTGAGAACCTCTCTGGATACGTCGAGGGCATCCTGAAACCCATCGTACAGGGAACCCCCAGCTTCTGTCGCGACACTACAGACTTCTTACAGAAACGCAGCACCCACGGACGAGTTGAACCAGGAACACTCCTCGCCACGATGGACGTCTCGGCACTCTACACGAGTATACCCCACGATGATGGCATCGCTGCGACAGCCTCAGTACTCAACACCAACAACAGCCAATCTCCAGACACCATCCTACAACTCATCCACTTCATCCTTGACCACAATGTCTTCACCTTCGACAACCAGTTCTTTACCCAAACACACGGAACAGCCATGGGGACCAAATTCGCACCCCAATACGCCAACATCTTCATGCACAAGTTCGAGCAAGACTTCTTCGCTGCACAGGACCTCCAACCAATGCTATATACCAGATACATCGACGACATTTTCGTCCTATGGACCCACGGCGAAGGATCACTGAAAAGACTACACGATAACATCAACAAGTTCCATCCCACCATCAAACTCACCATGGACTACTCCTCAGAATCAGTTTCATTCTTGGACACACGAATCTCGATCAAAGACAGACACCTCAGCACTTCACTCTACCGCAAGCCCACGGACAACCTCAGGATGCTCCACTTCTCCAGCTTCCACCCTAACCACGTTAAAGAAGCCATCCCCTATGGACAAGCCATGCGAATACACAGGATCTGTTCAGACGAGGAGGAACGCGATGGACACCTACAGACGCTGAAAGACGCCCTCGTAAAAACGGGATATGACGCTCGACTCGTTGATCGACAGTTCCGACGGGCCACAGCAAAAAAATCGCATAGACCTCCTCAGAAGACAAACACGGGACACAACCAACAGAGTACGCTTCGTCGTCCAGTACTTCCCCTGAGCGGAGAAACTATGCCATGTTCTTCGCAGCCTTCAACATGTCATCGATGATGACGAACACCTCGCTAAGGCCATCCCCACGCCTCCAACAGCCGCCTAACCTCAAACAGACCATCGTTCACAGCAAATTACCCAGCTTTCAGGAGAACAGCGACCACGACACCACACAACCCTGCCACGGCAACCTCTGCAAGACATGCCAGATCATCAACACAGATGCCATCATCACACATGAGGACACCACCCACCAGGTACATGGTACATACTCATGTGACTCGGCCAATGTTGTCTACCTCATACGTTGCAGGAAAGGATGCCCCGGTGCATGGTACATCGACGAGACCATGCAGACACTGCGGCAACGGATGAACGGATACCGCGCAACAATCGCCAGGCAGGAATGTTCCCTCCCAGTCGGGGAACACTTCAGCAGTCAAGGACATTCAGCCTCCGATCATCGGGTAAGCATTCTCCAAGGCGGCCTTCGAGACACACGACAACGCAAAATCATAGAGCAGAAACTGATAGCCAAGTTCTGCACTCATGAGGACGGCCTCAACTGGGATCTTGGGTTCGTGTCACGCTACATGTAACCCCACCTGACGTAGGGTCATCCAGACTCGAGTCATCATTGGCTTGTTCTCTCTACACAGATGCGGCTGGACCTGCTGTGATTTCCAGCAAAGAAAATGTTTTTTTTGTCTGTTTTTTGTTTTTCATACAGACCCCAGCATCTGCAACATTTTACCCCTTGTGACCCCACCTCATTGTTCTTTGATGTAATGTTTTCCTGACTGACCTGTTTGGACACCATTCACACCTTTGATTGCTGTGATTATCTCTCTGCCGAGGTGTGATAAATGGCAGTTAGAAAGATTACCTGTAATCATCTGGCATTATTCTCTGACTATATAATCTGTGTCTATAGGCATCTCTCCACTTCACCTGACGAAGGAGCAGCGCTCCGAAAGCTTGTGATTTCAAATAAAACTGGACTATAACCTGGTGTTGTGTGACTTCTTACATTTGTCCACCCCAGTCCAACACCGGCATCTCCACACCATAGCTTAACATATGTCATAGTGAAGATGTTAGAAGCTATTATTAAAGACGTTATAGCAGGGCACTTAGAAAAGTTCAAGGTAATCTGGCAGAGTCAACATGGTTTTGTGAAAGGGAAATCATGTTGAACCAATTGGAGTTCTTTGAGGAAGTAACATGTGCTGTGGATAAAGGGGAACCGGTGGATGAACTGTATTTAGTTTACCAGAAGGCATTTGATAAGATGCCACGTCAAAGGTTATTGCGGAAAATAAAAGCACATGGTGTAGGGGTAACATATTGGCATGGTTACAAGATTGGCTAGCTAACAGGAAACAGAGAGTAGGCATAAATGGGACATTTTCTGATTGGCACGATGTAACAAATGGTGTGCCACAGGGATCAGTGCTGGGGCCTCAACTTTTTACAATTTATATAAATGACTTGGATGAAGGGACCGAAGATATGGTTGCTAAATTTGCTGATGACACAAAGATAGGTAGGAAAGTAAATTGTGAAGAGGACATAAGTAGCCTACAAAGGGATATAGATAGGTTAAGTGAGTGGGCAAAGATCTGGCAAATGGAGTATAATGTGGGAAAATGAGAAATTGTCCATTTTGGCAGGAAGAATAAAAAAGAAGCATGTTATCTAAATGGTGAGAGATTGCAGAGCACTGAGATGCAGAGGGAACTGGGTGTCCTTGTGCATGAATCGCAAAAGGTTAGTATGCAGGTACAGCAAGTAATTAGGAAAGCTAATAGAATGTTATTGTTTATTGCGAGGGGAATTGAATACAAAAGTAAGGAGGTTATGCTTCAGTTATACAGGGCATTGGTGAGACCACATCTGGAGTATCGTGTACAGTATTGCTCTCCTTATTTAAGGAAGGATGTAAATGCATTGGAAGCAGTTAAACATAGACATAGAAGATAGGAGCAGGAGTAGGCCATTCGGCCCCTCGAGCCTGCTCCGCCATTCAATGAGGTCATGGCTGATCATCCAATCTCAGTACCCGGTCCCTGCCTTCTCCCCATATCCCTTGATCCCTTTAGCCTTAAGAAATATATCTAACTCCTTCTTGAATATATTTAATGACTTGGCCTCAACTGCCTTCTGTGATAGAGAATGCCACAGGTTCACCACTCTCTGGGTGAAGAAATTCCTCATCTCTGTCCTAAATGGCTTACCCCTTATCTTTAGACTGTGACCCCTGGTTCTGGACTCCCCGGCCATCGGGAACATCCTTCCTGCATCTAGTCTGTCTAGTCCTGTTAGAATTTTATAAGTTTCAATGAGATTCCCTCTCATTCTTCTAAACTCCAGCGAGTATAAGCCCAATCGACCCAATCTCTCCTCATACGTCATTCCTGCCATCCTAGGTTTCAGTCTGGTGAACCTTCGCTGCACTCCCTCCATGGCAAGAACATCCTTCCTCAGATAAGGCAACCAAAACTGCACACAATACTCAAGGTGTGGTCTCACCAAGGCCCTGTACAACTGCAGCAAGACATCCTTGTTCCTGTACTCAAACCCTCTTGCTACGAAGGCCAACATACCATTTGCCTTCTTAACCGCCTGCTGCACCTGCATGCTTACCTTCAGCGACTGGTGTACAAGGACACCCAGGTCTTGTTGCACTTCCACTTCTCCCAATCTATTGCCGTTCAGATAATAATCTGCCTTCCAGTTTTTGCCACCAAAGTGGATAATCTCACATTTATCCACATTATACTGCATCTGCCATGCATCTGCCCAATCACCCAACCTGTCCAAATCATACTGGAGTTTCTCTGCATCCTCCTCACAGCACAGCTTTGTGTCATCTGCAAACTTGGAGATATTACATCTAGTTCCCTCGTCTAGATCATCAATATATATTGTGAATAGCTGGGGTCCTAGGACCGATCCCTGCGGTACCCAACTAGTCACTGCCTGCCACCCGGAAAAAGACCCGTTTATTCCAACTCTTTGCTTCCTGTCTGCCAACCAGTTCTCTATCCAAGTCAGTACCTTGCCCCCAATCCCATGTGCCTTAACTTTACACACTAATCTCTTATGCGGGACTTTATCGAAAGCCTTCTGAAAGTCCAAATACACCACATCCACTGGTTCTCCCTTATCTATTCTACCAGTTACATCCTCAAAAAATTGCAGTAGATTAGTCAAGCACGATTTACCTTTCGTAAATCCATGTTGACTTTGTCCGATCCTGTCACTGTTTTCCAAATGCCCTGCTATTGCATCTTTTATAATGGACTCTAGTATTTTCCCCACTACCAATGTCAGGCTCACCGGTCTATAATTCCTCGTTTTCTCTCTACCATCTTTTTTGAACAGTGGGGTAACATTAGCTACCCTCCAATCCATGGGAACTGTACCAGAGTCTATAGGATTTTGGAAGATGACCAATGAATCTACTATTTCCGGGCCACTTCTTTATGTACCCCGGTTTGTACTGGTCCCACCTCCCCCAGAACCAGTTCCAATGTCCCAGGAATTTGAATTCCTCCGCCTTGCACCATTCCTCTAGCCACGTATTCATCTGAAATATCCTTCTATTTCTACTCTGACTAGCACATGGCACTGGTAGCAATCCTGAGATTACTACCTTTGAGGTCCTATTTTTTAATTTAACTCCTAACTCCCTATATTCAGGTTTTAGGACCTCATCCCATTTTTTACCTATATCGTTGGTACCTATGTGCACCACTACAACTGGCTGATCACCCTCCCCTTCCAAAATGTTCTGCAGCCACTCTGAGTGTCAGGGCGAGGCTGGCTCTGGACCCAAGTGCAGAGACGAGGCTAGAGGCAGGTATAAAGTTCAAACACTTTAGAAGCTCTGACAAGCAACCACTTGGCACAAAGGCTTGTCAAGACTGAGCACAGAGAAGGGGAAAAACAGAACTTATATACTACAAATCACAGGTGAAACTCATAAGCCCAATAACAGTCAATTAAGGATTAACACAGGGGTAACCACTCATGAAGGTGCCACCTAGGGGTTACTAGGAGAACTAACCGGCACCCTCACAGGACCCCCTCCCCTAGGAACGGCTCCTGACGTTCCTCCTGGACGAGCAGGGTGGCGACGGCGAAAATCCCTTATGAGTTCCGGATCCAAAATGTCCCGGGTCGGAACCCAGAAACGCTCCTCAGGATCGAAACCCTCCCAGTCAACCAGGTATTGATGCTCCTCCTGACCCGGCGACAATCAAGGAGGCGACGGACCATGAAGACTTGCTGGCCGTCGATCATACGGGGCGGGGGGGAGGTCTAGCCGCAGGAACCAAGGGACTAGTAAGGACCGGCTTGAGGTGAGAGGCATGAAATGTGGGATGTATCCTCATCGATCGAGGAAGGAGGAGCCGGTAGGCCACCGGGTTTACTTGCTCCAAAATCCTAAAAGGTCCTATGAACCGGGGAGCCAACTTGCGGGACTCCACATGGAGCGGAAGATTCTTGGTAGACAGCCAGACCTTCTGTCCGGTCCGGAACCGGGGAGCTGGGCGACGGTGACGGTCGGCCTGCACCTTCTGCCGAGATGAGGCAAGCTGCAAGGCGGATCGGACCCTCCTCCAGGTACGACGGCAGCGTTGGACTAACCCCTGGGCAGCCGGCACTCCTACCTCCCTCTCCTGTTCCGGGAAGAGTGGCGGTTGGAAGCCATATTGGCACTCAAAAGGCGAAAGACCAGTGGAGGAGCTCTGAAGGGTATTATGTGCATACTCTGCCCAGACCAGGTACTTGCTCCAGGAGGAAGGATTGGAGGACACAAAGCTTCGTAGCACCCTCTCCAGATCTTGATTAGTTCTCTCAGTCTGGCCGTTAGATTGAGGGTGGAACCCCGAAGAGAGACTGACGGAAGCCCCCAGGAGGGAACAAAAGGCCTTCCAAAACCTAGATGAAAACTGAGGACCACGGTCAGAGACAACATCCAGGGGCAAGCCATGGAGGCGGAAGACGTGTTGGACAACCAGCTGGGCGGTCTCCCTGGCAGAGGGAAGCTTGACAAGAGGAACGAAGTGAGCAGCCTTTGAAAAGCGATCAACCACAACTAGGATGGTGGTGAATCCTTCAGATGGAGGTAGCCCGGTGATGAAATCCAGGGCGATATGAGACCAGGGACGGCTGGGAATAGGCAAGGGATGCAGGAGACCAAGCGGAGGTTGTTGGGATGTCTTGTTCTGGGCACAGACGGGACAAGCGGAGACAAAGGCCCGGGTGTCGGCTTCCATAGCGGGCCACCAGAACCTCCTTTTAAGAAACTCGAGAGTCCGATGGATCCCAGGATGACCCGTCAATCGAGAAGAATGGCCCCATTGAAGGACCTGGGCGCGCACCCGACTGGGAACATATAGTTTATTAGGAGGGCCTCCTCCGGGATTGGCCTCCTGACGTTGGGCCCTTCGCACCACAGTCTCAATCTCCCACGCGACGGGAGCCACGATGCAGGAACTAGGGACAATAGGTTCCGGAATCCGGTCCTTTTCCGAGGGGTCAAACTGGCGAGAAAGGGCATCCGGTTTGAGGTTCTTAGACCCTGGGCGGTACGACAGGAGAAAGTTGAACCGGTTAAAGAAGAGTGCCCACCTGGCCTGCCGGGGGTTGAGGCGCTTAGCGTCCTGAATATATATCAGGTTCTTATGGTCGGTCCAGACGACAAAAGGATGTTCCGCCCCCTCCAACCAGTGTCTCCACTTCTCCAAGGCCAACTTAACTGCCAAAAGCTCCCTGTTGCCGACATCATAATTACACTCAGCTGGCTTCAGGCGACGGGAGAAGAAGGCACAGGGATGAAGTTTTTGGTCCTTGGGGGGGAGCGCTGGGACAGGACAGCCCCAACTCCAATATCCGAGGCATCCACCTCTACGACGAAGGGCAGGGTGGGATCGGGATGTATCAGAATGGGGGCGGAGGTGAAGCGTTGTTTGAGCTCCTGGAAGGCCCGTTCTGCTTCAGAACACCAGCTGAACCGTACAGGCGAGCCCTTGGTCAATGCGGAGAGGGGGGCGGCAAGGGAGCTGAAGTTACGGATGAAGCGTCTGTAAAAGTTGGTGAATCCCAGGAACCGCTGAATCTGCTTAACCGACGTGGGACTCGGCCAGTTCAGGACGGCTTGAACCTTACTCGGATCCATCTGGACGCTTCCACCAGAGATAACGTAGCCCAGGAAGGTGACCTCAGTGACGTGGAATTCACACTTCTTGGGTTTGACGAAGAGACGGCTCTCCAAGAGCCTCTGCAATACCCGCCTGACGTGTTGGACATGCTGCTGGGGGGACTTCGAGAAGATGAGAATGTCATCCAAATAAACAAACACGAACTGATTCAGCAGGTCCCGGAGCACGTCATTGACCAGAGCCTGGAAGACAGCAGGAGCGTTAGTGAGACCAAAGGGCATGACAAGGTATTCCCAGTGACCGCTCGGGGTGATAAAGGCAGTTTTCCATTCATCCCCCTCCCTAATGCGGACCAGGTTATATGCGTTGCGGAGGTCACGTTTGGAGAAGATGGTAGCTCCCTGTAGCTGCTCAAACGCTGAAGACATCAAAGGGAGAGGATAGCGGTTCTTAATCGTAATTTTGTTAAGCCCCCGATAGTCTATACAAGGTCTGAGACCACTGAAGCGCCATCAATTACTCAAAAGACTGAGGTTGAACGAGTAACAATCAGGCTTTTATTAACTAAAGAATGAAGGTCTTGTCTCGAGTGGTCGACCCGTCCAGAATACTAAGGGACTGGGAGGTAGTCACTTATATACCTGGAATAGTGGGAGGAGTCAGCCGAGGCATGTCCAGACCTGTACCTAGTGGAATATACATAAAGACACAGACAGGTATGACAGTGGTTTACCACATTCACCCCTTGTTTAAAAATGAGTCCGGCGGGGTGAAGTGTATTTAAAAGTTCGTGTATTGGAGTCTCTCCGGAGGTCTTGTCTGCCGCTGTGATCGACGTGGCGACGGCAGGGGTGGTGGAGCTTCCGGCGTCGCGTCCCGTGTAGGCTGGGGCCCTGGAGTGTAGTCCTCGTGGGTGACGGTCCAAGGTGAGCCGGCTGCTGGGGTTGGATATCGGGTCGTGGGGGGGGGGGGTGGTAATGGGTAGTGGGTTACAGCGGTCCCCGAGGGTGCGAGGTCTCGTATGGAGACTGTGTCCTCCCGCCCGTCCGGGTACGCAATGTAAGCGTACTGGGGGTTGGCGTGGAGGAGGTCGACCCTCTCGACCAGGGGGTCCGTTTTATTGGCCCTCATGTGTCTTCTCAGTAGTACCGGCCCTGGGGACGTCAGCCATGGCGGTAACGATGTCCCCGATGTGGACTTCCTTGGGAAGACAAACATTTTCTCGTGAGGGGTGGCATTGGTGGCAGTGCAGAGCAGTGACCGAATCGAGTGGAGCGCATCGGGGAGCACCTCCTGCCAGCGGGAGGTCGGAAGGCCCCTAGACTTTAAGGCTAGTAGGGCGGCCTTCCAAACTGTTGCATTCTCTCTTTCCACCTGTCCGTTCCCCCGAGGGTTGTAACTGGTGGTCCTGCTTGTGGCTATACCCCTAGCGAGCAGGTACTGGCGGAGTTCGTCGCTCATAAACGATGAGCCCCGGTCGCTATGGATATAGCTGGGGAAACCGAACAGGGTGAAGAGGCTGTTCAGAGATTTAATGACCGTGGCACTGGTCATGTCCGGGCAGGGGATAGCGAACGGGAACCGGGAGTACTCATCAATGATGTTGAGGAAGTACACATTGCGGTCGGAGGAGGGGAGAGGCCCTTTGAAATCGACGCTCAGGCGTTCGAAAGGGCGAGTGGCTTTTATCAGGTGGGCTCTGTCTGGTCTATAAAAGTGCGGTTTGCACTCAGCGCAGACTTGGCAGTTCTTGGTCATGGTCCTGACCTCCTCGATGGAGTAAGGCAGGTTGCGGGCCTTGATGAAGTGGAAGAACCTGGTGACCCCCGGGTGGCAGAGGTCATTGTGGAGGGCCCTCAGCCTATCGATCTGCGTGCTGGCGCAGGTGCCACGTGATAGGACGTCTGGGGGTTCATTGAGCTTCCCAGGCCGGTACAAGATCTCATAATTGTAGGTGGAAAGTTCGATTCTCCACCTCAAGATCTTGTCATTTTTGATTTTGCCCCTCTGCTTGTTGTTGAACATAAAAGCAACTGAACGCTGGTCAGTGAGCAGGGTAAATCGTTTTCCGGCCAGGTAGTGCCTCCAATGACGCACAGCCTCCACGATAGCCTGGGCCTCCTTCTCGACCGCGGAGTGTCTGGTCTCCGGGCCCTGGAGGGTTCGTGAGAAGAATGCCACAGGTCTCCCCGCCTGATTAAGGGTGGCGGCCAGAGCGAAGTCGGACGCATCGCTTTCCACCTGGAAGGGGATGGATTCGTCCACTGCGTGCATGGTGGCTTTGGCAATGTCTTCCTTGATACGGTGGAAGGCTAAGCGGGCCTCTGCCGTCACGGGAAAAGAGGTGGACTTGATCAGCGGACGGGCTTTGTCTGCATAGTAGGGGACCCACTGAGCGTAGTAGGAAAAAAACCCTAGGCACCTCTTCAGAGCTTTTAGGCAGTGGGGCAGTGGGAGTTCCATAAGGGGACGCATCCGGTCCGGGTCGGGACCGATGACCCCGTGTTCCACAACACAGCCAAGGATGGCGAGGCGGTCTGTGCGGAATATGCACTTCTCCTTGTTATATGTCAGGTTCAGGAGTTGGGCGGTGCGGAGGAATTTCTCGAGGTTTGCGTCATGGTCCTGCAAGTCATGGCCGCAGATGGTCACATTATCTAGGTAAGGGAAAGTGGCCTGCAGCTCGTTTTGATCGACCATCCGGTCCATCTCCCTTTGGAAGACGGAGACCCCGTTGGTAACGCCGAAGGGAACCCTAAGGAAGTGATAGAGGCGGCCGTTTGCCTCAAAAGCAGTATACTGGCGGTCTTCAGGGCTGATGGGGAGCTGGTGGTACGCTGATTTCAGGTCAATGGTCGAAAAGACGCGGTACTGCGCGATCTGGTTGACCATGTCAGCTATGCGGGGGAGTGGGTAGGCGTCCAGCAGGGTGTAGCGGTTTATTGTTTGGCTGTAGTCGATGACCAGGCGTTGTTTCTCGCCGGTCTTAACGACAACAACCTGGGCTCGCCAGGGGCTGGAGCTGCCCTCAATAATCCCCTCCTTCAGGAGCCGTTCCACTTCGGTTTTGATGAAAACCCTGTCCCCGGCACTGTATCGCCTGCTCTTTGTGGCGATGGGCTTACAGTCAGGGGTGAGGTTAGCAAACAGTGGGGGGGGTGGGACTCTGAGTGTGGAGAGGTTGCATCTGGTGCGCGGCGGGCAATTTGGAGGCTGCTGGCTGCGGACTGAGTGGGGGGAGGGGGCCACCGTACGCCATCGTAACGCTTTTGAGGTGGCACTGGAAATCCAACCCCAGTAGAACGGCAGCGCAGAGGTCGGGCAGGACCAGGAGTTTAAAATGATTGAACACAGTCCCGTCTACTACTAGTGTCACCACGCAGTAGCCGCCAATGTCCGCTGACTGGGACTCGGAGGCCATAGAAATCCGCTGGTCCGCAGGCAGGACTGGGAGAGAGCAACGCCGCACCGTGTCGGGGTGGATGAAGCTCTCTGTGCTCCCGGAGTCAAAAAGGCAGTTTATTGCATGGCCGTTTACCTTAACGTCCATTTTGGACCGAGCTAGCTGGTGCGGTCTCGTTTGGTCCAGCGTCACAGAGGCCAGCGTAGGGGTCGGTGTGTCGCTGCGAGTATCAGATGGGGGGGGGGGTTGGCGGTCTGCTGCGTCCCGGCTGGTGTCCAAGATGGCGGCGTCCATGATTCCCATGTGGCTGGAGTCGTCCAAGATGGCTGCTGCTGCGGTGGTTCGCACATGGCTGGGGAGGCCCAAGATGGCGGCCCGCACGGCCCACACGCGGCGCTGTTGGGGGCCCAAGATGGCGGCTCGCACGGCCCGCACGCGGCGCTGCTGGCGTTCGGGTGGCTTTGGCCTTGCAGACGCTGGCATGGTGTCCCTTTTTCCCGCAGCCCGAGCAGGTCGCATTCTTCGCCGGGCAGCGCGCTCTGGGGTGCTGGGCCTGGCCACAGAAGTAGCATTTCTGGCCTTGGGATACTGCTGTCTGGCTTTGGGACACTGCCGCGGTAGTTGGGCCGTTGTTGGGCTGTGGCTGGGGTGGCACGGTGCTATGGGGCTGTCCTACCGTGTCCCAGGTTGTCGTTCCCCGCGGCGTCCACGGTGCAGAGGAGTAGGCATCCATGCCCCGGAAGGCTGCGTCCAGCGTTAGTGCGATGTCGGAGGCTTTGTCGAGGGTGAGGTCACTCTGCTCCAGCAGTCGCTGTCGGGTGTAGTTGGACCTGTGGCCCGCTACGAAGGCATCCCGGATCAGTTCCTCCGTGTACTTAGTGGGCGTTACTGCCTTACACCCACAGGCCCGACCAAGCACGGACAGTGCTTGGAGGTATTCCTCAGTCGATTCCCCAGGTTGTTGCTTGCGACTCCCCAGAAGGTGCCTAGCGTATACTTCGTTCACAGGGCGCGTGTACTGGGTCTTGAGGAGCTGGAGGGCGGCTGTGTACGAGGTCGCGTCCCGGATGACTGAGTACACTCGGTGGTTCACCTTGGAGAACAGGACAGTTTGTCCGCATCCGTTTCGACCGCAGTGGAGGCAGTCAGGAATGTCTCGAAGCATGTGAGCCAGTGAGCAAACTTGGTGGAAGCGTCCGCTTCCCGACTGTCCAGGTCCAGGCATGCTGGTGTGAGGATCTTCTCCATTATAAAAAATTTAGTTAATAAAATTGATGCGCCATCAATTACTCAAAAGACTGAGGTTGAACGAGTAACAATCAGGCTTTTATTAACTAAAGAATGAAGGTCTTGTCTCGAGTGGTCGACCCGTCCAGAATACTAAGGGACTGGGAGGTAGTCACTTATATACCTGGAATAGTGGGAGGAGTCAGCCGAGGCATGTCCAGACCTGTACCTAGTGGAATACACATACAGACAGAGACAGGTATGACAGTGGTTTACCACAACCACCATCCTTCTTCTTTACAAAAAAGAAACCTGCACCCGCTGGGGAGGTGGAAGGGCGAATGAAACCTGTGGCGAGGGCTTCTTTGATATATTCCTCCATCGAAACATTCTCAGGGCCAGAGAGAGAGTAGAGCCGACCCCGAGGGGGGCTAGTGCCAGGCAGGAGATCAATCGCACAGTCATAGGGCCGGTGTGGGGGGAGTGTAGAGGACCGCCCCTTACTAAATACCGCATGGAGGTCCGAATACTCAGGAGGCACACGAGCAAGGTCCAGCTGATCGGCTGGCTCGGGAGAGGAAGGACGAGGCAGACTAGGGAAGACCTTGAGACAGTTAGTTGAACATGAAGGGCCCCGCTCCAGCACCGTCCCAGTAGTCCAGTCAATATGAGGGTTGTGGAGAAAGAGCCACGGGTGTCCAAGAACGAGAGGGAACTCAGGGGAATCTATCAGGTGAAACTGCAGCAACTCTTGATGTCTCTCCCCCATTTGGACATGTAACACTCCAGTGATATGAT
The DNA here is from genome assembly GCF_052327205.1 of Somniosus microcephalus. NCBI lineage: Eukaryota > Metazoa > Chordata > Chondrichthyes > Squaliformes > Somniosidae > Somniosus > Somniosus microcephalus. The sequence goes on along the minus strand of NC_141006.1, from coordinate 51,447,434 downwards.
GAACGTGCCCAGAACCAAGGGGCCTGCCATCGAGGGCGGTGACTTGCAAAGGCTTGTCCAGGCGGGAGAAAGGAATTTTCAGTCTGTGCACCAGGGTACGGTCAATAAAACAACCCGCAGCCCCGGAGTCAATGAACGCCTGCAGATTGAACTGCTTTCCCTCCCAAGAGAGACGAGCAGGAATCAGGGTTTGGAAGACAGAAGGGGTAGGAGAAGGGGTTTGATCAGTCCGTATCTCCCTAATCCTCCTGGCTTGTTCCTGGAGCTCTGGGCATGTGGCTCTGAAATGACCAGACAGGCCACAGTAAAGACAACACCCCTCTCTCAATCTCCTCTGTCTCTCAACCTGGGAGAGCCGAGTTCTGCCGAGCTGCATAGGTGTCTCTTCCGTGCTAACAGGTGGACTCGGGGGTACTTGGAAACTCCTGTTCAGATCCGGAACACCGGACGATCTCACCCCTGTGGAAGTAGTGAATCTCCTCTCTCTAGTATGTTCCCGGAGGCGGTTATCCACTCTGACAGCAAGGGAGATGAGCGTGTCAAGGTCCTCCGGGATCTCTCTGGACGCTAGTTCATCCTTGATAGTTCCGGAAAGGCCGTAAAAAAACATGGAAAGAAGGGCCTCGGTGTTCCAGCGACTCTCCGCAGCGAGTGTGCGGAACTCAATGGCGAAGTCGGCTACGCTGCAGCCGCCCTGGTGGAGATTCAAAAGTCTCTTAGCTGCCTCCTGTCCACTCACAGGATGGTCAAAGACCTTGCCCATCTCATCGGTGAAATCGACAATGTCAGAGCAGACCGAAGATTGCTGCTCCCAGATAGCGGTAGCCCAGGCGAGAGCTTTTCCCGAGAGTAGTGAAATAATGAATGCTACCTTAGAGCGAGATGAATGGAACATGGAAGGTTGAAGTTCAAAAAGCCAGGGAGCACTGGGTCAGGAAGCCACGACACTTGCCTGGATCACCATCATAGCGCTCCGGCGCAGGTAGGCGAGGCTCTCGGTAAGTCTGGCGATCGGCGACCGGTGGGGTAGCACCCAAAGGAACTGACTGAAGAGGAACATCCTGAGCAGAAGCCACAGCGGCTAGGTGTTGAATGGTCTGAGTCCACGTATTTACCTTGTCCGAAATGCTTTGGAGAAGTTGCTCAAGGCGGCCGAGGAAAGCACCTTGATGGGAGAGAATAGAACGAAGTTCCTCCATCACTGCTGGGTCCATACTGGCTCAGTCTTGCTGTCAGGGCGAGGCTGGTTCTGGACCCAAGTGCAGAGACGAGGCTAGAGGCAGGTATAAAGTTCAAACAAAGTACTTTACTTCATAAACACAAAGATACAATTACACTTTAGAAGCTCTGACAAGCAACCACTTGGCACAAAGGCTTGTCAAGACTGAGCACAGAGAAGGGGAAAAACAGAACTTATATACTACAAATCACAGGTGAAACTCATAAGCTCAATAACAGTCAATTAAGGATTAACACAGGGGTAACCACTCATGAAGGTGCCACCTAGGGGTTACTAGGAGAACTAACCGGCACCCTCACACTGAGACATCCTTGACCCTTGCACTAGGGAGGCAACATACCATCCTGGAGTCTCATTTGCGGCTGCAGAAACGCCTATCTATTCCCCTTACAATAGAATCCCCTATTACTATAGCTCTACCCCTCTTTTTCCTCCTGCCCTGTGCAGCAGAGCCACCCATGGTGCCAGGAAGTTGGCTGCTGCTGCCTTCCCCCAAATAACCATCCTCCCCAACAGTATCCAAAGCGGTATATCTGTTTGAGAGGGGGATGGCCCCAGGGGACCCCTGCACTACCTGCCTGCGCCTACTACTCTGCTTGGCGGCCACCCATTCCCTTCCTGCCTGTGCAGCCTTTACCTGCGGTGTGACCAACTTATTAAACGTGCTATCCACGACGTCCTCAGCATCGCGAATGCTCCAGTATGTATCCATTCACAGCTCCAGCGCCGCAATGCGGTCTGCCAGTAGCTGCAGCTGGATACACTTCCTGCACACATGGTTGTCAGGGACACAGGAAGGGTCCCCGATTTCCCACATAGTGCAGGAGGAGCATACCATGGCACCGAGCTGTACTGCCATGACTTACCCTTTAATTAATTCAAATTAAATTAAATCAAATCAATCCCAGCAATTACACTATAATTAAATGATATACTCAAGGGCCCTTGTTTACCAGCATTCCCCACTACACAAAAGCGACCTTAGAGATTATAAACCACAAAATTTAAGTTTGGAAAAAGCGAGAAAGAGAGATGAGAGAAATACTCACCAACCAATCACTTACCTGCTTTCTGGTGACGTCACACTTCGATTACTTTTTACTTCTCTCTCCCGCTCTCGGTGCTTGGTTTAAATCAGCCTCTCCCACCTCTCCTCTCGCAGGTCTGCCTCTCCCGCTCTCGGAGCTCGGTTTAAGTCAGCCTCTCCCGCCTCTCCTCTCGCAGGTCTGCCTCTCCCGCTCTCGGAGCTCGGTTTAAATCAACCTCTCCCGCCTCTCCTCTCGCAGGTCCGAGAAGGTTTACTAGACTATTACCTGGAATGAACGGGTTGTCTTGAAGGGATAATTACTAGTCCTAGCCCTTTGCGGGCTACCCCAGATCAGGTGTATTCCCCAGACGTTCACCTTCAACTAAAGTTAGAGATAGCCAAATTCTATAAGACGCTTAATTGGGTCTAAAGGTCCAGGCTATCTCTCTCTAAAGGAAAGGAACGACTTGAAGATGTTACCGTCTTCCAGATAGCACTTTTAATAAGTTTAACTAGACTGTAACCTTCCAGATATTATGAGGGTCCAGAACCTCCCCCCCGCCCAGAATTCTGCAACTCCTTACAAAAGAGTGTACAGAAATTGAGTTCGCGAGATTGATACAGAAATACTATGAGAAATTCTAAAAATATATAGATTTATTTAAGAGCCGACATACAGTTAACAACTGATGAGTCAATCGTGACTTTAACAGTTCAAAATACAAATAGCTTACATTTCTTATTCTCAGAGATCCTTATTCTCAAAACTTAACTTTGTACATTTTTACATTTCTTATTATTTCTAATCCAGAATATCCACCAAAATCAAATAAGAGTACCTTTTTGATCCCTGAGACCCAAAGAGTTAAAAACTTACAGAGACTGCCTCTGAAGTTGAGAATCGCTTGCCCTTTCCAGCGACTTCTGACTTTCCATCTGAAAAGCTCTATTTTTATACCTTTTTTTAGTGGTTTATCCTTTGAAGTTTTCTGCTAGTGTAAGCTAATTATCTCTAGTCATTCTTTATGTTGACTTTTTTCTATACTTACTGTCATTTCAGCTGCCAACTCTCAGAATCCTGTCTGTTGTTTAGGTATTCAAAACACATCATAAAAAAGTTATAACTTATGTATCTATTTGATGCCATTTTTATTGAAGGGCTTCCATTCAATTCTAAAATCACCTAGCTGTTTGGAAGCAGACGTCGTGACTCCTATGTGTTCCAAGTTCAACACAAACACAATGTGATTGCTTGGTGTCATCTATTGAAGTCATATTTTCAAAGTCTTCTGTAGGTACCTTTTACAATATGTAAATCAAAAACACTTCAACTAGGGTGTTTGTTTTCCTAGCCATCTTAGTTGGTTATACCACAGACTTATGTATCCTGTCTTTCATTTTACGTGATATTATGATGGCATATGGTTGTTTAATGTTCTAAGTTTCTTTTCAAAGTGTTAGTTTTTAACACTTTACTTGGGCATTGCTATTGTGTTGGTTCCAATGTTCAGACATAGAGGAACCTCCAACCCTTTGCTTCAATAGGGCCATTGTCTTAGTATTAACAATCAATTCCCATTTCAAAAGCTTGTGTGGTGTTTACAGCTTGTGTTAACAACTGATCTTATCTCAAAAGCCTGTGTTCTGTTTGCAGCCTGTGTTGTTGAGGCTTTTAGATTTTTAAACCCAGTTTACATGTTTTAATAAAGTCAAAATTCCATTCATAGGATGGTGTATCTCTTGGAATATGGCTATTTCCTTTAGAGTCTTATGAGGAAAGGTTGGACAAGCTAGGCTTATATCCACTGGAGTTTAGAAGAGTAAGAGGTGACTTGATTGAAACATATAAGATCCTGAGGGGTCTTGACAGGGTGGATGTGGAGAGGGTGTTTCCTCTTGTAGGAGAATCTAGAACTAGGGGTCACTGTTTAAAAATAAGGGGTGGCCCATTTAAGACAGAGATGAGGAGAAATTTTTTCTCAGAGGGTCGTGAGTCTTTGGAACTCTCTTCCTCAGAGGGCGGTGGAAGTAGAGTCTTTGAATATTTTTAAGGCGGAGGTAGATAGGTTCTTGATAAGCAAGGGGGTGAAAAGTTATCGGAGGTAGGCGGGAATGTGGAGTAATCAGATCAGCCATGATCTTATTGAATGGCGGAGCAGGCTCAAACGGTCGAGTTGCCTACTCCTGCTCCTAATTCGTATGTTCGTATGTTAGTATTCTGATCTTCCTGCATTGAGTGCACATGTGCATCACTGGCACAAAGCATGAAACAGTCTCCCCTTGTAACCACAGAGAAGCTGCTTTTGTGACGATATTGCTATTAATAATGAAGCTCACAGAAATCTTATTCGTAAATTTAAAAAGAAATTACATTAGAGACTTGAAGAAGAAGCTCCCCACACCAACTTTGAGAAAGTAAAGTACCATTTTCCAACCTGCTTTTACCAGTAATTATTTTATGCCCTTTGATTCAGGAACTATTTGGATGCGGTAGATCACAAGTCTGATGTTAACCAGTGGCAATATTGATTCTGTAAAAGACAAAATCCTCTATGAAAGAGCTCCATGGTGGAGCATAACGAATTCAAGCCAGGTTCCACTGACTATCAGCTTTTGGCATCACACTTGAGCTACCACATGGCTCCAAATACCATGAAAAACAAAATGATCAAGGTGTGTTTTAACACACCTCAAATAGAACTAGAACATAATAAGAGTTGCTCGATATTGCATATTGTTACCTGTAGCTATATTGACCAATATATTTTTCAGCAATGGTTACATTTTTTAGAATTATTATCTGGTTCAAATGTGCAGAAAACAAACTCTGATCGTACTGTTGCTATACTGTTCTAGCAGCATATTGGTGACATTTCTTTAGTCAATATGATATATTTTCTTCTGGAATAACTAAAACCTATAATTATCACACTACTGTGGCTATTTCTAGAGTTGGTCACTGTTACCTCTATGGTTGTCATGAGAGACAGCAGCCTCAACCAAGTCTGTGTTGCTGGGCAGTCCCTCAGTATGACAGGTTCAGTTGCCATGTATAAATTTACATTGGGGTAGCCTTGTACATATTTTATTTTATTTTCCTTGTATGACTTAAAAGCTGAGGCAGGGTTGTGCATGTAAGCTTTAAGACGGCTGAAACGTGCCAATTACTCTAGAGTGTATTGTTCTTGAGCCTCAGACTTCCAACTTCTAAGTAAATGGTTAGGAAAATTGTGCAGGGCCTATAACAAGCTGCCCATCCTCTACCGCCCATTTTACACCCTCACCGAAGTTGAAAGATCCGCCCATTCGGGTAGATTTTAACTCCGGTCAGCTGCCCATTCTGGGGGTCTGGGCCTAATTTAAATAGAATCGGCGAGCTATGGGCGCCAAGTGGATGTCCTGATGCTGCCCGATGCACAGTACACACTCCCCACCCACGTGTCCCTTAAAATTGCAATCAGGAAAAAAGAAAGGACGGGGTGGCAATATTGAACAAGGATAATGACGTAATAAAACTCACTACGCAGTTGGTTTGAGCATAAAGCAAGGCTTTAATCAACTTATTCAGAACATGGAGGTCTAGTTGTACTTCACTACTTCCTTGTCTTACAAAATGTCCCTGGAAAGCTGGGGCCGACGCCCAAGTATTTATACTCCTTGGATGGCGCCACCAGCTGGCCGTCCAGCGTTATTTCACGAGTAGTTTCTTGATGAATGATGAGATTTATAACAGATAATATTACAGTTCTACAGAGGGACGATATACTAGAGGGTTCAAAGACTGATGGGGAGAAATTGGGTACCTTAGCGCCTCCCGTTGGCCCCTCCAGGGGCGCTAATGTTGAGCTATGAGAGGCGCAAAGGCACCCAATTTCACCCCCCTATTCTCTTATACAGGCACTTACTCCTTATTGGGGTATGGCTCTACAGACCCTGGTTGCTCTCTGGTACCTTACCGTTTCTCCTCTTTTCTCCCCTTATACAAGCATTGACTCTTGCAGACCGTGATTGCCCTCTGGTACCTCACCCAAGTGGTCAGCATTCATGTTTTAGCTTTGACTGCAGGGGGGCATCCTAGCCAAGTCCAATCCTGTCCTCGTCCTACCAGGCTTCCGGCTGAGATCACTGCATAGCGTTTAGGACCGGTAACCCTGGTAGACTGTCCCATCCCTAACCCAAGGTTGGTGAGGCTAACCACAGCATCCCTACTACTGCATCAGCTGAAACCATCTAACTGAGTACGATATAACCTTGGACCTGAACTGTATGGCTCAGCTACTCCCTGGTTAAACTTGGCGAGGCACTGGGGAGCCGTAAATAACACCTTTGACAGACATGCCCCCTGTCGACTTCTGCTTCAGAATTTAATGCCAAAATTAAAAAGATATAAAAATACAAACAAAACCCCCCTTTTGTTTAAATACAGTTCATGGGTCTGGGTTCTGCTAGATCTGCTCTCCGTTGTGTCATCTTAAGTGCTCAATTCTTGTATTGCCATATCATGCGCTCGAGGGTTGGAACTGAGCCTGAAAAGTTCCCAGTGGTACTGTAAAGGAAATCTTTGGGATATGAAGGAGAGAGGGTGGAGGGCTCTAAAACTACAGGATAAAAAAAAAGACATTCCTGCTGCCTAGGAATTAGAAAGAAAACCCTTGCCCCCAAAGCCAACTGTTGTTACCTTTACAAAACTAACATATTTCTCATGCATGCTATGCACCTAGCTTCCAACAACACCGCCCCCCCGACCCCCGCATCACCACCACCCCCAACAGCCTGAATTGATGTTAGATGACTGGTAACTGCGACTTTAGCAAAACAAACAAATAAGTAAACAATCGATTTAAGTTCCTGGAGTAGAGATTGTGAATTCAGTGATTGTTTTGTTTGCTCCATCGTAAGAATTTCTTTTTCAAGACTCATTGCTGCCGCCTGTCAAGGATGGAAGCTCATATAGTCTCTTGTTTGCAAGATTCTGCACATGCAAAATAATAGTAAGAATTAACGAGGGAGTGGGGAGAGCATTCGAGGTTTGAAAAGGATTCGCAAGATATTTTTTTTAAAACCACCGTCCTCTGGAGAAAGATGCATCATTTGTTTTATTTTTTAAAACTTAAGTTGACTGAATAAAATCAGATCTGCCCAGATCACATTGAAGCCAAATTTGCAAAAGGCAAGTGTTTGCAATATATTTGGAAAAATTGGCTGACATTTATGTTTTTATTTCTCTCGCCAATTTAATTCTATGAAGTTTCAAAAAAAAAAGCAGACCCTGCGTTTAAAGTCACCCCATTTCATTTACAAACCCAGGTCGACCTCAGCTCAGAAGCAAATTTTGCCGAATCAGGGTATTTTTTTCATTTAACCGGTATATTAAGCTCATCTTCATCAAGTGGCTGGCGTGGGATCCACACCTGTAATGATGCATTCTCCCTTTGGATCGGCTCGAGTGACCTACACTAAGGGAATGGGTGAAAGTTATAATGAAAAATTCCTGGTGTGTGTGTGTGTGTGTGTGTGTGTCTTTTTTTGGTCCGTTAAACGGGGAGAGAGAGAGAGAAGCTCCCGCGTTCGACATCGACAGTGTCTGCAGCGGAGGGAGCTCCTTCCTGGAGGTAGAGTGACTTCCAAATCTAGGAGCTGATCCACAAGCAGACATAGCAAACATTCCTGTCAAAAAAAAAACCACCAGCCCACAGTGAAAGGCAGGGCTAGTAGCACCGAATCCAAAAACAGCAGGGAATCTGTTAGCAACACCCAGCTAAAAAAAAAAGGATCGCCTGTACATTCTACCCGATCACAGCCTCAACTCAATGGGGATGTGCTAGGAAATATATATTTTTTTAAATTTAAAAAAAGTGTATCCAATGCAGTGCAGGTCATTTTGGAACATCACGCCAATGCAAGAAAAAGAGAACCGTGCAGTCAACATACTGATCATAGCCACGGAGCAATGCAAAGTCAGTACCCACCAAAGCTGCAAAAAGGTGCATTGCTTTCTGAAAATAAAGTAACTAGGGCAAACCAGTCTTCACTTTTGCTTCGACTTTGGGGGCCGGGGGGGGGTGGGGGGCGAGATTGTACAAATGTAATTAATATATATATATATAAAATTAACAAGAAAAAATTGGCCAACACAAATGCTGTTTTCCCTCCCGTTGAAATGTGAAAACAGTATCTCGAGTTAACTTGACTTGATCAAAGTTACAGCATGCCATCAGGCCATGTCCAACACCGCGGGCTGAATAACAACGACCAACATACCGTCGCAAATCCCAACTGTGTAGCCAAAGATGAAATCATCATTGAAAGGAGGCCTAACACACCGGAGGCAGCTGTCTTGTTTTGCACACTTTGTACAAAAATAATAAATTGCAGGACAATGGAGTATTACAGTTTAACTCTTTTATGAAGCACTAGCTGAAGTGCCCGGCGGTGCCGAGGGATTTTTGAGGGCATGTTGTTCGGAGAGAGAGAGAGAGAGAGAGCGACTGGGGGGAAGAGAGAGCGCGACTGGGGGGAAGAGAGCGCGCGACTGGGGGGGAAGAGAGAGAGCGACTGGGGGGGGAAGAGAGAGCGCGACTGGGGGGAAGAGAGAGCGCGACTGGGGGGAAGAGAGAGAGCGACGGGGGAAGAGAGAGCGCGACTGGGGGGAAGGGGGGGAAAGGGGAGGGGAGGGGGGAAGGGAGGGGAGGGGAGCGGGGGGGGAAGGAGGGAAGGGGGGGAGGGAAGGAGGGAGGGGAGGAGGAGGGGGGGGGTGGAGGGGGTGGGGGGGAGGAGATGGGGGGTGGGGGGGAGGAGGAGGAGGGAGGAGGAGGGAGGGGAGGAGGAGGAGGGGGGTGGAGGGGGGTGGGGGGAGGAGATGGGGGGGTGGGGGGAGGAGGAGGAGGTGGGAGGAGGAGGAGGGGGGAGGAGGAGTAGGGGGGAGGAGGGGGGGGTGGAGGGGGAGGGGGGTGGAGGGGAGGAGGGGGGGAGGAGGGGAGGAGGGGGGGAGTGGGGGGAGGAGGAAGGGGAGGAGGGGAGGGGGGAGGAAGGGGAGGGGGAGGAAGGGGAGGGGAAGGAAGGGGAGGGGAGGAGGGAGGGGAGGGGGGAGGAAGGGGAGGGGAGGAGGGATGAGGGGGGATGGGGAGAGGGGGGGAAGGAAGGGTAGGAGGGGGGGAGGGGGAGAGGAGGGGTAGAGGGGGGAGGGGGGGAGGTGGGGGAAGGAGGGGGGTGAGAAAGGGAGGGGGGAGCCAGCAGACCCTCTCCCCTCTGCCGGCGATAGGGGGGGAAGGAGGGGGAGGGGGGGGGAGTCCCCGAGCCCCGCCCGCCAATCTCCCGATGTCCCGCCCCCCCGATCTCTGGATGTCCCGAGCCCCGCCCCCTGATGTCCAGAGCCCGGCCCCCAGCCCTGCCGAGGCCCGATCTAACGAGGCCCGATCTCCCGAGCCGCGCCCCCCGATCTCCCGAGCGCCGATCTCCCGAGGCCCAATCTCCGATCTCCCGAGCCCCACCCCCCCCCATCTCCCAAGGCTCGCCCCCCCCCCCGATCTCACGAGGCCCGATCTCACGAGCACCGCCGCCCCCCCCCCAGCCCCGATCTGGCGAACCCCGATCTCCCGAGCCCGCCCCCCACCCGAGCCGGCTTCAAGAGCAGAGAGAGAGATGCCACCGCGCAACCTACTGCGTGAGGCCCGGCCGGACTCAAGTCGCGCACGCTGACTCCTGCCCCACCCGCCTTTACTAAGATGGCAGCTGGTGGCGACGCTCGGCTCAGGCCCGGCTCCTCCAGCCTTCACAAAGATGGCGGCGATAGCGAGCCGCTTGTTGAGCGCGACGGGTGGTGCCGAGCTCAGGCGTGGCTGGGCAACAGAGGCCCAGGCTTACAGGCCTGGAAAAACGGTGAAAGGTAGGAAAATTCTAGATGTTAGAGAAAAGATTTACAAATTAATTAACTTTTTTTAAAAACAATTTGTGTTTTAAAAACAACTTTTTTTTTGCTGCAAATGTAGATTTGAAAAGAAACACGCAGAAAGTGGGAAAAAGAAATGAAAAGTTTGGAATCAAGATGGCGACGACTCACCTCGGTTCAGAATGATAAGGCCCGCCCACACACGCACCAATTGGTCAACCGTCAGGTCACTGAACTGTAGGATTGGTCAATCATCACGTCACTCAACTGTAGGATGGCCCGCCCGCACACACAATGAACCCGCCCCCACTCGATGCAAATGAGCGGATAATGAGAGGAATTTTGCACGTTTTTTGGATACCGTCGGCACAATTTTTGTCCGAGCAAAAAGTAAATACACCTACAAGAGTCCCCTAATGATGAGCTTTCTTTTGATATAACATATGTGTAGGTACGCTCTATAACTTTTGATTGTATTGTTGGCCAGACAGACAGACAGAGAGACAGACAGATAGACATATCCTTTTATATATATAGATTAGGTCTGATGATCTTACTCATACAGCACACTGGGGACAAGATGGAGTTAGGACCCCTAGCCTGGGTCTTCAAAACAATAGCAGTCCTTACAGATGCCTGCAGGCCAATGACAACTCAGCATGTGATCACACGTGACTATAATAGGTATTCCTTACAGATGCCTGCGGGCCAATGATAATTCAATATGCAAATGTTATATCCCCTTTTAAAAGAAAGATGTTATGCATTACTTTTAAACCTTTCTTCTACATAATGTTCTCGGTAGCATAAACATATAAGTAAACTCAGCATTTAACTAGCACTGAAAACATCTCAACGTTTCAATAATGATGTACAATTTTTTTCAGGGCAGCGATCCGCCTACACCCTTTGACAGTTCACAAGTCAAGGATAACTCTAGGCTTGACCTCTCGTCCCGACCTTGTGTGGTATGGAACTGAGCATGCTCCTGAATCGGTCAACAAATCAGGTTCAGGTTTAGGTTCAGGTAAGTATAATGTGTTTTGTGTATTGCTCTGTTCATCACACTCTGTTGAACTGATCCTCTCATTGGAATGATGGTGTTGTTCCTTGGTGTTCAGGAGGTGCCTGCGATTGCGACGGTACACCTGTCCTTCTGGGGTGCGGACGTGATACGATCGCTCAGTGTCAGCTGGCTGGATGATGACTGCTGGCTTCCAGTAGTCTTGCTCCTGGATTCTGACGGATTCTCCATTGTGCAGTGGTAGCAGTAGTCTAGCTGACCTGTCATAGTATCTCTTTTGGTGTTGCTGTCTCTGTACACATTTTGCATGCACTTGCTTGCAGCTGACGACCTCTGGCTGCAGCTGCTGGTTGGTGCTTGGAAGGATTGAACGAAGTCTGTGGCTCATCAACAGCTGTGCTGGTGACTTGAAGTTGTCGACCAGAGTTTTGCGGTACTCAAGGAGACTGATGTAGGGGTCTCTTTTGTCCGCTTTGGCTTTGTCCATGAGTGTTTTTGCAATCTGGACAGTTTTTTCAGCAAGGCCATTACTTTGAGGATAATGTGGGCTTGATGTGACATGTGTGAAATCCCATGCCTTGGCAAACGACTCGAACTCTTTTGATTTGTATTGGGGGCCATTGTCTGAGACTAAAGTCTCTACCATGCCATGCCTGGCAAAGGCTGCCTTTAACTTGTGGATCACAGCTGCAGATGTGGTGCTGTGAAGCTTGTCCAGTTCAAAAAATCTGCTGTAGTAATCAACAGTCACTATGTAGTCCTCGTTGTTCCATGTGAACAGATCCGTTGCCGCGACCTGCCAGGGCCTGTCTGGGATACGGTGAGGTATCATGGGCTCTTTGACATTTGATGGGCGCATTCTAGACAAATGGAACATTTTCCGACAATGTCCTCAATGTGTTTGCACATTCCGGGCCATAACATAATGTCACGTGCTCTTTGTTTGCATTTTTCCATGCCCATATGTCCAGCATAAATTTTTGTCAACATCTCTTCTCTGAGACTGGTAGGAATGATGATTTTCTCCCCTTTGAAGACGATTCCGTTGATGTGTGACAGTTCGTCTCTGTGGTTCCAGAATTCAGATATGCTCTGAGGGCATTTCCTCCTTTCCTCAGGCCATCCTTCATGTATGACTTTGCTCAGCAGTGTGAGTTGTGCAATTTCTCTGTTCCTGCTCGGATCTCCTTCAGTTTTGAGTCACTCACAGCTAAGCTGTTGTACACCATGTGCACCTGCACATCCATGCCTTCACTGAGGCTGCTGTCCTGGTAGCTAAGAGACTTTCTGGAGAGCGTGTCTGCGACAGGAATGTCTTTGCCTGGACGGTGAATGATTGTGAAGTCGTACTTCTGTAGCTGAAGGATCATTCTCTGTAGCCTTGGTGGGGCTGCGGCTAGTGGTTTCCTCATGATTGACTCAAGGGGCTTGTGGTCGGATTCCACAATGACTTGTCGGCCATAGACGTACTGGTGGAAATGCTTACATCCAAACAGAATTGCATATAGCCCTTTCTCGATTTGAGCATAGTTGATTTTACTGTCTGAGAGAGATCTGGAAGCGTAGCCGATGGGCTTTCCTTCTTGCAGTAATACTGTGCCTAGTCCGTACTTTGACGCGTCCACTTGTAGTCTGAGCTCTTTGTTGGGGTCGAAGTAGGCAAGAACTGGTCCTGGTTCTCTGGTGATTAGGTCTTTCATTTTCTGAAATGCTGTGTCATGTTGTTTGTCCCACAGGAACTCATTGGATTGTTTGAGCAACTGACGCATGGGTGCGTTGATTTCAGAGGCGCTCGGGGCAAACTTGGCTAAGTAGTTAACCATGCCTAGTACTGTCTCTAGCTCTGCGCGGTTCTTCGGCAGCTCCATCTTCTTGATGGTGGAGATTTTCTCTGGATCCGGCTTAATGCCATCAGTTGAGAGGCGATGCCCGAAATAACTGATCTCGGTGGATCCGATTATGCTTTTCTCGGGGTTGAGCCGGATACCTTTCTCCCGTGATCTTTGTAGCATCGCACGGAGGTTCCTGTCATGTTCCTCTCTATTCCTGCCATAGATGAGGATGTCGTCTACGATTGCGACTACTCTGTCGAGGCCTTCATAGGTTTCGTCAATCTTCCGCTGGAATTCATCCTGAACTGAGATAAGACCAAATGGTAAACGCAGAAATCGGTAGCGTCCAAATGGTGTGTTGAACGTTGTTAGCTTAGATGACTCTTCCGTGAGCTTGATAGTCCAGTATCCTGATTGAGCGTCCATTACACTGAAGTAACGTGCTCCCACTAGCTTGGGTGTGATGTCATCTAGTGTTGGTAGAGGGTAGTGAGGGTGTTTGATAGCCTTGTTCAAATCTCTGGGGTCGAGACAGACTCTGAGCTTGCCTGTACGTGGTTTCTCAACCACTACTAATGCATTGACCCACTCTGTCGGTTCTGTTTCCTGGACGATGATTTCTGTATTCTCCATGCTCTGCAGCTCCTCCTTCAGGCAACTATGTAGAGCAAGGGGTATCCTTCTCAGTGGGCAAACTACAGGGGTTGCTGCTGGGTCAAGGTGAATAGTGCATTCACCTGGGAATAGTCCGATTCCTTTGAAAATGTCAGCAAACTCCTCCATGACTGTCTGCTTCTCAACTGGTGCTGTCAATGATAGCACTAGCTTGACGAGGTCCATGTCTAAACATGCCTTTAGACCTAGCACTGGAGGTGCTCGAGTGTCAACAATGTAAAAGTCCAACATCATGTCGCTTTCTTTGTACTTGCATTTCATCACGCATATGCCTTTTACAATGAGCTGCTCACCCCCATAGCTGGTCAGTCTGCGTGAGATGGGCTATAGCTCACACTCATCTTTCAAGCTGTGATAGTCACTCAGAGGAATTACATTAACCTGAGCTCCAGTGTCTAGTTTAAACCTAAGCTCTGTGCCCTGTTTTCCTATCTCAATATCGGCAAAGGCTTGCTCAGGCTCTGAAATCTGTTCTTTCTGTGACACAGAATCAATAAACAGTTCCTCTGCATTTGGCTCTCTATCTGGCATTTGGCTGTCACTCACTGTGTACTGTTTTCAAAAAACAGTCCTGCAAACTTTAGCAAAGTGGTTCCGTTTACCACATTGCCTTCCTTTGGCGGGGCAGCACTCCTTTTCTCCATGCCAGTTGTTTCCACAATATCCAGTTTTTGAAGCGTTTTATGTCTGTGTCACTCATTTTTAGAACTCTCTCTGTTCTTTCTGTTCTGAAACACGCTCTCTGGGCAGTGTTCTTTGGTGTGTGTCTGTTCACTCGAGCTGTTCGTGGCGCCGGTTATGGTTTTCAACTGTGCTTGGGCTATCTCGTGCGATATAGCTATATCCATAGCTTTGTCCAGCTTTAGCCCGGACCCAACATTCAAAAGTTTCTCTCTCACTTTAGCTGAATGTATTCCAAACACGATGCGGTCTCTGACAATCTCATCTTTATCTTCTGCATATTCACAGTCTTTTACCAGTAGTTTTTACTCAGTCACGAACTGTTCAAACGGCTCACTAGCTCCTTGTACTTTCTCCTGAAACTTGTACCTAGCGAGTATCGTATTTGTCGTGGGCATCACATATGATTCAAAACGGTCAAAATAACTTTTCAGTACCTTTGCTTCATCTGCGGTGAGAGACCATGTGTTAAAAATGTCTCTCCCTTTTTCTCCGATCCACAAGAGTAGAAAGCTCCAACTTTCTTCCTCCCCTTTGCTTTTCAACGGACCCGAGAATATCAACTCCACGTGTTGCTTGAACTTGCGCCATTCTCGATGTAAGTTCAAGGATTCCCAATTCATTTGAGGTAAGGGAGCTCCAACGATGTCCATTTCAAATCCCTGTTCTGACACCATGTCTTGTTTTGCACACTTTGTACAAAAATGATAAATTGCAGGACAACGGAGTATTACAGTTTAACTCTTTTATGAAGCATTAGGTCTGATGATCTTACTCATACAGCACACTGGGGACAAGATCCCCGACCACGCCCTATTTCCTGCTGATCCTGCAAACCTCCCCGATCCTTTCGGCCCCCCTCCCGATTGCCGACACCCTCCGATCCTCTTTCCCCGCCCCCCGCGATTCCTCTGCCAAACTGAGCCCTCGCAGCTGATGACCACCCGCCTGCAGCCAGCCAGCTTCTCAAGGGAAACCGAGGTCTCACATTCAAATGTTATTGCCACTGGGAGGGAGAGAAATGCAGTGCTGATTAAAGAAACGCGATTTTTTTGGCAGGGTGCAGCAGAACAATGCAGCAGTGAGTGAGGAAGAAGTAGCATCGGGGGTTCAGCAGCAGGAAGGGTCCCCAGATGCTTCAGCGGATGTCCTTCTAGCAGAAACAAGCTCCAGAAGTGAAGGTCTCATAGAAACATAGACACATAGAAGATAGCAGCAGGAGCAGGCCATTCGGCCCCTCGAGCCTGCTCCGCCACTCAATGAGATCATGGCTGATCATCCAAATTCAGTACCCTGTCCCTGCCTTCTCTCCATATCCCTTGATCCCTTTAGCCTTAAGAAATATATCTAACTCCTTCTTGAATATATTTAATGAATTGGCCTCTACTGCCTTCTGTGGTAGAGAATTCCACAGGTTCACCACTCTCTGGGTGAAGAAATTCCTCCTCATCTCTGTCCTAAATGGCTTACCCTTATCCTTAGACTGTGACCCCTGGTTCTGGACTCCCCAGCCATCGGGAACATCCTTCCTGCATCTAGTCTGTCTAGCCCTGTTAGAATTTGATAAGTTTCAATGAGATCCCCTCTCATTCTTCTAAACTCCAGCGAGTGTAAGCCCAATCGACCCAATCTCTCCTCATACGTCATTCCTGCCATCCCAGGTATCAGCCTGGTGAATCTTCGATGCACTCCCTCCATGGCAAGAACATCCTTCCTCAGATAAGGTGACCAAAACTGCACACAATACTCAAGATGTGGTCTCACCAACGCCCTGTACAACTGCAGCAAGACATCCTTGTTCCTGTACTCGAACCCTCTCGCTACGAAGGCCAACATACCATTTGCCCTCTTAACCACCTGCTGCACCTGCATGCTTACCTTCAGCGACTGGTGCACAAGGACACCCAGGTCTCATTGCACTTCCCCTTCTCCCAATCTATTGCCATTCAGATAATAATCTGCCTTCCTGTTTTTGACACCAAAGTGGATAACCTCGCATTTATCCATGTTATACTGCATCTGCCATGCATCTGCCCAATCACCCAACCTGTCCAAATCATCCTGGAGTTTCTTGGCATCCTCCTCACAGCACACATGCCCACCCAGCTTTGTGTCGTCTGCAAACTTGGAGATATTACATCTAGTTCCCTCGTCTAGATCATTAATATATATTGTGAACAACTGGGGTCCTAGGCCTGATCCCTGCGGTACCCCACTAGTCACTGCCTGCCACTCGGAAAAAGACCCGTTTATTCCAACTCTTTATCGAAAGCCTTCTGAAAGTCCAAATACACCACATCCACTGGTTCTCCCTTATCTATTTTGCCAGTTACATGCTCAAAAAGTTCCAGTAGCTTAGTCAAGCATGATTTACCTCTTGTAAATCCATGTTGACTTTGTCTGATCCTGTCACTGTTTTCCAAGTGCTCTGCTATTACATCTTTTATAACAGGCTCTAGCATTTTCCCCACTACCGATGGCAAGCTTACCGATCTATAATTCCCCATTTTCTCTCTACCTCCTTTTTTGAATAGTGGGGTAACATTAGCTACCCTCCAATCCATGGGAACTGTTCCAGAGTCTATCGAATTTTGGAAGATGACCAGCAATGCATCTACTATTTCTAGGGCCACTTCCTTAAGTACCCTAGGATGTAGATTATCAGGCCCTGGGGATTTATCGGCCTTCAATCCCATCAATTTCCCTAACACCATTTCCCTACAAATACTGATTTCTTTCAGTTCCTCCCTCTCATTAGATCCTATGTTCCCCAACATCTCTGGGAGGCTATTTGTGTCCACCTTTGTGAAGACAGAACCAAAGTATGTATTTAATTGGTCTGCCATTTCTTTGTCCCCCATTTTAAATTCCCCTGATTCTGACTGCAAGGGACCTACGCTTGACTTCACCAATCTTTTTCTCTTCACATACCTATTAAAGCTTTTACAGTCAGTTTTTATATTCCCTGCAAGCTTACTCTCATACTCTATTTTCCCCCTCTTAATTAATCCCTTTGCCCTCCTTTGTTGAATCCTAAACTGCTCCCAATCCTCAGGTTTACTGCTTTTTCTGGCCAATTTATATTTCCTCGCCTTGGATCTTACGCTATCCCTAATTTCCCTTGTTAGCCACGGTTGAGTCACCTTTTTTGTTTTATTTTTATGCCAAACTGGGATGAACAAATTCTCTAGTTCATCCATGCGATCTTTGAATGTTTGCCATTGCCTATCCACCGTCAACCCTTTGAGTGACATTCCCCAATCAATCCTACCCAACTCGCGCCTCATACCATCGTAGTTTCCTTTATTTAAATTCAGGACCCTAGTCTCTGAGTCAACTACTTCACTCTCCATCTTAATGAAGAATTCTATCATATTATGATCGCTCCGACCCAAGGGGCCTCGCACAACAAGATTGCTAATTAATCCTTTCTCAATACATAATACCCAGTCTAAGATGGCTTGATCTCTAGTTGGTTCCTCGACATATTGGTCCAGGAAACCATCCCATATACACTCCAGGAATTCCTCCTCCACAGTATTATTACTAATTTGGTTAGCCCAATCTATATGTAGATTAAAGTCACCCATGATAACTGCTGTGCCCTTATTGCACACTTCTCTAATTTCCCTTTTAATGCCATCCCCAACCTCCGCATTATTGTTTGGAGGTCTATATACCACTCCCACTTACGTTTTCTGCCCATTGGTATTTCTCAGTTCTACCCATACAGATTCCGCATCATCAGAGATAATATCCTTCCTTACAATTGTGTTAATCCCCTCTTTAACCAGCAATGCTACCCCACCTCCTTTTCCTTTTTGCCTATCTTTCCTGAATATTGAATACCCCTGGATGTTGAGTTCCCAGCCTTGGCCACCCTGGAGCCATGTTTCCGTAATCCCAATCATAACGTATTCGTTTACCTCTATTTGCGCAGCTAATTCATCCACCTTATTACGAATGCTCCTCGCATTAAGACACAAAGGCCTAGAAATTCAGTTGGTTGCGCCAGCAGTTAGCGCCTTAAGAGAAGTGAATTTCGGGCGCTATGCGTGTAGCGCCCGGGCGCAGCGCAGTTTGCGCCTCGCCCCAAATTAAGTTGACCCTTAGCGCCGGCGCAAAGTTTAGCGCCCGCCCGGCTGCGCGCGCAGAAAATGACGTCACATCCTCGTGCAACGCCCTTTGCGCGCCCCGATTCCAAACTTCAGTCAGACCGCCCCATTGTGCGGCTGGCGTCCGGAGCGTTTGAAAAAAGGAACGCAACACATCCAGCGCGGGCCCCGGGGGGCGCAAATTAAAGGGGACGTACCCTCCAGTATAAAGGCCAGCTATTTTGCAGCAAACACTCTTGTGCAACGCATTTCTGGACACACAACAAGGAGGATAGCTAACTGGTTTCAAGCAGCAACAGCTCAGGTATTTTTGGACTCAGGCCAGAGCACTGCAAGTGGCCTTTTGGAAATTTGACTGTTTGCCAGGATTTGATGGGGGTTGCATGGGGTGCCAACGCGGAGCTGCAGCGCCATGTCCGTAGGGCTCGCAGACGCATTGTGAGAGGGGCAGCCCTGGCTAGAGGCAGAGGGGGCTACAGGCGTCGGCCACGTAGGCCTTACCCAGTCAGGCTATACTGCCAGCAGCGCTCCTACCTCAACATGACTGATGTGCGATGTGTTAGAAGGCTCCGATTCCGAAAGGAGGTGGTTGCAGAGATCTGCCACCTGCTTCGCAGAGATCTGCGTCCAAAGCTCAGGTGCAGGACGTCTCTGTCGGTGGAAGTGAAGGTGACGGTGGCATTGAACTTCTATGCCACCGGCTCCTTCCAATCCGCTGCTGGGGACATAGCTAACATCTCCCAGTACGGCGCGCATCGCTGCATCCGCCAGGTGACCGAAGCACTGTTCAGAAGGAGAAGCCAATTCATCTCCTTCCCCATGGCCCTGGAGAGCCAGCATCAGCGCACCTTGGGATTTGCAAGACTCGGGGACTTCCCCTTGGTGCAGGGCGCCATTGACTGTACGCATGTGGCTTTGCGGGCCCCTCTGGAGCATGGCGAGCAGTTTCGCAACAGGAAGGGCTACCATTCTCTGAATGTGCAGCTGGTGTGTGACCACAAGCAGCACATCATGGCTGTCAATGCCAGCTTTCCAGGCAGCAGCCACGATGCGTTTATCCTGCGGCAGAGTACTGTGCATGACATGTTCGAGGCACAGCCTCCCCCAAGAGGATGGCTACTCGGGGACAAAGGCTATCCTTTGTGTACCTGGCTCATGACCCCGCTCCGCGCGCCCAGGACCGCTGCTGAGGAGGCATACGAGAGCCATCAAACCACCCGCAACATCATCGAGCAAACTATTGGGGTCCTCAAGCAGCGGTTCCGCTGCCTTGATCGCTCCGGAGGAGCTCTGCAGTATTCGCCGGACCGGGTCTCCCAATTTGTGGTAGTTTGCTGCATGCTACACAACCTGGCTATCCGCAGGACTCAGGCACTGCCACCTGACGTTGGAGCAGCACTTCAGGAGGAGGAGCAGGAGGAGCAGGAGGAGGAGGAGCAGGAGGAGGAGCAGGAGTACGTTCCCAGGAGGGAGCGACCAGGGCCAAGGGCCGCGCGACGCCACCTTATTACACGTTACTTCTAAGCCCCCTGTCAGGGAATGCCTTGTGGCCATGAGGGAAGATGAATGCAGCCGCTCCGCATGCCCTCAGCCGGCGAAGCCAACAAACACTAACAAGAACAACCATGGAGACTCTATGAATAAAGATAATTATTTATTACACAAAAATGAAAACCCCTTCCCACATGAATCCCCAAAAACAATAAACGGGCCCCACAAAAAGCCCAACAAACGACTCACTCCCACAAACTGGGCAGGAGTAACTCCACATTTGTACAAACCTGGCCTCAACCTCGGCCTTAACGCAAAAAATAAGCCCACGAGCCAAACAACCATGGGCAAAAGAAAGATGGCCACCGCCATATAAAACGAAAGCTCGCCACACCCTCTACTGAGTGGCCCGCGAGGGCGAGACCTTGTCCAGCCTTTTGCCTCCCCTGCCCGGCCTGCTGCTCCTTCGCAAGCTCTGCCCAGTGGCTGCTGCGAGGCTGGGGGAAGGCGCCTGAGGCTCAGATGTCCTTCCGCCAGATGCCCTTGGGGGGCGGCCTACACGGCCTTTGGGCCTCGAGGGGCCGGCTGCTGAGTGGCGCACCTGAGCCTGGCCAACATCAGCTCCAGCCGCTTGCCCTTGACGCCCCAGTGGGGGAGTGGCGGCGACGGATGGCGCAATGTGGGCAAGCTGGCGTCTGGGATGCGCTGGCTGGTGCTGTGGCGCGCTGGCACTCGGCCGGGCCCGCACTGCAGGATCCGCAACAATCAGCCGAGGGGCGGCTCGCTGGGATGCTGCAGCGCGGCGGGTGCCCTGGCGATGCCTGCCTGAGACAGCGCGTGTGGCAGCAGTGAGTGCCCCTGTTGTCCTGGTGTGCGCCCGCATCACACCCGCCAGGGACTTGACGGCATCAGTGAGCATGCGGCCACTCGTGGCAGTTGATGCCCCGAACTCGCGCACACTGGTCGCCAGTGACTCGATGGCCTCAGGCATGCGCCCCACCACGCGCATGAGCTCCGTGTGGCGCCGGTCCGAATCCTCGGCCATCTTGTCCAGCTTCCGCGCCTCCTCCGAGGTGAAGGTGTCCGAACTGGAGTTGGGACTCTCCCGCTGGGGAGCAGGGGACCGAACTAGGGGAACCTTGCCACGTTGGTGGCAGCGAGTGTCCCGATCAACTGCACTCCCCTCTGATCCTTCCCCCTTTGTGGGGAAGGCCGCGGCCCACGCGCAGGGCTCTTGGGTGGCTGGACGCCACTGGTCCCAGAAGCTGCAATCCCCTGCGACAGTTGGTCCAGGCACTCGTCCAGTGAGGACGTGTCAATCATTTCGTCCTCTCCTGCGGGACCTGAGTGTTCCCCTGATGGTCCAGCTTGCTCTTGCTCCTCCTCCTCCTGCTCGGAGGGGCTGTCACTGGCAGCTTCACGGACCTGGTCATCACCAGCTGAAAGCAGGAATGCACAAGAGTAGCTTCAGAGTGAGGAGACGGCGTCAGCGAGGGAGTCAGGACTGGTGGCATTCAGCGCATTGGTGGGACAGTGGCAAAGGAGGTAGCTCGGATGCGCAAGTGCGACGCGAGAGGGCCAAAAGGCAAGGTCCTTACCATTGCCGGGCAGTGGAGGGTCGGCTACTCCGCACGCTGTGGGCACGATCAGCCGGGCTCCCATGAGCCCACTCACGCGCTCCTCCAGGCGAGTGAGCTTCTGCAGCTTGGCGCGGCCTCCCCTGGTCCTGGCACGGGCCTGGCAATTATAGGCAACTTTAGCCTGCAAGAGAAAGGACGGGCTGTAAGTACGGAGTGTAGCCCTGATGTAGTGTGCACTGCCTCCCATGGTGGAATAGCTTGCCCAGAGTGTAGCCCTGATGCACTGTGCACTGCCTCCCATGGTGGAATAGCTTGGCCAGAGTGTAGCCCTGATGTACTGTGCACTGCCTCCCATGGTGGCAATTGATGCTCATGACTGTCCCAAAGCTGCTGGCTGAGGGCTGGCCATTAGGACTTTCAGCTCCCTTTGCCCATCATGTCAGGTGTACATGCAAGAATGAGGAGGAGACTGGAAAGGGTACTCACCCTGACAATCCTGGTCAGGTCGTTGTATTTTTTCCGACATTGTTTGTGGGTCCTGGGGGCATCGCCGGTGAACGTCACCCTGTTGGCGATCTGCTTCCAGGCTCTGGTGTATTCTTGGTGGTTCGGATTCCTCCCAGTCTCTGGGAACAAGATCCTGCGCCTCTTCTCCAGAGCTGTCACCATTATTCCCAGATCACGCTCTGAGAAGCGCAGGGCACGCTCACGGGCCTTCTCTGGCGTTGCCATGACTCCCTGGGGCTGAGCAGCAGTGTTGAGGCCTATTTGCAAAGCTGCAGTGTGCAGGGCGTGGCAGCAGACCAAATCGTCCCTTCCCCCTTTAAGAGCTGGTCGGCGCCACGGGGTCTGCTGTCAATCAAAAAATGACCGCACCCGCGCTGCGCCCCGCCTCGGCGCTATCCCTCTGCACCGCCGGCTTAGCGCCTAAAGATAGTAGTGCAACGCCTCTTTTAGCGCTCCAGCAACCTCTTAGGGCGAAGCCACTGAATTTCCGGCAAGGGGGCGCAACTTTGGGGTGGGCGCTAACTTCGGGCAGGCGCTAACGTTAGCGCCCCAAAACTGGCTATACTGAAATTCTAGGCCAAAGGCTTCAGGCTTGTTTTTTTAACGCTCTTTTTAGAATTATTATTTAACGACCTTTTAAAATTATTTACTGTGGCCATGTTTGATTTAAACCCTTGATCTCTCCGACTGCCACCTTTGTTTTTCTCCTTCCTGTCTTTTGCTTCTATCCTTGTTTCCCTTTCCTCTGTCTCCCTGCTCAGGTTCCCAACCCCCTGCCATTTTAGTTTAAACCCTCCCCCAGAGCATTAGCAAACACTCCCCCTAGGACATCAGTCCCGGTCCTGCCCAGGTGCAAACCGTCTGGTTTGTACTGGTCCCACCTCCCCCAGAACCGGTTCTAATGTCCCAGGAATTTGAATCCCTCCCCCTTGCACCATTCTTCTAGCCACGTGTTCATCTGAAATATCCTTCTCTTTCTACTCTGGCTAGCACGTGGCACTGGTAGCAATCCTGAGATTACTACCTTTGAGATCCTCGAGACTGAGGGCAATTAGCCCATTTTAGAAGGTTGTCCAGATTTTATGGCTGAAGATAGCAGAGGCAGAGAGTGCAACTCCAATTCCTCTTCTTAGGCAGTCCCTCGGAACTGAGGATGACTTGCTTCCACGTTGAAAATGAGTTCTCAGGTGACTGATGAGTCCGATGCGGGACCTACAGTCTCTGTCACAGGTGGGGCAGACAGTGGTTGAAGGGGCGGGTGGGTAGGGTGCTTGGGTTGATGTACGCTGCTTGCGCTTGGCTTGCGCTTGCTCCCGGCGAAGAGACTCGAGGTGTTCGGCGCCTTCCCGGATACTTCTCCTCCACTTTGTGCAGTCTTGGGCCAGGGATTCCCAGGTGTCGGTGGGGATATTGACTTTTTCAAGGAGGCTTTGAGGGTGTCCTTGAAGCATTTCCTCTGCCTACCTGGGGCTCTCTTGCTGTGTAGGAGCTCTGAGTAGAGCGCTTGTTTTGGGAGTCTCGTATTGGGCATGCAGACGATGTGACCCGTCCATCGGAGCTGATCGAGCGTGGTCAAAGCTTCAATGCTGGGGATGTTGGCCTGAGTGAGAACACTGACATTGGTGCGCCTGTCCTGCCAATGGATTTGCAGGATCTTATGGAGGCAGCTCTCCAGTGCTTTGAGGTGCCGGCTGAACATGGTCCATGTCTCTGAGGCATACAAGAGGGTGGGTATCACTACTGCTCTGTAGACCATGAGCTTGGTGCTGGGTTTGAGGTCCTGCTCTTCAAACACTCTCTTCCTCAGGCGACCAAAGGCTGCACTGGCACACTGAAGACGTCTGCCCTTGTTGACAATAGGCTCCCAAGGTATGGAAAGTGTTCTTAAGAACATAAAAAATAGGAGCAGGAGTAGGCCATTCGGCCCTTTGAGCCTGCTCCACCATTCAATGAGATCATGGCTGATCTTCTGCCTCAACTCCATTCACCTGCCCTATCGCCATATCCTTTGATGCCCTTACTAGTCAGAAATCTATCGACTTCTGTTTTGAATATACGCAATGACTGGGCCTCCACAGCCCTCTGGGGTAGAGAATTCCAAAGATTCACCACCCTCTGTGTGAAGAAATGTCTTCTCATCTCAGTCCTGAATGGCCTACCCTTTATCTTGCGGCTCTGGCCCCTGGTTCTGGACTCCCCAGCCAAGGGAAACATTCTCCCAGCATCCAAATGGCAGATGCAATATAACGTGGATAAATGTGAGGTTATCCACTTTGGTGGCAAAAACAGGAAGGCAGATTATTATCTGAATGGCAATAGATTGGGAGAAGGGGAAGTGCAACGAGACCTGGGTGTCCTTGTGCACCAGTCGCTGAAGGTAAACATGCAGGTGCAGCAGGCGGTTAAGAAGGCAAATGGCATGTTGGCCTTCGTAGCGAAAGGGTTTGAGTACAGGAACAAGGATGTCTTGCTGCAGTTGTACAGGGCCTTGGTGAGACCACATCTTGAGTATTGTGTGCAGTTTTGGTCACCTTATCTGAGGAAGGATGTTCTTGCCATGGAGGGAGTGCATCGAAGATTCACCAGGCTGATACCTGGGATGGCAGGAATGACGTATGAGGAGAGATTGGGTCGATTGGGCTTGTACTCGCTGGAGTTTAGAAGAATGAGAGGGGATCTCATTGAAACTTATAAAATTCTGACAGGACTGGACAGACTAGATGCTGGAAGGATCTTCCCGATGGTCGGGGAGTCCAGAACCAGGGGTCACAGTCTAAGGATAAGGGGTAGGCCATTTAGGACAGAAATGAGGAGGAATTTCTTCACCCAGAGAGTGGTGAACCTGTGGAATTCTCTACCACAGAAGGCAGTAGAGGCCAATTCATTAAATATATTCAAGAAGGAGTTGGATATATTTCTTAAGGCTAAAGGGATCAAGGGGTATGGGGCGAAAGCAGGGACCAGGTACTGAATTTGGATGATCAGCTATGATCGCATTGAATGGCGGAGCAGGCTCGAGGGGCCGAATGGCCTACTCCTGCTGTGGTTGACACTGCCCTCGACCGTGTCAGTTCTATCTCCCGCACTTCTGCCCTCACCCCTGCCCCTCCCTCCCGGAACCACGATAGGGTTCCCCTTGTCCTCACCTTTCACCCCACCAGCCTCCACATTCAAGGGATCATCCTCCGGCATTTCCGCTACCTCCAAAGTGATCCCACCACCAAACGTATCTTCCCCTCCCCTCCCCTTTCAGCATTCCGCAGGGACCGCTCCCTCCGAGACACCCTAGTCCACTCCTCTATCACCCCAAACAGCCCTTCCTCTTCGCCTGGCACCTTCCCGTGCAAGCGGAGGAGATGTAACACCTGCCCCTATACCTCCCCCCTTCCCACTGTCCAGGGCCCCAAACACCCCTTCCAGGTGAAACAGCGATTTACTTGTACTTCTCACAATCTAGTATACTGTATTCGCTGCTCACGATGCAGTCTCCTCTACATTGGGGAGACCAAACGCAGATTGGGTGACCGCTTTGCGGAACACCTCCGTTCAGTCCGTAAGGGTGACCCCGAGCTTCCGGTCGCCTGTCATTTTAATTCACCGCTCCATTCCCACTCGGACCTCACCGTCCTTGGCCTCTTGTATTGTTCCACAGAAGCTCAACGTAAACTCGAGGAACAGCACCTCATCTTCCGATTAGGCAGTCTGCAGCCTTCCGGACTCAATATCGAGTTCAACAATTTCAGGTCATAAGCCCGGCCCCCATTTCATTTTCTCTTGTAATTGTTCCACTCCTTTCCCCCCCCCCCCTTTCCTTTTGTTTCTCTCTCACACCTGGCAGCTATCTTTTGCCCTGCCAGTACACTTTACACCTAATCCCAGCCTATTACCATCTCGTCTAGCTTCTAATCTCTTTTACTTCTTTTGTTTCTTTTATTCTTTTGTCCGATCGCAGCCCTGCTTCCGATCTAGTTTCTTTTCTTTCCAGTTTTGAAGAAGGGTCCAACCCGAAACGTCAACTCAAATTTCTCTCCACGGATGTTGCCTGACCTGCTGAGTTTTTCCAGCATTTTCTGTTGTTATTTCGGATTTCCAACATCTGCAGTATTTTGCTATCGTTCTATATTTCTATCCTATCAAGCCCTGTAATATAATTTTGTATGCTTCAATGAGATCCCCTCTCACTCTTCTGAATTCAAGAGAATACAGGCCTAGTTTACTCAATCTCTTCTCATACGACAGTCTCTGCCATTTCCTCATTCTCCATTATAAATTCTCCCGTCCCTGACTGTAAAGGACCTACATTTACCTTCACCCGTCTTTTCCTTTTCACATACCTATAGAAGCTTTTACAATCCGTTTTTATATTTTTCGCTAGTTTGTGCTCATATTCCATTTTCCCTTTCTTTATCAATTTCTTGGTTCCCCTTTGCTGATTTCTAAAAAGATCCCAATCCTCAGGCTGACCGCTTTTTCTGGCAACTTTATAAGCTTCCTCCTTTGACTTAATACTAGCTTTAATTTCTTCTGTTAGCCATGGTTGGACCACTTTTCCTTTTGGGTTTTTATGCCCTAGAGGAATATATGTTTGTTGCAAATGATGCATTATTTCCTTGAATGTTAGCCATTGTATGTCCACCTTCATACCTTTTAGTGTAGTCTCCCAATCTACCATGGCCAACTTGTCCCTCATACCCTTGATTGGACTACATCACTCTCAAACATAATGTAAAATTCAATCATATTATGGTCACTTGTGGAGGCCCCTTTACCACAAGATTATTGATTAGCTGTTTCTCATCACGACCTACCAAGCCAAGATCGTTTATCTCTACCGTACCGATCTCATCCCTTATTAACAGCACTACGCCACCTCCTTTTCCTTTTTGTCTGTCCTTCCTAAATGTTGAGTACCCTGGAACATTCAGTTCCCAGCTTTGGTTACCCTGCAGCCACGTCTCTGTAATGGCAATTGCATCATAGCCATTTACTTCTATTAGTGCTATTAATTCATCCACCTTTTTGCGAATGCTACGTGCATTTCAACTTTGCCTGTTTAATATTTTTCTGCACTTTGACCCTCTTTACTGTTGGCCTTTGTTTCTGCTCCCTACTAGTTTTGCTGACTACTTTTCTAACTTGCACTTCCAGCTTTGTTTCTCTCTGTCCTGGGCCCACACTTAGGTTCCCAGCCCCCTGACAAACTAGTTTAAATCCTTCCCAACAACACTAGCAAACCCCCCTGCGAGGATGTTGGTCACATTTCTGCCGAGCTGTAACCCATCCAGCTTGTACAGGTTCCACCGTCCCCAGAATCGGTCCCAATGCCTCAGGAATTTAAATCCCTCCCTCCTACACTATCTCTCCAGCCACTCATTCATCTGGTCTATTCTCCTATTTGTGCTCTCGCTAGCATGTGGCACTGGGAGTAATCCTGAGATTACTACCTTTGAGGTCCTGCTTTTTAATTTATTTTCTAGCTCCCTATATTCTACTTGCAGGACCTCATTCCTCTTTCTACCTATGTCGTTGGTACCGATATGGACCACGACCTCTGGCTGTTCACCCTCCCCCTCCAGAATGTCCTGCAGCCGCTCAGTGACATCCTTGACCCTGGCACCAGGGAGGCAACATACTATCCTGCAGTCACGTCTGCGGCCACAGAAACATCTATCTGTTACCCTTACGATAGAATCCCCTATCACTATTGCTCTCCCACTCTTTTTCCTTCTCTCCTGTGTAGCTGAGCCACTCGTAGTGCCACGGACTTGGCTCTTGCTGCATTCCCCTGAGAAACCATCTCCTCCAGCAGTATCCAAAATGGAAAATCTGTTGGAGAGGGAGATGGACCCAGGGGACTCCTGCATTAACTTCCTAGTTCTTTTACTCTGTCTGGCGGTCACCCATTCCCTGTCTGCCTGTACACTCTTTACCTGCGGTGTGACCACCTCATTAAACGTGCTATCAACAAAGATCTCAGCCTTGCAGATGCTCCACAGTGACTCCAGCCGCAGCTTCAGCTCCGAAACACGGATTTTGAGTAGCTGCAGCTGGAGATATTTCCTGTACACGTGTTCGCCCTGGACACTGAAAGTGCCCCTGACTTCCCACATAGCACAGGAGGAGCACTCCATGCTGCCGAGCTGCCCTGCCATGTCCTACCCTTAATTTACTCCCTTTACTTCCTCTAAATTAAAGAATATTAAATATACTAGGGACCTTACTTCACTTTACACACTACTTACTCTAAACCAGAGACCTTACTTTCACTTTAACGACTGGACTGTAGAAATAATCACCAGGTCCTACTTACCAATCAGCTGCTTCCCTTGTGCCGACGTCACTTTAAATCTCTGACGTCACTTTCGAATGTTGCCTGTTGAGGTCCGCTCTCGCTGCTGCTCCCAATAGCTCGGTCTGGGCCTCGAGCCTTGGGCTTTATTTCCTCACTCCTCCTTCACTTGTTCCCTCACAGGTCGGTCCGCTCTCGCTGCTGCTCCCAATAGCTCGGTCTGGGCCTCGAGCCTCGGGCTTTATTTCCTCGCTCCTCCTTCGCCTGTTCC
Source organism: Somniosus microcephalus (assembly GCF_052327205.1). Lineage (NCBI taxonomy): Eukaryota > Metazoa > Chordata > Chondrichthyes > Squaliformes > Somniosidae > Somniosus > Somniosus microcephalus. Next base: position 51,418,814 of record NC_141006.1, on the reverse strand, counting down.
CTCACAGGTCGGTCCACTCTTGATGCTGTTCCCAATTATGTCCACATTGTCCAAGGCCTCGTCATGGATTTTGATAATCAGGGAGCAGTACTGTGTGGTGGGGGCAGGTTGGTAGAGGACCTTTGTCTTACGGATGTTTAGTATAAGACCCATGCTCTCGTATGCTTCAGTGAAAGTGTTGACGATGGTTTGGAGTTCGACCTCCGAGTGTGCGCAGACGGATGCGTCGTCTGCATACTGTGCCCGGTACTGATATTCCTCAGAGATAACCTTTCCATCAGGACTATGTCAGGCAGCATACTACTTTAGGAATCGTGGCTACTGCAGGCACTTCAGCATGGAATAGGTTATATATTGAATCAATATGGGTACATGACGAATCGATGCGGGAACAACTGAAGGGTATTTTAAGAGGCATGAATAAGTGGAATCGAGATCGGATATATGAGACGCAACAGGGAACAGTGTCAAAAGCCAAATTAACAAAAGGTGTGGAGCAAGTAATGGCAGGGGTAAATTACGTTATCAATGGAACTAATCCAGAGTATAAGGACCAAAATGTATGCAAAGCCATCACCTCCAGCATGTATGGGAGTTTTGTTTTGCATTAGATACAGCAAGGATTAAACAATATTGAGAATAACAAGATACCAAAATAGGTTACTTACAAACATTTACAGGAATGGTACAAGGTGGACTATGGCCTATGTAAGGCTAGAAGGTATGGAACGGCAAAAACCTTTTAATACCACAACGGGGAAAATGGTTCTTCCACTGTTAATAACATTGCCTCAAATATGGGGCAGGCCTATGGAAGTATTTAGCATACAGTCAGTAGGTACACTTGAGGGGAAAACCTTTAAAGAACTCACCACCTTCCCCAAACACCTGGCAAAGGGATGTGAGGGAGAATGGAATGGGGGGGGAACTGTCTTGCTGTAGACTGGTAGCAGGAACCTGGATATGTCGGTGTGACATACTCCAGAGAAATATGTCAACCTGTGTGTTCACCTTAGGAGATGAGGACCCTGAGTGCCTGGTAAGAGTTATCAATAGGTGGGTGGGTACCTATGTGGCCTATCAAGGTTGATACCGATACTGTATAGCCACCAGTGACATCACGTTCATGCATGGTACTACCGTCTGCCCTATCACAAATTCCCCCTTCTTCCTCAGCCTCACAGAAATTACTCAGATTGGGGAACATACTTTCATGCTGACTTGTGACAGAGATTCATGTTAACCTCACACTACAGGAGTAGGCATTGTACCCTTTGGCCACACTATTCCTCCGTTGTCATTGCGTCTTGAGAAGAGTCAGATCTGAGTACATTCACAGTTTCATTTCATCCCGATTTTCTCCACAGAAAGGATTTTGGGATTAAGTTATGTTAGGGGTTGATTTTAACCTGGAGCGGGGTTTGGGTGGGTGGGGATAGGACGAGTGCAAAACACACTCGCTGGCCTAAGTTTCAGGCCCGGGCTATTTTAACTCTGGAAACTCATTTAAATTCCGTCAGTTCACTACCCACCCATTCTAGCTGCCAGTAGGTGAAGATGCTCAGTTGTTGAGAATATTCAAGTCTGAGAATGATAGATTTTTGGGCACTAAGGGAATCAAGAGATATGGGGCTAGGGAGGGAAAGTGGAGTTGATGTAGAAATTCAGCCATGATCTTATGGAATGGCGGAGCAGGCTCGAGGGGCTGTATGGCCTATTTCTTCTGCTCTTATGAAATAAAATAGTCTTCCAAAAACAAGTAAGTCAGTCCATGAAAGGGACAAGGCTCATAGTTTATTACTTTTTCTCATGTTTTTGAAAAGTGAATTTGCTTTGACTCTAACTCTGCAAGGTCACTTGTTCTGAAATAAACAGCTTCATGATTTGTACCTGGCCTCGCCTTACCAAGTATTTCTCTATTATGTCCGTGTGTAATTGAGACACGGACTGCAGGAGTTGGTTATAACAGGTCTTTACTGAGTGGAGACAAACTGGAACTAACTATGCAAAGTTACTACACAGGCTTATATACAGGGGTGGTCACTACTGGTACTGCAGTATACAGGGGCTGCAGAATATAGTTCCTTCTGCAAAGTACATACACTACAATTCCTCCCCTTTTAGCTAAACAGTACATAACATTCGATTAATAATTAAATAACATATTTACAATTACAGTTGTCATATACATTAGCTGAAGTTAAGCAATTATAAGTTCAGTCTTTGAGGAGGCTTCCTGATTCTGTCTGGATAACGCCTCTTTGGGGTATCAGGTTCTTCTGGCAGAGTTGATTCGGAATCAACGTCGTTGTTGGGTTCGTCTGCTTCCAATATTCCCGATTCTGAGGTAGATGCAATTGGTACTTCGGTTTATCACCAGGTGTATCGGATCGTGGTGTGGAATTGACGTTTTCCAGTGACTCTAGAATCTGGTCAGCATGGCGTCTTACAATGCTCTCTCCAACGTCCACGGTATACATTAGAGGTCCTTGCCGTGTACAGGTCGTTCCTGGCTGCCATTTCTCTGTGCGGTAGTCCCGGGCCAAAACTGGTTGACCCATCTTAAAACTCCTGGTCGGCCTTTCATTCATATTCTGAAACTGCCTGTTCTCCACATCTCTTCTGATGTTTGGCTTAACCAAATCCAAGTGGCATCGTAGTCTTCGATTGAATAACATCATGGCTGGAGTTTGGTTGGTAACCGCATGTGTCGCATTTCGGTAGGCAAACAAGAAGTTATCCACCTTGTGTTGTAGGGGTATGTCTTCATTACACATTGCCTTGATAGCCTTCTTGAATGTTTGAACGAACCTCTCAGCCAATCCATTGGTGGCTGGATGATATGGGGCGGATGTGTAATGCTTAACACCATTGTTCTTTAAGAACCTCCGGAACTCTTCAGACACAAACTGTGGTCCATTGTCAGAGCAAATCTGTTCAGGCAGCCCATTTCTGGCGAATATGGTTCGTAAGACTGTGATAGTTTTTTCTGTGGTGGTTGAGGACATTTTTATTACCTCTGGCCACTTTGAATGTGCATCCACCGCAATTAAAAACATCGAGTCCATAAATGGACCAGCAAAATCAATGTGCACCCTTTGCCATGGAGATCAAATCAAATCAAATCAACTTTTATTGTCATTGTTAGTGCACAAGTGCAGTACAACGAAATGTAGGCTTGCGGCTCCTGAGAGTGTACATTTAGATTAAGACATTTAAACATTCAACATACATTTGGCTTGTAATACATTAACATAAACATAACCATAATAAAGTGCATTGGCAGATGTGCAGGCTTTAGAGTTTATTTGTGGAGTTCAGTAGGATGACAGCCCTGGGAAAGAAGCTGTTCCTAAATCTGGTTGTACGGGTGCGAATGCATCTGTAGCGTCTCCCAGATGGCAGGAGGGCGAACAGACTGTGGCTGGGGTGCGTAGGGTCTTTGATGATGGACCGTGACCTCCGTAAACAGCGTTTACTCCCATGGATGTAGAGGGCCACTCCCATGGATGTAGAGGGGCTTGTGGTGGGGCGTTTTGGACCTTCTGGCATCCTGTACAGCTCTTGGTCATCTCTTCGATTTCTCTATCGATTCCCGGCCACCACACAAACGCTCTGGCTAAGTTCTTCATTTTTACCCCTCCCAGATAACCCTCATGAAGCTCATTGAGCACTCTATCCTTCAATTTGGGTGGAATTACTACTCTGGATCCACACATCAAGGTTCCTCTGCACACTGATAGCTGTTCTCTTCTTGGCGAGAATGCTGGCAACAGTGGTTCACCATGTGCTGGCCATCCCTTCACCGTTAAATCATAGACCCAGGAGTGTGTCGGGTCATTTTGTGTTTCCTTTTCTATGTTTGCATTCGTCACAGGTAGACATTCGACTATGGTCGAGTGGAATATCTCCACTGGATCCACTGCAGGTGCTTCTTCCACTGTCGGCAACGGTAGGCACGACAATCCATCAGCATTCCCATGCTGTTTAGTTCCTTTGTACTCGATGTCATATTGGTGTGCTCCTAGGAAAAGGGACCACCTCTGTAGCCGTTGTGCTGTCATTATCGGGACGCCCTTCTGCAGGTTGAAAATGGAGACAAGAGGTTGATGATCAGTCAGTAGAGTAAATTTCTGACTGTGCAGGTAGTGATTGAACTTCTTCTCCCCCCACACCAGGCTGAGGGCCTCTCTGTCAATCTGGGCATAGTTACGCTCAGCTGAAGTTAACGAGTGTGATGCAAAAGCTATCGGCCTCTCTGAACCATCAAGGAATTTATGTGACAGTATCGCTCCAATGCCGTAGGGAGACGCATCACACGCCAGTCTTATCGGTAGTGATGGGTTGTAGTGAGCCAATACTTCTCTTGAAGTGATTAGGTCTTCACTCTTCTGAAAGGTCCGCTTACATTCATCGCTCCATTTCCATGCTACTCCAGTTTGTAGCAGGGCGTTCAGTGGGTGCAGAATTGTGGACAAATTCGGCAAAAACTTACGGTAGTAATTCACCAATCCGAGGAATGACCTCAGTTGCGACACATTTTCAGGCGCTGGAGCCTTAACTACCGCTTCAATTTTGTCAGGGGACTTATGTAACCCCTCTTCATCAATCACGTGGCCACAATACGATATCTGTTTCTTAAAAAGCTCGCACTTGGGGCGATTGGCTCGTAGCCCATGTTCTCTTAGTCTAGTGAGCACCTGCTCTAGGTTGGCAAGGCATTCACTGTCATCTTCACCTGTCACTAGGATGTCGTCCAAGTAACACTGAGTCCCCGGAATCCCTTGCAGGACTTGCTCCATTGCTCTTTGCCATATCGCCGGAGCTGATGCCACTCTGAATACCAGTCGATTATACTGGTAAAGACCTTTGTGAGTGTTTATCGTGAGATATTTCCTAGAGGATTCTTCAAACTCCATCTGCAAATATGCTTGTGCTAGGTCAATTTTTGTAAAACGCTTCCCTCCAGATAGTGAGGCGAAAATATCTTCTATCCCCGGGAGAGGATATTGTACTGTGTGAAGGACTGGGTTCACCGTCACCTTGAAGTCCCCACAGATGCAAACCTTCCTTGGTTCCTCAGACTTATTGTTTAACGTTTTCTTCATGACAGGAACGATGGGTGTCGCCCACTCACTCCAGTCTACCTTAGATAACACGCCTGCATTCTCCAGATTCTCCAGCTCTGCCTCGACGGCTGGGCGAATTGCATATGGTACCGGTCTTGCTTTGAAAAACTTGGGAATTGCATTCTCTTCTATTTTTAATCGAGGCGGTTATGCCTTTAAGAGTTCCCAGTTCTTGTTGAAATACCTCTTTGGCGTTAGCTAAGATTTTTGACAATCGTCCAGGTGTGACGTCATCATCCTTTTTACCAGCCACCGTCAGTGCCTGAATGGAGTGCCAGTCTAAACTTATCTTTCTGATCCATTCACGTCCCAATAACGGTGGTCCACCATCTTGCAGTATGTACAGATACAATTTCTGTATTTCCTTGCTGTTGTATTCGACAGGCACCCTTATTTTCCCTCTGGGGTATACTTTTTGCCCCATATACGTCTTCAAGACAATGGATGTCTCTTTCAAGGGTATGTGAGAGAATAGCCGCTCGTAGTCTCGTCGATTCATGACGGTCAGGGCTGATCCTGTATCCAATTCCATTTTGACTTGGGACCCTGCTATCGTGAGGGTGACCCAAATGGTTCGGTGATCCTCTTTTGCGATTACGTTGTGAAGTTTGAGACAGCTTAGTCTCTTGTTCCCGGATTCACTATCGCTCATCTGGTCTTCGGAACTACTGTCCGTCATCTTTTGTACTTTCCTGTACTGTTCCTTAGTAGCCTTTTTGTTGTCGTTAGTCTTCTTCCCAGACCTGCAAACTCGTGCAATGTGTCCCATCTTTCCGCATTGCCTGCATATTTTGTCCTTGGACCAGCAGTCCTTCTGGTCATGGTTTGTTCTGCCGCAGCGATAACATTTTTCAAATCCCCGTGTCATTTCGTGGGTGCCGTATTCCTGTGGCTTTTGCTGTATTTCCGCAGCTCCCCTTGCTGCTGCTTCATACGATACTGCCACGCTGAAAGCCTTATCTAGCATCAGCTCTTTCTCTGAGAGTAACCTCTTCTGGGTTCCTTCACTCAGGAGTCCACAGACAAATTTGTCCCGTAGAGTATCTGTCAGTCCTGCTCCGAAGTGGCAGTGCTTTGATAGCTTGCGTAGTTCCGTAAGGTAATCAGCATTGCTCTCATCTTTATGCTGATTTCTCCTGTGGAATTTAAATCTTTCTGCTATCAGCAGCGGTGTAGGATTTAGGTGTTCCTGTAGGATATCAACAATTTCGTTGAAACTCTTCACCTTCGGTTTGGCTGGAGTAATCAGGTTCCGCAATAGGCTGTACGTTCTTGCGCCCATTAAGTTTAGTAGTACCGATGCCTTTTTCTCATCGGCTACTTCGTTTGTCTCGCAATATACTTCGACTCTTTCCACATATGTGGTCCAGTCTTCTATTGCATTATCGAAGGCAGTGATATTGCCAGTCTTCGGCATCTTGGAAATCTAAGATGGCGCCTCCCGCGCTTTGCCTTCTTCCCCGATTTAACAAAATGGCGCCTCCCGCGCTTTCCGTCTTCTCCGCTGCTGCTAGTGCTGTTGCTGGCGTTTTATGCCTTGATGGCGGTGCCCTATGGTCTTCGCGCACTTCCCCCCGCGCTGCTGCTAACGCCGCTCTCCGCGGTTCCCGTGGCAAACTGCAGCTCCTCGCGGCTTTCTGCACTTCTAATTTCTTTTATTTCCCCGTCGTCGGAGCAACCCTACGGGACACTTTCCTCCCTCTTCTCGGGTCTGTACGCTGCCCGGCTTCGTAGCACCGGCCGCGCCCTGTGTGCTCCACCCTCTCTCTCTCTCTCCTCTTCCCGACAACGCTGCTCGGCCCCGTTGAAAAGCCACCCGATCGAGCTCTAGCCCGCCGCAGCCCAGGAAGGATCAGTGTACTACCTGCCACCAGCCCGATTAGCTGGAACACCATCGACAGGATAACCAAGCCCCGCTCTTGACAGCCTCTCCTGCAAATCTTCAACTCCGATGAATAAGAGGCGGTTGCCCACGGTCGACGCCCGTTTCTTCTGTTTGTTTTTTTTTCTTTCTTCCTTCTGGCCTCGACCTCTGATAACTTCGCTTCAGGGATGGATCCCCATGAGGTGGTGCAGACTGTAGGTAAGTTCGGATCTGCTCATCGCCAGTATTATGTCCGTGTGTAATTGAGACACGGACTGCAGGAGTTGGTTATAACAGGTCTTTACTGAGTGGAGACAAACTGGAACTAACTATGCAAAGTTACTACACAGGCTTATATACAGGGGTGGTCACTACTGGTACTGCAGTATACAGGGGCTGCAGAATATAGTTCCTTCTGCAAAGTACATACACTACATCCTCAGTCTGCTTTCGAAAATGTGGAGGCTGGTAGGGTGAAAGGTGAGGACAAGGGGAACCCTATCGTGGTTCTGGGAGGGAGGGGAAAGGGCGAAAGCAGAAGTGCGGGAAATGGAACGGACACAGTCAAGGGCTGTGTCAGCCACAGTAATGGGGAATCCTTGGTTGAGGAAACAGGAAGACATGTCGGAAGCACTGGTGTGGAAGGTGGCATCGTCAGAACACACACGACGGAGACGAAGAAGCTGGGAGAATGGAATAGAGTCCTTACAGGAAGTGGGGTGGGAGGAAGTGTAGTCCAGGTAGCTGTGGGAATCCACCTGGACTACAATTTCAGATAACCCCTGCCCCCATTTTTCATGCTGTATGATTTTTGCCATTCCCATTTGCAACATTTTATCTTTCCTCCCTCTTATAAAAGTACAATATGTTCTTTCAATTCCTTCCTCCTCTCCTAAACCCCCCCCGCCGCCCTGTCTCTGCACCTGCTTAATATCTGTTACATCGCCAGCTGTTTCCAGTTCTGATGAAGGGTCCCAGACCTGAAGCATTAACTCTGTTTCTCTCTCCACGGATGCTGCCTGGCCTGCTGAGTATTTCCAGCATTTTCTGTTGTTATTTCAGATTTCCAGCATCCGCAGTATTTTGCTATTGTATTTGTCCCTGAACATGTTATTGCCTCCCAAATCCGTGCCTATCTTTGCGGCAACTACATCTTTGAACCAGTCCAATCTGGTTTTTGGCCCTACCACAGCACTGAGACAGCCCTAATCAAAGTCACTAATGACATCCTCAATGCACGATCCCCCCTCACCCTCTGGACCTGTCTGCAGTCTTTGACCACACCATCCTCCTCCAATGCCTCTCCTCCATTTTCCAGCTGAGTGGGACTGCCTATACTTGGTTCCACTCTTGCCGAGCCAGTTATAGCCAGAGAATCTCCTGCAATGGCTTCTCTTCCCATCCCTGCACCATTATCTCTGGAGTCCCCCAAGGATCTATCTTTGACCCACTCCTATTTCACATTTACATGCTGCCCCTCGGTCCGAAGACACCACCTCCCTCAACCCCTCCACTGCTGATGTGTTGTCAGACTGCTTGTCTGACATCCAGCCATAGATGAAGCCAAAATTCCTTCCAACTAAACATTGGGAAGACCGAAGCCATGGTCTTCAGCCCACACCAAAAGCTCTGTTCTCTGGCCACCAATTCCACCCCTTCCCTGACCACTGTCTCAGACACTTCTATAATATCGCCTGTCTCTGCCACTGCCTCAGCCCATCTGCTGTTGAAACCCTATTCCATGCGTTTTTTTACCTCCAGACTCAACTATTCCAATACTCTCCTGGCTGGCCTTCTATCTTCCAGCCTCCACAAACTTCTCATTCAAAATTCTGCTGCCTGTATCCCGACTCACACAAAGTCCTGTTCACCCATCACACCTGTGCTCGTTAACCTACATTGGATTCCAGTCCAGTAATTAAATCAAATTCTCATTCGTGTGTTCAAATCCCTCCATGGCCTCACCCCTCTCAATATCTCTGTAACCTCCTCCAGCCCTACAACCCTCCCAGATCTCTGTGTTCCTCCACTTCCTTCACCCACCATTGGTGGCTGTCTAGGCCCTAAGCTCTGTAATTCACCCCCACAAACCTCATCGCCTCTCTCTCTCTCTCTCTCTCCCTCTCTTTCCTCCTTTAAGATGCTGCTTAAAGCTTAACTCTTTGTCCAAAACCTGTCCTAATGGCTCTTTTTGGATTGGTGTCAGTTTTCCCCCTTGTGAAGCGCATATGTTAAAGGTGCTTTACAAATGCAGGTTGTTGTTGTTGTAAATATTGTTCATTAATTAATTTTGTAAAATTTACCATCAAATTTTATAGGACACTATTTCTATTTTTCTTCCACTAAATTCTCCATTCCTCTCCAGAAAGTATGGACTCAAGCTGGGGTATAATTCTTTGGGCTTGAGCCATCATAGAAACATAGGCTGGTATTTTGCTGGCGCTCAGTGGAAGGGATGGGTGGCGGGTCAGCAGTTAAATTTAAAATGATTGACAGCGGGTCAGGAACCCGCTGTCTAAACGCGCACACTGGAGTTTTCCGATGTCGGGTCTGCCTGCGCAGAGCAGACCTGACAGGTGGTGGTGGGGGAGGCAATTAAAATCATTAGTGGCTTGAGTACAGCCACTTAATGTTTTTTTCCCAGATTTTTGGATTTGACAGGGCGCCCACCGGTTTCCCGCTGTACCTGGACCTCGTCTGTGAAGCTGAGGCAGGAGGTCAGTGGCCATTGAATCAGCTGATGAACTAACAGCTTCAAATGTCAAGTGAAAGCTCCCGGCTGATTGAGATATGTTCCCTTACCGCTAGTTTCTCTAAACTGCATTTCCACTACAGATTTAGGATGCTGCAAGTCTTTACAGGAGTCTGCATCCAGTCTGACCTCATTACCTCTCTCACCATTGACAGATCACTTCTGTCATCTCTACTTCACATGCTATCTATTCCATCAGCCCTTGAAACTTTCTCACCTTAGTCCTCAGAATCCCACCACGATCAGCCTCAACACCAGGCACGCCAGCAGCACCAACAACAACACGAACAGAAACTTTACATGAACATTGGCTAAAACACCCAAGTGCCTACTCTTGTGTGTTGTTAGTTGGTATGATTGCACTAGGATGACCGTGAGTGTGAGGGGTGGCTAGTGAGATGGGGATGTGATAATATAGATAGAGTGGGATGGGTGGAGGTGCAATGTCAGTTGGTGTGAGTAAGAATGTGCAGGAATAGGGTAGAGAAGGCAGGGTGATGGGGATGTGTAGAGTCATAGAGTTATACAGCATGGATAGAGGCCCTTCGGCCCATCGTGTCCATGCCGGCCATCAAGCCCTGTCTAATCTAATCCCATATTCCAGCATTTGGTCCGTAGCCTTGTATGTTATGGCATTTCAAGTGCTCATCCAAATGCTTCTTAAATGTTGTGAGGGTTCCTGCCTCCACAACCCTTTCAGGCAGTGAGTTCCAGACTCCAACCACCCTCTGGGTGAAAAAGTTCTTTCTCAAATCCCCTCTAAACCTCCCGCCCTTTACCTTGAATCTATGCCCCCTAGTTATTGACCCTTCTACTAAGGGAAAAAGCTCCTCAGTATCCATCCTATCTATGCCCCTCATAATTTTGTACACCTCAATCATGTCCCCCCTCAGCCTCCTCTGCTCCAAGGAAAACAAACCCAATCTGCCCAGTCTTTCTTCATAGCTGAAGCGCTCCAGCCCTGGTAACATCCTGGTGAATCTCCTCTGCACCCTCTCCAAAGCGATCACATCCTTCCTGTAGTGTGGCGACCAGAACTGCACACAGTATTCCAGCTGTGGCCTAACCAGTGTTTTATACAACTCCATCATAACCTCCTTGTTCTTATATTCAATGCCTCGGCTAATGAAGGCAAGTATCCCATATGCCTTTTTTACCACCTTATCCACCTGTTCCGCCGCCTTCAGGGATCTGTGTACTTGCACACCCAGATCCCTCTGCCCCTCCGTCTTGCCTAGGGTCTTACCATTCATTGTGTATTCCCTTGCCTTGTTAGTCCCCCCAAAGTGCATCACCTCGCACTTTTCCGGGTTAAATTCCATTTGCCACTGTTCCGCCCATCTGACCAACCCATCTATATCGTCCTGCAGACTGAGGCTACCCTCCTCGCCATTTACCACCCTACCAATTTTTGTATCATCCGCGAACTTACTGATCATACCTTTTACATTCATATCCAAGTCATTAATGTAGACCACAAACAGCAAGGGACCCAGCACCGATCCCTGTGGCACCCCACTGGCCACAGGCTTCCAGTCACAAAAACAACCTTCGACCATCACCCTCTGCCTTCTGCCACTAAGCCAGTTTTGTATCCAATGTGCCAAGGCACCCTGGATTCCATGGGCTCTTACCTTCTTGACCAGTCTCCTCTGCGGGACTTTATCGAAGGCCTTACTGAAATCCATGTATACCACATCCACTGCGTTACCCTCATCCACACACCTAGTCACCCCCTCAAAAAATTCAATCAAATTAGTCAGACATGATCTTCCCTTGACAAAGCCATGTTGACTATCCCTGATTAATCCTTGTCTCTCCAAGTGGAGACTAATTTTGTCCCTCAGAATTTTTTCCAATAATTTTCCTACCACTGATGTTAGGCTCACTGGCCTGTAGTTCCCCGGTTTTTCCCTACTTCCCTTCTTGAATAATGGTACTACATTAGCGGTTCTCCAGTCCTCTGGCACATCCCCTGTGGCCAGAGAGGTCCTGAATATATGTGTTAGAGCCCCTGCAATCTCTTCCTTTGCCTCACACAGCAGCCTGGGATACATTTCATCCGGGCCTGGGGATTTATCCATTTTTAGGCCTGCTAAAACCGCCAATACCTGCTCCCTCTCGATGTTAATATGTTCGAGCATATCACAGTCCCCCCGCCCTATTTCTATGTCTACATCGTCCTCCTCCATAGTGAAAACAGATGCAAAAAATTCATTTAGAACCCCTCCTACATCTTCCGGCTCCACACACAGATTGCCACTTTTGTCCCTAATGGGCCCTATTTTTTCCCTAGTTATCCTCTTACCCTTAATATACTTATAAAACATCTTAGGACTTTCCTTTATTTTGCTCGCCAGTGTTATTTCATGGCCCCTCCTTGATCTCCTAATTTCTTTTTTAAGTATCCCCCTGCACTTTTTGTACTCCTCTAGGGCTTCCTCCGTCTTTAGCCTTTTGTATCTGCCAAAAGCCCTCCTTTTTTTCCTAATCCATTCTCGTATATCCCCTGACATCCACGGTTCCCTGTGGTTTTTGGAACCACCCTTGACCTTTACGGGAACATGTTGCCATTGTATGATCTCAATCTCCCTTCTGAAAGCCTCCCATTGCTCCGATGCGGATTTTCCTACAAGTAGCTGATCCCAGTCCATTTTGGCCAGATCCTGCCTTATCCTATTAAAATCGGCTTTCCCCCAATTTAGAACCTTTATTTCCGGCCCATCCCTGTCCTTTTCCATGACCACCTTAAATCTCACCATATTATGGTCACTGTCACCAAAGTGCTCACCTACTAGCACTTTTTCCACTTGGCCGGCCACATTCCCTAGAATTAGGTCCAGTACCGCCCCCTCTCTTGTAGGACTTTCTACATGCTGGCTCAAAAAGCTCTCCTGGATGCACTTTAAGAATTCTACACCCTCTGAGCCTTTCACACTTTGACTATCCCAGTTAATATTGGGGAAGTTGAAATCCCCCATTATTATTACCCTATTATTTGCACATTTCTCTGAGATTTGCCTACATATCTGTTCCTCTATCTCCCCCTGACTGTTTGGAGGCCTATAGTACACTCCCAGCAAAGTGCTTGCCCCCTTTTTGTTTTTAAGCTCCACCCATATGGCCTCATTAGAGGAACCTGCTAATATATCATCCCTCCTTACTGCAGTAATTGACTCCTTAATTAATATTGCGACACCCCCTCCTCTTATACCTCCCCCTCTGTCTCGCCTGAAGATTCTGTACCCCGGAATATTGAGCTGCCAGTCTTGCCCCTCCCTCAACCATGTCTCCGTGATAGCAACAATATCATACTCCCATGTGTTTATCAACACCTTCAGTTCATCCACCTTATTTGCAAGACTCCTTGCATTAAAATAGATGCCATCCAGCCTTGCCCTTATATATTTGCCCTGTCTACCAAGCTGACTTGTTTTTTTCTCTATAATTGGCAGCACATCACCCCCTATTTCAGCTCCCCTCTGTATCCCATCCCTCTGCCAAGTTAGTTTAACCCCCCCCCCCCAACAGTGCTAGCAAACCTCCCCGCAAGGATATTTGTCCCGCTCTGGTTCAGGTGCAACCCGTCCGACTTGTACAAGTCCCACCTTTCCCAGAAGCAGGCCCAGTGATCCAGGAAACTAAAACCCTCCCTCCTACACCAAATCTTTAGCCACGCATTCATCTGCACTATCCTCCTATTCCTATACTCACTAGCACGTGGCACTGGGAGTAATCCAGAGATTACAACCTTTGAGGTCCTGCCCTTTAATCTGTTACCTAGCTCCCTAAATTCTTGATGCAGGACCTCATCCCCCTTCCTACCTATGTCGTTGGTCCCAATGTGGACCACGACCTCTGCCTGCTCACCCTCCCCCTTAAGAATGCCCTGTAGCCGCTCAGTGACATCCAGGACCCTGGCCCCAGGGAGGCAACAAACCATCCTGGAGTCACGTTTGCGGCCACAGAAATGCCTATCTGTTCCCCTTACGATAGAATCCCCTACCACTATTGCTCTCCCACTCTTTTTCCTCCCCCACTCTTTTTCCTCCCTTCCTGAGCAGCAGAAGTGTCCCTGGTGCCAGGAAGCTGGCTGCTGCTGCCTTCCCCTGGTGAGTCATCCCCCTCAACAGTATCCAACTTGGTATACCTGTTTGAAAGGGGGATGTCCGCAGGGGTTCCCTGCACTTCCTGCCTGCCTCTGTTGCTCCGCCTGATGGTCACCCACTTTCTTTCTGCCTGTGCAGCCCTACCCTGAGGCGTGAACAACTCGCTAAACGTGCTATCCACGACCCTCTCAGCATCGCGCATGCTCCAAAATTCATCCACCCGCAGCTCGAGCGCCGCAATGCGTTCTACAAGTAGCTGCAGCTGGATGCATTTCCCGCACACATGGTCGTCAGGGACACTGGCAGCGTCCCTGACTTCCCACATGGAGCAAGAGGAGCAGAACACGGGTCTGAACTCTCCTGCCATGACTTACTCCTTTAATTAATTTTAAAATGTATTCAATACCCCAGTTACAGGTATACTCTAGGGCGCTTTATTTACCAACTGTCCCCACTACACCACAGAGACCCTAGAAATTTAACACCACAGAATTCAAGCTTGTATTGAAAAGAGAGAAATACTCACCAACCAATCACTTACCTGCTTCCTGCTGACGTCACACTTGGACTACTTTTTACCTCTCTCCCGGAACCTGGATTGGTATGCCTCGGTGCCTCGGGCTGCTCCTTAAATACCTCTCCCGCCTCGGGCTGCTCCCGCGCAGGTCCGCTGCTTCTCCGGTCTCGGGGCTGTGGGCCTCGGTGCCTCTGACTGCTCCTTAAATACCTCTCCCGCCTCGGGCTGCTCCCGCGCAGGTCTGCTGCTTCTCCGGTCTCGGGGCTGTGGGCCTCGGTGCCTCTGACTGCTCCTTAAATACCTCTCCCGCCTCGGGCTGCTCCCGCGCAGGTCCGCTGCTTCTCCGGTCTCGGGGCTGTGGGCCTCGGTGCCTCTGACTGCTCCTTAAATACCTCTCCCGCCTCGGGCTGCTCCCGCGCAGGTCCGCTGCTTCTCCGGTCTCGGGGCTGTGGGCCTCGGTGCCTCTGACTGCTCCTTAAATACCTCTCCCGCCTTGGGCTGCTCCCGCGCAGATCCGCTGCTTCTCCGGTCTCGGGGCTGTGGGCCTCGGTGCCTCTGACTGCTCCTTAAATACCTCTCCCGCCTCGGGCTGCACAGCAGGATGAGGTTGAGAGTGGCTTTGTACTAGCATTTTGTGATGTGCTGAGATCATTGAAAGGTTTGCGCCACTACACCCAGGTCCTCCTGATGACATCCCTGCCGACGACATCCCGACATCCAGGCCCTCCTGAGCAACCAGGCTGTGATGGTGTCCTGGGGAGGTCTCTTTGCCCATGGGAAAAGAAGAGGACCTCCCTGTGTGCTGTGACTCCCTCCATAAGTGTGTGGAGGGAGTGTTGGTAGAACCTGGGTGCAACCCTGCACCTCTGTGCAATGCGTGTCAGTGTTTGCAGCACTTCAATGCTGCATATCAAATGTCAAACTAAATTTGGCCATGGTCCCTTTAAGGAAACTGGCTGATGATGCATCATGAATGACGTCACCTGACCCGCTTCCTCGAATTGGCCGGGAAACTCGCTGGACGGCTTAACAAGCCCCATCAATGGAATTCATTTCAGAGACCAGGATGAAGCATGCAGCGGGGCCGAGACCCGCTACCAACACGCCAATGTCAGCAAAATCGCGGCCATAGGAACAGAGGAATAGGAGTCGGCCATTTAGCCCCTCGAACCGGTTCCGTCATTCAATGAGATCACGGCTGATCTGTGACCTAACGCCTTTGCCCCATATTCCTTAATACCTTTGGTTAACAAAAATCTATCAAGGTCAGATTTATAATTAACAACTGATCCAGCATCAACTACCGCTTGCGGAAGAGAGTTTCACTTGCATCACTTGCATCTTGCCCAATGACCATTTTTGATCCCCAGGCATATTTCCAGTGGATATTACTGGACAGTGATCAGGTGTGGGAACCCTGGCTGATATTTTTCTTTGGAATGCAAACGTGGTGAGTCTAATTGTGGTGTTCCTACTACTGGCCTGGCTAAAATCAATAGCTCAGCACAGGATTTTCCTGGTCTGTGTTACTCAGTTCCATTCTGCTCACTTTAAGCACGTTGTTTCAGGATTCCTTGATTGCAATTACATAAGTTTATGTCCTACAAATAGGCTCCAGAAACTTTTAAACTTATTGATAACTCCTCTGCAGTGAGATGAATACTGACTCCAATAATGCTTTGACACTAACAGCAACCTTTGTTATTTCACACAGGCTGGCACAATCCCCATGATTAACTTTCTGCCCATTTCTGCTGAACTTCATGGAGGTGAAATTTGTCTTGGCCGAAGGTGCAAAACACGCGGTAGTGAATCAGCAGCCCGTTTTCCACTCTGCACAATTTTCTTTCGATCAATGGAACAGAAAATTGGGTGGAGTGTAAAACGCCGAGCCGATTCGCAATCGCCCATTTTGTGATATTGTCAAGACGAATTTCACACCCCAATGTTCCAATCATTATAAGAACACAAGAAATAGGAGCAGGAGTAGGCCATTCGACCCCTCGAGCCTGCTCTGCCATTCAATAAGATCATGGCTGATCTTCAACCTCAACTCCACTTTCCTGCACTATCCCCATATCCCTTGATTCCCTTAATATCCAAAAATCTATTGCTCTCTGTCTTTAATATACTCAACGAATTTGTTTACAATACATCTGATATCTATGAGATATGAAATGCATTGTAAGCAAATCTCGCGAGGTCTCTTGGACATCAGAGGTTGTGGAAGTATTAAAACTAATTTAGTTAAAAACTAATTTTACAAGATTAATATTTGTTATCTTTCTTTCTCATGTATACAAATCTATATATACATAACACTATCTCAGTTAAAAATAACATACTTTGGGCTCTTTTCCCAGACCAATATAAAGTTCATCAAACAGTTTTTCATGATAACCTCGTTGACATGGTGAGAGCCAAGAGAGTAATCCTCGGACACTGGTGGGGTGCTCTGGGAGATTGCTCTGCCATGCTAACCACAGGTTTGAACGAATGTCTCCTCCTTATAGAATATCCAGGTGAATAGATAATATTGCAACTCTTCATATTTCATTGGACTTCAATAATGGACTGATTATTTGTATTAGGTGTCGCAGATATATTCTGTATTTTATGAACGAATCGTATATTCACTTTTAATCGTTTCCTATCACTCATCTTTTGTATCGGGTTATACATGTATTTTCTTTCTTTTGTAGTGACACATAATAATAAAAATCCAAATGAGAAACAGAAAACAGACTCTTCCTTGTTGACCGGGTGTTGTGTAAAAGGATGATTGTGGAGTAACAACAGACAAAAATAATGGGCCAACATTTGTAATCGGTGGCTTCCCACGGTCGGACGCCTCTGACCTGCAAAATGTCTATGCATTTACCTGGTGGACCGGGAAGAATGGCGGCTTGCGCTCCTGAGCCTCTCCGGGTCCGCGAGGACTGAGCCCCACGTATCCCAGGGTCGTAAGCGGTTCGTAGGTGCTCCTGGGATTTCATGGGCTGGCCCAACCAATGGAAGATGGGAATCCCCATTCAACCTTTTTACAGTTCTGTACGTACAGAACTGTCAAACGTATGAATGGGGATCAACTAAAAAAATATACCAACACCTTAAATTTAAAAAAATTTAAATTACATATTTAACATTAATTAAAATGCCATTTAATTAAATATTTTAAACAAAAATTACATTTTTTGGAAAAAATTTAATGTTTTTACGGGGCTAAAAATAAACTTACCTTTTTGAAAAGTATTTTTAATTTATAAATTAGTTATCAAATTTCATTTTTCTATTTTTTAAAACTCTTTGAGCTACTTTTATCGCCCCTGAAAAATTAGCGCCGCCGCGCCGGAAATTGAGTGATTGTGCCCCAAGAGCTTCCAGTAGCACCCTGCATCCATCTTGGGGCGCTGCGAGTCAATATGAAATATATCAAATATATAACGCTGCGGAATTGCAGGCCTTCCTCCCCTTGTTAAAGCTGGGGACAAGAGCGCAGGCAGCCAGAAACAAAAATTGCAGCCCCACACCTTGCCTTTAAATAGCGCCTCCCCAGCCGCAGGTAGGCCCCCCTGACCCCGTCGGACATAGCGTCTGGCGGTAAGTCAGTGGACGCTCCCGAAGATCGTGGCCGGGGTGCAAGAGGGGCGCTGCGCACGGTGATGACGTCATTGCCGGCAGCTCGGCGCCACGGGGCGCTACCGGTTAGCTGAATTTCGCAGGAGGCGTGGGTGGTGCCGCACCGGGGTGCTAGTTGCTTTGCGCCCTGTTAGCACCCTCCGGGAGGTACAGAGCAACCCAATTTTTCCCACTTAAGCTGGTAAAAGCAGGCCTTATGCCTGCTTTTACCAGCTTAAGGGGGAAAATTTGACAGTCATTCAGCAAGCAGAACTTGTGCAAAAAGCGTAACTCTCCATCTGCAGAGACACTTTTCTTGGGCATGCGGATGATCTGTCAAGAGACAGATTGCAAGTGCCGGTTTACAACGCGTGCATTTCGCAGGCCTGAAACCGGCACTTCCGCGGCACCTACGGGCTCATACGCACCCACAGGAGTCGCAAAATCTGGCCCCATATCTCCACTAACATCAGAATGTCAAAGTTTCCTCAGAAACCAGTTTTAACCCATTTCCTAGGGCGACATATAAAGGCCTAGAAATTCATCTCGGGCAGTGGCACAAGACATTGACTGCATTGGAACGGAGTATCGGGCGCTGCGTATAATGGGCGGCCCATCTCCAATGTCCTTTTCCTCTGCAAAGCCCTTAAACCTGCTGTCACCTTCCTAATCTTTACCTACCTTTACCGCAACTTCATGTTTGAATCTGCCCGATCAAGTTTCTGCCCCTGCCACAGCCCTGAATTGGCCCTAATCACATTAACAAATGCAACCTCTGTGACTGTGAGCACTTTGCACTAGCCTTCTTCCTCATTCTTAACCTCTCTACAGCCTTTTGTCAGTTGACCACACCATCCTCCACCTCTCATGCATTATCCACATGAGTGGGACTTCCCTTGCTTAGTTCCATTCTTAACTATCCAATCATAGCCAGAGAATCTCCTGCAATTACTTCTCTTCCTACTCACATACTATGACATCTGGAGTCCCTCAAGGATCTATCCTTGGCACCCTCCATTTCATCATCGATATGACCACTTGGTGACATCATCCGAAGACATATGATGATGATGACACCCTGCTCTACCTCTCCATCACCTCTCCTGATTCCTTCATGGCCTTTGTGTTGTCAGACTGAAATCCAGTCCTGGATTGGAGGGTAGCTAATGTTACCCCACTATTCAAAAAAGGTGGTAGAGAAAAAGCGCGGAATTATAGACCGGTAAGCCTGACATTGGTAGTGGGGAAAATGCTAGAGTCTATTATAAAAGATGTAATAGCAGAGCACTTGGAAAGCAGTGACAGGATCGGACAAAGTCAACATGGATTTACAAAAGGTAAATCATGCTTGACTAATCTACTGGAATTTTTTGAGGATGTAACTGGTAAAATAGATTAGGGAGAACCAGTGGATGTGGTGTATTTGGACTTTCAGAAGGTTTTCGATAAGGTCCCACATAAGAGATTAGCATGCAAAATTAAGGCACATGGGATTGGGGGCAAGGTATTGACTTGGATAGAGAACTGGTTGGCGGACAGAAAGCAAAGAGTTGGAATAAACGGCTCGTTTTCCGAGTGGCAGGCAGTGACTAGTGGGGTACTGCAAGGATCGGTCCTAGGACCCCAGCTGTTCACAATATATATTAATGATCTGGACGAGGGAATTGGATGTAATATCTCCAAATTTGCAGATGACACAAAGCTGGGTGGGAGGGTAAGCTGTGGGGAGGATGTCGTGGAACTCCAGTACGATTTGGACAGGTTGGGTGATTGAGCAGAAACATGGCAAATGCACTATAATGTGGATAAATGTGAGGTTATCCAGTTTGGTGGCAAAAACAGGAAGGCAGATTTTTATGTGAATGGCAATAGATTGAGAGAAGGGGAAGTGCAAAGAGACCTGGGTGTTATTGTGCACCAGTCGCTGAAGGTAAGCATGCAGGTGCAGCAGGCGGTTAAGAAGGCAAATGGTATGTTGGCCTTCGTACCAAGAGGGTTCGAATACAGGAACAAGGATGTCTTGCTACAGTTGTACAGGGCCTTGGTGAGACCGCACCTTGAGTATTGTGTGCAGTTTTGGTCACCTTACCTGAGGAAGGACGTTCTTGCCATGGAGGGACTGCAGCGAAGATTCACCAGGCTGATACCTGGGATGGCAGGAATGACGTATGAGGAGAGATTGTGTCGATTGGGCTTATACTGTAAGATTCGCAATTTTCAGCAAAAATCACGCAAGAAAAACTGGATAAAATAAGACTGTTTATTGACCAAAGTAAGCTTGCACAGAAAAACCTTTGATAAAAGGGCATACAAAATGGCCGCCAGGCCCCGTGATCAGTTTCTGAACCATTTTATTTCTGTTACTGCAAGCCAGACAGGCTTGTGGATTGAAGACAGTGAGCCCGCGAAAGCCAGTATCTGGGAACCGAAACTCAGAGGAACAGCATACATATTCAATGGATTGCAAGTACAGGATGGGGCCCATCAAGATATGGGCGGACAATGCAAAATCACTCATACCCATTTATTGTACAAAGGAAAAACCGTTTAGCAGCCATCAAGGAAAATCTCCGGACCGATCAATATGCGAACCGAGCCGCGGTGACAATGCAAAAGACATTAAAAGACATTATCGGCCAGGAAGGCCAGTTTAAGTTATCACCAGCTCCGTTACAAGACAAAGCGCCCCTGCAGAGATTTCTGCCCGCCAAAAATTAATACAAAGACAGGACTATGATTTGGCGGGAGATAAGACTGTCCCAAAAGAGTATAACTATGGATTGAAAGTCCATCTAAGTTACTTCGGACTTCGGGTTACTTGAACAACTTCACTTGACTGGACGGCGGCTGCTTCTTCTTCTTGGACTTCTTCAACTTCTTCGGACGGGGCCAGGATCGGCGCCCCTTCCACTTCGGCAGATGCAGAATCGATGAAAACGTTTTCGTCTTTTTAAAGACGGACGGTTTCGGTAAAAGGACAACGTGGTCGGTGTTCAGCCAAACAAGGCTCGGCCACGACGAGAAGACGACGAGGGTGGCCCGGGTACTGGGGTCGGGAGATCATCGACGACCCAGGCCGACGGAGAAGAAACCCTCTGGAGGACTGGCGATCTAGGCCACAAGATTCTCCCATGTGCATAGCCTGCATCTGGGTCTGCTCCATGAACCCAAACAGGCTTAGTGGATCTCAACCTTGACGAGCGCTCATCGAGGCTGTGTTTACCCCATCGCCTCGAGAGAGAGAGAGAGAGAGAGAGAGAGAATATCGACTGCGCCAGAAGTTTCCAAATCCACGTGACGACGGAAAGCGGTGCCAAAAAGGCTGCGAACCCCCCTTTCTCGCGATTTCGAGAGTGGTGAGCATGATCCCAGGTTCCCCAGGTCGAAACTTAGTTTAGGTATAGGGGAGGGAGTTAAGGGAAATCGTAATGTGTTTCCCCTTTTACGACGTGCCGTGTGTTCCCCATTTCCATAGAGTCAAGTTCATAAATTTGTGCATGATTGTAGTTGCTTTAATCTGTGCCTATGACATGTATTTTGTAATGCTCCAAACTGTTTAAAAATAAAAGCATCCATTTCGTGCTATTCAGCCTGGTCTATTGAGTCCTTTTCTCTGCACTACTGTTCTCTGCATCTAAGTCCAAGGTCTAGAACCGTAGGGGGAGTGGGTCGAACCACTCAAGGGTAATTCTTGCACGAAGCCTGGCAGGAGGCCAGAATGGGCAAGAGAGCAGGAAAACCCCCCCTACAGAAATGGCGACCGCGGCAGGACCTTGGCAGCAGGAAAGTAGTGTGTTAGATCAAGATCTGAATAAACGAAATGTGATGGATGAAAGAATAGCAGATTATGTTTTCGGAAAAGTCAACCTCACAAAACAATGGATATCTGATCTATTAAGGGATAGGCGCCCACTAGACGCAGCCATCAGGTGGACAGCGGGTAGAGAGCATAAGAAATCTGTAGAAAAGGCGGTCTGGCTGATGTGCTACAAGAAGCAAGTCCAGCTTTTGGACCAGGTAGTTGCAGCACAGACAGTCCAGATCAACGGCTTGCTTAAAGACGTAGAGGAAAAGGCTGCAGGAGGTCAAAAACTGATTGAATCGCTTGACGCGCTGAATCAGGAACGCCGCTCCGTAATTCGCTGCCACGAAACCCGGGTAGAATATTTAAAATGTCAGGTCGTTGAGGCCAAGGCCAGTGAAGGTAGAATGAGAGAGAGGGTTTTCCGTCTAGCCAAACAAGTAGATGCCCAAGAGGAAAAGCTCCTGGGAGCCAGGGCAGCATATAAGATGGCCATGGAGGATAGATCTGAGAACACCGACCACAGCGCTTGCCGCCGGGAGCTAGAGGACCTGAGAAAGGCCCTAGCGAAGGCAAACGGGTTGGTGTGTCTCATAAATCCACCAGCGAGTCAGCTGTTGCTAGCCAAGGAATCCAAAAGACCGATTCCACAAGAGGCAGTTGGGGTACCAACCCCCGAACCCTCTGCGCCTCCTGCCTATGAGGAGTCTTGGACTCCGGGACAGGAGACGGAGGCGGTAGAGAAAGAGAGCCCTGAGGTAGAGCAACCCCAGACAGTAGAGTCGGGGCCAGCGCCGTTGTGTCCAACGAGGCACCGGAAGCTCGGTCCAAATGAAGAAAATGGTGATGACGGACCCCTTGAGAGTCAGATCATAATGCCCCATAGCGCACGACAGCTAAGAGAGATGATAAGTCACATCCCAAAACTCTCCGAGTCAGGAGATCCCTCCGTGCATTTCAGGGACGTGGAGCAGACCGCAGCAGTCAATGACTGCGACGGGGTTGAACAGTCTAAAATGCTGCTGTTCTCCCTGGACAGTTCGCTCCTCCAGTTTCTCCCTGACGAGAGCAAGAGAGGGCACAGGGACTATGAGTTGCTACGGGATGAGATTCTGGAGATCATGGGAGAGGGGGATGGAACTCCGTTCCTCCATTTAGAAAAGACAGTGCAGCTAGAGGGAGAACCCCCACGGGTTTTCGCCGACAGGTTGTGGCCAGTGTATCGGCACAGCTGCCCGGGCGGGCCGGCCCGGGCCGGGCTGGATGGTGAACCAAGGGCTCACTGGCTTCGGTGCCTGGTAGCAGGTTGCCTGCCAGTAGTGAGGGAACAGGCCAAAGCATGGTTTGACCCCACCAACGCCCGCTCCACGGAGGATCTAGTGCTAGATCAGCTCACGATCAGTTATAGGAATAACAAGGGCAAGAAAACGCCTGTTGTAAAAGGAAAGGTGCATGAGGTGAGGCCCGCAGCCTCTGCTAAAAGGGAATGGCGTCAGGAGGGAAATCGCCCTCCTCAAGCCAATAGCAGTTGTTACGGGTGTGGGAAGGAGGGTCATTGGCGCAAGGACTGTAGGAATCCTTGGAAGGATAAGAGGGAGAGAGCGTTCGCCGCAGCCCAAGATCAAGCCCAAGCCCGAGTCGCCAACGGCCCGAGAGTTTACCCAACACCAGCACAACCACAAGTGCAGGCCGCTGCCCCAACACCAGTCCAGAACCCAACCGTAGCCTCTGCCCCGACTAAAGGGGGTGGTGCGGTTGTGGACCCCGCTGCGATCGAGTCAGTCTTGGAGACTATGCGGTCTCTGATGACCTGGCAGTGGAGGGTAGCGATTGCTAACAGCCCTATCGCCCCTGAGACCCCAGCCGAAACACCTAAATGACTGACGCCCGCGCAGCCCGTCTACTTGTGTCCGCTCCGCTATGACGCTTGGAGAAGACCTGTGGTGGAGATGGAGGTGGAGAAACAAAGGGGTAGTTACCTGTTGGATACGGGAGCTTCGTGTACCGTGATCCACACGGACAAACCTTTTGCCTCACCTCTGTCCGCCCAGGCTCCATATTTAGTAGCGGGTTTCACAGGTAAAGAACAGGCTGGCGCGTACTCCCTCCCGCTCTCCATTCAGTTGGGAGCACTCCACACCACATGGACGTGCATCCTATTGAAGTGGAATGGGGGGGGGGGGGGAAAGGCATCCTCGGGGCTGATTTCTTGGTGGAACACGGGATCCTCGTGGACCTGAGAAATCACTGTCTCTGGGGAGCCGAGGGCGGTTTAGGTAAGGTAGTCGTAATCCCGGGGAAGGAAGAAAAGGGGACCCTGTGCACTATGAAGCCGTCGGGAGGTTACGATCTCGAGCTCATGATGACAAACGTCCCAACGGACTTGCAGGCGTGTGTGTCAGAAAATCTGACCACGTTCGCCACCCACAAGCACGACTGCGGGAGAGTCACTGGGTTCGAAGTCAGCGTAGACGGGGACCCCATGATCCGACCCCAAAAGCAGTATAATTTCCCCAAGGAGGCAGAACCCGACATGGAGACAGCAATATCTTCATTGGTACAGCAGGGCGTGTTGAGGACGATAGCCACCCACGTAAACTCCCCATTATGGCCGGTAAAGAAACCGGACAATTCGTGGAGAGCCACGGTGGACTACAGAGTCCTCAATAGTAATATCCCGGCCTGCGCGCCCACGGTAGCAGCAGTTGCAGACTTAATAGGGAGTATTCCAGCATCGGCAACCACACTCACAGTGCTGGACATCTCGAACGGTTTTTGGTCCATTCCGCTGCGGCGGGAGGACCAGTACAAGTTTGCCTTCACATTCAAAGGGCAACAGTACACTTGGAACTGCTTACCACAGGGTTTTCACAACAGCCCCAGCATTTTCCATCAGTGCATGGCGGGGAGTTTGAAAGAGTTCAGCCAGCCCAACCAGATAGTGCAGTATGTGGACGACTTACTCCTGTTCACAGATACAAGGGAGCAGCACGGCCCACTGTTAGCCGAATTGTTGGAACTGTTAGAAAGGAAGGGTTTCAAAGTAAACCCAAAGAAAGCCCAGATCGGCCAGCAGGAAGTCAAATTCCTGGGTCTGGCCATCCGCAAGGGAGAAAGAGCCATAGATAAGGCCAGGCGGGAATCTATACAAGATCTGCCGATTCCCAACACAGTAACGGGTGTAAGGTCCTTTTTGGGATTGACCGGGTACTGCAGAGATTTCATCGAGGACTATGCTGCCACAGCGGCCCCGCTACTTCGACTCTTACACAAGGGAGTCGAGTGGTCTTGGGACAAGGGGTGCCAGGCGGCGTTCGAGAAGTTGAAAAGAGATCTGCAGACCGCGCCAGCCCTAGGGGCCATAGATGGGGGAGAGGAGTTCTTTCTGGAGGTAGCCGCTAGTGGGGACAGCCTGAGCGCAGTGCTGCTCCAAGAGCGGCACGGCAAGCTAAGACCAGTAGTTTATTCCTCCAGGGTGCTCACGGATGTGGAGAGGAGTTTCTCCAATTGCGAACGGCATCTCCTGGCCACGCATTGGGCTGTGAACAGATCAGTGATCTTCACCGGGACCTCTCCCATTACGCTCCTCACCCATCACACCCCCACGAAGATGCTTCTGGATGGGAGGATTAAGGATGGGACCGTAAGCAGCGCTCGGATTGCGCGCTGGACCCTCCTCCTTTCCCAGATGGATCTAAAAGTTAAAGGCCTCTGCGCGCCAAGGCTCGCAGCCAATATGGCATATCCCGGGACAGTCCATCAATGTTCCGTAGAAGGGGTATGGGAAGTTAACATAGGTTTACGGGCCGGGATACATCCCACAGGCCGCGAGATCTACGTAGACGGTTCTAGCACTGTAGCTGACGGCAAGCGACTCACAGGGTGTGGAGTTTATGACCCTGCGGCAAACATTGCCCTGGCAATTAAGCTCCCCAGCACTATGAGCGCGCAGCAGGCTGAACTGTCCGCAGTGGCGTACGTGGTTACCCACCCCGAGATTTTCCCAACCCCATACACGATTTGCTCAGACAGCATGTTCACGTGCAATTCGTGTACAGAGTACCTCGCCATCTGGTCCCGACGCGGGTACACCTCCGCGGACGGGCGGCCTTTAACAGTTAAGCCCTTGCTGGAGAAGATCCTAGCAGCTGTGGGGGAGAAAGGAGGTGTTCATCCATAAGGTGAAGGCTCACTCCACCACAGAACCCCGCAGTCAGGGCAACCAGCAGGCGGATGCGCTAGCCAGGGAGGGTGCCCGCAACGGCATTCTCTGGGACCCATACGAACCCGGACCCGTGGCGGCGATCCAAGGCAGGGAGGGAATTCCCGGGAACACAGGGGTGACACCGCCCCCAGACCTAAAGACTGTCCAAACCCTGGATCCCGCCCTAAAAGCAGTCCTAAAAGCCATCACAGAGGGCAAACAGGTAGAAGGTCCGTACAGTACGGCAGCCCTCACAGTCAAAGAAGGTATGCTGTTCCGAGAGGAGCAGTGGGTTGTGCCGCAGCAGCACCGGAGGGAATTCCTGCAATTGGCCCACGAGGGTCCAGGAGCGGGACACCCCGGACCTGAGGTCACCTGGCAACGGGTGGAGCAGGCGGGATGGTGGCCGGGACTTCGGGACGATGTCCGCAAGTTCTGCACAAGCTGTCTTGTGTGTGCTGCTAACAACCCAGACCCCCACAAAAGGAAGGTGCCCATGGGGCACATCAGGAGGGTAGAGGGACCATGGCAGTCGATTCAGGTCGACTACATAGGGCCCCTGCCCGCCGCCCAGGGAGGCTATAAGTACTGCCTTGTCCTGGTAGACGTGTTCACCAAATGGGTAGAAGCCTTCCCGTGCAGAACAGCTACGGCACTGGGTACTGCTAAGATCTTGATTCGAGAAGTGTTCTCACGGTGGGGACTCCCCCGTTTTGTAGAGTCCGACCAGGGGAGTCAGTTCACCGGTCAAGTAATGCAGAACGCCCTCATGCTCTTGGGCATTGAGGGAAAGTGGCACGTAGCATACAATCCCCAGTCATCCGGGATTGTTGAGCGTATGAATCGGACCCTCAAGGAAAAGCTGAGGAAAGAGACAATGGGCTCGCCCCAGAAATGGGCGGAGGTCCTACCTTTAGTCCTCATGGGGATCCGAGCCAGCCAGTCCAAAAGCACGGGGTATTCCCCGCACGAGTTAATGACTGGAAGGATCATGCAAACACCCACCCATGTGCTAGCCCCGGTGCTCACTGAGGGCCAGCTCCGAGAGGTGAAACGGGACAAATTCGCCCAAACCCTCTTGGAGCGCCTGAGACAGATTTATGGGCAGGCGGCTGGGAACATGGGAAGACAGCACCAGGGAAATAAACTGTTGTTGGAACCTCGGAAACAACAAGAGTGGGTAGTCGGAGACC
The DNA here is from genome assembly GCF_052327205.1 of Somniosus microcephalus. Classification (NCBI taxonomy): domain Eukaryota; kingdom Metazoa; phylum Chordata; class Chondrichthyes; order Squaliformes; family Somniosidae; genus Somniosus; species Somniosus microcephalus. Next base: position 51,391,626 of record NC_141006.1, on the reverse strand, counting down.
AGGTCATGGTCCGAAACTACGCCAGGGTAGGGAGTTTTGAACCACTGTACATGGGGCCCTACAGCATTGTGGACAAGGCCAGCCCCATGGTTTATGCAGTGAAAACGCCCCGACGTACCAAATGGTTTCACATCAACCAGTGTAAACTATTTAAATCGGGTGCACAAGGGCCATCAAAGGGAACCAGGTCGGAGAACAAAGATCCTCAGCCTGTAACAGAGTCACAGACCACACAGGCTGGTACCGTAGCCTGCGTAAAGGGAGAGGCCATCCCATTGGAGTGGGAGGTCTCATCTTTTGAATGGGATTTAGGCAGGAGAGAGCACGAACAGCTCGACCCCGCCTTAGACCCAGTCATGGAGGAGGAAGAGTCAGAGGGCAATGATCCCGCCCTCGACTCAAGCTTGGGGGAGGTAGGGAATGGGGGCGGAGACCCACTACCTGTAGGGACAGGTGAGGTGGAGTCAGAAGCCACAGATCCCGACCCCGGGGGGGTGGAGCCTGAGGAAGGGGAGCTGGAGCCGGCAGCTGTGAAGGAACCACAGGCTGTGACAGTAACAGTCCCAACCCCCGGTCCATCGGCCCCGGGAGCCCGACCCAAAGCAGCCCCTCGTAGGTCGGCTCGAGCGCCACAGCCCAGAAAATTTTGGCCAGATTCTCCCCATCCTTCCCAACCACGGTTTAGAGCAGCCCCAGGAAGGCATGATCCCCGTTCAGCAGCGACAGGCTGCGGGGGATCAAAGCCAAAGATCAATGCAGCCCCACCGCAGGGTGTGGCACACGACAGGCCTCATAGGGATTCGGAAAGCCGCCCCACAGAGGGCGGCGCTGTACATAAGTTAAGTTAGGTAATTATGGTCATAGTTTTAAGGAATGTAAAGTATATGGTGTTAAGAGTACAATTTTGAGGTCTGCCCGGTATGTGTGTTTGTTAGGGAGCGGGGTCCAGGAACCCGCGCGTCCAATTAATTTAGGCCAGCACCTATCGGGAGCCCGGCTACATCATTTTGTTGGTTACAGAAACCTGGGATATGATGGAAAGGATTTTCATCGCGTTCATGGCGATCGGGTGCGGGTGGGCCTACCGAGGCCGCACCAAGGACGTCATCATTTTCGGATGCTCCGGGGACACGGCCCCCATCGCAACGGATGGGACGGGGAAGCGAGAGGTTGAGGAAACCGCCACCTACTTCCACCAAGGGAGATGGCCAGGTTGGTTGGGAACAAATTCCACGGAATATTCCAGCAACTTCGGTTTTGCCTACCAAGAGACTTCGTTAACGTGCCCTCGAGTGAGGATCCTTGCGCCCAGAGTCAGCGTCACCGTGGGAAAGAGGATTTGTCTGGTGTGCAATGGGAACGTACCACTAAGGCGATGGTGGTGGCTACGAAAGCTGGGAAAGGACATGAGAAACTCTACGGTCGAGTGGGAGCGACTGGGTAATAATACCCATCGGACTATTACGGGAACTCACAGACAATTACGTGTGTGTTGGGACAAATGGTGGGAACCAGATGAGGGAATATATGTCTGTATGTGGGGTTCGAGACACGTCTGCCCCAAGGGCGTGTCCATCTTCTTCCAGAGGCAGTGGCAGGATGAAGGGAAGGGGATGAGATGGGATGTCAGCACTCGAGCGTGCGGAGCCCCATACTCCCCTATTCCGGTGAACGCCACTGAACTCATCACCCGCCCATGCAAGCCCCTGCCCACGCTTCCGGTAGCACTAGCCCAGAAAGGAGGGTGCCCAACCACCACCAAGGGACCCAGGAACGGTTTAGTATTGGTAACCACCGGTCAGGTGCTGTACCAAGGGGTACACTACGCGGTGGCCTCAGTGATTTTAAATCTCACTGAGGTAAGATTGCCGGAGTGGTGTCCCAAAGAAACGGAACAATTATACCAGGTCCTGTTAACCCGTATGTTTAGACAATTTTACGAATTTGACTTTGCCGACATCGACAGAGACAAATTATACACCACACCGCCAGAAGTTTTGGATCGAGTCGGGAGGCAAAGAAGGGGTACTGTAAATGACATATTCACTGCTTTTAATACCGGGACATCTGTTGTCAACGCTCTAGATAATGTGGAGCTGCAGACACAGAGCAACGGTTTAAAAGCCCAGTTAAGGAACATATTGACAGACGAAAATAAGGTAGTGGGTTCTGAGCTACATGAGGACCAGGCCATGACACTACACTTTGAGGACATAATTGCTGAGCTGGAGAAACACGCGAGAACGGTAAATGCACTCATTAAGGAGGATCGGAATGCGTCCGATCAAGCTGCGCAAAACGAGGCCTGTGTGCTGTACGGGGCGTGGTTACTGGGCGAGGGCCGCAGTAATCTTGAGGATTTAAAACAGGGTTTGGTCCCGTCCTGGATCAGCAACAAGCACTTGCAAGCGCTCCACCCTTTTGAGAATGCATTAAGCCCGTGCCAGCTCAGACTAGCCGCAGAAGCATACCCAGTCCCAGTGGACTGCGGACATTCAAATCACACTATTATGGGAATAGTAGTAAGAATGCCGGTGTTGGGTCCCGCAGCAAAGCCCGCCCCGGTGTACAGAGTAGAGAACATTGGAGTCATTCGGGGGGGCGCACACATTCGTTACGCAGCGGTCCCGCCTTACGTCATCAGATGGGAGCGTACGATGACAGGCACCGACCTCTCGGGATGTCGGAGCCGGGGAGCACACATCATCCTGTGTCCCCAGCACTTGAACGCCTTTCTGAAACCGCAGTGCGGGTTCAGGACTGCTAGCGCAAAGCCGGTGAATTGCACCATGGAGGCAATGGCAGAGGACCATGTGCCCCCACAGGTAGCATATATCGGGGGTGGGACATACTGCGTCACCACTGCAGCGCCTCAGTACCGATATGGACAACACGAGTGGTGTTCGGTCGGCGATAGCAGTTTCTGTTTCAAACCCAGGGCCGAGGTTCAAGTGGCACAACAACGAATTGTCCCCATTCCTGCGCCCTCCACCGTTCACATCACTATCAAAGAGAATTTCACAGACTTACAACGATTTGTCGCGCATTTTGGTTATATCATTCCTCCTCTTCCCGAACACCTCACCAAGATTTTAAAAGCCGTTATAATTTCACAGAAACATTTCTACACACTGGAGCAGAAGACTTTAGAGATAGGAAAAGACATATTGGACATAACCATCCCACCATGGTGGGACTTGTTCACCAACATAGAGGTCCCCGCCTGGATTAGAATAGCATCCCATATCCTAGTAGTATGTCAGGTTTTGATTGTGATATTTTTGCTCTTCGTGCATTGCAAAAGAGGCAAACGCCTCCAGAGGCACGAGAACACAGGAGAATGGAGAGAACGCTATGTGCGAATGGGGGAAGCAGATACCCCACTCTAAGCTGCTAGTCTAAGATTAAGCGTCCCTCCATTTTAAAAATTTTTGTGATTGTTTTGGGTTATAAGGAAATAAGTATTGTTATGTTATTAGTCGTTCTTAAGTTTTTTGGATTAATAAAAGATGCATGCAGATGGTGCCAGGGGGTATCAACCCCCGCACATCTGACAAGTGAATGTGTTATAGTTTAAAATACGCTGTCTATGATTGTCCAAATGTACAAAAGGTAATTTTCGTTTTCTGCGGAAATGGGAACTGCATGTGTCGTGAGGGTCATAGATAGCTAAGTGCCAGGAATGTTTGGATGTGGGGAATCAGGGAAAATTTGCTCATCAAGGATTATTGATACTTTAAGCAAGCTATCAGTATCACAGGGGGGCCTGTAAGATTCGCAATTTTCAGCAAAAATCACGCAAGAAAAACTGGATAAAATAAGACTGTTTATTGACCAAAGTAAGCTTGCACAGAAAAACCTTTGATAAAAGGGCATACAAAATGGCCGCCAGGCCCCGTGATCAGTTTCTGAACCATTTTATTTCTGTTACTGCAAGCCAGACAGGCTTGTGGATTGAAGACAGTGAGCCTGCGAAAGCCAGTATCTGGGAACCGAAACTCAGAGGAACAGCATACATATTCAATGGATTACAAGTACAGGATGGGGCCCATCAAGATATGGGCGGACAATGCAAAATCACTCATACCCATTTATTGTACAAAGGAAAAACCGTTTAGCAGCCATCAAGGAAAATCTCCGGACCGATCAATATGCGAACCGAGCCGCGGTGACAATGCAAAAGACATTAAAAGACATTATCGGCCAGGAAGGCCAGTTTAAGTTATCACCAGCTCCGTTACAAGACAAAGCGCCCCTGCAGAGATTTCTGCCCGCCAAAAATTAATACAAAGACAGGACTATGATTTGGCGGGAGATAAGACTGTCCCAAAAGAGTATAAGTATGGATTGAAAGTCCATCTAAGTTACTTCGGACTTCGGGTTACTTGAACAACTTCACTTGACTGGACGGCGGCTGCTTCTTCTTCTTGGACTTCTTCAACTTCTTCGGACGGGGCCAGGATCGGCGCCCCTTCCACTTCGGCAGATGCAGAATCGATGAAAACGTTTTCGTCTTTTTAAAGACGGACGGTTTCGGTAAAAGGACAACATGGTCGGTGTTCAGCCAAACAAGGCTCGGCCACGACGAGAAGACGATGAGGGTGGCCCGGGTACTGGGGTCGGGAGATCATCGACGACCCAGGCCGACGGAGAAGAAACCCTCTGGAGGACTGGCGATCTAGGCCACAAGATTCTCCCATGTGCATAGCCTGCATCTGGGTCTGCTCCATGAACCCAAACAGGCTTAGTGGATCTCAACCTTGACGAGCGCTCATCGAGGCTGTGTCTACCCCATCGCCTCGAGAGAGAGAGAGAGAGAGAGAGAGAGAGAATATCGACTGCGCCAGAAGTTTCCAAATCCACGTGACGACGGAAAGCGGTGCCAAAAAGGCTGCGAACCCCCCTTTCTCGCAATTTCGAGAGTGGTGAGCATGATCCCAGGTTCCCCAGGTCGAAACTTAGTTTAGGTATAGGGGAGGGAGTTAAGGGAAATCGTAATGTGTTTCCCCTTTTACGACGTGCCGTGTGTTCCCCATTTCCATAGAGTCAAGTTCATAAATTTGTGCATGATTGTAGTTGCTTTAATCTGTGCCTATGACATGTATTTTGTAATGCTCCAAACTGTTTAAAAATAAAAGCATCCATTTCGTGCTATTCAGCCTGGTCTATTGAGTCCTTTTCTCTGCACTACTGTTCTCTGCATCTAAGTCCAAGGTCTAGAACCGTAGGGGGAGTGGGTCGAACCACTCAAGGGTAATTCTTGCACGAAGCCTGGCAGGAGGCCAGAACGGGCAAGAGAGCAGGAAAAAAACCCCTACAATACTCACTGGAGTTTAGAAGATTGAGAGGGGATCTCATCGAAACCTATAAAATTCTGTCAGGTCTGGACAGACTAGATGCAGGAAGGATGTTTCTGATGGCCGGGGTGTCCAGAACCAGGGGTCATAGTCTAAGGATAAGGGTAAGCCACTTAGGACTGAAATGAGGAGGAATTTCTTCACCCAGAGAGTGGTGAACCTGTGGAATTCTCTGCCACAGAGGGCGGTGGAGGCCAGTTCATTAAATATATTCAAGAAAGAGTTAGTTATATTTCTTGAGGCTAAAGGGATCAAGGGATATGGGGAGAAGGCAGGGACAGGGTACTGAAATTGGATGATCAGCCATGATCTCATTGAATGGCGGAGTAGGCTCGAAGGGCCGAATGGCCTACTCCTGCACCTATCTTCTATGTTTCTATGTTTCTATGAGCCGCAATTTCCACCAGTTGGGAATATTGGGAAGACCAAAGCCATTATCTTCAGTCCACGCCACAAACTCTGTTCTCTGACCACTAAATCCATCCCCCTCCCTGACCACTGTCTCAGGCTGACCAGACTGTTTGTAACCTTGAACCTCGGTGTCTTATTTGACCGAGAGCTGACCTTCTAACCTGATATCTTCTCCATCACAAAGACTCCTGACTTCCTCTTCCGTAATATCGCCCATCTCCGCCCCTGCCTCTGTCAAAGCTCTGCTGCTCCTATCCTATCCTGCACAAAGTTGCGCTCACCCAGTAACTGTATGTACACTGACCTACATTGGCACCCGGTGCCCCATCGTCTCAAATTTAAAATTCCAACTCCTCACTGCCTTCCTACTGCTGCTCTTCGATTCTTGTATCCGCCTTGACTAAGACCCTAGCTACCTTCAATGCCTCTCTTGGCATTCTCGGAAGGGTTCATGGAGGCACTCAATGCTGTCGCTTTATGAACAGCAACTGCAACTGCCCCATGCTCCTCTATCACTGACCTTCCCATTCACTGCACCCATTATGTACTAAGTTCACCAACCTCCTTCCTGTCCCACTCACCCAACCCACCACTGTCCACAGGGATTCTGCCAGTGGATCAACAATCACCACCCATCTCCGCACTTCTCTCCAGATTTTCTGCTCACTCGTGAACAAGACCCTTGCCATCCATGATCATATTGTGAATGATTGCATTGATATTATGGCCTAGACAGAAACTTGTCTCACAGGTGAAGACACCTTGCCCCTTACTGAAGTCTCCCAGCCTGGCTATACGATCCACGATTTACCCCACCCAAAGCACCGCAGTGGCATTGTGCCCCTTATCACCAAATCACACCTTGGTCTCTCCAACTACTTCTCTGGCACCTTCTGCTCCTTCCACCCCCTCACCACCTCTTTGCTGATGATGTACCAGTTGGTGTGAGGAGGGTAATTTAATTGATGTATAGTGTGGAGACTTTTTGTCTGAACACAGAATTGGTGGAGGATTCTGCTGCATTGGTATTGGGCAATTTTACTTCCCTTCCAACCAGCAGACTCTGCCCTATTTTGCCTGCTTTTCCTGTTTTGAAAACTTTCTATCTATCTTCAGAAATAGGAGGGATCAGACAGGGGGGAAATACCAGGCAGACTATGATGGGTTTGGAGTACATGTGCGTAAATGCACGGAGCGCAGTAAATAAGGTTGGTGAGCTGCAGGCACAAATTGCCAAATGGGATTATAATATAGTTGCAATAATGGAGATCTGGCTCAAACAAGGGGAGGATTGGGAACTTAATATTCCTGGCTATAAGGTATTCAGGAAACATAGGGAAGGAAAATGGATGGGGCTGGGAAGGTGACAGTATTGATGAAAAATATTGTCATAGCATTGGAAAGAGATAATATAGTTGAGGGATTAAAGACAGAATTTATTTGGTTAGAATTAAGGAATAATACAGGAGCTATTATACTGCAGGATGTATACTATAGACCATCAAATAGTGGGAAGGAAATAGAGGAGCAAATGTTGCGTTTGCAAAGATAATCCAGAGAGCGTAAGCAGAGTTCAGTTCATGTTGCTTTTATAATGGCTGCCACACACACACACACACTTCCAGGCACAAGCAATCGAATACCTATACACAATGATAACAGCACTATCAAACTCCATGTGCTCAGGCCAAGGCAATCGAGTACCTATCACCAATGTCAGACATAACATTTCCTCCCCGCTCACAGAATTTCAAACATGAAATGTAGTGACAAAGTCCTGTAGGTGGCCAGGGCGAGAACGTGTACGAACAGGCCGAGGTGTGGACTGGTGAAGAGTATGCCGAAGTGGGGACTGCTGAGGAGCAGGCTGAGGCACAACATCTGCTTGGGGGTTGGCTGGCTGAGTCACATGTGCATCCTGCCACTCTGGGGGTAAGGCTTGGGGGTTAGGTCCATATAATCCTGCATCAGGGGGTGCTGGCACCTTCCGAAGGCGGCTGGCATGCCACCGAGAGCCGTCAGTGAGGCAGAAAGTGGCTGGTCCAAGTTGGCGGCTGATTTGGAGAGGGGAGGACAAGAATGACGCCATCTTATTATTGCAGTGAGGCCTGCGGACTCTGACCCAATCGGAGACTGAGATGTTGGGCGCCTTGGCCCTCTTCGACTGGTCGAAGCGGAGTTTCTTCATCTCCTGCTGTCTAGCGACTGTGGCTTGAGCCGGTGGAGCAGGGCTCTGAGCTAGCGAGGGGCGGAGCCTGCCAAGGGGCAGCATGAGCTCACGGCCTAGCATGAGGGATACGGGTGAGACCCCTGTAGTGGAATGCTGGGAGGCTCTGTAGTGCAGCAGTGTGTGGAGGAGGGCCTTGTCAAACGCACGCCCCTGGGATAGGTGTGCTCTGAGGCCATTTTTCAGTGTCTGGTTAAAATGCTCCACCCCCGCATTTGACTCGGGGTGGTAGTACGCTGTGCGAATGTGACGGATGCCCTTGCTCTCAAGGTAAGAGGAGAGTTCCGAAGAGATCATTTGGGGCCATTGTCTGTGGTGATGGCCTTTGGATGCCCCCAGCAGAAGAGGGACTCAAGGATATCAATGATGACCCGAGAGGTGACGGAGCCCACGGCAGTGACCTCTGGCCATTTTGAGTGCAGGTCATAGGTCACCACTAGGAACCGTTGATGGTGGGGGACACCATGGATCCCCCCGCAGACGTCCAGCTGCAGGTGCTCCCAGGGCTGAGAGGGCCAGGCAAGGGGTTGCAGGGGTGGGGGAGCTTGGTGGCCAGTCTTGCCACTTACAAGGCAGGCTGCACAGTCCTTGACCAGGGCCTCGATTTCCCTGTCGATACCCGGCCACCACACTAGGTCGCGGCACCGTTGTTTGAGCTTCACTATGCCCAAGTGGCCCTCATGCGCCATGGATAAAACACACGCACGAAGGGCACTTGGGACCACAGTGCAGAGCCCACGTGCAACACAGGAGTCATTCCAGCAGGAGAGCTCCTCTTTAACTCTGGAGTAGGCAGACAGTTCCTCAGGCACCTTGTGAGGCCAGCCATCTCTGATGAAGGTGCACAGCTGGGAGAGGGCCGGATCCTGTTCAGAGGCCTCTTTGAGCTCCTGGAGAGAGACTGTGGTTTGGAGAGGTGTGTGCAGCATCTGGACGATATCCTGTTCCACATGTTCAGACCCGACGAGTGGGGCTGGGGCAGAGACAGTGCGGGAGAGCAGATCTGCAACAACATTGTCACGTCTTGGTGTGAACTGGAGACTGAAATTGTATTGGCGGAGGCGGTCAGACCAGTGTAGACGCAGTGGTCTGTGGCCCGTGCCGGCTGTCGACAGTAGGGCAGTGAGAGCCTGGTGATCGGTTCGCAGGGTGAAGGCACAGCCATACGTGTACAGGTGCCACCGCTCACATGCCCAGATGCACGCCAGCGCCTCACGCTCGCCTACTGAGTGCTTCTGTTCAGTGGGGCTAAGGGCTTGGGAGGCAAAGGCGATTGGTTTCTCCACTCCATTCTGTATCTGCGATAACACCGCCCCCACAGCTGCAGCAGACGCGTCGCAGGTGACGCGGGTGGGGCTGGCGACGTCAAAGTGAGCCAACACTGGAGGCGATGTGAGCTGCGATTTGAGGAGGCGAACAGCTTCCGTACAGGCTTGTGACCACACCCAGGGCTCATCCTTTCGCAGGAGCTGGCGCAGTGGGGCTGTGGTGGCTGAGTACTGGGGCAAAAACTTCAGGTAGTACCCAGTCATGCCAAGGAAGGAGGCAACCTGTGCTGCAGAGCTGGGTTCTGGGATGCTGTGAATGGCATCCACGTTTGACTGGAGTGGGGATATACTGTCAGCCGACAACCGAAACCCCACAAATTCGATCTCTGAAACAGCAAAGACACACTTTTTGCCATTCAGTGTGAGCTTGTGTTTTGCTAGAGCTGTGAAAACTCTGTGAAGGCATTCGTCGTGAGTGGAGGTCGAGGGCCCATGCACGACGATGTCATCTAGGTAGATGGCCACCCCAGGAATGCCCGCGAGCACAGAGGACATCACCTTTTGGAAGTAGCTGGGTGCAGAGCTAAGTCCAAATGGCATCCTGGTGTACCGAAAGACGCCAGCACGTGTCACAAAAGCAGTGAGGTCCCTGCTGCTGGGGTGGAGGGGAACCTGTAGATAGCCCTGTCGAAGGTCCAGTTTCGAGAACAGGATGGAACCATAGAACTGCGCTGTGAGTTCCTCTGACGTGGGCAGTGGATACTTGTCAGGGATTACGGCCTTATTCACTGCTCAAAGATCGACACAGACGCGTAGACCACCTGACTTTTTTGTTGCGACCACCAGGTTGGAGACCCATGGGGAGGCATCAACTGGTTCGATGATGCCGGCTTCCAGTAGCTGCTTTAGTTCAGCTGTGACCCCGTCATGGAGAGCAAGCGGGATGTGGCGCAGTGGCTGAATGACAGGGGTAACGGTGGAGTCAACCGTGGGCTGGTGGGTGAAGGCAGTCAGGCAGCCCAGACCCTCGAAGAGTGCTGGCCATGTTTGGCGCCACGGTGAGGCGACGTGCAGAATCGCAGACCCGCCGGTGTCCAAGAGAGAAAAACCCAGGTCAGTGAAAAGATCCAGTCCCATCAGTTAGCTCCTTGGCGTGCCACATGAAAACAAAAATCTGGCAAAACTTTTGTTCCATAGCGTACAGTGAGGTTGACTGAGCCCACGAGTCCAATTTTCAAATGACCATACCTGCAAAGGGTAGTGGAGGGAGCAGAGAGTGGCAGGGAGCTGAAAAAGCATTTGAATGTGTCCACATTCAGCAGTGAGACGCTGGCACCGGTATCCAACAACAGCGGGATGCACACATCATTCAGGTTAATTGTGCATGACTTGAAAGCCACTACTGGCCCAGAGCTCACGTTGTGAATTATAGTGCTTGAGGACTGAGAGTGTTCATTTGTAGCAACCGGGGCAGAGCGGCAGACATTGGCGAAGTGATTTTTTTTTTCCACAATTGCGACAGGCTTGACTGCGCGTGGGGCAATTCTGCGCTCTGGTAGCATGTGAACGAGATCCGCAGTTTCCACACTGTTGCCGCGGTAGCGCGCGTTGCCACCGTCGCGCGAGCATTACCGTGTCAGAGCTGTCATGGCCGAGGGCGCTGTCACTGGGTGTGTGTGCTAGTTTCACTGCACATTCGGCTGCAGACTCCACTTGAAAGGCAATGTTAACTGCCTGTGACAACGACAGATCGTCGGACTTGAGTAACAGTCTTTCACGCACTCTCACGTTGTTGGTGTGCTCTATTAGTTGATCACGCACCATCTCATCTTGTAATGCACCGAACTTGCACGAGCTAGCTAACCCCCTCAAATTAGCCAGGTATTGATGCACTGACTCGCCGAGGAGTTGGTGACGCTGTCTAAAAATGAATCGCCGCAGGAGGGCACTTTGTGGGGTAGAGAAGTGTGTGCTTAACAGAGCCACAGCCTCATCATATGCTTGGATTGAGTCTGCTGTGCATAATGTCCCAAGAACACGCTGACCCTCCGCTCCCAAGCAATGGGATAACAGTGCCTTTTTCCGAGCCATACTCACAGTTTCTAGTCCAAGAGCAATGAGGTAGGTTTCAAAGGACTGTAACCAGCGAACCCATGGGATCGGGGACTCACCTGGTAGTGCAAGGAAGGGAGGAGGTGGTGGAAGAGAGATTTCAGCCAGCCTTGTCGCCAAATGTTGCGTTTGCAAAGATAATCCAGAGACCGTCAGCAGAGTTCAGTTCATGTTGCTTTTATAATGGCTGCCACACACACACACTTCCAGGCACAAGCAATCGAATACCTATACACAATACAATGATAACAGCACTATCAAACTCCATGTGCTCAGGCCAAGGCAATCGAGTACCTAGCACCAATGTCAGACATAACAGCAAATTTGCAGGCAAATTGCAGAAAGATACAAAAACTTTAGAGTAGTGATAATGGGGGACTTCAATTATCCTAATATATACTGAGAAAATAATAGTGTAAAGGGCAAAGAGGGAGGAATTCCTGAAAGGTGTACAAGAGAACTTTCTTGATCAGTATGTGTCCAGCCCAACGAGGAAGGAAGCGGTGCTGAATCTAGTTCTGGGGAATGAAGTGGGGCCAGTGGAGCATGTTTCAGTGGGAGAGCATTTGGGAAACAATGATCACAGTATCAATAGGTGTAGAGTAGTTATGGAAAAGGACAAGGAAAAATCAAATGTGAATGTATTTAACTGGAGGAGTGCTAATTTCAGTGAGTTGCAAAGGGATCCGGCCCAGATGGATTGGAATCAAAGATTGGCAGGTAAAAGAGTAAATGAGCAATGGGAGGCCTTCAAAGAGGAGCTAGTTCAGGTACAGACTAGACACATTCCCACGAGGGGAAAAGGAAGGGCATCCAAAGCTAGAGCTCCCTGGATGACTAAAGAAATAGAGATTAAAATGAAACAGAAAAAGGAGGCTTATGACAAATGTTAGGTTCATAATACAGCAGAGAATCAAGCAGAGTACAGAAAGTACAGAGGGAACTGAAAAAGGAAATAAGGGGAAAATAGAGTGTATGAGACTAGATTAACAGGTAACATAAAAGGGAACCCAAAAGCCTTTTATAAACATATAAATACTAAAAACGTAGTCAAAGAAAGGGTGGGGCTGATTAAGGACCAACATCTTGTTGTGGAGGCAGAGGGCATGGCTGAGCTACTAAATGAGTACTTTGCATCTGTCTTCACTAAAGAAGAGGATGCTGCCAATGCCACAGTAAAGGAGGAGGCAGTAGAGAAATTTGATAGGATAAAAATAGATAACGAGGAGGTACTTAAAAGGTTGGCAGTGCTCAAAGTAGAAAAGTCACCTGATCAGGATGGGATGCATCCTAAATTGTTGAGGGAAGTAAGGGTGGAAATTGCAGAGGCTCTGGCCACAATCTTCCAATCCTCCTTAGGTATGGAAGTGGTGCCAAAGGACCGGAGGATTGCAAATATTACACCCTATTCAAAAAGGAATAGAGGGATAAACACGGCAACTACAGGCCCGGCAACCTTGATGGAGGTGGTGGGGAAACTTTTAGAGACAATAATCAGGGAAAAAATTAATTGGCACTTGGAAAAATATGGGTTAAACAATCAAAACCAGCATGGATTTGTTAAAGGCAAATCATGTTTGACTAACTTGATTGAGCTCTTTGATGAAATAATGAAGAGGGTTAAAGAGGGTAGTACGGTTGATGTTGCATGTGTGGACTTTGAAAAGGCGTTTGATAAAGTACCACCTAATAGACTTGATAGCAAAATTGAAGCCCATAGGATTAAACGGGCAGTGGCTGGGACGATACAAAATTGGCTAAGGGACAGAAAACAGAGAGCAGTGGTGAATGGTTGTTTTTCAGACTGGATGGAAGTATACAGTGGTTTTCCCCCAGGGGTCGGTATTAGGACCACTGCTCTTTTTGATATACATTAATGATCTGGACTATTGGCTCAAGTCTCTGGAGTGGGACTTGAACCCACAAACATCTGACTCAGGAGGTGAGAGTGCTGCCAACTGAGCCACAGCTGACACAAATGCAATTGGATAAATACTTGAAGGGGGGAAGATTTACAGGGCTATGCAGAAAAAGCAGTGGAGTGGGACTAATTGGACAGCTCTTTCAAAGAGCCAGCACAGGGACAATGGGCCGAATCGCCTCCTCTTGTGTTGTATCATTCTATGATTCATGTCTTTCCTGGAGATACCTACTTCAACTATTCACACATACTTTGTTTCTCTTGTGCCTTTAATCTATTTAATGCTTCTCTCCATTGTTTAGCAATCTCCTGTGTTTCTAACTGGCTGAGAGTTTCCATCATTTCCTAGTTTTGTTTCTCTGTCACCTTTTAGCTTTTTAGGAGACATCCCTCTGCCATCCAATCAGCAAGCAGCAACCCAGGAGTCCACGCTCCAAGGTTCGGCCTGTGCTGGGAATTCTGGCTGTTGTAGTCCCACAGTGCATTGTTGTCACAATGGTGCCGCCGTGGATTCTGGGTAAACTTCTCACTGTTAAAAGCCATTCTGTGGTCACAACAGAAGCTCGATTATAGTCAGTCACAGAGCTGAAAATTTTGAAGGTAAGCCCCTGATAATCACTGCTTTGTCAGTTCGCAGTCATTTGTAAGAGTGAGGTTTGACTCTGGACTGCCACATATATAGCATAACATATATAGCATAACAGCCTATCCTCAGATAATGAAGCAGTCCATGCCCGCATGCAACAAGACCTGGATGACGTTCAGGCTTGGGCTGATAAGTGGCAGGTAACATTCGCGCCACAGAAGTGCCAGGCAATGACTATCTCCAACAAGCGAGAGTCTAACCACCTCCCCATGACATTCAACGGCATTACCATCGCTGAATCCCCCACCATCAACAACCTGGGGGTCACCATTGACCAGAAACTTAACTGGACCAGCCACATAAATACTGTGGCAACAATAGCAGGTCAGAGGCTAGGTATTCTGCGGCGAGTGTCTCCCCTCCTGACTCCCTAAAGCCTTCCCACCATCTACAAGGCACAAGTAAGGAGTGTAATGGAATACTCTCCACTTGCCTGGATGAGTGCAGCTACAACAACACTCAAGAAGCTCGACACCATCCAGGACAAAGCAGCCCGTTTGATTGACACCCCATCCACCAGATTAAACATTCACTCCCTCCACCACCAGCGTAGCGTGGCTGCAGTGTGTACCATCTACAAGATGCACTGCAGCAACTCCCAAACCCGCAAAATCTACCATCTAGAAGGACAAGGGTAGCAGGTGCATGGGAACACCACCACCTCCAAGTTCCCCTCCAAGTCACACACCATCTTGACTTAGAAGTATATCGCCGATCCTTCATCATCGCTGGGTCAAAATCCTAGAACTCCCTACCTAACAGCACTGTGGGAGTACCTTCACCACAGGGACTGCAGCGGTTCAAGAAGGCGGCTCACCACCACCTTCTCAAGGGGCAACTAGGGATGGGCAATAAATGTTGGCCTTGCTAGCAATGCCCAGATCCCACAAGCGAATAAAAAAATAATTACGACCTGCATTGAAGTGTGATCAGTGAGACAACATTAAATAGAAAATGCAGGGTTTAGTCAAATATACAAACTTACAGCTCCCTTGCTTTGCATTTAGTGAATAACTTTTCATAGATAAAAGTTTTTCACGCTCTGCTGAGTCACATCACTAATATACATGTGAAACTCTGAATCACAAAAACCTTCTTACCATGGCAACAGTCTCCCGAATCTTGTCCATTTACTTCTGCTTATGAAAAAACCAACAGCTGGATCAGTGATGGCATCCCAGGCTCGGCCAATGAAGAGGATCAAGGATGCAGACGATGGATCAATCTGTGTTGCAAGAAAATGTGGATACACAATTAAGCAGAATAAAATGACTCATTTGCACTGTACAAAAATAAAATAAACACGAGAGGAAGATAAAAGGTTTGTACCTAGGAGACGTTTCCTTATTGCCCAAATGCTATCTGTGCCATTCAATCTATGACTTAACTTACTAGCTTAACGAATATCTGTGAGCTACTATAGTTGAACTTGGCTGACAAGATTCCTTTAGCTATTTTTCTCCTCCTCATCAATTTTCTCCCTTCTCCTAATGGCATTAACTCCATGCTGGGCTACTGGTCTATGAGTGCAGACTATCCTAGGAAGATAGAGCAGATGAATGCATGGCTGGAGAGATGGTGCAGGAGGGAGTGCTTCAGATTCCTGAAACATTGAGACTGGCTCTGGAGGAGGTGGGACCTGTACAAGCCGGACAGGTTGCACCTCAACAGAGCTGGACCCAATGTCCTCGAGGTGGGGGGTTTGCTAGTGCTGTTGGGTAGGATTAATCGAATCTGGCAGGGGGATGGGCACCAGGATGTAGCATTAGAAAGGAGAAACAAAGTACACAAAGGATGGGGAGAGACAGATAGCACCAGAGTAAGAAATAGTAAGCTATAAGGTGGGGTCAGACTAAAAGAGAATACAAGGCGGCCTAAGTCTGGTTTACAATGCGTGTGTGTAAACGCACGAAGCGTGGTAAATAAGGTAGGTGAGCTGCAGGCACAAATAGCCACATGGGAATATGATGTTGTGGCGATAATGGAGAACTAGCTCAAAAAAGGGTAGAATTGGGTTTTAAATATTCCTGGATATAAGCTGTTCAGAAAAGTTTTGGTGTCCATACTTAAGAAAATACATACTTGCTCTCGAGTCAGTACAAAGAAGGTTCGCTCGGTTAATCCCGGGGATGAGGGGGTGGTCATATGAGAAGAGGTTGAGTAGATTGGGACTCTACTCATTGGAGTTCAGAAGAATGAGAGGCGATCTTATTGAAACATATAAGATTGTGAAGAGGCTTGATCGGGTGGATGCGGTGAGGATGTTCCCAATGATGGGTGAAACTAGAACTATGGGGCATAATCTTAGAATAAGGGGCTGCTCTTTCAAAACTGAGATGAGGAGAAACTTCTTCACTCAGAGGGTGGTAGGTTTGTGGAATTTTCTGCCCCAAAAAGCTGTGGAAGCTACATCATTAAATAAATTTAAAACAGAAATAGATAGTTTCCTAGAAGTAAAGGGAATTAAGGGTTACGGGGAGCGGGCAGGAATTTGGACATGAGTCTAGGTTCGGAATGGTCATGGCCCTGTGGGTAGTGGAGCGGGCCCAGGGGCCGTGTAGCCTGGTTCTGCTCATACTTCTTGTGTTCTAATTCTGTGTTAGATTTCAGGAGATGGTTTTATTCCTGTTCCTGGCTGGGGTGGAGATCGCCTTTACAGAAGGTAAGTACTGTAGAAAATATAGGGACAGAGTGATCTCCTGGAAGAGTTTCGATTGCCTAGACGGGTTGGAGAGGAATTTCCCAGATTTTTTCTCCCAAATTGGCCATTGGGTTTTTTATCTGGTTTTTCGCCTCTCTTGGGAGATCACATGGGTTTGGGTGGGATGGAGAGTGATAGAAGATTTGAGGTTAGGATCAGATCAGCCATGATCTTATTGAATGGTGGAGCAGGCTCAAGGGGCCGATTTATCCTACTCCTGCTCCTATTTCTTATGTTCTTATGACAGGGAAGGAAAGAAAGGAGTTGGAATGGCAGTATTGGTTAAGGAGAATGTTACAGTGCTGGAGAGAGAGGGTGTCCTGGAGGGGTCAAGGACAGAATCTATTTGGTTAGAGTTAAGAAATAATAGAGGTGCCATTACACTACTAGGTGTATTATACAGGCCACCAACTAGTGGGAAAGATATAGAGGAGCAACACTGCATGGAAATTACAGAGAGGTGCAAGAACAATATAGTAATAATGGGGGGATTTCAATTATCCTAATATAGACTGGAATAGTAAAAGTGTAAAGGGCAGAGAGGGGGAAGAATTTCTGAAGTTTGTTCAGGAGAACTTTCTTGATCAGTATGTTTCTGGCCCAACAAGGAAGGAGGCATTGCTGGATCTGGTTTTGGGGAATGATGTGGGTCAAGTGGAGCAAGTGTCAGTAGGGGAACATTTTGGGAACAGTGATCATAGTATCATAAGGTTTAGATTAGCTATGGAAAAGGACAGGGAGCGATCTAGCCTAAAAATACTTAATTGGATGAAGGCAAATTTCAGTGGTTTGAGAACAGATCTGGCCCGGGTAAATTGGAATCAAAGAATGGCAGGCAAAACTGTAATCGAACAATGGGCTGACTTTAAAGAGGAGATAGTTCGGGTACAGTCGAGGTACATTCCCATGAGAGGGAAAGGTAGGGCAAGAAATGCCAGAGCTGCCTGGATGACGAAAGAGATAGAGAATATGATGAAGCAGAAAAGGAGCGCGTATGCCAGAGTTCAGGTTGAGAACACAAATGAGAATCAGGCTGAATATAGAACGTTCAGAGGGAAAGTGAAAAAGAAAATAAGAGGGGCAAAGAGACAATATGAGAATAGTTTGGCAGCTAACATAAAAGTGAATTCAAAAGTCTTCTATAGGCATATAAATAATAAACAAGTAATTAGAGGAGGGGTGGGGCCGATTAGGGACCAAAAAGGAGACTTACACATGGAGGCAGAGGGCATGGCTGAGGTACTAAATGAGTACTTTTTATCTATCTTCACCAAGGAAGAAAATGCTGCCAAAGTCATAGTGAAAGAGGAGGTAGTGGAAATACTGGATCAGATAAAAATTGATAAAGAGGAGGTACTAGAAAGGCTGTCTGTACTTAAAGTTGATAAGTCACCAGGACCGAATGGGATGCATCCTAGGATGCTGAGGGAGGTTAAGGAGGAAATTGCGGAGGTACTGACCATAATATTCCAATCCTCCTTAGATACGGGGGTGGTGCCAGAGGACTGGAGAATTGCAAATATAAAAAAAAAGGTGTCAGGATAAACCCAGCAACTACAGGCCAGTCAGTTTAACCTCGGTAGTGGGGAAGCTTTTAGAAACAATAATCAGGGCAAAGTTAACAGCCGCTTGGACAAGTGTGGATTAATTAAGGAAAGCCAGCACGGATTTGTTAAAGGAAAATCGTGTTTAACTAACTTGATTGAGTTTTTTGATGAGGTAACAGAGAGGGTTGATGAGGGTAATGTGGTTGACGTAGTGTACATGAATTTCCAAAAGGCGTTCGACAAAGTGCCACATAATAGGCTTGCCAGTAAAGTTGAAGCCCATGGAATAAAAGGGACAGTGGCAGCATGGATACAAAACTGGCTAAGTGACAGGAAACAGAGTAGTGGTGAACAGTTGTTTTACGGACTGGAGTTCTCGGTTCTCTGACCACTGCTTTTCTTGATATATATTAATGACATGGACATGGGTGTACAGGGCACAATTTCTAAATTTGCAGATGACACAAAACCTGGAAGTATAGTGAACAGTGAGGAGGAGCGTCATAGGCTTCAAGAAGACATAGACAGGCTGGTGAAATGGGCGGACACGTGGCAGATGAAATTTAACGCAGAAAAGTGTGAAGTGATACATTTTGATCGAAAGAATTAGGAGAGGACATATAAACTAAATGGTACAATTCTAAAGGGGGTGCATCAACAGGGAGACCTGAGGGTATGTGTGCACAAATCGTTGAAGGTGGCAGTGCAGGTTGAGAAATCAGTTAAAAAGGCTTACGGGATCCTGGATTTCATAAATAGAGCAATAAAGTACAAAAGTGTGGAAATTATGATGAACCTGTATAAAACACCCCCAACTGGAGCACTGTGTCCAATTCTGGGCACCACACTTTAGGAAGGATGTGAAGGCTTTAGAGAACGTGCAGAAAAGATTGACGAGAATGATGGACTTCAGTTACGTAGGTAGACTAGAGAAGCTGGGGTTGTTGTCCTTAGAGCAGAGAAGATTGAGAGGAAATTTGATAGAGGTGTTCAAAAATCATGAGGGGTCTGGACAGAGTAGATAGATAGAAACTGTTCCCATTGGCTGAAGGGTCGAGAACCAGAGGACACAGATTTAAGGTGATTGGCAAAAGAACCAAAGGCGACGCAAGAAATTTTTTTTCATGCAGCGAGTGGTTAGGATCTGGAATGCACTGTCTGAAAGGGTGGTGGAGGCAGATTCAATCTTATCTTTCAAAAGGGAGTTGGATAAGTACCTGAAGGAAAAAAATTTGCAGGGCTACGGGGAAATGGGGGAGTGGGTCTAACTGAGAGTCGGCACGGGCTCGACGGGCCGAATGGCCTTCTTCCGTGCAGTAACCATTCTATGATTCTATGGTGTATTTACACTGAGATATACAGGCCTGAAGGTCCCTGACTCAACTGCCAGTTCTACTGTTTTTAAACAGACTTACAAATGGTATCAGTGACACTGGCTAGGAACGTTTACGTAATATTAAACTAGAGAGGGGGGAAAAATAGCAAGGATTCCTGCTCTTGTTTGATATTCAGTGACTTATGCTGAAAAGTTGTGGACACCAGGCAAGAATGGGTATTGATTCAGCTGTAATGCCCTCCTCAGTCAAACACACTGCCAACATTCACAGATGAAGAATAATCACTTGGGCAAGGCATTGGAGGGCAGGTGACATCCACGGTACCGTAATCCAGCATGCGTCAGAAGTTCAGAAAAAGGGGGGTAAAATTGCTAAGACTCCTCAGTTACTGTCTTCCTATCCCCCTGATGCTGTTAAATGGTGCTCTAGTTTCAGTATTATAGCTAATGTACTACTTTCTGGTGTTCAAAAATTGCAACATGCTGGAAGCAGCATTCTTAATTCAAGTCAGCTTTATTGAAAATGTTTTTTTTTAAAGGTGTGCAAGGATTGTGGTGTATGTAACCTGTTCCACCTTAAGAGAACTACCTTAAGAGATGTACTACTTTCTCTTGGCTGCTGTATACTGTAATACCGGTGGTGGCCACACCGGTATATAAGTGTTGTGTAGGGATTTGCTGTTCAGTTCAGCCCTGACCTCCGAATAGTAAAGACCTGTTAAAGTTATTCTTGTGGTCTGTGTCCAGTGATTTATAATAAGCATAACTGGGACGCACAGACTTAACAAGGATCATTTCAGAGAACGTGTCGTATAACTGCCCTAGGGCTATAAGCACAACTACAACATTGTACTTTGCTTTGGTTCTGACCAGGTTAGGAGGAAATCTAGGAAAGGGGAGGGGGGGTTCTAAAAGTGTAATATAACCAGAGAAAATATCAAAATCGGCATGAAAATCCTGAATCGCCCTGGTCACCTGGAATAAAGAGGCTGCATCATTTACCCAAATTTCTCCGAAATCTATTACAGTTCATACATTTTACAGGAGGAAATGGATGCTTTTGAAAAGCAATAAAATGATACTGGCGTGTAAGATCGTTACTTTAGATCCAGAAACAGATCAGCAGCTGATTTATAACCGGGGGCATTCTGTGCCCCCTTCTCATGTGCTTTTTAAAAGGAATTGAACAATCTCTGAGGGGTTTCCCTCCAGGAAATGAAACTGTGCTGGGTTCTGATGAAGGGTCTATTTCTTTTCTCAGAAACTCACTGACCTGCTGATGTGGTTTGATTTCAGTTTTGGAGCTAGTTCTATGTGAAGCAGTTGGTTAATTCCACTTGCACGTCCTCCACGGGTTTTGGGAACCGATGGTGATTAGATCATGTACAAGCCACATGTGCTCCGTCTCTAACTGACTGAGTACGCAAAACTAACCCTGTGTCATCGCCTCCAGGTTTAGCACTAATTTGCACCACATGTCAACCTGTAGTAACCTCCCAGGGGCTGACTTTAGAAACGTTTACCTGCTGCACTAACAAAAATGTAGAGGGTGTCACAGAATAATAATCACAGGTTAGGTGGGTTCCTCTTCAAATAGGTAACATAAACATGTCTGTCTTTTGGATGAGACATTAAATCGAGGCCCCGTCTGCTCTCTCAGGTGGACACAAAAGATCCCATGGCACTATTTCAAAGGAGAGCAGGAGAGTTATACCCGGTGTCCTGGGCCAATATTTATCCCTCAAGCAACATCACTAAAACAAATTATCTGGTCATTATCACATTGCTGTTTGTGGGAGCTTACTGTGCGCAAACTGTCTGCCGTGTTACCTACATTACAACAGTGACTACACTTCAAAAAGTACTTCATTGGCGGCAAAACGCTTTGGGACGTCCGTTGGTAAATGCACGTCTTTCTTTTTCTGTCTCACTTTTGTTTTGATGGCAGGGGACATTTTTCCACAAGAAAAAAAGGGTTTGCAATGAACCCGGTGGCTGGACAGAGGGGAGACAGGTTGTGGCAGGGGGTTTGTGAGCTGGCTCAGTCTAGTTTGGGGGCCAGAGATGCGCACACCTGTCAACAGCAGGCCAATCCGGCCCGCCACGTCACACCACGCCACCCGACTGAAGAGAGTAGCGCATGCGCAACTGACGGCGCGGTTTGGCGCGGAGTCCAATGTCGGCCGGGTCCCTCCGACACCGAGATTGCTTTGGATCAAGCGGAGGGCCGATGTGTGAGGAATCCTGTGTTTTTTGCTGTGAAAGGAACACCGATAAAACCTTAGCCGCCAGGCATCGGCCAACGCTGCAATCAACCGCGCAAAGCAACGCAACCCACCCAACGGGACAAAATCATAGAATCATAGAGAGTTACAGCACAGAAGGAGGCCATTCGGCCCATCGCGTCCATGCCGGCCAATAACGAGCTATCCACCCTAATCCCACTTTCCAGCTCTTGGTCCGTAGCCCTGTAGGTTACGGCACTTCAAGTGCATATCCAAGTACTTTTTAAATGTGATGAGGGTCTCTGCCTCTACCACCCTTTCAGGCAGTGAGTTCCAGACCCCCACCACCCTCTGGGTGAAAAAATATCTCTCAAATCCTCTCTAAACCTCCAACCAATTACTTTAAATCTATGCCCCCTGGTTATTGACCCTTCTGCTAAGGGAAATAGGTCATTCCTATCCACTCTATCTAGGCCCCTCATAATTTTATACACCTCAATTAGGTCTCCCCTCAGCCTCCTCTGTTCCAAAGAAAACAACCCCAGCCTCTCCAATCTTTCCTCATAGCGAAAATTCCCCAGCCCAGGCCAGGCAACATCCTCGTAATTCTCTTCTGCACCGTCTCTAGTGCAATCACATCCTTCCTGTAATGTGGTGACAAGAACTGTACGCAGTATTCTAGCTGCGGCCTAACTAATGTTTTATGTCGTTCAGGCATAACCTCCCTGCTCTTATATTTATGCCTCGGCTAATAAAGGCAAGTATCCCGTATGCCTTCTTAACCACCTTATCTACCTGTCCTGCTACCTTCAGCATCTGTGGACATGCACTCCAAGGTCATAGAGTCATAACGGCACAGGAGGCCATTCGTCCCATCGAGTCCATGCCGGTACTCTGCAGAGCAACCCAGTCAGTCCCATTCCCCCGCTCTATCCCTGTAGCCCTGCAAGTTTATTTCCCTCAAATGCCTATCCAGCCTCCCCTTGAAAACATTGAGTGTCTCCGCCTCCACCACTTCCGTCGGCAGCGAGTTCCAGGTCCTCACCACTCACTGCGTAAAAAAGTTTTTCCTCACGTCCCCCCTGTATGTCTTGCCCATAAGCTTAAATCTGTGTCCCCTAGTCCTTGTACCATCAACTAGTGGTAACAGCCTTTCCCCATCTAGCCTATCCAAACCCGTCATAATCTTGTACACCTCCATCAAATCACCCCTCAACCTCCTTTGCTCCAATGAAAACAAATCCAGCTTCTCCAACCTGTCCTGGCAGTTAAGATCCCCGATCCCCGGAACCATTCTGCACCCTCTCAAGTGCCTTCACATGCTTCCTAAAGTGTGGTGACCAGAACTGGACGCAATACTCCAGTTGTGGCCTAACCAGTGCTTTATAAAGATTGAGCATAACTTCTCTATTTTTGTACTCAATACCTCTATTTATGAAACCCAAGATCCCATATGCTTTGCTAACCACTCTCTCAATATGTGCTGCCACCTTCAGGGACCTATGCACATTAACTTCCAGGTCCCTCTGTCCCTGCACACTCTTTAAAACTGCCATTAAGTGTATATTGCCTCTCCCTGTTCCTTCTGCCAAAATGCATCACCTCACACTTCTGTATTAAATTCCATCTGCCACTGTCTGCCCATTCTAGCCTTCCTATGTCCTGTTGCAGTCGATTGGTATCATCACTGTTTGCCACACCCCTAAGTTTGGTGTCATCGGCAAATTTAGAAATTCTACTTTGTATTCCAATATCCAGGTCATTTATATATATATATATCTCAAAAAAGCAGTGGCCCCAGCACTGACCCTTGGGGAACACCACTGTCTACCATGTGACCGGAGAAGCAGCGGACCTGCGCGGGAGCAGCCCGAGGCAGGAGAGCTTAAAGGCTTAAAAGGGAGCAGTCAGAGGCACCGAGGCCCACAGCCCCGAGACCAGAGAAGCAGCGGACCTGTGCGGGAGCAGCCCGAGGCGGGAGAGCTTAAAGGCTTAAAAGGGAGCAGTCAGAGGCACCGAGGCCCACAGCCCCGAGACCGGAGAAGCAGCGGACCTGTGCGGGAGCAGCCCGAGGCAGGAGAGCTTAAAGGCTTGAGAGGGAGCAGTCAGAGGCACCGAGGCCCACAGCCCCGAGACCGGAGAAGCAGCGGACCTGCGCGGGAGCAGCCCGAGGCAGGAGAGCTTAAAGGCTTGAGAGGGAGCAGTCAGAGGCACCAATCCAGGTTCCAGGAGAGAGGTAAAAAGTAATCCAAGTGTGACGTCACCAGGGAGCAGGTAAGTGATTGGTTGGTGAGTATTTCTCTCTTTTCAATACAAGCTTGAATTCTGTGGTGTTAAATTTCTGTGGTGTAGTGGGGACAGTTGGTAAATAAAGCGCCCTAGAGTATACCTGTAACTGGGGTATTGAATAAATTTTTTAATTAATTAAAGGAGTAAGTCATGGCAGGAGAGTTCAGACCCGTGTTCTGCTCCTCTTGCTCCATGTGGGAAGTCAGGGACGCTGCCAGTGTCCCTGACGACCATGTGTGCGGGAAATGCATCCAGCTGCAGCTACTTGTAGACTGCATTGCGGCGCTCGAGCTGTGGGTGGATGAATTTTGGAGCATGCGCGATGCTGAGAGGGTCGTGGATAGCACGTTTAGCGAGTTGTTCACGCCTCAGGGTAGGGCAGCACAGGGGGTGACCATCAGTCGGAGCAACAAAGGCAGGCAGGTAGTGCAGGGAACCCCTGCGGACATCCCCCTTTCAAATAAGTATACCAAGTTGGATACTGTTGAGGGGGATGACTCACCAGGGGAAGGCAGCAGCAGCCAGCTTCCTGGCACCAGGGGCGCTTCTGCTGCTCAGGAAGGGAAGAAAAAGAGTGGGAGAGCAATAGTGGTAGGGGATTCTATCGTAAGGGGAACAGATAGGCGTTTCTGTGGCCGCAAACGTGACTCCAGGATGGTTTGTTGCCTCCCTGGGGCCAGGGATGTCACTGAGCGGCTACAGGGCATTCTTAAGGGGGAGGGTGAGCAGGCAGAGGTCGTGGTCCACATTGGGACCAACGACATAGGTAGGAAGGGGGATGAGGTCCTGCATCAAGAATTTAGGGAGCTAGGTAACAGATTAAAGAGCAGGACCTCAAAGGTTGTAATCTCTGGATTACTCCCAGTGCCACGTGCTAGTGAGTATAGGAATGGGAGGATAGAGCAGATGAATGCGTGGCTAAAGAGTTGGTGTAGGGGGGAGGGTTTTACTTTCCTGGATCACTGGGCCTGCTTCTGGGAAAGGTGGGACTTGTACAAGTCGGACGGGTTGCACCTGAACCAGAGCGGGACAAATATCCTTGCGGGGAGGTTTGCTAGCACTGTTGGGGGGGGGGGGTTTAAACTAACTTGGCAGGGGGATGGGATACAGAGGGGAGCTGAAATAGGGGGTGATGTGCTGCCAATTATAGAGAAAAAAAAAAGTCAGCTTGGTAGACAGGGCAAATATATAAGGGCAAGGCTGGATGGCATCTATTTTAATGCAAGGAGTCTTGCAAATAAGGTGGATGAACTGAAGGTGTTGATAAACACATGGGAGTATGATATTGTTGCTATCACGGAGACATGGTTGAGGGAGGGGCAAGACTGGCAGCTCAATATTCCGGGGTACAGAATCTTCAGGCGAGACAGAGGGGGAGGTATAAGAGGAGGGGGTGTCGCAATATTAATTAAGGAGTCAATTACTGCAGTAAGGAGGGATGATATATTAGCAGGTTCCTCTAATGAGGCCATATGGGTGGAGCTTAAAAACAAAAAGGGGGTAAGCACTTTGCTGGGAGTGTACTATAGGCCTCCAAACAGTCAGGGGGAGATAGAGGAACAGATATGTAGGCAAATCTCAGAGAAATGTGCAAATAATAGGGTAATAATAATGGGGGATTTCAACTTCCCCAATATTAACTGGGATAGTCAGAGTGTGAAAGGCTCAGAGGGTGTAGAATTCTTAAAGTGCATCCAGGAGAGCTTTTTGAGCCAGCATGTAGAAAGTCCTACAAGAAAGGGGGCGGTACTGGACCTAATTCTAGGGAATGTGGCCGGCCAAGTGGAAAAAGTGCTAGTCGGTGAGCACTTTGGTGACAGTGACCATAATATGGTAAGATTTAAGGTGGTCATGGAAAAGGACAGGGATGGGCCGGAAATAAAGGTTCTAAATTGGGGGAAGGCCGATTTTAATAGGATAAGGCAGGATCTGGCCAAAATGGACTGGGATCAGCTACTTGTAGGAAAATCCACATCAGAGCAATGGGAGGCTTTCAGAAGGGAGATTGGGATCATACAATGGCAACATGTTCCCGTAAAGGTCAAGGGTGGTTCCAAAAACCACAGGGAACCTTGGATGTCAGGGGATATACAAGAATGGATTAGGAAAAAAAGGAGGGCTTTTGGCAGATACAAAAGGCTAAAGACAGAGGAAGCCCTAGGAGTACAAAAAGTGCAGGGGGATACTTAAAAAAGAAATTAGGAGATCAAGGAGGGGCCATGAAATAACACTGGCGAGCAAAATAAAGGAAAATCCTAAGATGTTTTATAAGTATATTAAGGGTAAGAGGATAACTAGGGAAAAAATAGGGCCCATTAGGGACAAAAGTGGCAATCTGTGTGTGGAGCCGGAAGATGTAGGAGGGGTTCTAAATGAATTTTTTGCATCTGTTTTCACTATGGAGAAGGACGATGTAGACATAGAAATAGGGCAGGGGGACTGTGATATGCTCGAACATATTCACATCGAGAGGGAGGAGGTATTGGCGGTTTTAGCTGGCCTAAAAATGGATAAATCCCCAGGCCCGGATGAAATGTATCCCAGGCTGCTGTGTGAGGCAAAGGAAGAGATTGCGGGGGCTCTAACACATATATTCAGGACCTCTCTGGCCACAGGGGATGTGTAAGAGCCATAAAAGCTTAAGAAAATACTTTAAAATAGTGGTTAAATGGCATAATACAGTTAATTTATCTGACCGACTTATTGTATTAAGAAACCCCCTATTTTCTTGCTCCAGTAGTATAGTCCGAGACACCCCCTTCATTCTTGCCACAATGGAACAGTCCCTAAGCCACACATGGGTGCAGCCATTTTACAGTTTAAACTGCACGTGGTTGAAGGAGGCAGAAGTTGTGAGGTTTGGAGCAGTACAGTTTTTGACCGTGTTCGTTTATACGTGTTTGCTTTGTAATTCCGTTTGTTAAGCGTTATAGTAAACAGTTTAAAAGACAAAGCTACGCTTGGGAACGTTTTATTTCGACACGCGTCTACTCGTTGTTAAAAACCCCACAGCTCAGTGGCTGCCTGTTTGGAAACTAAGAAGCGCCACTACATTAGTCAAAAACTAGCTCCCTGAGAAGGAAGGGACGGAATCGTCGGCGAACGTATACCCGAATGGTCACGGAGCCAGACGACAATATAAGAAAGCGAAGGTACAGTGACTGCTACTTGCTTTGTTCATTCTATTGAGAAGCTAAATAAGAGCTGCGGGTAAAATGGCCGAGGCCTTACGGAGCCAGGAGCTTCCATCAGCCAGAAAGAATGCTGGCCAAAAGAGGGAAATAAAGCTCACCCCAAAGGCAATGGAAGAGAAGTTACATAGAAGCATAGGTGCAAGGAAGGCTAAATTAGCTCAGATAACTGGAAAAATGAAGATAATTGATCGTCTCATGGAAGATAATGCTAATATTAAGAAAGCTGAAGACATAATGTATTACGATTTCTCCAAGCTGCATGAAGAATTTAATGTACTCAATGAAGATGTATTAGCACTTCTGTCTGAAGAAGAGGGAAACGCTGATCAGCACAACTGGTTTGATCTTAAATCAACCAGCATTAAGGACTATATCAAGGCCACGGAACAGTGGATGTTAAAGATTCATCAAGACGCTGATACAGCAGAGAAAGATAAAGTTGACGATGAAGTCAGACCAGACAATAGCATTTCAGAGACTTCCGCCAGACCGAGCAAAAATCGAAAAGAAGGTAGCTCTGTTTCTGGACGCAGGTCAGTCGCTTCTACCACAAGTTCGTTGCGACGCATGAGAGCGGAGGCCGAACGGGCGGCGTTGATGGCGCGCGCAGCATCTTTAGCGGAGAAGCAAGCTCTTGAACGGGAAGAGGCCCAACTGGCCCAGGTGCAGGCAAAGAAAGAACAGCTGGAGATAAAAACAGCTATCGAGGTCTCAGACGCCAGGTTGAGTGCGTACGAAGATTATGAAGGCTCACGGGACGGCGGGAGCCACTGCCAGTCAACGTCGTCACATAGAGTTGGATCCAGGGCACCTTCAAGAGTTACAACAGAGCCCGAAGGCAATCCCCTGGCATTACAGCGTGGAAGAGTGGCCTCTCCACTAACAGGAGCACGTGATGCTACCCCAGACGTCAGACGGTCTAGACTAGACCCTGCTGATGACCACCAGAGGCCTGAAGACACAGGGAGAAGCCTATACCGAGTGATGCAACGTCAGAACGAAATTACAGAGATGCTTGTAAAACAACAGATTCTGTTTCGACTCCCTCAAAGAGACATACCAGTGTTCCAAGGCGACCCACTCAAGTATAAGCCCTTCATCAGATCCTTTGAACAAGCCATTGACTCCAAAACAGAGAGCAGCAGTGATAAGTTGTACCACCTGGGACAGTACACCAGTGGTAAACCACAAGACCTGGTCAGAAGCTGTGAACACATGAGACCGGACCGGGGATACATAGAAGCCAGGAAGTTGCTGCAGGAGCACTATGGTAACGAGCTGAAGATAGCCACTGCATATATCGAAAAGGCTACCAAGTGGCCACAGATCAGATCGGAGGACGGAGAGGCATTGAACGCATATGTTCTTTTCCTCATAGGATGTCGCAACACCATGGAGGATGTTGAATTCATGGAAGAGATGGACAATCCTACGACTATGAGAATCATCATCTCTAAGCTTCCTTACAGGATGAGAGAACAATGGAGAAGAACAGCCTTTGAGATAATGGAGAGACGGAAAGGTAGAGCCAGGTTTGCAGACTTAGTGAACTTCATAGACAAACAGGCTAAAATTGCTAGGGACCCATTGTTTGGAAACATCCAGGATGTCAGCCCGACCACCGATGGAAGAGTGAAAGCCAAGCCCGTTGAATCAAAGACTCTCAGGAAAGGTGGTTCCAGGGGAAGCAGCTTTGCAACTATCGTCACCCAGGCCGAGGAAGAAAGGCCCCAGAACTCATCTCCCAAAAAGAGCAGCACAGTGACGCCTGCTAATGCCTTTCAGAAGCCATGTTTATTCTGCCAGAAGAATCATACATTGGATTTCTGCAGTGACATCAAAGCACAGCCACATAAGGACAGAATCGAATTCCTGAAGTACAATGGCCTATGCTTTGGATGTCTCTCTCAGGGGCACCTGAGTAGAAACTGTAAGCAAAGAACAACATGCAGAGAGTGCACTCGGAAACATCCCAGTCTGCTGCATATCCATAAAGAAGAACAAGTCTCTAAGAAGAGTGAAGAAAACAATACCGACGAGAAGGTTGTCTCAAGTGCTCTGGTGTCGCTAGAACCAGAGACTTGTGGACTCACTGGGGCCGGTGACAGTGACTGTATTCTTGCCATCGTACCAGTAAAGATCAAGTCTAAGAGGAGCGAGAAGCTTGTGGAGACTTACGCCTTCATGGATCCAGGTAGCTCAGCAACGTTCTGCACAGAATCACTCATGCGACAGCTGAACGTTAGAGGCAGAAGAACAGAAATCCTATTACGCACCATGGGTCATGAGAAGTCAATGCAAAGTTATATCCTGTCAGACCTAGAAGTGTGTGGACTTGAAGAGAAGGAGTTCATAGACCTGCCTAATGTTTTCACACAGAGGGAGATTCCTGTTAGAATAGGGAACTTAGCCCTGCAGAAGGATGTGGATAGATGGCCTTACCTAGAAAAGGTGCGTCTCCCATACATTGAAGCAGAAATTGGCCTATTAATTGGAACCAATGCCTACAAAACTATGGAGCCATGGCAGGTGATAAACAGCAAGGATGACGGACCCTACGCCGTCAGGACAGCCCTTGGATGGGTAGTCAATGGACCGGTAAGGAGAGATGATGGCCACAAGTCGAACAAGGAGGAACGACAAAACGTCACAGTTAATCGCATCTCTATCGCAAGCATTGAAGAGCTGTTGATACAGCAGTTCAACGCAGACTTCTCAGAACGCAGCTGTGAGGAAAAGACAGAGATGTCACAAGAAGACCATCAGTTCATGGGTTTGATGACAAGGTCTACACAGTTCATTGATGGCCACTATCACATTGGTTTGCCACTGAGAAGACAGACCGCGAAGATGCCGAACAATCGCTGCATAGCAGAGCAACGCGCCATCAGTCTAAAGAGAAAGCTGAACAAGAACCCCGACTTTCATGAAGACTACAAAGACTTCATGAGAAACATCATAGCGAAAGGCTATGCTGTAAAGGTGCCCGAGGAACAGTTGAACAGAGACGATGGAAGGGTCTGGTACATTCCTCATCACGGGGTGTATCACCCAAAGAAGAAAAAGATCCGTGTAGTGTTTGACTGCGCCGCCTCATTCAGAGGAACTTCACTGAATGACCAGCTGCTTCAAGGTCCTGATCTTACTAATACCCTCATTGGCGTCTTGACTAGGTTTAGACAAGAGCTCGTTGCCATGATGGCAGACATAGAATCAATGTTCTACCAAGTTAGAATCCCTGATGAAGATGCTGATCTTCTGCGCTTCCTTTGGTGGCCAGATGGCGACGTTAGTCAAGCGATGGTGGAATGTAGAATGACCGTACACTTGTTTGGAGCCACATCATCTCCCAGCTGTGCAAGCTACGCTCTCAGAAAAACTGCAGAAGATGGCAAAGGCAAAGCACCATCAGAGGCTGTGGAGACAATCTTCAGAAACTTTTATGTCGACGACTGTCTGAAGTCCGTGTCAACAGAAGACGATGCCATCGCACTGTCAAGAGACCTTAGAACTCTGTGTTCGAATGGAGGATTCCATCTGACTAAGTGGATAAGCAACAGCAGAGCAGTTCTAGCTTCTATCCCAGAAAAGGAAAGAGCCACTGAAGTCAAAGATCTGGACCTGAGCCACGATGTCCTTCCTATCGAGAGAGCTCTTGGTGTACAATGGTGCATCGAGTCAGACACGTTCAACTTCAGGATAATGGTGAACGAAAGACCATCCACAAGACGAGGGATTCTCTCCGTGGTCAGTTCCATCTACGACCCTCTTGGATTCCTGGCACCACTCATTCTGCCGGTGAAGCTGATGCTACGAGAGCTGTGTAGAGACAAGAGAGGATGGGATGAAGATATCCCAGAAGGTCAAGCTCAGAGATGGCACAGATGGTTGACAGATTTGCAACAACTTTCTAGCTTCAACGTCAGTAGATGCATCAAGCCCGCAAGTTTTGGAGTTACAAAGACGGCTCAACTACATCATTTCTCGGACGCCAGTGAGGACGGCTATGGCACGGCTACTTACCTCTTGCTGACAAATCAACAGGGCCAGAAACATTGTGCCTTCCTCATGGGGAAATCCAGGGTGGCTCCGCTGAAGCAGGTCACCATCCCGAGACTGGAATTGACGGCAGCGGTTGTTGCAGTTAAAGTTGACCAGGTGATGCGGAAAGAGTTACAGCTCCCATTAGAAGAATCTGTCTTCTGGACGGATAGCACGACGGTGCTGAAGTATATAGAGAATGAGAAGATACGCTTCAAGACCTTCGTAGCAAACAGAATCTCATCCATTAAAGAAGCTACACAACCATCTCAATGGAGGTACGTAAACACCTCATTAAACCCAGCAGATCAAGCCTCACGAGGATTGAAGGCTGAAAACTTCATGAGGAGTGAAACTTGGATACAAGGCCCAAGTTATCTGCTGGAAACAGAGAGATCATGGCCAGAAAGACCAGATATGTCAAGTCAGATTGCTGAAGACGACGTCGAAGTCAAGAGATCAGTCACAGTAAATCTCATAAATACAAAAGAGAACTTTGACACAGTGAACAAGCTTGTTAACCATTTCTCAGGATGGCACCAGTTGAGGAAAGCAGTTGCATGGTTTCTAAGGTTGAAAGAGTTGCTGCTACACCTGAGCGGTAAGAGAAAAGAGTACCGAGCCACTATC
This sequence comes from Somniosus microcephalus, assembly GCF_052327205.1. Classification (NCBI taxonomy): domain Eukaryota; kingdom Metazoa; phylum Chordata; class Chondrichthyes; order Squaliformes; family Somniosidae; genus Somniosus; species Somniosus microcephalus. The sequence goes on along the minus strand of NC_141006.1, from coordinate 51,359,721 downwards.
AGTCAGTCTGAAAGTAACCCTGATAAGCAGAGAATGCTTCTACAGCAGTATACGCATCATCACAAGACCACATTGGGCAAGAATTCATTGACCGTGGAGGATTTGGCCAAGGCTGAGAAGGAGATAGTTCGCTTCAGTCAAAGACAAAGATACCCAGAAGAAATCGAAGCTCTACAGCGAAATACTCCAATCAAGAAAGGTAGTCATATCTACAAGCTGGACCCTACACTGCAAGATGGAGTACTGAGGGTGGGAGGGAGACTAAACAAATCTGCTATGCCAGAGGAGGCCAAGCATCCTGCTATCCTTTCTAAGGACCTCCGGGTTGCTACCCTCATTCTTCAGCATATACACCAGAGTATTGGACACAGTGGGAGGAATCACGTGCTTGCGAAGCTAAGACAAAGATACTGGATTCCAGGAGCTAATTCCGTAATAAGAAAAATACTCTCTGAATGCATTGTTTGCAGACGGTTACACGCTAGAGCTGGGGAGCAGAAAATGGCAGACCTGCCTGAAGACCGTTTGTTACCAGACAAGCCCCCATTTACAAACGTAGGGGTGGACTATTTCGGGCCTTTCGAGGTAAAGCGAGGACGGAGCCTTGTCAAGAGATATGGTGTGCTTTTCACTCGTTTGACCATCAGAGCTGTTCATATTGAGGTGGCACACACGCTTGACACTGATTCCTGTATTAACGCCTTGCGGCGCTTTGTCTGTAGAAGAGGACAGGTGTCCATTATGCGTTCTGATAATGGCACTAATTTCGTCGGAGCGGAGAGAGAACTACGGGAAGCTATTGAAGGTTGGAATCAGCTTAAAATACAGGACGCCATGATGCAAACAGGAATTAAGTGGATCTTCAATCCTCCGGCTGCATCCCACCACGGAGGTGTCTGGGAAAGACAGATATGCACCGTAAGAAAACTACTCAGTTCTGTACTGAAGCAGCAAGCGCTTGACGACGAGGGACTCCAAACCGTTCTGTGCGAGGTCGAAGCCATCATTAATGACCGACCGATAACTAAGACATCAGATGATCCCAATGACCTCGAAGCCCTGACTCCGAACCACCTGTTGTTGTTGAAAACACAGCCAGCCATGCCCCCGGGAGTCTTCAAAAAGGAAGATCTGTATGCCCGTCGGAAGTGGAGGCAAGTTCAGTATATGTCAGACCTTTTCTGGACCAGATGGACAAGAGAATACTTACCTCTGCTACAGGAGCGTCAAAAATGGTCCAAAATAAAGAGGAACTTCATTGTCGGAGACATTGTCTTAATTGTGGATGATTCAGCCCCTAGAAATTCTTGGTTGATGGGAAAAATAATTAAGACCATGCCAGACTCCAGAGGCGTCGTTCGTCACGTTTGTTTGCAAACCAAGACCAGTACCCTGGAAAGACCGATCACAAAGCTCTGCCTGCTACAAGAAGCAGCGTGAAAGGTTCCCGAACGAAAAAAGTGGACACTTATATTGTAAATATGTTGAACTCATTAGTTTATGACTCTTAATGTTTGAGTAATTGATATGCTTCATGTGCCTAGTCAATTAGGGGCCGGAATGTAAGAGCCATAAAAGCTTAAGAAAATACTTTAAAATAGTGGTTAAATGGCATAATACAGTTAATTTACCTGACCGACTTATTGTATTACGAAACCCCCTATTTTCTTGCTCCAGTAGTATAGTCCGAGACACCCCCTTCATTCTTGCCACAATGGAACAGTCCCTAAGCCACACATGGGTGCAGCCATTTTACAGTTTAAACTGCACGTGGTTGAAGGAGGCAGAAGTTGTGAGGTTTGGAGCAGTACAGTTTTTGACCGTGTTCGTTTATACGTGTTTGCTTTGTAATTCTGTTTGTTAAGTGTTATAGTAAACAGTTTAAAAGACAAAGCTACACTTGGGAACGTTTTATTTCGACACGCGTCTACTCGTTGTTAAAAACCCCACAGCTCAGTGGCTGCCTGTTTGGAAACTAAGAAGCGCCACTACAGGATGTGCCAGAGGACTGGAGAACCGCTAATGTAGTACCATTATTCAAGAAGGGAAGTAGTGAAAAACCGGGGAACTACAGGCCAGTGAGCCTAACATCAGTGGTAGGAAAATTATTGGAAAAAATTCTGAGGGACAAAATTTGTCTCCACTTGGAGAGGCAAGGATTAATCAGGGATAGTCAACATGGCTTTGTCAAGGGAAGATCATGTCTGACTAATTTGATTGAATTTTTTGAGGGGGTGACTAGGTGTGTGGATGAGGGTAACGCAGTGGATGTGGTATATATGGATTTCAGTAAGGCCTTCGATAAAGTCCCGCACAGGAGACTGGTCAAGAAGGTAAGAGCCCATGGAATCCAGGGTGCCTTGGCACATTGGATACAAAACTGGCTTAGTGACAGAAGGCAGAGGGTGATGGTCGAAGGTTGTTTTTGTGACTGGAAGCCTGTGGCCAGTGGGGTACCACAGGGATCGGTGCTGGGTCCCTTGCTGTTTGTGGTCTACATTAATGACTTGGATATGAATGTAAAAGGTATGATCAGTAAGTTCGCGGATGATACAAAAATTGGTAGGGTGGTAAATAGCGAGGAGGGTAGCCTCAGTCTGCAGGACGATATAGATGGGTTGGTCAGATGGGCGGAACAGTGGCAAATGGAATTTAACCCGGAAAAGTGCGAGGTGATGCACTTTGGGGGGACTAACAAGGCAAAGGAATACACAATGAATGGTAAGACCCTAGGCAAGACGGAGGGTCAGAGGGATCTGGGTGTGCAAGTACACGGATCCCTGAAGGCGGCGGAACAAGTGGATAAGGTGGTAAAAAAGGCATATGGGATACTTGCCTTCATTAGCCGAGGCATTGAATATAAGAGCAAGGAGGTTATGATGGAACTGTATAAAACACTGGTTAGGCCACAGCTGGAATACTGTGTGCAGTTCTGGTCGCCGCACTACAGGAAGGATGTGATCACGTTGGAGAGGGTGCAGAGGAGGTTCACCAGGATGTTACCGGGGCTGGAGCGCTTCAGCTATGAAGAGAGACTGGGCAGATTGGGTTTGTTTTCCTTGGAGCAGAGGAGGCTGAGGGGGGACATGATTGAGGTGTACAAAATTATGAGGGGCATAGATAGGATGGATGCTGAGGAGCTTTTTCCCTTAGTAGAGGGGTCAATAACTAGGGGGCATAGATTCAAGGTAAAGGGCGGGAGGTTTAGAGGGGATTTGAGAAAGAACATTTTCACCCAGAGGGTGGTTAGAGTCTGGAACTCACTGCCTGAAAGGGTTGTGGAGGCAGGAACCCTCACAACATTTAAGAAGCATTTGGATGAGCACTTGAAATGCCATAGCATACAAGGCTACGGACCAAATGCTGGAATATGGGATTAGATCAGACAGGGCTTGATGGCCGGCGCGGACACGATGGGCCGAAGGGCCTCTATCCGTGCTGTATAACTCTATGACTCTATGACTCTCCAGTCTGAAAAACAGCCATTTATCACAACTCGCTGTTTTCTGTCCTTAAGCCAATTCCTTATCCAAGCTGCCACTGACCCACCTATTCCATGAGCCTCAATTTTGTTAAACAGCCTTCTATGTGGTACTTTTTCAAACGCCTTCCTAAAATCCATGTAGACAACATCCATTGCATTCCCTTCATCGATCCTCCGTTACTTCATCAAAAAATTCAATTAGATTAGTCAAACACGATCTGCCTTTTACAAATCCGTGTTGGCTCTCCTTAATTAGGTTAACCCTCTCCAAGTACCCGTTAATTGTTTCCTTGATTATTGTTTCTAAAACTTTACCCACCACTGATGTTAAACTGACCGGCCTGTAGTTTTTCTGATCTTCTGCACTTCTCAGTGTCCTACCATTTATAGTGTATTCTCTTGCCTTGTTATCCCTCCCCAAATGCATTACCTAACACTTCTCTAGATTGAATTCCATTTGCTACTGTTCTGCCCACCTGACCAGTCCATTGATAACTTCTTGCAGTCTGCAGCTTTCTTCTTCATCATCAACCACAAGGCCAATTTTTGTATCATCTGCAAACTTCTTAATCATATTTCCTACATTCAAGTCCAAATCATTGATATATATACCACAAAAATCAAAGGACCCAGTACTGAGCCCTGCGGAACCCCACTGGAAACAGCCTTCCAGTCACAATAACACCCTTCGACCATTACCCTTTGTTTCCTGCCTCTGAGCCAATTTTGGATCCAACTTGCCACTTTGCCTTGGATCCCATGGGCTTTTACTTTCGTGACCAGTCTGCCATGCGGGACCTTATCAAAAGCCAAATAAGGCCCTGTTCACTGTCCGAGCGAGGATCAGCCCAGGTGTGGGGGAGGCTTGGCCCTGGGTGTGGGGAGTAACGTATCATGAACAAGGAGCGGGGGAGGGGGAGTAACGTCACATGGGAAAGAGCGGGGGAGGGGGGAGTAATGTCACATGGGAAAGAGCAGGGGAGGGGGGAGTAAAGTCACATGGGAAGGAGCGGGGGAGGGGGAATAACGTCACATGGGAAGGAGGTTGGGTGAGTATCATCAACAAGGACAGAACAGGGCTGATTCTCGTTACGAATCCCCACCCCAGCCCTCACTGGTGGGTCAGAGCTGCTGGTCTGTCTTGTCGTTTTTCACTTTAATAAACCTTACTGGGCCCTCAATGAGCAATAATTCAGCATTCTGCTGCACCTACAGAAGTAACAGTGAACCGGCCTGTGAATTACTGGACAGGAACTCCAGCTCACACATCAGGTCCCCCGGGCTTCACACCCAGTCTGACATTAGACCCCCACACTCACTCTGACATTAGACCCCCACACTCACTCACTCCCTCCCTTTGAACCCAACACATTAACAGCACGTCAGTGCGAAGCAATCCAAATTGAGTGCAACATGAAGAATACCGTATTTATACAACAGCCCTTTCCATTCACACTGGAGTAAAGGGCAAAGAGCGGATTGAATATTCACTGCGGCCCGCTCAGTGGAGTGAGCGGACTATTCCGCTGCGGAACATGCTTTAACAACGTGGATTCCTAAACGACATTCAATGGCTGCTTTCTCAACAGAATCTCAAAGATTCAACTGAAGCGACAGAAACAAACACGAGAAAGGCTGAATGCGGCTCTATTGCAGGTCTGGCTGAGCTGGCAGGATTTCAGGTCAATGCCATCTCACACATTTTCCAGTCTACCTTCCTCGGATCCCCATGGCACCTTAAAGCTACTAAACAAAAAAGGCAGCAGACTAAACTGCACAAAGAAAATTGTCTTCATATTGTCAACAGAAACACTGGAATGTCGATCTGCAAACATCCCCAGTGTGCTCCCAGAGTTCAGGTTACGTCAGAACCCACATGTCACCGATGTTCCTGTTAAGCGGCGCGGCTGCGCAGCGCTCTGGAGGTCCTGCGCAGGCCAGTCACTGGCTTTCGAATGGAAAAACTGCGATGTGCGGAAATTAAATGGGGCCACACACCCCAAAAGAAACCAGAGGGAACATTGCATCCCCTCCCCCCTGAGGCTCCACACGGCAGAGTTTGAAAACCAACACTGCATGGACAGCACAGTCCCACACGGGTACAAATAAGGAGCTGATGCTTTCCGGTAGATTGTGTAGGCATCTGCTTGAGCTGGGTCCTGAACGTTTGGTACATTTAAAGCTCTTGAATACCTGATAATATCTGGGTGAGGGGGGGTAAAAGCCTCCTCCCCCCGGTGTTTCCTCCCCGTAATGTAGTGACTAACGAACTAGAAGCTCCACATGCGCGCTTCTGGTTCGTTACATCACCCGTGCGACCGATGCAAAACATTTCCACAGTGCAAAATCACCAAAACGTCCATGCATGTGGAAAATTGGCAAAATGCTCGCGCATGCGCTATTTCCAAAGATTTTCGCACATGCACAAATCGTAAAATTACGCATAAATGGTACAAAAATGTTGCTAGCCGCCAGCTCCCCTCCGATTGGCGAGTTTGAAAAACAACCCACCCGCTGATTGGTCTGCTTCCCTGCCCATCATCCTGCCCCTGGCACGAACAGTAAAATCGAGCAAAACGGTAAAAAAATATGTTGCCTGGCCTGGGTTTGTGGTTGGATGTGTCTGCTGCGTTTTTAGAAAAATAACATACACTGAAGGAAGGTTTTTTTTTTTGAAGGGTCAAACCCGAAACGTCAACTCAAATTTCTCTCCACGGATGTTGCCTGACTTGCTGAGTTTTTCCAGCATTTTCTGTTGTTATTTATGAAGGTTTTTTTTTGTTTAGACGAACTTGAAGCAGGATGACGTCACCGCCTCCTGTGATTGGCTGCAGGTAACACGTGAGCTGGGTCAGGGGTCCACAAGTTCATTGGTCCCATAGTCCTCGTTTCCCATTGGTTTTCTGTCAGCAGTCTCCACCCTGCTCCCTGTCTGATTAGAATAGTCTCAGACACATGCCCTTATACCTCCCCCCTTCCCACTGTCCAGGGCCCCAAACACCCCTTCCAGGTGAAACAGCGATTTACTTGTACTTCCTGCAAATTAGTATACTGTATTCGCTGCTCACGATGTGGTCTCCTCTACATTGGGGCGACCAAACGCAGATTGGGTGACTGCTTTGCGGAACACCTCCGTTCAGTCCTTAAGGGGGACCCCGAGCTCCCGGTGGCCTGTCACTTTAATTCACCGCCCCATTCCCACTCAGATCTTACCGTCCTCGGCCTCTTGCATAGTTCCATGGAAGCTCAGCGTAAGCTCGAGGAACAGCACCTCATCTTCCGAATAGGCACTCTACAGCCCTCTGGACTCAACATAGAGTTCAACAATTTCAGATCATAGCCTCGGCCCCCATCATATATATATATTCCCTTTCTTTTTTTTAATCCACACTTTCATCTGGGCTTTTTTCTTCCCTCCCACATGGCAGCTGTCCTTCATTCTGCCAGGGCCATTCACACTTCATCTAGAGCCATCCTTTGTTCCTTGAATATCTCTCAATGTCTCTTAATCTCTCCTGCTTTCTATCCTATTTTTGACCTTCCTTTTTGTTCTTTCATCCCCTCTCCCTTTTCCCAGCCTGCACTTGCTTTAAAATCTATCCCTGTTCCTGCTATTTTTCCAGTTCTGACGAAGGGTCTTCGACCTGAAATGTTAACTCTCTTTCTCTCTCCACGGATGCTGCCCTGGCCTGCTGGGTTGTGATGGGGTGCCCTTAAGGCCACATGTGTGCCGTCAATGATGCCCTGCACCATTGGGAAACCTGCCATATTTGCAAAGCCAACCACACGCAAGGTTACACTAGCTTCATCCGTGGAGAAGTGGATGTAATTGTGCGACTTTGCAAATAGGGATTCGGTACCCTGTGTGATGCAGGTGTGTGCGGCTGACTGGAAGATGCCGCTGATGTCTGTTGATGATCCCTGGAAGAAGCCCGAAGCAAATAAATTGAGTGCTGTGGTGACTTTGACAGCCACTGGTAAGGAGTGTCCACCCGCTCCTCTGGGCTCCAAGTGTTGGTGCAGCATTGTGCAGATGTCAGCGACTACCTCTCACGAAAGTCTCAGCCTCCTTTGGCACTGCTGCTCACTCATGTTGAGGAAGCTCATCCTCGGCCTGTAAAACCTGTGGTGGGGGTATCTCCTACGGAGAGGTGCAGCCCTGCGCTGATGCCCTCTGCCCTGTCCATCATGATGTGGCTGCGGAGAAGGCTGGCTCTCCTGTTGCTGGTGCTGCTGTTTTGCCTGGTTTTGCTGCTGCGTGGCTGCTCTTCCTCCGAATCTGACGACCAGGATGAGAGGATATAAATTGTTCCCATTCCGCTGGTGGATATCTCAGTTGAGTAATAAAGGTTGCAAGCGCTCAGTCAAAGTGGCAAGAGGGTCTTCCAAGGAGGTCACACTGAAGATGGATCTCAGCTTGAACACTCAAGATCAGTAGAGCTGCAAAATGTTAGCCAAAACCTCAAAGCACTAATGTGTGCCAACTCAGCCATGTTGTAGGACCGCTTTTAAGCTGCTGGAGCAGCTGCTAATAATTGATCTCCTTGCTAAACCCAGCGCAATGCAACTGGCGTGTTTGTCTAATGACGGGCAACACGCAGAAAAAGCTCAAAAATCGCAACAGCCAGTTAAAATAAGATTAAGTGCCTCTCCCACCGTTTGGTGTCGGGTCTGATCGGGACTCGCAGACTCAACACTTGTCAAAGTAGTGTGGAGGCGGGATGGTGGTAGGTTCGCAACCCGCCATCAATCATTCCGATTTGTACTCCCGACCCGCCTTGAAACGCCAGCAAATTTGCGGCCAAAGTATTTGTTTAATTTAACTGCCATTTCCTTATTCCCCATTATAATTTCACCAGTCTCAGCCTGTAAGGAACCCACATTTACTGTCACTAATCTTTTCCTTTTCACATACCTATAGAAGCTTTTACAGTCTGTTTTTATGTCTATCGCTAGTTTACTCTCATATTCTACTTTCCCTTTCTTCATCGATTTCTTGGTCCTCCTTTGCTGAATTCTAAAATCATCCCAATCCTCAGGCTTACTACTCTTTTTGCCAACATTATATGCTCTTCCTTTAATCTAATACTATCTTTAATTTCTCTTGTTAGCCACGCTTGAGCCATTTTTCCTGTGGTGTTTTTATTCCTTAAGGGAATGTATATTCATTGAGAATTATGAATTATTTCTTTAAATGTTTGCCATTGCTTTTCTGCTGTCATATCTTTTAATCTAGTTTCCCAACCTACTTTAGCTAACTCGTCCTTCATACCTATGTAGTAGTTTGCTTTGTTCAGGTTTAGGACCCTAGTTTCAGACTTAACTAAATCACTCTCAAACTCAACATAAAATTCTATCATATTATGATCACTACTACCCAGAGGCTCCTTTACTACAAGGTTATTAATTAACCCTGTCTCATTGCACAGTACTAGATCTAAAATAACCAATTCCCTTATAAATTCCTTGACATTCTGATTTAGAAAACGTTCTTGAATGTATTCCATGAACTCTTCCTCTGCACTATTTCTGCAAACTTGGTTTGCCCAGTCTGTATGAAAGTTAAAATCCCCCATGATTACTGTATTACCCTTGTTACATGCATCTCTAATTACCTGATTTATACTCTGCCTGACACTCCAACCACTGTTAGGGGGCCTATAGACTACCCCCTACTAGTGATTTCTGCCCCTTGTTGTTTTAGCTCCACCCAAACTGATTCTAAATTTTGTTTTTCCAAGCCAAGGTCCTTCTCTCTTCTGTCTTTATTCCCTCCTTTATTATCAGGGCTACCCCTCCTCCTTTTTCATTCTGCCTGTCTCTTCTAAAAGTCAAATATTCTGGAATATTTAGTTCCTAATCTTGGTCACTCTGAAACCGCATCTCTGTAAAGGCTATTAAATCAAACCCATGTATTTCTATCTGTGCTTTAATTAATCTATTATGCTTTGTGCATTCAGATATAGTACCTTTAGCTTAAATGTTTTTTCTACTTTTCCCCTGATGTCACTTTAGTCACTAATGTCCTATTACCTTTATTCATCTCTGTCCCTTCCTGACCCACTCTGCTTATCTTTACCCAGATGACTACTCTGCTCTATAGCCTTGACATTTCTCTCACTGCTTTTGAATTTACCCTTTCCTGAATCCTCCCACCGCCCCCAACAGTGACTACACTTCAAAAAATAATACTTTGTTGGCTGTGAAGCACTTTGGGATGTCCTGAAGTTCTGAAAGGTGCTATTTAAATTGAAGTTCTTTCTTATCTGCTGAAGGGAAAGATGCAGACGGTCACACACCTTAGTTGGGGGCAGAGTGAACTTTTTACTGGGACACAGCTGCTTTAGCTCGGTGGTGGAAAAATCAGCAGGATCAGCCAGTGGTAAAGCTCATGCATAGTGTCCAGCAATGGTTGTGTGACAGATCTCGTGGTGCAAGGTAGTTTGGCCAAAAGGTCAATGCAGACAATTCAATACCAGCCAGGCTGTACCTGTAAACTTCACAAGATGCCAGATACTTCATTCTTAATTTTTTTAGTTGAATCATCAAGTGTTACAGTTACAAATATTTCGGAATCATTTGTATGTCTTAGTTGCACAATGTTGGCAGGGAAAGTACTTTATGACTTTTTCTTCTGGTAGTGGAACTCATTTAAATCAGAAACTGGCCTCAGCTTGGCTGAAAAGTAGCTTGAAAGGCCCATTTTCAAGCTAATCAAGGCTCAGGACTTGAACGATTGACTGGCCATGACTACAATGAGAACAGGTCAAGTTTAACCATAGAAACACAGAAGATTGAAGCACAGAAGAAAACCATTTGGCCTATTGTGTCTGTACTAGCTCTTTGCTAGACCCATTCACAACTAATCCCACTGCCCCACAATCTCCCCATAGGTGTCTTCCTCTGCTTCAAATATTTATCAAATTTTCTCTTAAAAGCTGCAATGGTCTCTGCCTTAATCATTCCCTGTGGCAAAGCATTCAATGCTCCAACATCCCCCTATGGAAAGAAATTCTCCTTACTCTCATTGTGACCATTTTAAGTTGATGACCCCTCAGTTCACTGATTACCCAACCAGAAGAATTAGCCTTTATCTCTTCACTAACAAAATGCTTGATAATTTGAAATAACCTCTATTCAATCTCTTATCCTTCTCTGCTCCAGTGGAAATACTCCTAGTATCTTGAGTCTCTCCTCATAACTATACTTTCTCATCCCTGGCATCATCCTGATATGAAGTATATCGCCGATCCTTCATCGTCGCTGGGTGAAAATCCTGGAACTCCCTCCCTAACAGCACTGTGGGAGCACCTTCACCACACGGGCTGCAGCGGTTCAAGGCGGCGGCTCACCACCACCTTCTCAAGGGCCATTAGGGATGGGCAATAAATGCTGGCCTTGCCAGTAACGCCCACATCCCATATATGAATTTAAAAAAAACAATGTAAGCTCTCTATGACTTTAATGCCCTTTCTATAATGGGGTGCCCAAAACTGCTCACAGTACTCTAACTGTAGTCTAACCAATCTATTTTATAAATTCATCATTACTTCTTTACTCGTGTACTCTATGCTCCTATATATAAAATTCAAAATTCTACTGGCCTTTTTTTACTCCAAAATTAAAGTGTCACTGCCCAACAGCTTGCCTCATCATCAGCTCTGGGAGTGAAATGCTGCTCTGATGGCATATAAACTATATAACACTGTAAAGACTGAGAACTCCCCCACTGCTACCGAACATTCCGAAGGGGCTAAATGGTTGGAACATATCAAGATGGTGCATGTTAGAAGTGTTGTGTCTGCCTTAGCTAGTTTCTCAGTGACAGTGGTGCTGACCACTCCCATAAGCCTTCTGAGTGTCTTACATTCGGCTGTGAGCCCAATATCTAGTTATACAATGTGTAGCCCAGTCGGAGCCCTTTATGAACTGAACTGGATTTCATATCTTTTACACCTCATGTGAGCTTTTCCAATCTTTTCAAAGGCAGACTGAGAAATACTTGGTAAGGCGAGGCCAGATACAAATCATGAAGCTGTTTATTTCAGAGCAAGTGGCCTTGCAGAGTTAGAGTCAAAGCAAATTCCACTTACTCAACTCAATCTCACTTTTCAAAAACATGAGAAAAAGTAACAAACTATGAGCCTTGTCCCTTTCATGGACTGACTTACTTGTCTTTGGAAGACATTGGCCCATATTTTCGGACCTCGTATGCGCTTAAAACTGGCACTTCCGATCGGTCAAGAATCCTCTTGACAGATCCTCTGCCTGCCCTGGAGAAGGGCCTCTGCGGGTGGAGAGTTCCACTTTCTGCAGAACCTCCGGCTGCTGAAATCCCTTAAAAATCTTACGCTTTTACCAGCATAAGAGTTTAAAAAAGTAAAAAAATATTTTTTTTCACCACAGATTTATAATGTAAAAATACTTTAAAAGGTAAGTTTATTTTTAGCCCCGCAAAAAACGAATTATTTTTTCAAAAAATTAAATTTGTTTAAAACATAGTTTCATGTAATTTTAACTCATTAAAAACGTGATTTAAAAAAAAAAAATTATTTAATGTTGCAGTGCCTTTTTTCAGGATTCCCTTCTCCCATTGGCTCGCCTGGCCCACGTGATCCCAGGGACGCTTGCGAACTGCTTGTGCCCCTGGGATACATGGGCCTTTGTGCGCGCACACCAGGAGAGGCCCAGGAACGGAAGAGTCCGGACCCCAGGAGCCCTCAGGTAAGGTCGTAGATCATGCGGGATGCCTCCTATCGGAAATTACGGGCCTATTTTATTTCATTAGAACAGAAGAAATAGGCCATACAGCCTCTCGAGCCTGCTTCGCCATTCCATAAGATCATGGCTGAACTTTTACATCAACTCCACTTTCCCGCCCTAGCCCCATATCCCTTGATTCCCTTAGTGCCCAAAAATCTATCATTCTCAGACTTGAATATAATCATCAACTGAGCCTCTTCATCTACTGGCAGCCAGAATGGGCGGGTAGTGAACTGACGGAATTTAAATGAGTTTCCAGCGTTAAAATAGCCTGGGTCTGAAACTTAGGCCAGCGAGTGTGTTTTGCACTCGTCCTACCCCCATCCACCCCAACCCCACTCCAGGTTAAAATCAACCCCCAACATAACTTAATCCCCAAATCCTTTCTGTGGAGAAAATAGTGATGAAATGAGACAGTGAATGTACTCAGGTCTGACTCTTCTCAACTGAGTCTGAACATAAAATTTTCAGCCAATCAACATACTGAATTTGGTATATAACAGAAGAACATTGATAGATAACAATATTCAAAAAATAGCCTGTATTTCATTCACACATCTGGGCCAATAGATGGAACCTTTATTAGTGACAGAGTACAAGGAGGACAACAGAACCACACTTTGTCTCGAGCAAAACCTGTGGTCCAGACCATCCTGCCAAAGAGGAGGTGTGATGGTGGCTCACAGCAGTCGGATTGAATGGAGAGAAAAAAGAGCAAAATGAAAAGGAAGGGTGAAGCAAAAAAGAAAAGATAGAAATAAATTTCAGAACAAGAAAGGGATTCAGAAAAAATGTAACCATCAGAGGAAACAATGGGGGTGAAATTGGTTTTCGGCGATAGCTTAAACTGGGCAATAGTGAATTGCTGGCCCGTTTTATACCCCGCCCGATTTTGTTTCTATTGACTTCAATGCAGTACAAATTCAGGCAGGGTGTAAAACAAGCTTCCGATTCACTATGGCCCGTTTTCCACAATCATCTAGTTTCAATTTCACCCCCGATATATTTTAATGCTTAAAGTTTTCGTTTGAAGAACCAAATTAAACATCATTACAATTCATACAAAACCTAGAATCTGAAGATTTAACAATATTCTCCCTGCTGTAATAGTATCAGGTCCACAGAATTCATGATTTATTCAAACATCTTCAGTTACCATATATACCATATATACCAGTTACTTTCTGCATATCCTCGTATGTCACAAACAATATGTCAAGTTCATCCTTGTGGCTATACCAGTCTCTGATGTGGTCAAACCAAGATCCATAAAACACTTAAAAGATAAATAAGTAAGTGTGGTGAGTAAACAGTACTACAGAGCACCTTTACTGCAAAGAAGCATAATTTCCACGTTTGTTCCGATCCATAACCACTTCAAATTTTGCTGCAGTTATTCCTTTAAAAAGATTGCAAGCATAGATGTACAAAAGACAAAATGGCTCTATTTATGCATACTGACAATTTTCCATTTGCACATAAATGGTCAGTGCCCAGCATACATTTGATTTACATGGTGCCCCACAGCAGACCACAAAGATGCTGCAAATTTCTATGACTTTTGAAATGTAGATGTAATCTATACACCTGAGCACTGATCTTTTGCTGTATATGTAACTTGTGCAACATTAGACAGCAGGATTGTAAACTCAGTTTCATTACAAAGTATGGAACGGAACCCGTTTCTATGGTAGTCTAGTTGTAGGTTACATTTATGCCCTCTGTTGATGTTGGAAGGATTATTGATCCACGATGCGGGCAATTCTTAGTGTAGTGGTAAAGGTGCACCAATGCTCCCTGGTGATGTAGTGGGGATATGTTTATGATACCTGATGGTTTGTAGAAGCCTCAGTGCTAGTCCACGATTCCAACACCCAAATTTTAGGAGCTCCTATGCAAAGGGGTGATGTCAGGTATGACTTCTTCATGCAAAGGGTAGTGGAAATCTGGAACTCACCCCCAAAAAACAGTTGAGGCTGGGGGTCAATTGGAAATTTCAAAACTGAAATTGATAAGATTTTTTAAGGCAAGGGTATTAAGGGTTATGGAACCAAGATGAGTAGATGGAGTTAAGATACAGATCAGCCATGATCTAATTGAAAGGCGGAACAGGCTCGAGGGGCAGAATGGCTGACTCCTGTTCCTATGTAAAGCCCCAAAACATAAATATTTATCTTTATTACAGGGAGATATAAAACCTCACTAAAAATATTCAAAATGAGCTTATATAAATCCATTAAATATATAGCACTAATGTCTTTTAATTGTTCTGTACGCATATAAGATTGTTTCCAAAATATAAAGAATCTTAAATGATCTGACGGTTTTCAGCAAAATATTAGCACAAGTAATATTTTTGGTAAGAGCTGAGCAAAACTGTTAAAAAAAAAAATTACCATTTCCTTCAGCAAATTGCTCCAGAAAGTGCTGAAAATCCTTTGGCGTCTTCAAGAAATGACCGTAATTGTGAAAGTGATAGGATGACACAATCACATCCTTGGGATTTCTGGCAACATAAATGATCTGGGTTGGGAAATAAATACAAGGACAGCAAATTCAGGTGCCGTGGATTTAGTTCAGTCCATACTGGGCCACAACCTACCCAAACAATTGAATTTATCTATTTGTCTCAACATTTTCCCCACCATTCCTTCTATTTTGATTCTGTATTTCTCTCCATTTTCTTATTTTAACTGATTTGTCTATCTGTTTACAGAATGTAGGCCCCAACTTCCTCCTATCTTACAGAATCGACACGTTGCATGGGGGATTACAATCAGGCCTTTGAGAGTAAGAAAGAACACTAAGCCCGTTCACAAGATCACCAGGTACTTATGGATCAGGAAGGCCCTCTTAATTCATCCATCCATAAACATACAGCATCCAACTGATTCCAGTGTTTCTTTCTAGTTATTTTCTATCTTTGTATGAAAAGCACTTCCTGTTATCAGCCCCAAATTTATCTTTTATTATTTTGAACTTGTGGCCCCTTGTCCAACTCTCAATTTAATTTAAGGTAGCATTCAGGATTTATCTTCTCCATTCCCTTGACTATGTTATATTCCTCTATAAGATAACCACTTAAAACCCTCCTTTCCAAGCTGAAAAAGGCAAGTCTCTCCAGTCTGTACTCATACCGTAGTTCTCTGCCAATAGGGATCAGGCTCATGGCTCTTCATTGCCTATTCATATATTTTGTCCAGTTTATTCTATGATATCTGAGATGCCTCCCCCATTCCACTCCCCCACCTAATTTGGTATTGTCAGCAAATTTGATTGATTTGCATTGAGTTTCTGAATCCAATTCATTATTTGAAGTGTAAACAGTAATGGTCCAAACACCCAGCTCTGGGGCAGCCCACTCAGTATTCCCACACCTGGCCTAGACTTTTTTTTTCCCCATTCGTTCACTGGATGTGGGCGTCACTGGCAAGGCCAGCATTTATTGCACATCCCTGCTTGCCCTTGAGAAGATGGTGCTGAGCCGTCTTCTGGAATCGCTGGTATACATCTTTGTAGCGGTTTTTGATACAACTGAGTGGCTTGCTAGGCCATTTCAGAGTCAACCACACTGCCGTGGGTTTGGAGTCACGTTGGCCAGACCAGGTAGGTACAGCAGATTTCCTTCCCTACAGGACATTAGTGAACCAGTTGTGTTTTTACAACAATTCAGTAGTTTCATGGTCACCATTATTAGCTATTTATTTGTTCCAGATTTACTTAATTAACTGAATTTAAATTCCCCAGCTGCCATGGTAGGATTTAAACTCATGTCTCCCGATCATTAATCCAGGTCTCTGGATTACTAGTCCAGGAGCATAACCACTATGCTACAGTTCCCCTCAACAAGACTTCTCTAATAAGTACCCATTGTTTTCTATGCTTCAACCAATTTCTTACTCATTACATAAGAACATCAGAAATAGGAGCAGTTGTGGGCCTTTCAGCCTTTCAAGCATGCTCCGCCACTCAATAAGATCATGGGTTGATCTTCTACCTCAATTCCACCTTCTCACACTATCCCCATATCCCTTGGTTTCCTTAGTAACTAAAATCTATCGTTCTCTGTCTTGAATATACTCACTGACTGAGCATCCACAACCCTCTGAGGTAGAGAATTCCAAAGATTCGCAACCCTTTGAGTGAAGAAATTTTTCCTCATCTCAGTCGTAAATGGCAGACCCCATAGACTGTGACCCCAGGTTCTAGACTTCCCAGCCAGGGGAAACATCCTCCCAGCATCTACCCTGTCAATCCCCATAAGAATTGTATCTATTTCAATGAGATCACCTCTCATTCTTGTAAATTCTAGGGAATATAGGCCTAGTCTGTAATCTCTCCTCATCGG
The DNA here is from genome assembly GCF_052327205.1 of Somniosus microcephalus. Taxonomy (NCBI): domain Eukaryota; kingdom Metazoa; phylum Chordata; class Chondrichthyes; order Squaliformes; family Somniosidae; genus Somniosus; species Somniosus microcephalus. The sequence goes on along the minus strand of NC_141006.1, from coordinate 51,343,126 downwards.
ACAATCCCTCCATCCTAGTGAACCTTTGTTGCACTCCCTTTAAGGCAACTATATCCTTCCTTAGGTAAGATGACCAAAATTGTACTCCGGGTGTGGTCTCACCAAGGCACTATATAATTGCAGTAAGACTTCTTTACTCTAATCCTTTTGTAATAAAGGCTAACATACCATTTGCTTTCCTAATTGCTTGCTGTACCTGCCTGTTAACTTTCAGTGATTCGTGTACAAGGACACTCCAGTCCCTCTGAATACCAACATTCCCCAATCTCTCATCATTTAAAAAATATTCTGCTTTTCTATTTTTCCTACCAAAGTGGATAACTCCACATTTCTCCACGCTATATTCCATCTACACGTTCTTGCCCACTCAATTAAGTTGTCTATATCTCTTCCCAGCCACGGGAAACATCCTCCCAGCATCTACCCTGTCAAGCCCCTTCTCACACTCCACCTTATTTCAGGTTCACAATTGAATTACTAGATTTATTCATATTCATTTTAACAAGTAAAAGCACAGACATGTCAGCACAATTTTACACAACTCTCAGGCTTTTCATAATGCACTCTGTTTTTTGCACCACAAATCTCTCTGTCCCTCCATAGAACCATAGTATTTTCCAGCACAACAGGAGACCATTTGGCCTGTCGTGCCTGTGCCGGCTCTGAAAGAGCTGTCCAATTAGTTCAACACCGCAACTTTTTCCCCATAACCCTGCACATTAGTCCTCTTCAAGTACCTGTCCAATTGCCTTTAGAAAGTATCTGTGGAATCTGCTTCCACCACCCTTTCAAGTAGTGCGTTCCAGATCTTAACAATCCTGTGTGTGAAATAAATTCTCCTCATTTCCCCTCTAGCTCTTTTTCCAATTATTTTAAATCTGTGACCTCTGGTTACTGACCTACTTGCCAGAGAAAACATCTACTTGCTCTATCAAAGGCCCTCACAATTCTGAATATCATTATTAGGTCTCCCCTTAACCTTCTCTGCTCTAAGGAGAACAAGGCCAGCTTCTCCAATCTCTCCACATAACTGAAGTCCCTTATCCCTGGTATCATCCGAGGAAACCTCCTCTGTACCCTCTCTAATGCCTTGACATCCTTCCTAAAGTGTGGTGTCCAGAATTGTACACAATGCTCCAGCTGAGGTCCAACTAGTAATTTGTAAAGTTTGAACATGACTTCCTTGTTTTTGTTTTTAATGCCCCATTTACAAAGCCATGTATCCCATATGCTCTCAACCACCTTATCATCTTGCCCTGCCATGTTAAAAGATTTGTGAATATGCACCCCCAGGTCCTTCTGCTCTTGCACTTCCTCAAAAGGACCATTTACATTATACTGCCTCCCCATGTTGTTCCTCCCAAAGAGCATCACTTCACACTTACCCGCATAAAATTGTATCTGCTATGTGTCTGCCCATTTCATTAGTCTGTCTATGTCCTCCTGAAGTCTGCTACTATCCTTCTCACTATTTACTATGTTGCCAGGTTATGTATCATCAGCAAACTTCAAAACTGTACTCCCTATACGCAAGTCCAAGTTACTTATAACAAGAAAAAGCAATTGTCCTAATACCGACCCCTTAGGGACCCCGCTGCATACTTCAATCTAGTCAGAAAAATATGCATTCACCACTACTCTCTGTCTCCTAGCCCTCAGCCAATTACGTACCAAAGTTACCACCGACCCTTTAATACCATGTGCTTCAATTTTCCAAATAATTCTGTTATGTGACACTTTATCAAATACCTTTTGAAATTCCATATATACAGCACCGACTGCACTACCTTCATCAACACTCTCTGTTACTTCATCAAAGAACTCAATCAGGTTAGTCAGCCACAATTTGCCTTTAACAAATTCATGCTGGCTGACCCTCATTAACCCATGTTTCTCCAAGCGAGAATTAATTTTGTCCTTGACAATGGTCTCTAGTAGTTTATCCACCAGTGACGTTAGACTGACTGGCCTATAGTTACCAGGTTTATCCCTCTCCCCTTTTTTGAATACAAGTGTAACATTTGAAATCCTCCAGTCCTCTGGCACCACCCCCATATACAAGGAGGATTGGAAGATTGTGGTCAGAGCTTCTGCTACCTCCACCCTTGCTTTCCTCAGCAACTTAGGATGCATCCCATCTGGACCAGGAGACCTGTTAAATAGGTTGGCATCCCTCAAAGTTAACAACTTCTTTCTATCTATTTTTATCCTATCCAATATCTCTATGCCCTCCCCCTCTACTACGAAATTAACTTCATCCTCTTTTTTTGTGAAGACAGATGTAAAGTATTCATTCAGTCATGCCATTTCTGTCCTAATCAGTCCCACCGTTCCTTTAACTATCTTTTTACTTTTTATATGTTTATAAAAGATGACTGGATTCCCTTTTATTTCTCCCACTGATCTTTGCTCATATTCTCTCTCTTACTTTCTTTTATCTTTTTTCAATTTCCCCCTGCACTCTCTGTATACTGCCTGGTTTTCTATTGTATTCTGTGCCGGACATTTTTCAGAAACCTCCTATTTCTGTTTTATTTTAACCTCTATTTCCTTCGTCATCCAGGGAGCTCTAGCTTTGGATGCCCCATCTTTCCTCACAGGAATATGCTTGGTTTGTACTAGAACTATCTCCACCTTGAAGGCTTGCCATTGCTCATTAACGGTTTTCCTGGCCAATCTTTGTTTCTAGTCCAGCTCTGCTAGATCCCGTCTCAAATCACTGAAATTGGCTCTCTTCCAGTTGGATATTTTCACCTTTTTTGTCCCTTTCCGTAACCACTTTAAACTTAATTGTATTTTGATCACTATTACCCAGCTGTTCTCCCAATGAAGCACACTCCACTTGCCCTACCTCATTCCCTAGAACTAGATCCAGCACTGCTTCCTTCCTCATTGGGCTAGAATGATACTGATTAAGAACATTCTCCTGTAGCATTTTAGGAATTCTTCACCCTCCTTGCCCTTTACTTTGTTTCTCCCCCAGCCTATATTATGGTAAGTGAAGTCCCCTACTATTACTGCTCTATTACTTTTAAATTTCTCTGAAAGTTGCCTACAGATTTGCTCCTCTATCTCCTTCTCACTATTTGGGGGTCTATAGTAAACAGTTAGCAATGTAACAGTTCCTTAACTCTAATCAAATAGATTCAGTCTTTGAACCCTCTAGTACATCGTCTCTCTGTAGAACTGTAATATTATCCTTGTTCAATATTGCCACCCCGTCCTTTCTTTTTTCCTTCCTTATCCCTCCTGAATGCATTGTGGCCAGGAATGTTTAGTTCCCATTCCTGCCCATCTTTAACCAAGTTTTCTGATATAACCACTATATCATAACCAAATGTGGTAACTTGTACCAGTAGCTAATCAACCTTATTTGTCATACCTCTTATTAGCATAGATGCATTCCAACACCATGCTAGTCTGCTTTGCTTTTTTCCTCAATCTAATTCCTGCTCTTTTTACAATATTCTTTATTCTGTTGCTGTTTGTCCCTCCCAGTTCTCTATTCACCTTGTCTCTCCTCTCTGCTGCTATGTCCTTGTTCCCCACCCCCTGCCAAATTAGTATAAACCCTCTCTACTGCACTAGTTAACCTCCCCATGAGGACATTGGTACTGGCTCACTGGCTTTTAAATTGTACAGTTAATGCACGGTCCCTTTAAATTTAAAGAAACAGGCGCCACAGAACAAAACGCAGCTTACAGGGAACATTGGTTCTGGAGTTCTCACATGGCACAGGATGTGCATGCCATGGGCCTCAGCTGTCCTGCCATGTTAGCTATTTTAGTTATTTAAAATTGTTTGTTTAGCTTTAAGGCTATTTAACTGTTTAGCTAATACTAAAACAAAGAATAACCAATAAATAAAACACCACCCACTGTAAACACTAACCACTAAAAAAAACGAATCACACTAACCACTAAACAAAATACTTTAACTTATCACTAACCATCAAAATCACTCAGCAATAAACTAAATACTTACCTGTCACTTACCCCCGCCACCCCCACTCCTCGTGTTGTGACGTCGGTTTTTGATTTTTCAGTCTATTTCAGACTCTTAACGCCACGACGGTTCCCAGTGAATCTCCGTGTTGCACACCTCTTTCTTTTGCTCTCATTTCCCCCAGCAGTCCCAAGCCCGGTGCTTATAAATCCTGTCAGTGGCTCAGAGCTTAAGTGAATTCAATATTGACATAAAAATGCTGACCTGTCTTGCAGACAGATGGGCCAATTCTAACTGGCCAAAATTCACATCCATGGTGCAGTAATGGCCTCAAAATGGAGTTGATTTACTTAATGCCGGTGGCCGCCATTTTGAAAGGGGTCTTCCCTCAGGCAGCTGTTGGCAGCGGTAGGCTTCTTTACTTTGCAAATCAAGTTCCTACGACATAGTTAAGATCCTGATTGCAATTTTACGGGACACGTGGGCGGGTAGTGTGTACTGTGCATCAGGAAGCATCAGGATGGCCACCTGGTGCCCATAGCTCGCCGGTTCTATTTAAATTAGGCCCCGACCCCCAGAGCGGGCAGCCGACTGGAGTTAAAAGCTACCCGAATGGGCAAATATTTCAACTTCGGTGGGGGTGTAAAATGGGCGGTAGAGGAAGGGCAGCCTGTTATAGGCACTGCATAATTTTCCTAACCCTTTACTTAGAAGTTGGAAGTCTGAGGATCATGAACAATACACTCTAGAGGAATTGGCACCTTTCAGCCGTCTTAAAGTGTACAGGCACAACCCTGCCTTAGCTTTTAATTTATACAAGGAAAATAAAATATATGTACAAGGCTATCCCAATGTAAATTTATACATGGCAACTGAACCTGTCATACTGAGGGAGTGCCCAGCAATGCAGACTTGATTGAGGCTGCTGTCTCTCAAGGCAACCTTAGAGGTAACAGTGACCAACTCTAGACGTAGCCACAGTAGTGTGATAATTGTAGGTCTTAGTTATTCCAGAAGAAAATATATCATATTGACTAAAGAAATGTCACTAGTCAGAGACTCATATGGCACAGAAGGAGGCCATTCAGCCCATCAAGTCCGTGCCAGCTCTCTAGAGCAATCCAGTCGGTCCCATTCCCCCGCTCTATCCCCGTTGCCCTGTGAGTTTATTTCCCTCAAGTGCCTATCCAGTCTCCCCTTGAAAACATTGAGTGTCTCCACTTCCACCACTTCTGTTGGCAGTGAATTCCAGGTCCTCATCACTCGCTGCATAAAAGCATTTTTCCTCACATCTCCCCTGCCCAAAACCTTAAATCTGTATCCCCTAGTCCTTGTACCATCCGTCTAGCCTAACCAAACCCGTCATAATCTTGTACACCTCTATCAAACCACCCCTCAACCTCCTTTGCTCTAATTAAAACAAATCCAGTTTCTCCAACCTGTCCTTATAGCTAAGATCCCCCATCCCATTCTGGTAAATCTCCTCCGCATCCTTTTAACGGCCTTCACATCCTTCCTAAAGTGTGGTGACCAGAACTGGACGCAATACTCCAGCTGTGGTGTAACCAGCGCTTTATAAAAGTTCAGCATAACTTCTCTACTTTTGGACTCAATACCTCTATTTATGAAGCACAAGATCCCATATGCTTTGCTAACCACTCTCTCAATATGTGCTGCCACCTTCAGGGACCTATGCACATTAACTCCCAGGTCCTTCTGTCCCTGCACACTCTTTAAAACTGCTCCATTAAGTGTGTATTGCCTCTTCCTGTTCCTTCTGCCAAAATGCATCACCTCACACTTCTCTGTATTAAATTCCGTCTGCCACTTGTCTGCCCATTCACTGACACCACTGTCTACCATCCTCCAATCTGAAAAACAGCTATTTACCACAACTCGCTGTTTTGTCCTTAAGCCAATTCCTTATCCAAGCTGTCACTGACCCACCTATTCCATGAGCCTCAATTTTGTTAAACAGCCTTCTATGTGGTACTTTATCAAACGCCTTCCAAAAATCTATGTAGACAACATCCATTGCATTCCCTTCATCGATCCTCCTTGTTACTTCGTCAAGTAATTCGATTAGATTATTCAAACATGATCTGCCTTTTACAAATCTGTGTTGGCTCTCCTTAATTAGCTTAAACCTCTCCAAGTGCCAGTTAATTTTTTCCTTGATTATTGTTTCTAAAACTTTACCCACCACTGATGTTAAACTGATCGGCCTGTAGTTACTCGGATTGTCCTTATGCCCTTTCTTGAACAATGGTGTCACATTTAACACTTGCCAATCCTCAGGCACCTCCCCCGCATCTAGGGAAGATTGGAAAATTATGGCAAGCCCTTCCGCTATCTCCTCTCTCAAATACCTTAGCAACCTGGGATGCAAGCCATCTGGACCAGACGACTTCTCCACTCTAAGCATACCCAGCCTTTCTAGTACATCCTGTATCAATTTTCACCCCTTCCATTGCTTCTACCGATATTTTGTCAGCATCCACCTCCTTAGGAAACACCAAAACAAAGTACTGATTGAGTATTCTAGCCTTGCCCTGCGCCTCTAAGCATATATCAACTTCTTTATCCTCAATAGACCCCACCCCGCCTCTTACTACCCGCTTACTGTTTACATGCCGGTAGAACATTTTTGGGTTCACTTTTATGTAAGCCGCCATTCTACTCTCATATTCTCTCTTTGACAATCTTATTTTCATCTTTACTTCCCCTCTCAACTTATTGTCTTTGGTCTGGTTCTCCCTTGAAGAATTCACCTGACATGCATCATACACCCTTTTTTTGTTTCATCATCTTCTCTACCTCACTCGTCATCCAAGGAGCCCTTGCTTTGGTTCCCTTACCCTTCCCTCTTGTTGGCGTGTACCTAGCCTGTACTTGGAACATCTCCTTAAAGATCACCCATTGTTGCATTACAGTTTTTCCTGTCAGTCTTTGGTTCCATTTTACCCTGGCTAGATCTTTCACATCCCATTGAAGTTAGCCCTATTCCAGTTTAGAAGTTCCAATCTAGATTGTTCCTTGCTCATCTAAATCTTAAGATACGATGATCACTCGTACCCAAGTGTTCTCCCACAGACATTTGGTTGACCTGACCCATCTCATTCTCCAGCACCAGATCCAGCAATGCCTCCTTCCGAGTTGGGCCAAGAACATACTGGTCAAGGAAATTCTCCTGAACACATTTCAGAAGTTCCTGCCCCTCCTTTATCTTTACCCTAGCATTATCCCAATCGATATTTGGGTAATTAAAGTCCCCCAATATCACCACTCTATAGCTCTTGCATATCTCTGCGATTTCCCTGCAGATTTGCTCCTCTATCTCCCTCTCACTATTTAGAGGCCTATAGAATACCCCCAATAGCATGCGATCATACCCTTTTTGCTTCACAACTCTAACCAAATGGATTCTGTCTTTGACCCCTCAAGAACATCCTCCCTTTCCAACACTACAATGTCTTCCTTAATCAGCACTGCCACCCCACCTCCATTTTTTCCTTCCCTATCTTTTCTGAACACCTTGTACCCTTGAATATTAAGTGCCCAGTCCTCACCGTTTTTAAGCCATGTTTCCGTTATTGCCCCAACATCATATTGCCACACGGCTAATTGTGCTTGTAGCTCACCAACCTTATTCACCACACTGTTTACATACATGCAGTCTAAACCCATTTTGGAATTTTTTGTAGTCTTTCTCAGTCTGCTCCTATCTAATATGGTACTACTTCTGCCTCTAGTACTACTTTCTTCTCTAGTAATATCCAACACACTCACTCTTTCATGCACTTTATTCCTCTTTTCTACTCCTATATGCTGGTGCCCATCCCCCTGCCAAGCTACTTGAAAACCTCCCCAACAGCACTAGCAAACCTCCCCACGAGAATATTGGTCCCGGCTCTGTTGAGGTGTAACCCATCTGGCTTTTACAGGTCCCATCTTCCCCAAAAATGGTCCCAAAGCCTCTGGAATCTAAAGCACTCCCTCCTGCACCATCTCTCCAGCCACGCATTCATCTGTTCTATCCTTTTATTCCTGTACTCACTGGCATGTGGCACCGGGAGTAATCCGGAGATTACTACCTTTTGAGGTCCTGCTTTTTAATCTCTCTTCTAGCTCCCTAAACTCTGCCTGCAGGACCTCATCCCTCTTTCTGCCTACGTCGTTGGTACCGATATGGACAACGACCTCTGACTGTTCACCCACCCCGCTCATTGTCCTGCAGTCGCTCAGTGATGTCCTTGACCCTGGCACCAGGGAGGCAACATACCATCCTGGAGTCATGTCTGCGGCTGCAGAAATTCCTGTCTGCTCCCCTAACTATCGAATCCCCTACCACTATTGCTCTTCCACTCTTTCCTTCCCCCCCCTGTGCAGCTGAGCCACCCCTGGTGCTATGGACTTGGCTCTGGCTGCACTCCCCAGAGGAACTATCGCCTTCACCAGTACTCAGAACAGAATACTGGTTGGAGAGCTATGCTGTTTTTACATTGTTGGTCTGTATGAGTCTTGCTCCTCACCACCTGCCCCATGACCAAGATCTTCAGCCAAAAAAATAGCCTTCTTAATTCCAACTTCGATCAACTCCTTTGAACAGCAGTGCCAATACTCAAAAAGTGCTTGCAAATCTCAATGATTTGCACAATTAAAAAAAACATTTGCACTTCTTATGGGCATTTTAAACATAAAGCTGCATTAAAAACTTCTCGCATGTAGCGGTAAGCATTTGAAAAATTTCCCAGTAATAATGGAACTTACGAGCAAATTTGAAGTTTTGTTATTACAGATGATTGCAGCTGCACAATTTTTTTCCTGTCACTGCCTGTGCTGTAGAATCCATCCCACAAATAATGCAAATTGCAAAGGACCAGGAGCAGTAGCATTTGGCAGAAAAGCTTTGAGTAGAACCAGCTCTGCAAGTTAAAAGGAGTGCAAATAGCAGTTCCTCTTACAGAAATATTTTATTGCAACAAATGGCTCTGCACTAATATATCTTGAAGGAAATAATCATTGGAACAAAACTCTTCATTGCGCACTTCCCACGTTGTTAGTTTTGGTAGTCTATCTGAAAGGTTTAATATTTCAAAAAACGGGAAGCCTTTGTAAAGTTGGTTGCGACTTCTACCCCAGTGATACTTCAGACCTCGTTCACTTCAGAATACTAACCATTCAATTTTAATACACTAGCTAGCAGATGTCCCATGGTGTTGTTAATGGTAGGTTGGGGAACATGCTTTGTAATAAGGACAGGAGCAATCCATGTATGCACCATATATTTTTTTGCTATTAAGTGCAACTTGGTGAATCTCTAATGCCACAAATGCCTCAACATCCTCAGGCCAATTACTAGCACACTCTTGTGAATGGGCAGTCTAAGCTGTCAATCTTTCTGTGAGTTGCAAGTACACATGAATTTTGAACAGCTTCAACTGTCAGAGTGATGACTGTGAGAGGCTCTGTGAATTCAAGCAGATCTCTTCTCAGAGAGGGACAAGCCTTCAATAGAACAGATTGTTTGGAATTTTAAACACACAAAATGCTGTACAGGTATGTATTATCATTTTGTTGTAATTTCTGCCATTATTTCAATTACTTGTTTCTCAGCTAGTGAATTCAAGATGGTACCCGAAAGGATTCATGGCATTCTGGAATTTTGACCAATGTTTTGGGATGAAATTCAGCAACTTATCATTGGGTATAATACTGTAATGGTTATTGTACTGGAGTTACAATACAGAGGTGATTCAAAGCCTACCATGGCAAGTTGTTCAATAAAATCGAGTAATTTGTAGGCTGGGGCCAGAAAAAATAACCATGAAAGCTGCCAGACTGTCATAAATGTTCTTCAGGGAAAAGAAAAACTGCCACCTTTATCCAGTCTGGCATAAATGAGACTACTCCAAACTACGCGGTTCACTCTTAAAACTCTCTGAATTAGTCATCAATGGCCTGAAATTATGTAGCACCGTTACCCTTACAAGGGCTGCAGTGGTTCAAGAAAGCAGCCCACCATCTGTTCAGGGCAACTACAGGTGGGCAATAAATGTGGTCTTGCCAGTGTTGTCCACATTCCAAGGCAAAAATAAAATGGCCCTTTTTGTGTGAAAACTGTAAAATAATGGCTTTGAAATGATGTGTTCCTTTACACAAGATGATGGCGGTAACCAAACAGACTGGCGATAAGATATAACCAGTTGAGCAGTAGTGGGCAGCGTGGTTTAACAGCAGCTATGTGGGTGGTTCTGCGTGGGTAGTATTCGGGGTGGTCCTGAGATATGCAAATACTGCAGAAGGAACATGGGGTTTGGTAGGACATAAAGGTATAATGTGAGATTAGGCACGAGAAGGAAGGAGATTGTGAGAGAGAGCAGGGAATTTAAAATTCTCATCCTCGTGTTTAATTCCATTCATTGCCTTGGCCCTCCCCATCTCTAGCCCTACAATCTTCTCAGAACTCTCCATTCCTCTGTCTGACCTCTAGTGCATCTCCCATCCCTTCGTCTCACCATCGGCACCAGCACATCAGCTGTCTAGGTCTTGCACTGCAAAATTCCCGAAATCCCTCCGCCTTTCCACCTCCTTCGCCTCAAAGGAAGCCCCTTAAAGCCATCTCTTTGACCAAGCTTTTGGTCACACCTCCCAATATTTCCCTCTTGGGGCTTGCATTGATTTTTGCCAAGTACGCTTCTGTGAAACACCTTGGACACTTTTCCATGCTAACGGTGCTATAAATTCGAGTTGTTGTTTAGTAACTTGAGGCTGAATGCAAATTAGCAATCTGCTTTATTTTGTAATGGTTAAATGAACGAACAGACAAACATTTGTAGTAATTTCCGTTGCACCAACTTAATTTGGGATCACTCCTCCTATCAAAGAAAACCATAAAATACACCACCGTGTCCCTGCTAGCGGGCTAAATACTCATTTTGTCCAGGCAGCCTATTCTGAACCTGACTAGTTCTATCGCAATGCAGCCTTGGTCTTTGCCTGCCTCTCTCAGTAGATGCTCCCAAATGAACACGCATATCTGTCCACTGTTCTCTAGCTTGAAAGAAGTCAGAAATTTGACCGCTGACTCTGTCCCTGCCTGGGGACTGCTTGAGCTGCCAATTAAATTGTTTACTATCTTCCCGAGATCAACGTTCCCTGGCAACTAACCCCTTATGAGCTCAAATTAACAGGGTAATCCCAATTATTTAATTAATTGTTGTTTAATTAATTTCCTTCATCTGAAAAATGTCCTTCATCTGAAAACTTGTGGTAATCCAAAACTCTGCTGCCCATGTCCTAACTCGCACCAAGTCATGTTCACCCATCACCCCTGTGCTCGCTGACTTACATTGGCTCCCTGTTAAGCAACACCTTGATTTTAAAATTCTCATCCTTATTTTCAAATCCCTCCATGGCCTCGCCCCTCCCTAACTCTAATCTCCTCCAGCTCCACAACCACCTCACCCTTCAGCTCCACAACCACCTCACCACCTCAACCAAGATATCTGCACCCCTCCAATTCTGGCCTCTTGAGCATCCCCGATTTTAATCCCTCCACCACTGGTGGCCGTGCCTTCAGACGCCAAGGCCCTAAGCTCTGGAATTCCCTCCCTAAACTGCTCCGCCTCTCTACCCTCCTCTGTATCTAGTTGAATCAATCTAGATAGATTTATCTGGCTTCTAAAACACATCTTCCAACAACAATGATTGTGTCAATTCAAATGTTTAATTAAGAGACTGTCACAGAAAACTCAGAACTTGCAGTTGACCGCTTTAATTAGAAGGTGAGGGGGTCAGAAAACGGGGAGGTGGGGCGGGGAGGAGGAGAGGAACTGCAAGAGGAAGAAGGCAGTGATGCTGAAGACACAGCACCATCACTCGATTTCACACTTGCAGCCACCAGCTCAGATACTGACACTGCGCGGACTTGAGGGTAGCACAGAGACGGGATCTGCACGTGGTGAGTCACTGGGCATGAATGGGCTGGAGCCTGGGTAGGGGGGAGGGTAGCCAGCTAATCGGAGGGTGAGGTTGCACACAGGTTCTGCTGCACAGGACTCAGTTGAGGACTTTGATGGGTGGCCTACAGAAGAATGCTGATTGGTATGCACAATGAGATGCTTGGTGCATTGGCAGGCCTGCCTGAAAGCCTGAATGCAATGTCAAGGAGCATGGAGGACTCCAACACCAACCACAAAGTGACGTTTGTGCAGTCAATGGCACCTTGTACCATGGGGAAGCCTGCTATCCTGTCGAAGCCATGTGCTCACTCTGCCTGATTCTCTCTGGCAAGAGAGAATGAAATGTATTCAGCTCTCTTTCCATACAGAGCATCAATGACGTCACTTATGCAACAGTGCACTGCAAACTGGGTGATGTTGGCAATGTTGCCTGCTCCAGCCTGAAAGGAGGCCGATGCATAAAAATTCATGGCCCGCTGACCTTCTCAGCCACTGGCAATGTCGTCCTCGCCCTGCTCTGAGGTTACAGTTCTGCCGGCAACAGGTGGCAGATTTCAGTGAGCACCTCCTGAGGGCGTTAATGTCAAAAATGGCAGCGCTGGCATCAAATCAGCATTGCAGGCTGATTGATGTCACGATCTGCGTACTCTGCATATTTCTGGTGCACGCTCCCAGCACCTGCGCTAACGACCTACTCAAAATGGTGTCCGGCATGGCCCATACTGAAAGTGAGCGCTCGCTTCTCAGACGCCATTTTGGACCTGAATTAGCACACATAGCGCCGAAAAACCAGGCACTATGGAGCCGAATTTAGCGGCAGTAGTGTCAAGTGTAAGCAGCATGAAAGAGTGGCAGTGCAATGTACCACAATGTTGTTAGACTGAAAATGTAAATGTGTGTGTGAGAGTGTTAATTAGAAAGAGAAAAGTAAGAGCAGATGCCCAAACACCCTGCTGATCGTGGCCTCCAGCTTGACTATCTCCAATACGGTGAGCTCTCTCTCTTCTGTTTTTTGTCCTCTCCTTTCAATTGTGTGCCAACTTATCCTGCTGTATGATTGTATGTGGATTAGACTGTGCCCTGTTGAAGGGTTTCAAGCTGTATGAGGCAGCTTAGCATAGAGTTCATGACAGTAGGAAGAAGCAGCTAGTGTGGCCAAGAGGGGGAAGTAATTGTGAGGGCAGTAGCAGGGTTTGAGAGTGAGTGCAAGCAGAAGGAGGTGCAATGAAATGTCCTGCTCTGATTTGAGAAGAGGCTTGGGAAGCAAAGAATTGATAATGCTAGGGCTAAAGTAGGGTGGTACAGGGGTGTGCAGAGTGTAAATGAGACATGAAGGCGATTCTTACCTTGGCAGTCCTGGTGAGGTCATTACATTTTTTCATGCACTGCAGACAGGTCCTGGGAACAATTCTTGGAGGATTTACATGTTCTGGCACTTTTTTCCATTGCTGCCGAGAGATTTGCCTGGGCACTTGTCGCCCATTGGAGGGGAAGAAGACTTCCTTCCTGCTGCTGACTTGGTCTGTGAGCACCTCCACTGAATCAGAAAATCTTGTGGCCGTGGTTGAAACCTGCTGCTCCTCAACAATGCTGTCCGCTATTCACCATCGAAAAGTGCACCTTCCCCTGCTTTTAAGTGGCGGCTAACATGCAAATTTCCTGCTTTCCCAATTGGTGAGCTGCCTATAGGGAGCGTGATTAGCGTTAGCAGCTCAACTGCATTTAAATTAGGCCTGGCCACGAAAACTTCACCGGCCCCCTCCCCACCTCCTGCCTAATCCATCAGGTGGGCAGGACACACACCCTGCCCACTGCCCACCCAGTGGGCTGGATTTTAACTCAGGTGCGGGATGGTGTCGTGTTATCCGCATTTCGTGTTATCCACCTGAATCTAAATGGATGTGGGAGATTGATGCAATTTTAACTTAATTGTCCAATTGATTTCCAACGTGTGGGAACCCTTGGCAAATGGGTTTTTCCTGACTGAAAGTCGCCTCCGATGACGTCATCATTGCTGCTGCATTTAAGGTCTACAGCAAGCCTTGCTTCTTCTGCACACTGCCAAGCTTTTTGCCTGTGGAGTATGAGAGACCTGCAGGAAAGATGACTAGCGGGAGACCCAGATCAGCTCCTCGTGTTGACGAGGTGGCCCTGCAGGCATTAGTAGATGGGGCTACAGCCAACAGGGAGGTGCTCTTTCCTACTACAGGGAGGAAGAGGCCTCCCAAGCAGACCAAGGCAGTGTACATGCAGGTGGCTGAGGAGGTCAACTCCTTGGTAGTTACCCGCAGAACCTGGATATAGTGCTACAAGAGATTTCATGACCTTCTCCGCACTGGAAAAGTGAGTATGATTTTCCCATCACCCTCAATCTGATCCCCATTGCCTTTCCTCACCAGCACTCAGCTTCAGCAATCTCTTCCTCCACATCCCACTTGACACTGACATCCATGCACCCTTACCCATTCCCTTTCTCTCTATGGTCACATTCCCATAACTATTCGACTATGCAGCCCTCACACTCCCTAACACTGTGATGCTATGCAAACAACTGACAACACACAGGGAGGGCCCTTGGTCTTGCCACCTCACTCCATCTTTGTCTCCTTCTAAGTATCGATGCTATGGAATCTCTACACTCACATCTTCATTCTCACTCAACCTCCACTTGTCTCCCTCTTTGCAGGAAAAGAGAGCTCACAATAAAAGAGAGCGAGGACAGGAGGAGGGACAGCCTCATTAGCCCACCTGACCCCCTGGGAGGAGGTGGTCCTGGAAATCATGGGAGTAGAGGAGGATGCGCAAGTGGGGGACGGACAGACGGGTGCAACACAGCAAGCTGGTGACAGAAAAGTTTCCCATCTCTCTCATTGGCATTGCATGAGTCGCTGATAATGATTCTGAAGCTCTATCAGATGGAATTATGAGCATCTGCTATATGCAATGTACATGTAACCTTGGCATCACATCTCTGACTCTTTCCTTTACTCCCCCACAGGACCATCACAAGCATCCGTCCCCACAAGCCAGGAAGAGCAGGCTGAGCAGCCAGACTCCTCAGAGGAAGCTGCAACCTCTGAGGGCGCAGCGTCAGCAGAATACAGCACACCCAGCACCAGCGCAGACACTCACACCTCGGTGGGACCTTCGGGACATAGAGTAGTGTTGTCACCTGGTGTATCACAGCTCACAAGTGAGCATCAGCAGATTGTGGAGACAGGGACAGCAGTGGAGAGTCCTAGTCGGAGGTCACAGGACTCTACCAGCTCGGCTCAGTTGCATGTCGACCCTCTGCTTCTGGGTCCATCCATAAGATCAGCGGTGCTGGAACTCCAGGAACAGTTGCAGGAGTCTCTGGCAGGTTTTGTCTCCAGGGTCGCTGCAAGTGTGGAGCGAATGGAGGAGTCCATAGCGACCATGAGCAGAGACTTTGTGGAGTCATTGGCGCATGAACGCATCATGACGGAAAGGATGGCAACCTCCCTCGAACGGATGGCAACTGTAGACGAGAGGATGGCTTCGGCCATGGAGGAGATAAGTCACCAGAGTGCTGAAAACATGGTGAGTGTTCATAATAGAATAACATCTCTGGAGGAGTGATGGTCATCTATTGAACTGAGAAACCAGACTGTGATGTATTGTGTGTTCTCCTCCAACCTGTGGTGGCGCTGTCACAGCAGATAAATGGTTGGGTGTTCTCTTGGTTAAGTTTAGCACTCTTTGTTTGGAACTCTCCAGAAATTTCCTTTCCTTCCTGAATAAAGCACTTCATGTTTGAATCTCTGGGTTCTGAGTTCTAATTGTTTCTAGGTAGAAAGGTACCGACAGAACAAAGTGGCGACGAGGATGGGATGAATCTGCGTTGTGGGAACTTTCTTGTTTTCGACTACAAAACAGTCGGAACAGAGATTGCAGCATCACATTAACGTTACGGGTGCAGTGAGTAAACAGAAATTTTAATTTGAAACGTGAGATGGCTACTATATTAGGAAACATCGGTGATTTTGATGAAAATGTGGAGCAATGGAGTACTTATACGGAACGTTTTGACTATTTTGTATTGGCGAATGCGGTGGCAAACGAAAAGGTCGTGCCTACCTTTTTGAGTGTAATGGGGCCGAAGACATTCAATTTAATTCGCAGCCTTGTGCAGCCAGATAAGCCAGGAACGAAAACATATAAGCAACTAGTGGAAATTCTTGGAGCACATTTTTCACCAAAACCTCTGGTTATTGCTGAGAGATTTAGATTTCACAAACGGAATCAAGAGGAGGGGGAATCAGTGATGATGTTTATTGCTACTTTAAAAGGTTGTCAGAACACTGCGAGTTCAAGGAGGTGCTGAATGACACCATTAGAGACAGACTTGTGTGTGGTCTGCAAAGTGCAGCCACACAGAAGCGCCTCCTTACTGAGGACAACCTTACTCTTGAAAAGGCCATTGAAGTTAGTGTCTCCATGGAGATGGCAGAAAAGGAGGCTCACCAGTTGAGTTCAACAGGGAGAGTTCACAAGGTGTCGTCTGAGCCTAAAAGTGCGCGGAACGGCACATGTTACCGTTGTGGGAAAACGGGCCATCACGCTAATGACTGCTGGTGTACGGAGCTGGAATGCCGAAATTGTGGCAAAAAGGGCCACATTGAACGCGCCTGTAGAGGTAAAAAAAGAACAGACAGAGCTGGGAAGCATGAAAGCAAAATGTCTGTATTTGGACAAGAGAGGAAAAAGAGTGTTCATTCAGTGCAGTATGATGGAAGAAGCAAAACAGAGGGGAGCGACACCTCTGAGGAGGAAGAGGTGCACATACTGACGGTTGCAGGTGGTCCAAATGGCTACTGGGTGTCACCACTGGTGGAGGGACAATCAGTGCGGATGGAGGTGGACACAGGCGCAGCTGTGTCCCTTGTTTCAGACACTGTCTACAACAAAATGCTAAAGCATCTTACCCTTCAGCCAACAAACATTGTGCTAAAGACGTATACCGGCGAACCTGTGGCCATGAGAGGCGCCATTGAGGTGACAGTTAAATTGAACGGACAGACTGCGAAACTGCCACTATATGTGGTAAAGGGATATTACCCATCGCTACTGGGACGTGCGTGGCTAGAGAAAATCATGCTGGACTGGCCTGCAGTCCGCATGATGTCAAAAGGGGAGTCAGGTCTGACTGCAGTGTTAAACAAACATGCAGAACTCTTCAATGGGGAACTTGGGAGCATGAAAAAGATCAGCGTGAGGCTGGACATTAAACCTGACAGCAAGCCGAAGTTTCACAAAGCCCGACCTGTACCCTATGCAATTAGGCCAAAAGTTGAGGCTAACTTGGAGGCCTTAGTCAAGAATGGAGTCCTGGAGCCTGTGAGCGTGAGCAAATGGTCCACACCCATTGTTCCTGTCCTGAAAAAGGATGGATCTGTTCGAATCTGCGGGGATTTTAAAGTCACTATTAACCCGGTGCTGTCTGCGGAACAGTACCCTCTTCCCCTCATTGATGATCTTTTTACGTGCCTGGCCGGAGAGCAAAAGTTCAGCAAAATAAACTTATGCCAGGCTTATCTACAAATGCATGTCGATGACAAATCAAAGGAGCTGCTGACAATTGTGACACACAAGGGGCTATACAGGTACTGCCGCCTTCCATTTGGAATTACGTCGGCCCCTGCTCTATTCCAAAGGGCAATGGATCAGATTTTGAGTGGACTGCCAGGAGTCCGGTGCTACCTGGACGACATCCTTGTCACTGGGACAAATGAGGAGGATCATCTTCTGAACTTGGATGCAAAACTACAACGACTGAAAGAGTATGGACTCAGAGTTCGTAAAGACAAATGTGAATTCTTTCAGTCTTCAGTTGAGTACCTGGGGCATGTGATTGACGCTACTGGCCTGCATAAGGCGCCGTCAAAGGTCAAGGCGGTCGTGGAGGCCCCAGCACCCCAGAATTTGAGCCTGTTACATTCATTTCTGGGGCTACTTAACTACTATGGCAAGTTTATTCCAGACTTAGCAACATTGCTGAAGCCGTTACATCAGTTGCTATGTCAAGGCAAAACATGGAAATGGACTGAACTGTGCAACGAAGCTTTCGCCCAAGCAAAGAAAGCATTGCTGAAATCGGAGGTCCTGAGACACTTCGACCCAAAGCTACCTGTGCAGCTAGTATGTGATGCGTCACCATATGGTGTGGGAGCAGTCATATCCCACATCATGCCTTCTGGTGAAGAGAAACCTATCGCCTTCGCATCACGCACCTTGAACAAGGCCGAGAGTAACTATGCATAGATTGAGCGCAAGGCCTTGGGAATCGTTTTTGGAATTCGAAAATTTCATCAGTACCTGTTTGGGAGAAGGTTCACACTTCTGACGGACCACCGTCCATTGACTTCAATCTTCGGGCCCCACACCGGAATTCCATCTCTTGCTGCAAGCAGGATGCAAAGGTGGGCTTTACTGTTGTCAGGACACACATACGACATCAAATATCGCAAATCAGACTTGCACGGCAACGCAGATGGTCTCTCGAGGCTACCCTTGCCTGTTACTCCCCCAGAGCCTCGTCAGATAGACATCTTCTACTTTAGACAAGTGGAGGGAGCACCTGTCACTGCAGTTCAGGTGCGAAGGTACACCCGCAACGATCCAGTCCTGTCTGAGGTAATGGACGATGTCATTCGAGGGAGAGTGATAGGAGATTCTCCTAGTTTGAAACCTTACGTTTCAAAAAGAAATGAGCTCTCCATCCAGGCAGGTTGTCTTCTTTGGGGACGTCGTGTCATCATTCCATCACCTCTGAGGGAACCTATACTGCACAACTTCATACAGGCCACAGTGGGATGGTTCGGATGAAGGAAATGGCAAGAAGCTACTTCTGGTGGCCAGGTCTCGATGGAAATATTGAGGAGAAAGCCAAAACATGTTCCCCATGTCAAAGGGTCCAGAATGTTCCACAGCTGGCAACCCTACATCCCTGGGATTGGCCTGCAGAAGTGTGGCAGCGAGTACATGTGGACTTCGCCGGTCCTTTCAAAGAGAAGATGTTTGTGGTGGTTGTGGACGTTCGTAGCAAGTGGCCGGAGGTCACTGTGATGAGGTCTACCATGGCAGAGAAAACAATTGAGAAACTTGGTGAGATGTTCAGCCGTTATGGCTCACCGGAACAACTCGTAAGTGACAACGGTCCACAATTTGTATCACAGGAGTTTGCAACCTTCCTGCATGTGAATGGTGTCCAACACATCAGGTCTGCGCCCTATCATCCCTCTACTAACGGCCTGGCAGAAAGGTTCGTGCAAACTTTGAAGCACGCCTTGAAGGCATCGCAAGGTCAGGGTTCAATCCACCAACGTCTGAATAGCTTCCTGTTGTCCTACAGGAACGAGCCGCATGCCACAACCAAAACTTACCCCGCTTCACTCATGATGAGGAGGCAGTTGCGGACAAGTTTTGACTTACTCAAACCTCCAAGGGCAGAACAGGTTGTCCATTGTCAACAACAAGCTTAAGTTGAAAAGAGAGAGAAAAGAGCCAAGGAGAGACGGTTTCACACTGGAGAGCACGTCCTAGCTTGAAACTACGACACTGGACCGAAATGGGTTCCTGCTACAGTGATCGCGCAGACGGGCCCTGTGTCTTACACGGTTGAGACTGCCGAGGACGTCGTCTGGAGAAGACACACAGATCAACTGTTGCTAGGAGCAGAGACAGCCACAGAGGCTCCAGCGGCTGGTTGGCCTGAACTGTTTCCGGATGATACCGCAAACCAGCATCCTTTGCCACAGTGCTCTTCTCCAACACAGGAAGTCATAGAGACTGTTCCACCTGTGCAAACTCCTGATTTTTGACTGACACAGGCACCTTCTCCATCCAGGCCTGTGTCAATGCCTACTGCTGTGGAAGCCAGCGAAGACCGCCGGTATCTTGTCAGAGAGCGGCGGCCTCCAAGACGCTTGGATCTGTAGACTTAGTGACTTACCCACAAGACTGGGGCAGAATAAACCCCAGGGTGAAGTCAGGGTTTGAGGCAGTCTACCTCTACCCTTGGTTAGTTGAGTGCATTGAAAGTAACTTACCTGTTGAGGAATAATGTGGACCTTTCATTTAAGAGGGGAGGAATATGTTATGTATTGTGTGTTCTCCTCCCACCTGTGGTGGCGCTGTCACAGCAGATAAATGGTTGGGTGTTCTCTTGGCTAAGTTTAGCTCTCTTTGTTCAGAACGCTCCAGCACTTTCCTTTCCTTCCTGAATAAAGCACTTCATGTTTGAGTCTCTGTGTTCTGAGTTCTAATTGTGTCTAGGTAGAAAGGTACCGACACAACAAGTACCTTCACCACACGGACTACAGCAGTTCAAGAAGGCAGCACACCACCACTTTATCAAAGGCAATTGGGATGGGCAATAAATGCGTCCGTTGCCAGCGGCGCCCACATCCCATGAATGAATAAATTAAAATCAATTTTAAATAATTGGATGGCTAATCCAATATCGCTCATTTGACACCATCAGCCAAGATCAAAATTACCCCCATTGTGTGTAAAAATTATGGTAAATTTTTTTTTTTGGTGCTGGGAGAATTTTTGCTCCAGATTTCTGCACAAACTTTCTCTGGTAACATGGGTGTCCTGCTTAGCTTGCCTTTGTTGCTGGAAGACCGGGAAGAGGAATAGCAGCAAGCAAGATTGGAGAGACCTAGAGCTGTGGGGAGAAGAGGGCGAAGGAGGGGAGGGTGCAAGAGGGCTTACACTGCGCGAGTTAACAGGACCAGAACTTTGTACCTCCAGTTAAATAAGGAAATGTGTATCCGACAGCTCCGCTTCACCAGGGAGGCGATTACAGAGCAGCAACTGCAGCCCAGCACCACGCCACATATTCCATGCCTCAGGCTGCAACATGAATTTGCAGTGCATTCCTGAAACAAGCAGGTTATGGATGCGCTTTTCGCCAAAGCAAATGGCTTCATCTCCTTTCCTATGGAGGCAGTAAAGTAGGAAAACAGGCATGTGACAGAATCTCAGGTTTCCTCCAGGTGCAGGGTATAATTAACTGCACCACTATAACTTTGTGAGTTCCTTTTCAAGACCCTGCAGTGTACATGAACAAGAAGGGCTTTCATTCACTGAACATACAGCTGGTGTGCAATGATGGGCAGCGCATCATGCAGATCTGTGCCCGATTTCCTGGCAGTTGTCATGATGCCTTTGTCCTGCACCAGTCTCAATTCCACCTCTCTTCCACCCATTGGTCAAGCTGACTACTTGGGGACAAGGTTTTTCCCATGGACACGTGGCTTATGACAGCTGTCAGGAACCTGAGCACAGAAGCAGAGGAGTGATAGAATCAGAGCAGCGTTAGCACCAGAGCTCTGATTAAGCGAAGCATTAGCATCCTGAAAGAGGGGTTTCGCTGCTTGGATAGGCCTGGAGGCGACCTGCAATACATCCCTGAGAAAATCTCCAAAATCATTGTAGTTTGCTGCATGCTCGAATACCTTTGCCCTTCAAAGGGGACAACCCTTAGAGCCACCTGTGGAGGAAGATATAGGGGCAGGGTTGCTAATCCTTGCGGATTGTCCCGAGAGTCTCCAGGAATGAAACATTTTTTAAAATGTGTATCTTTTTCATTTTCTTTCAACACTTCTATTTATTGGTAATAAAAATATTGGAGTTGGGGAAAAAGGCTGTTTGACTGACAGTAAAGAAATTTTCCAATTGGGTGAGGAAGATGCTGTTTGTTTTCCAATTGGTGTGGGAAGGCAGTGTGCTGCGAGGACGTGTCGAGCAACCAATGGCAGGAGCGTGGGGATAGGGCGATTGAAGACAGGGGGTTATATGATGAAACCTCCCGGAATACGTTCAACCAGAGTTGAAAACCTATGTAGTTATGCAGGGGCAGGAAGAACAGAAAGACACTGAGGATGTCAAGGAGGAGCAAGGGCCAACAATCCTGCCAGCTGCCAGAGCTGTATGGCAACAGATCCTGGAGGAATGCTTTTGTTGAATCATGGTTGACCTCACCATCCTCCTCCAACGCTTCTTCTCTGTTGACCAGCTGAGTAGGACTGTCCTTGCCTGGTTCCACTCTTACCTATCCAGTCACAGCCAGAGAATCTCCTGCAATGGCTTCTCTTCCTGCCCCCACACCTGTACCTCTGGAGTCTCCCAAGGATCTATCCTTGGCCCCCTCCAATTTCTCATCTACATGTGCACTCCCAAACTGTTCCCAGTGGTCCAGGGATCTAGAATAAGGTGATGTAGATATAAGATTAAATGTTGGAGATTTCGGCCAGAGAACAAGAGAAACTTTTTTTTTTGCAGAGACTTGTACATCCGTGGAAGGCAGTAGCAGAATTAATGATTCAAGCAGACATTTAAGATTAGGTTAGATAGGTGGTTGAAGGGAAGGAGAATAAAGTGATACGGGAACTGAATGGGCATATGGGGTTAGGACTACTACTCGAGTGGAAGATAAATAGATATAACTTCCTGCTAGACAATCTTTATTCTCTGAACTTTCTTTTCCTTACCAAAAATGATGCCTGCACCTTTAAGCTGCTGCAGTGCTTTAAATCTTGCAGCAATGTGCTGGTTCCGACCCCCAGCTCCATATCCGAGGCATTTTAACGACTGGCGCGCATCCAAATAATTACAATGATGCTGACACTGGAAATTCTCCCAGGAATAGCGCTCATTATGTCAGGTGGCCAGAAATCCCGCTCTCCCTTACTTCTGGTCAGACTTGTAGCCAATTGGAAAATCCTGACTGTAAAGTCTCTCGGGTCTGCAGCTCCCCTCCGGTCTCGAGGCCTTCTGGCTGCTGATTGAGGTTTGAACTGCTGGGAAGGGGTGGGGGGAGGAATTAGAAAACTAAGATCCGTGGACTATCTTTTATTATTCTGCCTGCCCTCGGAACCCTCGCAGACCTCTGGTCAGCAGGGATTCTGGGGCACCCCACAGCACCATTTCTCCTGTGTGCTTATGCACTGGGGTGCCCAGCAAGCATTCCCAGTGGGAAATTAGGCAGGAGGTTGGGAACGTCCCGTTCCGGGTCATTAAAATAGAAAAACTCTGGAAATCCCTGGGTTATGTCAAAGGGGGGAGGGGAGGAGATCTGCATCTCCACCCATTTTACTGACCTTTGCACCCAGGGAAGGCTCAGTTCTTTGGAGCAAAGGTCTGGAAAATCGGCCCTGTAATACTTTGCAGCGTTGTGGATTGATTTTACAATTGGCGATACAAATATGCAATAAAAATCCTGAAGTAAATAACTTTAGATTGAACCTTTTCTTTTTTAGATAATAAATCCACAATGGACAACAATGAAGAAAACAAGCAAACTTTCGAGTATTTTCAACACAATGGCATCACGTTTATTTCACCACTACACACAGTTGAACACTTAGAATGGGTGAAAGATTTCAAAATGGATCAAGATACTCCGCTCATTGTTACTTACCCCAAATCTGGTCAGAATATCTCATAATTGATAAGGCTGTGTCCAGAGTTGCTGCACAATTAATTTCCCCCTTTAATTTCCACCCTCTATTTGTGAACCACCACCTTTTGCAGTGGGATTGCATCCACAAGCTCTGGCTGCCCTCCAGCACCTTGCCCAAGTGTTTATTTTGTATTTCACAGCTCAGACAGCGAGTGTCAGTATGTCATAGGGAGCATCACATCTAAGCCTAATACTGTCCTTGCCCAGTGACCACAAAATCTCCTTCTCGTTGAATAGTGATTAGGAGCGAGAAACGTTTATGGATTTATTCCTCATGCCCAGGGATCTTGAAGCCAATTATAAAAACACTACTGTTGCTCCAGTTGAGATTAGCTAACTTAGCACAGACCATGAATCAAATCTGGGTTTGTTGCAGGTTTATACGACTCCATTCAAATCTAGGCAGTGCACAAACCAACCAAGCCATAGAGGGCAACAGAATCCATTTTTATGATATATTGATAAGAAGTAAAGAGCCTGTGTGTTAAAATGTATTTTTATAGCATAGTTGATTCTGAAAATATTCAACATGCAAGGAGGTTTAAAACAAGAGCTGCAGGATTTGCCTAACATGGGCCATCATGCCATCCTTCAATATCTAAATATGTTACTATGATTGACATGTAGCCCATGGCTAACAAGTCAAGCAATGTAAGAATCCAAAACACACAGTACTAAAACTGCTTTCCATTGAATGTCTTTATAATGGACACTATTATAAAGAATCCATTTAACAGCCAAATTATTTAACGTGCACATCACAAAATTAATCATGCAACAGCTGTGGGCAACTGCAACTTAAGTTTCTCAGTTTGATACTTTAGTAAGAATGAAAGAATTTGCATTTATACAGTGCCTTTCACGCCCTCAGGACATACCAAAGCACTTTATGGCTATTGAAGTGCCTTTGAAGTGGTCACTATTATAATTTAGGAAACGTGGCAGCCAATTTGCACACATCAGTGAGATAAATGACCAGATAATCTGTTTTTGGTGATGTTGGTTGAGGGATAAATGTTGTCCAGGAGATTCAGAGAACTCCTACGCACTTCTTCAAAAAGTGCCATGGGATCTTTTATATCCACCTGCGCAGGCAGATGGAGGCTTGGTTTAATGTCTCATCTAAAAGATGGCAACTCTGACAGAGCAGCACTCCCTCAGTACTGCACTGAAGAGTCAGCCTCAAGTCTGGAGTGGGGCTTGAACCCATGACCTTCTGATTCAGAAGCAAGGGTGCTACCACACCCTCAACAGGTGCCAACTTATCCAGAAAGAAGTAAAAACCAACATGCCATCACCTCAGGATCACATTTTCACTCACTGGGGCAAGGCAGTTGCGTTGCCTGCTTGATACTGGTGTCGGGAGGTCTGACCCCTTTTTGGTTACGGCTTCATTTAATTCCTCCCGGCGAGCTGCAGGCACCAAACGGGCACCTTGCCTGTTGTGGGAGGGTGGGAATTGCCTGGCTCTCACGCTGGGCCAGACTGGGGAGAAAAGCGATCCCAGGGAAGGCCTGGAAAGGGCTAGCAGTGGGCCAGAGTTTTTACATGGGCCCAGGAGGAGCAGTCCCCCTCCTTCGGGCTCCACCAAAAAAAAATTACATTTTGTGAGCGGCCTTCAGTGGTCCCTTTAGGGCCACTGGTTAGGTCTCGCAATGCCTGACACAAATAGGCGGCGGATGCAGGATGCACGCTTGGCCCATTTGTATCTGATAATTGCAATCGGGGTTCTACAACTGGTGTCGGACCCTGATTTACATATTTAAGCAGCTTCTCGCCTAAACTGTTATAATTGGCATTCCCTGTAAATTCCTCTTGTCCTCAGAGAGCTTTAGGATAAGGAAGAGTTGCAGAGGAATAATCAGAGGGAGATCTGTAAAAGACGGTCTTCTGACCCATTGACAGTCCAGGGTGGAAGTTGGGCACAGGAGGCCCGACAGAGGCCGAAGCGCTGGTGGGTTCTGGAATCACCAAATCTCTGCTCAGAATCTCCAGGCTGTGTATTCTCTTTGTGGCCCAGGATTGGTTCATCTTCTGCCTGCCCAAATATTGTCCCTGACATTAGAGGGGGCAGGGCCTAGGGTAGGACATTTCTACACCATGAATTCTCTCAGCCCTGGCCTCCTTAGTCCTGAGTGACCTTGATGTTGGAATGAACCCAACATACAAGTCATGGGACCTACTGGTGTCCTGGCCTGGAAGAGCTGGAAATTCATCCAGTGCCTGATGGGATAGGCAGATAGGCTGATCTGCCCATCTGCCAGCACTTGTTTCAGTGGGCACCCCCATGATACCATCTGGCACCGCATTTACCGTGCTCTCTGCCAGCAGATGTCCAAGATACACCCATGGTGTTGTGTCACTTGCCTCTCTCATGCAAGTGCTGTGCTCTTGCCCTAACCCCAGGTACCTTGGTGGGTTCATGAGTGGAAGCCTCGCCCTTATGCCAGGGGAGTGGGGCCAAGGATTTACTGCCCCAAACCGCTTTACCGCCAGGAAGTGAGTTACCAAATTCACTGATGTTAAACAGGCCTTCATTGATGATGTTACATTTCAGCAGCAATCCATGGAAAATGTGATGGAAAGAATTTATATGACTTTGAAACCCTTAATGAGGCTGGCATATGCCATTTGTGTAGGTATTTAGAACACCCAATACATTTCAAACACTTAATAGTGGGCAGTGTGCTCCTGGCACTTTCAGAGCAATGACATAGAACGTACTCTGGTTGGGGGGCTTCAATGTCCATCACCAAGAGTGGCTCCGTAGCACCACTACTGACCCAGCTGGCCGAGTCCTGAAGGACATAGCTGCCAGCCTGGGCCTGCGCCAGGTGGTGATGGAAGGTGTTGTCGACAGTGCTATCAAGGGCACTTACTCACCAATAACCTGCTCACTTCTGCTCAGTTTGGATTCCGCCAGGACCATGTGGCTCTAGACCTCATTACAGACTTCGTCCAAACATGGACGAAAGAGCTAAATTCTAGAGGTGAGGTGAGAGTGACTGCCCTTGACATCAATGCAGCATTTGACCGAGTGTGGCATCAAGGAGCCCTAGTAAAATTCAAGTCAATTGAAATTGGGGGAATACTCTCCACTGGCTTCCCTCCATCATAGGGTCAGAAGTGAGGATGTTCGCTGATGATTGCACAGTGTTCAGTTCCATTTGCAATTCGTCAGATAATGAAGCAGTCCATGCCCGTATGTAGCAAGACCTGGACGACATTCAGAATTGGGCTGTTAAGTGGCAAGTAACATTCACGCTACGCTACACAAGTACCAGGCAATGACTACCTCCAATAAGAGAGAGTTTAACCACTGTCCCTTGACATTCAATGGCATTAACATCGTCGAATCCCCTACCATCAACATCGTGGGGGTCACCATTGACCAGAAATTTAACTGGACCAGCCACATAAATATTGTGGCTACAAGAGGTCAAAGGATGGGTATTCTGTGGCGAGTGTCTCACCTCCTGACACCCTGAAAGCCTTTCCACCATCTACAAGGCACAAGTCAGGAGTGTGATGGAATACTCTCCACTTGCCTGGATAAATGTAGTTCCAACAACACTCAAGAAGCTCAACACCATCCAGGAAAAAACAACCCGCTTGATTGGCACCCTATCCACCACCTTAAACATTCACTCCCTCCACCACCTGCCCACCGTGGCTGCAGTGTGTACCATCTATAAGATGCACTGCAGAAACTCGCCAAGGCTTCTTCGGCAGCACCTCCCAAACTCGCAATCTCCAGCACCTAAAAGGACATGGGCAACATAGACATGGGTACACCATCACCTTCAAGTCGCACTCCATCCTGACTTGGAAATATATCGCCAGTCCTTCATCATTGCTAGGTCAAAATCCTGGCACTCTCTCCCTACTGTGGGAGTACCTTCACCACACGGACTGCAGCGGTTCAAGAAGGCAGCTCACCACCACCTTCTCAAGGGCAATTAGGGATGGGCAATAAATGCTGGCCATTCCAGCGATGCCCACATCCCGTGAATGAATGAAAGAAAACATTCCCCCAAGTATTCTGATCTTCCTGCATTGAGTGCACATGTGCACCACTGGCACAAAGCATGAAACAGTCTCCCCTTGTAACCACAGAGATGCTACTTTTGTGACGATATTGCTATTAATAATGAAACTCACAGAAATCTTATTCATAAAGTTAATAAGAAATGACATCATAGACTTGAAGAAGAAGCTCCCCTCACCAACTTTGCGAAAGTAAAGTACCATTTTCCAACCTGCTTTTACCAGTAATTATTTTATGCCCTTTGATTCAGGAACTACTTGGATGCAGCAGATCACAAGTCTGATTTTAACCAGTGGCAATATTGATTCTGTAAAAGACAACATCCTCTATGAAAGAGCTCCATGGGTGGACCATGCCACGTTCAAGCCAGGTTGCACTGACTATCAGCTGTTGACAGCACACTTGAACTACCACATGGCTCCAAATACCGTGAAAAACAAAATGATCAAGGTGTGTTTTTACCAAACTTTAACTAGAACTAGAACATAATAAGAGTTGCTCGATACATTGATATTGCATTTTGTTACCTGTAGCTATATTGACCAATATATTTTTCAGCAATGGTTACATTTTTTGAATTATTATCTGGTTCAAATGTGCAGAAAACAAACACTGATCCTACTGTTGCTATAATGTTCTAGCAGCATATTGGTGATATTTCTTTAGTCAATGGGATATATTTTCTTCTGGAATAACTAAAACCTACAATTATCACACTACTGTGGCTACTTCTACTGCTGATCAATGTTACCTCTATGGTTGCCTTGAAAGACAGCAGCCTCAACCAAGTCTGTGTTGCTGGGCACTCCCTCAGTATGACAGGTTCAGATGCCATGTATACATTTACATTGGGGTAGCCTTGGACATAGCTTTTAATTTATAAAAGAAAAATAAAATATAAGGCAGGGTTGTGCCTTTAAGCTTTAAGACAGCTGAAAGATGGCAATTCCTCTAGAGTGTATTGTTCTTGATCCTCAGACTTCCAACTTCTAAGTAAACGGTTAGGAAAATTATGCAGGGCCTATAACAAGCTGCCCTTCCTCTACCGCCCATTTTACACGCCCACCGAAATTGAAATATTTGCCCATTCGGGTAGCTTTTAACTCCGGTCGGCTGCCCATTCTGGGGGTCTGGGCCTAATTTAAATAGAACCGGCGAGCTAAGGGCACCAATTGGCCGTCCTGATGCCGCCTGATGCACAGTACATACTTCCCGCCCACGTGTCCCTTAAAATTGTAATCAGGATCTTAACTACATCATAGGAACTTGATTTGCAAAGTAAAGTAGCCTACCGCCGCCAACAGCTGCCCGAGGGAAGACCCCTTTCAAAATGGTGGCAGCTGGCATTAAGTAAATTGACTCCATGAACTTGAATTTTGGCCAATTAGAGTCATAGATCTATACAGCACAGAAAGAGGCCCTTCGGCCCATCATGTCCGCGACGGCCATCAAGCCCTATCTATTCTAATCCCATTTTCCAGCACTTGGTCCATAGCCTTGTATGCTATGGCATTTCAAGTGCTTATCTAAATGCTTCTTGAATGTTGTGAGGGTTCCTGCCTCTACCACCCTTTCAGGCAGTGAGTTCCAGATTCCAACCACCCTCTGGGTGAAAAGATTTTCCTCAAATCCCCTCTGAACCTCCTGCCCCTTACCTTGAAACTATGCCTCCTGGTTATTGACCCCTCTACTAAGGGTAAAAGTTCCTTTCTATCTACCCTATCTATGCCCCTCATAATTTTGTACACCTCAATCAGGTCCCCCCTCAGCCTTCGCTGCTCTAAGGAAAACAACTCCAGCCTGTCCAGTCTCTCTTTATAGCTGAAGCACTCCAGGTAATATCCTGGTGAATCTCCTTTGCACCCTCTCCAATGCAATCACATCCTTCCTATAATGTGGCGACCAGAACTGCACACAGTATTCCAGCTGTGGCTTAACTAGCGTATTGTACAGCTCCATCATAACCTCCCTGCTCTTATATTCTATGCCTTGGCAAATGAAGGCAAGTATCCCATATGCCTTTTTAACCACCTTATCTACCTGTCCTGCTGCCTTCAGGGATCTATGTACATGCACACCAAGGTCCCTCTGATCTTCTGTCCTCCCTAGGATCCTACCATTCATTGTGTATTCCCTTGCCTTGTTAGTTCTCCCAAAATGCATCACCTCACACTTTTCAGGGTTAAATTCCATTTGCTACTGTTCTGCCCATCTAACCAACCCGTTTATGTCGTCCTGTAGCCTGAGGCTTCCCTCCTCGCTATTTACCACTCCACCAATTTTCGTGTCATCTGCGAACTTACTGATCATACCTCCTACATTCATATCTAAATCATTAATGTACTCTACAAACAGCAAGGGACCCAGCACCGATCCCTGCGGTACACCACTGGACACAGGCTTCCAGTCACAAAAACAACCTTTGACCATCACCCTCTGCCTCCTGCCACTAAGCCAATTTTGGATCCAATGTGCCAAATTGCCCTGGATCCCATGGGCTCTTACCTTCTTGACCAGTTTCCCATGCGGTACTTTGTCAAAAGCCTTACTGAAGTCCATGTAGACTACATCAACTGCACTACCCTCATCCACACACCTAGTCACCCCCTCGAAAAATTCAATCAAATTGGTTAGACATGATCTCCCCCTGACAAAGCCATGCTGACTATCCCTGATTAATCCTTGCCTCTCCAAGTGGAGACTAATTATGTCCCTCAGAATTTTTTCCCAATAATTTCCCTACCACTGATGTTAGGCTCACTGGCCTGTAATTCCCTGGTTTATCCCTACTACCCTTCTTGAATAATGGTACTACGTTAGCTGTCCCCCAGTCCTCTGGCACCTCCCCTGTGGCCAGAGAGGTTCTGAAAATTTGTCAGAGCCCCTGCAATCTCTTCCCTTGCCTCACACAGCAGCCTGGGATACATCTCATCTGGGCCTGGGGATTTATCCACTTTTAAGCCCGCTAAAACCGCTAGTACCTCCTCCCTCTCGATGCTAATTTGTTCAAGTATATCACAATCCCCCTGCCTGATTTCTATGCCTACATCGTCCTTCTCCATAGTGAACACAGATGCAAAATATTAATTTAAAACCTCACCCACATCTTCCAGCTCTACACACAGATTGCCACTTTGGTCCCTAATGAGCCCTACTCTTTCCCTGGTTATCCTCTTGCCCTTAATATACTTATAAAACACCTTGGGATTTTCCTTTATTTTGCCCGCCAGTGTTTTTTCATGCCCCCTCTTCGCCCTCCTAAATTCTTTTTTAAGCACTTTCCATACTCCTCTAGGGCTTCCACTGTTTTTAGTCCTTTGTATCTGCTAAAAGCCTCCCTTTTTTTCCTAATCCATTCTTGTATATCCCTTGACATCCAGGGTTCCCTGGGCTTGTTGGTCCCACCCTTGACCTTTACGGGAACATGTTGGCGTTGTACTCCCTCTATTTCCTTTCTGAAAGACTCCCACTAATGTGGATTTTCCTACAAGTAGCTTATCCCAATCCACTTTGGCCAGATCCTGCCTTATCATATTAAAGTCGGCCTTCCCCCAATTTAAAACCTTTATTTCCGGTCCATCTTTGTCCTTTTCCATGACTACCTTAAATCTCACCGAATTATGGTCACTGTCACCAAAATGCTCTCCTACTGACACTTCTACCACTTGCCTGGCTACATTCCCTAGAAATAGGTCCAGCCTCTCTTGTAGGACTTTCTACATGCTGGCTCAAAAAGCTCTCCTGGATGCACTTTAAGAATTCCGCACCCTCTGAGCCTTTCGCACTCTTGACTATCCTAGTTAATATTGGGGAAGTTGAAATTCCCTACTATTATTACCCTATTATTTCTACACTTCTGAGATTTGCCTACATATCTGTTCCTCTATCTCCCCCTGACTGTTTTGGGGGCCTATAGTACACTCCCAGCAAAGTGCTTGCCCCCTTTTTGTTTTTAAGTTCCACCCATATGGCCTCATTAGAGGAACCTGCTAAGAGATCATCCCTCCTTACAGCAGTAATTGACTCCTTGATTAATATTGCGACACCCCCTCTTTTACACCCCCCTCTGTCTTGCCTGAAGATTCTATACCCCGGAACATTGAGCTGTCAGTCCTGTCCCTCCCTCAACCACTATTCCTGTACTCACTAGCACATGGCACCAGGGGTAATCCAGAGATTACAACGTTTGAGGTCCTGCTTTTTAATCTGCTACCTAGCTCTCTAAATTCTTGTTGCAGGACCTCATCCCTCTTTCTACCTATGTCGTTGGCACCAATGTGAACCACGACCACTGACTGTTTGCCCTCCCCCTTCAGAATGCCCTGCAGCCGTTCAGTGACATCCTTGACCCTGGCACCAAGGAGGCAACATACCATCCTGGAATCATGTCTGCGGCCACAGAAACGTCTATCTGTTCCCCTTACGATAGAATCCCCTATCACTATTGCTCTCCCACTCTTTTTCCTCCCCTCCTGTGTAGCTGAGCCACTCGTAGTGCCACGGACTTGGCTCTTGCTGCATTCCCGAGATACCAGCTCCTCCAGCAGTATCCAAAACAGAAAATCTGTTGAAGATGGAGATGGACCCAGGGGACTCCTGCATTACCTTCCTAGTTCTTTTAATCTGTCTGGCGGTCACCCATTCCCTATCTGCCTCTGCAGTCTTTACCTGCGGTGTGACCACCTCATTAAACGTGCTATCCACAAAGATCTCAGCTTCGTGGATGCTCCACAGTGACTCCAGCCGCAGCTCCAGCTCCGAAACGCGGATTTCTAGTAGCTGCAGCTGGAGACACTTCCTGCACATGTGTTCGCCCTGGACACCGAAAGTGTCCCTGACTTCCCACATAGCACAGGAGGAGCACTCCACACTGCCGAGCTGCCCTGCCATGTCCTAACCTTAACTTACTCCCTTTACTTCCTTTAAATTAAAGAATATTAAATACACTAGGGACCTTACTTCACTTTAAACACTACTTACTCTAAACTAGAGACCTTACTTTTACTTCAACGACTGCACTGTAGAAATACTCACCCGGTCCTACTTACCAATCAGCTCCTTCCCTGGTTGTGACGTCACTTTAGCGGCTTCGCAGTTGTTGCTGTTTGACTGCTCCCACTCTCGGACTCTTTCCTAACTCACAGCACTCCTCTGCAGCACTCCTTTATGGCTGCTCCGCCTTCTCTCGGGTCTCGCTGCCGCTCTCACACAGGTCCGCCTCCTCCGGTGTCAGGCCTCCTCTGCCACGCTCCTTTATGGACGCTCCGCCTTCTCTCAGGTCCCGCTGCCGCTCCCACACAGGTCCGCCTCCTCCTTAGAATTGGCCCATCTGTCTGCAAGACAGGTCAGCATTTTTAAAGCAATATTGAATTCACTTAAGCTCTGAGCCACTTACGAGAAACAGGATTTATATGCACCGGGATTGGGACTGCTGGGGGAAATGAGAACAAAAAGAAGAGGGGTGCAACACAGAGATTCACTGGGAACCGTCATGGCGTTAGAGTCTGAAATAGACTGAAAAATCAAAAAGCGACGTCACAACACGAGGAGTGGTGGGGGTAAGTGACAGGTAATTATTTAGTTTATTGGTGAGTGATTTTGATGGTTAGTGATAAGTTAGTTTAAGTATTTTGTTTAGTGGTTAGTGTGATTAGATTTTTTTAGTGCTTATAGTGGGTGGTGTTTTATTTATTGGTTATTCTTTGTTTTAGTATTAGCTAAACAGTTAAATAGCCTTGAAGCTAAACAAACAATTTTAAATAACTGTTAGCTAACATGGCAGGACAGCTGAGGCCCATCGCATGCACATCCTGTGCCATGTGGGAACTCCAGAACCAATGTTCCAAGTAAGCGGCGTTTTGTTCTGTGCAGCCTGTTCCTTTAAATTGAAAGGGCCCGTGTGTCGTGTATTGATTGCGAGTTTGACAGCAGTCAATACGGTAATGTAATGTGCATTGCATTATGGGAATTACCCGGGAAAGCTGCAGTCAGCCATTTTACCAATAAAGTAAAGATCACAGTTAGAAGCCTGTCTGCCTGACTCTGATTTAATTCGACGTATCTACAAGCTTGATTGAACGCATTAAAGCATAGATACAACACCGTGCATTAAATGTACAATGTAAAAGACAGTGAGCCGGTGTACCAATGTCCTCATGGGGAGGTTAACTAGTGCAATGGAGAGGGTTTATACTAATTTGGCAGGGGGAGGGGAACCAGGACATAGCAGCAGAGAGGAGAGAAAAGGTGAATAGGGAACTGGGAGGGACAAACAGCAACAGAATAAAGAATCATGTAGAAAGAGCAGGAATTAGATGGAGGAAAAAATCAAAGCAGACTAGCATGGTGTTGGAATGCATGTGTGTTAAGAAGAGGTGTGACAAATAAGGTTGATTAGCTGCTGGCACAAGTTACCACATTGGGTTATGATATAGTGGTTATAACGGAAACCTTGCTTAAAGATGGGCAGGAATGGGAACTAAACATTCCTGGCCACAATGCAGTCAGGAGGGATAAAGAAGGAAAAAAGAAAGGGTGGGGGTGGCAATATTGAACAAGGATAATATTACAGTTCTACAGAGGGACGATATACTAGAGGGTTCAAAGACTGAATCTATTTGATTAGAGTTAAGGAACAGAAAAGGAACTGTTTACTATAGACCCCCAAATAGTGAGAAGGAGATAGAGAAGCAAATCTGTGGGAAAATTTCAGAGAAATGTAAAAATAATAGAGCAGTAATAGTAGGGGACTTCAATTACCGTAATATAGGCTGGGGGAGAAACAAAGTAAAGGGCAAGGCAGGTGAAGAATTCCTAAAATGCTACAGGAGAAATTTCTTAATCAATATCATTCTAGCCCAATGAAGAAGGAAGCAGCGCTGGATCCAGTTCTAGGGAATGAGGTTGGGCAAGTGGAGTTTGTTTCATTGGGAGAACATAGAGCCATAAGTCATAGAGTCATAACGGCACAGAAGGAGGCCATTCGGCCCATTGAGTCAGTGCCGGACATCTGGGTAACAGTGATCACAATCCAATTAGGTTTAAAGTAGTTACGGAAAGGGACAAAAAAATAGACAGTGAAAATACCCAACTGGAAGAGAGCCAATTTCAGTGATTTGAGATGGGATCTAGCACAGGTGGACTGGAAACAAAGATTGGCCAGGAAAACAGTTAATGAGCAATGGCAAGCCTTCAAGATGGAGATGGTTCTAGTACAAACCAAGCATATTCCTGTGAGGAAAGATAGGGCATCCAAAGCTAGAGCTCCCTGGATGACAAAGGAAATAGAGGTTAAAATAAAACAGAAATAGGAGGTTTCTGAAATAGTCTGGTACAGAATACAATAGAAAACCAGGCAGTATACAGAGAGTGCAGGGGGAAATTGAAAAAGATGAAAGAAAGTAAGAGAGATAATATGAGAAAAGATTAGTGGGTGAAATAACAGGGCATCCAATAATCTTTTATAAAAGAACGGTGGGACCGATTAGGACAGAAATGGCATGACTGAATGAATACTTTACATCTGTCTTCACAAAAGAGGAGGATGAAGTTAATTTTGAAGTCGAGGGGGAGGGCATAGAGATATTGGATAGGATAAAAATAGATATAGAAGTTGCTAAATAGGTTGGCATCACTCAAAGTTAACAAGTCACCCGGTCCAGATGGGATGCATCCTAAGTTGCTGAGGAAAGCAAGGGTGGAGGTAGCAGAAGCTCTGACCACAATCTTCCAATCCTCCTTGGATATGGGGGTGGTGCCAGAGGACTGGAGGATTTCAAATCTTATACTCTTATTCAAAAAAGGGGAGAGGGATAAACCTGGTAACTATAGGCAGTCAGTCCAACGTCACTGGTGGATAAACTACTAGAGGCCATTGTCAAGGACAAAACTAATTCTCACTTGGAGAAACATGATTCGTTAAAGGCAAATTGTGCCTGACTATCCTGATTGAGTTCTTTGATGAAGTAACAGAGAGGGCTGATGAAGGTAGTGCAGTAGATGCTGTATATATGGACTTTCAAAAGGCATTTGATAAAGTGCCACGTAACAGAATTATTTGGATATTAGAAGCACATGGTATTAAAGGGACGGTGGTAACTTTGGTTAAGGGATAGGAGACAGAGAGTAGTGGTGAATGGATATTTTTCTGACTAGATTAAAGTTTGCAGCAGGGTCACCCGGGGTCAGTATTAGGACAATTGCTTTTCTTATATATAAATGACTTGGACTTGGGTAGAGGGAGTACAGTTTCGAAGTTTGCTGATGATACAAAACTTTGCAAATTAGTAAATAGTCAATTCAATTCAATTTTATTTGTCATATATGCAGCAGACGTGTGTACTGCACAATGAAATGTTGATTTTTACGAGTCCTCCCAAATGTCCTCAGGAGGACATAGACAGACTGATGAAATGGGCAGACACATGGCAGATACAATTTAATGCAGATAAGTGTAAAGTGACGCTCTTTGGGAGGAACAACATGGAGAGGCAGTATAATGTGAAAGGTACTATTTTGAGGGGGTGCAAGAGAAGAAGGACCTGGGGTGCATATTCACAAATCTTTGGACGTGGCAGGGCAAGTTGATCAGGCGGTTAAAAAGCATATGGGATACTTGGCTTTGTAAATAGGGGCACTGAATATAAAAACAAGGAAGTCATGCTAAACCTTTACAAATTACCAATTGGGCCTCAGCTGGAGTATTGTGTACAATTCTGGACACCACACTTTAGGAAGGATGTCAAGGCATTGGAGAGAATACAGAGGAGGTTTACCAGGATGATACCAGGGATAAGGGACTTCAGTTATGTGGAGAGATTGGAGAAGCTGGCCTTGTTCTCCTTAGAGCAGAGAAGGTTAGGGGGAGACCTAATAGTGATATTCAGAATTGTGAGGGCCTTTGATAGAGCAAGTAGATGTTTCCTCTGGCAAGTAGGTCAGTTACCAGAGGTCACAGATTTAAAATAATTGGAAAAAGAGCTAGAGGGGAAATGAGAATTTTTTTTCACACAGGATTGTTGAGATCTGGAACGCACTACTTGAAAGGGTGGTGGAAACAGATTCCATAGGTGTAGTGTATGTACCCGTCTACCTTTTAAGGGAACTATTGAATGTAACCGTTCACCTTTAAGAGAACTACTTTAGGTGTGGCACTACTTGTTTGGCTTCTGTATACTGTAAT
This sequence comes from Somniosus microcephalus, assembly GCF_052327205.1. Classification (NCBI taxonomy): domain Eukaryota; kingdom Metazoa; phylum Chordata; class Chondrichthyes; order Squaliformes; family Somniosidae; genus Somniosus; species Somniosus microcephalus. The sequence goes on along the minus strand of NC_141006.1, from coordinate 51,306,497 downwards.
ACCGACAGTGACCACACCAGTATATAAGTGTTGTGGCAGGATAACTAGGGCAGATTCGCCCGGACCTTCGAATAGTAAAGACCTGTTTGTTTGTTACTTCTGAAGTCTGTGTATTTATTAACTGCACAACCCACAGACTTTACAGTGGCGACGAGTCCGATCGTACCCTGCGGCAAGACTACCAAAGCAACGAAGAGCGTCGAAGAGAGGCAACCGCCCTCGTTGTGCTGCTGAAAGAAAACACGAGGCTGCAGCAGGAGGACGGAGGAAGACTTTAGCAACAAAAGCTTCCATCTGCAACAGGCACTGACTACCCTTCTACCACGGTGCGGAGTGAGCCGATCAGCTGGAAACAAGGCGGCCGCGGAGACTGTGAGTAGGGGAAGGTGCAGAGAATATCCGGAGGATACGGGCTGTGCACTCGACCACGGTCGAGGGGGAACGGAGTCGGTCAGAAAGTCGGGTCCAACGGCGTCGTGAGACAGTCGGACCTCGATCGGCGGGAAAAGCCGGGCAGCGACCGCAGCCACGAAGCGCTGAGACTGGGAGTAGGCGCGGGAAGAGAAACCCAGCTGCAGCCGGGGAGGGAAACACCGGTCTGCGAGAGGGCTGGGAGGTGAACAGGAACCGTGCGGGTGGGAAAGAGAGACAGAGCCGAGCAAGGGGAGAGAGACTGCGCGAGAGCCAGTCCAGCGGCTGAGCTGTTCTCCACCAACGGGGTACCCACAGCCGGTGGAACCGAACGTGCGGGAGAGAGAGCGACAGAGCCGGGTACGGAGAGAGAGACTGCGCGAGAGCCAGTCCAGCGGCTGAACTGTCCTCCGTTAACGGGGTGTACCCAGCGCCGGTAGAGCCGTGCGGGCGGGAGGAAAAGACAGAGCCGAGTAAGGGGAGCTGTGTAGAAGCCAGCCCAGCGGCTGAACCTGTCCGCTGTGGGGGAAGCGTACCCCTTCCACCGGGAAGAAATGCGGGAAACCGCCATTGAAGTGGGCGGGGCGAGAAGGAAAGAGCGGGAAACCGCCATTTTCGCGGGAAACCCGCCATCTTAGAAATAAACAAATAAATAAGGATATTTAAAGAAATACTTGTGTTGTACCCAAGGAAAGGAAGATGCCTAAGCGGGCGGACATCAACAAGTTCAATTCGGAGATAGAAGACTGGGCCACGTACGTAGAATGTATTGAGATACATTGTAAGGCTAACAAAATAGCTAAGGATGAAAAAGCTTTAACCTTACTTAACATGATGGGTGCGAAAACATTTGGGTTGTTGAAGCATCTTCTCTCACCAGCTAAACCGGCAGATCAGACTTTCGATGATATGGTAGCAGTGCTGAAGGATCACTTGAACCCCACACCGTTGATGCTGGCTGAACGATTCAAATTCTACGCAAGAACGCAGAGGAAAGACGAAAGCAATGCGGAATACTTGGTCGAACTGCGTAGGCTAGCGAAATACTGCCAGTTCGGAGGGAATCTGACAGAGGCACTGCGTGACAAGTTCGTATGCGGATTGTCCAAAGAAGGAACGCAGAAGCGACTACTGGAAGAAAATGACCTCATACTGGACAGGGCTGTCCTCATAGCTGCATCGCACGAAGCCGCAGCGAAAGGAACGGCGCAAATGCAGCTAAAGGCGGCGGCACGAGGGGTGGACCAAATTACTTCGAGCACAATAAAATGCTACCGTTGTGGGAAGACAACACACGACCAGAATCAATGCTGGTTTAAGAACCAAGAATGTAGGAAATGTGGCAAACTGGGTCACATCGCTAAGGTATGCCGGTCAGGGAAGAAGACCAACAACCAAAGGAAGCCACCACAAGAAAAGTACAACAAGGTACACAAGGTGGCTGAGAAGAGTTCAGACGAACAGAATTCAGACTCAGACCCAAACAGCCAGGAGCTGGGTAGTCTGAGAATTCACAATGTGAGTAAGGAAGCTGACCTACAAACTATCTGGGTCATACTAAAAATAGCTGGAGTCCAAGTAAGAATGGAGTTGGACACTGGATCAGCTCTATCAGTCATAAATCGAAGGGACTACCACCGGCTATTCTCTCACATACCCTTAAGAAATACCAAGTTCGTATTGCAGACATACACGGGGCATAAGGTATACCCCATGGGGAAGATAAGAGTCAAGGTGAGAGATAGGGGTAAAGAACACCCAAGAATGAACTTGTACGTATTATCTGAGGGGGGACCACCACTTCTAGGACGGGAGTGGATCAAGAGAATAGACATGGAATGGCACTATCTAAAAGCCATAATGAGTGAGGACTCGGTGCAAGCTATCAACTCAGATTCTGAAACGGATGACGATAAGACCAACGCAAATATGGAAGACAAGGCTAAAATGGACTTGCCGTCTATGGTGGAGAAAACGAAGACATGCATAAAGGCTTATGCTACCGAGAAGAATAAAGCTTCAGAGCAGAACTTCAGTTTGACAGAGAATTCTGAGCCTGTTCAAGTTAAGGACTTATCCACGACGGAAGAACACCGAACTCGGACTCAAACTTATTTCAAAGTACGACAACAATTAGAACAGTTGAGTTACCGTCTCGTACAAGAGATGAAAACAATGGAAAAGTTCTGGGACACCGAATGGGAGAACCTGGAAAGACAGCAGAGGCAGCTAGCTCAAGCAAAGAGCGTCCATAGAGCCATTGTGACAAATTACCGATCACATCTCCCTTATAATGTTCAGGAGTTAGAATATTTGCATGATCTAGAGATACAGCATAAAGGCAAACCACACTACACTGAGGATTTTGTTCTGCAATTGGAGACGGAGCTAGGGCAGGCAAGATTAAGAGAAGCTGAATCGCAGTGTGCACTTAAAGAGATGCAGAAAAAAATCTTGGACATGGAAAAGAGAAACGCTTCTTTACCTGATGTGAATAATGTGGCCATGTTGCAAGAGGAGCTTATGGGGCGAAACTGAAAGAAGCTAAGCAAAGGATGTTGGAACTTGAAACACAGAACCAAATCAGCAGTAACCAGCTATGTCGAGCAGAGAAGGAGTGCTATGGTCTACATGAGAGGGTGCAATATCTCTCAGCCCAGAATAAGGGACTACTCACTCAGTTAAATGAAAGTAAACGGAAAATGGCTGAGATAGACTGCAAGAATAAAGAAGATTTGATGGCAGTGAGACTTCGAGAGGCAGATAGCATAGCAGCCTTGGCTGAACTCCAACAGGAAATTGCGAAAGAAGCAAATGAAGAGGAATCTTCAGGAAGCCAGGATGTTATTCCAGTTCTTCTCTACGACTCCTTACAAGCAGAGTGTGAGAAGTCGAAAGAACAGTATGAACAGGCCCAGGCTACAATTCTGGAGGGGGTTAACTCGGCAACCTCCGGAAAGCTAGTTTCAGTAGAAGCATATGAACAACTAAAGGTTGAACATGAGCAAGAAGTCCAAAGGCTGCAGGAAATTCTTGATGAGCTCAAGGCCAAGACAGACTCATCGGTAGAAGTTCCATCCATAGATGAGAAATTAGAGGTGAAAAACATGGCAGAACATGAAAGACAGGATGTCCAAGAACTCATAAAAATATTGAAGGAAACCCAAGACAAATATGAGGCGGCAATGACCGAGGTTCAACAACTTGAAGAACAGATTCAACTGGGAATCCTTTCAGTGGAAGAAAAGGAAACTGTAAGAAACTCAGAGACTGTAAGAATGGTCCCTGAACATGAACTAGAGAGCATCAGGGCGCAACTTTTCCGAGCGCTGAAAGCCAAAGTACAAGAGGAACAGAAGGTGGAAGCATTGGAGGAAAAGGTGGATGAAATGGAGAAGACTCTGATCCACCGTGTTCCCAGGGAAGAGTTAACGGTCAGCCAACTCCTTCATATGCTGAAGGACAAGACTCTGCAAGGGGAACAATCTGAACACGAGCTTCAATCTTCAGGGGGAAGGAGTTCGGAGCTCTCAAAAGTCACGGAGATAGCTGAGGTGGCAACACAGATTTTACAAGGATGCCAAAAGTACGTTGAATCACGTCAAGGTGAACAGAAGAATGTGGAAACAGTTACGTCAGTAGAAGGATTAAATAGCCTGATAACGCAATTCCCGATGGAAGGGAAGGTATTGAACTCACAAATGAGGTCCGTCGTGAAGGAATGGCAGATAACCCAGGAAGAGCGGGATGAATATGAATGCATGAAGAAGTCTTTTCAAGAAAGATGTCTAGGGAAGGAACCACCGTCAGCTAACGTCCAGATGGGTGAGGAGGAAGAAGAAGGCTCTCTCGCTGGCCTAACTCAGGACGAACCCGAATATTACCATGACCTGTTGAGTGACACTGAATATTACTACGAAAGGAGCTAAATTGTTGAAAAACCGGAAATTAGCAAGACAGCCAGTTGGTTGTAAAAGTCCGCACTGCTGGTTCTACAGGACGAAAGTTCAAGCTGTTACGTCAAGAAAAAGGCTATGGAGGAGTCACGCTAGCCATGTGAACCAGCTACCCCAAAGAGATACTGTTTGGAACGAGTCAAGATCAGAGACTGAATCTATGAACTGTTTCCGCAGAGACTGAACCTGTGAACTGTTCCCACCGAGATTATATCTGTAAATTGTTATATGAAGTTGAAGATATGTATGTTTAACGGGGACTCTAAGTAATAAGCTAAAAAGGGAGGATTGTAGTGTATGTACCCGTCTACCTTTAAGGGAACTATTGAATGTAACCGTTCACCTTTAAGAGAACTACTTTAGGTGTGGCACTACTTGTTTGGTTTCTGTATACTGTAATACCGACAGTGACCACACCAGTATATAAGTGTTGTGGCAGGATAACTCGGGCAGATTCGCCCGGACCTTCGAATAGTAAAGACCTGTTTGTTTGTTACTTCTGAAGTCTGTGTATTTATTAACTGCACAACCCACAGACTTTACAATAGGAACTTTCAAAAGGCAATTGGACAGGTACTTGAAGAGGATTATGGGGAAAAAGCTGGGGTGTTGGACTAATTGGACAGCTCTTTCAAAGAGCCACACAGGCACGACAGGCCAAATAGTCTCCTTTTGTGCTGGAAAATACTATGGGGGAAATATTCGCTTGCTTTGCGCCTCCCTTTAGCGCCCCGAGGGCGCATAGCAACTAGTGCCCGGGCGCGGCGCCGCTAACACCTCCTGTGAAATTCATGTTAACTTATACACCAGTGACGTTAGACTGACTGGCCTGTAGTTACCAGGTCATCGCCGCGCATGCTGTGCTAGGCCCCTCCCCTTTAATCAGGGGAGGGAGGCCTGCAGTACCGCGGCACTATGTGCCGGCGAGCGTGGCGCTGCTGTACGTAGCGCTGTGATAATCCATGGGAGCGCCAACGCTTCCAGGAGCGCCCTGCCTCCTGCTTGGGGCGCTACCATTGAATTTCAGGAGCAGGGGTGCTAATAGTAGCGCCCTGGCGAAGTTAGCCTTTGGGGCGCAAGCCAATTTCCCCCGCTATGGTTCTATGGAGGGACAGAGAGATTTGTGGTGCAAAAAACAGAGTGCGTTATGAAAAGTCTGAGAGTTGTGTAAAATTGTGCTGACATGTCTGTGCTTTTACTTGTTAAAATGAATATGAATAAATCTAGTAATTCAATTGGGAACCTGAAATACGGTGGAGTGTGAGAAGTTGTTTTTTACGTCTTTTGGAATGACGAGGAGGGCACTAAAAGTGCCAGTTACACTGGTGAGCTCGTATCTGTGTGAGTCCGAAGGTTAAGGGCTCTCTTTGGGTTAGAAATCTGATAGGCTGCAGGGTCTGGATTGTAGATTACTGATCTCACTGCTGCCCAGTGGTTTGCTCCTATACAGATCGATCTTTATGCTAACTGTGATTCAGGGTAGAGCTTGAGAATGGGGACCGAGTGTAATGTATCCAAGTTTGCTGACGATACAAAGCTAGGTGGGAAAGTAAGTTGTGAGGAGGACGCAAAGAGGCTGCAAAGGGATACAGACAGGTTAAATGAGTGGGCAAGAACATGGCAGATGGAATATAATGTGGAGAAATGTGGAGTTATCCACTTTGGTAGGAAAAATGGAAAAGGCAAATATTTTTTTTAATGGTGAGAGATTGGGAAATGTTAGTATTCAGAGGCACCTGGGTGTCCTTGTACACGAATCAATGAAAGTTAACATGCAGGTACAGCAAGCAATTAGGAAAGCAAATGGTATGTTGGCCTTTATTACAAGAGGATTTGAGTATAAGAGTAAAGATGTCTTACTGCAGTTATATAGGGCCCTGGTGAGACCACAGCTGGAGTATTGTGTACAGTTTTGGTCTCCTTACCGAAGGAAGCATATACGTGCCATAGAGGGAAGGTGGAGTTGAGGTAGAAGATCAGCCATGATCTTCTTGAATGGCGGAGCATGCTTGAAGGGCCGAATGGCCCACCCCTGCTCCTATTTCATATGTTCTTATGTAATGAGTAAGAAATTGGTTGAAAAGAATGGGTACATGTTAGAGAAGTCTTGTTGAGGGGAACGGTAGCATAGTGGTTATGGTACTAGACTAGTAATTCAGAGACCTGGACTAATGATCCAGAATTCAAATCGCCACCATGCCAGCTGGTGAATTTTAATTCAGTTAATTAAATAAATGTGGAATAAAAAAATAGCTGGTAATGGTGACCATGAAACTACCGGAATGTCGTAAAAACCCGCCTGGTTCACTAATGTCCTTTAGGGAAGGAAATCTGCTGTCATTACCCAGTCTGGCCTATATGTGTCTCCAGACCCACATTAATGTGGTTGACTGCCCTGTGAAATGGCCCAGCAAGCCACTCCGTGGCATCAAAAACCGGTACAAAGATGTATACCAGCGGTTCAAGAAGACAGCTCACCACCACCTTCTCAAGGGCAAGTAGGGATGGGCAATAAATGCAGGCCTTGCCAGTGATGCCCACATCCCGTGAACGAATGGGAAAAAAATGTCTAGGTGGGGTGTGGGAGCATTGATTGGGGTGCCCCAGAGCTGTGTGTTCGGACCATTAAAGTATCTAATTCAAACAATGAATTGGATTCAGAAACTCAATGCAAATTAATCAAATTTGCTGACAATACCAAATTAGGTGGGGGAGTGAAATTGGGGGAGGCATCTCATAGAATAAACTGGACAAAATATGTGAATAGGCAATGAAGAGCCATGAGCCTGATCCCTATTGGCAGAGGACTACGTTATGAGTACAGACTGGAGAGACTTGCCTTTTTCAGCATGGAAAGGAGGCTTTTAAGTGGTTATCTTATAGAGGAAAATAACATAGTCAAGGGAATGGAGAAGATAAATCCTGAAAGCTACTTTAAATTAAATTGAGAGTTGGACAAGGAGCCACAAGTTCAAAATAGTTAAAGATAAATTTAAGACTGATAACAGGAAGTGCTTTTCATACAAAGACAGAAAATAACTAGAAAGAAACACTGGAATCAGTTGGATGCTGTAGGTTTATGGATGGATGAATTAAGAGGGCCTTCCTGATCCATAAGTACCTTGTGATCTTGTGAACAGGCTTAGTCATAGAGTCATAGTCATAGAGTTTTACAGCACAGAAAGAGGCCCTTCGGCCCATCGTGTCTGCGCCGCCCATCCATCCCTGTCCAGTCTAATCCCATTTTCCAGCATTTGGTCCATAGCCTTGTATGCAATGGCATTTCAAGTGCTCATCCAAATGCTTCTTGAATGTTGTGAGGGTTCCTGCCTCTACCACCCTTTCAGGCATTGAGTTCCACATTCCAACCACCCTCTGGGTGAAAAAGTTCCTCCTCAAATCCCCTCTAAATCTCCTGCCCCTTACCCTGAATCTATGCCCCCTTGTTATTGACCCCCCTACTAAGGGGAAAAGTTCCTCTTTGTCTACCCTATCTATGCCCCTCATCATTTTGTACACCTCAATCAGGTCCCCCCTCAGCCTTCTTTGCTCCAAGGAAAACAACCCCAGCCTGTCCAGCCTCTCTTCATAGCTGAGGCGCTCCATCCCAGGTAACATCCTGGTGAATCTTCTCTGCACCCTCTCCAAAGCAATCACATCCTTCCTATAGTGAGGCGACCAGAACTGCACACAGTACTCCAGCTGTGGCCTCACCAGCGTTTTGTACAGTTCCATCATAACCTCCCTGCTCTTATATTCTATGCCTCGGCTAATGAAGGCAAGTATCCCATATGCCTTTTTAACCACCTTATCTACCTGTTCCGCTGCCTTCAGGGATCTATGTACATGTACACCAAGGTCCCTCTGACCCTCTGTACTTCCTAGGGTCCTACCACTCATTGTGTATTCCCTTGCCTTATTTGTCCGTCCAAAATGCATCACCTCGCACTTTTCAGGGTTAAATTCCATTTGCCACTTTTCCGCCCATCTGACCAACCCGTTTATATCGTCCTGTAGCCTGAGGCTTTCCTCCTCACAATTTACCACCTCACCAATTTTCGTGTCATCTGCGAACTTACTGATCATACCTTTTACATTCTCATCCAAATCATTTATGTAGATCACAAACAACAAGGGACCCAGCACCGATCCCTGAGGTACCCCACTGGACACAGGCTTCCAGTCACAAAAGCAACCTTCGACCATCACCCTCTGCCTCCTGCCACTCAGCCAGTTTAGGATCCAACGCGCCAAGGCACCCTGGATCCCATGGGCTCTTACCTTCTTGACCAGTCTCCTATGCGGGACTTTGTCAAAAGCTTTACTGAAGTCCATGTAAACCACATCCACAGCATTTCCCTCATCCACCCCCCTAGTCACCCCCTCGAAAAATTCAATCAGATTTGTCAGACATGATTTACCCTTGACAAAGCCATGCTGACTATCCCCGATTAATCCTTGCCTCTCCAAGTGGAGACTAATTTTGTCCCTCAGAATTTTTTCCAATAATTTCCCTACCACAGATGTTAGGCTCACTGGCCTGTAATTCCCTGGTTTATCCCTGCTACCCTTCTTGAATAATGGTACTACGTTAGCTGTTCTCCAGTCCTCTGGTACATCCCCTGTGGCCAGAGAGGTTCTGAAAATTTGTGTCAGAGCCCCTGCAATCTCCTCCTTTGCCTCCCACAGCAGCCTGGGATACATCTCGTCTGGGCCTGGGGATTTATCCACTTTTTGGCCTGCTAAAACCGCTAGCACCTCCTCCCTCTCGATGCTAATATGTTCAAATATGTCACAGCCCCCTTGCCCGATTTCTATGTCTGCATCGTCTTTCTCCAGAGTGAACACAGATGCAAAAAATTCATTTAAAACCCCGCCTACATCATCTGGCTCTACACACAGATTGCCACTTTGGTCCCTAATGGGCCCTACCCTTTCCCTGGTTATCCTCTTGCCCTTAATATACTTATAAAACATCTTAGGATTTTCCTTTATTTTGCTCGCCAGTGTTATTTCATGGCCCCTCCTCGCCCTCCTAATTTCTTTTTTAAGTATGCCCCTGCATTTTTTATACTCCTCTAGGGCTTCTTCCTTAGTGTTCTTTCTTACTCTCAAAGGCCTGATTGTAATCCCCCATGCAACGTGTCGATTCTGTAAGATAGGAGGAAGTTGGGGCATACATTCTGTAAACAGATAGACAAATCAGTTAAAATAAGAAAATGGAGAGAAATACAGAATCAAAATAGAAGGAATGGAGCAAGGGTGGGGAAAATGTTGAGACAAATAGATAAATTCAATTGTTTGGGTAGGTTGTGGCCCAGTATGGACTGAACTAAATCCACGGCACCTGAATTTGCTGTCCTTGTATTTATTTCCCAACCCAGATCATTTATGTTGCCAGAAATCCCAAGGATGTGATTGTGTCATACTATCACTTTCACAAGTACTGTCATTTGTTGAAGACACCAAAGGATTTTCAGCACTTTCTGGAGCAATTTGCTGAAGGAAATGGTAATTATTTTACAGTTTTGCTCAGTTCTTACCAAAAATATTACTTCTGCTAATATTTTGCTGAAAATTGTCGGATCATTTAAGATTCTTTATATTTTGGAAACAATCATATACGTACAGAACAATTGAAAGACATTAGTACTTTAGATTTAATGCATTTATATAAGCTCATTTTGAATATTTTTAGTGAGGTTTTATATCTCCCTGTAGTAAAGATAAATACTTATGTTTTGGGGCTTTACATAAGAACAGGAGTCAGCCAATCAGCCCCTCGAGCCTGTTCCGCCATTCAATTAGATCATGGCTGATCTGTATCTTAACTCCATCTACTCGCCTTGGTTCCATAACCCTCATTGCCCTTGCCTAAAAAAATCTATCAATTTCAGTTTGGAAATTTTCAATTGACCCCCCAGCCTCAACTGCTTTTTTGGGGGAGAGTTCCAGATTTCCACTAGCCTTTGCATGAAGAAGTCCTACCTGACATCACCCCTTTGCATAGGAGCTCCTAAAATTTGGGTATGGAATCGTGGACTAGCACTGAGGCTTCTACAAACCATCAGGTATCATAAACATATCCCCACTACATCACCAGGGAGCATTGGTGCACCTTTACCACTACACTAAGAATTGCCCTCATCATGGATCAATAATCCTTCCAACATCAGCAGAGGACATAAATGTAACCTACATCTAGACTACCATAGAAAAGGGTTCCGTTCCATACTTTGTGGCAGGCAGTGACTAGTGGGGTACCGCATGGATCGGTCCTTGGACCCCAGCTATTCACAATATATATTAATGATCTGGACGAGGGAACTAGATGTAATATCTCCAAGTTTGCAGACGACCCAAAGCTGGGTGGGCGTGTGTGCTGTGAGGAGGATGCCGAGAAACTCCAGTATGATTTGGACAGGTTGGGTGATTGGGCAGAAGCATGGCAGATGCAATATAACGTGGATAAATGCGAGGTTATCCACTTTGGTGTCAAAAACAAGAAGGCAGATTATTATCTGAATGGCAATAGATTGGGAGAAGGGGAAGTGCAACGAGACCTGGGTGTCCTTGTGCACCAGTCGCTGAAGGTAAGCATGCAGGTGCAGCAGGTGGTTAAGAAGTGAAATGGTATGCTGGCCTTCATAGCGAGAGGGTTTGAGTACAGGAACAAGGATGTCTTGCTGCAGTTGTACAGGGCCTTGGTGAGACCACATCTGGAGTATTGTGTGCAGTTTTGGTCGGCTTATCTGAGGAAGGATGTTCTTGCCATGGAAGGAGTGCAGCGAAGATTCACCAGGCTGATACCTGGGATGGCAGGAATGACATATGAGGAGAGATTGGGTCGATTGGGCTTGTACTCACTGGAGTTTAGAAGAATGAGAGGGGATCTAATTGAAACGTATAAAATTCTAACAGGACTAGACAGACTAGACGCAGGAAGGATGTTCCCGATGGTCAGGGAGTCCAGAACCAGGGGTCACTGTTTAAGGATAAGGGGTAAGCCATTTAGGACAGAGATGAGGAGGAATTTCTTCACCCAGAGAGTGGTGAACCTGTGGAATTCTCTACCACAGAAGGCAGTAGAGGCCAATTCATCAAATATATTCAAGAAGGAGTTGGATATATTTCTTAAGGCTAAAGGGATCAAGGGATATGGGGAGAAAGCAGGGATAGGGTACTGAATTTGGATGATCAGCCATGATCGCATTGAATGGCGGAGCAGGCTGGAAGGGCCAAATGGCCTACTCCTATCTTCTATGTTTCATCCCCTCCCCCTTTTCCCAGCCTCTAAACTTGCTTTCCATTTCCTGCTTTTTTCCAGTTCTGACGAAAGGTCTTCGACCTGAAACATTAACTCTGTTTCTCTCTCCAGGATGTTGCCTGGCCTGCTGAGTTTTTCCAGCGATTTCTGTTGTTATTTTGGATTTCCAGCATCCGCAGTATTTTGCTATTGCTCTGTAGTACTGTTCACTCACCACACTTACTTATCTTTTAAGTGCTTTATGGATCTTGGTTTGACCACATCAGAGACTGGTATAGCCACAAGGATGAACTGGACATATTGTTTGTGACATACGAGGATATGCAGAAAGTAAGTGATACTTATATATGGTAACTGAAGATGTTTGAATAAATCATGAATTCTGTGGACCTGATACTATTACAGCAGGGAGAATATTGTTAAATCTTCTGATTCTCGGTTTTGTATGAATTGTAATGATGTTTAATTTGGTTCTTCAAACAAAAACCTTAAGCATTAAAATATATCGGGGGTGAAATCTAAACTAGATGATTGTGGAAAACGGGCCATAGTGAATCGGAAGCTTGTTTTACACCCTGCCTGAATTTGTACTGCATTGAAGTCAATAGAAAATAAATCGGGCGGGGTATAAAACGGGCCAGCAATTCACTATTGCCCATTTTAAGCTATCGCCGAAAACCAATTTCACCCCCATTGTTTCCTCTAATGGTTACATTTTTTCAGAATCCCTTTCTTGTTCTGAAATTTATTTCTATCTTTTCTTTTTTGCTTCACTCTTCCTTTTCATCTTGCTCTATTTTCTCTCCATTCAATCCGACTGCTGTGAGCCACCATCACAGCTCCTCTTTGGGGCAGGATGGGCTGGACCACAGGTTTTGCTTGAGACAAAGTGTGGTTCTGTTGTCCTCATTACTGATTTTTGGATTTATATATAGGAGCATAGAGTACACGAGTAAAGAAGTAATGATGAATTTATACAAAAGATTGGTTAGACTACAGTTAGAGTACTGTGAGCAGTTTTGGGCACCCCATTATAGAAAGGGCATTAAAGTCATAGAGTGCTTACATTGTAGATTCACCAGGATGATGCCAGGGAAGAGAAAGTATAGTTATGAGGAGAGACTCAAGATACTGCGAGTATTTCCACTGGATCAGAGAAGGCTAAGAAGAGATTGAATAGAGGTTATTTAAAATTATGAAGCATTTTGATAGAGTGAAGAGATAAAGGCTAATTCTTCTGGTTGGGTAATCAGTGATTGAGGGGTCATCAACTTAAAATGGTAACAACGAGAGTAAGGAGAATTTCTTTCCATAGGGGGATGTTGGAGCATTGAATGCTTTGCCACAGGGAATGATTAAGGCAGAGAACATTGCAGCTATTAAGTGAAAATTGGATAAATATTTGAAGCAGAGGAAGACACCTATGGGGAGATTGTGGGGCAGTGGGATTAGTTGTGAATGGGTCTAGCAAAAAGCCAGTACAGACACAATAGGCCAAATGGTTTTCTTCTGTGCTTCAATCTTCTATGTTTCTATGGTTAAACTTGACCTTGTCTCATTGTAGTCATGGCTAATCAATTATTCAAGTCCTGAGCCTTGATTGGCTGGAAAACAGGCCTTTCAAGCTGCTTTGCAGCCAAGCTGAGGCCAGTTTCTGATTTATCTGAGTTCCACTACCAGAATGGACAGCGGGGCAATGGAGACACAGGGAAAAAGTCATAAAGTACTTACCCTGCCAGCATTGTGCAACTAAGACGTACAAATGATTCCCAAATATTTGTAACGGTAACACTTGATGATTCAACTAAAAAATTAAGTGTCTGGCATCTTACAAAGTTTGCAGGTACAGCCTGGCTGGTATTGAAATGTCTGCATTGACCTTTTGGCCAAACTATCTTGCACCACGAGATCTGTCACACGACCATTGCTGGACACTGTGCATAAACTTTACCACTGGCTGATCCCGCTGATGTTTCCACCACCGAGCTAAAGCAGCTGTGCCCCAGTAAAAGGGGAGCAGTGATCATAATATAATTTTATGTTGAGTTTGACTGAACAATTAAACTACTATACAGGTATGAGGGGCGAGTTAGCTAAGGTAGGTTAGGAAACTACAATAAAAGATATGACAGTAGAAAAGCAATGGAAACATTTAAAGAAATAATTCATAATTCGCAACGAATATACATTCCCTTAAGGAATAAAAACACCACGGGGAAAAATGGTCCAACCGTGGCTAACAAGAGAAATTAAAGATAGTATTAGATTTAAAGGAAGAGGCTTATACTGTTGCCAAAGAGAATAGTAAGCCTGATGATTGGTAGGATTTTAGAATTCAGCAAAGGAGGACCAAGAAATTGATAAAGAAAGGGAAAATTGTATATGAGAGTAAACTAGCGAGAGACATAAAAACAGAGTGTAAAAGCTTCTATAGGTATGTAAAAAGGAAAAGATTATCGAAAGTAAACATGGGTCCCTTACAGGCTGAGACAGGAGAAATTATAATGGGGAATATGGAAATGGCAGAGAAATTCAACAAATACTTTGGCCGCGATTTTGCGTTCGGTGTCTGAATAGGTGCGGGTCAGCTGGTTTCTGGGTTCCGGTCCCGCCCCCAGCTGAGTCCGCTCCACAGACGTGATTCTCCCCTGATTGACCTTGTTACGCCCGCCCTGCTTAACAGGAAACGGGTCTGATGACATCATCTGATGATGTGTCATCTGCCGGTTTCCTTAAAGGGACCATACACAATTTTATTTTGACAGTTGATCTCTTCGTGTTTGACAGCATTGAGGTGCTGAAAACACTGACGATCACTGCACAAAAGGTGAACTCTTGCACCCAGGCTCTCCAATGACTCCCTCCATATGCTGGAATAGATGGCAGCTGCAGGTGAGATGACAGAAGTGATCTGTCACTGGTTAGAGAGGTTCGCCCAATGAGGTGACACTGAACATATAGTTGGATTTAAAAACTTGCAAGCTAAAGAAATCTGTATATGTTTTAAAAATGCAATAACCAACATTTTCTTGCTCTGAAACTCACCATGTGCAACATTGCATCCTTCACATCACACCACAACATTGCATCCTTCATCTTTTCACAAACATTACACTAGACTCAGAACACACCACACTTACCTGGCGTGGTGTCCGGATGTCGTGAAACCCAACCCAGAAGTGGGAAAAGCGAAAAACAGGCTGAACACTTCTGACAAGTACCTGTTTTGCCTTTAATCCATTTCCCGCCGTTAGGTGTCGGGTCCATTCGCAAATCGGGGACCCGACACTTGGGAAGGCTGCTTGGAGGCAGGTTGACGGCAGGTTCGGGACCCGCCGTCAATCAATAGACTTTACCCTCTGACCCACCTCTCTGAGCGTCAGCAAAATTGCAGCCTTTGTGTCTGTCTTCACAGAAAAAGACACAAACAACCTCCCGGAAATAGTGGAGAACCAAGTGTCTGGCAGGAATGAGGACATCAGCAGCAGAGAAAATGCTGGAATCTATGACAGGAAACTTTCGTTTAACCGGAGGTTAAAAGTCCGGAAAGCTCTATCTACCGGCAAAATTCAGGAGCCGTTTCCTGTAAGTTTTTTTTACTTCTCGTTGCTTTTTTTCCCCCCAGTCAGGCTCTGCAAGGTCTGTAGCTAAACAACAGCTTCAGCTAGAGACGCTTGCAGCTGCAGCTGACTGTTTTGAAGAACAGGGTTTGTTGATTCACACGGAGCTGAAAAGCTCTGTATATGTTTTAACATTAGCGCTGGTTTATACGGCAGTTTTGATGGGACGGCACCAACTCGGTCCTGTCAGTGCCGGATACCAGAAAGTTTCCGGTATTAAGGGTGTGGTAACAGGGCACTTAGAAAATAATAATAGGATTGGGCAGAGTCAACACCGATTTATGAAAGGAAAATCATGTTTGACGAACCTGTTAAGAGATTTTTGAGGTTGTACCTAGCAGAATAGATGAGGGGGAACCAGTGGATGTGGTGTATTTGGATTTTCAGAAGGCATTCGATAAACTGCCACACCAGACGTTAAACAAAATTAGGGTTCATGGAATTGGGGGTAATATCTTAGCATGGATTGAGGCTTGGCTAACGGACAGAAAACAGAGATTAGGAATAAACGGGTCATTTTCGGGTTGGTAGGCTGTAACTAGTGCGGTACTGCAAGGATCAGTGTTTGGGCCTCTCAAAGATTTGAATGAGGGGATCAAATGTAATATATCCAAGTTTGCTGATGATAGAAAGCTAGGTGGGTATGTAAGTTGTGAGGAGGATGCAAAGAGGCTTCAAGGGGATATAAATAGGCTAAGTGAGTGGGCAATAATATAGCAAATTGAATATAATGTGCAGAAATGTGAAGTTATCCACGTTGGTAGGAAAAATAGAAAAGCAGAGTATTTTTAAATGGTGAGAGATTGGGAAATGTTGGTGCTCAGAGGGACCTGAGTGTCCTTGTACATGAATCACTGAAAGTTAACATGCAGGTACAGCAAGCAATTAGGAAAGCAAATGGTATGTTGGCCTTTATTACAAGAGGCTTTGAGTATAAGAGTAAAGACTTCTTACTGCAATTATATAGGGCCCTGGTGAGACCACACCTGGAGTATTGTGTACAGTTTTGGTCTCCTTACCTAAGGAAGGATATATTTGCAAGAGAGAGCGTGCAATGAAATTTCACCACACTGATTCCCGGGATGGGGGGATTGTCCTATGAGGAGAGATTGAGTAGACTAGGCCTATATTCCCTAAAGTTTAGAAGAAAGAGAGGTGATCTCATTGAAACTTCCAAAATTCTTACAGGGCTTGACAGGGTAGATGCAGGGAGGATGTTTCCCTTGGCTGGGGAGTCTAGAGCCAGGGGTCACAGTCTCAGAATAAGGGGTCAACCATTTAGGACTAAGATGGGGAGATATTGCTTCACTCAGAGGGTGATGAATCTTTGGAATTGTCGACTCCAGAGGGCTGTGGAGGCTCAGTCATTGAGTATATTCAAGTCTGATATCGATAGATTTTTGGATATTAAGGGCTCGATTTTCATTGTGCCGTGGAGTCGGGATTGGAGGCGTGCGGGAGGTTAAAATCCCGAAATCGGGGGTCCCAACCCCAACCCACCTCCATGCCAGTTTCAGAGGAGGCGGGTACCCGCCCCGCACTGGGACCCGCCTCCCCGAGGTGGGAACGAATTAGTGCCAATTAACTGCCTGTTAACAGGTAGATAACAGGCAGTTTTTAGCCTAATCCCTATTTTTAAGCTTGAACTGTGGGATTCCCAACGGCTCCAAACCACGCCAAGTTGGGGCCGTCGGGTTGGAGGGGTCGAGATGTCGGTGTTCAGGTGAGTGATGTGTGCATGAGTGCAAAGGTAAGTGTGTTTGGTGTGTCTAAAGTGAATAAAGAAGTGTAAATTACCTTTTCTTACCTTTTCAGCCTTCCTTCCTTTAGGTTCGGGAGTCCCTCATCTCACCGGCACAGAAAGCAGAATGGCTGCGAACTGTCAAAAGTGACAGCCTGCAGCTTTCTGTGCAGGAGAGATTTCTAACTGAGTCTGTGGAGAAGGACTCGGGTTAGAAGTAAGACTGTCAGTGTTTGACAGCTTCAAACAGCTGTGAAACACTGATATTTCATCTGTCAAAATGTCTTGACAGATGAAATTTCAGTCTGTGACGTCACCTGTTGCCGGGTGGCCCTTAATTGGCCTGCTGAGCCCGCTGGGCGGGCTCAACAAGGTCAATCAAGTTAAAAAAGCGTGGGTTGGCCGCATCTCGATGGAGGCGGGCCTACAACCCCCGAAAGTTGTAGTCCCGCCTCCAACCCGACTCCTGAATGAAAATCCTGCCCTAACGGAATCAAGGGATATGGGGATAGTGCAGGAAAGTGAAGTTGAGGTAGAATATCAGCCATGATCTTATTGAATGGCAGAGCAGGCTCGAGGGGCCGAATGGCCTACTCCTGCTCCCATTTCTTATGTTCTTATGATGTAATGAGGGGAAATGCAGCAGCCAATTTGTGCCCAGCAAAGTTCCACAAACAGCACTGAGATAAATGACCAGATAATCTGTTTTTTCGATGATGCTAGATGCGGGGCACCAGGAGAACTCCCAGCTCTTCTTCAAATAGTTCCATGAATCCTTTACGTCAACCTGAGGGAGAGACAAGGTCTCAGTGTAACGTCTCATTCAAAAGATGGCACCTCCAACAGTGCAGCACTCCCTCAGTACTGCTTGAAATGTCAGCCTAGATTGTGTGCTCAAGTCTCTGGAGTGGGGCTTGAAGCCACAACTGCCTGACTCAGAGGTGAGAGCGCCACTGAGCCACGGCTGACACAATGGCCATTAATTATTACTTAAGTGTTAGCAACTATGTTGAAAAAACTTTGACTCAGAACAATTGTGAGGCAGAGTACAGAAAATACATTAATCTTTATTCAAGATTGTGTTGCTAAGTTTGCTAGTGGTTTAATGTATACTTTGATAGTAGCAGAATGCTAGTCAGGTTAATCTGTGTTAAAAAGGAATTCTATTTTGGATTTATAATTGAGTAACCTAACTATAATTTGTTAAAGGATCTCAGGAGCGTGATAGAAAAAGTTGCAATTTTTCTTAATAAGAAGTTGGATGGAAACACCTTGGAGTCAATTTTGGATCACTGCACCTTTAAGTATATGAAAGAGAACCCTGCAACCAACTACCAAACTGTAGTGGGGCTGTTCGATGCTAAAAGTGGCTCTTTTTATAGAAAAGGTGAGTAATGCTATTGATCACAGGAAAGGACTAGGTCCGTACAAATCAGCCTTAAGTTTGTTTTGAAGATTGGCCTCTGTTCCAGTCCTTATTTTTGCTGGCAAGAAACTTAAAAATCAATAGGAAGCATGTAAAAACAATTTGGTTGTGATTGAGCACTTTCACCATTAATGATCTCAGGGATGGTTTTCTTAGATTTTCTAAATGTTTGTAGCTACCAGTCAGTATCTGAAATCAGTTCCCATTGGGATAGATTCTGCGCCAAAATTGAGAAATACTGTTGGACTTATTTACATCAAAGCTTATTCCTTAAATGGAAAATAATACAAGCGTTACTGTAGAACGCTTCGAGTGGTGCAGGAATGGTTGTACAGTTGACCTTTAGTTGCACTCTCTGGGGGTGAATCCACAACCCAATGCTCCCGGCTGTGGGGATGCTCACAAGATGTACATCTCAGGAAATCGTTGGTGCACAGTCCATGGTTTTGGATCCATTCATTTTAATGGCCAGTGTTTTCCCAAGATGCACTTCCGATGAGCTCCACTCCCCATTGGGATTGTTGGATCACAAAATCACCCTGTCTGTGCTTTTGGTCCAGGTTCAGTATTGTACTGATACGCATTCTTCTACCTGTATCATATTAGGAATTGTTAATCTGTTATTAATTCTAAGTTGATGTGATATGTACATTATTATTTTCATTTAAAGTTTAATTTTGGGATTATTTAATTTTTAGGGGTTGCTGGAGACTGGAAGAATCACTTTCTAGTGTCCCAGAATGAGTGGTTTGATTCCATCTACCAGGAGAGGATGGCAGACTTCCCTTTGAAGTTTGAAAACAATATTGATCTGCTTTCTTACCCAAATAAGCAGTAATTTTAAAATGTTGTAAACATTTAAATATTGGCTGATGCTCGATTCTCCACACCTCCTTGTCTTTCTATTTTCCACAGAAATACCTCTAGCAGTGTTCACACTGATACTCTACCCTTCAAATAGCTCCTGGGCTCACTCGCCCTCCACACCTCTCTCCAAACTTGGACATCAGTTCGTTGATGCTCCAAGCTGACTCCACCTTATCTGCAAGTGAACTTCATCCCACCACGGAACCTTTGGCTGGATTTTGTGAATGGAGGCGAGTTGGAGGCGGGACTGCTGCTTGTCATGTCAATGTCCCGCCTCCATCCTCGCCTGATTTTCCCGATTGAGCTCGTTAAGCCCGTCCTGCAGGCCAATGAGGGAGGAAGTCACTGACAGATCACGTCAACGTCAGATATGCTATCTGTCAAGACTTCTTGAAAGAGGAAATGACAGCGTTTGACAGCTCTGGGGGAGGCAATTAAAATCATTAGTGGCTTGTTTGCAGCCACTTATCAATTTTTTTTCCAGCTTTTTGGATCTGACCGCCCACCAGTTTCCTGCTATGCCTAGACCTCATCTGTGAAACTGAGGTGGGAGGTCAGTGGCCGTTGAATCAGCTGATGAGTTGACAGCTTCAAATGTCAAGTCAAAGCTCCCAGCTGATTGAGATATATTGCCTTAACCGCTAGCCTCTCTAAACTGCATTTCCACTACAGATTCAGGATGCTGCAAGCCTTTACACAAATCATAGAAACATAGAAGAGCAGGAGTAGGCCATTTGGCCCCTCGAGCCTGCTCCACCATTTAATGAGGTCATGGCTGATCATACAAATTCATGGAATAGATGGCAGGTGAAGTAGGGATGACAGAAGTGATCTGTCAATGATGGGAGAGGTAATGAGGTCAGACTGGATGGAGACTGGATGGAAACACAAAGCTGGGTGGGCGTGTGTGCTGTGAGGAGGATGCAGAGAAACTCCAGTACAATTTGGACAGGTTGGGTGATTGGGCAGATGCATGACAGATAAATGCGAGGTTATCCACTTTGGTGGCAAAAACAGGGAGGCAGATTATTATCTGAACGGCAATAGATTGGGAAAAGGGGAAGTGCAACGAGACCTGGGTGTCCTTGTGCACCAGTCGCTGAAGGTAAGCATGCAGGTGCAGCAGGCGGTTAAGGCGGCAAATGGTATGCTGGCCTTCATAGCGAGAGGATTCGAGTACTGGAGCAAGGATGTCTTGCTGCAGTTGTACAGGGCCTTGGTGCGACCACACCTTGAGTGTTGTGTGCAGTTTTGGTCGCCTTATCTGAGGAATGATGTTCTTGCCATGGAGGGAGTGCAGCGAAGATTCACCAGTCTGATACCTGGGATGGCAGTAATGACGTATGAGGAGAGATTGGGTCGATTAGGCTTATATTCGCTAGACTTTAGAAGAATGAGAGGGGATCTCATTGAAACTTATAAAATTCTAACAGGACTAGACAGACTAGATGCAGGAAGGATGTTCCCGATGGCGGGTGAGTCCAGAACCAGGGGTCACAGTCTAAGGATAAGGGTTAAGCCATTTAGGACAGAGATGAGGAGGAATTTCTTCACCCAGAGAGTGGTGAACCTGTGGAATTCTCTACCACAGAAGGCAGTTGAGGCCAATTCATTAAATATATTCAAGAAGGAGTTAGATATATTTCTTAAGGCTAAGGGGATCAAGGGATATGGGGAGAAAGCAGGGACAGGGTACTGAATTTGGATGATCAGCCATAATCGCATTGAATGGCGGAGCAGGCTCGAGGGGCCGAATGGCCTACTCCTGCTCCTATCTTCTATGTTTCTATGAATGACGTCACCATACCCAGTTCCTCTAATTGGCCAGGAAACTCGCTGGGTGGCTTAACAAGCCCCATCAATGGGAAATCATTTCAGAGGCCGGGATGAAGCCAGCAGCGAGGCCGAGACCCGCCACGGACTCTCCAAGCTCAGCAAAATCGCAGCCAGAGGAATAGGAGTCAGCCATTTAGCCCCTCGAACCTGTTCCGCCATTCATTGAGATCATGGCTGATCTGTGACCTAACGCCTTTGCCCCATATCCCTTAATACCTTTGGTTAACAAAAATCTATCAATGTCAGATTTAAAATTAACAACTGACCCAGCATCAACTACCGCTTGCGGAAGAGAGTTTCACTTGCATCACTTGCATCTTGCCCAATGACCATTTTTGATCCCCAGGCATATTTCCAGTGGCTATTACGGGACAGTGATCAGGTGTGGGAACCCTGGCTGATATTTTTCTTTGGAATGCAAACGTGGTGAGTTCAATTGTGGTGTTCCAACTACTGGCCTGGCTGAAATCAATAGCTCAGCACAGGATTTTCCTGGTCTGTGTTACTCAGTTCTATTCTGATCACTTTAAGCACGTTGTTTGATGATTCCTTGATTGCAATTACATAAGTTTATGTCCTTCAGATAGGCTCCAGAAACTTTTCAACTTATTGATAACTCCTCTGTAGTGAGATGAATATTGACTCCAATAATGCTGTGACACTAACAGCAACCTTAGTTATTTCACACAGGCTGACACTATCCCCATGATTAACTTTCTGCCCATTTCTGCTGAACTTCACGGAGGTGATATTTGTCTTGGCCCATTTTGTGCTATCGTCAAGACGAATTTCACACCCCAATGTTCCAATCATTATAAGAACATAAGAAATAGGAGCAGGTGTAGGCCATTCGGCCCCTTGAGCCTGCTCCGCCATTCAGTAAGATCATGGCTGATCTTCAACCTCAACTCCACTTTCCCGCACTATCCCCATATCCCTTGATTCCCTTAATATCCAAAAATCTATTGCTCTCTTTCTTTAATATACTCAATGAATTTGATTACAATGCATTTGATATTCATGAGATATCTATAAGATATGAAATGCATTGTAAACAAATCTCGCGAGGTCTCTTGGACATCAGAGGTTGTGGAAATATTAAAACTAATTTAGTTAAAAACGAATTTTACACAATCAATATTTGTTATCTTTCTTTCTCATGTATACAAATCTATATATACATAACACCATCTCAGTTAAAAATAATACACTTTTGGGCGCTTTTCCCAGACCAATATAAAGCTCATCAAACAGTTTCTCATGATAACCTCGTTGACATGGTGAGAGCCAAGAGAGTAATCCTCGGACACTGGTGGGGTGCTCTGGGAGATTGCTCTGCCATGCTAACCACAGGTTTGAACAAATGTCTCCTCCTTATAGAATATCCAGGTGAATAGATAATATTGCAACTCTTCATATTTCATTGGACTTCAATAATGGACTGATTATTTGTATTAGGTGTCGCAGATATATTCTGTACTTTATGAATGAATCGTATATTCACTTTTAATCGTTTCCTATCACTCATCTTTTGTATCGGATTATACATGCATGTTCTTTCTTTTGTAGTGACACATAATAATAAAAATCCAAATGAGAAACAGAAAACAGACTGTTGACAGGGTGTTGTGTAAAAGGATGATTGTGGAGTAACAACAGACAAAAATCATATCTCCAGTAACATCAACATGTCGAAGTTTCATCAGAAACCAGTTTTAACCCATTTCCTAGGGCGACATATAAAGGCCTAGAAATTCATCTCGGGCAGTGGCACAAGACATTGACTGCATTGGAACGGAGTATCGGGCGCTGCGTAGAATGGGCGGCCCATCCGATACCGCCCATTTAGCGCCACTGGCCGAGACCATTTTCTAAGCCAAAAGATTAATTAAAATATTTATTTTCCTCATGAAAATATAAATATTAGAAATTGGATGTCATGTCCAGCAATATGATAAGAAAAATGCCTCCATTTATCATGAAACTCATCACATCCCACTCATGACTTCATCACTTGTGCATTATCCAATCAGTTTCGCTCTGGGAAATATGTCCTGTCTAATGGCTGGTCAGGACAAAACAATGACAATTGGTTTAGTGAATACTCGTCAAAGAAGGGCTGATTATTGCAGACCAGGTCTTGGGAGTGCGGCCTAAGAGTAACACACTCCCAAATTTACCTTTAATTATCACTGCTGGACTCTGTGTACCGGCAACAGAAGGAAAGCCCATGCACAGAGTTACTCTGACAAATTGGTTACTGTGCACGTGCAACATAGCATCATGATGTTATCAAGGGGCGTCCCTATATAAAGTGAAGAGTGTGTTGCCACCAGTGCAGCTTTTCCTAGATACAGATCGACTGAAGCGGGCACTAAGATCCAGGGGGAGAAAGAAAGGTCTTCATAGCTGCTAGTTTAGCAAAATCTGGTAGTTTTACCTTGATCTGAGCACCAGGTGTGGGAGGCCTGGGCTATAGTAGACAGGGCCAAGGAGCAGCATAAACGCTGCTTGGAAAAGGATTAAAATAGTAAAACAGACAGATTCCACTGATACAGAGAGGTTACAAGGGAATCCTCTGTCAGTTCAACAGCTGGGGGGAAAGACCAGGTGAAAAACTTACCAATCCCTAACTAGATATACATTCCCAAAACATCAAGTAACACAACCTTTAAATTACAGGGATAATATAAATATATGACATAATTTATATGCATGAAAACCTCAACACATTAAATCCTAGGATCATCAATTGTCCCATTTCGGACTGAACAGTCTAGTTTTTGATTGAGTTATCTAGTAATTTCTAAAATGCAAACCAAATACAAAAAAGTCTATTATTTTTAAAATAGAAGTCTGTTTTCTTGTATACATGCCAACTTTCCATTTTATTTAGACAAACAACATTGCAGAGCCAGTGTCTGCTTGTCGACATTTGCTGGTAAAAATCCAGATGGATTTAAAACATTCCTGCTAGCTGACATTAAAAATGGTTCTGTTTCCTCACGTACTGTCCCTCTCCTTTTCAAAACCACTGTTGTCACACCTCTCCTCATAAACCCACTCTCGACCCCTCTGTCCTTGCACGTTACCGCCCCATCTCCAATCTCCCTTTCCTCTTCAAAGCCCTTAAACATGCTGTCACCTTCCTAATCTGTACCCATCTTTACCGCAACTTCATGTTTGAATCTGCCTGATCAAGTTTCTGCCCCTGCCACAGCCCTGAAATCACAGAATCACAGAAACCCCACAGTGCAGATAGAGGCCATTTCGGCCCATCGAGCCTGCACCGACACATATCCCACCCGATCCCCGTAACCCCACGTATTTAATCCCCCTAACACTAAGGGTCAATTTATCATAGCCAATCAACCTAACTCACACATCTTTGGACTGTGGGAGGAAACCGGAGCACCCGGAGGAAACCCACGCAAACACGGGGAGAATGTGCAAACTCCACACAGACAGTCGCCCGAGGCCGGATTCGAACCCGGGTCCCTGGCGCTGTGAGGCAACAGTGCCAGGGAAATGGCCCAAATCACATTCACAAATGCAACCTCTGTGACTGTGAGCACTTTGCACTAGCCTTCTTCCCCATTCTTAACCTCTACAGCCTTTTGACAGTTGACACACCATCCTCCACCTCTCATGTATTATCCAACTGAGTGGGATTTCCCTTGCTTAGTTTCATTCTTACCTATCCAATCATAGCCAGAGAAACTGTTGCAATGATTTCTCTACCCACTCACACACCATTACGTCTCGAGTCCCTCAAGGATCTATCCTTGGCCCCCTCCATTTCTTCATCAAACATGACCCCTTGGTGACATCATCTGAAGACATATGGGGGTCAGGTTCCACATATATGATGATGACACCCTGCTCTACCTCCATCACCTCTCCTGATTCCTCCACTACCTTAGTGTTGTCAGACTGAAATCCAGTCCTGGATGAGCCGCAATTTCCACCAGTTGGGAATATTGGGAAGACCAAAGCCATACCCAAACTCTGTTCTCTGACCACTAATCCCAACCCCCTCCCTGAACACTGTCTCAGGCTGACCAGACTGTTTGTAACCTCGAACCTTGGTGTCCTATTTGACCCAGAGCTGACCTTCTAACCTGATATCTTCTCCATCACAAAGACTCCCGACTTCTTCTTCCATATTATCGCCCATCTCTGGCTCACCTCACTCAAAACTCTGCTGCTCCTATCCTATCCTGCACAAAGTCGTGCTCACCCATTAACCGTATGTACACTGACCTACGTTGGCACCCGGTGCCACATTGTCTCAAATTTAAAATTCCAACTCCTCACTACCTTCCTACTCTCCACCTGCCCTTCGATTCTTGTCTCCGCCTTGACTAAGACCCTAGCTACCTTCAATGCCTCTCTTGGCATTCTCGGAACGGCTCATGCAGGCAGTCAATGCTGCCGCTTTATGAACAGCAACTGCAACTGCCCCATGCTCCTCTATCACTGACCTTCCCATTCACTGCACCCATTATGGGCTAAGTTCACCAACCTCCTTCCTGTCCCACTCACCCAATCCACCACTGTCCACTGGGATTCTGCCAGTGGATCAACAATCACCACCCATCTCCGCATTTCTCCCGGATTGTCCACTCACTCGTGAACAAGACCCTTGCCATACACGATCATATTGTGGATGATTGCATTGATATTAAGGCCCAGATGGAAACTTGGCTCACAGGTGAAGACACTTTGCCCCTTACTGAAGTCTCCCAGCCTAGCTATACGATCCACCATTTACCCCACCCAAAGCACCACAGTGACATTGTGGCCCTTATCACTAAATCACACCTTTGTCTCTGGAACTACTTCTATGGAACCTTCTGCTACTTCCACCCCCTCACCTCCCCTTTAAAATACCAAGTTTTCTACCCTTCTCCTTGTGTATGGTGTCCCCTACAGCAAACCCTGGGCAGTGCTTCAATGGGCCTTTTGCAGCTCAAGGCCTCTGCCCTAAATTGTTGCTCCCTCTGTGCCTGGTGTGCTTCTGCCACCAGCGCACAGGAGCAGAATTTCCGCTCCAACATTGTTTGGAGTCAGCAGTGCCACCCAGTGGCTGAAGTCAGGTGTTATAAATATATTATTTTTTCTCCATCAAAGTTTGTTTCAGCAGCACATGGCAGCAAAAATAAGCTGCTATCAAAGTTACTGTCTAATGGGGAAGAAAGAGAATTTTGTGCTAGTAAAAATGTGGTGTATGTGCCTTTAAAAGCAATTGTGGTGTATGTGCCTTTAAGAGCCCCAGGTGTGCGTAATGCCGGTAATTGCCACTTGGGCTATATTTGCTGGTCCATTTATGGATTCAATGTTCTTAATCGCAGTTGATGCACACTCCAAGTGGCCGGAGGTAATAAAGATGTCCTCCACCACCACGGAAAAAACCATCACAGTATTAAGGACCATATTTGCCAGGAATGGGCTGCCGGAGCAGATATGTTCTGATAATGGACCGCAATTTGTGTCCGAAGAATTCAGAAAGTTCTTAAAGAACAATGGGGTAAAGCACTACACGTCCGCCCCATACCATCCCGCCACCAATGGATTGGCTGAAAGGTTTGTCCAGACCTTCAAGAAGGCCATCAAGGCCATGGGTAATGAAGACATAAAACTTCAGCACAAGGTGGATAACTTCTTATTTGCATATAGGAATGCAACGCATATGGTTACTAACCAAACTCCCGCCATGATGTTCTACAATAGAAACCTAAGATGCCGGCTGGATTTGGTCAAGCCCAACATCCGAAGGGACGTGGAGAACCGGCAGTTTCAGGGCATGAATGAAAGGCCAACTAGGGCCTTCCAGATAGGCCAACCGGTTTTGGCCCGGGACTACCGTACCGAGAAATGGCAGCCTGGAACTACCTGCACACGATTAGGACCACTGATGTATACCGTGGACATCGGAGACAGCATAATAAGGCGCCATGCTGACCAAATCATCAAGTCATCCGAAAAGGGACAACCTACACCACCACTCTATACATCTAACGATGAAGTAGAGATACCCATATCTACCTCCGATCGGGTGATACTGGAGCCCGATGAACCCGACACTGGCCTTCAAGCCGAATCAGCCTTACCAGAAGAACCTACTACACCACCAGAAACTACTACACCCCCGAGGCGTTATCCGGACCGAGTCAGGAAGCCTCCTGAGAGACTAACTTATAATTAATTAATACAGCAATGTATATTATTTTGCATATAACATGTAATTAATAATTACTTAAAATATGATGTACTAGTTAGCTAGAAGGGGAGGAATTGTGGTGTATGTGCCTTTAAAAGCAATTGTGGTGTATGTGCCTTTAAGAGCCCCAGGTGTGCGTAATGCCGGTAATTGCCACTTGGGCTATATAAGCCTGCGTATATCCTTTCGAACCCCCCCCAGACTTGCTTAGTAAATACCTATGAACCAACTCCTGTCTTCAGTGTCTTTATCTACACACGGACACTACAAAAAGGAGAACAAAATGAGAAGAAAGCAAAAGAGAATGGGGGTAATGTTGACTTTGTGCCATCGTGTACAACGGGCAATAGCGGAACGACAGCCAGTTTTACATCTCCCCCGATTTTTATTTCCATTGAAGTAAAATGGCAAAAATCTAAAGTTTCTGGGAGTTGGAGGCGTGCTGTCAGACTCTCCTAGAAAACAACCCTTCCGCCTTCAATGCGGGCCGTGGATCAGTTTGTGGTGGTCTGGGCTGTGGGTGTTAGAGTGTGGCTCCTCCCACAACCCCAGCTCTGGCAGATGCCTGATTTTCACCCATAGTGGTGCAGATGGCTGCCTGCAAAATGCAAATTACAGAAACTCCACCTGACCCCAGATACTCTGCTGCACCAATGGCAGAGGTTCCTAGCGGGCGCATCCCACCATTTATGCCGAGAGCGAAGGCCCATAACGTTTCATGCCTTGTATTTCAAGGTTATGGAAAAACACCGAAAAACATTGGGAAATGTGGTTGTTGGAAAATTGGGACGTTGCTGTTGTTGTTGACGTGTGTCATAAGAACATAAGAACTTAAGGAATAGGAGCAGGAGTAGGCCCTTTGAGCCATTCAATAAGACCATGGCTGATCTTCTACCTCAACTCCACCTTCCCGCACTATCCTCATATCCCTTAATTCCCTTCGTTTCCAAAAATTTATCAAACTCTGTCTTGAATATACTCAACGACTGAGCATCCTCAGCTCTCTGGGGTAGAGAATTCCAAAGATTCACCACCCTCTGAATGAAGAAATGTCTCCTCATCTTAGTCCTAAATGGCCGACCCTTTATCCTGAGACTCCGACCCCTGGTTCCAGACTCCCCAGCCAGGGGAAACATCCTCCCTGAATCTACCCTGTCAAGCCCCTTAAGAATTTTATATGTTTCAATTAGATCACTTCTCATTCTTCTAAACTCTAGGGAATATAGGCCTAGTCTACTCAATCTCTCCTCATAGGACAATCCCCCCATCCCAGGAACCAGTCTAGTGAACCTTTGTTGCACTCCCTCTATGGCAAGTATGTCTTTCCTTAGGTAAGGAGACCAGAACTGTACACAGTACTCCAGGTGTGGCCTCACAAATGCCCTGTATAATTGCAGTAAGACTTCTTTACTCTTAAACTCTAATTCCTTTATAACAAAAGCTAACATACCATTTGCTTTCCTAATTGCTTGCTGTACCTGCATGTTAACTTTCTGTGATTCATGTACAAGGACACCAATGTACATTCCTTCTGAACGCAAACATTTCCCAGTCTCTCACCATTCAAAAAATATTCCGCTTTTTTGTTTTTCCGACTGTGAAGTGGATAACTTCACACTTCCCCACATTGTATTCCATTTGCCATGTTCTTGCCCACTCAGTCAACCTGACTATATGCCTCTTTGTGTCCTCCTCACAGCTTACTTTCCCACCTAACTTTGTATCATCAGCAAACTTGGATACGTTACACTCAGTCGCTTCATCTAAGTCATTAATATAGATTGTAAATAGCTGAGGCCCAAGCACTGATCCTTGTGGAACCCCGTCAGTTACAGCCTGCCAACCTGAAAATGTCCCGTTTATTCCTACTCCGTTTTCTGACATTAACCAATTCTCAATCCATGCTAATATATTACCTCCAATCCCATGAGTCCTAATTTTGTGTAATAACCTCTTGTGTGGCACCTTATCGAATGCCTTGTGAAAATCCAAATACACAACATCCACTGGTTCCCCCTTATCCATCCTACTAGTTACATCTTCAAAAAGCTGTAACAGATTTGTCAAATACGATTTCCCTTTCATAATACCATGTTGACTCTGCCTAAACATATTATGATGATCTAAGTGCCCTGTTACCATGTCCCTAATAATTGATTCTAGCATTTCTCTGGCGTAAGTGGAGAATTTTCTGAAGAGAGAGCCTGTTGCCTGTAACAACGCCAAACTGCATTTATATAGCACCCTTAACATAGTAAAATGACACAAGGTGCTTCACAGGTGTGTCTGCAGATCAAGTTACCTGTTGAAACTCCTCCAGTTTACTGTTGAAATGGTCATAACTGGGGAACTCTAAGGACATAAAAAAGGCAAGGAATTGCTGTGTCGTATCGACTGGAGTCGCCGTCGTGAACATCAACGCCTCAGGAAAACTGCAATAAAATAGACTGGTTAGGAACATTGAAGCCCATGGGATTAAAGTAGCAGTGGCAGGCAGTACTGCAATTTGGTTAAGCACGGTCCGCAGACTCATTGACTCACACAGTAAGGTTGTAGAGGCATACGGCAATATGCTTGGGAACATCCAGCAGACGAGCCGAAGACAGTTTCGGGTTGGCGGAGGACCCACACGCGTCACACTGGGCAGACGAGTGAGCCTAGAGGCCAGGTCCGACGGGGGTTGACCCGTGGAGATCGCATCTTCTACCCAGGGCCCAATGGGTAAAATAAATCTCCAGAGATATAGAAGATTCCTTGTAAACTAATTGCGAGCACTTCTGTCTATAATGTTAAAACACCATGTAAACCACCAAGCCTAGTAATCACTTGTTTCTGAAATTGGAATTGATAAGATGAATTGATAAAAATAAAATTGATATGAGTTGCTGTTTCAAGTCCACATGTCAAATCCGTTGATATCCAGCTGAATTCTACTATGAGAATTATCACCGATACGCTTTTATCGACACCAACACCTTGGCTGCCTATGCTAGCTAACATCACACCACCACACCTACGCCACGAATATGCAGTCTCCAGAGAATACAACCGCTACACCAGCAAAGACATGCCAATCCAGGCCGACTTGAACAACCCACCACCAACCCGTCTCAAATCTAGGAGGCCATTTTGGACCGTCGCCAAAGCCCTTCAGCGATCTCCTCTCAGCCTTGATGACTGATGGCAAAATGCTTGGAAGGACTGTGACATACGGAATGGATTCCTTATAGAGAACCGCATCGTACAACCTGAAGGATCAAACCTTCCTCGCAAACAGTGGACAACCATCAACCGCCTCAGAACCGGTCACGGTAGATGCTGCCACCTTCTCCATAGATGGAAGATTAAAGCATCCCCATCATGTGACTGTGGAGCTCCTACTCAGATCCTGGAGCACTGCCCTCAGAGGAAATTCGCAGGCAGCCTACAAGATCTCCACGCTGTTACACCGGAAGCTTTGGCCTGGATATCTGACTCAGATATTGACATTTGACTTGCTTTGTTACTACCATATGAAAGAAGAGGGAGTGCAAGGAAGGTTCACCAGACTGATTCTTGGGATGGGGGGATTGTCCTGTGAGGAGAGATTGAGTAGACTAGGCCTATGTTCCCTAGAGTTTAGAAGAATGAGAGGTGATCTCATTGAAACATACAAAATTCTTACAGGGCTTGACAGGGTAGATGCAGGGAGGAGGTTTCTCCTGGCTGGGGAGTCTAGAACCAGGGGTCACAGTCTCAGAAAAAGGGGTCGGCCATTTAGGACTGAGGTGAGGAGAAATTTCTTCACTCAGAGGGTGGTGAATCTTTGGAATTCTCTACCCCGGAGGGCTGTGGAGGTTCAGTCTCTGAGTATATTTAAGACAGAGATTGATAAGATGTTTGGATATTAAGGGAATCAAGGGGTGTGGGGACAGTGCAGGAAAGTGGAGTAGAGGTAGAAGATCAACCATGAACTTATTGAATGGTGGGGCAGGCTTGAGGGGCCGAATGGCCTACTCCTGCTCCTAATTCTTATGTTCTGTGGGACAGGGTCTCAGGATAAGGGGTCGGTCATTTAAGACTGAGATGAGGAAGAATTTCTTGACTCCGATGCTTGCAAATCGTTGGAATTCTCTACCCCAAAGTGCTTTAGACACTGAATCATGCTGTGTGACTGTATCTCAGTGTGGGACAGTATTACAGGACAGTATCTCAATGTGGGACAGTATTACAGGACAGTATCTCAGTGTGGGACAGTATTACAGGACAGTATCTCAGTGTGGGACAGTATTACAGGACAGTATCACAGTGTGGGGCAGTATTACAGGACAGTATCTCAGTGTGGGACAGTATTACAGGCAGTATCTTAGTGTGGGACAGTATAACAGGACAGTATCTCAGTGTGGGACAGTATTACAGGCAGTATCGCAGTGTGGGCCAGTATTACAGGACAGTATCTCAGTGTGGGACAGTATTACAGGCAGTATCTCAGTGTGGAATATAATTACAAGACAGTATCTCAGTGTGGGACAGTATTACAGGACAGTATCTCAGTGCGGTGCAGTATTGCAGGACAGTATCTCAGTGTGGGAAAGTATTTCAGGACAGTATCTCAGTGCGGGACAGTATTACAGGACAGTATCTCAGTGTGGGACAGTATTACAGGCAGTATCTCAGTGTGCGACCGTATTACAGGAGAGTATCTCAGTGCGGGACAGTATTACAGGACAGTATCTCAGTGTGGGACAGTATTACAGGAGAGTATCTCAGTGTGGGACAGTATTACAGGACAGTATCTCAGTGTGGGACAGTATTACAGGCAGTATCTCAGTGTGCGACCATATTACAGGACAGTATCTCAGTGCAGGACAGTATTACAGGACAGTATCTCAGTGTGGGACAGTATTACAGGCAGTATCTCATTGTGGGACAGTATTACAGGCAGTATCTCAGTGTGGGACAGTATTACAGGACAGTATCTCAGTGTGGGACAGTATTACAGGACAGTATCTCAGTGTGGGACAGTATTACAGGACAGTATCTCAGTGTGGGACAGTATTACAGGACAGTATCTCAGTGTGGGACTGTATTACAGGACAGTATCTCAGTGCGGGACAGTATTACAGGCAGTATCTCAGTGTGGGACAGTATTATAGGACAGTATTTCAGTGTGGGACTGTATTACAGGACAGTATCTCAGAGCGGGACAGTATTACAAGACAGTACCTCAGTGTGGGACATTATTACAGGACAGTATCTCAGTCTGGGACAGTATTACAGGACAGTATCTAAGTGTGGGACAGTATTACAAGACAGTATCTCAGTATGGGACAGTATTACAGGACAGTATCTCAGTGCGGGACAGTACTACAGACAGTATCACAGTGTGCGACAGTATTACAAGACAGTATCTCAGTGTGGACAGTATTATAGGATAGTATCTAAGTGTGGGACAGCATTACAGGCAGTATCTCAGTGTGGGACAGTATTACAGGCAGTATCTCACTGTGGGACTGTATTACAGGACAGTATCTCAGTGTGGGACAGTATTATAGGCAGTATCTCAGTATGGGACAGTAATTTAGGCAGTATCTCAGTGTGGGACAGTATTACAGGACAGTATCTCAGTGTGGGACAATATAACAGGCAGTATCTCAGTATGACACAGTAATACAGGACAGTATCTGAGTGTGGGACAGTATTACAGGACAGTACCTCAGTGTGGGACAGTATTACAGACAGGACCTCAGTGTGGGACAGTATTACAGGACAGTATCTCAGTGCGGGAGAGTATTACAGATAGTATCTCAGTGTGGGACAGTATTACATGACAGTATCTCAGTGCGGGACAGTATTACAGACAGTATCTCAGTGTGGGACAGTATTACAGGACAGTATCTCAGTGCGGGACAGTATTACAGGACAGTATCTCAGTGCGGGACAGTATTACACATAGTATCTCAGTGTGGGACAGTATGACAGGACAGTATCTCAGTGCGGGACAGTATTACAGGACAGTATCTCAGTGTGGGACAGTATTACAGGGCAGTATCTCAGTGTGGGACAGTACTACAAGACAGTATCTCAGTGTGCGACAGTATTACAGACAGTATCTCAGTGCGGGACAGTATTGCAGGCAGCATCACAGTGTGGGATTGTATTGCAAGACAGTATCTCAGTGCGGGACAGTATTACAGGATAGTATCTAAGTGTGGGACAGTATTACATGCAGTATCTCAGTGCGGGACAGTATTACAGGCAGTATCTCAGTGTGGGACCATATTACAGGACAGTATCCCAGTGTGGGACTGTATTACAGGACAGTATCTCAGTGCGGGACAATATTACAGGACAGTATCTCAGTGCGGGACAGTACTACAGGACAGTATCTCAGTGTTGGACAGTATTACAGGCAGTGTCTCAGTGTGGGTCAGTATTACAGGCATTATCTCAGTATGAGACAGTATTACAGGACAGTATCTCAGTGCGGGACAGTATTGCAGGAGAGTATCTCAGTGCGGGACAGTACTACAGGACAGTATCTCAGTGTTAGACAGTATTACAGGCAGTGTCTCAGTGTGGGGCAGTATTACAGGCAGTATCTCAGTGTGGGGCAGTATTACAGGACAGTAGCTCAGTGTGGGCCAGTATTACAGGCAGTATCTCAGTATGAGATAGTATTACACGACAATATCTCAGTGCTGGACAGTATTACAGGACTGTATCTCAGTTTGGGACAGTATTACAGACAGTATCTCAGTGTGGGACAGTATTACAGACAGTATCTCAGTGCGGGACAGTATTACAGGACAGTATCTCAGTGTGGGACAGTATTACAGACAGTATCTCCGTGTGGGACAGTATTACAGGCAGTATCTCAGTGCGGGACAGTATTACAGGACAGTATCTCAGTGCGGGACAGTATTACACATAGTATCTCAGTGTGGGACAGTATTACAGGACAGTATCTCAGTGCGGGACAGTATTACAGGCAGTATCTCAGTGTGGGACAGTATTATAGGACAGTATTTCAGTGTGGGACTGTATTACAGGACAGTATCTCAGAGCGGGACAGTATTACAAGACAGTATCTCAGTGTGGGACATTATTACAGGACAGTATCTCAGTCTGGGAC
The DNA here is from genome assembly GCF_052327205.1 of Somniosus microcephalus. NCBI lineage: Eukaryota > Metazoa > Chordata > Chondrichthyes > Squaliformes > Somniosidae > Somniosus > Somniosus microcephalus. The sequence goes on along the minus strand of NC_141006.1, from coordinate 51,272,036 downwards.
AGTATTACAGGACAGTATCTCAGTGCGGGACAGTACTACAGACAGTATCACAGTGTGCGACAGTATTACAAGACAGTATCTCAGTGTGGACAGTATTATAGGATAGTATCTAAGTGTGGGACAGCATTACAGGCAGTATCTCAGTGTGGGACAGTATTACAGGCAGTATCTCACTGTGGGACAGTATTACAGGACAGTATCTCAGTGTGGGACAATATAACAGGCAGTATCTCAGTATGACACAGTAATACAGGACAGTATCTGGGTGTGGGACAGTATTACAGGACAGTACCTCAGTGTGGGACAGTATTACAGACAGGACCTCAGTGTGGGACAGTATTACAGGACAGTATCTCAGTGCGGGAGAGTATTACAGATAGTATCTCAGTGTGGGACAGTATTACATGACAGTATCTCAGTGCGGGACAGTATTACAGACAGTATCTCAGCGTGGGACAGTATTACAGGACAGTATCTCAGTGCGGGACAGTATTACAGGACAGTATCTCAGTGCGGGACAGTATTACACATAGTATCTCAGTGTGGGACAGTATGACAGGACAGTATCTCAGTGCGGGACAGTATTACAAGACAGTATCTCAGTGTGCGACAGTATTACAGACAGTATCTCAGTGCGGGACAGTATTACAGGCAGCATCACAGTGTGGGATTGTATTACAAGACAGTATCTCAGTGCGGGACAGTATTACAGGGTAGTATCTAAGTGTGGGACAGTATTACATGCAGTATCTCAGTGCGGGACAGTATTACAGGCAGTATCTCAGTGTGGGACCATATTACAGGACAGTATCCCAGTGTGGGACTGTATTACAGGACAGTATCTCAGTGCGGGACAATATTACAGGACAGTATCTCAGTGCGGGACAGTACTACAGGACAGTATCTCAGTGTTGGACAGTATTGCAGGCAGTGTCTCAGTGTGGGTCAGTATTACAGGCATTATCTCAGTATGAGACAGTATTACAGGACGGTATCTCAGTGCGGGACAGTATTGCAGGAGAGTATCTCAGTGCGGGACAGTACTACAGGACAGTATCTCAGTGTTAGACAGTATTACATGCAGTGTCTCAGTGTGGGGCAGTATTACAGGCAGTATCTCAGTGTGGGGCAGTATTACAGGACAGTAGCTCAGTGTGGGCCAGTATTACAGGCAGTATCTCAGTATGAGACAGTATTACACGACAATATCTCAGTGCTGGACAGTATTACAGGACTGTATCTCAGTTTGGGACAGTATTACAGACAGTATCTCAGTGTGGGACAGTATTACAGACAGTATCTCAGTGCGGGACAGTATTACAGGACAGTATCTCAGTGTGGGACAGTATTACAGACAGTATCTCGGTGTGGGACAGTATTACAGGCAGTATCTCAGTGCGGGACAGTATTACAGGACAGTATCTCAGTGCGGGACAGTATTACAGACAGTATCTCCGTGTGGGACAGTATTACAGGCAGTATCTCAGTGCGGGACAGTATTACAGGACAGTATCTCAGTGCGGGACAGTATTACACATAGTATCTCAGTGTGGGACAGTATTACATAGATACATAGATACATAGAAGATAGGAGCAGGAGTAGGCCATTCGGCCCTTCGTGCCTGCTCCGCCATTTAATGAGATCATGGCTGATCCTTTAATTCAGTATCCCGTCCCCGCCTTCTCTCCGTAACCCTTAACCCCTTTTGCCCGTAGAAATATATCTAATTCCCTCTTAAATATATTTAATGAGCTGGCGTACACTGCCCTCTGTGGCAATGAGTTCCACAGGTTCACCACTCTCTGAGTGAAGAAATTCCCCCTCATCTCTGTCCTAAATGGTTTAGCCCTTATCCTTAAATTATGTCCTCTAGTTCTGTTCTCACCCGCCAAGGGAAACATTCCTTCTGCATCCAGTCTGTCTAGACCTGTCAGAATTTTATACACTTCTATGAGGTCCCCTCTCAATCTTCTAAACTCCAGTGTGTACATCCCTAAACTACATAGTCTCTCCTCATAGGTCATTCCCGCCATTCCTGGTATCAGCCTGGTGAATCGCCGCTGCACCCCCTCCATGGCAAGAACATCCTTCCTCAGATGAGGCGACCAAAACTGTACACAGTACTCGAGGTGTGGTCTCACCAGTGCCCTGTACAGCTGCAGCAAGGTATCCCTGTTCCTGTATTCTAACCCTTTTGCTATGAAGGCCAGCATACCGTTTGCCTTCTTGACCGCCTGTTGCACCTGCATGCTCGCCTTCAGTGACTGGTGTACAAGAACACCCAGGTCTCTCTGTACTTCCCCCTCTCCCAATCTATTGCCATTTAAATAATAATTTGCCCTCCCGTTCCTGCACCCAAGGTGGATAACTTCGCACTTGTCCACATTATAGTGCATCTGCCATTTATCCGCCCAATCGCCCAGTCTGTCCAAATCGCTCTGGAGCTTCCTGGTCTCTTCCTCTGAGCCCACCCCACCTCCTAGTTTAGTGTCGTCTGCAAATTTGGAAATGCTGCATCCGACTCCCTGATTAGTACTACAGGACAGTATCTCAGTGCGGGACAGTGTTATAGGCAGTATCTCAGTGTGGGACAGTATTACAAACAGTATCACAGTGTGGGATTGTATTACAAGACAGTATCTCAGTGCGGGACAGTATTACAGGATAGTATCTAAGTGTGCGACAGTATTACAGGCAGTATCTCAGTGCGGGACAGTATTACAGGCAGTATCTCAGTGTGGGACCATATTACAGGACAGTATCCCAGTGTGGGACAGTATAACAGGCAGTATCTCAGTATGGGACAGTAATACAGGACAGTATCTCAGTGTGGGATGGTATTACAGGACAGTATCTCAGTGCGGGACAATATTACAGGACAGTATCTCAGTGTGGGACAGTATTACAGGACAGTATCTCAGTGTGGGTCAGTATTACAGGCATTATCTCAGTATGAGACAGTGTTACAGGACAGTATCTCAGTGCGGGACAGTATTACACATAGTATCTCAGTGTGGGACAGTATTACAGGACAGTATCTCAGTGCGGGACAGTATTACAGGACAGTATCTCAGTGTGGGACAGTATTACATGCAGTATCTCAGTGCGGGACAGTATTACAGGCAGTATCTCAGTGTGGGACCATATTACAGGACAGTATCCCCGTGTGGGACTGTATTACAGGACAGTATCTCAGTGCGGGACAATATTACAGGACAGTATCTCAGTGTGGGTCAGTATTACAGGCATTATCTCAGTATGAGACAGTATTACAGGACAGTATCTCAGTGCGGGACAGTATTGCAGGAGAGTATCTCAGTGCGGGACAGTACTACAGGACAGTATCTCAGTGTTGGACAGTATTACAGGCAGTGTCTCAGTGTGGGGCAGTATTACAGGCAGTATCTCAGTGTGGGGCAGTATTACAGGACAGTAGCTCAGTGTGGGCCAGTATTACAGGCAGTATCTCAGTATGAGACAGTATTACACGACAATATCTCAGTGCTGGACAGTATTACAGGACTGTATCTCAGTTTGGGACAGTATTACAGACAGTATCTCAGTGTGGGACAGTATTACAGACAGTATCTCAGTGCGGGACAGTATTACAGACAGTATCTCAGTGCGGGACAGTATTACACATAGTATCTCAGTGTGGGACAGTATTACAGGACAGTATCTCAGTGCGGGACAGTATTACAGGACAGTATCTCAGTGTGGAGCAGTATTACAGGGCAGTATCTCAGTGTGGGACAGTATTACAGACAGTATCTCAGTGCGGGACAGTATTACACATAGTATCTCAGTGTGGGACAGTATTACAGGACAGTATCTCAGTGCGGGACAGTATTACAGGACAGTATCTCAGTGTGGAGCAGTATTACAGGGCAGTATCTCAGTGTGGGACAGTATTACAAGACAGTATCTCAGTGTGCGACAGTATTACAGGACAGTATCTCAGTGCGGGACAGTATTGCAGGCAGCATCACAGTGTGGGACATTATTACAAGACAGTATCTCAGTGCGGGACAGTATTACAGGATAGTATCTAAGTGTGGGACAGTGTTATAGGCAGTATCTCAGTGTGGGACAGTATTACAAACAGTATCACAGTGTGGGATTGTATTACAAGACAGTATCTCAGTGCGGGACAGTATTACAGGATAGTATCTAAGTGTGGGACAGTATTACAGGCAGTATCTCAGTGCGGGACAGTATTACAGGCAGTATCTCAGTGTGGGACCATATTACAGGACAGTATCCCAGTGTGGGACAGTATAACAGGCAGTATCTCAGTATGGGACAGTAATACAGGACAGTATCTCAGTGTGGGACGGTATTACAGGACAGTATCTCAGTGTGGGACTGTATTACAGGACAGTATCTCAGTGCGGGACAATATTACAGGACAGTATCTCAGTGTGGGACAGTATTACAGGACAGTATCTCAGTGTGGGTCAGTATTACAGGCATTATCTCAGTATGAGACCATATTACAGGACAGTATCTCAGTGCGGGACAGTATTGCAGGAGAGTATCTCAGTGCGGGACAGTATTACAGGACAGTATCTCAGTGTGGGACAGTATTACAGGACAGTAGCTCAGTGTGGGCCAGTATTACAGGCAGTATCTCAGTATGAGACAGTATTACACGACAATATCTCAGTGCGGGACAGTATTACAGGACTGTATCTCAGTTTGGGACAGTATTACAGACAGTATCTCAGTGTGGGACAGTATTACAGACAGTATCTCAGTGCGGGACAATATTACAGGACAGTATCTCCGTGTGGGACAGTATTACAGGCAGTATCTTAGTGTGGGACAGTATTACAGGACAGTAGCTCATTGTGGGAAATGTATTACAGCACAGTAGCTCAGTGTGGGACAATATTACAGACATTATCTCATTGTGGGACAGTATTACACGACAGTATCTCAGCATGGGACAGTATTACAGGACTGTATCTCAGTTTGGGACAGTATTACAGACAGTATCTCAGTGTGGGACAGTATTACAGGACAGTATCTCAGTGCGGGACTGTATTACAGACAGTATCTCAGTGTGGGACAGTATTACAGGACAGTATCTCAGTGTGGGACAGTATTACAGGACAGTATCTCAGTGTGGGACAGTATTACAGGACAGTATCTCAGTGTGGGACAGTATTACAGGCGGTATCTCATTGTGGGACAGTATTACAGGCAGTATATGTGGTAAACCACTTTTATCGTTCACTATCGTTACACTATAGTTATCACTGTTATATCGTTACTCTATGGTTATCACTGTTCACACTGTTGTATCACTATACGAGGTCGCCTCTTGTCACGCTGTTATACCTGGGCTGACCACTGCTGACTCCGCCCACGGCTCCACCTACCTGCCCAGGTATAAAGGTGGTCGACTGGCTGGTATTCCTCCTTGTTGGATCCGATCACCCACGAGGGTGGGCTCTGTTATTTAGCCAATAAAAACCTATAGTTACTTTCTTAACTCGTCGCTTTTCATTGGATAAATTGATAGGTATATCAATTTTATTGGCTAAATTTTAAAATGTCGTTACTTGAGCAGCCAAACGAGCAGCCAGACGAGCAGCCAAACGACCAGCCAGACGCCCAGCTACAACAGCCACAGCAGCCGGCTTGGCTGCGAGCCCTCCAACCACCGTACCTGGATCTAAACCCACAGGCAGCAAACTCAGCCCTCGACTTCGAACACTGGCTGAGCTGTTTCGAGTCCTACCTGGGAGAATCCGGCATGCCTCAGAAATCCAAGCTAAGAGTTCTGACCGGCCAAGTAAGCCCTAAAGTATTCGCACTCATCCGGGACCTTAAAACATACGAGGACGCCATCAACCGGCTGAAACGACAGTACCAGAGCCCGGTAAATTCCATGTATGCCAGACACCTCCTAAGATCCCGCCCGCAACAGCCAGGAGAGTCTGTAGATGAATTTTTACAGGCGCTACAAGCACTCGGCAGGGACTGTAACTTTAAAGCGGTAACGGCGGCAGAAAATACTGAAGACAATGTCCGCGATGCCTTCGTGAAAGGCCTGCGGTCCGACTACTCACGGCAAAGACTGCTTGAAGCAAAGGACCTCGACCTGGACAAAGCTGCAGCCCTCGCTCGCTCCCTAGAAGTGGCCCATCGGGACCTCGAGGCATAGTCCAGGTACTGTAATTTGCAACCCTGGGACTCGAGACCGACCCCGACCGCAATATCCCCCGCAGCACCCACCCTGGGACCTACCTCAGCGTCGGCGTCCCGGACCCGATCGGGACCGCCACCCCCGGTACCGGCTGCGACATCGGACCCCCGCGATCGGGCCACCGGCTGCTTCTTCTGCGGCCAGGCGAAACACCCGAGGGCGCGCTGCCCAGCCAGAAACGCGACCTGCTCGAGCTGCCTGAAGAAAGGCCACTTTGCAAAGGCCTGCAGAGGGAGATCAACAGAGGCCAGCAGTGCCTCATGCGAGCTGTGGGGGCGGCCATCTTCCATCAAGGCCACAGAGGCCAGCATCCCCACATGTGAGTCATGGGGGCGGCCATCTTTGATCCAGGCAACCGACACCAGCAGTGCCTCATGTGAGTTGTGGGGGCAGCCATCTTCTCCGCCATTTTGTCCAACCTCGTGGGCGCCGCCATTTTACCCACCACGCTCGACCGCCACCGTGCCTCCAGACCCGACCACCGCCTCACCCGCAGACGACAGCAACTCGCTCAGCTATACACTAGCCTCCGTCACACTGGACCAAGCCCGCCCGCACCACCTGTCCAAGCCCATGATGGACATCAAAGTAAACGGCCACGCCACGACCTGCCTGTTCGACAGCGGAAGCACGGAGAGTTTCATCCACCCAGACACGGTGAGCCACTACTCCCTCACTGTCCGGCCAACGCGCAACCGGATCTCGATGGCATCGAGGTCCCACGCCACAGACATCAGCGGCTACTGTGTTGTGACCCTGTCGGTTAAGGGCACGGAGTATAAAAATTTTAAACTCCTCGTCCTGCCCCAGCTATGCGCTGCCATCCTACTAGGTCTAGACTTCCAATCCCACCTCCAAAGCGTCACGCTAGCATACGGCGGACCCCTCCCCCCACTCACAGTCGACAACCAACAGATTTTAAACCGCCCACCGCGTAACACCTGCGGCCTATCCACCCTCAAGGTCCCGCCACCTTCCCTGTTCGCTAACCTCACCCCCGACTGCAAACCCGTCGCTACCAAGAGCAGGCGGTACAGCGCCGAGGACAGAGCTTTCATTAGCTCCGAGGTGCAGCGTCTCCTGAAGGAGGGCATCATCGAGGGGAGCACCAGCCCCTGGCGTGCCCAGGTCGTGGTCATTAAGACCGGCAATAAAAACCGCCTGGTCATCGACTACAGCCAGACCATAAACAGGTACACCCAGCTGGACGCATACCCCCTTCCCCGCATATCTGATATGGTCAATCAGATCGCACAATACCGAGTATTCTCGACCATCGACCTTAAGTCGGCCTACCACCAACTCCCTATCCACCCTGAGGACCGCCAGTATACCGCCTTCGAGGCGAATGGGCGCCTATACCACTTCCTTAGGGTTCCCTTCGGCGTCACCAACGGGGTTTCGGTCTTCCAAAGGGAGATGGACCGGATGGTTGACCAGAACGGGCTGCACGCCACGTTCCCCTACCTAGATAACGTCACCATCTGCGGCCGCGACCGGCAGGACCATGATGTTAATCTGGAGAGATTCCTCCGTACGGCCCAACGGCTGAACCTCACCTACAATAAGGAGAAATGTGTGTTTAACACCTCGCGCCTTGCCATCCTCGGCTGTGTAGTAGAGAACGGAGTCATCGGCCCCGACCCCGAAAGAATGCGCCTCCTCATGGAGCTACCCCTCCCCCACTGTCCAAAGGCACTAAAGAGAACCCTGGGGCTCTTCGCCTACTATGCCCAATGGGTGCCCAATTATGCGGACAAAGCCAGACCCCTCATGAAGTCCACATCCTTCCCCCTTACGGAGGAAGCGTGCGCAGCCTTCTCCCTCATTAAGGGAGACATTGCCAAGGCCACAATGCACGCAGTGGATGAGTCCATCCCCTTCCAAGTGGAGAGCGATGCATCCGACTTCGCCCTAGCCGCTACCCTTAACCAGGGGGGGAGACCGGTGGCCTTCTTCTCAAGGACCATACAGGGCCCTGAGATCCGACACTCGTCGGTCGAGAAGGAGGCCCAGGCGATTGTGGAGGCGGTACGACGCTGGAGGCATTACCTGGCAGGCAAACGATTTACCCTCCTCACCGACCAGCGTTCGGTCGCTTTTATGTTTAATAACAAGCTGAGGGGCAAAATCAAGAATGACAAGATCTTGAGGTGGAGAATCGAGCTCTCCACCTATGATTATGATATCTTGTACCGGCCAGGTAAGCTGAACGAACCCCCTGATGCTCTTTCACGAATTACATGCGCCAGCGCGCAAAGTGATAGACTTCAGACCCTCCACAACGACCTCTGCCACCCCGGAGTCACCAGACTTTACCACTTCATTAAGGCCCGCAACCTGCCCTACTCCATCAAGGAGGTCAGGACCATGACCAGGAACTGCCAGACCTGCGCCGAGTGCAAACCGCACTTCTTTAGGCCGGACAGAGCAAGCCTGATCAAGGCCACCCGCCCCTTCGAGCGCCTGAGCATCGACTTTAAGGGGCCCCTCCCGTCCTCTGACCGCAATGTGTACTTCCTCAACATTGTTGATGAGTACTCCCATTTCCCCTTTGCCTTCCCCTGCCCAGACATGACCAGTACCACGGTCATTAAATGCCTGAACGACCTCTTCGCCTTGTTCGGGTTCCCAAACTATATACATAGTGACCGGGGCTCCTCCTTCATGAGCGAGGAACTCCGTCAGTTCCTACTAGCGAGAGGTATCGCTGCAAGCAGGGCCACCAGCTACAACCCCCGAGGGAACGGGCAGGTGGAAAGAGAGAACGCGACAGTATGGAAGGCCGTCCTCTTAGCCTTAAAGTCTAAGGGCCTCCCAACTTCCCACTGGCAGGAAGTCCTCCCGGCAGCGCTGCATTCCATCCGGTCACTACTGTGCACTGCCATTAACGCCACCCCCCATGAACGAATGTTTGTTTTCCCCAGGAAGTCGACTACAGGAACCACGCTACCAACCTGGCTGACCTCCCCGGGGCCCATCCTGCTGCGAAAGCACGTGAGGGCCCATAAAATGGACTCCCTGGTCGAGAGGGTGAACCTCCTGCACGCCAACCCCCAGTACACCTATGTGGCATACCCAGACGGGCGGGAGGACACAGTCTCCTTACGAGACCTCGCACCCTCGGGCACTCCTGAGACACCACCGTTAACCGCACCCCCCACCACCCCCCCAATGCCACCCGAGGTAGATGGCATGCCGGAACCCCACGAGCCTTCGCCGACCACGCAGACACCAGCATTAACACCGGATAATGCAACACCGCCGCTGCGACGATCAGAAAGGCTTACGAGGCCTCCGGACAGACTGACATACCAGAACTGGTAGTACACTTCACCCCGCCGGACTCAAATCTAAACAAGGGGTGAATGTGGTAAATCACTTTTATCGTTCACTATCGTTACACTATAGTTATCACTGTTATATCGTTACTCTATGGTTATCACTGTTCACACTGTTGTATCACTATACGAGGTCGCCTATTGTCATGCTGTTATACCTGGGCTGACCACTGCTGACTCCGCCCACGGCTCCACCTACCTGCCCAGGTATAAAGGTGGTCGACTGGCTGGTATTCCTCCTTGTTGGATCCGAGCACCCACGAGGGTGGGCTCTGTTATTTAGCCAATAAAAACCTATAGTTACTTTCTTAACTCATCGCTATTCATTGGATAAATTGATAGGTATATCAGTATCTCTGTGTGGGACAGTATTACAGGACAGTATTTCAGTGTGGGACTGTATTACAGGACAGTATCTCAGTGCGGGACATTATTACAGGACAGTATCGCAGTGTGGGACAGTATTACAGGCAGTATCTCAGTGTGGGACAGTATTACACGACGGTATCTCAGTGTGGGACAGTATTACAGGACTGTATCTCAGTGTGGGACAGTATTACAGGCAGTATCTCAGTGTGGGACAGTATTACAGGACAGTATCTCAGTGTGGGACAGGATTACAGGACAGTATCTCAGTGCGGGACAGTATTACAAACAGTATCTCAGTGTGGGACAGTATTACAGGACAGTATCTCAGTGTGGGACAGAATTACAGGACAGTATCTCAGTGTGGGACAGTATTACAGGCGGTATCTCATTGTGGGACAGTATTACAGGCAGTATCTCAGTGTGGGACAGTATTACAGGCAGTGTCTCAGTGTGGGACAGTATTACAGGACAGTATCTCAGTGTGGGACTGTATTACAGGACAGAATCTCAGTGCCTGACAGTGTTACAGGACAGTATCTCAGTGTGGGACTGTATTATAGACAGTATCTCAGTGTGGCACAGTATTACAGGACAGTATCTAAGTGTGGGACAGTATTACAGGACAGCATCTCAGTGCGGGACAGTATTACAGGACAGTATCTCAGTGTGGGACTGTATTACAGAGAGTATCTCAGTGTGGGACAGTATTACAGGACAGTATCTCAGTGTGGGACAGTATTACAGGACAGTATCTCATTGTGGGGCAGTATTACACGACAGTATCTCAGTGTGGGACAGTATTACAGGACAGTATCTCAGTGTGGGACTGTATTACAGGACAGCATCTCAGTGCGGGACAGTATTACAGGACAGTATCTCAGTGTGGGACTGTATTACAGAGAGTATCTCAGTGTGGGACAGTATTACAGGACAGTATCTCAGCGTGGGACAGTATTACAGGACAGTATCTCATTGTGGGACAGTATTACACGACAGTATCTCAGTGTGGGACAGTATTACAGGACAGTATCTCAGTGTGGGACAGTATTACAGGACAGTATCTCAGTGTGGGACAGTATTACAGGCAGTATCTCAGTGTGGGACAGTATTACAGGACAGTATCTCAGTGTGGGACAGTATTACAGGACAGTATGTCAGTGTGGGACAGTATTACAGGCAGTATCTCAGTGTGGGACAGTATTACAGGACAGTATCTCAGTGTGGGACAGTCTTACAGGACAGTATCTAAGTGTGGGACAGTATTTCAAGACAGTGTCTCAGTGTGGGACAGTATTACAGGACAGTATCTCAGTGCGGGACAGTACTACAGACAGTGACACAGCGTGGGACAGTATTACAAGACAGTATCTCAGTGCGGGACAGTATTACAGACAGTATCTCAGTGTGGGACAGTGTTACAGAACAGTATCTCAGTATGGGACAGTATTACAGGATAGTATCTAAGTGTGGGACAGTATTACAGGACAGTATCTCAGTGTGGGACAGTATTACAGGCAGTATCTCAGTATGGAACCATAATACAGGACAGTATCTTAGTGCGGGACAGTATTGCAGGAGAGTATCTCAGTGCGGGACAGTATCACAGGACAGTATCTCAGTGTGGGACAGTATGACAGGCAGTATCTCAGTGTGGGACAGTATTACAGGCAGTATCTCAGTGTGGGACAGAATTACAGGACAGTAGCTCAGTGTGGGCCAGTATTACAGGCAGTATCTCAGTATGAGACAGTATTACATGACAATATCTCAGTGCGGGACATTATTACAGGACTGTATCTCAGTTTGGGACAGTATTACAGACAGTATCTCAGTGTGGGACAGTATTACAGACAGTATCTCAGTGCGGGACAGTATTACAGGACAGTATCTCCGTGTGGGACTGTATTACAGGCAGTATCTCAGTGTGGGACAGTATTACAGGACAGTAGCTCATTGTGGGAAATGTATTACAGCACAGTATCACAGTGTGGGAGTGTATTACAGGACAGTATCTCAGTGTGGGACAGTATTACAGGACATTATCTCAGTGTGGGACAGTCTTACAGGCGGTATCTCATTGTGGGACAGTATTACAGGCAGTATCTCAGTGTGGGACAGTATTACAGGAAAGTATTTCAGTGTGGGACTGTATTACAGGACAGTATCTCAATGTGGGACATTATTACAGGACAGTATCTCAGTGTGGGACAGTATTACAGACATTATCTCAGTGTGGGACAGTATTACACGACAGTATCTCAGCATGGGACAGTATTACAGGACTGTATCTCAGTGCGGGACAGTATTACAGACAGTATCTCAGTGTGGGACAGTATTACAGGACACTATCTCAGTGAGGGACAGTATTACAGGACAGTATCTCAGTGTGGGACTGTATTACACGACAGTATCTCAGTGTGGGACAGTATTACAGGAATGTATCTCACTTTGGGACAGTATTACAAACAGTATCTCAGTGTGGGACAGTATTACAGGACAGTATCTCAGTGTGGGACAGAATTACAGGACAGTATCTCAGTGTGGGACAGTATTACAGGCGGTATCTCATTGTGGGACAGTATTACAGGCAGTATCTCAGTGTGGGACAGTATTACAGGCAGTATCTCAGTGTGGGACAGTATTACAGGCAGTATCTCAGTGTGGGACAGTATTACAGGACAGTATCTCAGTGTGGGACTGTATTACAGGACAGTATGTCAGTGCGCGACAGTATTACAGGACAGTATCTCAGTGTGGGACTGTATTATAGACAGTATCTCAGTGTGGCACAGTATTACAGGACAGTATCTCAGTGTGGGACTGTATTACAGGACAGCATCTCAGTGCGGGACAGTATTACAGGACAGTATCTCAGTGTGGGGCTGTATTACAGAGAGTATCTCAGTGTGGGACAGTATTACAGGACAGTATCTCAGCGTGGGACAGTATTACAGGACAGTATCTCATTGTGGGACAGTATTACACGACAGTGTCTCAGTGTCGGACAGTATTACAGGACAGTATCTCAGTGTGGGACAGGATTACAGGACAGTATCTCAGTGTGGGACAGTATTACAGGCAGTATCTCAGTGTGGGACAGTATTACAGGACAGTATCTCAGTGTGGGACAGTATTACAGGACAGTATGTCAGTGTGGGACAGTATTACAGGCAGTATCTCAGTGTGGGACAGTATTACAGGACAGTACCTCAGTGTGGGACAGTCTTACAGGACAGTATCTCAGTGTGGGACAGAACTTCAGTCAGTGTCAATGCGTGGGACAGTATTACAAGACAGCATCTCAGTGTGGGACAGTATTACAGGACAGTATCTCAGTGTGGGACAGTATTACAGGATAGTTTCTAAGTGTGGGACTGTATTACAGAACAGTATCTCAGTGTGGGACAATATTACAGGACAGTATCTCAGTGTGGGGCAGTATGACAGGCAGTATCTCAGTATGGAACCGTAATACAGGACAGTATCTCAGTGCGGGGCAGTATTGCAGGAGAGTATCTCAGTGCGGGACAGTATTACAGGACAGTATCTCAGCGTGGGACAGTATTACAGGCAGTGTCTCAGTGTGGGACCGTATTACAGGCAGTATCTCAGTGTGGGACAGCATTACAGGACAGTAGCTCAGTGTGGGCCAGTATTACAGGCAGTATCTCAGTATGAGACAGTATTACATGACAATATCTCAGTGCGGGACAGTATTACAGGACTGTATCTCAGTTTGGGACAGTATTACAGACAGTATCTCAGTGTGGGACAGTATTACAGACAGTATCTCAGTGCGGGACAGTATTACAGGACAGTATCTCCGTGTGGGACAGTATTACAGGCAGTATCTCAGTGTGGGACAGTATTACAGGACAGTAGGTCATTGTGGGAAATGTATTACAGCACAGTATCTCAGTGTGGGTCAGTATTACAGGACAGTATCTCAGTGTGGGACAGTATTACAGGACATTATCTCAGTGTGGGACAGTATTACAGGCGGTATCTCATTGTGGGACAGTATTACAGGCAGTATCCCAGTGTGGGACAGTATTACAGGACAGTAGCTCAGTGTGGGCCAGTATTACAGGCAGTATCTCAGTATGAGACAGTATTACATGACAATATCTCAGTGCAGGACAGTATTACAGGACTGTATCTCAGTTTGGGACAGTATTACAGACAGTATCTCAGTGTGGGACAGTATTACAGACAGTATCTCAGTGCAGGACAGTATTACAGGACAGTATCTCCGTGTGGGACAGTATTACAGGCAGTATCTCAGTGTGGGACAGTATTACAGGACAGTAGCGCATTGTGGGAAATGTATTACAGCACAGTATCTCAGTGTGGGACAGTATTACAGGACAGTATCTCAGTGTGGGACAGTATTACAGGACATTATCTCAGTGTGGGACAGTATTACAGGCGGTATCTCATTGTGGGACAGCATTACAGGCAGTATCTCAGTGTGGGACAGTATTACAGGACAGTATTTCAGTGTGGGACTGTATTACAGGACAGTATCTCAATGTGGGACATTATTACAGGACAGTATCTCAGTGTGGGACAGTATTACAGACATTATCTCAGTGTGGGACAGTATTACACCACAGTATCCCAGCATGGGACAGTATTACAGGACTGTATCTCAGATTGGGACAGTATTACAGACAGTATCTCAGTGTGGGACAGTATTACAGACAGTATCTCAGTGTGGGACAGTATTACAGGACACTATCTCAGTGTGGGACAGTATTACAGGACAGTATCTCAGTGTGGGACAGTATTGCAGGCAGTATCTCATTGTGGGACTGTATTACAGGCAGTATCTCAGTGTGGGACAGTATAACAGGGCAGTATTTCAGTGTGGGACTGTATTACAGGACAGTATCTCAGTGCGGGACATTATTACAGGACAGTATCTCAGTGTGGGACAGTATTACAAACAGTATCTCAGTGTGGGACAGTATTACAGGATAGTATCTCAGCGTGGGACAGAATTACAGGACAGTATCTCAGTGGGGGACAGTATTACAGGAAGTATCTCAGTGTGGGACAGTATTACAGGACAGTATCTCAGTGTGGGACAGTATTACAGGACATTATCTCAGTGTGGGACAGTATTACAGGCGGTATCTCATTGTGGGACAGTATTACAGGCAGTATCTCAGTGTGGGACAGTATTACAGGACAGTATTTCAGTGTGGGACAGTATTACAGGACAGTATCTCAATGTGGGACATTATTACAGGACAGTATCTCAGTTTGGGACAGTATTACAGGCAGTATCTCAGTGTGGGACAGTATTACACGACAGTATCTCGGTGTGGGACAGTATTACAGGACTGTATCTCAGTTTGGGACAGTATTACAGGACAGTATCTCAGTGCGGGACAGTATTACAAACAGTATCTCAGTGTGGGACAGTATTACAGGACAGTATCTCAGTGTGGGACAGAATTACAGGACAGTATCTCAGTGTGGGACAGTATTACAGGTGGTATCTCATTGTGGGACAATATTACAGGCAGTATCTCAGTGTGGGACAGTATTACAGGCAGTATCTCAGTGTGGGACAGTATTACAGGCAGTATCTCAGTGTGGGACAGTATTACAGGAGAGTATCTCAGTGTGGGACTGTATTACAGGACAGTATCTCAGTGCGCGACAGTATTACAGGACAGTATCTCAGTGTGGGACTGTATTATAGACAGTATCTCAGTGTGGCACTGTATTACAGGACAGTATCTCAGTGTGGGACAGTATTACAGGACAGTATCTCAGTGTGGGACTGTATTACAGGACAGCACCTCAGTGCGGGACAGTATTACAGGACAGTATCTCAGTGTGGGACTGTATTACAGAGAGTATCTCAGTGTGGGACAGTATTACAGGACAGTATCTCAGCGTGGGACAGTATTACAGGACAGTATCTCATTGTGGGACAGTATTACACGACAGTATCTCAGTGTGGGACAGTATTACAGGACAGTATCTCAGTGTGGGACAGTATTACAGGACAGTATCTCAGTGTGGGACAGTATTACAGGCAGTATCTCAGTGTGGGACAGTATTACAGGACAGTATCTCAGTGTGGGACAGTATTACAGGACAGTATGTCAGTGTGGGACAGTATTACAGGCAGTATCTCTGTGTGGGACAGTATTACAGGACAGTATCTCAGTGTGGGACAGTCTTACAGGACAGTATCTAAGTGTGGGACAGTATTACAAGACAGTGTCTCAGTGTGGGACAGTATTACAGGACAGTATCTCAGTGCGGGACAGTATTACAGACAGTATCTCAGTGTGGGACAGTATTACAGAACAGTATCTCAGTGTGGGACAGTATTACAGGACAGTATCTCTGTGTGGGACAGTCTTACAGGACAGTATCTAAGTGTGGGACAGTATTACAAGACAGTGTCTCAGTGTGGGACAGTATTACAGGACAGTATCTCAGTGCGGGACAGTATTACAGACAGTATCTCAGTGTGGGACAGTATTACAGAACAGTATGTCAGTGTGGGACAGTATTACAGGCAGTATCTCTGTGTGGGACACTATTACAAGACAGTGTCACTGAGTGGGACAGTATTACAAGACAGTATCTCAGTGCGGGACAGTATTACAGACAGTATCTCAGTGTGGGACAGTATTACAGAACAGTATCTCAGTGTGGGACAGTATTACAGGACAGTATCTCAGTGTGGGACAGTATTACAGGATAGTTTCTAAGTGTGGGACTGTATTACAGAACAGTATCTCAGTGTGGGACAATATTACAGGACAGTATCTCAGTGTGGGGCAATATTACAGGCAGTATCTCAGTTTGGAACCGTAATACAGGACAGTATCTCAGTGCTGGACAGTTTTGCAGGAGAGTATCTCAGTGCGGGACAGTATTACAGGACAGTATCTCAGTGTGGGACAGTATTACAGGCAGTATCTCAGCGTGGGACCGTATTACAGGCAGTAGCTGAGTGTGGGACAGCATTACAGGACAGTAGCTCAGTGTGGGCCAGTATTACAGGCAGTATCTCAGTATGAGACAGTATTACACGACAATATCTCGATGCGGGACAGTATTACAGGACTGTATCTCAGTTTGGGAAAGTATTACAGACAGTATCTCAGTGTGGGACAGTATTGCAGACAGTATCTCAGTGCGGGACAGTATTACAGGACAGTATCTCCGTGTGGGACAGTATTACAGGCAGTATCTCAGTGTGGGACAGTATTACAGGACAGTAGCTCATTGTGGGAAATGTATTACAGCACAGTATCTCAGTGTGGGACAGTATTACAGGACAGTATCTCAGTGTGGGACAGTATTACAGGACATTATCTCGGTGTGGGACAGTATTCCATGCGGTATCTCATTGTGGGACAGTATTACAGGCAATATCTCAGTGTGGGACAGTATTACAGGACAGTATTTCAGTGTGGGACTGTATTACATGACATTATCTCAATGCGAGACATTATTACAGGACAGTATCTCAGTGTGGGACAGTATTACAGACATTATCTGAGTGTGGGACAGTATTACACGACAGTATCTCAGCATGGGACAGTATTACAGAACTGTATCTCAGTTTGGGACAGTATTACAGACAGCATCTCAGTGTGGGACAGTATTACAGGACAGTATCTCAGTGTGGGACAGGATTACAGGACAGTATCTCAGTGCGGGACAGTATTACAGACAGTATCTCAGTGTGGGACAGTATTACAGGACACTATCTCAGTGTGGGACAGTTTTACAGGACAATATCTCAGTGTGGGACAGTATTACAGGCGGTATCACATTGTGGGACTGTATTACAGGCAGTATCTCAGTGTGGGACAGTATTACAGGACAGTATTTCAGTGTGGGACTGTATTACAGGACAGTATCTCAGTGCGGGACATTATTACAGGACAGTATCTCAGTGTGGGACAGTATTACAGGCAGAATCTCAGTGTGGTACAGTATTACACGATGGTATCTCAGTGTGGGACAGTATTACAGGACTGTATCTCAGTTTGGGACAGTATTACAGACAGTATCTCAGTGTGGGACAGTATTACAGGACAGTATCTCAGTGTGGGACAGGATTACAGGACAGTATCTCAGTGCGGGACAGTATTACAAACAGTATCTCAGTGTGGGACAGTATTACACGACATTATCTCAGTCTGGGACAGAATTACAGGACAGTATCTCAGTGTGGGACAGTATTACAGGCAGTATCTCATTGTGGGACAGTATTACAGGCAGTATCTCAGTGTGGGACAGTATTACAGACAGTATCTCAGTGTGGGACAGTATTACAGGCAGTATCTCAGTGTGGGACAGTATTACAGGACAGTATCTCAGTGTGGGACATTTTTATAGGACAGTATTTCAGTGTGGGACTGTATTACAGGACAGTATCTCAATGTGGGACATTATTACAGGACAGTATCTCAGTGTCGGACAGTATTACAGACATTATCTCAGTGTAGGACAGTATTACACGACAGTATCTCAGCATGGGACAGTATTGCAGGACTGTAACAAAGTTTGGGACAGTATTACAGACAGTATCTCAGTGTGGGACAGTATTACAGGACAGTATCTCAGTGTGGGACAGGATTACAGGACAGTATCTCAGTGCGGGACAGTATTACAGACAGTATCTCAGTGTGGGACAGTATTACAGGACACTATCTCAGTGTGGGACAGTATTACAGGACAGTATCTCAGTGTGGGACAGTATTACAGGCGGTATCTCATTGTGGGACTGTATTACAGGCAGTATCTCAGTGTGGGACAGTATAACAGGACAGTATTTCAGTGTGGGACTGTATTACAGGACAGTATCTCAGTGCGGGACATTATTACAGGACAGTATCTCAGTGTGGGACAGTATTACAGGCAGTATCTCAGTTTGGGACAGTATTACACGACAGTATCTCGGTGTGGGACAGTATTACAGGACTGTATCTCAGTTTGGGACAGTATTACAGGACAGTATCTCAGTGTGGGACAGGATTACAGGACAGTATCTCAGTGCGGGACAGTATTACAAACAGTATCTCAGTGTGGGACACTATTACAGGACAGTATCTCAGTGTGGGACAGAATTACAGGACAGTATCTCAGTGTGGGACAGTATTACAGGCAGTATCTCAGTGTGGGACAGTATTACAGGACAGTATCTCAGTGTGGGACAGTATTACAGGACATTATCTCAGTGTGGGACAGTATTACAGGCGGTATCTCATTGTGGGACAGTATTACAGGCAGTATCTCAGTGTGGGACAGTATTACAGGACAGTATTTCAGTGTGGGACTGTATTACAGGACAGTTTCTCAATGTGGGACATTATTATAGGACAGTATCTCAGTGTGGGACAGTATTACAGACATTATCTCAGTGTGGGACAGTATTACACGACAGTATCTCAGCATGGGACAGTATTACAGGACTGTATCTCAGTTTGGGACAGTATTACAGGACAGTATCTCAGTGCGGGACAGTATTACAGAGAGTATCTCAGTTTGGGACAGTATTACAGGACACTATCTCAGTGTGGGACAGTATTACAGGACAGTATCTCAGTGTGGGACAGTATTACAGGCGGTATCTCATTGTGGGACTGTATTACAGGCAGTATCTCAGTGTGGGACAGTATAACAGGACAGTATTTCAGTGTGGGACTGTATTACAGGACAGTATCTCAGTGTGGGACAGTATTACAGGCAATATCTCAGCGTGGGACAGTATTACAGGACAGTATCTCAGTGTGGGACAGTATTACAGGACAGTATGTCAGTGTGGGACAGTATTACAGGCAGTATCTCTGTGTGGGACAGTATTACAGGACAGTATCTCAGTGTGGGACAGTCTTACAGGACAGTATCTAAGTGTGGGACTGTATTACAAGACAGTGTCTCAGTGTGGGACAGTATTACAGGACAGGATCTCAGTGCGGGACAGTATTACAGACAGTATCTCAGTGTGGGACTGTATTACAGAACAGTATCTCAGTGTGGGACAGTATTACAGGACAGTATCTCTGTGTGGGACAGTCTTACAGGACAGTATCTATGTGTGGGACAGTATTACAAGACAGTGTCTCAGTGTGGGACAGTATTACAGGACAGTATCTCAGTGCGGGACAGTATTACAGACAGTATCTCAGTGTGGGACAGTATTACAGAACAGTATGTCAGTGTGGGACAGTATTACAGGCAGTATCTCTGTGTGGGACAGTATTACAGGACAGTATCTCAGTGTGGGACAGTCTTACAGGACAGTATCTAAGTGTGGGACACTATTACAAGACAGTGTCACTGCGTGGGACAGTATTACAAGACAGTATCTCAGTGCGGGACAGTATTACAGACAGTATCTCAGTGTGGGACAGTATTACAGAACAGTATCTCAGTGTGGGACAGTATTACAGGACAGTATCTCAGTGTGGGACAGTATTACAGGATAGTTTCTAAGTGTGGGACTGTATTACAGAACAGTATCTCAGTGTGGGACGGTATTACAGGACAGTATCTCAGTGTGGGACTGTATTGCAGGACAGTGTCTCAGTGTGGGACTGTATTACAGGCAGTATCTCAGTGTGGGGCAGTATTACAGGACTGTATCTCAGCGTGGGACAGTATTACAGGACAGTATCTCAGTGTGGCACAGTATTACAGGACAGTATCTCAGTGTGGGACTGTATTACAGGACAGCATCTCAGCGCGGGACAGTATTACAGGACAGTATCTCAGTGTGGGTCTGTATTACAGAGAGTATCTCAGTGTGGGACAGTATTACAGGAACGTATCTCAGCGTGGGACAGTATTACAGGACAGTATCTCATTGTGGGACAGTATTACAGGACAGTGTCTCAGTGTGGGACAGTATTACAGGACAGTATCTCAGTGTGGGACAGTATTACAGGACAGTATCTCAGTGTGGGACAGGATTACAGGACAGTATCTCAGTGCGGGACAGTATTACAGACAGTATCTCAGTGTGGGACAGTATTACAGGACACTATCTCAGTGTGGGACAGTATTACAGGCGGTATCTCATTGTGGGACTGTATTACAGGCAGTATCTCAGTGTGGGACAGTATTGCAGGACAGTATTTCAGTGTGGGACTGTATTACAGGACAGTATCTCAGTGCGGGACATTATTGCGGGACAGTATCTCAGTGTGGGACAGTATTACAGGCAGTATCTCAATGTGGGACAGTATTACACGACGGTATCTCAGTGTGGGACAGTATTACAGGACTGTATCTCAGTTTGGGACAGTATTACAGACAGTATCTCAGTGTGGGACAGAATTACAGGACAGTATCTCAGTGTGGGTCAGGATTACAGGACAGTATCTCAGTGCGGGACAGTATTACAAACAGTATCTCAGTGTGGGACAGTATTAAACGACAGTATCTCAGTCTGGGACAGAATTACAGGACAGTATCTCAGTGTGGGACAGTATTACAGGCGGTATCTCATTGTGGGACAGTATTACAGGCAGTATCTCTGTGTGGGACAGTATTACAGGCAGTATCTCAGTGTGGGACAGTACTACAGGCAGTGTCTCAGTGTGGGACAGTATTACAGGACAGTATCTCAGTGTGGGACTGTATTACAGGACAGTATCTCAGTGCGCGACAGTATTACAGGACAGTATCTCAGTGTGGGACTGTATCATAGACAGTATCTCAGTGTGGCACAGTATTACACGACAGTATCTCAGTGTGGGACAGTATTACAGGACGGTATCTCAGTGTGGGACTGTATTACAGGACAGCATCTCAGTGCGGGACAGTATTACAGGACAGTATCTCAGTGTGGGACTGTATGACAGAGAGTATCTCAGTGTGGTACAGTATTACAGGACAGTATCTCAGCGTGGGACAGTATTACAGGACAGTATCTCATTGTGGGACAGTATTACAGGACAGTGTCTCAGTGTGGGACAGTATTACAGGACAGTATCTCCGTGTGGGATAGTATTACAGGACAGTATCTCAGTGTGGGACAGTATTACAGGCAGTATCTCAATGTGGGACAGCATTACAGGACAGTATCTCAGTGTGGGACAGTATTACAGGACAGTATCTCAGTGTGGGACAGTCTTACAGGACAGTATCTAAGTGTGGGACTGTATTACAAGACAGTGTCTCCGTGTGGGACAGTATTACAGGACAGTATCTCAGTGCGGGACAGTACTACAGACAGTGTCACAGCGTGGGACAGTATTACAAGACAGTATCTCAGTGTGGGACAGTGTTACAGAACAGTATCTCATTGTGGGACAGTATTGCAGGACAGTATCTCAGTGTGGGACAGTATTACATGATAGTATCTAAGTGTGGGACTGTATTACAGAACAGTATCTCAGTGTGGGACAATATTACAGGACAGTATCTCAGTGTGGGACAGTATTACAGGCAGTATCTCAGTGCAGGACAGTATTAAAGGACAGTATCTCAGTGTTGAAAAGTATTACAGGCAGTAACGCAGTGTGGGACAATAATACAGGATAGTATCTCAGTGTGAGACTGTATTACAGGACAGTATCTCAGTGCAGGACAGTATTACAGGCAGTATCTCAGTGCAGGACAGTATTACAGGCAGTTTCTCAGTGTGGGACAGTATTACAGGACAGTATCTCAGTGTGGGACTGTATTACAGGCAGTATCTCAGTGTGGGACAGTATTACAGGACAGTATCTCAGTGTGGGACAGTATTACAGACAGTATCTAAGTGTGGGACAGTATTACAGACAGTATCTCAGTGTGGGACAGTATTAAAGGACAGTATCTCAGTGCGGGACAGTATTACAGGCAGTATCTCAGTGTGGGACAGTATTACAGGACAATATCTCAGTGTGGGACATTATTACAGGACAGTATCTAAGTGTGGGACAGTATTACAAGACAGTATCTCAGTGTGGGCAGTATTGCAGGACAGTATCTCAGTGCGGGACAGTATTACAGACCAGTATCTCAGTGTGGGACAGTATTACAGGACAGTATTTCAGTGTGGGATAGTATTACAGAACAGTATCTCAGTGTGGGACAGTATTACAGGACATTATCTCAGTGTGGGACAGTATTACAGGACAGTATCTCAGTGTGGGACAGTACTACAGGCAGTATCACAGTGTGAGACAGTATTACAGGACAGTATCTCAGTGCGGGACAGTATTACAGGCAGTATCTCAGTGCGGGACAGTATTACAGACAGCATCTCAGTGTGGGACAGTAATACAGGACAGTATCTCAGTGTGACAGTATTACAGGACAGTATCTCAGTGTGGGACTGTATTACAGGACAGTATCTCAGTGCGGGACAGAATTACAGGACAGTATCTCAGTGTGGGACTGTATTACAGGCAGTATCTCCGTGTGAGACAGTATTACAGGACAGTATCTTAGTGTGGGACGGTATTACAGGACAGTATCTCAGTGTGGGACTGTATTGCAGGACAGTGTCTCAGTGTGGGACTGTATTACAGGCAGTATCTCAGTGTGGGGCAGTATTACAGGACTGTATCTCAGCGTGGGACAGTATTACAGGACAGTATCTCAGTGTGGGACAGTATTACAGACAGCATCTCAGTGTGGGACAGTATTACAGGACAGTATCTCAGTGGGAGTCACTGTTACAGACAGTATCTCAGTGCGGGACAGTATTACAGGCAGTATCTCAGTGTGGGACAGTATGACAGGACAATATCTCAGTGTGGGACAGTATCACAGGTCAGTATCTCAGTATGGAACCATAATACAGGACAGCATCTCAGTGTGGGACAGAATTGCAGGACAGCATCTCAGTGCAGGGCAGTATTACAGGACAGTATCTCAGTGCAGGACAGTATTACAGGACAGTATCTCAGTGTGACAGCATTACAGACAGTATCTCAGAGTGGGACAGTATTACAGGACAGTATCTCAGTGCGGGACAGTATTACAGACAGTATCTCAGTGTGGGACAGTATTACAGGACAGTATCTCAGTGTGACAGCATTACAGACAGTATCTCAGAGTGGGACAGTATTACAGGACAGTATCTCAGTGCGGGACAGTATTACAGGCGGTATCTCATTGTGGGACAGTATTACAGGCAGTATCTCAGTGTGGGACAGTATTACACGCAGTATCTCAGTGTGGGACAGTATTACAGGCAGTATCTCAGTGTAGGACTGTATTACAGGACAGTATCTCAGTGTGCGGCTGTATTACAGGACTGTATCTCAGTGTGCGACAGTATTACAGGACAGTATCTCAGTGTGGGACAGTGTTACAGGACAGTATCTCAGTGTGGGACAGTATTACAGGACAGTATCTCAGTTTGGGACTGTATTACAGGACAGTATCTCAGTGCGGGACAGTATTACAGGACAGTATCTCAGTGTGGGACTGTATTACAGAGAGTATCTCAGTGTGGGACAGTATTACAGGAGAGTATTTCAGCGTGGGACAGTATTACAGGACAGTATCTCATTGTGGGACAGTATTACAGGACAGTATCTCAGTGTGGGACAGTATTATAGGACAGTATCTCAGTGTGGGACAGTATTACAGGACAGTATCTCAGTGTGGGACAGTATTACAGGGAGTATCTCAGTGTGGGACAGTATTACAGGACAGTATCTCAGCGTGGGACAGTATTACAGGACAGCATGTCAGTGTGGGACAGTATTACAGGCAGTATCTCAGTGTGGGACTGTTTTACAGGACAGTATCTCAGTGCGGGACAGTAGTACAGGACAGTATCTCAGTGTGGGACTGTATTACAGGCAGTATCTCAGTGTGGGACAGTATTACAGGACAGTATCTCAGTGTGGGACAGTATTACAGACAGTATCTCTGTGTGGGACAGTATTACAGGACAGTATCTCAGTGTGGGACAGTATTACAGGACAGTATCTCAGTGCGGGACAGTATTACAGGCAGCATCTCAGTGTGGGACAGTATTACAGGACAATATCTCAGCGTGGGACAGTATTACAGGACAGTATCTGAGTGTGGGACAGTATTACAGGACAGTATCTCAGTGTGGGACTGTATTACAGAGAGTATCTCAGTGTGGGACAGTATTACAGGACAGTATCTCAGCATGGGACAGTATTACAGGACAGTATCTCATTGTGGGACAGTATTACAGGACAGTATCTCAGTGTGGGACAGTATTACAGGACAGTATCTCAGTGTGGGACATTATTACAGGACAGTATCTCAGTGTGGGACAGTATTACAGGCAGTATCTCAGTCCGGGACAGTATTACAGGACAGTATCTCAGTGTGGGACAGTATTACAGGACAGTATGTCAGTGTGGGACAGTATTACAGGCAGTATCTCAGTGTGGGACTGTATTACAGGACAGTATCTCAGTGCGGGACAGTATTACAGGACAGTATCTCAGTGTGGGACGGTATTACAGGCAGTATCTCAGTGTGGGACAGTATTACAGGACAGTATCTCAGTGTGGGACAGTATTACAGACAGTATCTCAGTGTGGGACAGTATTAGAGACAGTATCTCAGTGTGGGACAGTATTACAGGACAGTATCTCAGTGCAGGACAGTATTACAGGCAGTATCTCAGTGTGGGACTGTATTACAGGACAATATCTCAGTGTGGGACAGTATTACAGGACAGTATCTAAGTGCGGGACAGTATTACAAGACAGTATCTTAGTGTGGGCAGTATTACAGGACAGTATCTCAGTGCGGGACAGTATTACAGACCAGTATCTCAGTGTGGGACAGTATTACAGGGCAGTATTTCAGTGTGGGATAGTATTACAGAACAGTATCTCAGTGTGGGACAGTATTACAGGACATTAACTCAGTGTGGGACAGTATTACAGGACAGTATCTCAGTGTGGGACAGTACTACACGCAGTATCACAGTGTGGGACAGTATTACAGGACAGTATCTCCATGCGGGACAGTATTACAGGACAGTATCTCAGTGCAGGACAGTATTACAGGCAGTATCTCAGTGTGGGGCAGTATTACAGGCGGTATCTCAATGTGGGACAGTATTACAGGCGGTATCTCATTGTGGGACAGTATTACTGGACAGTATCTCAGTGTGACAGTATTACGGACAGTATCTCATTGTGGGACAGTATTACAGGACAGTATCTCAGTGCAGGACAGTATTACAGACAGTATCTCAGTGTGGGACAGTAATACAGGACAGTATCTCAGTGTGACAGTATTACAGGACAGTATCTCAGTGTGGAACTTTATTACAGGACAGTATCTCAGTGCGGGACATAATTGCAGGGCAATATCTCAGTGTGGGACTGTATTACAGGCAGGATCTCAGTGTGAGACAGTATTACAGGACAGTATCTTAGTGTGGGATGGTATTACAGGACAGTATCTCAGTGCGGGACTGTATTGCAGGACAGCATCTCAGTGTGGGACTGTATTACAGGCAGTATCTCAGTGTGGGGCAGTATTACAGGACAATATCTCAGCGTGGGACAGTATTACAGGACAGTATCTCAGTGTGGGACTGTATTACAGACAGCATCTCAGTGTCGGACAGTATTACAGGACAGTATCTCAGCGTGGGACAGTATTACAGGACAGTATCTCATTGTGGGACAGTATTACAGGACAGTATCTCAGTGTGGGACAGTATTACAGGACAGTATCTCAGTGTGCGACAGAATTACAGGACAGTATCTCAGTGTGGGACAGGATTACAGGACAGTATCTCAGTGCGGGACAGTATTACAAACACTATCTCAGTGTGGGACAGTATTACACGACAGTATCTCAGTCTGGGACAGAATTACAGGACAGTATCTCAGTGTGGGACAGTATTACATTCGGTATCTCATTGTGGGACAGTATTACAGGACAGCATCTCAGTGCGGGACAGTATTACAGGACAGTATCTCAGTGTGGGACTGTATTACAGAGAGTATCTCAGTGTGGTACAGTATTACAGGACAGTATCTCAGCGTGGGACAGTATTACAGGACAGTATCTCATTGTGGGACAGTATTACAGGACAGTGTCTCAGTGTGGGGACAGTATTACAGGACAGTATCTCCGTGTGGGATAGTATTACAGGACAGTATCTCAGTGTGGGACAGTATTACAGGCAGTATCTCAATGTGGGACAGCATTACAGGACAGTATCTCAGTGTGGGACAGTATTACAGGACAGTATCTCAGTGTGGGACAGTCTTACAGGACAGTATCTAAGTGTGGGACTGTATTACAAGACAGTGTCTCCGTGTGGGACAGTATTACAGGACAGTATCTCAGTGCGGGACAGTACTACAGACAGTGTCACAGCGTGGGACAGTATTACAAGACAGTATCTCAGTGCGGGACAGTATTACAGACAGTATCTCAGTGTGGGACAGTGTTACAGAACAGTATCTCATTGTGGGACAGTATTGCAGGACAGTATCTCAGTGTGGGACAGTATTACATGATAGTATCTAAGTGTGGGACTGTATTACAGAACAGTATCTCAGTGTGGGACAATATTACAGGACAGTATCTCAGTGTGGGACAGTATTACTGGTAGTATCTCAGTGCAGGACAGTATTAAAGGACAGTATCTCAGTGTTGAAAAGTATTACAGGCAGTAACGCAGTGTGGGACAATAATACAGGATAGTATCTCAGTGTGAGACTGTATTACAGGACAGTATCTCAGTGCAGGACAGTATTACAGGCAGTATCTCAGTGCAGGACAGTATTACAGGCAGTTTCTCAGTGTGGGACAGTATTACAGGACAGTATCTCAGTGTGGGACTGTATTACAGGCAGTATCTCAGTGTGGGACAGTATTACAGGACAGTATCTCAGTGTGGGACAGTATTACAGACAGTATCTCAGTGTGGGACAGTATTACAGACAGTATCTCAGTGTGGGACAGTATTAAAGGACAGTATCTCAGTGCGGGACAGTATTACAGGCAGTATCTCAGTGTGGGACAGTATTACAGGACAATATCTCAGTGTGGGACATTATTACAGGACAGTATCTAAGTGTGGGACAGTATTACAAGACAGTATCTCAGTGTGGGCAGTATTACAGGACAGTATCTCAGTGCGGGACAGCATTACAGACCAGTATCTCAGTGTGGGACAGTATTACAGGACAGTATTTCAGTGTGGGATAGTATTACAGAACAGTATCTCAGTGTGGGACAGTATTACAGGACATTATCTCAGTGTGGGACAGTATTACAGGACAGTATCTCAGTGTGGGACAGTACTACAGGCAGTATCACAGTGTGAGACAGTATTACAGGACAGTATCTCAGTGCGGGACAGTATTACAGGCAGTATCTCAGTGCGGGACAGTATTACAGACAGCATCTCAGTGTGGGACAGTAATACAGGACAGTATCTCAGTGTGACAGTATTACAGGACAGTATCTCAGTGTGGGACTGTATTACAGGACAGTATCTCAGTGCGGGACAGAATTACAGGACAGTATCTCAGTGTGGGACTGTATTACAGGCAGTATCTCCGTGTGAGACAGTATTACAGGACAGTATCTTAGTGTGGGACGGTATTACAGGACAGTATCTCAGTGTGGGACTGTATTGCAGGACAGTGTCTCAGTGTGGGACTGTATTACAGGCAGTATCTCAGTGTGGGGCAGTATTACAGGACTGTATCTCAGCGTGGGACAGTATTACAGGACAGTATCTCAGTGTGGGACAGTATTACAGACAGCATCTCAGTGTGGGACAGTATTACAGGACAGTATCTCAGTGGGAGTCACTGTTACAGACAGTATCTCAGTGCGGGACAGTATTACAGGCAGTATCTCAGTGTGGGACAGTATGACAGGACAATATCTCAGTGTGGGACAGTATCACAGGTCAGTATCTCAGTATGGAACCATAATACAGGACAGTATCTCAGTGTGGGACAGAATTGCAGGACAGCATCTCAGTGCAGGGCAGTATTACAGGACAGTATCTCAGTGCAGGACAGTATTACAGGACAGTATCTCAGTGTGACAGCATTACAGACAGTATCTCAGAGTGGGACAGTATTACAGGACAGTATCTCAGTGCGGGACAGTATTACAGACAGTATCTCAGTGTGGGACAGTATTACAGGACAGTATCTCAGTGTGGGACAGAATTACAGGACAGTATCTCAGTGTGGGACAGTATTACAGGCGGTATCTCATTGTGGGACAGTATTACAGGCAGTATCTCAGTGTGGGACAGTATTACACGCAGTATCTCAGTGTGGGACAGTATTACAGGCAGTATCTCAGTGTAGGACTGTATTACAGGACAGTATCTCAGTGTGCGGCTGTATTACAGGACTGTATCTCAGTGTGCGACAGTATTACAGGACAGTATCTTAGTGTGGGACAGTGTTACAGGACAGTATCTCAGTGTGGGACAGTATTACAGGACAGTATCTCAGTTTGGGACTGTATTACAGGACAGTATCTCAGTGCGGGACAGTATTACAGGACAGTATCTCAGTGTGGGACTGTATTACAGAGAGTATCTCAGTGTGGGACAGAATTACAGGAGAGTATTTCAGCGTGGGACAGTATTACAGGACAGTATCTCATTGTGGGACAGTATTACAGGACAGTATCTCAGTGTGGGACAGTATTACAGGACAGTATCTCAGTGTGGGACAGTATTACAGAACAGTATCTCAGTGTGGGACAGTATTACAGGGAGTATCTCAGTGTGGGACAGTATTACAGGACAGTATCTCAGCGTGGGACAGTATTACAGGACAGCATGTCAGTGTGGGACAGTATTACAGGCAGTATCTCAGTGTGTGACTGTTTTACAGGACAGTATCTCAGTGCGGGACAGTAGTACAGGACAGTATCCCAGTGTGGGACTGTATTACAGGCAGTATCTCAGTGTGGGACAGTATTACAGGACAGTATCTCAGTGTGGGACAGTATTACAGACAGTATCTCTGTGTGGGACAGTATTACAGGACAGTATCTCAGTGTTGGACAGTATTACAGGACAGTATCTCAGTGCGGGACAGTATTACAGGCAGCATCTCAGTGTGGGACAGTATTACAGGACAATATCTCAGTGTGGGACAGTATTACAGGACAGTATCTGAGTGTGGGACAGTATTACAGGACAGTATCTCAGTGTGGGACTGTATTACAGAGAGTATCTCAGTGTGGGACAGTATTACAGGACAGTATCTCAGCATGGGACAGTATTACAGGACAGTATCTCATTGTGGGACAGTATTACAGGACAGTATCTCAGTGTGGGACAGTATTACAGGACAGTATCTCAGTGTGGGACATTATTACAGGACAGTATCTCAGTGTGGGACAGTATTACAGGCAGTATCTCAGTGCGGGACAGTATTACAGGACAGTAACTCAGTGTGGGACTGTATTACAGGACAGTATGTCAGTGTGGGACAGTATTACAGGCAGTATCTCAGTGTGGGACTGTATTACAGGACAGTATCTCAGTGCGGGACAGTATTACAGGACAGTATCTCAGTGTGGGACGGTATTACAGGCAGTATCTCAGTGTGGGACAGTATTACAGGACAGTATCTCAGTGTGGGACAGTATTACAGACAGTATCTCAGTGTGGGACAGTATTACAGACAGTATCTCAGTGTGGGACAGTATTACAGGACAGTATCTCAGTGCGGGACAGTATTACAGACAGTATCTCAGTGTGGGACTGTATTACAGGACAATATCTCAGTGTGGGACAGTATTACAGGACAGTATCTAAGTGCGGGACAGTATTACAAGACAGTATCTTAGTGTGGGCAGTATTACAGGACAGTATCTCAGTGCGGGACAGTATTACAGACCAGTATCTCAGTGTGGGACAGTATTACAGGGCAGTATTTCAGTGTGGGATAGTATTACAGAACAGTATCTCAGTGTGGGACAGTATTACAGGACATTAACTCAGTGTGGGACAGTATTACAGGACAGTATCTCAGTGTGGGACAGTAATACACGCAGTATCACAGTGTGGGACAGTATTACAGGACAGTATCTCCGTGCGGGACAGTATTACAGGACAGTATCTCAGTGCAGGACAGTATTACAGGCAGTATCTCAGTGTGGGGCAGTATTACATGCGGTATCTCAATGTGGGACAGTATTACAGGCGGTATCTCATTGTGGGACAGTATTACTGGACAGTATCTCAGTGTGACAGTATTACGGACAGTATCTCATTGTGGGACAGTATTAGAGGACAGTATCTCAGTGCAGGGACAGTATTACAGACAGTATCTCAGTGTGGGACAGTAATACAGGACAGTATCTCAGTGTGACAGTATTACAGGACAGTATCTCAGTGTGGGACTTTATTACAGGACAGTATCTCAGTGCGGGACATAATTGCAGGGCAATATCTCAGTGTGGGACTGTATTACAGGCAGGATCTCAGTGTGAGACAGTATTACAGGACAGTATCTTAGTGTGGGATGGTATTACAGGACAGTATCTCAGTGCGGGACTGTATTGCAGGACAGTATCTCAGTGTGGGACTGTATTACAGGCAGTATCTCAGTGTGGGGCAGTATTACAGGACAATATCTCAGCGTGGGACAGTATTACAGGACAGTATCTCAGTGTGGGACTGTATTACAGACAGCATCTCAGTGTCGGACAGTATTACAGGACAGTATCTCAGCGTGGGACAGTATTACAGGACAGTATCTCATTGTGGGACAGTATTACAGGACAGTATCTCAGTGTGGGACAGTATTACAGGACAGTATCTCAGAGTGGGACAGAATTACAGGACAGTATCTCAGTGTGGGACAGGATTACAGGACAGTATCTCAGTGCGGGACAGTATTACAAACAGTATCTCAGTGTGGGACAGTATTACACGACAGTATCTCAGTCTGGGACAGAATTACAGGACAGTATCTCAGTGTGGGACAGTATTACAGGCGGTATCTCATTGTGGGACAGTATTACAGGCAGTATCTCTGTGTGGGACAGTATTACAGGCAGTATCTCAGTGTGGGACAGTACTACAGGCAGTATCTCAGTGTGGGACAGTATTACAGGACAGTATCTCAGTGTGGGACTGTATTACAGGACAGTATCTCAGTGCGCGACAGTATTACAGGACAGTATCTCAGTGTGGGACTGTATCATAGACAGTATCTCAGTGTGGCACAGTATTACACGACAGTATTTCCGTGTGGGACAGTATTACAGGACGGTATCTCAGTGTGGGACTGTATTACAGGACAGCATCTCAGTGCGGGACAGTATTACAGGACAGTATCTCAGTGTGGGACTGTATTACAGAGAGTATCTCAGTGTGGGACAGTATTACAGGACAGTATCTCAGCGTGGGACAGTATTACAGGACAGTATCTCATTGTGGGACAGTATTACAGGACAGTGTCTCAGTGTGGGACAGTATTACAGGACAGTATCTCCGTGTGGGATAGTATTACAGGACAGTGTCTCAGTGTGGGACAGTATTACAGGACAGTATCTCCGTGTGGGATAGTATTACAGGACAGTATCTCAGTGTGGGACAGTATTACAGGCAGTATCTCAACGTGGGACAGTATTACAGGACAGTATCTCAGTGTGGGACAGTATTACAGGACAGTATCTCAGTGTGGGACAGTCTTACAGGACAGTATCTAAGTGTGGGACTGTATTACAAGACAGTGTCTCCGTGTGGGACAGTATTACAGGACAGTATCTCAGTGCGGGACAGTACCACAGACAGTGTCACAGCGTGGGACAGTATTACAAGACAGTATCTCAGTGCGGGACAGTATTACAGACAGTATCTCAGTGTGGGACAGTGTTACAGAACAGTATCTCAGTGTGGGACAGTATTGCAGGACAGTATCTCAGTGTGGGACAGTATTACATGATAGTATCTAAGTGTGGGACTGTATTGCATAACAGTATCTCAGTGTGGGACAATATTACAGGACAGTATCTCAGTGTGGGACAGTATTACAGGCAGTATCTCAGTGCAGGACAGTATTAAAGGACAGTATCTCAGTGTCGAAAAGTATTACAGGCAGTAACGCAGTGTGGGACAATAATACAGGATAGTATCTCAGTGTGAGACTGTATTACAGGACAGTATCTCAGTGCAGGACAGTATTACAGGCAGTATCTCAGTGTGGGACAGTATTACAGGACAGTATCTCAGTGTGGGACTGTATTACAGGCAGTATCTCAGTGTGGGACAGTATTACAGGACAGTATCTCAGTGTGGGACAGTATTACAGACAGTATCTCAGTGTGGGACAGTATTACAGACAGTATCTCAGTGTGGGACAGTATTACAGGACAGTATCTCAGTGCGGGACAGTATTACAGGCAGTATCTCAGTGTGGGACAGTATTACAGGACAATATCTCAGTGTGGGACATTATTACAGGACAGTATCTAAGTGTGGGACAGTATTACAAGACAGTATCTCAGTGTGGGCAGTATTACAGGACAGTATCTCAGTGCGGGACAGTATTACAGACCAGTATCTCAGTGTGGGACAGTATTACAGGACAGTATTTCAGTGTGGGATAGTATTACAGAACAGTATCTCAGTGTGGGACAGTATTACAGGACATTATCTCAGTGTGGGACAGTATTACAGGACAGTATCTCAGTGTGGGACAGTACTACAGGCAGTATCATAGTGTGAGACAGTATTACAGGACAGTATCTCAGTGCGGGACAGTATTACAGGCAGTATCTCAGTGCGGGACAGTATTACAGACAGCATCTCAGTGTGGGACAGTAATACAGGACAGTATCTCAGTGTGACAGTATTACAGGACAGTATCTCAGTGTGGGACTGTATTACAGGACAGTATCTCAGTGCGGGACAGAATTACAGGACAGTATCTCAGTGTGGGACTGTATTACAGGCAGTATCTCCGTGTGAGACAGTATTACAGGACAGTATCTTAGTGTGGGACGGTATTACAGGACAGTATCTCAGTGTGGGACTGTATTGCAGGACAGTGTCTCAGTGTGGGACTGTATTACAGGCAGTATCTCAGTGTGGGGCAGTATTACAGGACTGTATCTCAGCGTGGGACTGTATTACAGGACAGTATCTCAGTGCGCGACAGTATTACAGGACAGTATCTCAGTGTGGGACTGTATCATAGACAGTATCTCAGTGTGGCACAGTATTACACGACAGTATCTCAGTGTGGGACAGTATTACAGGACGGTATCTCAGTGTGGGCCTGTATTACAGGACAGCATCTCAGTGCGGGACAGTATTTCAGGACAGTATCTCAGTGTGGGACTGTATTACAGAGAGTATCTCAGTGTGGGACAGTCTTACAGGACAGTATCTAAGTGTGGGACTGTATTACAAGACAGTGTCTCCGTGTGGGACAGTATTACAGGACAGTATCTCAGTGCGGGACAGTACTACAGACAGTGTCACAGCGTGGGACAGTATTACAGACAGTATCTCAGTGTGGGACAGTGTTACAGAACAGTATCTCATTGTGGGACAGTATTGCAGGACAGTATCTCAGTGTGGGACAGTATTACATGATAGTATCTAAGTGTGGGACTGTATTACAGAACAGTATCTCAGTGTGGGACAATATTACAGGACAGTATCTCAGTGTGGGACAGTATTACAGGCAGTATCTCAGTGCAGGACAGTATTAAAGGACAGTATCTCAGTGTTGAAAAGTATTACAGGCAGTAACGCAGTGTGGGACAATAATACAGGATAGTATCTCAGTGTGAGACTGTATTACAGGACAGTATCTCAGTGCAGGACAGTATTACAGGCAGTATCTCAGTGCAGGACAGTATTACAGGCAGTTTCTCAGTGTGGGACACTATTACAGGACAGTATCTCAGTGTGGGACTGTATTACAGGCAGTATCTCAGTGTGGGACAGTATTACAGGACAGTATCTCAGTGTGGGACAGTATTACAGACAGTATCTCAGTGTGGGACAGTATTACAGACAGTATCTCAGTGTGGGACAGTATTAAAGGACAGTATCTCAGTGCGGGACAGTATTACAGGCAGTATCTCAGTGTGGGACAGTATTACAGGACAATATCTCAGTGTGGGACATTATTACAGGACAGTATCTAAGTGTGGGACAGTATTACAAGACAGTATCTCAGTGTGGGCAGTATTACAGGACAGTATCTCAGTGCGGGACAGTATTACAGACCAGTATCTCAGTGTGGGACAGTATTACAGGACAGTATTTCAGTGTGGGATAGTATTACAGAACAGTATCTCAGTGTGGGACAGTATTACAGGACATTATCTCAGTGTGGGACAGTATTACAGGACAGTATCTCAGTGTGGGACAGTACTACAGGCAGTATCACAGTGTGAGACAGTATTACAGGACAGTATCTCAGTGCGGGACAGTATTACAGGCAGTATCTCAGTGCGGGACAGTATTACAGACAGCATCTCAGTGTGGGACAGTAATACAGGACAGTATCTCCGTGTGGGATAGTATTACAGGACAGTATCTCAGTGTGGGACAGTATTACAGGCAGTATCTCAACGTGGGACAGTATTACAGGACAGTATCTCAGTGTGGGACAGTATTACAGGACAGTATCTCAGTGTGGGACAGTCTTACAGGACAGTATCTAAGTGTGGGACTGTATTACAAGACAGTGTCTCCGTGTGGGACAGTATTACAGGACAGTATCTCAGTGTGGGACAGTACCACAGACAGTGTCACAGCGTGGGACAGTATTACAAGACAGTATCTCAGTGCGGGACAGTATTACAGACAGTATCTCAGTGTGGGACAGTGTTACAGAACAGTATCTCAGTGTGGGACAGTATTGCAGGACAGTATCTCAGTGTGGGACAGTATTACATGATAGTGTCTAAGTGTGGGACTGTATTGCAGAACAGTATCTCAGTGTGGGACAATATTACAGGACAGTATCTCAGTGTGGGACAGTATTACAGGCAGTATCTCAGTGCAGGACAGTATTAAAGGACAGTATCTCAGTGTCGAAAAGTATTACAGGCAGTAACGCAGTGTGGGACAATAATACAGGATAGTATCTCAGTGTGAGACTGTATTACAGGACAGTATCTCAGTGCAGGACAGTATTACAGGCAGTATCTCAGTGCAGGACAGTATTACAGGCAGTTTCTCAGTGTGGGACAGTATTACAGGACAGTATCTCAGTGTGGGACTGTATTACAGGCAGTATCTCAGTGTGGGACAGTATTACAGGACAGTATCTCAGTGTGGGACAGTATTACAGACAGTATCTCAGTGTGGGACAGTATTACAGACAGTATCTCAGTGTGGGACAGTATTACAGGACAGTATCTCAGTGCGGGACAGTATTACAGGCAGTATCTCAGTGTGGGACAGTATTACAGGACAATA
Source organism: Somniosus microcephalus (assembly GCF_052327205.1). Taxonomy (NCBI): domain Eukaryota; kingdom Metazoa; phylum Chordata; class Chondrichthyes; order Squaliformes; family Somniosidae; genus Somniosus; species Somniosus microcephalus. The sequence goes on along the minus strand of NC_141006.1, from coordinate 51,235,728 downwards.
TCTCAGTGTGGGACATTATTACAGGACAGTATCTAAGTGTGGGACAGTAATACAAGACAGTATCTCAGTGTGGGCAGTATTACAGGACAGTATCTCAGTGCGGGACAGTATTACAGACCAGTATCTCAGTGTGGGACAGTATTACAGGACAGTATTTCAGTGTGGGATAGTATTACAGAACAGTATCTCAGTGTGGGACAGTATTACAGGACATTATCTCAGTGTGGGACAGTATTACAGGACAGTATCTCAGTGTGGGACAGTACTACAGGCAGTATCATAGTGTGAGACAGTATTACAGGACAGTATCTCAGTGCGGGACAGTATTACAGGCAGTATCTCAGTGCGGGACAGTATTACAGACAGCATCTCAGTGTGGGACAGTAATACAGGACAGTATCTCAGTGTGACAGTATTACAGGACAGTATCTCAGTGTGGGACTGTATTACAGGACAGTATCTCAGTGCGGGACAGAATTACAGGACAGTATCTCAGTGTGGGACTGTATTACAGGCAGTATCTCCGTGTGAGACAGTATTACAGGACAGTATCTTAGTGTGGGACGGTATTACAGGACAGTATCTCAGTGTGGGACTGTATTGCAGGACAGTGTCTCAGTGTGGGACTGTATTACAGGCAGTATCTCAGTGTGGGGCAGTATTACAGGACTGTATCTCAGCGTGGGACTGTATTACAGGACAGTATCTCAGTGCGCGACAGTATTACAGGACAGTATCTCAGTGTGGGACTGTATCATAGACAGTATCTCAGTGTGGCACAGTATTACACGACAGTATCTCAGTGTGGGACAGTATTACAGGACGGTATCTCAGTGTGGGCCTGTATTACAGGACAGCATCTCAGTGCGGGACAGTATTTCAGGACAGTATCTCAGTGTGGGACTGTATTACAGAGAGTATCTCAGTGTGGGACAGTCTTACAGGACAGTATCTAAGTGTGGGACTGTATTACAAGACAGTGTCTCCGTGTGGGACAGTATTACAGGACAGTATCTCAGTGCGGGACAGTACTACAGACAGTGTCACAGCGTGGGACAGTATTACAGACAGTATCTCAGTGTGGGACAGTGTTACAGAACAGTATCTCATTGTGGGACAGTATTGCAGGACAGTATCTCAGTGTGGGACAGTATTACATGATAGTATCTAAGTGTGGGACTGTATTACAGAACAGTATCTCAGTGTGGGACAATATTACAGGACAGTATCTCAGTGTGGGACAGTATTACAGGCAGTATCTCAGTGCAGGACAGTATTAAAGGACAGTATCTCAGTGTTGAAAAGTATTACAGGCAGTAACGCAGTGTGGGACAATAATACAGGATAGTATCTCAGTGTGAGACTGTATTACAGGACAGTATCTCAGTGCAGGACAGTATTACAGGCAGTATCTCAGTGCAGGACAGTATTACAGGCAGTTTCTCAGTGTGGGACAGTATTACAGGACAGTATCTCAGTGTGGGACTGTATTACAGGCAGTATCTCAGTGTGGGACAGTATTACAGGACAGTATCTCAGTGTGGGACAGTATTACAGACAGTATCTCAGTGTGGGACAGTATTACAGACAGTATCTCAGTGTGGGACAGTATTAAAGGACAGTATCTCAGTGCGGGACAGTATTACAGGCAGTATCTCAGTGTGGGACAGTATTACAGGACAATATCTCAGTGTGGGACATTATTACAGGACAGTATCTAAGTGTGGGACAGTATTACAAGACAGTATCTCAGTGTGGGCAGTATTACAGGACAGTATCTCAGTGCGGGACAGTATTACAGACCAGTATCTCAGTGTGGGACAGTATTACAGGACAGTATTTCAGTGTGGGATAGTATTACAGAACAGTATCTCAGTGTGGGACAGTATTACAGGACATTATCTCAGTGTGGGACAGTATTACAGGACAGTATCTCAGTGTGGGACAGTACTACAGGCAGTATCACAGTGTGAGACAGTATTACAGGACAGTATCTCAGTGTGGGACAGTATTACAGGCAGTATCTCAGTGCGGGACAGTATTACAGACAGCATCTCAGTGTGGGACAGTAATACAGGACAGTATCTCAGTGTGACAGTATTACAGGACAGTATCTCAGTGTGGGACTGTATTACAGGACAGTATCTCAGTGCGGGACAGAATTACAGGACAGTATCTCAGTGTGGGACTGTATTACAGGCAGTATCTCCGTGTGAGACAGTATTACAGGACAGTATCTTAGTGTGGGACGGTATTACAGGACAGTATCTCAGTGTGGGACTGTATTGCAGGACAGTGTCTCAGTGTGGGACTGTATTACAGGCAGTATCTCAGTGTGGGGCAGTATTACAGGACTGTATCTCAGCGTGGGACAGTATTACAGGACAGTATCTCAGTGTGGGACAGTATTACAGACAGCATCTCAGTGTGGGACAGTATTACAGGACAGTATCTCAGTGGGAGTCACTGTTACAGACAGTATCTCAGTGCGGGACAGTATTACAGGCAGTATCTCAGTGTGGGACAGTATGACAGGACAATATCTCAGTGTGGGACAGTATCACAGGTCAGTATCTCAGTATGGAACCATAATACAGGACAGTATCTCAGTGTGGGACAGAATTGCAGGACAGCATCTCAGTGCAGGGCAGTATTACAGGACAGTATCTCAGTGCAGGACAGTATTACAGGACAGTATCTCAGTGTGACAGCATTACAGACAGTATCTCAGAGTGGGACAGTATTACAGGACAGTATCTCAGTGCGGGACAGTATTACAGACAGTATCTCAGTGTGGGACAGTATTACAGGACAGTATCTCAGTGTGGGACAGAATTACAGGACAGTATCTCAGTGTGGGACAGTATTACAGGCGGTATCTCATTGTGGGACAGTATTACAGGCAGTATCTCAGTGTGGGACAGTATTACACGCAGTATCTCAGTGTGGGACAGTATTACAGGCAGTATCTCAGTGTAGGACTGTATTACAGGACAGTATCTCAGTGTGCGGCTGTATTACAGGACTGTATCTCAGTGCGCGACAGTATTACAGGACAGTATCTCAGTGTGGGACAGTGTTACAGGACAGTATCTCAGTGTGGGACAGTATTACAGGACAGTATCTCAGTTTGGGACTGTATTACAGGACAGTATCTCAGTGCGGGACAGTATTACAGGACAGTATCTCAGTGTGGGACTGTATTACAGAGAGTATCTCAGTGTGGGACAGAATTACAGGAGAGTATTTCAGCGTGGGACAGTATTACAGGACAGTATCTCATTGTGGGACAGTATTACAGGACAGTATCTCAGTGTGGGACAGTATTACAGGACAGTATCTCAGTGTGGGACAGTATTACAGAACAGTATCTCAGTGTGGGACAGTATTACAGGGAGTATCTCAGCGTGGGACAGTATTACAGGACAGTATCTCAGCGTGGGACAGTATTACAGGACAGCATGTCAGTGTGGGACAGTATTACAGGCAGTATCTCAGTGTGGGACTGTTTTACAGGACAGTATCTCAGTGCGGGACAGTAGTACAGGACAGTATCCCAGTGTGGGACTGTATTACAGGCAGTATCTCAGTGTGGGACAGTATTACAGGACAGTATCTCAGTGTGGGACAGTATTACAGACAGTATCTCTGTGTGGGACAGTATTACAGGACAGTATCTCAGTGTGGGACAGTATTACAGGACAGTATCTCAGTGCGGGACAGTATTACAGGCAGCATCTCAGTGTGGGACAGTATTACAGGACAATATCTCAGTGTGGGACAGTATTACAGGACAGTATCTGAGTGTGGGACAGTATTACAGGACAGTATCTCAGTGTGGGACTGTATTACAGAGAGTATCTCAGTGTGGGACAGTATTACAGGACAGTATTTCAGTGTGGGATAGTATTACAGAACAGTATCTCAGTGTGGGACAGTATTACAGGACATTATCTCAGTGTGGGACAGTATTACAGGACAGTATCTCAGTGTGGGACAGTACTACAGGCAGTATCACAGTGTGAGACAGTATTACAGGACAGTATCTCAGTGCGGGACAGTATTACAGGCAGTATCTCAGTGCGGGACAGTATTACAGACAGCATCTCAGTGTGGGACAGTAATACAGGACAGTATCTCAGTGTGACAGTATTACAGGACAGTATCTCAGTGTGGGACTGTATTACAGGACAGTATCTCAGTGCGGGACAGAATTACAGGACAGTATCTCAGTGTGGGACTGTATTACAGGCAGTATCTCCGTGTGAGACAGTATTACAGGACAGTATCTTAGTGTGGGACGGTATTACAGGACAGTATCTCAGTGTGGGAATGTATTGCAGGACAGTGTCTCAGTGTGGGACTGTATTACAGGCAGTATCTCAGTGTGGGGCAGTATTACAGGACTGTATCTCAGCGTGGGACAGTATTACAGGACAGTATCTCAGTGTGGGACAGTATTACAGACAGCATCTCAGTGTGGGACAGTATTACAGGACAGTATCTCAGTGGGAGTCACTGTTACAGACAGTATCTCAGTGCGGGACAGTATTACAGGCAGTATCTCAGTGTGGGACAGTATGACAGGACAATATCTCAGTGTGGGACAGTATCACAGGTCAGTATCTCAGTATGGAACCATAATACAGGACAGTATCTCAGTGTGGGACAGAATTGCAGGACAGCATCTCAGTGCAGGGCAGTATTACAGGACAGTATCTCAGTGCAGGACAGTATTACAGGACAGTATCTCAGTGTGACAGCATTACAGACAGTATCTCAGAGTGGGACAGTATTACAGGACAGTATCTCAGTGCGGGACAGTATTACAGACAGTATCTCAGTGTGGGACAATATTACAGGACAGTATCTCAGTGTGGGACAGAATTACAGGACAGTATCTCAGTGTGGGACAGTATTACAGGCGGTATCTCATTGTGGGACAGTATTACAGGCAGTATCTCAGTGTGGGACAGTATTACACGCAGTATCTCAGTGTGGGACAGTATTACAGGCAGTATCTCAGTGTAGGACTGTATTACAGGACAGTATCTCAGTGTGCGGCTGTATTACAGGACTGTATCTCAGTGTGCGACAGTATTACAGGACAGTATCTCAGTGTGGGACAGTGTTACAGGACAGTATCTCAGTGTGGGACAGTATTACAGGACAGTATCTCAGTTTGGGACTGTATTACAGGACAGTATCTCAGTGCGGGACAGTATTACAGGACAGTATCTCAGTGTGGGACTGTATTACAGAGAGTATCTCAGTGTGGGACAGAATTACAGGAGAGTATTTCAGCGTGGGACAGTATTACAGGACAGTATCTCATTGTGGGACAGTATTACAGGACAGTATCTCAGTGTGGGACAGTATTACAGGACAGTATCTCAGTGTGGGACAGTATTACAGAACAGTATCTCAGTGTGGGACAGTATTACAGGGAGTATCTCAGCGTGGGACAGTATTACAGGACAGTATCTCAGCGTGGGACAGTATTACAGGACAGCATGTCAGTGTGGGACAGTATTACAGGCAGTATCTCAGTGTGGGACTGTTTTACAGGACAGTATTTCAGTGCGGGACAGTAGTACAGGACAGTATCCCAGTGTGGGACTGTATTACAGGCAGTATCTCAGTGTGGGACAGTATTACAGGACAGTATCTCAGTGTGGGACAGTATTACAGACAGTATCTCTGTGTGGGACAGTATTACAGGACAGTATCTCAGTGTGGGACAGTATTACAGGACAGTATCTCAGTGCGGGACAGTATTACAGGCAGCATCTCAGTGTGGGACAGTATTACAGGACAATATCTCAGTGTGGGACAGTATTACAGGACAGTATCTGAGTGTGGGACAGTATTACAGGACAGTATCTCAGTGTGGGACTGTATTACAGAGAGTATCTCAGTGTGGGACAGTATTACAGGACAGTATCTCAGCATGGGACAGTATTACAGGACAGTATCTCATTGTGGGACAGTATTACAGGACAGTATCTCAGTGTGGGACAGTATTACAGGACAGTATCTCAGTGTGGGACATTATTACAGGACAGTATCTCAGTGTGGGACAGTATTACAGGCAGTATCTCAGTGCGGGACAGTATTACAGGACTGTATCTCAGTGTGGGACAGTATTACAGGACAGTATGTCAGTGTGGGACAGTATTACAGGCAGTATCTCAGTGTGGGACTGTATTACAGGACAGTATCTCAGTGCGGGACAGTATTACAGGACAGTATCTCAGTGTGGGACGGTATTACAGGCAGTATCTCAGTGTGGGACAGTATTACAGGACAGTATCTCAGTGTGGGACAGTATTACAGACAGTATCTCAGTGCGGGACAGTATTAGAGACAGTATCTCAGTGTGGGACAGTATTACAGGACAGCATCTCAGTGCGGGACAGTATTACAGGCAGTATCTCAGTGTGGGACTGTATTACAGGACAATATCTCAGTGTGGGACAGTATTACAGGACAGTATCTCAGTGCGGGACAGTATTACAGACCAGTATCTCAGTGTGGGACAGTATTACAGGGCAGTATTTCAGTGTGGGATAGTATTACAGAACTGTATCTCAGTGTGGGACAGTATTACAGGACATTAACTCAGTGTGGGACAGTATTACAGGACAGTATCTCAGTGTGGGACAGTACTACACGCAGTATCACAGTGTGGGACAGTATTACAGGACAGTATCTCCGTGCGGGACAGTATTACAGGACAGTATCTCAGTGCAGGACAGTATTACAGGCAGTATCTCAGTGTGGGGCTGTATTACAGGCGGTATCTCAATGTGGGACAGTATTACAGGCGGTATCTCATTGTGGGACAGTATTACTGGACAGTATCTCATTGTGACAGTATTACGGACAGTATCTCATTGTGGGACAGTATTACAGGACAGTATCTCAGTGCAGGACAGTATTACAGACAGTATCTCAGTGTGGGACAGTAATACAGGACAGTATCTCAGTGTGACAGTATTACAGGACAGTATCTCAGTGTGGGACTTTATTACAGGACAGTATCTCAGTGCGGGACATAATTGCAGGGCAATATCTCAGTGTGGGACTGTATTACAGGCAGGATCTCAGTGTGAGACAGTATTACAGGACAGTATCTTAGTGTGGGATGCTATTACAGGACAGTATCTCAGTGCGGGACTGTATTGCAGGACAGTATCTCAGTGTGGGACTGTATTACAGGCAGTATCTCAGTGTGGGGCAGTATTACAGGACAATATCTCAGCGTGGGACAGTATTACAGGACAGTATCTCAGTGTGGGACTGTATTACAGACAGCATCTCAGTGTCGGACAGTATTACAGGACAGTATCTCAGCGTGGGACAGTATTACAGGACAGTATCTCATAGTGGGACAGTATTACAGGACAGTATCTCAGTGTGGGACAGTGTTACAGGACAGTATCTCAGTGTGGGACAGAACTACAGGACAGTATCTCAGTGTGGGACAGGATTACAGGACAGTATCTCAGTGCGGGACAGTATTACAAACAGTATCTCAGTGTGGGACAGTATTACACGACAGTATCTCAGTCTGGGACAGAATTACAGGACAGTATCTCAGTGTGGGACAGTATTACAGGCGGTATCTCATTGTGGGACAGTATTACAGGCAGTATCTCTGTGTGGGACAGTATTACAGGCAGTATCTCAGTGTGGGACAGTACTACAGGCAGTATCTCAGTGTGGGACAGTATTACAGGACAGTATCTCAGTGTGGGACTGTATTACAGGACAGTATCTCAGTGTGCGACAGTATTACAGGACAGTATCTCAGTGTGGGACTGTATTACAGAGAGTATCTCAGTGTGGGACAGTATTACAGGACAGTATCTCAGCGTGGGACAGTATTACAGGACAGTATCTCAGTGTGGGACAGTATTACAGAACAGTATCTCAGTGTGGGACAGTATTACAGGGAGTATCTCAGCGTGGGACAGTATTACAGGACAGCATGTCAGTGTGGGACAGTATTACAGGCAGTATCTCAGTGTGGGACTGTTTTACAGGACAGTATTTCAGTGCGGGACAGTAGTACAGGACAGTATCCCAGTGTGGGACTGTATTACAGGCAGTATCTCAGTGTGGGACAGTATTACAGGACAGTATCTCAGTGTGGGACAGTATTACAGACAGTATCTCTGTGTGGGACAGTATTACAGGACAGTATCTCAGTGTGGGACAGTATTACAGGACAGTATCTCAGTGCGGGACAGTATTACAGGCAGCATCTCAGTGTGGGACAGTATTACAGGACAATATCTCAGTGTGGGACAGTATTACAGGACAGTATCTGAGTGTGGGACAGTATTACAGGACAGTATCTCAGTGTGGGACTGTATTACAGAGAGTATCTCAGTGTGGGACAGTATTACAGGACAGTATCTCAGCATGGGACAGTATTACAGGACAGTATCTCATTGTGGGACAGTATTACAGGACAGTATCTCAGTGTGGGACAGTATTACAGGACAGTATCTCAGTGTGGGACATTATTACAGGACAGTATCTCAGTGTGGGACAGTATTACAGGCAGTATCTCAGTGCGGGACAGTATTACAGGACAGTATCTCAGTGTGGGACAGTATTACAGGACAGTATGTCAGTGTGGGACAGTATTACAGGCAGTATCTCAGTGTGGGACTGTATTACAGGACAGTATCTCAGTGCGGGACAGTATTACAGGACAGTATCTCAGTGTGGGACGGTATTACAGGCAGTATCTCAGTGTGGGACAGTATTACAGGACAGTATCTCAGTGTGGGACAGTATTACAGACAGTATCTCAGTGCGGGACAGTATTAGAGACAGTATCTCAGTGTGGGACAGTATTACAGGACAGTATCTCAGTGCGGGACAGTATTACAGGCAGTATCTCAGTGTGGGACTGTATTACAGGACAATATCTCAGTGTGGGACAGTATTACAGGACAGTATCTAAGTGCGGGACAGTATTACAAGACAGTATCTTAGTGTGGGCAGTATTACAGGACAGTATCTCAGTGCGGGACAGTATTACAGACCAGTATCTCAGTGTGGGACAGTATTACAGGGCAGTATTTCAGTGTGGGATAGTATTACAGAACAGTATCTCAGTGTGGGACAGTATTACAGGACATTAACTCAGTGTGGGACAGTATTACAGGACAGTATCTCAGTGTGGGACAGTACTACACGCAGTATCACAGTGTGGGACAGTATTACAGGACAGTATCTCCGTGCGGGACAGTATTACAGGACAGTATCTCAGTGCAGGACAGTATTACAGGCAGTATCTCAGTGTGGGGCAGTATTACAGGCGGTATCTCAATGTGGGACAGTATTACAGGCGGTATCTCATTGTGGGACAGTATTACTGGACAGTATCTCATTGTGACAGTATTACGGACAGTATCTCATTGTGGGACAGTATTACAGGACAGTATCTCAGTGCAGGACAGTATTACAGACAGTATCTCAGTGTGGGACAGTAATACAGGACAGTATCTCAGTGTGACAGTATTACAGGACAGTATCTCAGTGTGGGACTTTATTACAGGACAGTATCTCAGTGCGGGACATAATTGCAGGGCAATATCTCAGTGTGGGACTGTATTACAGGCAGGATCTCAGTGTGAGACAGTATTACAGGACAGTATCTTAGTGTGGGATGGTATTACAGGACAGTATCTCAGTGCGGGACTGTATTGCAGGACAGTATCTCAGTGTGGGACTTTATTACAGGCAGTATCTCAGTGTGGGGCAGTATTACAGGACAATATCTCAGCGTGGGACAGTATTACAGGACAGTATCTCAGTGTGGGACTGTATTACAGACAGCATCTCAGTGTCGGACAGTATTACAGGACAGTATCTCAGCGTGGGACAGTATTACAGGACAGTATCTCATAGTGGGACAGTATTACAGGACAGTATCTCAGTGTGGGACAGTATTACAGGACAGTATCTCAGTGTGGGACAGAATTACAGGACAGTATCTTAGTGTGGGACAGGATTACAGGACAGTATCTCAGTGCGGGACAGTATTACAAACAGTATCTCAGTGTGGGACAGTATTACACGACAGTATCTCAGTCTGGGACAGAATTACAGGACAGTATCTCAGTGTGGGACAGTATTACAGGCGGTATCTCATTGTGGGACAGTATTACAGGCAGTATCTCTGTGTGGGACAGTATTACAGGCAGTATCTCAGTGTGGGACAGTACTACAGGCAGTATCTCAGTGTGGGACAGTATTACAGGACAGTATCTCAGTGTGGGACTGTATTACAGGACAGTATCTCAGTGTGCGACAGTATTACAGGACAGTATCTCAGTGTGGGACTGTATCATAGACAGTATCTCAGTGTGGGACAGTATTACAGGACAGTATCTCAGTGTGGGACATTATTACAGGACAGTATCTCAGTGTGGGACAGTATTACAGGCAGTATCTCAGTGCGGGACAGTATTACAGGACTGTATCTCAGTGTGGGACAGTATTACAGGACAGTATGTCAGGTTGGGACAGTATTACAGGCAGTATCTCAGTGTGGGACTGTATTACAGGACAGTATCTCAGTGCGGGACAGTATTACAGGACAGTATCTCAGTGTGGGACGGTATTACAGGCAGTATCTCAGTGTGGGACAGTATTACAGGACAGTATCTCAGTGTGGGACAGTATTACAGACAGTATCTCAGTGCGGGACAGTATTAGAGACAGTATCTCAGTGTGGGACAGTATTACAGGACAGTATCTCAGTGCGGGACAGTATTACAGGCAGTATCTCAGTGTGGGACTGTATTACAGGACAATATCTCAGTGTGGGACAGTATTACAGGACAGTATCTAAGTGCGGGACAGTATTACAAGACAGTATCTTAGTGTGGGCAGTATTACAGGACAGTATCTCAGTGCGGGACAGTATTACAGACCAGTATCTCAGTGTGGGACAGTATTACAGGGCAGTATTTCAGTGTGGGATAGTATTACAGAACAGTATCTCAGTGTGGGACAGTATTACAGGACATTAACTCAGTGTGGGACAGTATTACAGGACAGTATCTCAGTGTGGGACAGTACTACACGCAGTATCACAGTGTGGGACAGTATTACAGGACAGTATCTCCGTGCGGGACAGTATTACAGGACAGTATCTCAGTGCAGGACAGTATTACAGGCAGTATCTCAGTGTGGGGCAGTATTACAGGCGGTATCTCAATGTGGGACAGTATTACAGGCGGTATCTCATTGTGGGACAGTATTACTGGACAGTATCTCATTGTGACAGTATTACGGACAGTATCTCATTGTGGGACAGTATTACAGGACAGTATCTCAGTGCAGGACAGTATTACAGACAGTATCTCAGTGTGGGACAGTAATACAGGACAGTATCTCAGTGTGACAGTATTACAGGACAGTATCTCAGTGTGGGACTTTATTACAGGACAGTATCTCAGTGCGGGACATAATTGCAGGGCAATATCTCAGTGTGGGACTGTATTACAGGCAGGATCTCAGTGTGAGACAGTATTACAGGACAGTATCTTAGTGTGGGATGGTATTACAGGACAGTATCTCAGTGCGGGACTGTATTGCAGGACAGTATCTCAGTGTGGGACTTTATTACAGGCAGTATCTCAGTGTGGGGCAGTATTACAGGACAATATCTCAGCGTGGGACAGTATTACAGGACAGTATCTCAGTGTGGGACTGTATTACAGACAGCATCTCAGTGTCGGACAGTATTACAGGACAGTATCTCAGCGTGGGACAGTATTACAGGACAGTATCTCATAGTGGGACAGTATTACAGGACAGTATCTCAGTGTGGGACAGTATTACAGGACAGTATCTCAGTGTGGGACAGAATTACAGGACAGTATCTTAGTGTGGGACAGGATTACAGGACAGTATCTCAGTGCGGGACAGTATTACAAACAGTATCTCAGTGTGGGACAGTATTACACGACAGTATCTCAGTCTGGGACAGAATTACAGGACAGTATCTCAGTGTGGGACAGTATTACAGGCGGTATCTCATTGTGGGACAGTATTACAGGCAGTATCTCTGTGTGGGACAGTATTACAGGCAGTATCTCAGTGTGGGACAGTACTACAGGCAGTATCTCAGTGTGGGACAGTATTACAGGACAGTATCTCAGTGTGGGACTGTATTACAGGACAGTATCTCAGTGTGCGACAGTATTACAGGACAGTATCTCAGTGTGGGACTGTATCATAGACAGTATCTCAGTGTGGCACAGTATTACACGACAGTATCTCAGTGTGGGACAGTATTACAGGACGGTATCTCAGTGTGGGACTGTATTACAGGCCAGCATCTCAGTGCGGGACAGTATTACAGGACAGTATCTCAGTGTGGGACTGTATTACAGAGAGTATCTCAGTGTGGGACAGTATTACAGGACAGTATCTCAGCGTGGGACAGTATTACAGGACAGTATCTCATTGTGGGACAGTATTACAGGACAGTGTCTCAGTGTGGGACAGTATTACAGGACAGTATCTCCGTGTGGGATAGTATTACAGGACAGTGTCTCAGTGTGGGACAGTATTACAGGACAGTATCTCCGTGTGGGATAGTATTACAGGACAGTATCTCAGTGTGGGACAGTATTACAGGCAGTATCTCAACGTGGGACAGTATTACAGGACAGTATCTCAGTGTGGGACAGTATTACAGGACAGTATCTCAGTGTGGGACAGTCTTACAGGACAGTATCTAAGTGTGGGACTGTATTACAAGACAGTGTCTCCGTGTGGGACAGTATTACAGGACAGTATCTCAGTGCGGGACAGTACCACAGACAGTGTCACAGCGTGGGACAGTATTACAAGACAGTATCTCAGTGCGGGACAGTATTACAGACAGTATCTCAGTGTGGGACAGTGTTACAGAACAGTATCTCAGTGTGGGACAGTATTGCAGGACAGTATCTCAGTGTGGGACAGTATTACATGATAGTATCTAAGTGTGGGACTGTATTGCAGAACAGTATCTCAGTGTGGGACAATATTACAGGACAGTATCTCAGTGTGGGACAGTATTACAGGCAGTATCTCAGTGCAGGACAGTATTAAAGGACAGTATCTCAGTGTCGAAAAGTATTACAGGCAGTAACGCAGTGTGGGACAATAATACAGGATAGTATCTCAGTGTGAGACTGTATTACAGGACAGTATCTCAGTGCAGGACAGTATTACAGGCAGTATCTCAGTGCAGGACAGTATTACAGGCAGTTTCTCAGTGTGGGACAGTATTACAGGACAGTATCTCAGTGTGCGACTGTATTACAGGCAGTATCTCAGTGTGGGACAGTATTACAGGACAGTATCTCAGTGTGGGACAGTATTACAGACAGTATCTCAGTGTGGGACAGTATTACAGACAGTATCTCAGTGTGGGACAGTATTACAGGACAGTATCTCAGTGCGGGACAGTATTACAGGCAGTATCTCAGTGTGGGACAGTATTACAGGACAATATCTCAGTGTGGGACATTATTACAGGACAGTATCTAAGTGTGGGACAGTATTACAAGACAGTATCTCAGTGTGGGCAGTATTACAGGACAGTATCTCAGTGCGGGACAGTATTACAGACCAGTATCTCAGTGTGGGACAGTATTACAGGACAGTATTTCAGTGTGGGATAGTATTACAGAACAGTATCTCAGTGTGGGACAGTATTACAGGACATTATCTCAGTGTGGGACAGTATTACAGGACAGTATCTCAGTGTGGGACAGTACTACAGGCAGTATCATAGTGTGAGACAGTATTACAGGACAGTATCTCAGTGCGGGACAGTATTACAGGCAGTATCTCAGTGCGGGACAGTATTACAGACAGCATCTCAGTGTGGGACAGTAATACAGGACAGTATCTCAGTGTGACAGTATTACAGGACAGTATCTCAGTGTGGGACTGTATTACAGGACAGTATCTCAGTGCGGGACAGAATTACAGGACAGTATCTCAGTGTGGGACTGTATTACAGGCAGTATCTCCGTGTGAGACAGTATTACAGGACAGTATCTTAGTGTGGGACGGTATTACAGGACAGTATCTCAGTGTGGGACTGTATTGCAGGACAGTGTCTCAGTGTGGGACTGTATTACAGGCAGTATCTCAGTGTGGGGCAGTATTACAGGACTGTATCTCAGCGTGGGACTGTATTACAGGACAGTATCTCAGTGCGCGACAGTATTACAGGACAGTATCTCAGTGTGGGACTGTATCATAGACAGTATCTCAGTGTGGCACAGTATTACACGACAGTATCTCAGTGTGGGACAGTATTACAGGACGGTATCTCAGTGTGGGACTGTATTACAGGACAGCATCTCAGTGCGGGACAGTATTACAGGACAGTATCTCAGTGTGGGACTGTATTACAGAGAGTATCTCAGTGTGGGACAGTCTTACAGGACAGTATCTAAGTGTGGGACTGTATTACAAGACAGTGTCTCCGTGTGGGACAGTATTACAGGACAGTATCTCAGTGCGGGACAGTACTACAGACAGTGTCACAGCGTGGGACAGTATTACAGACAGTATCTCAGTGTGGGACAGTGTTACAGAACAGTATCTCATTGTGGAACAGTATTGCAGGACAGTATCTCAGTGTGGGACAGTATTACATGATAGTATCTAAGTGTGGGACTGTATTACAGAACAGTATCTCAGTGTGGGACAATATTACAGGACAGTATCTCAGTGTGGGACAGTATTACAGGCAGTATCTCAGTGCAGGACAGTATTAAAGGACAGTATCTCAGTGTTGAAAAGTATTACAGGACAGTATCTCAGTGTGGGACAGTACTACAGGCAGTATTACAGTGTGAGACAGTATTACAGGACAGTATCTCAGTGCGGGACAGTATTACAGGCAGTATCTCAGTGCGGGACAGTATTACAGACAGCATCTCAGTGTGGGACAGTAATACAGGACAGTATCTCAGTGTGACAGTATTACAGGACAGTATCTCAGTGTGGGACTGTATTACAGGACAGTATCTCAGTGCGGGACAGAATTACAGGACAGTATCTCAGTGTGGGACTGTATTACAGGCAGTATCTCCGTGTGAGACAGTATTACAGGACAGTATCTTAGTGTGGGACGGTATTACAGGACAGTATCTCAGTGTGGGACTGTATTGCAGGACAGTGTCTCAGTGTGGGACTGTATTACAGGCAGTATCTCAGTGTGGGGCAGTATTACAGGACTGTATCTCAGCGTGGGACAGTATTACAGGACAGTATCTCAGTGTGGGACAGTATTACAGACAGCATCTCAGTGTGGGACAGTATTACAGGACAGTATCTCAGTGGGAGTCACTGTTACAGACAGTATCTCAGTGCGGGACAGTATTAGAGGCAGTATCTCAGTGTGGGACAGTATGACAGGACAATATCTCAGTGTGGGACAGTATCACAGGTCAGTATCTCAGTATGGAACCATAATACAGGACAGTATCTCAGTGTGGGACAGAATTGCAGGACAGCATCTCAGTGCAGGGCAGTATTACAGGACAGTATCTCAGTGCAGGACAGTATTACAGGACAGTATCTCAGTGTGACAGCATTACAGACAGTATCTCAGAGTGGGACAGTATTACAGGACAGTATCTCAGTGCGGGACAGTATTACAGACAGTATCTCAGTGTGGGACAGTATTACAGGACAGTATCTCAGTGTGGGACAGAATTACAGGACAGTATCTCAGTGTGGGACAGTATTACAGGCGGTATCTCATTGTGGGACAGTATTACAGGCAGTATCTCAGTGTGGGACAGTATTACACGCAGTATCTCAGTGTGGGACAGTATTACAGGCAGTATCTCAGTGTAGGACTGTATTACAGGACAGTATCTCAGTGTGCGGCTGTATTACAGGACTGTATCTCAGTGTGCGACAGTATTACAGGACAGTATCTCAGTGTGGGACAGTGTTACAGGACAGTATCTCAGTGTGGGACAGTATTACAGGACAGTATCTCAGTTTGGGACTGTATTACAGGACAGTATCTCAGTGCGGGACAGTATTACAGGACAGTATCTCAGTGTGGGACTGTATTACAGAGAGTATCTCAGTGTGGGACAGTATTACAGGAGAGTATTTCAGCGTGGGACAGTATTACAGGACAGTATCTCATTGTGGGACAGTATTACAGGACAGTATCTCAGTGTGGGACAGTATTACAGGACAGTATCTCAGTGTGGGACAGTATTACAGGACAGTATCTCAGTGTGGGACAGTATTACAGGGAGTATCTCAGTGTGGGACAGTATTACAGGACAGTATCTCAGCGTGGGACAGTATTACAGGACAGCATGTCAGTGTGGTACAGTATTACAGGCAGTATCTCAGTGTGGGACTGTTTTACAGGACAGTATCTCAGAGCGGGACAGTAGTACAGGACAGTATCTCAGTGTGGGACTGTATTACAGGCAGTATCTCAGTGTGGGACAGTATTACAGGACAGTATCTCAGTGTGGGACAGTATTACAGACAGTATCTCTGTGTGGGACAGTATTACAGGACAGTATCTCAGTGTGGGACAGTATTACAGGACAGTATCTCAGTGCGGGACAGTATTACAGGCAGCATCTCAGTGTGGGACAGTATTACAGGACAATATCTCAGTGTGGGACAGTATTACAGGACAGTATCTGAGTGTGGGACAGTATTACAGGACAGTATCTCAGTGTGGGACTGTATTACAGAGAGTATCTCAGTGTGGGACAGTATTACAGGACAGTATCTCAGCATGGGACAGTATTACAGGACAGTATCTCATTGTGGGACAGTATTACAGGACAGTATCTCAGTGTGGGACAGTATTACAGGACAGTATCTCAGTGTGGGACATTATTACAGGACAGTATCTCAGTGTGGGACAGTATTACAGGCAGTATCTCAGTGCGGGACAGTATTACAGGACAGTATCTCAGTGTGGGACAGTATTACAGGACAGTATGTCAGTGTGGGACAGTATTACAGGCAGTATCTCAGTGTGGGACTGTATTACAGGACAGTATCTCAGTGCGGGACAGTATTACAGGACAGTATCTCAGTGTGGGCGGTATTACAGGCAGTATCTCAGTGTGGGACAGTATTACAGGACAGTATCTCAGTGTGGGACAGTATTACAGACAGTATCTCAGTGTGGGACAGTATTAGAGACAGTATCTCAGTGTGGGACAGTATTACAGGATAGTATCTTAGTGCGGGACAGTATTACAGGCAGTATCTCAGTGTGGGACTGTATTACAGGACAATATCTCAGTGTGGGACAGTATTACAGGACAGTATCTAAGTGCGGGACAGTATTACAAGACAGTATCTTAGTGTGGGCAGTATTACAGGACAGTATCTCAGTGCGGGACAGTATTACAGACCAGTATCTCAGTGTGGGACAGTATTACAGGGCAGTATTTCAGTGTGGGATAGTATTACAGAACAGTATCTCAGTGTGGGACAGTATTACAGGACATTAACTCAGTGTGGGACAGTATTACAGGACAGTATCTAAGTGTGGGACTGTATTACAAGACAGTGTCTCCGTGTGGGACAGTATTACAAGACAGTATCTCAGTGCGGGACAGTATTACAGACAGTATCTCAGTGTGGGACAGTGTTACAGAACAGTATCTCAGTGTGGGACAGTATTGCAGGACAGTATCTCAGTGTGGGACAGTATTACATGATAGTATCTAAGTGTGGGACTGTATTGCAGAACAGTATCTCAGTGTGGGACAATATTACAGGACAGTATCTCAGTGTGGGACAGTATTACAGGCAGTATCTCAGTGCAGGACAGTATTAAAGGACAGTATCTCAGTGTGGGACAGTATTACAGGACAGTATCTAAGTGTGGGACTGTATTACAAGACAGTGTCTCCGTGTGGGACAGTATTACAGGACAGTATCTCAGTGCGGGACAGTACCACAGACAGTGTCACAGCGTGGGACAGTATTACAAGACAGTATCTCAGTGCGGGACAGTATTACAGACAGTATCTCAGTGTGGGACAGTGTTACAGAACAGTATCTCAGTGTGGGACAGTATTGCAGGACAGTATCTCAGTGTGGGACAGTATTACATGATAGTATCTAAGTGTGGGACTGTATTGCAGAACAGTATCTCAGTGTGGGACAATATTACAGGACAGTATCTCAGTGTGGGACAGTATTACAGGCAGTATCTCAGTGCAGGACAGTATTAAAGGACAGTATCTCAGTGTCGAAAAGTATTACAGGCAGTAACGCAGTGTGGGACAATAATACAGGATAGTATCTCAGTGTGAGACTGTATTACAGGACATTATCTCAGTGCAGGACAGTATTACAGGCAGTATCTCAGTGCAGGACAGTATTACAGGCAGTTTCTCAGTGTGGGACAGTATTACAGGACAGTATCTCAGTGTGGGACTGTATTACAGGCAGTATCTCAGTGTGGGACAGTATTACAGGACAGTATCTCAGTGTGGGACAGTATTACAGACAGTATCTCAGTGTGGGACAGTATTACAGACAGTATCTCAGTGTGGGACAGTATTACAGGACAGTATTTCAGTGCGGGACAGTATTACAGGCAGTATCTCAGTGTGGGACAGTATTACAGGACAATATCTCAGTGTGGGACATTATTACAGGACAGTATCTAAGTGTGGGACAGTATTACAAGACAGTATCTCAGTGTGGGCAGTATTACAGGACAGTATCTCAGTGCGGGACAGTATTACAGACCAGTATCTCAGTGTGGGACAGTATTACAGGACAGTATTTCAGTGTGGGATAGTATTACAGAACAGTATCTCAGTGTGGGACAGTATTACAGGACATTATCTCAGTGTGGGACAGTATTACAGGACAGTATCTCAGTGTGGGACAGTACTACAGGCAGTATCACAGTGTGAGACAGTATTACAGGACAGTATCTCAGTGCGGGACAGTATTACAGGCAGTATCTCAGTGCGGGACAGTATTACAGACAGCATCTCAGTGTGGGACAGTAATACAGGACAGTATCTCAGTGTGACAGTATTACAGGACAGTATCTCAGTGTGGGACTGTATTACAGGACAGTATCTCAGTGCGGGACAGAATTACAGGACAGTATCTCAGTGTGGGACTGTATTACAGGCAGTATCTCCGTGTGAGACAGTATTACAGGACAGTATCTTAGTGTGGGACGGTATTACAGGACAGTATCTCAGTGTGGGACTGTATTGCAGGACAGTGTCTCAGTGTGGGACTGTATTACAGGCAGTATCTCAGTGTGGGGCAGTATTACAGGACTGTATCTCAGCGTGGGACAGTATTACAGGACAGTATCTCAGTGTGGGACAGTATTACAGACAGCATCTCAGTGTGGGACAGTATTACAGGACAGTATCTCAGTGGGAGTCACTGTTACAGACAGTATCTCAGTGCGGGACAGTATTACAGGCAGTATCTCAGTGCGGGACAGTATGACAGGACAATATCTCAGTGTGGGACAGTATCACAGGTCAGTATCTCAGTATGGAACCATAATACAGGACAGTATCACAGTGTGGGACAGAATTGCAGGACAGCATCTCAGTGCAGGGCAGTATTACAGGACAGTATCTCAGTGCAGGACAGTATTACAGGACAGTATCTCAGTGTGACAGCATTACAGACAGTATCTCAGAGTGGGACAGTATTACAGGACAGTATCTCAGTGCGGGACAGTATTACAGACAGTATCTCAGTGTGGGACAGTATTACAGGACAGTATCTCAGTGTGGGACAGAATTACAGGACAGTATCTCAGTGTGGGACAGTATTACAGGTGGTATCTCATTGTGGGACAGTATTACAGGCAGTATCTCAGTGTGGGACAGTATTACACGCAGTATCTCAGTGTGGGACAGTATTACAGGCAGTATCTCAGTGTAGGACCGTATTACAGGACAGTATCTCAGTGTGCGGCTGTATTACAGGACTGTATCTCAGTGTGCGACAGTATTACAGGACAGTATCTCAGTGTGGGACTGTATTATAGACAGTATCTCAGTGTGGCACAGTATTACAGGACAGTATCTCAGTGTGGGACAGTATTACAGGACAGTATCTCAGTTTGGGACTGTATTACAGGACAGTATCTCAGTGCGGGACAGTATTACAGGACAGTATCTCAGTGTGGGACTGTATTACAGAGAGTATCTCAGTGTGGGACAGTATTACAGGAGAGTATTTCAGCGTGGGACAGTATTACAGGACAGTATCTCATTGTGGGACAGTATTACAGGACAGTATCTCAGTGTGGGACAGTATTACAGGACAGTATCTCAGTGTGGGACAGTATTACAGGACAGTATCTCAGTGTGGGACAGTATTACAGGGAGTATCTCAGTGTGGGATAGTATTACAGGACAGTATCTCAGCGTGGGACAGTATTACAGGACAGTATGTCAGTGTGGGACAGTATTACAGGCAGTATCTCAGTGTGGGACTGTTTTACAGGACAGTATCTCAGTGCGGGACAGTAGTACAGGACAGTATCTCAGTGTGGGACTGTATTACAGGTAGTATCTCAGTGTGGGACAGTATTACAGGACAGTATCTCAGTGTGGGACAGTATTACAGACAGTATCTCTGTGTGGGACAGTATTACAGGACAGTATCTCAGTGTGGGACAGTATTACAGGACAGTATCTCAGTGCGGGGCAGAATTACAGGCAGCATCTCAGTGTGGGACAGTATTACAGGACAATATCTCAGTGTGGGACAGTATTACAGGACAGTATCTGAGTGTGGGACAGTATTACAGGACAGTATCTCAGTGTGGGACTGTATTACAGAGAGTATCTCAGTGTGGGACAGTATTACAGGACAGTATCACAGCATGGGACAGTATTACAGGACAGTATCTCATTGTGGGACAGTATTACAGGACAGTATCTCAGTGTGGGACAGTATTACAGGACAGTATCTCAGTGTGGGACATTATTACAGGACAGTATCTCAGTGTGGGACAGTATTACAGGCAGTATCTCAGTGCGGGACAGTATTACAGGACAGTATCTCAGTGTGGGACAGTATTACAGGACAGTATGTCAGTGTGGGACAGTATTACAGGCAGTATCTCAGTGTGGGACTGTATTACAGGACAGTATCTCAGTGCGGGACAGTATTACAGGACAGTATCTCAGTGTGGGACGGTATTACAGGCAGTATCTCAGTGTGGGACAGTATTACAGGACAGTATCTCAGTGTGGGACAGTATTACAGACAGTATCTCAGTGTGGGACAGTATTAGAGGCAGTATCTCAGTGTGGGACAGTATTACAGGACAGTATCTCAGTACGGGACAGTATTACAGGCAGTATCTCAGTGTGGGACTGTATTACAGGACAATATCTCAGTGTGGGACAGCATTACAGGACAGTATCTAAGTGCGGGACAGTATTACAAGACAGTATCTTAGTGTGGGCAGTATTACAGGACAGTATCTCAGTGCGGGACAGTATTACAGGACAGTATCTCAGTGCGGGACAGTATTACAGGCAGTATCTCAGTGCGGGACAGTATTACAGACAGCATCTCAGTGTGGGACAGTAATACAGGACAGTATCTCAGTGTGACAGTATTACAGGACAGTATCTCAGTGTGGGACTGTATTACAGGACAGTATCTCAGTGCGGGACAGAATTACAGGACAGTATCTCAGTGTGGGACTGTATTACAGGCAGTATCTCCGTGTGAGACAGTATTACAGGACAGTATCTTAGTGTGGGACGGTATTACAGGACAGTATCTCAGTGTGGGACTGTATTGCAGGACAGTGTCTCAGTGTGGGACTGTATTACAGGCAGTATCTCAGTGTGGGGCAGTATTACAGGACTGTATCTCAGCGTGGGACAGTATTACAGGACAGTATCTCAGTGTGGGACAGTATTACAGACAGCATCTCAGTGTGGGACAGTATTACAGGACAGTATCTCAGTGGGAGTCACTGTTACAGACAGTATCTCAGTGCGGGACAGTATTACAGGCAGTATCTCAGTGCGGGACAGTATGACAGGACAATATCTCAGTGTGGGACAGTATCACAGGTCAGTATCTCAGTATGGAACCATAATACAGGACAGTATCTCAGTGTGGGACAGAATTGCAGGACAGCATCTCAGTGCAGGGCAGTATTACAGGACAGTATCTCAGTGCAGGACAGTATTACAGGACAGTATCTCAGTGTGACAGCATTACAGACAGTATCTCAGAGTGGGACAGTATTACAGGACAGTATCTCAGTGCGGGACAGTATTACAGACAGTATCTCAGTGTGGGACAGTATTACAGGACAGTATCTCAGTGTGGGACAGAATTACAGGACAGTATCTCAGTGTGGGACAGTATTACAGGCGGTATCTCATTGTGGGACAGTATTACAGGCAGTATCTCAGTGTGGGACAGTATTACACGCAGTATCTCAGTGTGGGACAGTATTACAGGCAGTATCTCAGTGTAGGACCGTATTACAGGACAGTATCTCAGTGTGCGGCTGTATTACAGGACTGTATCTCAGTGTGCGACAGTATTACAGGACAGTATCTCAGTGTGGGACTGTATTATAGACAGTATCTCAGTGTGGCACAGTATTACAGGACAGTATCTCAGTGTGGGACAGTATTACAGGACAGTATCTCAGTTTGGGACTGTATTACAGGACAGTATCTCAGTGCGGGACAGTATTACAGGACAGTATCTCAGTGTGGGACTGTATTACAGAGAGTATCTCAGTGTGGGACAGTATTACAGGAGAGTATTTCAGCGTGGGACAGTATTACAGGACAGTATCTCATTGTGGGACAGTATTACAGGACAGTATCTCAGTGTGGGACAGTATTACAGGACAGTATCTCAGTGTGGGACAGTATTACAGGACAGTATCTCAGTGTGGGACAGTATTACAGGGAGTATCTCAGTGTGGGATAGTATTACAGGACAGTATCTCAGCGTGGGACAGTATTACAGGACAGTATGTCAGTGTGGGACAGTATTACAGGCAGTATCTCAGTGTGGGACTGTTTTACAGGACAGTATCTCAGTGCGGGACAGTAGTACAGGACAGTATCTCAGTGTGGGACTGTATTACAGGTAGTATCTCAGTGTGGGACAGTATTACAGGACAGTATCTCAGTGTGGGACAGTATTACAGACAGTATCTCTGTGTGGGACAGTATTACAGGACAGTATCTCAGTGTGGGACAGTATTACAGGACAGTATCTCAGTGCGGGGCAGTATTACAGGCAGCATCTCAGTGTGGGACAGTATTACAGGACAATATCTCAGTGTGGGACAGTATTACAGGACAGTATCTGAGTGTGGGACAATATTACAGGACAGTATCTCAGTGTGGGACTGTATTACAGAGAGTATCTCAGTGTGGGACAGTATTACAGGACAGTATCACAGCATGGGACAGTATTACAGGACAGTATCTCATTGTGGGACAGTATTACAGGACAGTATCTCAGTGTGGGACAGTATTACAGGACAGTATCTCAGTGTGGGACATTATTACAGGACAGTATCTCAGTGTGGGACAGTATTACAGGCAGTATCTCAGTGCGGGACAGTATTACAGGACAGTATCTCAGTGTGGGACAGTATTACAGGACAGTATGTCAGTGTGGGACAGTATTACAGGCAGTATCTCAGTGTGGGACTGTATTACAGGACAGTATCTCAGTGCGGGACAGTATTACAGGACAGTATCTCAGTGTGGGACGGTATTACAGGCAGTATCTCAGTGTGGGACAGTATTACAGGACAGTATCTCAGTGTGGGACAGTATTACAGACAGTATCTCAGTGTGGGACAGTATTAGAGGCAGTATCTCAGTGTGGGACAGTATTACAGGACAGTATCTCAGTGCGGGACAGTATTACAGGCAGTATCTCAGTGTGGGACTGTATTACAGGACAATATCTCAGTGTGGGACAGCATTACAGGACAGTATCTAAGTGCGGGACAGTATTACAAGACAGTATCTTAGTGTGGGCAGTATTACAGGACAGTATCTCAGTGCGGGACAGTATTACAGACCAGTATCTCAGTGTGGGACAGTATTACAGGGCAGTATTTCAGTGTGGGATAGTATTACAGAACAGTATCTCAGTGTGGGACAGTATTACAGGACATTATCTCAGTGTGGGACAGTATTACAGGACAGTATCTCAGTGTGGGACAGTACTACACGCAGTATCACAGTGTGGGACAGTATTACAGGACAGTATCTCCGTGCGGGACAGTATTACAGGACAGTATCTCAGTGCAGGACAGTATTACAGGCAGTATCTCAGTGTGGGGCAGTATTACAGGCGGTATCTCAATGTGGGACAGTTTTACAGGCGGTATCTCTTTGTGGGACAGTATTACTGGACAGTATCTCAGTGTGACAGTATTACGGACAGTATCTCATTGTGGGACAGTATTACAGGACAGTATCTCAGTGCAGGACAGTATTACAGACAGTATCTCAGTCTGGGACAGTAATACAGGACAGTATCTCAGTGTGACAGTATTACAGGACAGTATCTCAGTGTGGGACTTTTTTACAGGACAGTATCTCAGTGCGGGACATAATTGCAGGGCAATATCTCAGTGTGGGACTGTATTACAGGCAGGATCTCAGTGTGAGACAGTATTACAGGACAGTATCTTAGTGTGGGATGGTATTACAGGACAGTATCTCAGTGCGGGACTGCATTGCAGGACAGTATCTCAGTGTGGGACTGTATTACAGGCAGTATCTCAGTGTGGGGCAGTATTACAGGACAATATCTCAGCGTGGGACAGTATTACAGGACAGTATCTCAGTGTGGGACTGTATTACAGACAGCATCTCAGTGTCGGACAGTATTACAGGACAGTATCTCAGCGTGGGACAGTATTACAGGACAGTATCTCATTGTGGGACAGTATTACAGGACAGTATCTCAGTGTGGGACAGTATTACAGGACAGTATCTCAGTGTGGGACAGTATTACAGGACAGTATCTCAGTGTGGGACAGTATTACAGGCAGTATCTCAGTGCGGGACAGTATTACAGGACAGTATCTCAGTGTGGGACAGTATTACAGGACAGTATGTCAGTGTGGGACAGTATTACATGCAGTGTCTCAGTGTGGGACTGTATTACAGGACAGTATCTCAGTGCGGGACAGTATTACTGGACAGTATCTCAGAGTGGGACTGTATTACAGGCAGTATCTCAGTGTGGTACAGTATTACAGGACAGTATCTCAGTGTGGGACAGTATTACAGACAGTATCTCAGTGTGGGACATTATTAGAGACAGTATCTCAGTGTGGGACTGTGTTACAAGACAGTATCTCAGTGCGGGACAGTATTACAGGCAGTATCTCATTGTGGGACTGTATTACAGGACAATATCTCAGTGTGGGACAGTATTACAGGACAGTATCTAAGTGTGGGACAGTATTACAAGACAGTATCTCAGTGTGGGCAGTATTACAGGACAGTATCTCAGTGTGGGACAGTATTACAGACCAGTATCTCAGTGTGGGACAGTATTACAGGACAGTATTTCAGTGTGGGATAGTATTACAGAACAGTATCTCAGTGTGGGACAGTATTACAGAACATTATCTCAGTGTGGGACAGTATTACAGGACAGTATGTCAGTGTGGGACAGTATTACAGGCAGTATCTCAGTGTGGGACTGTTTTACAGGACAGTATCTCAGTGCGGGACAGTAGTACAGGACAGTATCTCAGTGTGGGACTGTATTACAGGTAGTATCTCAGTGTGGGACAGTATTACAGGACAGTATCTCAGTGTGGGACAGTATTACAGGACAGTATCTCAGTGTGGGACAGTATTACAGACAGTATCTCTGTGTGGGACAGTATTACAGGACAGTATCTCAGTGTGGGACAGTATTACAGGACAGTATCTCAGTGCGGGACAGTATTACAGGCAGCATCTCAGTGTGGGACAGTATTACAGGACAATATCTCAGTGTGGGACAGTATTACAGGACAGTATCTGAGTGTGGGACAGTATTACAGGACAGTATCTCAGTGTGGGACTGTATTACAGAGAGTATCTCAGTGTGGGACAGTATTACAGGACAGTATCTCAGCATGGGACAGTATTACAGGACAGTATCTCATTGTGGGACAGTATTACAGGACAGTATCTCAGTGTGGGACAGTATTACAGGACAGTATCTCAGTGTGGGACATTATTACAGGACAGTATCTCAGTGTGGGACAGTATTACAGGCAGTATCTCAGTGCGGGACAGTATTACAGGACAGTATCTCAGTGTGGGACAGTATTACAGGACAGTATTTCAGTGAGGGACAGTATTACAGGCAGTATCTCAGTGTGGGACTGTATTACAGGACAGTATCTCAGTGCGGGACAGTATTACAGGACAGTATCTCAGTGTGGGACGGTATTACAGGCAGTATCTCAGTGTGGGACAGTATTACAGGACAGTATCTCAGTGTGGGACAGTATTACAGACAGTATCTCAGTGTGGGACAGTATTAGAGGCAGTATCTCAGTGTGGGACAGTATTACAGGACAGTATCTCAGTGCGGGACAGTATTACAGGCAGTATCTCAGTGTGGGACTGTATTACAGGACAATATCTCAGTGTGGGACAGTATTACAGGACAGTATCTAAGTGCGGGACAGTATTACAAGACAGTATCTTAGTGTGGGCAGTATTACAGGACAGTATCTCAGTGCGGGACAGTATTACAGACCAGTATCTCAGTGTGGGACAGTATTACAGGGCAGTATTTCAGTGTGGGATAGTATTACAGAACAGTATCTCAGTGTGGGACAGTATTACAGGACATTATCTCAGTGTGGGACAGTATTACAGGACAGTATCTCAGTGTGGGACAGTACTACACGCAGTATCACAGTGTGGGACAGTATTACAGGACAGTATCTCCGTGCGGGACAGTATTACAGGACAGTATCTCAGTGCAGGACAGTATTACAGGCAGTATCTCAGTGTGGGGCAGTATTACAGGCGGTATCTCAATGTGGGACAGTTTTACAGGCGGTATCTCATTGTGGGACAGTATTACTGGACAGTATCTCAGTGTGACAGTATTACGGACAGTATCTCATTGTGGGACAGTATTACAGGACAGTATCTCAGTGCAGGACAGTATTACAGACAGTATCTCAGTCTGGGACAGTAATACAGGACAGTATCTCAGTGTGACAGTATTACAGGACAGTATCTCTGTGTGGGACTTTTTTACAGGACAGTATCTCAGTGCGGGACATAATTGCAGGGCAATATCTCAGTGTGGGACTGTATTACAGGCAGGATCTCAGTGTGAGACAGTATTACAGGACAGTATCTTAGTGTGGGATGGTATTACAGGACAGTATCTCAGTGCGGGACTGCATTGCAGGACAGTATCTCAGTGTGGGACTGTATTACAGGCAGTATCTCAGTGTGGGGCAGTATTACAGGACAATATCTCAGCGTGGGACAGTATTACAGGACAGTATCTCAGTGTGGGACTGTATTACAGACAGCATCTCAGTGTCGGACAGTATTACAGGACAGTATCTCAGCGTGGGACAGTATTACAGGACAGTATCTCATTGTGGGACAGTATTACAGGACAGTATCTCAGTGTGGGACAGTATTACAGGACAGTATCTCAGTGTGGGACAGTATTACAGGACAGTATCTCAGTGTGGGACAGTATTACAGGCAGTATCTCAGTGCGGGACAGTATTACAGGACAGTATCTCAGTGTGGGACAGTATTACAGGACAGTATGTCAGTGTGGGACAGTATTACATGCAGTGTCTCAGTGTGGGACTGTATTACAGGACAGTATCTCAGTGCGGGACAGTATTACAGGACAGTATCTCAGTGTGGGACTGTATTACAGGCAGTATCTCAGTGTGGTACAGTATTACAGGACAGTATCTCAGTGTGGGACAGTATTACAGACAGTATCTCAGTGTGGGACATTATTAGAGACAGTATCTCAGTGTGGGACAGTGTTACAAGACAGTATCTCAGTGCGGGACAGTATTACAGGCAGTATCTCAGTGTGGGACTGTATTACAGGACAATATCTCAGTGTGGGACAGTATTACAGGACAGTATCTAAGTGTGGGACAGTATTACAAGACAGTATCTCAGTGTGGGCAGTATTACAGGACAGTATCTCAGTGCGGGACAGTATTACAGACCAGTATCTCAGTGTGGGGCAGTATTACAGGACAGTATTTCAGTGTGTGATAGTATTACAGAACAGTATCTCAGTGTGGGACAGTATTACAGGACATTATCTCAGTGTGGGACAGTATTACAGGACAGTATGTCAGTGTGGGACAGTATTACAGGCAGTATCTCAGTGTGGGACTGTTTTACAGGACAGTATCTCAGTGCGGGACAGTAGTACAGGACAGTATCTCAGTGTGGGACTGTATTACAGGTAGTATCTCAGTGTGGGACAGTATTACAGGACAGTATCTCAGTGTGGGACAGTATTACAGGACAGTATCTCAGTGTGGGACAGTATTACAGACAGTATCTCTGTGTGGGACAGTATTACAGGACAGTATCTCAGTGTGGGACAGTATTACAGGACAGTATCTCAGTGCGGGACAGTATTACAGGCAGCATCTCAGTGTGGGACAGTATTACAGGACAATATCTCAGTGTGGGACAGTATTACAGGACAGTATCTGAGTGTGGGACAGTATTACAGGACAGTATCTCAGTGTGGGACTGTATTACAGAGAGTATCTCAGTGTGGGACAGTATTACAGGACAGTATCTCAGCATGGGACAGTATTACAGGACAGTATCTCATTGTGGGACAGTATTACAGGACAGTATCTCAGTGTGGGACAGTATTACAGGACAGTATCTCAGTGTGGGACATTATTACAGGACAGTATCTCAGTGTGGGACAGTATTACAGGCAGTATCTCAGTGCGGGACAGTATTACAGGACAGTATCTCAGTGTGGGACCGTATTACAGGACAGTATGTCAGTGTGGGACAGTATTACAGGCAGTATCTCAGTGTGGGACGGTATTACAGGCAGTATCTCAGTGTGGGACAGTATTACAGGACAGTATCTCAGTGTGGGACAGTATTACAGACAGTATCTCAGTGTGGGACAGTATTAGAGACAGTATCTCAGTGTGGGACAGTATTACAGGACAGTATCTCAGTGCGGGACAGTATTACAGGCAGTATCTCAGTGTGGGACTGTATTACAGGACAATATCTCAGTGTGGGACAGTATTACAGGACAGTATCTAAGTGCGGGACAGTATTACAAGACAGTATCTTAGTGTGGGCAGTATTACAGG
Source organism: Somniosus microcephalus (assembly GCF_052327205.1). Taxonomy (NCBI): domain Eukaryota; kingdom Metazoa; phylum Chordata; class Chondrichthyes; order Squaliformes; family Somniosidae; genus Somniosus; species Somniosus microcephalus. Next base: position 51,206,297 of record NC_141006.1, on the reverse strand, counting down.
ACAGTATCTCAGTGCGGGACAGTATTACAGACCAGTATCTCAGTGTGGGACAGTATTACAGGGCAGTATTTCAGTGTGGGATAGTATTACAGAACAGTATCTCAGTGTGGGACAGTATTACAGGACATTATCTCAGTGTGGGACAGTATTACAGGACAGTATCTCAGTGTGGGACAGTACTACACGCAGTATCACAGTGTGGGACAGTATTACAGGACAGTATCTCCGTGCGGGACAGTATTACAGGACAGTATCTCAGTGCAGGACAGTATTACAGGCAGTATCTCAGTGTGGGGCAGTATTACAGGCGGTATCTCAATGTGGGACAGTTTTACAGGCGGTATCTCATTGTGGGACAGTATTACTGGACAGTATCTCAGTGTGACAGTATTACGGACAGTATCTCATTGTGGGACAGTATTACAGGACAGTATCTCAGTGCAGGACAGTATTACAGACAGTATCTCAGTCTGGGACAGTAATACAGGACAGTATCTCAGTGTGACAGTATTACAGGACAGTATCTCAGTGTGGGACTTTTTTACAGGACAGTATCTCAGTGCGGGACATAATTGCAGGGCAATATCTCAGTGTGGGACTGTATTACAGGCAGGATCTCAGTGTGAGACAGTATTACAGGACAGTATCTTAGTGTGGGATGGTATTACAGGACAGTATCTCAGTGCGGGACTGCATTGCAGGACAGTATCTCAGTGTGGGACTGTATTACAGGCAGTATCTCAGTGTGGGGGAGTATTACAGGACAATATCTCAGCGTGGGACAGTATTACAGGACAGTATCTCAGTGTGGGACGGTATTACAGACAGCATCTCAGTGTCGGACAGTATTACAGGACAGTATCTCAGCGTGGGACAGTATTACAGGACAGTATCTCATTGTGGGACAGTATTACAGGACAGTATCTCAGTGTGGGACAGTATTACAGGACAGTATCTCAGTGTGGGACAGTATTACAGGACAGTATCTCAGTGTGGGACAGTATTACAGGCAGTATCTCAGTGCGGGACAGTATTACAGGACAGTATCTCAGTGTGGGACAGTATTACAGGACAGTATGTCAGTGTGGGACAGTATTACATGCAGTGTCTCAGTGTGGGACTGTATTACAGGACAGTATCTCAGTGCGGGACAGTATTACAGGACAGTATCTCAGTGTGGGACTGTATTACAGGCAGTATCTCAGTGTGGTACAGTATTACAGGACAGTATCTCAGTGTGGGACAGTATTACAGACAGTATCTCAGTGTGGGACATTATTAGAGACAGTATCTCAGTGTGGGACAGTGTTACAAGACAGTATCTCAGTGCGGGACAGTATTACAGGCAGTATCTCAGTGTGGGACTGTATTACAGGACAATATCTCAGTGTGGGACAGTATTACAGGACAGTATCTAAGTGTGGGACAGTATTACAAGACAGTATCTCAGTGTGGGCAGTATTACAGGACAGTATCTCAGTGCGGGACAGTATTACAGACCAGTATCTCAGTGTGGGACAGTATTACAGGACAGTATGTCAGTGTGGGATAGTATTACAGAACAGTATCTCAGTGTGGGACAGTATTACAGGACATTATCTCAGTGTGGGACAGTATTACAGGACAGTATCTCAGTGTGGGACAGTACTACAGGCAGTATCACAGTGTGGGACAGTATTACAGGACAGTATCTCAGTGCAGGACAGTATTACAGAGAGTATCTCATTTTGGGACAGTATTACAGGACAGTATCTCAGTGCAGGACAGTATTACAGACAGTATCTCAGTGTGGGACAGTAATGCAGGACAGTATCTCAGTGTGACAGTATTACAGGACAGTATCTCAGTGTGGGAATTTATTACAGGACAGTATCTCAGTGCGGGACAGAATTACAGGACAGTATCTCAGTGTGGGACTGTATTACAAGCAGGATCTCAGTGTGAGACAGTATTACAGGGCAGTATCTTAGTGTGGGATGGTATTACAGGACAGTATCTCAGCGTGGGACAGTATTACAGACAGCATCTCAGTGTGGAACAGTATTACAGGACAGTATCTCAGTGTGGGACAGTATTACAGACAGTATCTCAGTGTGGGACTGTATTACAGGACAATATCTCAGTGTGGGACAGTATTACTGGACAGTATCTAAGTGTGGGACAGTATTACAAGACAGTATCTCAGCGTGGGACAGTACTACAGGCAGCATCACAGTGTGGGACAGTATTACAGGACAGTATCTCAGTGCGGGACAGTATTACAGGCCAGTATCTCAGTGTGGGCAGTATTACAGGACAGTATCTCAGTGCGGGACAGTATTACAGACCAGTATCTCAGTGTGGGACAGTATTACAGGACAGTATTTCACTGTGGGATAGTATTACTGAACAATATCTCAGTGTGGGACAGTATTACAGGACATTATCTCAGTGTGGGACAGTATTACAGGACAGTATCTCAGTGTGGGACAGTACTATAGGCAGTATCACAGAGTGGGACAGTATTACAGGGCAGTATCTCAGTGCGGGACAGTATTACAGACAGTACCTCAGTGTGGGACAGTAACACAGGACAGTATCTCAGTGTGACAGTATTACAGGACAGTATCTCAATGTGGGACTTTATTACAGGACAGTATCTCAGTGCAGGACCGTACTACAGGCAGTATCTCAGTGTGGGGCAGTATTACAGGCGGTATCTCAATGTGGGACAGTATTACAGGCGGTATCTCATTGTGGGACAGCATTACAGGACAGTATCTCAGTGTGACAGTATTACAGACAGTATCTCATTGTGGTACAGTATTACAGGACAGTATCTCAGTGCAGGACAGTATTACAGGACAGTATCTCAGTGTGGGACTGTATTACAGGCAGTATCTCAGTGTGGGACAGTATTACAGGACAGTATCTCAGTGTGGGACAGTATTACAGACAGTATCTCAGTGTGGGACAGTATTAGAGACAGTATCTCAGTGTGGCACAGTATTACAGGACAGTATCTCAGTGCAGGACAGTATTACAGGCAGTATCTCAGTGTGGGACTGTATTACAGGACAGTATCTCAGTGTGGGACAGTATTACAGACAGTATCTCAGTGTGGGACAGTATTAGAGACAGTATCTCAGTGTGGCACAGTATTACAGGACAGTATCTCAGTGCAGGACAGTATTACAGGCAGTATCTCAGTGTGGGGCAGTATTACAGGCGGTATCTCAATGTGGGACAGTATTACAGGCGGTATCTCGTTGTGGGACAGCATTACAGGACAGTATCTCAGTGTGACAGTATTACGGACAGTATCTCAGTGTGACAGTATTACAGACAGTATCTCAATGTGGGACAGTAATACAGGACAGTATCTCAGTGTGACAGTATTACAGGACAGTAACTCAGTGTTGGACTTTATTACAGGACAGTATCTCAGTGCGGGACAGAATTACAGGACAGTATCTCAGTGTGGGACTGTATTACAGGCAGGATCTCAGTGTGAGACAGTATTACAGGACAGTATCTTAGTGTGGGATGCTATTACAGGACAGTATCTCAGTGCGGGACTGTATTGCAGGACAGTATCTCAGTGTGGGACTGTATTACAGGCAGTATCTCAGTGTGGGGCAGTATTACAGGACAGTATCTCAGCGTGGGACAGTATTACAGGACACTATCTCAGTATGGGACAGTGTTACAGACAGCATCTCAGTGTGGGACAGTATTACAGGACAGTATCTCAGTGGGGGTCAGTGTTACAGACAGTATCTCAGTGCGGGACAGTATTACAGGCAGTATCTCAGTGTTGGACAGTATTACAGGACAATATCTCAGTGTGGGACAGTGTTACAGGACAGTATCTAAGTGTGGGACAGTATTACAAGACAGTATCTCAGTTTGGGCAGTATTACAGGACAGTATGTCAGTGTGGGACAGTTTTACAGACCAGTAGCTCAGTGTGGGACAGTATTACAGTACAGTATCTCAGTGTGGGACAGTATTACAGAACAGTATCGCAGTGTGGGACAGTACTCCAGGACATTATCTCAGTATGGGACTGTATTACAGGATAATATCTAAGTGTGGGACAGCATTACAGGACAGTATCTCAGTGTGGGACAGTATTACAGGCTGTATCTCAGTATGGAACTGTAATACAGGACAGTATCTCAGTGTGGGACAGTAGTACAGGACAGTGTCTCAGTGCAGGACAGTATTACAGGACAGTATCTCAGTGTGACAGTATTACAGACAGTATCTCAGTGTGGGACAGTATTGCAGGACAGTATCTCAGTGCAGGACAGTATTACAGGTCAGTATCTCAGTGTGACAGTATTACAGACAGTATCTCAGTGTGGGACAGTATTACAAGACAGTATCTCAGTGTGGGCAGTATTACAGGACAGTATGTCAATGCGTGACAGTTTTACAGACCAGTATCTCAGTGTGGGACAGTATTACAGAACAGTATCTCTGTGTGGGACAGTACTCCAGGACATTATCTCAGTGTGGGACTGTATTACAGGATAGTATCTAAGTGTGGGACAGTATTACAGGACAGTATCTCAGTGTGGGACAGTATTACAGGCAGTATCTCAGTGTGGAACTGTAATACAGGACAGTATGTCAATGTGGGACAGAATTAAAGGACAGTATCTCAGTGCGGGACAGTATTGCAGGACAGTATCTCAGTTCAGGACAGTATTACAGGACAGTATCTCAGAGTGACAGTATTACAGACAGTATCTCAGTGTGGGACAGTATCACAGGACAGTATCTCACTGCGGGACAGTATTACAGACAGTATCTCAGTGTGGGACAGTATTACAGGACAGTATCTCAGTGTGGGACAGAATTACTGGACAGTATCTCAGTGTGGGAAAGTATTACAGTCGGTATCTCATTGTGGGACAGTATTAAAGGCAGTATCTCAGTGTGGGACAGTATTACAGGCAGTATCTCAGTGTGGGACAGTATTACAGGCCTTATCTCAGTGTAGGACAGTATTACACGACAGTATCTCAGTGTGGGACTGTATTACAGGACAGTATCTCAGTGCACGAGAGTATTACAGGACAGTATCTCAGTGTGGGACTGTATTATAGGCAGTATCTCAGTGTGGCACAGTATTACAGGACAGTATCTCAGTGGGGACAGTATTACAGGACAGTATCTCAGTGTGGGACTGTATTAAAGAGAGTATCTCAGTGTGGGACAGTATTACAGGACAGTATCTCAGTGTGGGACAGTATTACAGGACAGTATCTCATTGTGGGACAGTATTACAGGACAGTATCTCAGCGTGGGACAGTATTACAGGACAGTATCTCATTGTGGGAGAGTATTACAGGACAGTATCTCAGTGTGGGACTGTGTTACAGAGAGTATCTCAGTGTGGGACAGTATTACAGGACAGTATCTCAGCGTGGGACAGTATTACAGGACAGTATCTAAGTGTGGGGCAGTATTACAGGACAGTATCTCAGCGTGGGACAGTATTACAGGACAGTATCTCATTGTGGGACAGTATTACAGGACAGTATCTCAGTGTGGGACAGTATTACAGGACAGTATCTCAGTGTGGGACTGTATTACAGGACAGCATCTCAGTGTGGGACAGTATTACAGGCAGTATCTCAGTGCGGGACAGTATTACAGGACAGTATCTCAGTGTGGGACAGTATTACAGGACAGTATGTCAGTGTGGGACAGTATTACAGGCAGTATCTCAGTGTGGGATTGTATTACAGGACAGTATCTCAGTGTGGGACTGTATTACAGGCAGTATCTCAGTGTGCGACAGTATTACAGGACAGTATCTCAGTGTGGGACAGTATTACCGACAGTATCTCAGTGTGGGACAGTATTAGAGACAGTATCTCAGTGTGGCACAGTATTACAGGACAGTATCTCAGTGCAGGACAGTATTACAGGCAGTATCTCAGTGTGGGGCAGTATTACAGAACAGTATCTCAGTGTGGGACAGTATTACAGGACATTATCTCAGTGTGGGACAGTATTACAGGACAGTATCTCAGCGTGGGACATTATTACAGGCGGTATCTCAATGTGGGACAGTATTACAGGCGGTATCTCATTGTGGGACAGTATTACAGGACAGTATCTCAGTGTGACAGTAATACAGACGGTATCTCATTGTGGGACAGTATTACAGGACAGTATCTCAGTGCAGGACAGTATTACAGACAGTATCTCAGTGTGGGACAGTAATACAGGACAGTATCTCAGTGTGACAGTATTACAGGACAGTATCTCAGTGTGGGACTTTATTACAGGACAGTATCTCAGTGCGGGACAGAATTACAGGACAGTATCTCAGCGTGGGACTGTATTACAGGCAGGATCTCAGTGTGAGACTGTATTACAGGACAGTATCTTAGTGTGGGATGCTATTACAGGACAGTATCTCAGTGCGGGACTGTATTGCAGGACAGTATCTCAGTGTGGGACTCTATTACAGGCAGTGTTTCAGTGTGGGGCAGTACTACAGGACAGTATCTCAGCGTGGGACAGTATTACAGGACAGTATCTCAGTGTGGGACAGTATTACAGACAGCATCTCAGTGTGGGACAGTATTACAGGACAGTATCTCAGTGGGGGTCAGTGTTACAGACAGTATCTCAGTGCGGGACAGTATTACAGGCAGTATCTCAGTGTGGGACAGTATTACAGGACAATATCTCAGTGTGGGACAGTATTACAGGACAGTATCTAAGTGTGGGACAGTATTACAGACAGTATCTCAATGTGGGACAGTAATACAGGACAGTATCTCAGTGTGACAGTATTACAGGACAGTGTCTCAGTGTGGGATTTTATTACAGGGCAGTATCTCAGTGCGGGACAGAATTACAGGACAGTATCTCAGTGTGGGACTGTATTACAGGCAGGATCTCAGTGTGAGACAGTATTACAGGACAGTATCTTAGTGTGGGATGCTATTACAGGACAGTATCTCAGTGCGGGACAGTATTGCAGGACAGTATCTCAGTGTGGGACTGTATTACAGGCAGTATCTCAGTGTGGGGCAGTATTACAGGACAGTATCTCAGCGTTGGACTGTATTACAGGACACTATCTCAGTAAGGGACAGTGTTACAGACAGCATCTCAGTGTGGGACAGTATTACAGGACAGTATCTCAGTGGGGGTCAGTGTTACAGACAGTATCTCAGTGCGGGACAGTATTACAGGCAGTGTCACAGTGTGGGACAGTATTACAGGACAATATCTCAGTGTGGGACAGTGTTACAGGACAGTATCTAAGTGTGGGACAGTATTACAAGACAGTATCTCAGTGTGGGCAGTATTACAGGACAGTATGTCAGTGTGGGACAGTTTTACAGACCAGTAGCTCAGTGTGGGACAGTATTACAGTACAGTATCTCAGTGTGGGACAGTATTACAGAACAGTATCTCAGTGTGGGACAGTACTCCAGGACATTATCTCAGTATGGGACTGTATTACAGGATAATATCTAAGTGTGGGACAGTATTACAGGACAGTATCTAAGTGTGGGACAGTATTACAGGCAGCATCTCAGTATGGAACTGTAATACAGGACAGTATCTCAGTGTGGGACAGTATTACAGGACAGTGTCTCAGTGCAGGACAGTATTACAGGACAGTATCTCAGTGTGACAGTATTACAGACAGTATCTCAGTGTGGGACAGTATTACAGGACAGTATCTCAGTGCAGGACAGTATTACAGGTCAGTATCTCAGTGCGACAGTATTACAGACAGTATCTCAGTGTGGGACAGTATTACAAGACAGTATCTCAGTGTGGGCAGTATTACAGGACAGTATGTCAATGCGTGACAGTTTTACAGACCAGTATCTCAGTGTGGGACAGTATAACAGAACAGTATCACTGTGTGGGACAGTACTCCAGGACATTATCTCAGTGTGGGACTGCATTACAGGATAGTATCTAAGTGTGGGACAGTATTACAGGACAGTATCTCAGTGTGGGACAGTATTACAGGCAGTATCTCAGTGTGGAACTGTAATACAGGACAGTATGTCAATGTGGGACAGAATTAAAGGACAGTATCTCAGTGTGGGACAGTATTGCAGGACAGTATCTCAGTTCAGGACAGTATTACAGGACAGTATCTCAGTGTGACAGTATTACAGACAGTATCTCAGTGTGGGACACTATTACAGGACAGTATCTCAGTGTGGGACAGAATTACTGGACAGTATCTCAGTGTGGGAAAGTATTACAGTCGGTATCTCATTGTGGGACAGTATTAAAGGCAGTATCTCAGTGTGGGACAGTATTACAGGCAGTATCTCAGTGTGGGACAGTATTACAGGCCTTATCTCAGTGCAGGACAGTATTACACGACAGTATCTCAGTGTGGGACTGTATTATAGGCAGTATCTCAGTGTGGCACAGTATAACAGGACGGTATCTCAGTGCGGGACAGTATTACAGGACAGTATCTCAGTGTGGGACTGTATTACAGAGAGTATCTCAGTGTGGGAGAGTATTACAGGACAGTATCTCAGTGTGGGACTGTGTTACAGAGAGTATCTCAGTGTGGGACTGTATTACAGGACAGTATCTCAGCGTGGGACAGTATTACAGGACAGTATCTAAGTGTGGGGCAGTATTACAGGACAGTATCTCAGCGTGGGACAGTATTACAGGACAGTATCTCATTGTGGGACAGAATTACAGGACAGCATCTCAGTGTGGGACAATATTACAGGACAGTATCTCAGTGTGGGACAGTATTACAGGACAGTATCTCAGTGTGGGACAGTATTACAGGCAGTATCTCAGTGCGGGACAGTATTACAGGACAGTATCTCAGTGTGGGACAGTATTACAGGACAGTATGTCAGTGTGGGACAGTATTACAGGCAGTATCTCAGTGTGGGATTGTATTACAGGACAGTATCTCAGTGCGGGACAGTATTACAGGACAGTATCTCAGTGTGGGACTGTATTACAGGCAGTATCTCAGTGTGGGACAGTATTACAGGACAGTATCTCAGTGTGGGACAGTATTACAGACAGTATCTCAGTGTGGGACAGTATTAGAGACAGTATCTCAGTGTGGCACAGTATTACAGGACAGTATCTCAGTGCAGGACAGTATTACAGGCAGTATCTCAGTGTGGGACTGCATTACAGGACAATATCTCAGTGTGGGACAGTATTACAGGACAGTATCTAAGTGTGGGACAGTATTACAAGACAGTATCTCAGCGTGGGACAGTACTACAGGCAGCATCACAGTGTGGGACAGTATTACAGGACAGTATCTCAGTGCGGGACAGTATTACAGGACAGTATCTCAGTGCAGGACAGTATTACAGGCAGTATCTCAGTGTGGGGCAGCATTACAGAACAGTATCTCAGTGTGGGACAGTATTACAGGACATTATCTCAGTGTGGGACAGTATTACAGGACAGTATCTCAGCGTGGGACATTATTACAGGCGGTATCTCAATGTGGGACAGTATTACAGGCGGTATCTCATTGTGGGACAGTATTACAGGACAGTATCTCAGTGTGACAGTAATACAGACGGTATCTCATTGTGGGACAGTATTACAGGACAGTATCTCAGTGCAGGACAGTATTACAGACAGTATCTCAGTGTGGGACAGTAATACAGGACATTATCTCAGTGTGACAGTATTACAGGACAGTATCTCAGTGTGGGACTTTATTACAGGACAGTATCTCAGTGCGGGACAGAATTACAGGACAGTATCTCAGCGTGGGACTGTATTACAGGCAGGATCTCAGTGTGAGACAGTATTACAGGACAGTATCTTAGTGTGGGATGCTATTACAGGACAGTATCTCAGTGCGGGACTGTATTGCAGGACAGTATCTCAGTGAGGGACTCTATTACAGGCAGTATTTCAGTGTGGAGCAGTATTACAGGACAGTATCTCAGCGTGGGACAGTATTACAGGACAGTATCTCAGTGTGGGACAGTATTACAGACAGCATCTCAGTGTGGGACAGTATTACAGGACAGTATCTCAGTGGGGGTCAGTGTTACAGACAGTATCTCAGTGCGGGACAGTATTACAGGCAGTATCTCAGTGTGGGACAGTATTACAGGACAATATCTCAGTGTGGGACAGTATTACAGGACAGTATCTAAGTGTGGGACAGTATTACAAGACAGTATCTCAGTGTGGGCAGTATTACAGGACAGTATGTCAGTGCGGGACAGTTTTACAGACCAGTAGCTCAGTGTGGGACAGTATTACAGTACAGTATCTCAGTGTGGGACAGTATTACAGAACAGTATCTCAGTGTAGGACAGTACTCCAGGACATTATCTCAGTGTGGGACTGTATTACAGGATAGTATCTAAGTGTGGGACAGTATTACAGGACAGTATCTCAGTGTGGGACAGTATTACAGGCAGTATCTCAGTATGGACCTGTAATACAGGACAGTATCTCAGTGTGGGACAGTATTACAGGACAGTATCTCAGTGCAGGACAGTATTACAGGACAGTATCTCAGTGTGACAGTATTACAGACAGTATCTCAGTGTGGGACAGTATTACAGGATAGTATCTCAGTGCAGGACAGTATTACAGGACAGTATCTCAGTGTGACAGTATTACAGACAGCATCTCAGTGTGGGAGAGTATTACAAGACAGTATCTCAGTGTGGGCAGTATTACAGGACAGTATGTCAATGCGTGATAGTTTTACAGACCAGTATCTCAGTGTGGGACAGTATTACAGAACAGTATCTCAGTGTGGGACAGTACTCCAGGACATTATCTCAGTGTGGGACTGTATTACAGGATAGTATCTAAGTGTGGGACAGTATTACAGGACAGTATCTCAGTGTGGGACAGTATTACAGGCAGTATCTCTGTATGGAACCGTAATACAGGACAGTATCTCAGTGTGGGACAGAATTAAAGGACAGTGTTTCAGTGCGGGACAGTATGACAGGACAATGTCTCAGTGCAGGACAGTATTACAGGACAGTATCTCAGTGTGACAGTATTACAGACAGTATCTCAATGTGGGACAGTATTACAGGACAGTATCTCACTGCGGGACAGTACTACAGACAGTATCTCAGTGTGGGACAGTATTACAGGGCAGTATCTCAGTGTGGGACAGAATTACAGGACAGTATCTCAGTGTGGGACAGTATTACAGGCGGTATCTCATTGTGGGACAGTATTACAGGCAGTATCTCAGCGTGGGACAGTATTACAGGCAGTATCTCAGTGTGGGACAGTATTACAGGCAGTATCTCAGTGCAGGACAGTATTACTCGACATTATCTCAGTGTGGGACTGTATTACAGGACAGTATCTCAGTGCGGGACAGTATTACAGGACAGTATCTCAGTGTGGGACTGTATTATAGGCAGTATCTCAGTGTGGCACAGTATTACAGGACAGTATCTCAGTGTGGGACAGTATTACAGGACAGTATCTCAGTGTGGGACTGTATTACAGGACAGTATCTCTGTGCGGGACAGTATTACAGGACAGTATCTCAGTGTGGGACTGTATTACAGAGAGTATCTCAATGTGGGACAGTATTACAGGACAGTATCTCAGCGTGGGACAGTATTACAGGACAGTATCTCATTGTGGGACAGTATTACAGGACAGTATCTCAGCGTGGGACAGTATTACAGGACAGTATCTCATTGTGGGACAGTATTACAGGACAGTATCTCAGTGCGGGACTGTATTACAGAGAGTATCTCAGTGTGGGACAGTATTACAGGACAGTATCTCAGCGTGGGACAGTATTACAGGACAGTATCTCATTGTGGGACAGTATTACAGGACAGTATCTCAGTTGGGGACAGTATTGCAGGCGGTATCTCATTGTGGGACTGTATTACAGGACAGTATCTCAGTGCGGGACAGTATTACAGGACAGTATCTCAGTGTGACAGTATTACAGACAGTATCTCAGTGAGGGACAGTATTACAGGACAGTATCTCAGTGCGGGACAGTATTACAGACAGTATCTCAGTGTGGGACAGTATTACAGGACAGTATCTCAGTGCAGGACAGTATTACAGGCAGTATCTCAGTGTGGGGCAGTATTACAGAACAGTATCTCAGTGTGGGACAGTATTACAGGACATTATCTCAGTGTGGGACAGTATTACAGGACAGTATCTCAGCGTGGGACAGTATTACAGGCGGTATCTCAATGTGGTCAGTATTACAGGCGGTATCTCATTGTGGGACAGTATTACAGGACAGTATCTCAGTGTGACAGTATTACAGACGGTATCTCATTGTGGGACAGTATTACAGGACAGTATCTCAGTGCAGGACAGTATTACAGACAGTATCTCAGTGTGGGACAGTAATACAGGACAGTATCTCAGTGTGACAGTATTACAGGACAGTATCTCAGTGTGGGACTTTATTACGGGACAGTATCTCAGTGCGGGACAGAATTACAGGACAGTATCTCAGCGTGGGACTGTATTACAGGCAGGATCTCAGTGTGAGACAGTATTACAGGACAGTATCTTAGTGTGGGATGCTATTACAGGAAAGTATCTCAGTGCGGGACTGTATTGCAGGGCAGTATCTCAGTGTGGGACTGTATTACAGGCAGTATTTCAGTGTGGGGCAGTATTACAGGAAAGTATCTCAGCGTGGGACAGTATTACAGGACAGTATCTCAGTGTGGGACAGTATTACAGACAGCATCTCAGTGTGGGACAGTATTACAGGACAGTATCTCAGTGGGGGTCAGTGTTACAGACAGTATCTCAGTGCGGGACAGTATTACAGGCAGTATCTCAGTGTGGGACAGTATTACAGGACAATATCTCAGTGTGGGACAGTATTACAGGACAGTATCTAAGTGTGGGACCGTATTACAAGACAGTATCTCAGTGTGGGACAGTATTACAGGACAGTATCTCAGTGCAGGACAGTATTACAGGACAGTATCTCAGTGTGACAGTATTACAGACAGTATCTCAGTGTGGGACAGTATTACAGGATAGTATCTCAGTGCAGGACAGTATTACAGGACAGTATCTTAGTGTGACAGTATTACAGACAGTATCTCAGTGTGGCCAGTATTACAGGACAGTATGTCAATGCGTGATAGTTTTACAGACCAGTATCTCAGTGTGGGACAGTATTACAGAACAGTATCTCAGTGTGGGACAGTACTCCAGGACATTATCTCAGTGTGGGACTGTATTACAGGATAGTATCTAAGTGTGGGACAGTATTACAGGACAGTATCTCAGTGTGGGACAGTATTACAGGCAGTATCTCTGTATGGAACCATAATACAGGACAGTATCTCAGTGTGGGACAGAATTAAAGGACAGTATCTCAGTGCGGGACAGTATTACAGGACAATATCTCAGTGCAGGACAGTATTACAGGACAGTATCTCAGTGTGACAGTATTACAGACAGTATCTCAATGTGGGACAGTATTACAGGACAGTATCTCACTGCGGGACAGTACTACAGACAGTATCTCAGTGTGGGACAGTATTACAGGACAGTATCTCAGTGTGGGACAGAATTACAGGACAGTATCTCAGTGTGGGACAGTATTAGAGCCGGTATCTCATTGTGGGACAGTAATACAGGCAGTATCTCAGTGTGGGACAGTATTACAGGCAGTATCTCTGTGTGAGACAGTATTACAGGCAGTATCTCAGTGTAGGACAGTATTACTCGACATTATCTCAGTGTGGGACTGTATTACAGGACAGTATCTCAGTGCGGGACAGTATTACAGGACAGTATCTCAGTGTGGGACTGTATTATAGGCAGTATCTCAGTGTGGCACAGTATTACAGGACAGTATCTCAGTGTGGGACAGTATTACAGGACAGTATCTCAGTGTGGGACTGTATTACAGGACAGTATCTCTGTGCGGGACAGTATTACAGGACAGTATCTCAGTGTGGGACTGTATTACAGAGAGTATCTCAATGTGGGACAGTATTACAGGACAGTATCTCAGCGTGGGACAGTATTACAGGACAGTATCTCATTGTGGGACAGTATTACAGGACAGTATCTCAGTGCGGGACTGTATTACAGAGAGTATCTCAGTGTGGGACAGTATTACAGGACAGTATCTCAGCGTGGGACAGTATTACAGGACAGTATCTCATTGTGGGACAGTATTACAGGACAGTATCTCAGTTGGGGACAGTATTGCAGGCGGTATCTCATTGTGGGACTGTATTACAGGACAGTATCTCAGTGCGGGACAGTATTACAGGACAGTATCTCAGTGTGACAGTATTACAGACAGTATCTCAGTGAGGGACAGTATTACAGGACAGTATCTCAGTGCGGGACAGTATTACAGACAGTATCTCAGTGTGGGACAGTATTACAGGACAGTATCTCAGTGCAGGACAGTATTACAGGCAGTATCTCAGTGTGGGGCAGTATTACAGAACAGTATCTCAGTGTGGGACAGTATTACAGGACATTATCTCAGTGTGGGACAGTATTACAGGACAGTATCTCAGCGTGGGACAGTATTACAGGCGGTATCTCAATGTGGTCAGTATTACAGGCGGTATCTCATTGTGGGACAGTATTACAGGACAGTATCTCAGTGTGACAGTATTACAGACGGTATCTCATTGTGGGACAGTATTACAGGACAGTATCTCAGTGCAGGACAGTATTACAGACAGTATCTCAGTGTGGGACAGTAATACAGGACAGTATCTCAGTGTGACAGTATTACAGGACAGTATCTCAGTGTGGGACTTTATTACGGGACAGTATCTCAGTGCGGGACAGAATTACAGGACAGTATCTCAGCGTGGGACTGTATTACAGGCAGGATCTCAGTGTGAGACAGTATTACAGGACAGTATCTTAGTGTGGGATGCTATTACAGGAAAGTATCTCAGTGCGGGACTGTATTGCAGGGCAGTATCTCAGTGTGGGACTGTATTACAGGCAGTATTTCAGTGTGGGGCAGTATTACAGGAAAGTATCTCAGCGTGGGACAGTATTACAGGACAGTATCTCAGTGTGGGACAGTATTACAGACAGCATCTCAGTGTGGGACAGTATTACAGGACAGTATCTCAGTGGGGGTCAGTGTTACAGACAGTATCTCAGTGCGGGACAGTATTACAGGCAGTATCTCAGTGTGGGACAGTATTACAGGACAATATCTCAGTGTGGGACAGTATTACAGGACAGTATCTAAGTGTGGGACCGTATTACAAGACAGTATCTCAGTGTGGGACAGTATTACAGGACAGTATCTCAGTGCAGGACAGTATTACAGGACAGTATCTCAGTGTGACAGTATTACAGACAGTATCTCAGTGTGGGACAGTATTACAGGATAGTATCTCAGTGCAGGACAGTATTACAGGACAGTATCTTAGTGTGACAGTATTACAGACAGTATCTCAGTGTGGCCAGTATTACAGGACAGTATGTCAATGCGTGATAGTTTTACAGACCAGTATCTCAGTGTGGGACAGTATTACAGAACAGTATCTCAGTGTGGGACAGTGCTCCAGGACATTATCTCAGTGTGGGACTGTATTACAGGATAGTATCTAAGTGTGGGACAGTATTACAGGACAGTATCTCAGTGTGGGACAGTATTACAGGCAGTATCTCTGTATGGAACCGTAATACAGGACAGTATCTCAGTGTGGGACAGAATTAAAGGACAGTATCTCAGTGCGGGACAGTATTACAGGACAATATCTCAGTGCAGGACAGTATTACAGGACAGTATCTCAGTGTGACAGTATTACAGACAGTATCTCAATGTGGGACAGTATTACAGGACAGTATCTCACTGCGGGACAGTACTACAGACAGTATCTCAGTGTGGGACAGTATTACAGGACAGTATCTCAGTGTGGGACAGAATTACAGGACAGTATCTCAGTGTGGGACAGTATTAGAGCCGGTATCTCATTGTGGGACAGTAATACAGGCAGTATCTCAGTGTGGGACAGTATTACAGGCAGTATCTCTGTGTGAGACAGTATTACAGGCAGTATCTCAGTGTAGGACAGTATTACTCGACATTATCTCAGTGTGGGACTGTATTACAGGACAGTATCTCAGTGCGTGACAGTGTTACAGGACAGTATCTCAGTGTGGGACTGTATTAAAGGCAGTATCTCAGTGTGGCACAGTATTACAGGACAGTATCTCAGTGTGGGACAGTATTACAGGACAGTATCTCAGTGTGGAACTGTATTGCAGGACAGTATCTCAGTGCGGGACAGTATTACAGGACAGTATCTCAGTGTGGGACTGTATTACAGAGAGTATCTCAATGTGGGACAGTATTACAGGACAGTATCTCAGCGTGGGACAGTATTACAGGACAGTATCTCATTGTGGGACAGTATTACAGGACAGTATCTCAGCGTGGGACAGTATTACAGGAAAGTATCTCATTGTGGGGCAGTATTACGGGACAGTATCTCAGTGCGGGACTGTATTACAGAGAGTATCTCAGTGTGGGACAGTATTACAGGACAGTATCTCAGCGTGGGACAGTATTACAGGACAGTATCTCATTGTGGGACAGTATTACAGGACAGTATCTCAGTTGGGGACAGTATTGCAGGCGGTATCTCATTGTGGGACTGTATTACAGGACAGTATCTCAGTGCGGGACAGTATTACAGGACAGTATCTCAGTGCGGGACAGTATTACAGGACAGTATCTCAGTGTGAGACAGTATTACCGGACAGTATCTCAGTGTGGGACTGTATTACAGGACAGTATCTCAGTGTGGGACTGTATTACAGGCAGTATCTCAGTGTGGGACTGTATTACAGGACAGTATCTCAGTGCGGGACAGTATTACAGGCAGTATCTCAGTGTGGGACATTATTACAGGACAATATCTCAGTGTGGGACAGTATTACAGGACAGTATCTAAGTGTGGGACAGTATTATAAGTCAGTATCTCAGTGTGGGACAGTATTACAAGACAGTATCTCAGTGTGGGCAGTATTACAGTTCAGTATCTCAGTGCGGGACAGCATTACAGACCAGTATCTCAGTGTGGGACCGTATTACAGGCAGTATTTCAGTGTGGGATAGTGTTACACGACAGTATCTCAGAGTGGGACAGTATTACAGGGCAGTATCTCATTGTGGGAGAGTATTACAGGACAGTATCTCAGTGTGGGACTGTGTTACAGAGAGTATCTCAGCGTGGGACAGTATTACAGGACAGTATCTCAGTGTGGGGCAGTATTACAGGACAGTATCTCAGCGTGGGACAGTATTACAGGACAGTATCTCATTGTGGGACAGTATTACAGGACAGTATCTCAGTGTGGGACAGTATTACAGGACAGTATCTCAGTGTGGGACAGTATTACAGGACAGTATCTCAGTGTGGGACAGTATTACAGGCAGTATCTCAGTGCGGGACAGTATTACAGCACAGTATCTCAGTGTGGGACAGTATTACAGGACAGTATCTCAGTGTGGGACAGTATTACAGGCAGTATCCCAGTGTGGGATTGTATTACAGGACAGTATCTCAGTGCGGGACAGTATTACAGGACAGTATCTCAGTGTGGGACTGTATTACAGGCAGTATATCAGTGTGGGACAGTATTACAGGACAGTGTCTCAGTGTGGGACAGTATTACAGACAGTATCTCAGTGTGGGACAGTATTAGAGACAGTATCTCAGTGTGGCACAGTATTACAGGACAGTATCTCAGTGCAGGACAGTATTACAGGCAGTATCGCAGTGTGGGACTGTATTACAGGACAATATCTCAGTGTGGGACAGTATTACAGGACAGTATCTAAGTGTGGGACTGTATTACAAGACAGTATCTCAGCGTGGGACAGTACTCCAGGCAGCATCACAGTGTGGGACAGTATTACAGAACAGTATCTCAGTGTGGGACAGTATTACAGGACATTATCTCAGTGTGGGACAGTATTACAGGACAGTATCTCAGCGTGGGACAGTATTACAGGCGGTATCTCAATGTGGGACAGTATTACAGGCGGTATCTCATTGTGGGACAGTATTACAGGACAGTATCTCAGTGTGACAGTATTACAGATGGTATCTCATTGTGGGACAGTATTACAGGACAGTATCTCAGTGCAGGACAGAATTACAGACAGTATCTCAGTGTGGGACAGTAATACAGGACAGTATCTCAGTGTTACAGTATTACAGGACAGTATCTCAGTGTGGGACTTTATTACAGGACAGTATCTCAGTGCGGGACAGAATTACA
This sequence comes from Somniosus microcephalus, assembly GCF_052327205.1. Taxonomy (NCBI): domain Eukaryota; kingdom Metazoa; phylum Chordata; class Chondrichthyes; order Squaliformes; family Somniosidae; genus Somniosus; species Somniosus microcephalus. Next base: position 51,188,033 of record NC_141006.1, on the reverse strand, counting down.
GGACAGTATCTCAGCGTGGGACTGTATTACAGGCAGGATCTCAGTGTGAGACTGTATTACAGGACAGTATCTTAGTGTGGGATGCTATTACAGGACAGTATCTCAGTGCGGGACTGTATTGCAGGACAGTATCTCAGTGTGGGACTGTATTACAGGCAGTATTTCAGTGTGGGGCAGTATTACAGGAAAATATCTCAGCGTGGGACATTATTACAGGACAGTATCTCAGTGTGGGACAGTATTACAGACAGCATCTCAGTGTGGGACAGTATTACAGGACACTATCTCAGTGGGGGTCAGTGTTACAGACAGTATCTCAGTGCGGGACAGTATTACAGGACAGTATCTCAGTGCGGGACAGTATTACAGACAGTATGTCAGTGTGGGACAGTATTACAGGACAGTATCTCAGTGTGAGACAGTATTACCGGACAGTATCTCAGTGTGGGACTGTATTACAGGACAGTATCTCAGTGCGGGACTGTATTACAGGCAGTATCTCAGTGTGGGACTGTATTACAGGACAGTATCTCCGTGCGGGACAGTATTACAGGCAGTATCTCAGTGAGGGACAGTATTACAGGACAGTATCTCAGTGCGGGACAGTATTACAGACAGTATCTCAGTGTGGGACAGTATTACAGGACAGTATCTCAGTGCAGGACAGTATTACAGGCAGTATGTCAGTGTGGGGCAGTATTACAGAACAGTATCTCAGTGTGGGACAGTATTACAGGACATTATCTCAGTGAGGGACAGTATTACAGAACAGTATCTCAGCGTGGGACAGTATTACAGGCAGTATCTCAATATGGTCAGAATTACAGGCGGTATCTCATTGTGGGACAGTATTACAGGACAGTATCTCAGTGTGACAGTATTACAGACGGTATCTCATTGTGGGACAGTATTACAGGACAGTATCTCAGTGCAGGAAAGTATTACAGACAGCATCTCAGTGTGGGACAGTAATACAGGACAGCATCTCAGTGTGACAGTATTACAGGACAGTATCTCAGTGTGGGACTTTATTACAGGACAGTATCTCAGTGCGGGACAGAATTACAGGACAGTATCTCAGCGTGGGACTGTATTACAGGCAGGATCTCAGTGTGAGACAGTATTACAGGACAGTATCTTAGTGTGGGATGCTATTACAGGAAAGTATCTCAGTGCGGGACTGTATTGCAGGACAGTATCTCAGTGTGGGACTGTATTACAGGCAGTATTTCAGTGTGGGGCAGTATTACAGGACAGTATCTCAGCGTGGGACAGTATTACAGGACAGTATCTCAGTGTGGGACAGTATTACAGACAGCATCTCAGTGTGGGACAGTATTACAGGACAGTATCTCAGTGGGGGTCAGTGTTACAGACAGTATCTCAGTGCGGGACAGTATTACAGGCAGTATCTCAGTGTGGGACAGTATTACAGGACAATATCTCAGTGTGGGACAGTATTACAGGACAGTATCTAAGTGTGGGACAGTATTACAAGACATTATCTCAGTGTGGGCAGTATTACAGGACAGTATGTCAGTGCGGGACAGTTTTACAGACCAGTAGCTCAGTGTGGGGCAGTATTACAGTACAGTATCTCAGTGTGGGACAGTATTACAGAACAGTATCTCAGTGTAGGACAGTACTCCAGGACATTATCTCAGTGTGGGACTGTATTACAGGATAGTATCTAAGTGTGGGACAGTATTACAGGACAGTATCTCATTGTGGGACAGTAGTACAGGCAGTATCTCAGTATGGACCTGTAATACAGGACAGTATCTCAGTGTGGGACAGTATTACAGGACAGTATCTCAGTGCAGGACAGTATTACAGGACAGTATCTCAGTGTGACAGTATTACAGACAGTATCTCAGTGTGGGACAGTATTACAGGATAGTATCTCAGTGCAGGACAGTATTACAGGACAGTATCTCAGTGTGACAGTATTACAGACAGTATCTCAGTGTGGGCAGTATTACAGGACAGTATGTCAATGCGTGATAGTTTTACAGACCAGTATCTCAGTGTGGGACAGTATTACAGAACAGTATCTCAGTGTGGGACAGTACTCCAGGACATTATCTCAGTGTGGGACTGTATTACAGGATAGTATCTAAGTGTGGGACAGTATTACAGGACAGTATCTCAGTGTGGGACAGTATTACAGGCAGTATCTCTGTATGGAACCGTAATACAGGACAGTATCTCAGTGTGGGACAGAATTAAAGGACAGTATCTCAGTGCGGGACAGTATTACAGGACAATATCTCAGTGCAGGACAGTATTACAGGACAGTATCTCAGTGTGACAGTATTACAGACAGTATCTCAATGTGGGACAGTATTACAGGACAGTATCTCACTGCGGGACAGTACTACAGACAGTATCTCAGTGTGGGACAGTATTACAGGACAGTATCTCAGTGTGGGACAGAATTACAGGACAGTATCTCAGTGTGGGACAGTATTACAGGCGGTATCTCATTGTGGGACAGTATTACAGGCAGTATTTCAGTGTGGGACAGTATTACAGGCAGTATCTCAGTGTGGGACAGTATTGCAGGCAGTATCTCAGTGTAGGACAGTATTACTCGACATTATCTCAGTGTGGGACTGTATTACAGGACAGTATCTCAGTGCGTGACAGTGTTACTGGACAGTATCTCAGTGTGGGACTGTATTATAGGCAGTATCTCAGTGTGGCACAGTATTACAGGACAGTATCTCAGTGTGGGACAGTATTACAGGACGGTATCTCAGTGTGGGACTGTATTGCAGGACAGTATCTCAGTGCGGGACAGTATTACAGGACAGTATCTCAGTGTGGGACTGTATTACAGAGAGTATCTCAATGTGGGACAGTATTACAGGACAGTATCTCAGCGTGGGACAGTATTACAGGACAGTATCTCATTGCGGGACAGTATTACAGGACAGTATCTCAGCGTGGGACAGTATTACAGGACAGTATCTCATTGTGGGACAGTATTACAGGACAGTATCTCAGTGCGGGACTGTATTACAGAGAGTATCTCAGTGTGGGACAGTATTACAGGACAGTATCTCAGCGTGGGACAGTATTACAGGACAGTATCTCATTGTGGGACAGTATTACAGGACAGTATCTCAGTTGGGGACAGTATTGCAGGCGGTATCTCATTGTGGGACTGTATTACAGGACAGTATCTCAGTGCGGGACAGTATTACAGGACAGTATCTCAGTGCGGGACAGTATTACAGACAGTATCTCAGTGTGGGACAGTATTACAGGACAGTATCTCAGTGTGAGACAGTATTACCGGACAGTATCTCAGTGTGGGACTGTATTACAGACAGCATCTCAGTGTCGGACAGTATTACAGGACAGTATCTCAGTGTGGGACAGTATTACAGGACAGTATCTAAGTGTGGGATATTATTATAAGTCAGTATCTCAGTGTGGGACAGTATTACAAGACAGTATCTCAGCGTGGGACAGTATTACAGGACAGTATCTCATTGTGGGACAGTATTACAGGACAGTATCTCAGTGTGGGACAGTATTACAGGACCGTATCTCATTGTGGGACAGTATTACAGGACAGTATCTCAGTGCGGGACTGTATTACAGAGAGTATCTCAGTGTGGGACAGTATTACAGGACAGTATCTCAGCGTGGGACAGTATTACAGGACAGTATCTCATTGTGGGACAGTATTACAGGACAGTATCTCAGTTGGGGACAGTATTGCAGGCGGTATCTCATTGTGGGACTGTATTACAGGACTGTATCTCAGTGCGGGACAGTATTACAGGACAGTATCTCAGTGCGGGACAGTATTACAGACAGTATCTCAGTGTGGGACAGTATTACAGGACAGTATCTCAGTGTGAGACAGTATTACCGGACAGTATCTCAGTGTGGGACTGTATTACAGGACAGTATCTCAGTGTGGGACTGTATTACAGGCAGTATCTCAGTGTGGAACTGTATTACCGGACAGTATCTCAGTGCGGGACAGTATTACAGGCAGTATCTCAGTGTGGGACAGTATTACAGGACAGTATCTAAGTGTGGGATATTATTATAAGTCAGTATCTCAGTGTGGGACAGTATTACAAGACAGTATCTCAGTGTGGGCAGTATTACAGTTCAGTATCTCAGTGCGGGACAGTATTACAGACCAGTATCTCAGTGTGGGACAGTATTACAGGCCGTATTTCAGTGTGGGATAGTGTTACACTGCAGTATCTCAGAGTGGGACTGTATTACAGGACAGTATCTCATTGTGGGAGAGTATTACAGGACAGTATCTCAGTGTGGGACTGTGTTACAGAGAGTATCTCAGTGTGGGACAGTATTACAGGACAGTATCTCAGCGTGGGACAGTATTACAGGACAGTATCTCAGTGTGGGGCAGTATTACAGGGCAGTATCTCAGCGTGGGACAGTATTACAGGACAGTATCTCATTGTGGGACAGTATTACAGGACAGTATCTCAGTGTGGGACAGTATTACAGGACAGTATCTCAGTGTGGGACAGTATTACAGGACAGTATCTCAGTGTGGGACAGTATTACAGGCAGTATCTCAGTGCGGGACAGTATTATAGGACAGTATCTCAGTGTGGGACAGTATTACAGGACAGTATCTCAGTGTGGGTCAGTATTACAGGCAGTATCTCAGTGTGGGATTGTATTACAGGACAGTATCTCAGTGCGGGACAGTATTACAGGACAGTATCTCAGTGTGGGACTGTATTACAGGCAGTATCTCAGTGTGGGACAGTATTACAGGACAGTATCTCAGTGTGGGACAGTATTACAGACAGTATCTCAGTGTGGGACAGTATTAGAGACAGGATCTCAGTGTGGGACAGTATTACAGGACAGTATCTCAGTGTGGGACAGTATTACAGACAGTATCTCAGTGTGGGACAGTATTAGAGACAGGATCTCAGTGTGGCACAGTATTACAGGACAGTATCTCAGTGCAGGACAGTATTACAGGCAGTATCTCAGTGTGGGACTGTATTACAGGACAATATCTCAGTGTGGGACTGTATTACAGGACAATATCTCAGTGTGGGACAGTACTACAGGCAGCATCACAGTGTGGGACAGTATTACGGGACAGTATCTCAGTGCGGGACAGTATTACAAGCAGTATCTCAGTGTGGGGCAGTATTACAGAACAGTATCTCAGTGTGGGACAGTATTACAGGATATTATCTCAGTGTGGGACAGTATTGCAGGACAGTATCTCAGCGTGGGACAGTATTACAGGCGGTATCTCAATGTGGGACAGTATTACAGGCGGTATCTCATTGTGGGACAGTATTACAGGACAGTATCTCAGTGTGACAGTATTACAGATGGTATCTCATTGTGGGACAGTATTACAGGACAGTATCTCAGTGCAGGACAGAATTACAGACAGTATCTCAGTGTGGGACAGTAATACAGGACAGTATCTCAGTGTTACAGTATTACAGGACAGTATCTCAGTGTGGGACTTTATTACAGGACAGTATCTCAGTGCGGGACAGAATTACAGGACAGTATCTCAGCGTGGGACTGTATTACAGGCAGGATCTCAGTGTGAGACTGTATTACAGGACAGTATCTTAGTGTGGGATGCTATTACAGGACAGTATCTCAGTGCGGGACTGTATTGCAGGACAGTATCTCAGTGTGGGACTGTATTACAGGCAGTATTTCAGTGTGGGGCAGTATTACAGGAAAATATCTCAGCGTGGGACATTATTACAGGACAGTATCTCAGTGTGGGACAGTATTACAGACAGCATCTCAGTGTGGGACAGTATTACAGGACAGTATCTCAGTGGGGGTCAGTGTTACAGACAGTATCTCAGTGCGGGACAGTATTACAGGACAGTATCTCAGTGCGGGACAGTATTACAGACAGTATGTCAGTGTGGGACAGTATTACAGGACAGTATCTCAGTGTGAGACAGTATTACCGGACAGTATCTCAGTGTGGGACTGTATTACAGACAGTATCTCAGTGTGGGACAGTAATACAGGACAGTATCTCAGTGTTACAGTATTACAGACGGTATCTCATTGTGGGACAGTATTACAGGACAGTATCTCAGTGTGACAGTATTACAGACAGTATCTCAGTGATCGAACAGTATTACAGGACAGTATCTCAGTGCAGGACAGTATTACAGACAGTATCTCAGTGTGGGACAGTATTACAGGCAGTATCTCAGTGTGGGACAGTATTACAGGACAGTATCTCAGTGTGGGACTGTATTACAGGCAGTATCTCAGTATGGAACCGTAATACAGGAGAGTAACTCAGTGTGGGACAGAAGTACAGGACAGTATCTCAGTGCGGGACAGTATTACACGAGAGTATCTCAGTGCAGGACAGTATTACAGGACAGTATCTCAGTGTGACATTATTACAGACAGTATCTCAGTGATCGAACAGTATTACAGGACAGTATCTCAGTGTGGGACAGTATTACAGGACAGTATCTCAGTGTGGGATTGTATTAAAGACAGTATCTCAGTGTGGGACAGTATTACAGGACAGTATCTCAGTGCGGGACAGTATTACAGGCTGTATCTCAGTGTGGGACAGTATTACAGGACAATATCTCAGTGTCGGACAGTATTACAGGACAGTATCTAAGTGTGGGACAGTATTACAAGACATTACCTCAGTGTGGGCAGTATTACAGGACAGTATCTCAGTGCGGGACAGTATTACAGACCAGTATCTCAGTGTGGGACAGTATTACAGTACAGTATTTCAGTGAGGGATAGTATTACAGAACAGTATCTCATTGTGGGACAGTATTACAGGACATTATCTCAGTGTGGGACAGTATTACAGGACAGTATCTCAGTGTGGGACAGTATTACAGGACAGTATCTCAGTGTGGGACAGTACTACAGGCAGTATCACTGTGTGGGACAGTAGTAAATGACAGTATCTCAGTGCGGGACAGTATTACAGGACAGTATCTCAGTGCAGGACAGTATTACAGGCAGTAACTCAGTGTGGGACAGTATTACAGGCGGTATCTCAGTGTGGGCAGTATTACAGGACAGTATGTCAGTGCGGGACAGTTTTACAGACCAGTATCTCAGTGTGGGACAGTATTACAGGACAGTATCTCAGTGTGCGACAGTATTACACAACAGTATCTCAGTATGGAACCGTAATACAGGAGAGTAACACAGTGTGGGACAGAAGTACAAGACAGTATCTCAGTGCGGGACAGTATTACACGAGAGTATCTCAGTGCAGGACAGTATTACAGGACAGTATCTCAGTGTGACAGTATTACAGACAGTATCTCAGTGATCGAACAGTATTACAGGACAGTATCTCAGTGCAGGACAGTATTACAGACAGTATCTCAGTGTGGGACAGTATTACAGGCAGTATCTCAGTGTGGGACAGTATTACAGGACAGTATCTCAGTGTGGGACTGTATTACAGGCAGTATCTCAGTATGGAACCGTAATAAAGGAGAGTAACTCAGTGTGGGACAGAAGTACAGGACAGTATCTCAGTGCGGGACAGTATTACACGAGAGTATCTCAGTGCAGGACAGTATTACAGGACAGTATCTCAGTGTGACATTATTACAGACAGTATCTCAGTGATCGAACAGTATTACAGGACAGTATCTCAGTGTGGGACAGTATTACAGGACAGTATCTCAGTGTGGGATTGTATTACAGACAGTATCTCAGTGTGGGACAGTATTACAGGACAGTATCTCAGTGCGGGACAGTATTACAGGCTGTATCTCAGTGTGGGACAGTATTACAGGACAATATCTCAGTGTCGGACAGTATTACAGGACAGTATCTAAGTGTGGGACAGTATTACAAGACAGTACCTCAGTGTGGGCAGTATTACAGGACAGTATCTCAGTGCGGGACAGTATTACAGACCAGTATCTCAGTGTGGGACAGTATTACAGTACAGTATTTCAGTGTGGGATAGTATTACAGAACAGTATCTCATTGTGGGACAGTATTACAGGACATTATCTCAGTGTGGGACAGTATTACAGGACAGTATCTCAGTGTGGGACAGTACTACAGGCAGTATCACTGTGTGGGACAGTAGTAAATGACAGTATCTCAGTGCGGGACAGTATTACAGGACAGTATCTCAGTGCAGGACAGTATTACAGGCAGTAACTCAGTGTGGGACAGTATTACAGGCGGTATCTCAGTGTGGGACAGTATTACAGGCGGTATCTCATTGTGGGACAGTATTACAGGACAGTATCTCAGTGTGACAGTATTACAGACAGTATCTCCATGTGGGACAGTATTACAGGACAGTATCTCAGTGCGGGACAGCATTACAGGACAGTATCTCAGTGTGGGACTGTATTACAGGCAGTATCTCAGTGTGAGACAGTATTACAGGCAGTATCTCAGTGTGGGGCAGTATTACAGGACAGTATCTCAGCGTGGGACAGTATTACAGGACAGTATCTCAGCGTGGGGCAGTATTACAGACAGTATCTCAGTGTGGGACAGTATTACGGGACAGTATCTCAGCGGGGGACAGTATTACAGACAGTATCTCAGTGCGGGACAGTATTACAGGCAGTATCTCAGTGTGGGACAGTATTACAGGACAATATCTCAGTGTGGGACAGTATTACAGGACAGTATCTAAGTGTCGGACAATATTACAAGACAGTATCTCAGTGTGGGCAGTATTACAGGACAGTATGTCAGTGCGGGACAGTATTACAGACTAGTATCTCAGTGTGGGACAGTATTACAGGACAGTATCTCAGTGTGGGACAGTATTACAGAACAGTATCTCAGTGTGGGACAGTATTACAAGACATTATCTCAGTGTGGGACTGTATTACAGGATAGTATCTAAGTGTGGGACAGTATTACAGGACAGTATCTCAGTGTGGGACAGTATTACAGGCAGTATCTCAGTGTGGGACAGTATTACAGACAGTATTTCAGTGTGGGACTGTATTACAGGGCAGTATCTCAGTGCGGGGCAGTATTACAGGACAGTATCTCAGTGTGGGACAGTATTACAGGACAATATCTCAGTGTGGGATAGTATTTCAGGCAGTATCTCAGTGTGGGAGTGTATTACAGGACAGTATCTCACTGTGGGACAGTATTACAGGACAGTATCTCAGTGCGTGGCAGTATTACAGGCAGTATCTCAGTGTGGGATGGTATTAAAGGCAGTATCTCAGTGTGGGACAGAATTACAGGACAGTAGCTCAGTGTGGGACAGTATTACAGGACAGTATCTCAGTGCGGGACAGTATTACAGACCAGTATCTCAGTGTGGGACAGTATTACAGGACAGGATTTCAGTGTGAGATAGTATTACAGAACAGTATCTCATTGTGGGACAGTATTACAGGACATTATCTCAGTGTGGGACAGTATTACAGGACAGTTTCTCAGTGTGGGACAGTACTACAGGCAGTCTCACTGTGTGGGACAGTAGTAAATGACAGTATCTCAGTGCGGGACAGTATTACAGGACAGTATCTCAGTGCAGGACTGTATTACAGGCATTAACTCAGTGTGGGACAGTATTGCAGGACAGTAACTCAGTGTGAGACAGTCTTACAGGACAGTATCTCAGTGTGGGACTGTATTACAGGACAGTATCTCTCTGCGGGACAGTATTACAGGACTGTATCTCAGTGTGGGGCTGTATTACAGACAGTATCTCAGTGTGGGACAGTATTACAGGACAGTATCTCAGTGTGGGACTGTATTACAGACAGTATCTCAGTGTGGGACAGTATTACAGACAGTATCTCAGTGTGGGACAGTATTACAGGACAGTATCTCAGTGCGGGACAGTATTACAGGCATTTTCTCAGTGTGGGACAGTATTACAGGACAGTATCTCAGTGTGGGACTGTATTACAGACAGTATCTCAGTGTGGGACAGTTTTGCAGGTCAGTATCTCAGTGCGGGACAGTATTACAGGCAGTATCTCAGTGTGGGACAGTTTTACAGGACAATATCTCAGTGTCGGACAGTATTACAGGACAGTATCTAAGTGTGGGACAGTATTACAAGACAGTATCTCAGTGTGGGCAGTATTACAGGACAGTATCTCAGTGCAGGACAGTATTACAGACCAGTATCTCAGTGTGGGACAGTATTACAGTACAGTATTTCAGTGTGGGATAGTATTACAGAACAGTATCTCATTGTGGGACAGTATTACAGGACATTATCTCAGTGTGGGACAGTATTACAGGACAGTATCTCAGTGTGGGACAGTACTACAGGCAGTATCACTGTGTGGGACAGTAGTAAATGACAGTATCTCAGTGCGGGACAGTATTACAGGACAGTATCTCTGTGCAGGACAGTATTACAGGCAGTAACTCAGTGTGGGACAGTATTAAAGGCGGTATCTCAATGTGGGACAGTATTACAGGCGGTATCTCATTGTGGGACAGTATTACAGGACAGTAGCTCAGTGTGACAGTATTACAGACAGTATCTCCATGTGGGACAGTATTACAGGACAGTATCTCAGTGCGGGACAGCATTACAGGACAGTATCTCAGTGTGGGACTGTATTACAGGCAGTATCTCAGTGTGAGACAGTATTACAGGACAGTATCTCAGTGTGGGACAGCATTACAGGACAGTATCTCAGTGCGGGACTGTATTGCAGGACAATATCTCAGTGTGGGACTGTATTACAGGCAGTATCTCAGTGTGGGGCAGTTTTACAGGACAGTATCTCAGTGCGTGGCAGTATTACAGGCAGTATCTCAGTGTGGGATGGTATTAAAGGCAGTATCTCAGTGTGGGACAGAATTACAGGACAGTAGCTCAGTATGGGACAGTATTACAGGACATTTTCTCAGTGCGGGACAGTATTACAGACCAGTATCTCAGTGTGGGACAGTATTACAGGACAGTATTTCAGTGTGGGATAGTATTACAGAACAGTATCTCAGTGTGGGACAGTATTACAGGACATTATCTCAGTGTGGGACAGTATTACAGGACAGTATCTCAGTGAGGTACAGTACTACAGGCAGTATCACAGTGTGGGACAGTAGTACATGACAGTATCTCAGTGCGGGACAGTATTACAGGACAGTATCTCAGTGCAGGACAGTATTACAGGCAGTAACTCAGTGTGGGACAGTATTACAGGCGGTATCTCATTGTGGGACAGTATTACAGGACGGTATCTCAGTGTGACAGTATTACAGACAGTATCTCCGTGTGGGACAGTATTACAGGACAATATCTCAGTGCGGGACAGTATTACAGACAGTATCTCAGTGTGGGAGAGTAATACAGGACAGTATCTCAGTGTGACAGTATTACAGGTCAGTATCTCAGTGTGGGACCATATTACAGGACAGTATCTCAGTGCGGGACAGAATTACAGGACAGTGTCTCAGTGTGGGACTGTATTACAGGCAGTATCTCAGCGTGAGACAGTATTACAGGACAGTATCTCAGTGTGGGACGGTATTACAGGACAGTATCTCAGTGCGGGACTGTATTGCAGGACAGTATCTCTGTGTGGGACTGTATTACAGGCAGTATCTCAGTGTGGGGCAGTATTACAGGACAGTATCTCAGCGTGGGACAGTATTACAGGACAGTATCTCAGCGTGGGACAGTATTACAGACAGTATCTCAGTGTGGGACAGTATTACGGGACAGTATCTCAGCGGGGGACAGTATTACAGACAGTATCTCAGTGCGGGACAGTATTACAGGCAGTACCTCAGTGTGGGACAGTATTACAGGACAATATCTCAGTGTGGGACAGTATTACAGGACAGTATCTAAGTGTCGGACAGTATTACAAGACAGTATCTCAGTGTGGGCAGTATTACAGGACAGTATGTCAGTGCGGGACAGTATTACAGACCAGTATCTCAGTGTGGGACTGTATTACAGGACAGTATCTCAGTGTGGGACAGTATTACAGAACAGTATCTCAGTGTGGGACAGTATTACAAGACATTATCTCAGTGTGGGACTGTATTACAGGATAGTATCTAAGTGTGGGACTGTATTACAGGACAGTATCTCAGTGTGGGACAGTATTACAGGCAGTATCTCAGTGTGGGACAGTATTACAGAGAGTATTTCAGTGTGGGACTGTATTACAGGGCAGTATCTCAGTGCGGGGCAGTATTACAGGACAGTATCTCAGTGTGGGATAGTATTACAGGCAGTATCTCAGTGTGGGAGTGCATTACAGGACAGTATCTCACTGTGGGACAGTATTACAGGACAGTATCTCAGTGCGTGGCAGTATTACAGGCATTATCTCAGTGTGGGATGGTACTAAAGGCAGTATCTCAGTGTGGGACAGAATTACAGGACAGTAGCTCAGTGTGGGACAGTATTACAGGACAGTATCTCAGTGCGGGACAGTATTACAGACCAGTATCTCAGTGTGGGACAGTATTACAGTACAGTATTTCAGTGTGGGATAGTATTACAGAACAGTATCTTATTGTGGGACAGTATTACAGGACATTATCTCAGTGTGGGACAGTATTACAGGACAGTATCTCAGTGTGGGACAGTACTACAGGCAGTATCACTGTGTGGGACAGTAGTAATTGACAGTATCTCAGTGCGGGACAGTATTACAGGAAAGTATCTCAGTGCAGGACAGTATTACAGGCATTAACTCAGTGTGGGACAGTATTACAGGACAGTAACTCAGTGTGAGACAGTCTTACAGGACAGTATCTCAGTGTGGGACTGTATTACAGGACAGTATCTCTGTGCGGGACAGTATTACAGGACTGTATCTCAGTGTGGGGCTGTATTACAGACAGTATCTCAGTGTGGGACAGTATTACAGGACAGTATCTCAGTGTGGGACTGTATTACAGACAGTATCTCAGTGTGGGACAGTATTACAGACAGTATCTCAGTGTGGGACAGTATTACAGGACAGTATCTCAGTGCGGGACAGTATTACAGGCAGTATCTCAGTGTGGGACAGTATTACAGGACAGTATCTCAGTGTGGGACTGTATTACAGACAGTATCTCAGTGTGGGACAGTTTTGCAGGACAGTATCTCAGTGCGGGACAGTATTACAGGCAGTATCTCAGTGTGGGACAGTTTTACAGGACAATATCTCAGTGTCGGACAGTATTACAGGACAGTATCTAAGTGTGGGACAGTATTACAAGACAGTATTTCAGTGTGGGCAGTATTACAGGACAGTATCTCAGTGCGGGACAGTATTACAGACCAGTATCTCAGTGTGGGACAGTATTACAGTACAGTATTTCAGTGTGGGATAGTATTACAGAACAGTATCTCATTGTGGGACAGTATTACAGGACATTATCTCAGTGTCGGACAGTATTACAGGACAGTATCTCAGTGTGGGACAGTACTACAGGCAGTATCACTGTGTGGGACAGTAGTAAATGACAGTATCTCAGTGCGGGACAGTATTACAGGCGGTATCTCATTGTGGGACAGTATTACAGGACAGTATCTCAGTGTGACAGTATTACAGACAGTATCTCCGTGTGGGACAGTATTACAGGACAGTATCTCAGTGCGGGACAGCATTACAGGACAGTATCTCAGTGTGGGACTGTATTACAGGCAGTATCTCAGTGTGAGACAGTATTACAGGACAGTATCTCAGTGTGGGACTGTATTGCAGGACAATATCTCAGTGTGGGACTGTATTACAGGCAGTATCTCAGTTTGGTGCAGTATTACAGGGCAGTATCTCAGTGCGTGGCAGTATTACAGGCAGTATCTCAGTGTGGGATGGTATTAAAGGCAGTATCTCAGTGTGGGACAGAATTACAGGACAGTAGCTCAGTGTGGGACAGTATTACAGGACAGTATCTCAGTGCGGGACAGTATTACAGACCAGTATCTCAGTGTGGGACAGTATTACAGGACAGTATTTCAGTGTGGGATAGTATTACAGAACAGTATCTCAGTGTGGGACAGTATTACAGGACATTATCTCAGTGTGGGACAGTATTACAGGACAGTATCTCAGTGTGGTACAGTACTACAGGCAGTATCACAGTGTGGGACAGTAGTACATGACAGTATCTCAGTGCGGGACAGTATTACAGGACCGTATCTCAGTGCAGGACGGTATTACAGGGAGTAACTCAGTGTGGGACAGTATTACAGGTGGTATCTCAGTGTGGGACAGTATTACAGGCGGTATCTCATTGTGGGACAGTATTACAGGACGGTATCTCAGTGTGACAGTATTAGAGACAGTATCTCCGTGTGGGACAGTATTACAGGACAGTATCTCAGTGCGGGACAGTATTACAGACAGCATCTCAGTGTGGGACAGTAATACAGGACAGTATCTCAGTGTGACAGTATTACAGGACAGTATCTCAGTGTGGGACCATATTACAGGACAGTATCTCAGTGCGGGACAGGATTACAGGACAGTGTCTCAGTGTGGGACTGTATTACAGGCAGTATCTCAGCGTGAGACAGTATTACAGGACAGTATCTCAGTGTGGGACAGTATTACAGGACAGTATCTCAGTGCGGGACTGTATTGCAGGACAGTATCTCAGTGTGGGACTGTGTTACAGGCAGTATCTCAGTGTGGGGCAGTATTACAGGACAGTATCTCAGCATGGGACAGTATTACAGGACAGTAACTCAGTGTGGGACAGTATTACAGACAGTATCTCCGTGTGGGACAGTATTACAGGACAGTATCTCAGTGGGGGACAGTATTACAGACAGTATCTCAGTGCTGGACAGTATTACAGGCAGTATCTCAGTGTGGGACAGTATTACAGGACAATATCTCAGTGTGGGACAGTATTACAGGACAGTATCTAAGTGTGGGACAGTATTACAGGACAGTATCTCAGTGCGGGACAGTGTTACTGGACAGTATCTCAGTGTGGGACAGTATTACAGGACAATATCTCAGTGTTGGACAGTATTACAGCAGTATCTCAGTGTGGGAAGGTATTAAAGGCAGTATCTCAGTGTGGGACAGTATTACAGGTGAGTATCTCAGTGTGGGGCAGTATTACAGCCAGTATCTCAGTGTGCGACAGTATTACACGACAGTATCTCAGTGTGGGACAGTATTACAGGCGGTATCTCAGTGCGGGACAGTATTACAGGACAGTATCTCAGTGTGACAGTATTACAGGACATTATCTCAGTGTGGGACTGTATTACAGGATAGTATCTAAGTGTGGGACAGTATTACAGGACAGTATCTCAGTGTGGGACAGTATTACAGGCAGTATCTCAGTATAGAACCATAATACAGGACAGTATCTCAGTGTGGGACAGAATTACAGGACAGCATCTCAGTGCGGGACAGTATTACAGGACAGTAGCTCAGTGCAGGACAGTATTACAGGCCAGTATCTCAGTGTGGGACAGTATTACAGGCGGTATGTCATTGTGGGACTGTATTACAGGACAGTATCTCAGTGCGGGACAGCATTACAGGACAGTATCTCAGTGTGACCGTATTACAGACAGTATCTCAGTGTGGGACAGTATTACAGGACAGTATCTCAGTGCGGGTCAGTGTTACAGACAGTATCTCAGTGTGGGACAGTATTACAGGACAGTATTTCAGTGTGGGGTAGTATTACAGAACAGTATCTCAGTTTGGGACAGTATTTCAGGACATTATTTCAGTGTGGGACAGAATTACAGGACAGTATCTCAGTGTGGGACAGTACTACAGGCAGTATCACAGTGTGACAGTATTACAGGACAGTATCTCAGTGCGGGACAATATTGCAGGACTGTATCTCAGTGCAGAACAGTATTACAGGCTGTATCTCAGTGTGGGACAGTATTACAGGCGGTATCTCATTGTGGGACCGTATTACTGGTAGTATCTCAGTGTGGGACAGTATTACAGGCAGTAACTCAGTGTGGGACAGTATTACAGGCAGTATCTCAGTGTAGGACATAATTACTCGACAGTATCTCAGTGTGGGACTGTATTGCAGGACAGTATCTCAGTGCGTGACAGTATTACAGGACAGTAACTCAGTGTGGGACTGTATTATAGGCAGTATCTCAGTGTGGCACAGTATTACTGGACAGTATCTCAGTGTGGGACAGTATTACAGGACAGTATCTCAGTGTGGGACTGTATTACAGGACAGTATCTCAGTGCGGGACAGTATTACAGGACAGTATCTCAGTGTGGGACTGTATTACAGAGAGTATCTCAATGTGGGACAGTATTACAGGACAGTATCTCAGCGTGGGACAGTATTACAGGACAGTATCTCATTGTGGGACAGTATTACAGGACAGTATCTCATTGTGGGACAGTATTACAGGACAGTATCTCAGTGCGGGACTGTATTACAGAGAGTATCTCAGTGTGGGACAGTATTACAGGACAGTATCTCAGCGTGGGACAGTATTACAGGACAGTATCTCATTGTGGGACAGTATTACAGGACAGTATCTCAGTTTGGGACAGTATTGCAGGCGGTATCTCATTGTGGGACTGTATTACAGGACAGCATCTCAGTGCGGGACAGTATTACAGGACAGTGTCTCAGTGTGACAGTATTACAGACAGTATCTCAGTGAGGGACAGTATTACAGGACAGTATCTCAGTGCGGGACAGTATTACAGACAGTATCTCAGTGTGGGACAGTATTACAGGACAGTATCTCAGTGTGAGACAGTATTACCGGACAGTAACTCAGTGTGGGACTGTATTACAGGACAGTATCTCAGTGTGGGACTGTATTACAGGCAGTATCTCAGTGTGGGACAGTATTACAGGACAGTATCTCAGTGCGGGACAGTATTACAGGCAGTATCTCAGTGTGGGACAGTATTACAGGACAATATCTCAGTGTGGGACAGTATTACAGGACAGTATCTAAGTGTGGGACAGTATTACAAGACAGTATCTCAGTGTGGGCAGTATTACAGGTCAGTATCTCAGTGCGGGACAGTATTACAGACCAGTATCTCAGTGTGTGACAGTATTACGGGCAGTATTTCAGTGTGGGATAGTGTTACACTACAGTATCTCAGTGTGGGACAGTATTACAGGACAGTATCTAAGTGTAGGGCAGTATTACAAGACAGTATCTCAGTGTGGGCAGTATTACAGGACAGTATGTCAGTGCGGGACAGTTTTACAGACCAGTATCTCAGTGTGGGACAGTATTACAGGACAGTATCTCAGTGTGCGACAGTATTACAGAACAGTATCTCAGTGTGGGACTGTATTACAGGATAGTATCTAAGTGAGGGACAGTATTACAGGACAGTATCTCAGTGTGGGACTGTATTACAGGCAGTATATCAATATGGAACCGTAATACAGGAGAGTAACTCAGTGTGGGACAGAAGTACAGGACAGTATCTCAGTGCGGGACAGTATTACACGAGAGTATCTCAGTGCAGGACAGTGTTACAGGACAGTATCTCAGTGTGACAGTATTACAGACAGTATCTCAGTGATCGAACAGTATTACAGGACAGTATCTCAGTGCAGGACAGTATTACAAACAGTATCTCAGTGTGGGACAGTATTACAGGCAGTATCTCAGTGTGGGACAGTATTACAGGACAGTATCTCAGTGTGGGACTGTATTACAGACAGTATCTCAGTGTGGGACAGTTTTACAAGACAGTATCTCAGTGCGGAACAGTATTACAGGCAGTATCTCAGTGTGGGACAGTATTACAAGACAATATCTCTGTGTCGGACAGTATTACAGGACAGTATCTAAGTGTGGGACAGTATTACAAGACAGTATCTCAGTGTGGGCAGCATTACAGGACAGTATCTCAGTGCGGGACAGTATTACAGACCAGTATCTCAGTGTGGGACTGTATTACATTACAGTATTTCAGTGTGGGATAGTATTACAGAACAGTATCTCATTGTGGGACAGTATTACAGGACATTATCTCAGTGTGGGACAGTATTACAGGACATTATCTCAGTGCGGGACAGTATTACAGGACAGTACCTCAGTGCAGGACAGTATTACAGGCAGTAACTCAGTGTGGGACAGTATTACAGGCGGTATCTCAGTGTGGGACAGTATTACAGGCGGTATCTCATTGTGGGACAGTATTACAGGACAGTATCTCAGTGTGACAGTATTACAGACAGTATCTCCGTGTGGGACAGTATTACAGGACAGTATCTCAGTGCGGGACAGTATTACAGACAGTATCTCAGTGTGGGACAGTAATACAGGACAGTATCTCAGTGTGGGACTGTATTACAGGACAGTATCTCAGTGTGGGACAGTATTACAGGACAGTATCTAAGTGTCAGACAGTATTACAAGACAGTATCTCAGTGTGGGCAGTATTACAGGACAGTATGTCAGTGCGGGACTGTATTACAGACCAGTATCTCAGTGTGGGACAGTATTACAGGACAGTATCTCAGTGTGGGACAGTATTACAGAACATTATCTCAGTGTGGGAGAGTATTACAAGACATTATCTCAGTGTGGGACTGTATTACAGGATAGTATCTAAGTGTGGGACAGTATTACAGGACAGTATCTCAGTGTGGGACGGTATTACAGGCAGTATCTCACTATGGAACCGTAATACAGGCAGTATCTCAGTGTGGGACAGTATTACAGGGCAGTATCTCAGTGTGGGACTGTATTACAGGGCAGTATCTCAGTGCGCGGCAGTATTACAGGACAGTATCTCAGTGTGGGACAGTATTACAGGACAATATCTCAGTGTGGGACAGTATTACAGGCAGTATCTCAGTGTGGGACAGTATTACAGGACAGTATCTCACTGTGGGACAGTATTACAGGACAGTATCTCAGTGCGTGGCAGTATTACAGGCAGTATCTCAGTGTGGGATGGTATTAAAGGCAGTATCTCAGTGTGGGCAGAATTACAGGACAGTAGCTCAGTGTGGGACAGTATTACAAGACAGTATCTCAGTGCGGGACAGTATTACAGACCAGTATCTCAGTGTGGGGCAGTATTACAGTACAGTATTTCAGTGTGGGATAGTATTAAAGAACAGTATCTCATTGTGGGACAGTATTACAGGACATTATCTCAGTGTGGGACAGTACTACAGGCAGTATCACTGTGTGGGACAGTAGTAAATGACAGTATCTCAGTGCGGGACAGTATTACAGGACAGTATCTCAGTGCAGGACAGTATTACAGGCATTAACTCAGTGTGGGACAGTATTACAGGACAGTAACTCAGTGTGAGACAGTCTTACAGGACAGTATCTCAGTGTGGGACTGTATTACAGGACAGTATCTCTGTGCGGGACAGTATTACAGGACTGTATCTCAGTGTGGGGCAGTATTACAGACAGTATCTCAGTGTGGGACAGTATTGCAGGACAGTATCTCAATGTGGGACAGTATTACAGAACAGTATCTCAGTGTGGGCAGTACTCCAGGACATTATCTCAGTGTGGGACTGTATTACCGGATAGTATCTAAGTGTGGGACAGTATTACAGGACAGTATCTCAGTGTGGGACAGTATTACAGGCAGTATCTTAGTATGGAACCGTAATAGAGGACAGTATCTCGGTGTGGGACAGAATTACAGGACAGTATCTCAGTGCGGGACAGTATTACAGGACAGTATCTCAGTGCAGGACAGTATTACAGGACAGTATCTCAGTGTGACAGTATTACAGACAGTATCTCAGTGTGTGACAGTATTACAGGTCAGTATCTCAGTGCGGGACAGTATTACAGACAGTATCTCAGTGTGGGACAGTATTACAGGACAGTAACTCAGTGTGAGACAGTATTACAGGACAGTATCTCAGTGTGGGCAGTATTACAGGACAGTATCTCAGTGTGGGACTGTATTACAGGACAGTATCTCAGTGCGGGACAGTATTACAGGACAGTATCTCAGTGTGGGACTGTATTACAGGCAGTATCTCAGTGTGGGACAGTATTACAGGACAGTATCTCAGTGTGGGACTGTATTACAGACAGTATCTTAGTGTGGGACAGTATTACAGACAGTATCTCAGTATGGGACAGTATTACAGGACAGTATCTCAGTGCGGGACAGTATTACAGGCAGTATCTCAGTGTGGGACAGTATTACAGGACAATATCTCAGTGTCGGACAGTATTACAGGACAGTATCTAAGTGTGGGACAGTATTACAAGACAGTATCTCAGTGTGGGCAGTATTACAGGACAGTATCTCAGTGCGGGACAGTATTACAGATCAGTATCTCAGTGTGGGACAGTATTACAGAACAGTATTTCAGTGTGGGATAGTATTACAGAACAGTATCTCAGTGTGGGACAGTATTACAGTGCATTATCTCAGTGTGGGACACAATTACAGGACAGAATCTCAGTGTGGGACAGTACTACAGGCAATATCACAGTGTGGGACAGTATTACAGGACAGTATCTCAGTGCGGGACAGTATTACAGGACAGTATCTCAGTGCAGGACAGTATTACAGGCAGTATCTCAGTGTGGGACAGTATTACATGCAGTATCTCAGTGTGGTTAAGTATTACAGGCGGTATCTCATTGTGGGACAGTATTACAGGACAGTATCTCAGTGTGACAGGATTACAGACAGTATATCAGTGTGGGACAGTATTACAGGACAGTATCTCAGCGCGGGACAGTATTACAGACAGTATCTCAATGTGGGACAGTATTACAGACAGTATCTCAGTGTGGGACAGTATTACAGGACAGTATCTCAGTGCGGGAGAGTATTACAGGCAGTATCTCAGTGTGGGACAGTATTACAGGACAATATCTCAGTGTCGGACAGTATTACAGGACAGTATCTAAGTGTGGGACAGTATTACAAGACAGTATCTCAGTGTGGGCAGTATTACAGGACAGTATCTCAGTGCGGGACAGTATTACAGACCAGTATCTCAGTGTGAGCAGTATTACAGGACAGTATTTCATTGTGGGATAGTATTACAGAACAGTATCTCAGATTGGGACTGTATTTCAGGACATTATTTCAGCGTGGGACAGTATTACAGGACAGTATCTCAGTGTGGGACAGTACTACAGGCAGTATCACAGTGTGACAGTATTACAGGACAGTATCTCAGTGCGGGACAATATTACAGGACAGTATCTCAGTGCAGAACAGTATTACAGGCAGTATCTCAGTGTGGGACAGTATTACAGGCGGTATCTCAGTGTGGGACAGTATTACAGGCGGTATCTCATTGTGGGACAGTATTACAGGACATTATCTCAGTGTGACAGTATTACAGACAGTATCTCAGTGTGGGACAGTATTACAGGACAGTATCTCAGTGCGGGACAGTATTACAGGACAGTATCTCAGTGCGTGGCAGTATTACAGGCAGTATCTCAGTGTGGGATGGTATTAAAGGCAGTATCTCAGTGTGGGACAGAATTACAGGACAGTAGCTCAGTGTGGGACAGTATTACAAGACAGTATCTCAGTGCGGGACAGTATTACAGACCAGTATCTCAGTGTGGGGCAGTATTACAGTACAGTATTTCAGTGTGGGATAGTATTCCAGAACAGTATCTCATTGTGGGACAGTATTACAGGATATTATCTCAGTGTGGGACAGTACTACAGGCAGTATCACTGTGTGGGACAGTACTACAGGCAGTATCACTGTGTGGGACAGTAGTAAATGACAGTATCTCAGTGCGGGACAGTATTACAGGACAGTATCTCAGTGCAGGACAGTATTACAGGCATTAACTCAGTGTGGGACAGTATTACAGGACAGTAACTCCGTGTGAGACAATCTTACAGGACAGTATCTCAGTGTGGGACTGTATTACAGGACAGTATCTCTGTGCGGGACAGTATTACAGGACTGTATCTCAGTGTGGGGCTGTATTACAGGACTGTATCTCAGTGTGGGGCTGTATTACAGACAGTATCTCAGTGTGGGACAGTATTACAGACAGTATCTCAGTGTGGGACAGTATTACAGGACAGTATCTCAGTGCGGGACAGTATTACAGGCAGTATCTCAGTGTGGGACAGTATTACAGGACAATATCTCAGTGTCGGACAGTATTACAGGACAGTATCTAAGTGTGGGACAGTATTACAAGACAGTATCTCAGAGTGGGCAGTATTACAGGACAGTATCTCAGTGCGGGACAGTATTACAGACCAGTATCTCAGTGTGGGACAGTATTACAGGACAGTATTTCAGTGTGGGATAGTAATACAGAACAGTATCTCAGTGTGGGACAGTATTACAGGACATTATCTCAGTGTGGGACAGTATTACAGGACAGTATCTCAGTGTGGGACAGTATTACAGACCAGTATCTCAGTGTGGGACAGTATTACAGGACAGTATTTCAGTGTGGGATAGTAATACAGAACAGTATCTCAGTGTGGGACAGTATTACAGGACATTATCTCAGTGTGGGACAGTATTACAGGACAGTATCTCAGTGTGGTACAGTACTACAGGCAGTATCACAGTGTGGGACAGTAGTACATGACAGTATCTCAGTGCGGGACAGTATTACAGGACAGTATCTCAGTGCAGGACAGTATTACAGGCAGTAACTCAGTGTGGGACAGTATTACAGGTGGGATCTCAGTGTGGGACAGTATTACAGGCGGTATCTCATTGTGGGACAGTGTTACAGGACGGTATCTCAGTGTGACAGTATTACAGACAGTATCTCCGCGTGGGACAGTATTACAGGACAGTATCTCAGTGCGGGACAGTATTACAGACAGTATCTCAGTGTGGGACAGTAATACAGGACAGTATCTCAGTGTGACAGTATTACAGGACAGTATCTCAGTGTGGGACCATATTACAGGACAGTATCTCAGTGCGGGACAGAATTACAGGACAGTATCTCAGTGTGGGACTGTATTTCAGGCAGTATCTCAGTGTGAGACAGTATTACAGGACAGTATCTCAGTGTGGGACGGTATAACAGGACAGTATCTCAGTACAGGACTGTATTGCAGGACAGTATCTCAGTGCGGGACTGTATTACAGGCAGTATCTCAGTGTGGGGCAGTATTACAGGACAGTATCTCAGCGTGGGACAGTATTACAGGACAGTAACTCAGTGTGGGACAGTATTACAGACAGTATTTCAGTGTGGGACAGTATTACAGGACAGTATCTCAGCGGGGGACAGTATTACAGGCAGTATCTCAGTGCTGGACAGTATTACAGGCAGTATCTCAGTGTGGGACAGTATTACAGGACAGTATCTCAGTGTGGGACAGTATTACAGGACAGTATCTAAGTGTGGGACAGTATTACAAGACAGTATCTCAGTGTGGGCAGTATTACAGGACAGTATCTCAGTGTGGGACTGTATTACAGGACAGTATCTCAGTTCGGGACAGTATTACAGGACAGTATCTCAGTGTGGGACTGTATTACAGGCAGTATCTCAGTGTGGGACAGTATTACAGGACAGTATCTCAGTGTGGGACTGTATTACAGACAGTATCTTAGTGTGGGACAGTATTACAGACAGTATCTCAGTATGGGACAGTATTACAGGACAGTGCCTCAGTGCGGGACAGTATTACAGGCAGTATCTCAGTGTGGGACAGTATTACAGGACAATATCTCAGTGTCGGACAGTATTACAGGACAGTATCTAAGTGTGGGACAGTATTACAAGACAGTATCTCAGTGTGGGCAGTATTACAGGACAGTATCTCAGTGCGGGACAGTATTACAGATCAGTATCTCAGTGTGGGACAGTATTACAGAACAGTATTTCAGTGTGGGACTGTATTACAGGCAGTATCTCAGTGTGAGACAGTATTACAGGACAGTATCTTGGTGTGGGATGGTATTACAGGACAGTATGTCAGTGCGGGACAGTTTTACAGGCAAGTATCTCAGTGTGGGACAGTATTGCAGGACAGTATCTCAATGTGGGACAGTATTACAGAACAGTATCTCAGTGTGGGACAGTACTCCAGGACATTATCTCAGTGTGGGACTGTATTACCGGATAGTATCTAAGTGTGGGACAGTATTACAGGACAGTATCTCAGTGTGGGACAGTATTACAGGCAGTATCTTAGTATGGAACCGTAATAGAGGACAGTATCTCGGTGTGGGACAGAATTACAGGACAGTATCTCAGTGCGGGACAGTATTACAGGACAGTATCTCAGTGCAGGACAGTATTACAGGACAGTATCTCAGTGTGACAGTATTACAGACAGTATCTCAGTGTGGGACAGTATTACAGGTCAGTATCTCAGTGCGGGACAGTATTACAGACAGTATCTCAGTGTGGGACAGTATTACAGGACAGTAACTCAGTGTGAGACAGTATTACAGGACAGTATCTCAGTGTGGGCAGTATTACAGGACAGTATCTCAGTGTGGGACTGTATTACAGGACAGTATCTCAGTGCGGGACAGTATTACAGGACAGTATCTCAGTGTGGGACTGTATTACAGGCAGTATCTCAGTGTGGGACAGTATTACAGGACAGTATCTCAGTGTGGGACTGTATTACAGACAGTATCTTAGTGTGGGACAGTATTACAGACAGTATTACAGTATGGGACAGTATTACAGGACAGTATCTCAGTGCGGGACAATATTACAGGCAGTATCTCTAAGGATATGGTGTTAAGGAAGCTAAAGGGATTGAAGGTGGACAAATCCCCAGGGCCTGATAACATGCATCCTAGGGTACTGAAGGAGGTGGCCCTAGAGATAGCGGATGCACTAAGGATGATTTTTCAGAATTCATTAGACTCGGGAACAGTGCCGATGGATTGGAGGGTAGCTAACGTTACCCCACTATTCAAAAAGGGGGGTAGGGAAAAAGCAGGTAATTACAGACCTGTAAGCCTTACATCAGTTGTGGGCAAAATGCTGGAGTCCATCATTAAGGATGAAATAGCGGAGCACTTAGCAAATGGGGACAGGATAGGACAGAGTCAACATGGATTTACAAAGGGTAAATCGTGCTTGACTAATCTATTGGAATTTTTTGAGGGAGTAACTGGTAGAATAGATGGGGGAGAGCCAGTAGATGTGGTGTACCTGGACTTCCAAAAGGCCTTCGATAAGGTCCCACATAAAAGATTAGCATGGAAAATTGAGGCTCATGGGATAAAGGGGAAAGTTTTGGCGTGGATAGGGAACTGGCTGTCAGATAGAAAACAGAGAGTTGGAATAAACGGCTCATTTTCTGAATGGCAGGCAGTAACAAGTGGGGTACCACAGGGATCTGTCCTGGGCCCCCAGCTGTTCACAATTTACATTAATGACCTGGATCAGGGAGTCGGATGCAGCATTTCCAAATTTGCAGACGACACTAAACTAGGAGGGGGGGTGGGCTCAGAGGAAGAGACCAGGAAGCTCCAGAGCGATTTGGACAGACTGGGCGATTGGGCGGATAAATGGCAGATGCACTATAATGTGGACAAGTGCGAAGTTATCCACCTTGGGTGCAGGAACGGGAGGGCAAATTATTATTTAAATGGCAATAGATTGGGAGAGGGGGAAGTACAGAGAGACCTGGGTGTTCTTGTACACCAGTCACTGAAGGCGAGCATGCAGGTGCAACAGGCGGTCAAGAAGGCAAACGGTATGCTGGCCTTCATAGCAAAAGGGTTAGAATACAGGAACAGGGATACCTTGCTGCAGCTGTACAGGGCACTGGTGAGACCACACCTCGAGTACTGTGTACAGTTTTGGTCGCCTCATCTGAGGAAGGATGTTCTTGCCATGGAGGGGGTGCAGCGGCGATTCACCAGGCTGATACCAGGAATGGCGGGAATGACCTATGAGGAGAGACTATGTAGTTTAGGGATGTACACACTGGAGTTTAGAAGATTGAGAGGGGACCTCATAGAAGTGTATAAAATTCTGACAGGTCTAGACAGACTGGATGCAGAAGGAATGTTTCCCTTGGCGGGTGAGAACAGAACTAGAGGACATAATTTGAGGATAAGGGCTAAACCATTTAGGACAGAGATGAGGGGGAATTTCTTCACTCAGAGAGTGGTGAACCTGTGGAACTCATTGCCACAGAGGGCAGTGTACGCCAGCTCATTAAATATATTTAAGAGGGAATTAGATATATTTCTACGGGCAAAAGGGGTTAAGGGTTACGGAGAGAAGGCGGGGACGGGATACTGAATTAAAAGATCAGCCATGATCTCATCGAATGGCGGAGCAGGCACGAAGGGCCGAATGGCCTACTCCTGCTCCTATCTTCTATGTATCTATGTATCTATGTATCTCAGTGAGGGACAGTATTACAGGACAATATCTCAGTGTCGGACAGTATTACAGGACAGTATCTAAGTGTGGGACAGTATTACAAGACAGTATCTCAGTGTGGGCAGTATTACAGGACAGTATCTCAGTGCGGGACAGTATTGCAGATCAGTATCTCAGTGTGGGACAGTATTACAGAACAGTATTTCAGTGTGGGATAGTATTACAGAACAGTATCTCAGTGTGGGACAGTATTACAGTGCATTATCTCAGTGTGGGACACTATTACAGGACAGAATCTCAGTGTGGGACAGTACTACAGGCAATATCACAGTGTGGGACAGTATTACAGGACAGTATCTCAGTGCGGGACAGTATTACAGGACAGTATCTCAGTGCAGGACAGTATTACAGGCAGTATCTCAGTGTGGGACAGTATTACATGCAGTATCTCAGTGTGGTTAAGTATTACAGGCGGTATCTCATTGTGGGACAGTATTACAGGACAGTATCTCAGTGTGACAGGATTACAGACAGTATATCAGTGTGGGACAGTATTACAGGACAGTATATCAGTGCGGGACAGTATTACAGACAGTATCTCAATGTGGGACAGTATTACAGACAGTATCTCAGTGTGGGACAGTATTACAGGACAGTATCTCAGTGCGGGACAGTATTACAGGCAGTATCTCAGTGTGGGACAGTATTACAGGACAATATCTCAGTGTCGGAC
This sequence comes from Somniosus microcephalus, assembly GCF_052327205.1. Classification (NCBI taxonomy): domain Eukaryota; kingdom Metazoa; phylum Chordata; class Chondrichthyes; order Squaliformes; family Somniosidae; genus Somniosus; species Somniosus microcephalus. Next base: position 51,161,076 of record NC_141006.1, on the reverse strand, counting down.
AGTATTACAGGACAGTATCTAAGTGTGGGACAGTATTACAAGACAGTATCTCAGTGTGGGCAGTATTACAGGACAGTATCTCAGTGCGGGACAGTATTACAGACCAGTATCTCAGTGTGAGCAGTATTACAGGACAGTATTTCATTGTGGGATAGTATTACAGAACAGTATCTCAGATTGGGACAGTATTTCAGGACATTATTTCAGCGTGGGACAGTATTACACGACAGTATCTCAGTGTGGGACAGTACTACAGGCAGACCACAGTGTGACAGTATTACAGGACAGTATCTCAGTGCGGGACAATATTACTGGACAGTATCTCATTGCAGAACAGTATTACAGGCAGTATCTCAGTGTGGGACAGTATTACAGGCGGTATCTCAGTGTGGGACAGTATTACAGGCGGTATCTCATTGTGGGACAGTATTACAGGACATTATCTCAGTGTGACAGTATTACAGACAGTATCTCAGTGTGGGACAGTATTACAGGACAGTATCTCAGTGCGGGACAGTATTACAGGACAGTATCTCAGTGCGTGGCAGTATTACAGGCAGTATCTCAGTGTGGGATGGTATTAAAGGCAGTATCTCAGTGTGGGACAGAATTACAGGACAGTAGCTCAGTGTGGGACAGTATTACAAGACAGTATCTCAGTGCGGGACTGTATTACAGACCAGTATCTCAGTGTGGGGCAGTATTACAGTACAGTATTTCAGTGTGGGATAGTATTACAGAACAGTATCTCATTGTGGGACAGTATTACAGGACATTATCTCAGTGTGGGACAGTACTACAGCAGTATCACTGTGTGGGACAGTACTACAGGCAGTATCACTGTGTGGGACAGTAGTAAATGACAGTATCTCAGTGCGGGACAGTATTACAGGACAGTATCTCAGTGCAGGACAGTATTACAGGCATTAACGCAGTGTGGGAAAGTATTACAGGACAGTAACTCAGTGTGAGACAATCTTACAGGACAGTATCTCAGTGTGGGACTGTATTACAGGACAGTATCTCTGTGCGGGACAGTATTACAGGACTGTATCTCAGTGTGGGGCTGTATTACAGACAGTATCTCAGTGTGGGACAGTATTACAGACAGTATCTCAGTGTGGGACAGTATTACAGGACAGTATCTCAGTGCGGGACAGTATTACAGGCAGTATCTCAGTGTGGGACAGTATTACAGGACAATATCTCAGTCTCGTACAGTATTACAGGACAGTATCTAAGTGTGGGACAGTATTACAAGACAGTATCTCAGAGTGGGCAGTATTACAGGACAGTATCTCAGTGTGGGACAGTATTACAGACCAGTATCTCAGTGTGGGACAGTATTACAGGACAGTATTTCAGTGTGGGATAGTATTACAGAACAGTATCTCAGTGTGGGACAGTATTACAGGACATTATCTCAGTGTGGGACAGTATTACAGGACAGTATCTCAGTGTGGGACAGTACTACAGGCAGTATCACAGTGTGGGACAGTAGTACATGACAGTATCTCAGTGCGGGACAGTATTACAGGACAGTATCTCAGTGCAGGACAGTATTACAGGCAGTAACTCAGTGTGGGACAGTATTACAGGTGGTATCTCAGTGTGGGACAGTATTACAGGCGGTATCTCATTGTGGGACAGTGTTACAGGACGGTATCTCAGTGTGACAGTATTACAGACAGTATCTCCGCGTGGGACAGTATTACAGGACAGTATCTCAGTGCGGGACAGTATTACAGACAGTATCTCAGTGTGGGACAGTAATACAGGACAGTATCTCAGTGTGACAGTATTACAGGACAGTATCTCAGTGTGGGACCATATTACAGGACAGTATCTCAGTGCGGGACAGAATTACAGGACAGTATCTCAGTGTGGGACTGTATTACAGGCAGTATCTCAGTGTGAGACAGTATTACAGGACAGTATCTCAGTGTGGGACGGTATTACAGGACAGTATCTCAGTACAGGACTGTATTGCAGGACAGTATCTCAGTGCGGGACTGTATTACAGGCAGTATCTCAGTGTGGGGCAGTATTACAGGACAGTATCTCAGCGTGGGACAGTATTACAGGACAGTAACTCAGTGTGGGACAGTATTACAGACAGTATCTCAGTGTGGGACAGTATTACAGGACAGTATCTCAGCGGGGGACAGTATTACAGGCAGTATCTCAGTGCTGGACAGTATTACAGGCAGTATCTCAGTGTGGGACAGTATTACAGGACAGTATCTCAGTGTGGGACAGTATTACAGGACAGTATCTAAGTGTGGGACAGTATTACAAGACAGTATCTCAGTGTGGGCAGTATTACAGGACAGTATCTCAGTGTGGGACTGTATTACAGGACAGTATCTCAGTGCGGGACAGTATTACAGGACAGTATCTCAGTGTGGGACTGTATTACAGGCAGTATCTCAGTGTGGGACAGTATTACAGGACAGTATCTCAGTGTGGGACTGTATTACAGACAGTATCTTAGTGTGGGACAGTATTACAGACAGTATCTCAGTATGGGACAGTATTACAGGACAGTGTCTCAGTGCGGGACAGTATTACAGGCAGTATCTAAGTGTGGGACAGTATTACAGGACAATATCTCAGTGTCGGACAGTATTACAGGACAGTATCTAAGTGTGGGACAGTATTACAAGACAGTATCTCAGTGTGGGCAGTATTACAGGACAGTATCTCAGTGCGGGACAGTATTACAGATCAGTATCTCAGTGTGGGACAGTATTACAGAACAGTATTTCAGTGTGGGATAGTATTACAGAACAGTATCTCAGTGTGGGACAGTATTACAGTGCATTATCTCAGTGTGGGACACTATTACAGGACAGAATCTCAGTGTGGGAAAGTACCACAGGCAATATCACAGTGTGGGACAGTATTACAGGACAGTATCTCAGTGCGGGACAGTATTACAGGACAGTATCTCAGTGCAGGACAGTATTACAGGCAGTATCTCAGTGTGGGACAGTATTACATGCAGTATCTCAGTGTGGTTAAGTATTACAGGCGGTATCTCATTGTGGGACAGTATTACAGGACAGTATCTCAGTGCGGGACAGTATTACAGACAGTATCTCAATGTGGGACAGTATTACAGACAGTATCTCAGTGTGGGACAGTATTACAGGACAGTATCTCAGTGCGGGACAGTATTACAGGCAGTATCTCAGTGTGGGACAGTATTACAGGACAATATCTCAGTGTCGGACAGTATTACAGGACAGTATCTAAGTGTGGGACAGTATTACAAGACAGTATCTCAGTGTGGGCAGTATTTCAGGACAGTATCTCAGTGCGGGACAGTATTACAGACCAGTATCTCAGTGTGGGACAGTACTACAGGCAGTATCACAGTGTGACAGTATTACAGGACAGTATCTCAGTGCGGGACAATATTACAGGACAGTATCTCAGTGCAGAACAGTATTACAGGCAGTATCTGAGTGTGGGACAGTATTACAGGCGGTATCTCAGTGTGGGACAGTATTACAGGCGGTATCTCATTGTGGGACAGTATTACAGGACATTATCTCAGTGTGACAGTATTACAGACAGTATCTCAGTGTGGGACAGTATTACAGGACAGTATCTCAGTGCGGGACAGTATTACAGGACAGTATCTCAGTGCGTGGCAGTATTACAGGCCAGTATCTCAGTGTGGGGCAGTATTACAGTACAGTTTTTCAGTGTGGGATAGCATTACAGAACAGTATCTCATTGTGGGACAGTATTACAGGACATTATCTCAGTGTGGGACAGTACTACAGGCAGTATCACTGTGTGGGACAGTAGTAAATGACAGTATCTCAGTGCGGGACAGTATTACAGGACAGTATCTCAGTGCAGGACAGTATTACAGGCATTAACTCAGTGTGGGACAGTATTACAGGACAGTAACTCAGTGTGAGACAGTCTTACAGGACAGTATCTCAGTGTGGGACTGTATTACAGGACAGTATCTCTTTGCAGGACAGTATTACAGGACTGTATCTCAGTGTGGGGCTGTATTACAGACAGTATCTCAGTGTGGGACAGTATTACAGACAGTATCTCAGTGTGGGACAGTATTACAGGACAGTATCTCAGTGCGGGACAGTATTACAGGCAGTATCTCAGTGTGGGACAGTATTACACGACAATATCTCAGTGTCGGACAGTATTACAGGACAGTATCTAAGTGTGGGACAGTATTACAAGACAGTATCTCAGAGTGGGCAGTATTACAGGACAGTATCTCAGTGCGGGACAGTATTACAGACCAGTATCTCAGTGTGGAACAGTATTACAGGACAGTATTTCAGTGTGGGATAGTATTACAGAACAGTATCTCAGTGTGGGACAGTATTACAGGACATTATCTCAGTGTGGGACAGTATTACAGGACTGTATCTCAGTGTGGTACAGTACTACAGGCAGTATCACAGTGTGGGACAGTAGTACATGACAGTATCTCAGTGCGGGACAGTATTACAGGACAGTATCTCAGTGCAGGACAGTATTACAGGCAGTAACTCAGTGTGGGACAGTATTACAGGTGGTATCTCAGTGTGGGACAGTATTACAGGCGGTATCTCATTGTGGGACAGTATTACAGGACGGTATCTCAGTGTGACAGTATTACAGACAGTATCTCCGCGTGGTTCAGTATTACAGGACAGTATCTCATTGCGGGACAGTATTACAGACAGTATCTCAGTGTGGGACAGTAATACAGGACAGTATCTCAGTGTGACAGTATTACAGGACAGTATCTCAGTGTGGGACCATATTACAGGACAGTATCTCAGTGTGGGACAGAATTACAGGACAGTATCTCAGTGTGGGACTGTATTACAGGCAGTATCTCAGTGTGAGACAGTATTACAGGACAGTATCTCAGTGTGGGACGGTATTACAGGACAGTATCTCAGTTCAGGACTGTATTGCAGGACAGTATCTCAGTGCGGGACTGTATTACAGGCAGTATCTCAGTGTGGGGCAGTATTACAGGACAGTATCTCAGCGTGGGACAGTATTACAGGACAGTAACTCAGTGTGGGACAGTATTACAGACAGTATCTCAGTGTGGGACAGTATTACAGGACAGTATCTCAGCGGGGGACAGTATTACAGGCAGTATCTCAGTGCTGGACAGTATTACAGGCAGTATCTCAGTGTGGGACAGTATTACAGGAAGTATCTAAGTGTGGGACAGTATTACAAGACAGTATCTCAGTGTGAGCAGTATTACAGGACAGTATCTCAGTGCGGGGCAGTATTACACGCAATATCTCAGTGTGGGACGGTATTAAAGGCAGTATCTCAGTGTGGGACAGTATTACAGGAGAGTATCTCAGTGTGGGACAGTATTACAGCCAGTATCTCAGTGTGCGACAGTATTACACGACAGTATCTCAGTGTGGGACAGTATTACAGGCGGTATCTCAGTGCGGGACAGTATTACAGGACAGTATCTCAGTGTGACAGTATTACAGGACATTATCTCAGTGTGGGACTGTATTACAGGGTAGTATCTAAGTGTGGGACATTATTACAGGACAGTATCTCAGTGTGGGACAGTATTACAGGCAGTATCTCAGTATGGAACCGTAATACAGGACAGTATCTCAGTGTGGGACAGAATTACAGGACAGTATCTCAGTGCGGGGCAGTATTACATGACAGTACCTCAGTGCGGGACAGTATTACCGGACAGTATCTCAGTGCGGGACAGTATTACAGGACAGTATCTCAGTGTGACCGTATTACAGACAGTATCTCAGTGTGGGACAGTATTACAGGACAGTATCTCAGTGCGGGGCAGTATTACAGACAGTATCTCAGTGTGGGACAGTATTACAGGACAGTATCTCAGTGTGAGACAGTATTACAGGACAGTATCTCAGTGTGGGACTGTATTACAGGACAGTATCTCAGTGCGGGACAATATTACAGGACAGTATCTCAGTGCAGAACAGTATTACAGGCTGAATCTCAGTGTGGGACAGTATTACAGGCGGTATCTCAGTGTGGGACAGTATTACAGGCGGTATCTCATTGTGGGACAGTATTACAGGACAGTATCTCAGTGTGACAGTATTACAGACGGTATCTCAGTGTGGGACAGTATTACAGGACAGTATCTCAGTGCGGGACAGTATTACAGACAGTATCTCAATGTGGGACAGTAATACAGGACAGTGTCTCAGTGTGACAGTATTACAGGACAGTATCTCAGTGTGGGACTGTATTACAGGACAGTATCTCAGTGCGGGACAGAATTACAGGACAGTATCTCAGTGTGGGACTTTATTACAGGCAGTATCTCAGTGTGAGACAGTATTACAGGACAGTATCTTTGTGTGGGATGGTAATACAGGACAGTATGTCAGTGCGGGACAGTTTTACAGGCAAGTATCTCAGTGTGCGACAGTATTACAGGACAGTATCTCAATGTGGGACAGTATTACAGAACAGTATCTCAGTGCAGGACAGTATTACAGACAGTATCTCAGTGTGGGACAGTATTACATGCAGTATCTCAGTGTGGTTAAGTATTACAGGCGGTATCTCATTGTGGGACAGTATTACAGGACAGTATCTCAGTGTGACAGGATTACAGACAGTATATCAGTGTGGGACAGTATTACAGGACAGTATCTCAGTGCGGGACAGTATTACAGACAGTATCTCAATGTGGGACAGTATTACAGACAGTATCTCAGTGTGGGACAGTATTACAGGACAGTATCTCAGTGCGGGACAGTATTACAGGCAGTATCTCAGTGTGGGACAGTATTACAGGACAATATCTCAGTGTCGGACAGTATTACAGGACAGTATCTAAGTGTGGGACAGTATTACAAGACAGTATCTCAGTGTGGGCAGTATTTCAGGACAGTATCTCAGTGCGGGACAGTATTACAGACCAGTATCTCAGTGTGAGCTGTATTACAGGACAGTATTTCATTGTGGGATAGTATTACAGAACAGTATCTCAGATTGGGACAGTATTTCAGGACATTTTTTCAGCGTGGGACAGTATTACAGGACAGTATCTCAGTGTGGGACAGTACTACAGGCAGTATCACAGTGTGACAGTATTACAGGCAGTATCTCAGTGTGGGACAGTATTACAGGCGGGATCTCAGTGTGGGACAGTATTACAGGCGGTATCTCATTGTGGGACAGTATTACAGGACATTATCTCAGTGTGACAGTATTACAGACAGTATCTCAGTGTGGGACAGTATTACAGGACAGTATCTCAGTGCGGGACAGTATTACAGGACAGTATCTCAGTGCCTGGCAGTATTACAGGCAGTATCTCAGTGTGGGATGGTATTAAAGGCAGTATCTCAGTGTGGGACAGAATTACAGGACAGTAGCTCAGTGTGGGACAGTATTACAAGACAGTATCTCAGTGTGGGATAGTATTACAGAACAGTATCTCATTGTGGGACAGTATTACAGGACATTATCTCAGTGTGGGACAGTACTGCAGGCAGTATCACTGTGTGGGACAGTAGTAAATGACAGTATCTCAGTGCGGGACAGTATTACAGGACAGTATCTCAGTGCAGGACAGTATTACAGGCATTAACTCAGTGTGGGACAGTATTACAGGACAGTAACTCAGTGTGAGACAGTCTTACAGGACAGTATCTCAGTGTGGGACTGTATTACAGGACAGTATCTCTTTGCGGGACAGTATTACAGGACTGTATCTCAGTGTGGGGCTGTATTACAGACAGTATCTCAGTGTGGGACAGTATTACAGGACAGTATCTCAGTGCGGGACAGTATTACAGGCAGTATCTCAGTGTGGGACAGTATTACAGGACAATATCTCAGTGTCGGACAGTATTACAGGACAGTATCTAAGTGTGGGACAGTATTACAAGACAGTATCTCAGAGTGGGCAGTATTACAGGACAGTATCTCAGTGCGGGACAGTATTACAGACCAGTATCTCAGTGTGGGACAGTATTACAGGACAGTATTTCAGTGTGGGATAGTATTACAGAACAGTATCTCAGTGTGGGACAGTATTACAGGACATTATCTCAGTGTGGGACAGTATTACAGGACAGTATCTCAGTGTGGTACAGTACTACAGGCAGTATCACAGTGTGGGACAGTAGTACATGACAGTATCTCAGTGCGGGACAGTATTACAGGACAGTATCTCAGTGCAGGACAGTATTACAGGCAGTAACTCAGTGTGGGACAGTATTACAGGTGGTATCTCAGTGTGGGACAGTATTACAGGCGGTATCTCATTGTGGGACAGTATTACAGGACGGTATCTCAGTGTGACAGTATTACAGACAGTATCTCCGCGTGGTGCAGTATTACAGGACAGTATCTCATTGCGGGACAGTATTACAGACAGTATCTCAGTGTGGGACAGTAATACAGGACAGTATCTCAGTGTGACAGTATTACAGGACAGTATCTCAGTGTGGGACCATATTACAGGACAGTATCTCAGTGCGGGACAGAATTACATGACAGTATCTCAGTGTGGGACTGTATTACAGGCAGTATCTCAGTGTGAGACAGTATTTCAGGACAGTATCTCAGTGTGGGACTGTATTACAGGACAGTATCTCAGTTCAGGACTGTATTGCAGGACAGTATCTCAGTGCGGGACATTATTACAGGCAGTATCTCAGTGTGGGGCAGTATTACAGGACAGTATCTCAGCGTGGGACAGTATTACAGGACAGTAACTCAGTGTGGGACAGTATTACAGACAGTATCTCAGTGTGGGACAGTATTACAGGACAGTATCTCAGCGGGGGACAGTATTACAGGCAGTATCTCAGTGCTGGACAGTATTACAGGCAGTATCTCAGTGTGGGACAGTATTACAGGACAATATCTCAGTGTGGGACAGTATTACAGGACAGTATCTAAGTGTGGGACAGTATTACAAGACAGTATCTCAGTGTGAGCAGTATTACAGGACAGTATCTCAGTGCGGGGCAGTATTACACGCAATATCTCAGTGTGGGACGGTATTAAAGGCAGTATCTCAGTGTGGGACAGTATTACAGGAGGGTATCTCAGTGTGGGACAGTATTACAGCCAGTATCTCAGTGTGCGACAGTATTACACGACAGTATCTCAGTGTGGGACAGTATTACAGGCGGTATCTCAGTGCGGGACAGTATTACAGGACAGTATCTCAGTGTGACAGTATTACAGGACATTATCTCAGTGTGGGACTTTATTACAGGGTAGTATCTAAGTGTGGGACATTATTACAGGACAGTATCTCAGTGTGGGACAGTATTACAGGCAGTATCTCAGTATGGAACCGTAATACAGGACAGTATCTCAGTGTGGGACAGAATTATAGGACAGTATCTCAGTGCAGGGCAGTATTACATGACAGTACCTCAGTGCGGGACAGTATTACAGGACAGTATCTCAGTGCGGGACAGTATTACAGGACAGTATCTCAGTGTGACCGTATTACAGACAGTATCTCAGTGTGGGACAGTATTACAGGACAGTATCTCAGTGCGGGGCAGTATTACAGACAGTATCTCAGTGTGGGACAGTATTACAGGACAGTATCTCAGTGTGAGACAGTATTACAGGACAGTATCTCAGTGTGGGACTGTATTACAGGACAGTATCTCAGTGCGGGACAATATTACAGGACAGTATCTCAGTGCAGAACAGTATTACAGGCTGTATCTCAGTGTGGGACAGTATTACAGGCGGTATCTCAGTGTGGGACAGTATTACAGGCGGTATCTCATTGTGGGACAGTATTACAGGACAGTATCTCAGTGTGACAGTATTACAGACAGTATCTCAGTGTGGGACAGTATTACAGGACAGTATCTCAGTGCGGGACAGTATTACAGACAGTATCTCAATGTGGGACAGTAATACAGGACAGTGTCTCAGTGTGACAGTATTACAGGACAGTATCTCAGTGTGGGACTGTATTACAGGACAGTATCTCAGTGCGGGACAGAATTACAGGACAGTATCTCAGTGTGGGACTGTATTACAGGCAGTATCTCAGTGTGAGACAGTATTACAGGACAGTATCTTAGTGTGGGATGGTATTACAGGACAGTATGTCATTGCGGGACAGTTTTACAGGCACGTATCTCAGTATGGGACAGTATTACAGGACAGTATCTCAATGTGGGACAGTATTACAGAACAGTATCTCAGTGTGGGTCAGTACTCCAGGACATTATCTCAGTGTGGGACTGTATTACAGGATAGTATCTAAGTGTGGGACAGTATTACAGGACAGTATCTCAGTGTGGGACAGTATTACAGGCAGTATCTTAGTATGGAACCGTAATAGAGGACAGTATCTCGGTGTGGGACAGAATTACAGGACAGTATCTCAGTGCGGGACAGTATTACAGGACAGTATCTCAGTGCAGGACAGTATTACAGGACAGTATCTCAGTGTGACAGTATTACAGACAGTATCTCAGTGTGGGACAGTATTACAGGTCAGTATCTCAGTGCGGGACAGTATTACAGACAGTATCTCAGTGTGGGACAGTATTACAGGACAGTAACTCAGTGTGAGACAGTATTACAGGACAGTATCTCAGTGTGGGACTGTATTACAGGACAGTATCTCAGTGCGGGACAGTATTACAGGACAGTATCTCAGTGTGGGACTGTATTACAGGCAGTATCTCAGTGTGGGACAGCATTACAGGACAGAATCTCAGTGTGGGACTGTATTACAGACAGTATCTGAGTGTGGGACAGTATTACAGACAGTATCTCAGTATGGGACAGTATTACAGGACAGTATCTCAGTGCGGGACAGTATTACAGGCAGTATCTCAGTGTGGGACAGTATTACAGGACAATATCTCAGTGTCGGACAGTATTACAGGACAGTATCTAAGTGTGGGACAGTATTACAAGACAGTGTCTCAGTGTGGGCAGTATTACAGGACAGTATCTCAGTGCGGGACAGTATTACAGATCAGTATCTCAGTGTGGGACAGTATTACAGAACAGTATTTCAGTGTGGGATAGTATTACAGAACAGTATCTCAGTGTGGGACAGTATAACAGTGCATTATCTCAGTGCGGGACACTATTACAGGACAGAATCTCAGTGTGGGACAGTACTACAGGCAATATCACAGTGTGGGACAGTATTACAGGACAGTATCTCAGTGCGGGACAGTATTACAGGACAGTATCTCAGTGCAGGACAGTATTACAGGCAGTATCTCAGTGTGGGACAGTATTACATGCAGTATCTCAGTGTGGTTAAGTATTACAGGCGGTATCTCATTGTGGGACAGTATTACAGGACAGTATCTCAGTGTGACAGGATTACAGACAGTATATCAGTGTGGGACAGTATTACAGGACAGTATCTCAGTGCGGGACAGTATTACAGACAGTATCTCAATGTGGGACAGTATTACAGACAGTATCTCAGTGTGGGACAGTATTACAGGACAGTATCTCAGTGCGGGACAGTATTACAGGCAGTATCTCAGTGTGGGACAGTATTACAGGACAATATCTCAGTGTCGGACAGTATTACAGGACAGTATCTAAGTGTGGGACAGTATTACAAGACAGTATCTCAGTGTGGGCAGTATTACAGGACAGTATCTCAGTGCGGGACAGTATTACAGACCAGTATCTCAGTGTGAGCAGTATTACAGGACAGTATTTCATTGTGGGATAGTATTGCAGAACAGTATCTCTGATTGGGACAGTATTTCAGGACATTATTTCAGCGTGGGACAGTATTACAGGACAGTATCTCAGTGTGGGACAGTACTACAGGCAGTATCACAGTGTGACAGTATTACAGGACAGTATCTCAGTGCGGGACAATATTACAGGACAGTATCTCAGTGCAGAACAGTATTACAGGCAGTATCTGAGTGTGGGACAGTATTACAGGCGGTATCTCAGTGTGGGACAGTATTACAGGTGGTATCTCATTGTGGGACAGTATTACAGGACATTATCTCAGTGTGACAGTATTACAGACAGTATCTCAGTGTGGGACAGTATTACAGGACAGTATCTCAGTGCGGGACAGTATTACAGGACAGTATCTCAGTGCGTGGCAATATTACAGGCAGTATCTCAGTGTGGGATGGTATTAAAGGCAGTATCTCAGTGTGGGACAGAATTACAGGACAGTAGCTCAGTGTGGGACAGTATTACAAGACAGTATCTCAGTGCGGGACAGTATTACAGACCAGTATCTCAGTGTGGGGCAGTCTTTCAGTACAGTATTTCAGTGTGGGATAGTATTACAGAACAGTATCTCATTGTGGGACAGTATTACAGGACATTATCTCAGTGTGGGACAGTACTACAGGCAGTATCACTGTGTGGGACAGTAGTAAATGACAGTATCTCAGTGCGGGACAGTATTACAGGACAGTATCTCAGTGCAGGACAGTATTACAGGCATTAACTCAGTGTGGGACAGTATTACACGACAGTAACTCAGTGTGAGACAATCTTACAGGACAGTATCTCAGTGTGGGACTGTATTACAGGACAGTATCTCTGTGCGGGACAGTATTACAGGACTGTATCTCAGTGTGGGGCTGTATTACAGACAGTATCTCAGTGTGGGACAGTATTACAGACAGTATCTCAGTGTGGGACAGTATTACAGGACAGTATCTCAGTGCGGGACAGTATTACAGGCAGTATCTCAGTGTGGGACAGTATTACAGGACAATATCTCAGTGTCGGACAGTATTACAGGACAGTATCTAAGTGTGGGACAGTATTACAAGACAGTATCTCAGAGTGGGCAGTATTACAGGACAGTATCTCAGTGCGGGACAGTATTACAGACCAGTATCTCAGTGTGGGACAGTATTACAGGACAGTATTTCAGTGTGGGATAGTATTACAGAACAGTATCTCAGTGTGGGACAGTATTACAGGACATTATCTCAGTGTGGGACAGTATTACAGGACAGTATCTCAGTGTGGTACAGTAATACAGGCAGTATCAAAGTGTGGGACAGTAGTACATGACAGTATCTCAGTGCGGGACAGTATTACAGGAAAGTATCTCAGTGTGGGACAGTATTACAGGTGGTATCTCAGTGTGGGACAGTATTACAGGCGGTATCTCATTGTGGGACAGTATTACAGGACGGTATCTCAGTGTGACAGTATTACAGACAGTATCTCCGCGTGGGACAGTATTACAGGACAGTATCTCAGTGCGGGACAGTATTACAGACAGTATCTCAGTGTGGGACAGTGATACAGGACAGTATCTCAGTGTGACAGTATTACAGGACAGTATCTCAGTGTGGGACCATATTACAGGACAGTATCTCAGTGCGGGACAGAATTACAGGACAGTATCTCAGTGTGGGACTGTATTACAGGCAGTATCTCAGTGTGAGACAGTATTACAGGACAGTATCTCAGTGTGGGATGGTATTACACGACAGTATCTCAGTACAGGACTGTATTGTAGGACAGTATCTCAGTGCGGGACTGTATTACAGGCAGTATCTCAGTGTGGGGCAGTATTACAGGACAGTATCTCAGCGTGGGACAGTATTACAGGACAGTAACTCAGTGTGGGACTGTATTACAGACAGTACCTCAGTGTGGGACAGTATTACAGGACAGTATCTCAGCGGGGGACAGTATTACAGGCAGTATCTCAGTGCTGGACAGTATTACAAGACAGTATCTCTGTGTGGGCAGTATTACAGGACAGTATCTCAGTGCGGGGCAGTATTACACGCAGTATCTCAGTGTGGGACGGTATTAAAGGCAGTATCTCAGTGTGGGACAGTATTACAGGAGAGTATCTCAGTGTGGGACAGTATTACAGCCAGTATCTCAGTGTGCGACAGTATTACACGACAGTATCTCAGTGTGGGACAGTATTACAGGCGTAATCTCAGTGCGGGACAGTATTACAGGACAGTATCTCAGTGTGACAGTATTACAGGACATTATCTCAGTGTGGGACTGTATTACAGGGTAGTATCTAAGTGTGGGACATTATTACAGGACAGTATCTCATTGTGGGACAGTATTACAGGCAGTATCTCAGTATGGAACCGTAATACAGGACAGTATCTCAGTGTGGGACAGAATTACAGGACAGTATCTCAGTGCGGGGCAGTATGACATGACAGTACCTCAGTGCAGGACAGTATTACAGGACAGTATCTCAGTGTGTGACAATATTACAGGCGGTATGTCATTATGCGACTGTATTACAGGACAGTATCTCAGTGCGGGACAGTATTACAGGACAGTATCTCAGTGTGACCGTATTACAGACAGTATCTCAGTGTGGGACAGTATTACAGGACAGTATCGCAGTGCGGGACTGTATTACAGGACAGTATTTCAGTGTGGGACTGTATTACAGGCAGTATCTCAGCGTGGGATAGTATTACAGGACAGTATCTCAGTGTGGGACAGTATTACAGACAGTATCTCAGTGTGGGACAGTATTACAGACAGTATCTCAATGTGGGACAGTATTACAGGGCAGTATCTCAGTGCGGGACAGTATTACAGGCAGTAGCTCAGTGTGGGACAGTATTACAGGACAATATCTCAGTGTGGGACAGTATTACAGGACAGTATCTAAGTGTGGGACAGTATTACAAGACAGTATCTCAGTGTGGGCAGTATTACAGGACAGTATCTCAGTGCGGGACTGTATTACAGACCAGTATCTCAGTGTGGGACAGTATTGCAGGACAGTATTTCAGTGTGGGGTAGTATTACAGAACAGCATCTCAGTTTAGGACAGTATTTCAAGACATTATTTCAGTGTGGGACAGTATTACAGGACAGTATCTCAGTGTGGGACAGTACTACAGGCAGTATCACAGTGTGACAGTATTACAGGAAAGTATCTCAGTGCGGGACAATATTACAGGACAGTATCTCAGAGCAGAACAGTATTACAGGCTGTATCTCAGTGTGGGACAGTATTACAGGCGGTATCTCAGTGTGGGACAGTATTACAGGCGGTATCTCATTGTGGGACAGTATTACAGGACAGTATCTCAGTGTGACAGTATTACAGACAGTATCTCAGTGTGGGACAGTATTACAGGACAGTATCTCAGTGCGGGACAGTATTACAGACAGTATCTCAATGTGGGACAGTAATACAGGACAGTGTCTCAGTGTGACAGTATTACAGGACAGTATCTCAGTGTGGGACTTTATTACAGGACAGTATCTCAGTGCGGGACAGAATTACAGGACAGTATCTCAGTGTGGGACTGTATTACAGGCAGTATCTCAGTGTGAGACTGTATTACAGGACAGTATCTTAGTGTGGGATGGTATTACAGGACAGTATGTCAGTGCGGGACAGTTTTACAGACAAGTATCTCAGTGTGGGACAGTATTACAGGACAGTATCTCAGTGTGGGACAGTACTCCAGGACATTATCTCAGTGTGGGACTGTATTACAGGATAGTATCTAAGTGTGGGACAGTATTACAGGACAGTATCTCAGTGTGGGACAGTATTACAGGCAGTATCTTAGTATGGAACCGTAATAGAGGACAGTATCTCGGTGTGGGACAGAATTACAGGACAGTATCTCAGTGCGGGACAGTATTACAGGACAGTATCTCAGTGCAGGACAGTATTACAGGACAGTATCTCAGTGTGACAGTATTACAGACAGTATCTCAGTGTGGGACAGTATTACAGGTCAGTATCTCAGTGCGGGACAGTATTACAGACAGTATCTCAGTGTGACAGTATTACAGACAGTATCTCAGTGTGGGACTGTATTACAGGACAGTATCTCAGTGTGGGACTGTATTACAGGCAGTAACTCAGTGTGGGACAGTATTACAGGACATTATCTCAGTGTGGGACTGTATTACAGACAGTATCTCAGTGTGAGACAGTATTACAGACAGTGTCTCAGTATGGGACAGTATTACAGGACAGTATCTCAGTGCGGGACAGTATTACAGGCAGTATCTCAGTGTGGGACAGTATTACAGGACAATATCTCAGTGTCAGACAGTATTACAGGACAGTATCTAAGTGTGGGACAGTATTACAAGACAGTATCTCAGTGTGGGCAGTATTACAGGACAGTATCTCAGTGCGGGACAGTATTACAGACCAGTATCTCAGTGTGGGACAGTATTACAGAACAGTATTTCAGTGTGGGATAGTATTACAGAACAGTATCTCAGTGTGGGACAGTATTACAGTGCATTATCTCAGTGTGGGACAGTATTACAGGACAGAATCTCAGTGTGGGACAGTACTACAGGCAATATCACAGTGTGGGACAGTATTACAGGACAGTATCTCAGTGCGGGACAGTATTACAGGACAGTATCTCAGTGCAGGACAGTATTACAGGCAGTATCTCAGTGTGGGACAGTATTACAGGCAGTATCTCAGTGTGGTTAAGTATTACAGGCGGTATCTCATTGTGGGACAGTATTACAGGACAGTATCTCAGTGTGGGACAGTATTACAGTGCATTATCTCAGTGTGGGACAGTATTACAGGACAGAATCTCAGTGTGGGACAGTACTACAGGCAATATCACAGTGTGGGACAGTATTACAGGACAGTATCTCAGTGCGGGACAGTATTACAGGACAGTATCTCAGTGCAGGACAGTATTACAGGCAGTATCTCAGTGTGGGACAGTATTACAGGCAGTATCTCAGTGTGGTTAAGTATTACAGGCGGTATCTCATTGTGGGACAGTATTACAGGACAGTATCTCAGTGTGACAGGATTACAGACAGTATATCAGTGTGGGACAGTATTACAGGACAGTATCTCAGTGCGGGACAGTATTACAGACAGTATCTCAATGTGGGACAGTATTACAGACAGTATCTCAGTGTGGGACAGTATTACAGGACAGTATCTCAGTGCGGGACAGTATTACAGGCAGTATCTCAGTGTGGGACAGTATTACAGGACAATATCTCAGTGTCGGACAGTATTACAGGACAGTATCTAAGTGTGGGACAGTATTACAAGACAGTATCTCAGTGTGGGCAGTATTACAGGACAGTATCTCAGTGCGGGACAGTATTACAGACCAGTATCTCAGTGTGAGCAGTATTACAGGACAGTATTTCATTGTGGGATAGTATTACAGAACAGTATCTCAGATTGGGACAGTATTTCAGGACATTATTTCAGCGTGGGACAGTATTACAGGACAGTATCTCAGTGTGGGACAGTACTACAGGCAGTATCAAAGTGTGACAGTATTACAGGACAGTATCTCAGTGCGGGACAATATTACAGGACAGTATCTCAGTGCAGAACAGTATTACAGGCAGTATCTCAGTGTGGGACAGTATTACAGGCGGTATCTCAGTGTGGGACAGTATTACAGGCGTTATCTCATTGTGGGACAGTATTACAGGACATTATCTCAGTGTGACAGTATTACAGACAGTATCTCAGTGTGGGACAGTATTACAGGACAGTATCTCAGTGCGGGACAGTATTACAGACAGTATCTCAATGTGGGACAGTAATACAGGACAGTATCTCAGTGTGACAGTATTACAGGACAGTATCTCAATGTGGGACTGTATTACAGGCAGTATCTCAGTGTGAGACAGTATTACAGGACAGTATCTTAGTGTGGGATGGTATTACAGGACAGTATGTCAGTGCGGGACAGTTTTACAGACAAGTATCTCAGTATGGGACAGTATTACAGGACAGTATCTCAGTGTGGGACAGTACTACAGGCAGTATCACAGTGTGACAGTATTACAGGACAGTATCTCAGTGCGGGACAATATTACAGGACAGTATCTCAGTGAAGAACAGTATTACAGGCTGTATCTCAGTGTGGGACAGTATTACAGGCGGTATCTCAGTGTGGGACAGTATTACAGGCGGTATCTCATTGTGGGACAGTATTACAGGACAGTATCTCAGTGTGACAGTATTACAGACAGTATCTCAGTGTGGGACAGTATTACAGGACAGTATCTCAGTGCGGGACAGTATTACAGACAGTATCTCAATGTGGGACAGTAATACAGGACAGTGTCTCAGTGTGACAGTATTACAGGACAGTATCTCAGTGTGGGACTGTATTACAGGACAGTATCTCAGTGCGGGACAGAATTACAGGACAGTATCTCAGTGTGGGACTGTATTACAGGCAGTATCTCAGTGTGAGACAGTATTACAAGACAGTATCTTAGTGTGGGATGGTATTACAGGACAGTATGTCAGTGCGGGACAGTTTTACAGACAAGTATCTCAGTGTGGGACAGTATTACAGGACAGTATCTCAATGTGGGACAGTATTACAGAACAGTATCTCAGTGTGGGACAGTACTCCAGGACATTATCTCAGTGTGGGACTGTATTACAGGATAGTATCTAAGTGTGGGACAGTATTACAGGACAGTATCTCAGTGTGGGACAGTATTACAGGCAGTATCTTAGTATGGAACCGTAATAGAGGACAGTATCTCGGTGTGGGACAGAATTACAGGACAGTATCTCAGTGCGGGACAGTATTACAGGACAGTATCTCAGTGCGGGACAATATTACAGGACAGTATCTCAGTGCAGAACAGTATTACAGGCAGTATCTCAGTGTGGGACAGTATTACAGGCGGTATCTCAGTGTGGGACAGTATTACAGGCGTTATCTCATTGTGGGACAGTATTACAGGACATTATCTCAGTGTGACAGTATTACAGACAGTATCTCAGTGTGGGACAGTATTGGAGGACAGTATCTCAGTGCGGGACAGTATTACAGACAGTATCTCAATGTGGGACAGTAATACAGGACAGTATCTCAGTGTGACAGTATTACAGGACAGTATCTCAGTGTGGGACTGTATTACAGGCAGTATCTCAGTGTGAGACAGTATTACAGGACAGTATCTTAGTGTGGGATGGTATTACAGGACAGTATGTCAGTGCGGGACAGTTTTACAGACAAGTATCTCAGTGTGGGACAGTATTACAGGACAGTATCTCAGTGTGGGACAGTACTACAGGCAGTATCACAGTGTGACAGTATTACAGGACAGTATTTCAGTGCGGGACAATATTACAGGACAGTATCTCAGTGAAGAACAGTATTACAGGCTGTATCTCAGTGTGGGACAGTATTACAGGCGGTATCTCAGTGTGGGACAGTATTACAGGCGGTATCTCATTGTGGGACAGTATTACAGGACAGTATCTCAGTGTGACAGTATTACAGACAGTATCTCAGTGTGGGACAGTATTACAGGACAGTATCTCAGTGCGGGACAGTATTACAGACAGTATCTCAATGTGGGACAGTAATACAGGACAGTGTCTCAGTGTGACAGTATTACAGGACAGTATCTCAGTGTGGGACTGTATTACAGGACAGTATCTCAGTGCGGGACAGAATTACAGGACAGTATCTCAGTGTGGGACTGTATTACAGGCAGTATCTCAGTGTGAGACAGTATTACAGGACAGTATCTTAGTGTGGGATGGTATTACAGGACAGTATGTCAGTGCGGGACAGTTTTACAGACAAGTATCTCAGTGTGGGACAGTATTACAGGACAGTATCTCAATGTGGGACAGTATTACAGAACAGTATCTCAGTGTGGGACAGTACTCCAGGACATTATCTCAGTGTGGGACTGTATTACAGGATAGTATCTAAGTGTGGGACAGTATTACAGGACAGTATCTCAGTGTGGGACAGTATTACAGGCAGTATCTTAGTATGGAACCGTAATAGAGGACAGTATCTCGGTGTGGGACAGAATTACAGGACAGTATCTCAGTGCGGGACAGTATTACAGGACAGTATCTCAGTGCAGGACAGTATTACAGGACAGTATCTCAGTGTGACAGTATTACAGACAGTATCTCAGTGTGGGACAGTATTACAGGTCAGTATCTCAGTGCGGGACAGTATTACAGACAGTATCTCAGTGTGGGACAGTATTACAGGACAGTAACTCAGTGTGAGACAGTATTACAGGACAGTATCTCAGTGTGGGTCTGTATTACAGGACAGTATCTCAGTGCGGGACAGTATTACAGGACAGTATCTCAGTGTGGGACTGTATTACAGGCAGTAACTCAGTGTGGGACAGTATTACAGGACAGTATCTCAGTGTGGGACTGTATTACAGACAGTATCTCAGTGTGGGACAGTATTACAGACAGTGTCTCAGTATGGGACAGTATTACAGGACAGTATCTCAGTGCGGGACAGTATTACAGGCAGTATCTCAGTGTGGGACAGTATTACAGGACAATATCTTAGTGTCGGACAGTATTACAGGACAGTATCTAAGTGTGGGACAGTATTACAAGACAGTATCTCAGTGTGGGCAGGTATTACAGAACAGTATCTCAGTGTGGGACAGTATTACAGTGCATTATCTCAGTGTGGGACAGTATTACAGGACAGAATCTCAGTGTGGGACAGTACTACAGGCAATATCACAGTGTGGGACAGTATTACAGGACAGTATCTCAGTGCGGGACAGTATTACAGGACAGTATCTCAGTGCAGGACAGTATTACAGGCAGTATCTCAGTGTGGGACAGTATTACATGCAGTATCTCAGTGTGGTTAAGTATTACAGGCGGTATCTCATTGTGGGACAGTATTACAGGACAGTATCTCAGTGTGGGACAGTATTACAGTGCATTATCTCAGTGTGGGACAGTATTACAGGACAGAATCTCAGTGTGGGACAGTACTACAGGCAATATCACAGTGTGGGACAGTATTACAGGACAGTATCTCAGTGCGGGACAGTATTACAGGACAGTATCTCAGTGCAGGACAGTATTACAGGCAGTATCTCAGTGTGGGACAGTATTACAGGCAGTATCTCAGTGTGGTTAAGTATTACAGGCGGTATCTCATTGTGGGACAGTATTACAGGACAGTATCTCAGTGTGACAGGATTACAGACAGTATATCAGTGTGGGACAGTATTACAGGACAGTATCTCAGTGCGGGACAGTATTACAGACAGTATCTCAATGTGGGACAGTATTACAGACAGTATCTCAGTGTGGGACAGTATTACAGGACAGTATCTCAGTGCGGGACAGTATTACAGGCAGTATCTCAGTGTGGGACAGTATTACAGGACAATATCTCAGTGTCGGACAGTATTACAGGACAGTATCTAAGTGTGGGACAGTATTACAAGACAGTATCTCAGTGTGGGCAGTATTACAGGACAGTATCTCAGTGCGGGACAGTATTACAGACCAGTATCTCAGTGTGAGCAGTATTACAGGACAGTATTTCATTGTGGGATAGTATTACAGAACAGTATCTCAGATTGGGACAGTATTTCAGGACATTATTTCAGCGTGGGACAGTATTACAGGACAGTATCTCAGTGTGGGACAGTACTACAGGCAGTATCAAAGTGTGACAGTATTACAGGACAGTATCTCAGTGCGGGACAATATTACAGGACAGTATCTCAGTGCAGAACAGTATTACAGGCAGTATCTCAGTGTGGGACAGTATTACAGGCGGTATCTCAGTGTGGGACAGTATTACAGGCGTTATCTCATTGTGGGACAGTATTACAGGACATTATCTCAGTGTGACAGTATTACAGACAGTATCTCAGTGTGGGACAGTATTACAGGACAGTATCTCAGTGCGGGACAGTATTACAGACAGTATCTCAATGTGGGACAGTAATACAGGACAGTATCTCAGTGTGACAGTATTACAGGACAGTATCTCAGTGTGGGACTGTATTACAGGCAGTATCTCAGTGTGAGACAGTATTACAGGACAGTATCTTAGTGTGGGATGGTATTACAGGACAGTATGTCAGTGCGGGACAGTTTTACAGACAAGTATCTCAGTATGGGACAGTATTACAGGACAGTATCTCAGTGTGGGACAGTACTACAGGCAGTATCACAGTGTGACAGTATTACAGGACAGTATCTCAGTGCGGGACAATATTACAGGACAGTATCTCAGTGAAGAACAGTATTACAGGCTGTATCTCAGTGTGGGACAGTATTACAGGCGGTATCTCAGTGTGGGACAGTATTACAGGCGGTATCTCATTGTGGGACAGTATTACAGGACAGTATCTCAGTGTGACAGTATTACAGACAGTATCTCAGTGTGGGACAGTATTACAGGACAGTATCTCAGTGCGGGACAGTATTACAGACAGTATCTCAATGTGGGACAGTAATACAGGACAGTGTCTCAGTGTGACAGTATTACAGGACAGTATCTCAGTGTGGGACTGTATTACAGGACAGTATCTCAGTGCGGGACAGAATTACAGGACAGTATCTCAGTGTGGGACTGTATTACAGGCAGTATCTCAGTGTGAGACAGTATTACAAGACAGTATCTTAGTGTGGGATGGTATTACAGGACAGTATGTCAGTGCGGGACAGTTTTACAGACAAGTATCTCAGTGTGGGACAGTATTACAGGACAGTATCTCAATGGGGGACAGTATTACAGAACAGTATCTCAGTGTGGGACAGTACTCCAGGACATTATCTCAGTGTGGGACTGTATTACAGGATAGTATCTAAGTGTGGGACAGTATTACAGGACAGTATCTCAGTGTGGGACAGTATTACAGGCAGTATCTTAGTATGGAACCGTAATAGAGGACAGTATCTCGGTGTGGGACAGAATTACAGGACAGTATCTCAGTGCGGGACAGTATTACAGGACAGTATCTCAGTGCGGGACAATATTACAGGACAGTATCTCAGTGCAGAACAGTATTACAGGCAGTATCTCAGTGTGGGACAGTATTACAGGCGGTATCTCAGTGTGGGACAGTATTACAGGCGTTATCTCATTGTGGGACAGTATTACAGGACATTATCTCAGTGTGACAGTATTACAGACAGTATCTCAGTGTGGGACAGTATTGGAGGACAGTATCTCAGTGCGGGACAGTATTACAGACAGTATCTCAATGTGGGACAGTAATACAGGACAGTATCTCAGTGTGACAGTATTACAGGACAGTATCTCAGTGTGGGACTGTATTACAGGCAGTATCTCAGTGTGAGACAGTATTACAGGACAGTATCTTAGTGTGGGATGGTATTACAGGACAGTATGTCAGTGCGGGACAGTTTTACAGACAAGTATCTCAGTGTGGGACAGTATTACAGGACAGTATCTCAGTGTGGGACAGTACTACAGGCAGTATCACAGTGTGACAGTATTACAGGACAGTATTTCAGTGCGGGACAATATTACAGGACAGTATCTCAGTGAAGAACAGTATTACAGGCTGTATCTCAGTGTGGGACAGTATTACAGGCGGTATCTCAGTGTGGGACAGTATTACAGGCGGTATCTCATTGTGGGACAGTATTACAGGACAGTATCTCAGTGTGACAGTATTACAGACAGTATCTCAGTGTGGGACAGTATTACAGGACAGTATCTCAGTGCGGGACAGTATTACAGACAGTATCTCAATGTGGGACAGTAATACAGGACAGTGTCTCAGTGTGACAGTATTACAGGACAGTATCTCAGTGTGGGACTGTATTACAGGACAGTATCTCAGTGCGGGACAGAATTACAGGACAGTATCTCAGTGTGGGACTGTATTACAGGCAGTATCTCAGTGTGAGACAGTATTACAGGACAGTATCTTAGTGTGGGATGGTATTACAGGACAGTATGTCAGTGCGGGACAGTTTTACAGACAAGTATCTCAGTGTGGGACAGTATTACAGGACAGTATCTCAATGTGGGACAGTATTACAGAACAGTATCTCAGTGTGGGACAGTACTCCAGGACATTATCTCAGTGTGGGACTGTATTACAGGATAGTATCTAAGTGTGGGACAGTATTACAGGACAGTATCTCAGTGTGGGACAGTATTACAGGCAGTATCTTAGTATGGAACCGTAATAGAGGACAGTATCTCGGTGTGGGACAGAATTACAGGACAGTATCTCAGTGCGGGACAGTATTACAGGACAGTATCTCAGTGCAGGACAGTATTACAGGACAGTATCTCAGTGTGACAGTATTACAGACAGTATCTCAGTGTGGGACAGTATTACAGGTCAGTATCTCAGTGCGGGACAGTATTACAGACAGTATCTCAGTGTGGGACAGTATTACAGGACAGTAACTCAGTGTGAGACAGTATTACAGGACAGTATCTCAGTGTGGGTCTGTATTACAGGACAGTATCTCAGTGCGGGACAGTATTACAGGACAGTATCTCAGTGTGGGACTGTATTACAGGCAGTAACTCAGTGTGGGACAGTATTACAGGACAGTATCTCAGTGTGGGACTGTATTACAGACAGTATCTCAGTGTGGGACAGTATTACAGACAGTGTCTCAGTATGGGACAGTATTACAGGACAGTATCTCAGTGCGGGACAGTATTACAGGCAGTATCTCAGTGTGGGACAGTATTACAGGACAATATCTCAGTGTCGGACAGTATTACAGGACAGTATCTAAGTGTGGGACAGTATTACAAGACAGTATCTCAGTGTGGGCAGGTATTACAGAACAGTATCTCAGTGTGGGACAGTATTACAGTGCATTATCTCAGTGTGGGACAGTATTACAGGACAGAATCTCAGTGTGGGACAGTACTACAGGCAATATCACAGTGTGGGACAGTATTACAGGACAGTATCTCAGTGCGGGACAGTATTACAGGACAGTATCTCAGTGCAGGACAGTATTACAGGCAGTATCTCAGTGTGGGACAGTATTACATGCAGTATCTCAGTGTGGTTAAGTATTACAGGCGGTATCTCATTGTGGGACAGTATTACAGGACAGTATCTCAGTGTGACAGGATTACAGACAGTATATCAGTGTGGGACAGTATTACAGGACAGTATCTCAGTGCGGGACAGTATTACAGACAGTATCTCAATGTGGGACAGTATTACAGACAGTATCTCAGTGTGGGACAGTATTACAGGACAGTATCTCAGTGCGGGACAGTATTACAGGCAGTATCTCAGTGTGGGACAGTATTACAGGACAATATCTCAGTGTCGGACAGTATTACAGGACAGTATCTAAGTGTGGGACAGTATTACAAGACAGTATCTCAGTGTGGGCAGTATTACAGGACAGTATCTCAGTGCGGGACAGTATTACAGACCAGTATCTCAGTGTGAGCAGTATTACAGGACAGTATTTCATTGTGGGATAGTATTACAGAACAGTATCTCAGATTGGGACAGTATTTCAGGACATTATTTCAGCGTGGGACAGTATTACAGGACAGTATCTCAGTGTGGGACAGTACTACAGGACAATATCTCAGTGTCGACCCTCTCACTGGTCTAGCTCAGGACGACACCGAATATTACCATGACCTGGTGGACGACACCGAATATTACGATGTCCTGTCCTGCCCAGCTTGTAACTTCGACTCCCAAAGTGCAGAAATCATGGAGGAGCACCAAAAGTCTACGGAACATCGGGAGAAGCTGGCTCTACGACGGAAACAGGAGGAAGAGAAGGAGGAACTGCACATGCAGCTGGCAGCTGTGGCAGCTGACAATGGAGCCCAGAGAGTCTCCAAGAAGCAGAAAAGGAAAAGTAAAAACAGAAGATGACCCATCTGAACCATTATCACCTCTACCAGATCACACACGTGGTCCCTCCGAACGGAGCCAAATCAGTTCGGAAGTTCAAGCTGTTAAATCCATGAAAGGACTATTGAATGAGTAACGTGAACCGACTACACCACAGAGATTGAATCTGTGAACTGTTTTCCGCAGAGACTGAATCTGTGATATGTTACGTTAAACATGAAGTTATATATGTATATATGTTATTACGTTATGTTAAATGGGGGGATGACTATAAAGCTAAGAAGGGAGGAGTGTTGTGTATGTAACCTGTTCCACCTTAAGAGAGCTTAAGCCTGTTCCACCTTAAGAGATGTACTACTTTCTCAGGCTGCTGTAGACGTAATACCGGGGGTGAACACACCGGTATATAAGCACTGTGCAGTAACCTTGTATTCAGTGTAGTCCCTACCTCCAACCAGTAAAGACCTGTTTTATTGTTACTGATTAAGTCTGAGTATTAATTACTTGAACAACTCACAGACTTAACATCAATCTTTCTGTGAGTTGCAAGTACACATGAATTTTGAACAGCTTCAACTGTCAGAGTGATGACTGTGAGAGGCTCTGTGAATTCAAGCAGATCTCTTCTCAGAGAGGGACAAGCCTTCAATAGAACAGATTGTTTGGAATTTTAAACACACAAAATGCTGCTGTACAGGTATGTATTATCATTTTGTTGTAATTTCTGCCATTATTTCAATTACTTGTTTCTCAGCTAGTGAATTCAAGATGGTACCCGAAAGGATTCATGGCATTCTGGAATTTTGACCAATGTTTTGGGATGAAATTCAGCAACTTATCATTGGGTATAATACTGTAATGGTTATTGTACTGGAGTTACAATACAGAGGTGATTCAAAGCCTACCATGGCAAGTTGTTCAATAAAATCGAGTAATTTGTAGGCTGGGGCCAGAAAAAATAACCATGAAAGCTGCCAGACTGTCATAAATGTTCTTCAGGGAAAAGAAAAACTGCCACCTTTATCCAGTCTGGCATAAATGAGACTACTCCAAACTACGCGGTTCACTCTTAAAACTCTCTGAATTAGTCATCAATGGCCTGAAATTATGTAGCACCGTTACCCTTACAAGGGCTGCAGTGGTTCAAGAAAGCAGCCCACCATCTGTTCAGGGCAACTACAGGTGGGCAATAAATGTGGTCTTGCCAGTGTTGTCCACATTCCAAGGCAAAAATAAAATGGCCCTTTTTGTGTGAAAACTGTAAAATAATGGCTTTGAAATGATGTGTTCCTTTACACAAGATGATGGCGGTAACCAAACAGACTGGCGATAAGATATAACCAGTTGAGCAGTAGTGGGCAACGTGGTTTAACAGCAGCTATGTGGGTGGTTCTGCGTGGGTAGTATTCGGGGTGGTTCTGAGATATGCAAATACTGCAGAAGGAACATGGGGTTTGGTAGGACATAAAGGTATAATGTGAGATTAGGCGCGAGAAGGAAGGAGATTGTGAGAGGAGGGAATTTAAAATTCTCATCCTCGTGTTTAATTCCATTCATTGCCTTGGCCCTCCTCATCTCTAGCCCTACAATCTTCTCAGAACTCTCCATTCCTCTGTCTGACCTCTGGTGCATCTCCCATCCCTTCGTCTCACCATCGGCACCAGCACATCAGCTGTCTAGGTCTTGCACTGCAAAATTCCCGAAATCCCTCCGCCTTTCCACCTCCTTCGCCCCTTAAAGCCATCTCTTTGACCAAGCTTTTGGTCACACCTCCCAATATTTCCCTCTTGGGGCTTGCATTGATTTTTGCCAAGTACGCTTCTGTGAAACACCTTGGACACTTTTCTATGCTAACAGTGCTATAAATTCGAGTTGTTGTTTAGTAACTTGAGGCTGAATGCAAATTAGCAATCTGCTTTATTTTGTAATGGTTAAATGAACGAACAGACAAACATTTGTAGTAATTTCCGTTGCACCAACTTAATTCGGGATCACTCCTCCTATCAAAGAAAACCATAAAATACACCACCGTGTCCCTGCTAGCGGGCTAAATACTCATTTTGTCCAGGCAGCCTATTCTGAACCTGACTAGTTCTATCGCAATGCAGCCTTGGTCTTTGCCTGCCTCTCTCAGTAGATGCTCCCAAATGAACACGCATATCTGTCCATTGTTCTCTAGCTTGAAAGAAGTCAGAAATTTGACCGCCGACTCTGTCCCTGCCTGGGGACTGCTTGAGCTGCCAATTAAATTGTTTACTATCTTCCCGAGATCAACGTTCCCTGGCAACTAACCCCTTATGAGCTCAAATTAACAGGGTAATCCCAATTATTTAATTAATTGTTGTTTAATTAATTTCCTTCATCTGAAAAATTTCCTTCATCTGAAAACTTGAGGTCATCCAAAACTCTGCTGCCCATGTCCTAACTCGCACCAAGTCCCGTTCACCCATCACCCCTATTCTCGCTGACTTACACTGGCTCCCAGTTAAGCAACACCTTGATTTTAAAATTCTCATCCTTATTTTCAAATCCCTCCATGGCCTCGCCCCTCCCTAACTCTAATCTCCTCCAGCTCCACAACCACCCCACCACCTCAACCAAGATATCTGCACCCCTCCAATTCTGGCCTCTTGAGCATCCCCGATTTTAATCCCTCCACCACTGGTGGCCGTGCCTTCAGACGCCAAGGCCCTAAGCTCTGGAATTCCCTCCCTAAACTGCTCTGCCTCTCTACCCTCCTCTGTATCTAGTTGTTGAATTAATCTAGATAGATTTATCTGGCTTCTAAAACACATCTTCCAACAACAATGATTGTGTCAATTCAAATGTTTAATTAAGAGACTGTCACAGAAAACTCAAAACTTGCCGTTGACCGCTTTAATTAGAAGAAGGTGAGGGGGTCAGAAAACGGGGAGGTGGGGCGGGGAGGAGGAGAGGAACTGCAAGAGGAAGAAGGCAGTGATGCTGAAGACACAGCACCATCACTCGATTTCACACTTGCAGCCACCAGCTCAGATACTGACACTGCGTGGACTTGAGGGTAGCACAGAGCCGGGATCTGCACGTGGTGAGTCACTGGGCATGAATGGGCTGGAGCCTGGGTAGGGGGAAGGGTAGCCAGCTAATCGGAGGGTGAGGTCGCACACAAGTTCTGCTGCACAGGACTCAGTTGAGGACTTTGATGGGTGGCCTACAGAAGAATGCTGATTGGTATGCACAATGAGATGCTTGGTGCATTGGCAGGCCTGCCTGAAAGCCTGAATGCAATGTCAAGGAGCATGGAGGACTCCAACACCAACCACAAAGTGACGTTTGTGCAGTCAATGGCACCTTGTACCATGGGGAAGCCTGCTATCCTGTCGAAGCCATGTGCTCACTCTGCCTGATTCTCTCTGGCAAGAGAGAATGAAATGTATTCAGCTCTCTTTCCATACAGAGCATCAATGACGTCACTTATGCAACAGTGCACTGCAAACTGGGTGATGTTGGCAATGTTGCCTGCTCCAGCCTGAAAGGAGGCCGATGCATAAAAATTCATGGCCCGCTGACCTTCTCAGCCACTGGCAATGTCGTCCTCGCCCTGCTCTGAGGTTACAGTTCTGCCGGCAACAGGTGGCAGATTTCAGTGAGCACCTCCTGAGGGCGTTAATGTCAAAAATGGCAGCGCTGGCATCAAATCAGCATTGCAGGCTGATTGATGTCACGATCTGCGTACTCTGCATATTTCTGGTGCACGCTCCCAGCACCTGCGCTAACGACCTACTCAAAATGGTGTCCGGCATGGCCCATACTGAAAGTGAGCGCTCGCTTCTCAGACGCCATTTTGGACCTGAATTAGCACACATAGCGCCGAAAAACCAGGCACTATGGAGCCGAATTTAGCGGCAGTAGTGTCAAGTGTAAGCAGCATGAAAGAGTGGCAGTGCAATGTACCACAATGTTGTTAGACTGAAAATGTAAATGTGTGTGTGAGAGTGTTAATTAGAAAGAGAAAAGTAAGAGCAGATGCCCAAACACCCTGCTGATCGTGGCCTCCAGCTTGACTATCTCCAATACGGTGAGCTCTCTCTCTTCTGTTTTTTGTCCTCTCCTTTCAATTGTGTGCCAACTTATCCTGCTGTATGATTGTATGTGGATTAGACTGTGCCCTGTTGAAGGGTTTCAAGCTGTATGAGGCAGCTTAGCATAGAGTTCATGACAGTAGGAAGAAGCAGCTAGTGTGGCCAAGAGGGGGAAGTAATTGTGAGGGCAGTAGCAGGGTTTGAGAGTGAGTGCAAGCAGAAGGAGGTGCAATGAAATGTCCTGCTCTGATTTGAGAAGAGGCTTGGGAAGCAAAGAATTGATAATGCTAGGGCTAAAGTAGGGTGGTACAGGGGTGTGCAGAGTGTAAATGAGACATGAAGGCGATTCTTACCTTGGCAGTCCTGGTGAGGTCATTACATTTTTTCATGCACTGCAGACAGGTCCTGGGAACAATTCTTGGAGGATTTACATGTTCTGGCACTTTTTTCCATTGCTGCCGAGAGATTTGCCTGGGCACTTGTCGCCCATTGGAGGGGAAGAAGACTTCCTTCCTGCTGCTGACTTGGTCTGTGAGCACCTCCACTGAATCAGAAAATCTTGTGGCCGTGGTTGAAACCTGCTGCTCCTCAACAATGCTGTCCGCTATTCACCATCGAAAAGTGCACCTTCCCCTGCTTTTAAGTGGCGGCTAACATGCAAATTTCCTGCTTTCCCAATTGGTGAGCTGCCTATAGGGAGCGTGATTAGCGTTAGCAGCTCAACTGCATTTAAATTAGGCCTGGCCACGAAAACTTCACCGGCCCCCTCCCCACCTCCTGCCTAATCCATCAGGTGGGCAGGACACACACCCTGCCCACTGCCCACCCAGTGGGCTGGATTTTAACTCAGGTGCGGGATGGTGTCGTGTTATCCGCATTTCGTGTTATCCACCTGAATCTAAATGGATGTGGGAGATTGATGCAATTTTAACTTAATTGTCCAATTGATTTCCAACGTGTGGGAACCCTTGGCAAATGGGTTTTTCCTGACTGAAAGTCGCCTCCGATGACGTCATCATTGCTGCTGCATTTAAGGTCTACAGCAAGCCTTGCTTCTTCTGCACACTGCCAAGCTTTTTGCCTGTGGAGTATGAGAGACCTGCAGGAAAGATGACTAGCGGGAGACCCAGATCAGCTCCTCGTGTTGACGAGGTGGCCCTGCAGGCATTAGTAGATGGGGCTACAGCCAACAGGGAGGTGCTCTTTCCTACTACAGGGAGGAAGAGGCCTCCCAAGCAGACCAAGGCAGTGTGCATGCAGGTGGCTGAGGAGGTCAACTCCTTGGGAGTTACCCGCAGAACCTGGATATAGTGCTACAAGAGATTTCATGACCTTCTCCGCACTGGAAAAGTGAGTATGATTTTCCCATCACCCTCAATCTGATCCCCATTGCCTTTCCTCACTAGCACTCAGCTTCAGCAATCTCTTCCTCCACATCCCACTTGACACTGACATCCATGCACCCTTACCCATTCCCTTTCTCTCTATGGTCACATTCCCATAACTATTCGACTATGCAGCCCTCAAATTCCCTAACACTGTGATGCTATGCAAACAACTGACAACACACAGGGAGGGCCCTTGGTCTTGCCACCTCACTCCATCTTTGTCTCCTTCTAAGTATCGATGCTATGGAATCTCTACACTCACATCTTCATTCTCACTCAACCTCCACTTGTCTCCCTCATTGCAGGAAAAGAGAGCTCACAATAAAAGAGGGCGAGGACAGGAGGAGGGACAGCCTCATTAGCCCACCTGACCCCCTGGGGGGAGGTGGTCCTGGAAATCATGGGAGTAGAGGAGGATGCGCAAGTGGGGGACGGACAGACGGGTGCAACACAGCAAGCTGGTGACAGAAAAGTTTCCCATCTCTCTCATTGGCATTGCATGAGTCGCTGATAATGATTTTGAAGCTCTATCAGATGGACTTATGAGCAACTGCTATATGCAATGTACATGTAACCTTGGCATCACATCTCTGACTCTTTCCTTTACTCCCCCACAGGACCATCACAAGCATCCGTCCCCACTAGCCAGGAAGAGCAGGCTGAGCAGCCAGACTCCTCAGAGGAAGCTGCAACCTCTGAGGGCGCAGCGTCAGCAGAATTCAGTGCACCCAGCACCAGCGCAGACACTCACACCTCGGTGGGACCTTCGGGACATAGAGTAGTGTTGTCACCTGGTGTATCACAGCTCACAAGTGAGCATCAGCAGATTGTGGAGACAGGGACAGCAGTGGAGAGTCCTAGTCGGAGGGCACAGGACTCTACCAGCTCGGCTCAGTTGCATGTCGACCCTCTGCTTCTGGGTCCATCCATAAGATCAGCGGTGCTGGAACTCCAGGAACAGTTGCAGGAGTCTCTGGCAGGTTTTGTCTCCAGGGTCGCTGCAAGTGTGGAGCGAATGGAGGAGTCCATAGCGACCATGAGCAGAGACTTTGTGGAGTCATTGGCGCATGAACGCATCATGACGGAAAGGATGGCAACCTCCCTCGAACGGATGGCAACTGTAGACGAGAGGATGGCTTCGGCCATGGAGGAGATAAGTCGCCAGAGTGCTGAAAACATGCTGAGTGTTCATAATAGAATAACATCTCTGGAGGAGTGATGGTCATCTATTGAACTGAGAAACCAGACTGTTATGTATTGTGTGTTCTCCTCCAACCTGTGGTGGCGCTGTCACAGTAGATAAATGGTTGGGTGTTCTCTTGGTTAAGTTTAGCACTCTTTGTTTGGAACTCTCCAGAAATTTCCTTTCCTTCCTGAATAAAGCATTTCATGTTTGAATCTCTGGGTTCTGAGTTCTAATTGTTTCTAGGTAGAAAGGTACTGACAGAACAAAGTGGCGATGAGGATGGGATGAATCTGCGTTGTTTTCGACTACAAAACAGTCGGAACAGAGATTGCAGCATCACATTAACATTACGGGTGCAGTGAGTAAACAGAAATTTTAATTTGAAACGTGAGATGGCTACTATATTAGGAAACATCGGTGATTTTGATGAAAATGTGGAGCAATGGAGTGCTTATACGGAACGTTTTGACTATTTTGTATTGGCGAATGCGGTGGCAAACGAAAAGGTCGTGCCTACCTTTTTGAGTGTAATGGGGCCAAAGACATTCAATTTAATTCGCAGCCTTGTGCAGCCAGATAAGCCAGGAACGAAAACATATAAGCAACTAGTGGAAATTCTTGGAGCACATTTTTCACCAAAACCTCTGGTTATTGCTGAGAGATTTAGATTTCACAAACGGAATCAAGAGGAGGGGGAATCAATGATGATGTTTATTGTTACTTTAAAAGGTTGTCAGAACACTGCGAGTTCAAGGAGGTGCTGAATGACACCATTAGAGACAGACTTGTGTGTGGTCTGCAAAGTGCAGCCACACAGAAGCGCCTTCTTACTGAGGACAACCTTACTCTTGAAAAGGCCATTGAAGTTAGTGTCTCCATGGAGATGGCGGAAAAGGAGGCTCACCTGTTGAGTTCAACAGGGAGAGTTCACAAGGTGTCGTCTGAGCCTAAAGGTGCGCGGAACGGCACATGTTACCGTTGTGGGAAAACGGGCCATCACGCTAATGACTGCTGGTGTACGGAGCTGGAATGCCGAAATTGTGGCAAAAAGGGCCACATTGAACGCGCCTGTAGAGGTAAAAAAAAGAACAGACAGAGCTGGGAAGCATGAAAGCAAAATGTCTGTATTTGGACAAGAGAGGAAAAAGAGTGTTCATTCAGTGCAGTATGATGGAAGAAGCAAAACAGAGGGGAGCGACACCTCTGAGGAGGAAGAGGTGCACATACTGACGGATGCAGGTGGTCCAAATGGCTACTGGGTGTCACCACTGGTGGAGGGACAATCAGTGCGGATGGAGGTGGACACAGGCGCAGCTGTGTCCCTTGTTTCAGACACTGTCTACAACAAAATGCTAAAGCATCTTACCCTTCAGCCAACAAACATTGTGCTAAAGACGTATACCGGCGAACCTGTGGCCATGAGAGGCGCCATTGAGGTTAAATTGAACGGACAGACTGCGAAACTGCCACTATATGCGGTAAAGGGATATTACTCATCGCTACTGGGACGTGCGTGGCTAGAGAAAATCACGCTGGACTGGCCTGCAGTCCGCATGATGTCAAACGGGGAGTCAGGTCTGACTGCAGTGTTAAACAAACATGCAGAACTCTTCAATGGGGAACTTGGGAGCATGAAAAAGATCAGCGTGAGACTGGGCATTAAACCTGACAGCAAGCCGAAGTTTCACAAAGCCCGACCTGTACCCTATGCAATTAGGCCAAAAGTTGAGGCTAACTTGGAGGCCTTAGTCAAGAATGGAGTCCTGGAGCCTGTGAGCGTGAGCAAATGGGCCACACCCATTGTTCCTGTCCTGAAAAAGGATGGATCTGTTTGAATCTGCGGGGATTTTAAAGTGACTATTAACCCGGTGATGATCTTTTTACGGGCCTGGCCGGAGGGCAAAAGTTCAGCAAAATAAACTTATGCCAGGCTTATCTACAAATGCATGTCGATGACAAATCAAAGGAGCTGCTGACAATTGTGACACACAAGGGGCTATACAGGTACTGCCGCCTTCCATTTGGAATTACGTCGGCCCTTGCTCTATTCCAAAGGGCAATGGATCAGATTTTGAGTGGACTGCCAGGAGTCCGGTGCTACCTGGACGACATCCTTGTCACTGGGACAAATGAGGAGGATCATCTTCTGAACTTGGATGCAACACTACAATGACTGAAAGAGTATGGACTCAGAGTTCGTAAAGACAAATGTGAATTCTTTCAGTCTTCAGTTGAGTACCTGGGGCATGTGATTGACGCTACTGGCCTGCATAAGGCGCTGTCAAAGGTCAAGGCGGTCGTGGAGGCCCCAGCGCCCCAGAATGTGAGCCAGTTACGTTCATTTCTGGGGCTACTTAACTACTATGGCAAGTTTATTCCAGATTTAGCAACATTGCTGAAGCCGTTACATCAGTTGCTATGTCAAGGCAAAACATGTAAATGGACTGAACTGTGCAACGAAGCTTTCGCCCAAGCAAATAAAGCATTGCTGAAATCGGAGGTCCTGAGACACTTCGACCCAAAGCTACCTGTGCAGCTAGTATGTGATGTGTCACCATATGGTGTGGGAGCAGTCATATCCCACATCATGCCTTCTGGTGAAGAGAAACCTATCGCCTTCGCATCACACACCTTGAACAAGGCTGAGAGTAACTATGCATAGATTGAGCGCGAGGCCTTGGGAATCGTTTTTGGAATTCGAAAATTTCATCAGTACCTGTTTGGGAGAAGGTTCACACTTCTGACAGACCACCGCCAATTGACTTCAATCTTCGGGCCCCACACCGGAATTCCATCTCTTGCTGCAAGCAGGATGCAAAGGTGGGCTTTACTGCTGTCAGGACACACATACGACATCAAATATCGCAAATCAGACTTGCACGGCAACGCAGATGGTCTCTCGAGGCTACCCTTGCCTGTTACTCCCCCAGAGCCTCGTCAGATAGACATCTTCTACTTTAGACAAGTGGAGGGAGCACCTGTCACTGCAGTTCAGGTGCGAAGGTACACCCGCAACGATCCAGTCCTGTCTGAGGTAATGGACGATGTCATTCGAGGGAGTGCTATAGGAGATTCTCGTAGTTTGAAACCTTACATTTCAAAAAGAAATGAGCTCTCCATCCAGGCAGGTTGTCTTCTTTGGGGACGTCGTGTCATCATTCCGTCACCTCTGAGGGAACCTATACTGCAACAACTTCATACAGGCCACAGTGGGATGGTTCGGATGAAGGAAATGGCAAGAAGCTACTTCTGGTGGCCAGGTCTCGATGGAAATATTGAGGAGAAAGCCAAAACATGTTCCCCATGTCAAAGGGTCCGGAATGTTCCACAGCTGGCAACCCTACACCCCTGGGATTGGCCTGCAGAAGTGTGGCAGCGAGTACATGTGGACTTCGCCGGTCCTTTCGAAGGGAAGATGTTTGTGGTGGTTGTGGACGCTCGTAGCAAGTGGCTGGAGGTCACTGTGATGAGGTCTACCATGGCAAAGAAAACAATTGAGAAACTTGGTGAGATGTTCAGCCGTTATGGCTCACCGGAACAACTCGTAAGTGACAACGGTCCACAATTTGTATCACAGGAGTTTGCAACCTTCCTGCACGTGAATGGTGTCCAACACATCAGGTCTGTGCCCTATCATCCCTCTACTAACGGCCTGGCAGAAAGGTTCGTGCAAACTTTGAAGCACGCCTTGAAGGCATCGCAAGGTCAGGGTTCAATCCACCAACGTCTGAACAGCTTCCTGTTGTCCTACAGGAACGAGCCGCATGCCACAACCAAAACTTACCCCGCTTCACTCATGATGAGGAGGCAGTTGCGGACAAGTTTTGACTTACTCAAACCTCCAAGGGCAGAACAGGTTGTCCATTGTCAACAACAAGCTTAAGTTGAAAAGAGAGAGAAAAGAGCCAAGGAGAGACGGTTTCACACTGGAGAGCACGTCCTAGCTTGAAACTACGACACTGGACCGAAATGGGTTCCTGCTACAGTGATCGCGCAGACGGGCCCTGTGTCTTACACGGTTGAGACTGCCGAGGACGTCGTCTGGAGAAGACACACAGATCAACTGTTGCTAGGAGCAGAGACAGCCACAGAGGCTCCAGCGGCTGGTTGGCCTGAACTGTTTCCGGATGATACCGCAAACCAGCATCCTTTGCCACAGTGCTCTTCTCCAACACAGGAAGTCATAGAGACTGTTCCACCTGTGCAAACTCCTGATTTTTGACTGACACAGGCACCTTCTCCATCCAGGCCTGTGTCAATGCCTACTGCTGTGGAAGCCAGCGAAGACCGCCGGTATCTTGTCAGAGAGCGGCGGCCTTGAAGACGCTTGGATCTGTAGGCTTAGTGACTTACCCACAAGACTGGGGCAGAATAAACCCCAGGGTAAAGTCAGGGTTTGAGGCAGTCTACCTCTTCCCTTGGTTAGTTGAGTGCATTGAAAGTAACTTACATGTTGAGGAATAATGTGGACCTTTCATTTAAGAGGGGAGGAATATGTTATGTATTGTGTGTTCTCCTCCCACCTGTGGTGGCGCTGTCACAGCAGATAAATGGTTGGGTGTTCTCTTGGCTAAGTTTAGCTCTCTTTGTTCAGAACGCTCCAGCACTTTCCTTTCCTTCCTGAATAAAGCACTTCATGTTTGAGTCTCTGTGTTCTGAGTTCTAATTGTGTCTAGGTAGAAAGGTACCGACACAGCACAGACCTTCATGGAAGTCCTTCTGAGTAGGACTGCCATTGCAGGTACAGGTCCCCATGGCCCCCCTGATGTGCAGCAAGGTGCTCTCCAGCCACTTGCAGGTGCTGAGGGGGACCTGACCCATGAGAGGGAAGTTGGTGGCAGACATCAAGGAAGTGGGGGCTCCTCTCCAAGCGCTCACACCTCCATACCACTGCAGAGCCCTCGGTCAGAGCCCCACCGGAGTCCACACCCAAGTGAGATAGGCATCTCAACCCCTGCACAGCCACAGGAGCAGCAGACTGTTGACGAGCCCTCACAGGCTCGCAACCCCAGAGGACGCCCGCCAAAGGTGTCGAGACAGGAGCAGCAGCAAAGTGAGCAAGGGGCCTCCACATCTGCTGAAGCCACAGGGGAGGTACCATGTAGGAGCACGCGTAAGAGAAAAATTCTGCACAAATAGTCACAAGGATAGTCACTTGGGTGAAATGTGTTTATTGAAAAAATGCCATCAGTTGGTTCCTGTACATAAAATCTCTGATTGCAACTGTTGCAGTTGTGGCGTGTATCATTTCGCGAATGGGACTTTCACATTGAGGGCTTAGGATCACTTGCAACTGTCAGTATGCTGGTCAAATAGCTAGGAATCAGCGGGGTCTTGGCCATTGTCGATGCTCAGGCAAGAAGCTGCGAGGCAAATGTGCTTGATCGGCTAGGCTAGGCAAATCTGGCCAAGATGAGTGCGTTCCTTGCAGCAGTGTTCTCGCGTAATGCTGCCACTGGTTGATGGGCCTCTGCAGGATGTGCGTTTTTGCACTCCTCCTCCTGCTCCTCCTCCTCCTCATCTGAGGAGGGTATGTGAGGAGCCACTTGGTCCTCAGGAATCTGCAAGCCACGACGCTGTGCCATGTTGTGAAGTGCACAGCAAACCACAACGATTCTGGAGACCCTGTCTGCTGAGTACTGCAGGGCTCCACCGGATCTATCCAGGCATCTGAAGCGCATCTTCAGCAAACCGATGGTTTGCTCGATTATGTCTCTGGTGGACATGTGGCTGGAGTTGTAGCTCTCCTCAGCTTCGTTGGATGGGCTCCTCAACGGCGTCATTAGCCACGCCCTCAGGGGATAGCCCTTGTCTCCAAGTAGCCATCCGTTAAGTTGGTCTGGCGGACTGAATAGCGGCGGCACACTAGACTGGCACAGTATGAAGGAGTCATGGCAACTGCCAGGGTACTTGGCACAAACATGCAAAATTTCCTTCTTGTGGTCACACACCAGCTGAATGCTAAGGGAGTGGAAGCCCTTGCGGTTGACAAAAGTACCTGGATTGTGATGGGGTGCCTTAAGGGCCACATGTGTGCAGTCAATGACACCCTGCACCCTTGGAAAGCCTGCCAGATTAGCTAATCCAACCACACCCGCCGTGACACTTGCTTGATCCTTGGTGAAATGGATGATTGTGCGCGATGGCAAAGAGGGCATCGGTTACCTGCATGATGCAAGTGTGTGCGGCCGCCTGGGAGATGCCACTGATGTCTGCTGCTGATCCCTGGAATGAGCCTGAGGCAAAAAAGTTGAGTGCGGTGGTGACTTTGATGGCCACTGGTAAGGGGTGTCCACCTGGTCCTCTGGGCTGCAGGTATTGTTGCAGCTTTGCGCAGATGTCACTCACTACCTCTCGCAAAAGTCGGAGCCGCCTTTGGCACTGCTGCTCAGACAAGTTGAGGTAGCTGACCCTGTGTCTGTAGACCCTGTTTGGGGGTATCTCCTGCGCCAACGGCCTTCCAAGTGCTGGCCCCTTCTGGCCTGTGCAGCTTCAGGTGGGTGAGCAGCAGCCTGGCGCTCCTTTTGCTGCTGCTGCTGTTGGTGCTGCTGTTGTTCCTGGTTCTGCTGGTGCCGCGGCTGGTGCTCGAGCTCATCTAATGCCCAGAAGGGAAGGAAATAAATGGCTCCCATGCTTCTGGTATATGGCTCAGTTGAGGAAGCGCTCAGTGAAGGTGGCGAGGGGGGTTTCCCAGGTCACACTGGAGATGGGTGTCAGGCTCCAAACTTCCACAGCTGTGGTTATGCCTTCTAAAAGTTCCCCCAGACCTGAGACAACAAAATCCTGCCACCTGCAAATGATTGCTGATCAAATCTCCTCTTTAATGGTTGACCTGCAGCTGATAGTCAGCAATCCAATAGTGCTCCCGCCAGGTTTCACCATTGTGTTTCCCACCAGGCGTGTTTCATGTGGGAAAAGGGTTAAATTCGCAAGGGCCTTTCAAAATAGGATTATAGAGGCTATTTAGTGCTTGTTAAGGGCCTTAACGACCTATCCCGCCTGTTGGAGGCGGGACGGAGTCGGGACCATTAGACACGACTGAGTTAAAGTTGCTCAGAGTCGGGAACCAGGCGGGGGGGTCCTGCTCGCCAGTTTTCGTGATTTTAACCCCCCACATGCCTCCAATCACGCCTCCACGGCCCATTGAAAATCCAGCCCAATGTATACCACGTATGAAAATCACCTCCAGTGTACCATATTACAATCTAAAATAATACAATGAACTACCATTTTAAATCAAAAGTTAAATTCTGACATACTTTTTTAGGGAATGCCTCGAAAAATAGCAGACTTCTGTGTGAATTTATAAATTGTTGATATGCTTTCTTTCTCAATGCTGTCACCGAGTGCTGTATGTATAATAGAAGAATATCTACTGTTCAAAGTCTTCCCCTGTTTTAATAAGTAATTTGCTAGCCAGTTTTTCTATTTTTTTAAATGTTGATGATCTGACTCACACGTGGGCTTCTGCTTACTGTTCCTACTAAACTGGACCAGCAACATTAGTTATCGCAAATTCCTTCCCTATTGCAGTGGTTCAAAAAGCAGTGATGGATTGAAGCTAGTTTTGGGAAGGTTCTGAGGTCAAACTCCCAGCTATTGATAATCCAGCTGCTCTCAGATTGTAAGAGCTTGTTCCTACTAATTAAATCTATTCATTGCTTTCAATTTGTGTGAATTAAGATCAGTCCATATTGCCAGTGCTGTTCATAAAGGCGATTAAACCTAATCCATGTCGAAGTTTTGGAAAATATGTGTTCCAGCCCCACCCACATTTATTCTCAATATGAACTTTCACAGATGAAACTGAGAACTGCATTAATTCGGTATTAAAAGAATGAATTGCAAAGAATGAGGAAATCAGATAGGAAAAAAAGCCTAAAGTTTTCCTCCAATCATTTTATTGAGAAGAAAGTCCGGTGTTAAATGAGTCACATGATCTTTCATTTACATAAGGAAAAAACAACATATTTTGCAGTCATCAGGATTTTGTCTGAAGCAATCATTAAACGAGAAGTTGGAGACAGCGTTTAAGGTAATCTTTTTATATCATTTTAGTAAGTAATCCTGGGAGGATTTTCAACTCACGGTCGTCTGTCTAGTGCTGGTGAAATAGGCGTTAGATATCCGAATTTTGCCGGGCGATATCTTGCGCCCGATGTCCACCGAAAGTGTGCTCGATGTCCTATTGAGTCGGGTGTGCTTCAGTCATCCAGTGTGCCTGCCCAAAATCGCAAGTAGTTAATAAATATGTGTAAATGAGGGTCCTGTGGCTGTTTAAGCTATTTCCAAATTCCTCAGCGCTGAATTCACCCATTCTAAAACATGACCACAAATCCTGGGTGGGAACAATTGCTACACACACTGTACCTATATTATTTAAAGGACTTCTCCGCTGCAAATCGGCAATTAGCTGGTGTTATTTTTAGACTGCTCATGGGCTGTTTAACTTATTCCTGGATGTGTTTTCTGTAGTTTGGGGTAATTTTGACTTTGGTTAAAAGTGTAAAATGGGCAATAGCGAGCAGCCGCCCATTGTACATCTCTCGATTTTTTTTATTGTTTTTTAATTCATGAAATTAATTGTCGTGATTATGTAATGTAGTGCTTATGTTACTGGATTGGTAATCCAGAGGCCTGGACTAATAATCCGGAGACCGTGATTTCAAATCCTATTACCATCTAGCTAGTTGACCAACTCTGGTTAAATGAGGAGTGTAGGAGAGCACGCCTGACGAAGGGTTCGACCTGAAACGTTAACTCTGTTTCTCCACGGATGTCGCCTGGCCTGCTGAGTTTTCCAGCATTTTCTGTTGTTATTTTGGATTTCCAGCATCTGCAGTAATTTGCTATTGTTATAGACAGAGTTTAGCAATCCCACAACCAACGAATTAGATCAAAGCTCTGCAGTCCTCTCATATCCAGTCATGAATAGTTGTGGCCAATTAAAGAATTAATAGGAGGAGGAGTTTCCATGAACATCCCCATCAATGGTGGAACGCAGCAGGTGAGTGCAAAAGACAAAGCTGAAGCATTCACAACCATCTTTAGCCAGAAGTGCTGAGTGGATGATTCATCTCAGTCTCCTCCTGAGATCCCCACCATCACAGATGCCAGTCTTCAGCCAATTCAATTCACTCCATGTGATATCAAGAAACAGCTGAGCACACTGGATACAGCAAAAGTTATTGGTCCCGGCAACATCCTGGCTATAGTGGTGAAGACTTCTGCCCCAGAATTAGCTGCACCTCTAGCCAAGCTGTTCCTGTACAGCTACAACACTGGCATCTACCTGACAAAGTGAAAGATTGCCCAGGTATACCTTGTCCACAAAAAGCAGGACAAATCCAGTCCGGCCAATTACTGCTCCATCAGCTTACCCTCAATCATCAGCAAAGTGATGGAAGGTGTCGTCTCCAGAGCTATCAAGCAGCATTTACTCACCAATAACCTGCTCACAGATGCTCAGTTTGGGTTCCGCCAGGACCACATAACTGTAGACCTCATTACAGCCTTGGTCTTGGTCCTAACATGGGCAAAAGAACTGAATTCCAGAGTTGAGGTGAGAGTAACTGCCCTTGATATCAAGGCAGCATTTGACTGAGTGTGGCACCAAGGAGCCCTATTAAAACTGAAGTCAATGGGATCAGGGGGAAAACTCTCTACTGGCTGGAGTCATAGCTAGAGTCATAGCTAGCACAAACGAAGATGGTTATGATTGTTGGAGACCAATCATATCAGGCCCAGGAAATCACTGCAGGAGTTCCTCAGGGCAGTGTCCTAGGCCCACCCATCTTCAGCTGCTTCATTAATGACCTTCTCTCCATCATAAGGTCAGAAGAGGGGATGTTCGCTGATGATTGCACAGTGTTCAGTTCTATTCGCAATTCCTCAGATAATGAAGCAGTCTGTGCCCGCATGCAGCAAGACCTGGACAACATCCAGGTTTGGGCTGATAAGTGGCAAGTATCATTTGCACCACATAAGTGACGGGCAATGACCATCTCCAACAAGAGAGAGTCTCACCCCTCCCTTTGACATTCAACGGCAGTACCATCGCCGAATCCCCCACTATCAACATCCCGGGGATCACCATTGACCAGACACTTAACTGGACCAGCCACATAAATCCTTTGGCTACAAGAGCAGGCCAGAGGCACAAGTCAGGAGTGTAATGGAATAGTCTCCACTTGCCTGGATGAGTGCAGCTCTGACAACACTCAAGAAGCTCGACATCATCCACAATAAAGCAATCCACTTGATTGGCACGCCACCCACCACTTTAAATATACAGTCCCTCCACCTGTGTGTACCACCTACAAGATGCAGAGCAGCAATTTGCCAAGGCTTCTTCGACAGCAACTCCCAAATCCGCGACCTCTACCACCTGGAAGGACCAGGGCAGCAGGCGCATGGGAACACCACCACCGCCAGGTTCCCCTCCAAGTCACACACCATCCTGACTTGGTTATATATCACTGTTCCTTCATTGTCTCTGGGTCAAAATCCTGGACCTCCGTACCTAACAGCACTGTGAGAGTACTGTTATGTATTGTGTGTTCTATTGTGTGTTCTCCTCTCACCTGTGGTGGCGCTGTCACAGGAGATAAATGGTTGGGTATTC
The DNA here is from genome assembly GCF_052327205.1 of Somniosus microcephalus. Classification (NCBI taxonomy): domain Eukaryota; kingdom Metazoa; phylum Chordata; class Chondrichthyes; order Squaliformes; family Somniosidae; genus Somniosus; species Somniosus microcephalus. The sequence continues at coordinate 51,118,215 of NC_141006.1, read as the reverse complement.
TCTCGGTTAAGTTTAGCTCTCTTTGTTTGGAACTTTCCAGAACTTCCTTTCCTTCCAATAAAGCACTTCATGTTTGAATCTCTGAGTTCTGAGTCCTAAATTGTGTCTAGGTAGAAAGGTACCGACACAACAAGTGGCAACGAGGAGCGGATGAATCTGCATACGTTACAGGTGCAGTGAGTAAACAGAAAATTTAATTTAAAACGTGAGATGGCTACTATATTAGGAAATGTTGTGTATGTAATATGTGTGCTACTTTGAACCTATGGACAGGACTGCACTACTTGTTGGGCGTAGTGATACGCAGTACCACTCCTGGCCATAGGGGTATAAATAGTACTGTGGGTACTGATTCCCCTCAGTTCCCGCCTGTGGGCATGAAGTAAAGACCTATGTATAGTCCCTACCTCCAACCAGTAAAGACCTGTTTGAGTTATACGTTTAAGTCTTTGTGTTAATTGTTCAATACAATACACATACTTAACACTGGCGACGAGTCGGTTCGAACCCTGCGGCAGTTATTCCACAGCGGCTTCATCCAAAGACAGGACGTTGAAGAGAGGTTCAATCCTCAACACCCCACTGAAAACTGAAGGGCAGCAGAAATCCTGACAGCTTCCAGCGACTGGAAGCGACAGGCATTAGGACCCTGAAGCCTCCATCAGCTTGTGAACCGGAGTAAAGACAGGACTGGGGAAGAGAGAGAGGTAGGGCGATAGCGATCGGCAGATAAGGGCCGGGCCGCTTTGAAGTGAGGGGCGCAGCCGGGCCAGCGATCGGGACCAAAGATAAGAGCCGCACTCGGACTGAAAGGCGCGGCGGCTGCAGAAGCTCAAGGTGCGAGAGTCGCGGTGCACAGCGCGGGCTATCGATCGCGGCGAAGATAAGGGCCGCACTCGAGGGCTGAAGGGAGACGGCGTCGGGGGACGGGTGAAGACCGCCAAGCGCGGGAAAACCGCCATTTTGTGGGCGGAGGACGACGGCAAGAGCGGGAAGCCGCCATCTTTGATAACAAGTAAAGAAAAGAAAATCTGAGAAATTGCAAATCTACAATGCCTAAACACGGGAATATTAGCACCTTTGATAGTGACCTCGAAGATTGGGCCATATATGTTGAAAGAGTAAAAAATTATTGTAAGGCCAATAAAATTCGTGACCAAGATAAAGCTCTAACATTATTAAATTTAATGGGTGCGAAGACGTACGGGCAATTGAAACACCTGTTATCACCAGATGAACCGGCGGATAAGACGTTCGATGAGATTGTTACTGTCCTGAAAGATCATCTAAACCCCACGCCGCTGATGCTAGCGGAACGATTTAAATTTTACGACAGAAGGCAGCTACAGCATGAAAGCAATGCTGAATATTTGCTGGAATTGCGTAAATTAGCGAAATATTGCCAGTTTGGAACGGGATTGACAGATGCACTACGAGACAAATTTGTGTGTGGTTTATTTAAACAGGATACACAAAAGCGACTGCTCGAGGAGAATGAGCTGACGCTTGAGAAGGCGGTCACTATGGCAGCAGCACACGAAGCCGCAGCGAGAGGCACGGCAGTAATGCAGCTACGGTCACCGGAGCTCAGTGCACACAAATTGGGTGTGAGTTCTGGCAAATGTTATCGTTGTGGAAAGACAACGCATGATCAGAACCAGTGTTGGTTTAAAAACCAAGAATGTAGAACTTGTGGTAGGCTTGGACATATAGCTAGAGTATGCAGGTCAGGGAAGAAGACCAGCAACAAGAAGTCACCGCAAGGAAAATACGCAAAGGTACACAAGGTGACCGAACAGGAGTCCGATTCAGACGCTAGCAGTAATGAACTGGCTAGCTTAAGCTGTAATGAACTGGCTAGCTTAAGAGTACTCAACGCTGGTAAGGGTGCAGACCTCCAGACAATTTGGGTCACTCTTCAGATAGAAGGAGTCCAAGTAAAACTGGAATTGGACACTGGATCGGCATTGACGGTCATAAATAAGAAAGATTACGGAAAGTTATTCCAACATATTCCCCTACAGGATACGGGGATTATATTGAAAACATACACGGGGCAAAGAGTGTACCCCATCGGGAAAATAGAGGTTGCAGTGGCCCACAAGGGCGAAGACAGTCAAATAATGGACTTATATGTGATATCTGAAGGAGGTCCTCCACTACTAGGACGGGAGTGGATTAGGAAAATGAATATGGACTGGCATTTCCTACAAACAATAACGAGTGAGAACTCGGTGAAGATAGTCGGCCCAGACTCTGGAACGGATGATGGTAAGCCCAACTCAGGTGCAAAAGACAAAGTTCAGCACAGAATTCCACTGAGCAACAACAACATAGTTTAACTGTGGATTCTGAGTCTGGCAAGTCTACTGATGTGCCCATTTCTGAGGGACACCGGGCTCGAACTCAACTCCATTTCAAACTACAACAGCAATTAGAACAAATGCTTCGCCGTTTTGAGCAAGAGTTGAATGCAACGAAAGAGTTCTTTGATATAGAGTTGGAGAATCTGGAAAGACAACAGAAGCAGCTGATGGAGAAAATGGAGCAGGAGCACACAAAACGTCTGATGTCAGAGGAGTTAACGGTCAGCCAACTCCTGCATATGCTGAAGGACAGGACTCTGAAATGGGAAAAACTTGAACATGAACTTCAATATTCAAACGAAAGGGGTTCGGAGCTCTCAAAGGTTATTGGAAGAGCTGAGGTGGCAACACAGACTGAGATGACTGCAACAGAGCAGCCCTTGGATGCCAAAAGTACGCTGACTCACGTCAACGTAGAACAACAGACCGCTGAAACAGCTGCTCCGGTAGAGGGATTGCATAGTCCGATCAATCAATCTCCAAAGGAAGTTGAAGTATTAAAATCACAAATGAGGTCACTAGTAAACGACTTGCTGAAAGCCCAGAAAAAGCTGGATGCAGAGGTACACATGAAGAAGTCTCTTCAGGAAAGATGTCTGGATTTGGAACAAGAGCTGGCTAACGTCCAGCTAGGTATGGAGGAAATAGATGACCCTCTCACTGGTCTAGCTCAGGACGACACCGAATATTACGATGTCCTGTCCTGCCCAGCTTGTAACTTCGACTCCCAAAGTGCAGAAATCATGGAGGAGCACCAAAAGTCTACGGAACATCGGGAGAAGCTGGCTCTACGACGGAAACAGGAGGAAGAGAAGGAGGAACTGCGCATGCAGCTGGCAGCTGTGGCAGCTGACAATGGAGCCCAGAGAGTCTCCAAGAAGCAGAAAAGGAAAAGTAAAAACAGAAGATGACCCATCTGAACCATTATCACCTCTACCAGATCACACACGTGGTCCCTCCGAACGGAGCCAATTCAGTTCGGAAGTTCAAACTGTTAAATCCATGGAAGGACTATTGAATGAGTCACTCTAGCAACGTGAACCGACTACACCACAGAGATTGAATCTGTGAACTGTTTTCCGCAGAGACTGAATCTGTGATCTGTTTTTGACATGAAGTTATCTATGTATCTATGTTATTCTGTTATGTAAACCTGAAGTTATATATGTATATATGTTATTACGTTATGTTAAATGGGGAGATGACTGTAAAGCTAGGAAGGGAGGAATGTTGTGTATGTAATATGTGTGCTACTTTGAACCTATGGACAGGACTGCACTACTTGTTGGGCGTAGTGATACGCAGTACCACTCCTGGCCATAGGGGTATAAATAGTACTGTGGGTACTGATTCCCCTCAGTTCCCGCCTGTGGGCATGAAGTAAAGACCTATGTATAGTCCCTACCTCCAACCAGTAAAGACCTGTTTGAGTTATACGTTTAAGTCTTTGTGTTAATTGTTCAATACAATACACATACTTAACAGGAAACATCGGTGATTTTGATGAAAATGTGGAGCAATGGAGCGCACATACGGAACGTTTTGACTATTTTGTATTGGCGAATGCGGTGGCAAATGAAAAGGTCGTGCCTACCTTTTTGAGTGTAATCGGGCCGAAGACTTTCAATTTACTTCACAGCCTCGTGCAGCCAGATAAGCCAGGAACTAAAACATATAAGCAACTAGTGGAAATTCTTGGAGCAGTTTTTTCACCAAAACCTCTGGTTATTGCTGAGAGATTTAGATTTCACAAACTGAATCAAGAGGAGGGGGAATCAGTGACGATGTTTATTGCTGTTTTAAAAAGGTTGTCGGAACACTGCCAGTTCAAGGAGGTGCTGAATGACACCATTAGAGACAGACGTGTGTGTGGTCTGCAAAATGCAGCCACACTGAAGCGCCTTCTTACTGAGGACAACCTTACGCTTAAAAAGGCCATTGAAGTTAGTGTCTCCATGGAGATGGCGGAAAAGGAGGCTCACCTGTTGAGTTCAACAGGGAGAGTTCACAAGGTGTCGTCTGAGCCTAAAGGTGCGCGGAACGGCATATGTTACCGTTGTGGGAAAACGGGCCATCACGCTAATGACTGCTGGTGTACGGAGCTGGAATGCCGAAATTGTGGCAAAAAGGGTCACATTGAGCGTGCCTGTAGAGGTAAAAAAAGAACAGACAGAGCTGGGAAGCATGGAAGCAAAATGTCTGTATTTGGACAAGAGAGGAAAAAGAGTGTTCATTCAGTGCAGTATGATGGAACAAGCAAAACAGAGGGGAGCGACACCTCTGAGGAGGAAGAGGTGCATATACTGACGGTTGCAGGTGGTTCACATGGCTACTGGGTGTCACCACTTGTGGAGGGACAATCAGTGCGGATGGAGGTGGACACAGGCGCGGCTGTGTCCCTTGTTTCAGACACTGTCTACAACAAAATGTTAAAGCATCTTACCCTTCAGCCAACAAACATTGTGCTAAAGACGAACCTGTGGCCATGAGAGGCATCATTGAGGTGACAGTTAAATTGAACGGACAGACTGTAAAACTGCCACTATATGTGGTAAAGGCAAATTACCCATCGCTACTGGGACGTGCGTGGCTAGAGAAAATCACACTGGACTGGCCTGCAGTCCGCATGATGTCAAAAGGGGAGTCAGGTCTGACTGCAGTGTTAAACAAACATGCAGGACTCTTCAATGGGGAACTTGGGAGCATGAAAAAGATCAGCGTGAGACTGGACATTAAACCTGACAGCAAGCCGAAGTTTCACAAAGCCCGACCTGTACCCTATGCAATTAGGCCAAAAGTTGAGGCTAACTTGGAGGCCTTAGTCGAGAATGGAGTCCTGGAACCTGTGAGTGTGAGCAAATGGGCCACACCCATTGTTCCTGTCCTGAAAAAGGATGGATCTGTTCGAATCTGCGGGGATTTTAAAGTGACTATTAACCCGGTGCTGTCTGTGGAACCGTACCCTCTTCCCCTCATTGATGATCTTTTTACGGGCCTGGCCGGAGGGCAAAAGTTCAGCAAAATAGACTTATGCCAGGCTTATCTACAAATGCATGTCGATGACAAATCAAAGGAGCTGCTGATAATTGTGACACACAAGGGGCTATACAGGTACTGCCGCCTTCCGTTTGGAATTATATTGGCCCCTGCTCTATTCCAAAGGGCAATGGATCAGATTTTGAGTGGACTGCCAGGAGTCCAGTGCTACCTGGACGACATCCTTGTCACTGGGACAAATGAGGAGGATCAACTTCTGAACTTGGATGCGACACTACAACGACTGAAAGAGTACGGACTCAGAGTTCGTAAAGACAAATGTGAATTCTTTCAGTCTTCAGTTGAGAACCTGGGGCATGTGATTGACGCTACTGGCCTGCATAAGGCGCCGCCAAAGGTCAAGGCGATCGTGGAGGCCCCAGCACCCCAGAAAGTGAGCCAGTTACGTTCATTTCTGGGGCTACTTAACTACTATGGGAAGTTTATTCCAGACTTAGCAACTGATGTAACGGCTTCAGCAATGTTGCTATGTCAAGGCAAAACATGGAAATGGACTGAACTGTGCAACGAAGCTTTCGCCCAAGCAAAGAAAGCATTGCTGAATTCGGAAGTCCTGACACACTTCGACCCAAAGCTACCCGTGCAGCTAGCATGTGATGCATCACCATATGGTGTGGGAGCAGTCATATCCCACATCATGCCTTCTGGTGAAGAGAAACCTATCGCCTTCGCATCACGCAGCTTGAACAAGGCCAAAAGTAACTATGCACAGATCGAGCGCGAGGCCTTGGGAATCATTTTTGGAATTCGAAAATTTCATCAGTACCTGTTTGGGAGAAGGTTCACACTCCTGACAGACCACCATCCATTGACTTCAATCTTCGGGCCCCACACCGGAATTCCGTCTCTCGCTGCAAGCAGGATGCAAAGGTGGGCTTTACTGTTGTCAGGACACACATACGACATCAAATATCGCAAATCAGACTTGCACGGCAACGCAGACGGTCTCTCGAGGCTACCCTTGCCTGTTACTCCCCCAGAGCCTCGTCAGATAGACATCTTCTACTTTAGACAAGTGGAGGGAGCACCTGTCACTGCAGTTCAGGTGCGAAGGTACAGTCGCAACGATCCAGTCCTGTCTGAGGTAATGGACGATGTCATTCGAGGGAGAGCGATAGGAGATTCTCCTAGTTTGAAACCTTACGTTTCAAAAAGAAATGAGCTCTCCGTCCAGGCAGGTTGTCTTTGGGGACGCCGCGTCATCATTCCGCCACCTCTGAGGGAACCTATACTGCAACAACTTCATACAGTGGGATGGTTCGGATGAAGGAAATGGCAAGAAGCTACTTCTGGTGGCCAGGTCTCGATGGGAATATTGAGGAGAAAGCCAAAACATGTTCCCCATGTCAAAGTGTCCGGAATGTTCCACAGCTGGCAACCCTACACCCCTGGGATTGGCCTGCAGAAGTGTGGCAGCGAGTACATGTGGACTTCGCCGGTCCTTTCGAAGGGAAGATGTTTATGGTGGTTGTGGACGCTCGTAGCAAGTGGCCGGAGGTTGCTGTGATGAGGTCTACCACGGCAGAGAAAACAATTGAGAAACTTGGTGAGATGTTCAGCCATTATGGCCCACCGGAACAACTCGTAAGCGACAGTGGTCCACAATTTGTATCACAGGAGTATGCAACCTTCCTGCACGTGAATGGTGTCCAACACATCAGGTCTGCGCCCTATCATCCCTCTACTAACGGCCAGGCAGAAAGGTTCGTGCAAACTTTAAAGCACGCCTTGAAGGCATCGCAAGGTCAGGGCTCAATCCACCAATGTCTGAACAGCTTCCTGTTGTCCTACAGGAACGAGCCGCATGCCACAACCAAAACTTCCCCCGCTTCGCTCATGATGAAGAGGCAGTTGCGGACAAGTTTTGACTTACTCAAACCTCCAAGGGCAGAGCAGGTTGTCCATCTTCAACAACAAGCTCAAGTTGAAAAGAGAGAGAAAAGAGCCAAGGAGAGACGGTTTCATCCGGGAGAGCACGTCCTAGCTCAAAACTACAACACTGGACCGAAATGGGTTCCTGCTACGGTGATCGCGCAGACGGGCCCTGTGTCTTACATGGTTGAGACTGCCGAGGACGTCGTCTGGAGAAGACCCACAGATCAACTGTTGCTAGGAGCAGAGACAGCCACAGAGGCTCCAACGGCTTGTTGGCCTGAACTGTTTCCGAATGATACCGCAAACCAGCATCCTTTGCCACAGTGCTCTTCTTCAACACAGGAAGTCAAAGAGACTGTTCCACCGGTGCAAACTCCTGACTTTCAACTGACACAGGCACCTTCTCCATCCAGGCCTGTGTCAATGCCTACTGCTGTGGAAGCCAGCGATGACCGCCGGTATCCTGTCAGAGAGCGGCGGCCTCCAAGACGCTTGGATCTGTAGGCTTAGTGACTTACCCACAAAACTGGGGCAGAATAAACCCCAGGGTAAAGTCAGGGTTTGAGGCAGTCTACTCTACCTTAGTTTAGTTGAGTGTATTGAAAGTAACTTACCTATTGAGGAGGAATAATGTGGACCTTCCATTTAAGAGGGGAGGAAATGTTATGTATTGTTTGTTCTATTTTGTGTTCTCCTCCCACCTGTGGTGGCGCTGTCACAGGAGATAAATGGTTGGGTATTCTCTCGGTTAAGTTTAGCTCTCTTTGCTCGGAACTTTCCAGAACTTCCTTTCCTTCCAATAAAACACGTCATGTTTGAATCTCTGAGTTCTGAGTCCTAAATTGTGTCTAGGTAGAAAGGTACCGACACAACAAGTACCTTCACCACACGGACTACAGCAGTTCAAGAAGGCAGCACACCACCACTTTATCAAAGGCAATTGGGATGGGCAATAAATGCGTCCGTTGCCAGCGGCGCCCACATCCCATGAATGAATAAATTAAAATCAATTTTAAATAATTGGATGGCTAATCCAATATCGCTCATTTGACACCATCAGCCAAAATCAAAATTACCCCCATTGTGTGTAAAAATTATGGTAAATTTTTTTTTTGGTGCTGGGAGAATTTTTGCTCCAGATTTCTGCACAAACTTTCTCTGGTAACATGGGTGTCCTGCTTAGCTTGCCTTTGTTGCTGGAAGACCGGGAAGAGGAATAGCAGCAAGCAAGATTGGAGAGACCTAGAGCTGTGGGGAGAAGAGGGCGAAGGAGGGGAGGGTGCAAGAGGGCTTACACTGCGCGAGTTAACAGGACCAGAACTTTGTACCTCCAGTTAAATAAGGAAATGTGTATCCGACAGCTCCGCTTCACCAGGGAGGCGATTACAGAGCAGCAACTGCAGCCCAGCACCACGCCACATATTCCATGCCTCAGGCTGCAACATGAATTTGCAGTGCATTCCTGAAACAAGCAGGTTATGGATGCGCTTTTCGCCAAAGCAAATGGCTTCATCTCCTTTCCTATGGAGGCAGTAAAGTAGGAAAACAGGCATGTGACAGAATCTCAGGTTTCCTCCAGGTGCAGGGTATAATTAACTGCACCACTATAACTTTGTGAGTTCCTTTTCAAGACCCTGCAGTGTACATGAACAAGAAGGGCTTTCATTCACTGAACATACAGCTGGTGTGCAATGACGGGCAGCGCATCATGCAGATCTGTGCCCGATTTCCTGGCAGTTGTCATGATGCCTTTGTCCTGCACCAGTCTCAATCCCACCTCTCTTCCACCCATTGGTCAAGCTGACTACTTGGGGACAAGGTTTTTCCCATGGACACGTGGCTCATGACAGCTGTCAGGAACCTGAGCACAGAAGCAGAGGAGTGATAGAATCAGAGCAGCGTTAGCACCAGAGCTCTGATTAAGCGAAGCATTAGCATCCTGAAAGAGGGGTTTCGCTGCTTGGATAGGCCTGGAGGCGACCTGCAATACATCCCTGAGAAAATCTCCAAAATCATTGTAGTTTGCTGCATGCTCGAATACCTTTGCCCTTCAAAGGGGACAACCCTTAGAGCCACCTGTGGAGGAAGATATAGGGGCAGGGTTGCTAATCCTTGCGGATTGTCCCGAGAGTCTCCAGGAATGAAACATTTTTTAAAATGTGTATCTTTTTCATTTTCTTTCAACACTTCTATTTATTGGTAATAAAAATATTGGAGTTGGGGAAAAAGGCTGTTTGACTGACAGTAAAGAAATTTTCCAATTGGGTGAGGAAGATGCTGTTTGTTTTCCAATTGGTGTGGGAAGGCAGTGTGCTGCGAGGACGTGTCGAGCAACCAATGGCAGGAGCATGGGGATAGGGCGATTGAAGACAGGGGGTTATATGATGAAACCTCCCGGAATACGTTCAACCAGAGTTGAAAACCTATGTAGTTATGCAGGGGCAGGAAGAACAGAAAGACACTGAGGATGTCAAGGAGGAGCAAGGGCCAACAATCCTGCCAGCTGCCAGAGCTGTATGGCAACAGATCCTGGAGGAATGCTTTTGTTGAATCATGGTTGACCTCACCATCCTCCTCCAACGCTTCTTCTCTGTTGACCAGCTGAGTAGGACTGTCCTTGCCTGGTTCCACTCTTACCTATCCAGTCACAGCCAGAGAATCTCCTGCAATGGCTTCTCTTCCTGCCCCCACACCTGTACCTCTGGAGTCTCCCAAGGATCTATCCTTGGCCCCCTCCAATTTCTCATCTACATGTGCACTCCCAAACTGTTCCCAGTGGTCCAGGGATCTAGAATAAGGTGATGTAGATATAAGATTAAATGTTGGAGATTTCGGCCAGAGAACAAGAGAAACTTTTTTTTTTGCAGAGACTTGTACATCCGTGGAAGGCAGTAGCAGAATTAATGATTCAAGCAGACATTTAAGATTAGGTTAGATAGGTGGTTGAAGGGAAGGAGAATAAAGTGATACGGGAACTGAATGGGCATATGGGGTTAGGACTACTACTCGAGTGGAAGATAAATAGATATAACTTCCTGCTAGACAATCTTTATTCTCTGAACTTTCTTTTCCTTACCAAAAATGATGCCTGCACCTTTAAGCTGCTGCAGTGCTTTAAATCTTGCAGCAATGTGCTGGTTCCGACCCCCAGCTCCATATCCGAGGCATTTTAACGACTGGCGCGCATCCAAATAATTACAATGATGCTGACACTGGAAATTCTCCCAGGAATAGCGCTCATTATGTCAGGTGGCCAGAAATCCCGCTCTCCCTTACTTCTGGTCAGACTTGTAGCCAGTTGGAAAATCCTGACTGTAAAGTCTCTCGGGTCTGCAGCTCCCCTCCGGTCTCGAGGCCTTCTGGCTGCTGATTGAGGTTTGAACTGCTGGGAAGGGGTGGGGGGAGGAATTAGAAAACTAAGATCCGTGGACTATCTTTTATTATTCTGCCTGCCCTCGGAACCCTCGCAGACCTCTGGTCAGCAGGGATTCTGGGGCACCCCACAGCACCATTTCTCCTGTGTGCTTATGCACTGGGGTGCCCAGCAAGCATTCCCAGTGGGAAATTAGGCAGGAGGTTGGGAACGTCCCGTTCCGGGTCATTAAAATAGAAAAACTCTGGAAATCCCTGGGTTATGTCAAAGGGGGGAGGGGAGGAGATCTGCATCTCCACCCATTTTACTGACCTTTGCACCCAGGGAAGGCTCAGTTCTTTGGAGCAAAGGTCTGGAAAATCGGCCCTGTAATACTTTGCAGCGTTGTGGATTGATTTTACAATTGGCGATACAAATATGCAATAAAAATCCTGAAGTAAATAACTTTAGATTGAACCTTTTCTTTTTTAGATAATAAATCCACAATGGACAACAATGAAGAAAACAAGCAAACTTTCGAGTATTTTCAACACAATGGCATCACGTTTATTTCACCGCTCTACTCAGTTGAACACTTAGAATGGGTGAAAGATTTCAAAATGGATCAAGATACTCCGCTCATTGTTACTTACCCCAAATCTGGTCAGAATATCTCATAATTGATAAGGCTGTGTCCAGAGTTGCTGCACAATTAATTTCCCCCTTTAATTCCCACCCTCTATTTGTGAACCACCACCTTTTGCAGTGGGATTGCATCCACAAGCTCTGGCTGCCCTCCAGCACCTTGCCCAAGTGTTTATTTTGTATTTCACAGCTCAGACAGCGAGTGTCAGTATGTCATAGGGAGCATCACATCTAAGCCTAATACTGTCCTTGCCCAGTGACCACAAAACCTCCTTCTCGTTGAATAGTGATTAGGAGCGAGAAACGTTTATGGATTTATTCCTCATGCCCAGGGATCTTGAAGCCAATTATAAAAACATTACTGTTGCTCCAGTTGAGATTAGCTAACTTAGCACAGACCATGGATCAAATCTGGGTTTGTTGCAGGTTTATACAACTCCATTCAAATCTAGGCAGTGCACAAACCAACCAAGCCATAGGGGACAACAGAATCCATTTTTATGATATATTGATAAGAAGTAAAGAGCCTGTGTGTTAAAATGTATTTTTATAGCATAGTTGATTCTGAAAATATTCAACATGCAAGGAGGTTTAAAACAAAAGCTGCAGGATTTGCATAACATGGGCCATCATGCCATCCTTCAATATCTAAATATGTTACTATGATTGACATGTAGCCCATGGCTAACAAGTCAAGCAATGTAAGAATCCAAAACACACAGTACTAAAACTGCTTTCCATTGAATGTCTTTATAATGGACACTATTATAAAGAATCCATTTAACAGCCAAATTATTTAACGTGCACATCACAAAATTAATAATGCAACAGCTGTGGGCAACTGCAACTTAAGTTTCTCAGTTTGATACTTAATAAAATAAGAAAGAAAGTGTGGTAAACCACTTTTATCGTTCACTATCGTTACACTATGGTTATCACTGTTTATAGCGTTACACTATGGTTATCACTGTTTACACTGTTGTATCACTACACAAGGTCACCTCTTGCCACGCTGTTATACCTGGGCTGACCACAGCTGACTCCGCCCATGGCTCCGCCTGCTTGCCCAGGTATAAAGGTGGTCGACTGGCTGGTATTCCTCCTTGTTGGATCCGATCACCCATGAGGGTGGGCTCTGTTATTTAGCCAATAAAAACCTATAGTTACTAACTTAACTCGTCGCTTTTCATGAACTGAATTGATAGGTATATCAATTTTATTGGCTAAATTTTGAAATGTCTGCAACGGAACAGCCAAACGACCAGTCAGACGTACAGCCCCAGCCAAACGGCCATCTACAACAGCCCCAGCAGCCGGCCTGGCTACGAGCCCTCCGGCCGCCGTACCTGGATCTAAACCCACAGGCTGCGAATTCAGCCCTCGACTTCGAACACTGGCTGAGCAGCTTCGAAGCCTACCTGGGAGAATCCGGCGTGCCTCCGGCATCCAAACTAAGAGTTCTGACCGCTCAGGTGAGCCCTAAAGTATTTGCACTCATCCGGGACATTGCCACATACGAGGACGCCCTCAACCTGCTAAAAGAACAGTATCGGAGCCCTGTAAACTCAATGTACGCCAGGCATCTCCTAAGATCCCGCTCGCAACAGCCAGGAGAGTCGGTTGATGATTTCTTACGGGCGCTGCAAATACTCGGCAGGGACTGTGACTTTAAAGCCGTAACAGCTGCAGAACATACAGATGGAAACATCCGAGATGCCTTCGTGAAAGGCCTCCGGTCAGACTACTCACGGCAAAGACTGCTGGAATCAAAGGACCTCGACCTGAAAACAGCTGCTATCCTCGCTCGCTCCTTGAAAGTGGCCCATCGGGACCTCGAGGCGTACTCCAGGTACTGTGCTGCGCAACCCTGGGACTCGGGCCCGACCCTGGCCGCAATACCCCTCGCACCGCCGCCTCCGGGACCTACCACAGCGTCGGTGTCCCGGAACCGATCGGGACCGCCACCCCCGGTACCGGCTGTGACTTCATAGCCCCGCGATCGGGCCGCCGGCTGCTTCTTCTGTGGCCAGGCGAAACACCCGAGGGCGCGCTGCCCTGCAAGAAACGCGACCTGCTCCGACTGCCACAAGAAAGGCCACTTCGCGAGGGCCTGCAGGGGGAAAGCCACAGACGCCAGCAGTGCCTCATGCGAGTTGTGGGGGCGGCCATCTTTCATCAAGGCCACAGATGCCAGTATCCCCTCGTGTGAGTTGTGGGGGCGGCCATCTTCTCCGCCATTTTATTCAACGTCGTGGGCGCCGCCATTTTGTTCACCACACTCGACCGCCACCTTGTCTCCAGACCTGACCACCGCCCCACCCGCAGACTACAGCAGCTCGCTCAGCCATACACTAGCCTCCGTCACACTTGACCAAGCTCGCCCGCATCACCTGTCCAAGTCCATGATGGACATCAAAGTAAACGGCCACGCCACGACCTGCCTGTTCGACAGCGGAAGCACGGAGAGTTTCATCCATCCAGACACGGTGAGCCACTACTCCCTCACTGTCCGGCCAACGCGCAACCGGATCTCGATGGCGTCGCGGTCCCATTCTACAGACATCAGCGGCTACTGTGTTGTGACCCTGTCGGTTAGGGGCACAGAGTATAAAAATTTTAAACTTCTCGTCCTGCCCCAGCTCTGCACTGCCGTCCTACTAGGGCTGGATTTCCAATCCCACCTTCAAAGTGTCACTTTGGCATACGGTGGACCCCTCCCCCCACTCACAGTCTACAACCAGCAGCTTTTAAACCGCCCACCGCGTACCACCTGCGGCCTATCCACCCTCAAGGTCCCGCCCCCCTCCCTGTTCGCTAACCTCACCCGCGACTGTAAACCCGTCGCTACCAAGAGCAGGCGGTACAGCGCCGGGGACAGAGCTTTTATTAGCTCCGAGGTGCAGCGACTCCTGAAGGAGGGCATCATCGAGGGAAGCAACAGCCCCTGGCGTGCCCAGGTCGTAGTCGTTAAGACCGGCGATAAACACCGCCTGGTCATCGACTACAGCCAAACCATAAACCGGTACACCCAGCTGGACACATACCCCCTTCCCCGCATATCTGATATGGTCAATCAGATTGCACAGTACCGGGCATTCTCTACCATCGACCTTAAGTCGGCCTATCACCAACTCCCTATCCGCTCTGAGGACCGCCAGTATACCGCCTTTGGGGCAAATGGCCGCCTCTACCACTTCCTTAGGGTTCCCTTCGGCGTCACCAATGGGGTTTCGGTCTTCCAAAGGGAGATGGACCGGATGGTTGACCAGAACGGGCTGCATGCCACGTTCCCTTATCTAGATAACGTCACCATCTGCGGCCGCGACCGGCAGGACCATGATGTTAATCTGGAGAGATTCCTCCGTACGGCCCAACGGCTGAACCTCACCTACAATAAGGAGAAATGTGTGTTTAACACCTCGCGCTTTGCCATCCTCGGCTGCGTAGTAGAGAACGGAGTCATCGGCCCCGACCCCGAAAGAATGCGCCCCCTCATGGAGCTTCCCCTCCCCCACTGTCCAAAGGCGCTGAAGAGAACCCTGGGGCTCTTCGCCTACTATGCCCAATGGGTGCCCAATTATGCGGACAAAGCCAGACCCCTCATGAAGTCCACCCCTTTCCCCCTGACGGCAGAAGCATGCGCAGCCTTCTCCCTCATAAAGGGAGACATTGCTAAGGCCACAATGCACGCGGTGGATGAGTCTATCCCTTTCCAAGTGGAGAGCGATGCATCCGACTTCGCCCTAGCTGCAACCCTTAACCAGGCGGGGAGACCTGTGGCCTTCTTCTCAAGGACCCTCCAGGGCCCTGAGATCCGACACTCTTCGGTCGAGAAGGAGGCCCAGGTGATCGTGGAGGCAGTACGACGCTGGAGGCATTACCTGGCAGGCAAACGATTTACCCTCCTCACCGACCAGCGCTCGGTCGCTTTTATGTTTAATAACAAGCTGAGGGGCAAAATCAAGAACGACAAGATCTTGAGGTGGAGAATCGAGCTCTCCACCTACGATTATGATATCTTGTACCGGCCTGGTAAACTGAATGAACCCCCAGATGCTCTATCACGAAGTACATGCGCCAACGCGCAAATTGATAGACTGCAGACCCTCCACAACGACCTCTGCCACCCCGGGGTCACCAGACTTTACCACTTCATTAAGGCCCGCAACCTGCCCTACTCCATCGAGGAGGTCAGGACCATGACCAGGAACTGCCAAACCTGTGCCGAATGCAAACCGCATTTCTTTAGGCCAGACAGAGCAAGCCTGATCAAGGCCACCCGCCCCTTCGAGCGCTTGAGCATCGATTTTAAGGGGCCCCTCCCGTCCTCTGACCGTAATGTGTATTTCCTCAACATTATTGATGAGTACTCCCGTTTCCCCTTTGCCTTCCCCTGCCCAGACATGACCAGTACCACGGTCATCAAATGCCTGAACGACCTCTTCGCCTTGTTCGGTTTCCCGAACTATATACATAGCGACCGGGGCTCATCCTTCATGAGCGAGGAACTTCACCAGTTCCTACTAGCGAGAGGTATTGCTGCAAGCAGGACCACCAGCTACAACCCCCAAGGGAACGGCCAGGTGGAAAGAGAGAACGCGACTGTCTGGAAGGCCGTTCTCTTAGCCTTAAAGTCTAAGGGCCTCCCAACCTCCCGCTGGCAGGAAGTCCTCCCGGCAGCGATGCATTCCATCCGGTCACTGCTTTGCACTGCCATTAACGCCACCCCCCATGAATGAATGTTTGTTTTCCCCAGGAAGTCGACTACGGGAACCTCGCTACCAACATGGCTGACTTCTCCGGGGCCCGTCTTGCTGCGAAAGCACGTGAGGGCCCAAGAAATGGACCCCCTGGTCGAGAGGGTGGACCTCCTGCACGCCAACCCCCAGTACGCCTATGTGGCATACCCAGATGGGCGGGAGGAAACAGTCTCCTTACGAGACCTCGCACCCTTGGGCATCCCTGAGACACCACCGTTACCCCCCACCACCCCCCCCCCCCAAATCCAGCCCAGGTAGACGGCATGCCGGAACCCCACGAGCCTTCGCCGACCACGCAGACACCAGCATTAACATCGGATACTGCACCACCGCCGCCGCTGCTGCGCCGATCAGAAAGGCTTACGAGGCCTCCGGACAGACTGACATACCCGAACTGGTAGTACACTTCACCCCGCCGGACTCAAATTTAAACAAGGGGTGAATGTGGTAAACCACTTTTATCGTTCACTATCGTTACACTATGGTTATCACTGTTTATATCGTTACACTATGGTTATCACTGTTTACACTGTTGTATCACTACACAAGGTCACCTCTTGCCACGCTGTTATACCTGGGCTGACCACAGCTGACTCCGCCCATGGCTCCGCCTGCTTGCCCAGGTATAAAGGTGGTCGACTGGCTGGTATTCCTCCTTGTTGGATCCGATCACCCACGAGGGTGGGCTCTGTTATTTAGCCAATAAAAACCTATAGTTACTAACTTAACTCGTCGCTTTTCATGAACTGAATTGATAGGTATATCAGAAAGAATTTGCATTTATACAGCACCTTTCACGCCCTCAGGACATACCAAAGCGTTTTACGGCTATTGAAGTGCCTTTGAAGTGGTCACTATTATAATTTAGGAAAAGTGGCAGCCAATTTGCATACATCAGTGAGATAAATGACCAGATAAACTGTTTTTGGTGATGTTGGTTGAGGGATAAATGTTGGCCAGGAGATTCAGAGAACTTCTACACAATTCTTCGAAAAGTGCCATGGGATCTTTTATATCCACCTGAGCAGGCAAATGGAGGCTCGGTTTAATGTCTCATCCAAAAGACGGCAACTCTGATGCAGCAGCACTCCCTCAGTACTGCACTGAATTGTCAGCCTCAAGTCTGTGGAGTGGGGCTTGAACCCATGACCTTCTGATTCAGAAGTGACGGTGCTGCCACACTCTCAACAGGCGCCAACTTAACCACAAAGAAGTAAAAACCAACATGCCATCACCTCAGAATCACATTTTCACTCACTGGGGCAAAGCAGTTGCGTTGCCCGCTTGATACTGGTGTCGGGAGGTCTGACCCGTTTTTGGTTACGGCTTCATTTAATTCCTCCCGGCGAGCTGCAGGCACCAAACGGGCACCTTGTCTGTTGTGGGAGGGTGGGAATTGCCTGCGTCTCATGCTGGGCCAGACTGGGGAGAAAAGCGATCCCAGGGAAGGCCTGGAAAGGGCTAGCAGTGGGCCAGAGTTTTTACATGGACCCAGGAGGAGCAGTCCCCATCCTTCGGGCTCCACCAAAAAAAATTACATTTTGTGAGCAGCCTTCAGTGGTCCCTTTAGGGCCATTGGTTAGGTCTCGCAATGCCTGACACAAATAGGCGGAGGATGCAGGATGCACGCTCGGCCCATTTGTATCTGATAATTGCAATCGCTGTCCTACAACCAGCGTCGGACCCTGATTTACATATTTAAGCAGCTTCTTGCCTAAACTGTTATAATTGGCATTCCCTGTAAATTCCTCTTGCCCTCAGAGAGCTTTAGGATAAGGAAGAGTTGCAGAGGAATAATCAGAGGGAGGTCTGTAAAGGACAGTCTTCTGCCCCATTTACAGTCCAGGGTGGAAATTGGGCACAGGAGGCCTGACAGAGGCCGAAGCTCCGGTGAGTTCCGGAATCGCCAAATCTCCGCTCAGAATTCCCAGGCTGTATATTCTCTTCGAGGCCCAGGATTGGTCGATCTTCTGTCTGCCCCAAATATGGTCCCTGACATCAAAGGGGGCAGGGCCTAGGGTAGGAAATTTCCACACCAGGAATTCTCTCAGCCCTGACCTCCTTAGTCCTGAGTGACCTCGATGTTGGAATGAACCCAACATACAAGTCATGGGACCTACTGGTGTCCTGGCCTGGAAGAGCTGGAAATTCTTCCACTGCCTGATGAGATAGGCTGATCTGCCCATCTGCCAGCACTTGTTTCAGTGGGCACCCCCATGTGACCATCTGGCACCGCATTTACCGTGCTCTCTGCCAGCAGATGTCCAAGATACACCCATGGTGTTGTGTCACCTGCCTCGCTCATGCAAGTGCTGTGCTCTTGCCCTAACCCCAGGTACCTTGGTGGGTTCATGAGTGGAAGCCTTGCCCTTATGCCAGGGGAGTGGGGCCAAGGATTTACTGCCCCAAACCGCTTTACCACCAGGAAGTGAGTTACCAAATTCACTCTCAAGTTAAACAGGACTTCATTGCTGATGTTACATTTCAGCAGCAACCCATGGAAAATGTGGTGTAAAGAATTTGTATGACTTTGAAACCCTTAATGAGGCTGGTATATGCCATTTGTGTAGGTATTTAGAACACCCAATACATTTCAAACACTTAATAGTGGGCAGTGTGCTCCTGGCAATTTCAGAGCAATGACATAGAACGTACTCTGGTTGGGGGACTTCAATGTCCATCATCAAGAGTGGCTCCGTAGCACCACTACTGACCCAGCTGGCCGAGTCCTGAAGGACATAGCTGCCAGCCTGGGCCTGCGCCAGGTGGTGATGGAAGGTGTTGTCGACAGTGCTATCAAGGGCACTTACTCACCAATAACCTGCTCACTTCTGCTCAGTTTGGATTCCGCCAGGACCATGTGGCTTTAGACCTCATTACAGACTTCGTCCAAACATGGAGGAAAGAGCTAAATTCTAAAGGTGAGGTGAGAGTGACTGCCCTTGACATCAGTGCAACTTTTGATTGAGTGTGGCATCAAGGAGCCCTAGAAAAATTGAAGTCAATTGGAATCGGGGGAATACTCTCCACTGGCTTCCCTCCATCATAGGGTCGGAAGTGGGGATGTTCGCTGATGATTGCACAGTGTTCAGTTCCATTTGCAATTCCTCAGATAATGAAGCAGTCCATGCCCACATGTAGCAAGACCTGGATGACATTCAGGCTTGGGCTGATAAGTGGCAAGTAATATTCACACTACACAAGTACCAGGCAATGACTATCTCCAATAAGAGAGAGTTTAACCACTGTCCCTTGACATTCAATGGCATTACCATCGTCGAATCCCCCACCATCAACTTCCTAGGGGTCACCATTGACCAGAAATTTAACTGGACCAGCCACATAAATATTGTGGCTACAAGAGCAGGTTAGAGGCTGGGTATTCTGTGGTGAGTATCTCGGCTCCTGACACCCTCAAAGCCTTTCCACCATCTACAAGGCACAAGTCAGGAGTGTGATGGAATACTCTCCACTTGCCTGGATAAGTGTAGTTCCAACAACACTCAAGAAGCTCAACACCATCCAGGACAAAACAGCCCGCTTGATTGGCACCCCATCCACCACTGTAAACATTCACTCCCTCCACCACGTGCCCACCGTGGCTGCAGTGTGTACCATCTACAAGATGTACTGCAGAAACTCGCCAAGACTTCTTCGGCAGCACCTCCCAAACTCGCAACCTCTAGCACCTAAAAGTACAAGGGCAACATAGACATGGGAACACCATCAACTCCAAGTTTCCCTCCAAGTCACACACCATCTTGACTTGGAAATATATCGCCAGTCCTTCATCATGACTGGTTCAAAATCCTGGAACTCAATCCCTACTGTGGAAGTACCTTCACCACACGGACTGCAGTGGTTCAAGAAGGTGGCTCACCACCACCTTCTCAAGGGCAATTAGGGATGGGCAATAAATGCTGGCCTTTCCAGCGATGCCCACATCCCATGAATGAATGAAAGAAAACATTCCCCAAGTATTCTGATCTTCCTGCATTGAGTGCACATGTGCACCACTGGCACAAAGCATGAAACAGTCTCCCCTTGTAACCACAGAGATGCTGCTTGTGTGACGATATTGCTATTAATAATGAAACTCACAGAAATCTTATTCATAAAGTTAAAAAGAAATGATATCATAGGCTTGAAGAAGAAGCTCCCCTCACCAACTTTGAGAAAGTATAGTCCCATTTTCCAACCTGCTTTTACCAGTAATTATTTTATGCCCTTTGATTCAGGAACTACTTGGATGCAGCAGATCATAAGTCTGATTTTAACCAGTGGCAATATTGATTCTGTAAAAGACAAATTCCTCTATGAAAGAGCTCCATGGGTGGAGTCTACAAGATTCAAGCCAGGTTCCACTGACTATCAGCTATTGACAACACACTTGAACTACCACATGGCTCCAAATACCATGAAAAACAAAATGATCAAGGTGTGTTTTTAACAAACTTAAAATAGAACTAGAACATAATAAGAGTTGCTCGATACGTTGATATTGCATATTGTTACCTGTAGCTAAATTGACCAATATTTTTCAGCAATTGTTACATTTTTAAAAATTATTAGGCCAGTAATTCCTGTCCCAACGTGTGAGTACGGACGGGGTACTCACGCGTGGGCCCGGAGGAATTGCCGGTTTTCAGCATGCACAGCGCATGTGGGGAAAACCGGCATTTCCTCTCCTCTGACCCAAGGGGTTAAGAGGCGGAACGCGTGCGAGGTTTCAGGCAGCGCATGCGCGCTGAACTTCCTTTTTTTTTTGAAGAGTTGCCCGTGGGGAAAAGACTCCGGTTTTTACGCGTGAAAAAAGCAGCCGTAAGTACTTACTTTTAACAGGTAAGTGGTCTATTAAGTAAAATTAGAATTTTTTTTCCACAGGTTCATTATTTTTGAAGACTTTACAGTAAGGTAAGTGTATTTTTAGCCCCGATTTTTTATATAATAATTTTTTTCAAAATTTAAACTTATTGTTTAAAATAGTTTTTTACAGTTATTTATAGTTCATTTAAGTAGTGCGATGTTTTTTAAAATTTTCTTTCAAGTTTAAGTAGTGTTTTGGGGCCAGGAGTTTTCATGAGTTTGACAGTTCTTACTATCAAACTCATGAATGAACTTTTGCAACCTCCCATTGGTTGCCCAGTGCTCACGTGATCCCAGCCGGCTCATCGCACTAAGTACGCCGCTGGGTCACGCACGCACAGCGCGGCAGGACCTGAAGCGGGCCAGTGACAGGAAATACAATGCGGGCCAGGATTGAAATGTCAGCGCGCCGGGTAAGTGCACATCGGGGGCTTGCACGTGCGGCAAGCCCCCGAACCTAATTTCTGGGCCATTATCTGGTTCAAATGTGCAGAAAACAAACTCTGATCCTACTGTTGCTATAATGTTCTAGCAACATATTAGTGACATTTCTTTAGTCAATGTTGTAATGATCAATAACATGTCATTCTATAGTGGACATTAGGTGGAGCCGTAGAGCTGTATATAGCTGTATGTATAAGACTACACTACCCAGCTGTCTGTATATTAAGATTACATTACCCATGAGGCACTAGGCTACCCACAAGGCAGCAGTCAAGATGGAAGCCTCTACAGATACTGTACCTAGTCCACATGTGCTCAATAAAAGTGCCTAGCAAAAGCTAGCTGTGTTCATAATAAGAATGTCTATTTATTAATGAACATAAGATGGTACCAGGATGGTGAAGATCTGCTGAAAATTGTGAAAAGCGACATGGAGAATTTGAAGCCACCAGAGCGTTTGAAACTCACAGGAAAAATCGACTACAATTGGCAGACTTTTAAACAACAATTCGAACTCTACATTGCAGCCATCGGATTCGGTACGAAGCCAGACGCAAGGAAGATAGCGTTGCTGCTTACGGTTGCAGGCCCACAGGTGATAGAGGTATTTAATACATTTGTATTTAATCCAGCGGAGAACAGAGACAAATTAGACGATGTGCTACAGAAATTTGATGCACATTGTTCTCCCAAAAAGAATGAGACATATGAAAGATACATCTTCCGTTCTCAGACACAGCAACAAAATGAGACTTTTGATAGCTTTATAACTGATCTGAAACAGAAAGCACAGACATGTAATTTCTCTGAGCTCAAAGCATCCATGATTTGTGACCAGATTGTGTTTGGTATTCATGATTAAAAAAGTCAGGGAACGTCTGTTGAGAGAAACCGAACTAAATTTGGAAAATGCGGTGAAAATATGCCAAGCTAGCTCGAAAGCACGCGTAGACTTTCAGTGAAATCAATAATGATGCGATTGTAATGAGTGATAATGATAAGGGGAAGAAACATGGGCAGAACAGAAATGAAAAGCAATCGGAGGATGAAATTTTTAATTGTAAACGCTGTGGTTACAAACACCAGTTAAGACAATGCCCAGCACTTGGAAAAATGTGCACAAAGTGTAATGGAAAGAATCACTTTGCCAAACAATGCTTTTCAAAAGTACAAACTAAGAAAGGGCAACGACTTAATGTAATTGAGGACACTGATTTAAGTGAGACATTTTTTGTAGGAATGGTGTCATGTGACAATATCAAAAAGGATACAGAAAATGTGCAGCCCTCAGAAATGGACAATGCTGAACATAAACTTAATGCAGTAAAAGAGGACAAATGGATGATCCCACTGCAGGTAAATGGAGCATTAGTTACCTTGAAACTAGACACTGGGGCAAAAGCAAACTTAATCAGTATGAGTGACATTAACAATATGAAAGAAAAGCCCAAAATACAGAAAAAGTCAGTACTACTGAAGAGCTATAATGGACAGAAAATAGATAGCTTAGGTGTATGCAGACTTAAAGTGACAGTCAAAGACAAAGTGCATCATCTCATGTTTTCTGTTGTGGCTGAAAGATTGATTCGATACTAGGTGACAAAGCTTGTGAAGACTTAGAACTGGTCAAGAGAGTCTACCGTATAAACTGTGCCATAAGCAGACCAGATGACTCGGGTGATGAAGCAGAGAGCCCATCAAGGATGAAAAGGCCAAAGGGTATCCATGTCTTCAAAAAGCCTAGTTTCTCCAAGAAGAAAGAAAAAGACTTTAAGGTCAAAGAGAAGCCAAAGGAAGAAAAGCACAAAGAGGAAAAACACAAGGAGAAAAAGACCAAAGATATAACCGCAGCAGATGTTGTTAAGCAGTGGAAAGAGAAAAAGAAAAAGAAGAAGCCTGCACCAGAGCAGGAAGCAGTTCCAGTGGATACTCCTTCTTCCCTCAGGCCAATCTTTGGTGTTCCATTAGCCGAGGCTGCTGAGAGGACTATGCTGTATGATGGGATCCAGCTGCCAGCAGTTTTTCGAGAGTGCATTGACTACATTGAGAGTTATGGCATGAAGAGTGAAGGAAACACTGAAACCCTTTCCAAGCAAAGATCGCAAGGAGACCTCGATCTATACAAGAGCAGATTGATGACAATGCCGCAACTGCATCTTGTCATTCACCACCAGAACAATCTCATGAAGACACATCAGACTTACCCATGTTGAGAAGATCCACACGTGAAGTAAAAAAGCCTGATAGACTTAATCTTTGAATACAATGTAAAGCTTTGAAAATGTGTTGACTGTTTTGAAAATGTTTATGTTTATAGAGCACTAACAAAAGTGTTACTGATATTATCTTTATTGTTTTCTTGAAAGTTGATTGATATTGATTTTGTTAAACCTCAAAGAAAGGGGGATGTAATGATCAATAACATGTCATTCTATAGTGGACATTAGGTGGAGCCGTAGAGCTGTATATAGCTGTATGTATAAGACTACACTACCCAGCTGTATGTATATTAAAACTACATTACCCATGAGGCACTAGGCTACCCACAAGGCAGCAGTCAAGATGGAAGCCTCTACAGATACTGTACCTAGTCCACATGTGCTCAATAAAAGTGCCTAGCAAAAGCTAGCTGTGTTCATAATAAGAATGTCTATTTATTAATGAACATAAGAAATGTGATATATTTTCTTTTTGAATAACTAAAATCTACAATTATCACACTACTGTGGCTATTTCTAGAGTTGATCAATGTGACCTCTATGGTTGCCTTGAGAGACAGCAGCCTCAACCAAGTCTGTGTTGCTGGGCACTCCCTCAGTACGACAGGTTCAGATTCAGGTCAATGACCCTTCATCAGAACTGAAAAAAGCTGGAGATGGAACAGGTTTTTAAGCAAGTGCAGCGGCAGGGAAAGTGGGGAGGGGAGGAAAGAACAAAAGGGAAGGTCTGTGATAGGACGGAAGGCAGGAGAGATTAAGAGACATTAAGTGAGATTAAGAGATGGTGCAAGGCAAAAGGAGATGGTAATGGGACAAGTTAAGAAACAAATGATGGCTCTAGATGAAGTGTAAATGGCACTGGCAGAATGAAAGACAGCCGCCATGTGGGAGAGAGAGAAGAAAAAAAAAAGGATAGGGGCAAAGGTTATGATCTGAAATTGTTGAACTCTATGTTGAGTCCAGAAGGCTGTAAAGTGCCTAATCGAAAGACGAGGTGCTGCTCCTCGAGCTTACGTTGAGCTTCATTGGAACAGTGTAAGAGACCGTGGACGATGAGGTCTGAGTGGGAGTGGAGCAGAGAATTAAAGTGACAGGCGACCCTTCCCACTCTCCAGGGCCCCAAACACTCCTTCCAGGTGAAACAGCGATTTACTTGAACTTCTTGCAATTTAGTATACTGTATTCGCTGCTCACGATGTGGTCTCCTCTACACTGGGGAGATCAAACACAGATTGGGTGACCGCTTTGCGGAACACTTCCGTTCAGTCCGTAAGGTGACCCCAAGCTTCCGGTCACCTGTCACTTTAATTCTCCGCTCCACTCCCACTTAAAATTGCAATCAGGATTTTAACTATGTCATAGGAACTTGATTTGCATATTAAAGAAGCCTACCGCCAGCAACAGCTGCCTGAGGGAAGACCCCTTTCAAAATGGCGGCAGCTGCCATTAAGTAAATTGACTCCATTTTGAGACCATGAACTTGAATTTTGGCCAATTAGAATTGGCCCATCTGTCTGCAAGACAGGTCAGCATTTTTATGTCAATATTGAATTCACTTAAGTTCTGAGCCACTTACGAGAAACAGGATGTATAAGCACTGGCCTTGGGACTGCTGGGGGAAATGAGAACAAAACGAAGAGGGGTGCAACACCGAGATTCACTGGGAACCGTCGTGGTGTTAGAATCTGAAATAGACTGAAAAATCAAAAACCGACGTCACTACACGAGGAGTGGTGGGGGTAAGTGACAGGTAATTATTTAGTTTATTGGTGAGTGCTTTTAATGGTTAGTGATAAGTTAGTTTAAGTATTTTGTTTAGTGGTTAGTGTGATTAGTTTTTTTTAGTGGTTAGTGTTTGTAGTGGGTGTTTTATTTATTGGTTATTCTTTGTTTTAGTATCAGTTAAATAGCCTTGAAGCTAAAGAAACAATTTTAAATAACTGTTAGCTAACATGGCAGGACAGCTGAGGCCCATCGCATGTACATCCTGTGCCATGTGGGAACTCCAGAACCAATGTTCCAAGTAAGCGGCGTTTTGTTCTGTGCCGCCTGTTTCTTTAAATTTAAAGGGACCGTCCATTAAATGTACATTGGTACACCGGCTCACTGTCTTTTACAATGTCCTCATGGGGCGGTTAACTAGTGCAGTGAAGAGGGTTTATACTAATTTGGCAGCCGAGGGGTGGGGGGGGGGGAACCAGGACATAGCAGCAGAGGGGAGAGACAAGGTGAATAGGGAACTGGGAGGGACAAACAGCAACAGAATAAAGAATCGTATAGAAAGAGCAGGAATTAGATGGAGGAAAAAATCAAAGCAGACTAGCATGGTGTTGGAATGCATGTGTGTTAATAAGAGGTGTGACAAATAAGGTTAATTAGCTGCTGGCACAAGTTACCACATTGGGTTATGATATAGTGGTTATAACGGAAACCTTGCTTAAAGATGGGCAGGAATGGGAACTAAACCTTCCTGCCTACAATGCATTCAGGAGGGATAAATAAGAAAAAAAGAAAGGTCGGGGGTTGCAATATTGAACAAGGATAATATTACAGTTCTACAGAGGGACGATATACTAGAGGGTTCAAAGACTGAATCCATTTGATTAGAGTTAAGGAGCAGAAAAGGAACTGTTTACTATAGACCCCCAAATAGTGAGAAGGAGATAGAGAAGCAAATCCGTAGGCAAATTTCAGAGAAATGTAAAAATAATAGAGCAGTAATAGTAGGGGACTTCAATTACTGTAATATAGGCTGAGGGTGAAACAAAGTAAAGGGCAAGGAGGGTGAAGAATTCCTAAAATGCTACAGGAGATCTTTCTTAATCAATATCATTCTAGCCCAATGAGGAAGGAAGCAGCACTGGATCCAGTTCTAGGGAATGAGGTTGGGCAAGTGGAGTGTGTTTCATTGGGAGAACATAGAGCCATAAGTCATAGAGTCATAACGGCACAGAAGGAGGCCATTCGGCCCATCGAGTCGGTGCCGGACATCTGGGTAACAGTGATCACAATCCAATTAGGTTTAAAGTGGTTACGGAAAGGGACAAAAAAATAGACAGTGAAAATACCCAACTGGAAGAGAGCTAATTTCAGTGATTTGTGACGGGATCTAGCACAGGTGGACTGGAAACAAAGATTGGCCAGGAAAACAGTTATTGAGCAATGGCAAGCCTTCAAGATGGAGATGGTTCTAGTACAAACCAAGCATATTCCTGTGAGGAAAGATAGGGCATCCAAAGCTAGAGCTCCCTGGATGACAAAGGAAATAGAGGTTAAAATAAAACAGAAATAGGAGGTTTCTGAAAAATGTCTGGTACAGAATACAATAGAAAACCAGGCAGTATACAGAGAGTGCAGGGGGAAATTGAAAAAGATGAAAGAAAGTAAGAGAGATAATATGAGAAAAGATTAGTGGGTGAAATAACAGGGCATCCAATAATCTTTTATAAACATGTAAAAAGATAATTAAAGGAACAGTGGGACCGATTAGGACAGATGAAGTTAATTTCGTAGTAGAGGGGGAGGACATAGAGATATTGGATAGGATAAAAATAGATAGAAAGAAGTTGCTAAATAGGTTGGCATCACTCAAAGTTAACAAGTCACCCGGTCCAGATGGGATGCATCCTAAGTTGCTGAGGAAAGCAAGGGTGGAGGTAGCAGAAGCTCTGACCACAATCTTCCAATCCTCCTTGGATATGGGGGTGGTGCCAGAGGACTGGAGGATTTCAGATGTTACACTTGTATTCAAAAAAGGGGAGAGGGATAAACCTGGTAACTACAGGCAGTCAGTCTAACGTCATTGGTGGATAAACTACTAGAGACCATTGTCAAGGACAAAACTAATTCTCACTTGGAGAAACATGGTTAATGAGGGTCAGCCAGCACAGATTTGTTAAAGCCAAATTGTGCCTGACTAACCTGATTGAGTTCTTTGATGAAGTAACAGAGAGGGCTGATGAAGGTAGTGCAGTGGATGCTGTATAAATGGACTTTCAAAAGGCATTTGATAAAGTGCCACATAACAGAATTATTTAGAAAATAGAAGCACATGGTATTAAAGGGATGGTGGTAACTTTGGCTAAGGGATAGGCGGCAGGGAGTAGTGGTGAATGGATATTTTTCTGACTAGATTGAAGTATGCAGCAGGGTCCCCTAGGGTCGGTATTAGGACAATTGCTTTTCTTGTTATATATAAATGACTTGGACTTGGGTAGAGGGAGTACAGTTTCAAAAGTTTGCTGATGATACAAAGCTTTGCAAATTAGTAAATAGTCAGGAGGACATAGACAGACTGATGAAATGGGCAGACACATGCCAGATACAATTTAATGCAGCTAATTGTGAAGTGATGCTCTTTAGGAGGAACAACATGGAGAGGAAGTATAATGTAAAAGGTACTATTTTGAGGGGGTGCAAGAGCAGAAGGACCTGGGGATGTGTTAGAAATCTCATCATCATAAAGAAACTACTCATGAAATAATGCTGGACGGCCAGCTGGTGGCGCCGTCCAAGGAGTATAAATACTCAGGCGTGGGCCCAGCTTGCCAGGGACATTTTGTAAGACAAGGAACTAGTGAAGTACAACTAGATCTCCATGTTCTGAAACAAGTTGATTAAAGCCTTGCTTTATGCTCAAACCAAGTGCGTAGTGAGTGTTATTACGTCAATTTAATCAACTTGATATCGACTCCACGCTTTGGGTGATTTCGGGAACAGCCAGCTATGACTCGAACCATAGAAGGGAACTCAGACAAATAATCCATCCATCATGGAGAAACTACTCAGACTCGCCCGTCTCGACCTGGACCCGAATTCACTTACAGCTGCTAAGGTATGGAAACACTGGTATCATATCTTTAGCAACTTCCTTGAGGAGTGTGGTGAGAATGTTCCTAGTAAGTTATGAATGCTTGCTAATTATGTATCCCCTCATGTGTTTGATTATATCAAAGACTGTGTAGACTATGATGCCGCTATCCTAATACTACAGCAGCTATATGTCAAGTCCCCAAATGAAATTTTTGCTCGCCATCTACTGGCCATAACTCGACAACAACCCGGGGAATCACTTGACGAATTCCTTCAGAAACTTCGTAGGCTCAGCAAGGATTGTAATCTTAAAGCTGTTAAAGCTGAACAGTACCAGGAAGAATTAATTTGTGATTCCTTTATTAATGGGATTGCGTCTACCTTCATACGTCAGCATCTGTTGGAAAAAAAAACCCTCAAGTTACAGGCTGCCTATGACCAGGCATGTTCTCTGGACTTAGCAAAGAGGGATGCAGCTACCTATCTTTCACCATGTGCACGGGCTGCTGCTATCACTTTTAGTGACTCCTTCGATAGGCCTCGGGCGGAAGTCCTCACGGATGACGACTCCAAACTGGCTGATGACAACCCTACCCTAGAAACCTACACTGATGACAACCCCACCTAGCGACATCTTGGCAATCTGAAAGGAAGTGTTTCTTCTGTGGAGGTATGTTCCATTATAGGAAATGTTGTCCTGCTCGTAACGCAACCTGCAATCATTGCAGCAAGAAAGGTCACTTTTCTAAGGTATGCCAGTCAAGAGCCGCTGTTAGTAAGAAAGGCCACTTTTCTAAGGTATACCGGTCGAGAGCTCCTGTTAGTTTTGCAGCTACTATCTATAAAACTGCTCCTCCCCCAAGAGCCACTACTAAGGTTACAGCTGCAATCTATAAAACTGCTCCTCCCCCAAGAACCACTACTAAGGTTACAGCTGTCAAGGGTAAAACGGCCCCTCCGCCCATCACAGCTGTTTTTCCCCAAAGTCTGTCCCATGCAGCCACAAAGGTTTCGGTAAATGGACACATTTTGAGTGCACTAATCGACTCATGCAGCTCTGACAGCTTCATTAGTGAGCATGCTGTCAGTAAGTTAAAACTGCGTATTTACCCCCCGGACAGGGAAATTGCAATGGCTCTGATGACACTGACCACCAATTCTTCTGGCTTTTGTCTTGTCGACCTTATACTCAATGGCCGCACTTATTTCTCCACCCGGCTTGGGGTGCTGAAGAACCTATGCAGTGATGTGCTCCTGGGACAGGATTTCCAGAAACAACACAAAAGACTCACTTTCGAGTTTGGAGGGTCAAAGCCGGAGCCTACTATTTCCAAAGTACCATTTTGTGCGCTTTCGGCGGCTTCGCTCGACGAGCCCTCCTTGTTTGCCAATCTTTCCCCCCGATGTCACTAAATCACGATGTTTCAGCCAAGATGATCAATCCTATATCGAGACAGAAATCTCTCGCCTTCTAGCTGATGGTATCATTGAGCCATGTTCATTTTCCTGGCGGGCTCAAGTCGTCGTCGTTAAAAATCCTCTGAAGCAACACAAGAAACGTCTTTGCATCGATTACTCGCAAACTATTAACCAGTATACCGACCTGGATGCCTACCCACTACCACGCATCGATGACATGGTCAATAACCTTGCCAACTACAAGGTAATTTCAACTTTTGATTTAAAGAGCGCATATCATCAAGTACCGTTAAAGGACTCTAACAAAAAGTATACGGCCTTTGAGGCCAATGGTCAGCTTTACCGGTTTTGTCGCCTTCCATTTGAGGTCACCAATGGGGTGGCCATCTTTCAACGGGCAATGGATAGCCTAGTCAAACAGGAGAACTTAACGGACACTTTTCCATATCTGGATAATATCACCATTGCTGGTCATGACCAGAAGGAGCATGATGCCAACCTCCAGAAATTTTTGGACGTTCTCCGTCTTCGCAACTTAACCTTAAATGAGTCCAAATCTGTGAAATCAGTACCATCAGTCAACATCCTTGGCTACTGGGTGGGCAACGGTGTCATCAAACCGGATCCGGAGCGACTTTGTCCGCTTCAGGAGCTCCCTCCCCCTACGAATCTCGGCTCTCTTCATCGGGCACTCGGCATGTTCGCCTATTATGCGAAATGGATACCCCACTTCTCCGACAAGATCCAGCCCCTGCTTCACGTAAAGTCATTTCCATTGGAGGCAACGGCTATTTCAGCTTTTAACCTCCTCAAGCGACAACTGGAAAAAGCCACGCTTCATTCCATTGATGAAAATCTTCCTTGCGTGGTCGAGTGAGACGCATCGGATGTGGCGATCTCTGATACCTTGAATCAAGGTGGTCGACCCGTTGCATTTCTGTCCAGAACTTTGCAGGGTAGCGAGCTCCATTATCCTCCTGTCGAGAAGGAGGCTACGGCCATCATCGAAGCTGTACGTAAATGGAGTCATTTTCTCGCTCGTCGCCATTTCACTCTTATAACCGATCAGCTCTCCGTGGCATTTATGCTGGGTAACCGGAAACGCACTAAGATCAAGAATAACAAAATACAACTCTGGAGGATGGAATTGGCCGCCTTTGGATACACCGTACATTATCGACCCGGCAAAGCGAATGTGGCCCCGGTTACCCTCATGCGGGCATTCTGCTCTTCTATGTCAACTTCGACTCTTGTGGATCTTCATACTGACTTATGCCATCCTGGCATTACCCGTATGTTGCACTTTGTCCGATCTAAAAATCTCCCATTTTCTGTGGAAGATGTGAAAAGAACATGCTCCACTTGTAGAATTTGTGCGGAATTAAAACCGCAATTCTTCTGTCCATCGGATGGCTCGCTTATACACGCTATGCAGCCTATGCAGCGGCTCAGCATTGACTTTAAAGGGCCATTGCCCTCCTCAACGCGAAACACCTACTTACTGACTATGATGGACGAATATTCACGCTTTCTCTTTGCTTTCCCCTGTCCCAATATGCTTACTTCCACAGTGATCAAATGCCTTGATCAAGTCTTTTCCCTTTGCGGTACCGCCAATTTCATCCACTCTGATCGGGGTTCCTCCTTCATGTCAAGCGAACTCAAAAGTTATCTCTCCCAATGGGGAATCGCCACAAGTAAAACGACACCGTACCATCCCATCGGTAACGGGCAGGTTGAGAGATACAACGCTATCATTTGGAACGCTGTTCGTCTTGCACTGAGGTCACGCAACCTACCAGACCAGCATTGGGAAACTATGCTCCCTGACGTGTTGCATTCCATCAGGTCTCCCCTTTCTACGTCTACCAATGTCACACCTCATGAGCGATTATTCAGCTTCCAGCATCGCTCCACCTATAGGACGTCTCTACTGTCATGGTTGGCAGCTCCCGGCCCCATGCTGCTCTGAAGATTCGTCCGATCTTCTAAAAATGATCCCCTCGTCAATGAGGTAGAACTCACGGACGTCAATCCCATGTATGCGCATGTGCAGTACCCTGATGGCCGGGAGTCCACCATTTTGCTCCGGGATCTGGCTCCCTGTCCAGCCGGTTTCACGGACCCAACTGACAGAGGGCCCCACGGGGATGATGCCGACACTCTGCACTCCCCCGAAGATGATGCCCTACCTGAGACATCGAGAGATCTGCCGGTTGCCCCACCAGACCCACTCGGGTAGCCGAGCGCTCCCCGTGGGATGGCTACCCGAGGCCAGGACACCGGTCAATCCCTGGCTATCAAAGAGGATGAAGCCAGCTCTGCGCCTGTGGGGACCCGCACCCAGAGTCACGATCTCCCCAGCCTCCCTCGGGTCGATCAAGGCAACACGGGCCCTATCGATCCACTGGTACGGATCAAGCGGCCCAGGGACCTAGACACGGTCTGGGGAAATGTGCCTTCTAGCCATAAACAAAGATCTAAAAGACTGCGGCTATTCGTGGTCCGGCTAATCCGCTAAGAGGAAGTTGTCGGACTTCCAAATCTTTTAGGCAGGAAGAATGTCATAAATCTCATCATCATAAAGAAACTACTCATGAAATAACACTGGACGGCCAGCTGGTGGCACTGTCCAAGGAGTATAAATACTCGGGCGTGGGCCCAGCTTGCCCAGGGACATTTTGTAAGACAGGAACTAGTGAAGTACAACTAGACCTCCATGTTCTGAAACAAGTTGATTAAAGCCTTGCTTTATACTCAAACCAAGTGCGTAGTGAGTGTTATTACGTCAGGGTGCATATTCATGAATCTTTGGACGTGGCAGGGCAAGTTGATCAGGTGGTTAAAAAGCATATGGGATACATGGTTTTGTAAATAGGGGCACTGAATATAAAAACAAGGAAGTCATGCTAAACCTTTGCAAATTACCAATTGGGCCTCAGCTGGAGTATTGTGTACAATTCTGGACACCACACTTTAAGAAGGATGTCAAGGCATTGGAGAGGATACAGAGGAGGTTTACTAGGATGATAAGAGGGATAAAGGAGTTCAGTTATGTAGAGAGATTGGAGAAGCTGGCCTTGTTCTCCTTGGAGCAGAGAAGGTTAAGGAGAGACCTAATAGTGGTATTCAGAATTGTGAGGGCTTTTGATAGAGCAAGTAGATGTTTTCTCTGGCAAGTAGGTCAGTTACCAGAGGTCACAGATTTAAAATAATTGGAAAAAGAGCTAGAGGGGAAATGAGGAGAATTTTTTTCACAGAGGATTGTTAAGATCTGGAACGCACTATTTGAAAGGGTGGTGGAAGCAGATTCCATTGATATTTTGAAAAGGCAATTGGACAGTTACTTGAAGAGGATTAATGTGCAGGGTTATGGGGAAAAAGCTGGGTGTTGGACTAATTGGACAGCTCTTTCAAAGAGCTGGAACAGGCAGAACAAGCCGAATGGTCTCCTTTTGTGCTGGAACATACTATGGGGGAAATATTCGATTGCTTTGCACCTCCCTTTAGCGCCCCGAGGGCGCATAGAAACTAGCACCCGGGCGCGGCGCCAATAATACCTCCTGCAAAATTCATGTTAACTTATACACCAGTGACGTTTGTAGTATATGTACCTTTAAGAGAGAACTACTTTTACAGCTCCTGTATACTGTAGTAACGGCAGTGACCACACCTGTATATAAGCCTTGAGCATGCACCTGTACTGTTAGTCTTTAGACTACCCTCCACCAGTAAACACCTGTTGATTGTTAATCTACAGCCTCCGTCTAGTTATTGAAGAACACCATACCTTAAGATTTACGGATTCAACAGTGGCGACGAGGTCGATTCGAGTCTACCTGCAACTCTGCATTTCCTTCCAAGGATTCGCTCCGGGAGGACGGTGGAAGAAAGTCGAGGCCAGAAGCATGGGCGTCGACCACAAGCAACCGCCCAGTCATCCGGCAGAGAGAGTGAACATCGCAGGGGAGGCTGTTGAGAGCTGGGTTTGGTTCTCCAGCCACGACGATCCAGCAACAGACTGGCAACAGGTACAGCGCAGACCCTTCCCGGACAGCGGCGGCTGGAGCCGACCGACGGCACAGAAAAGGCCGAGCAGCGTCGACGGGGTAAGAGAGAGGGTAGAGCGCACAGGGCGCAGCCGGGGGTTGAAGACCGAGCGGCGTCGACGGAAAACAAAGAGAGAGAGGGTAAAGCACAGCCGAGGTTCAGGACCGAGCGGCGGCAACGAGAGAGGCGCACAGGAGAACGCGCAGAGCGCAGCCAGGGCTCAAGGGCGGAGCAGCGTCCGCGGGGAAAGAAAGGGAGTGCGGGAGACGCCATTTGAGCCACGGAGAAGAAGGGAGAGCGCGCCATTTGAGCCACGGAGAAGAAGGGAGAGCACGGGAGACGCCATTTTTGAAGCCGCAGCGGAGAAGAAGGGCGAGCGCGGGAAGAAAGGAAAGCGCGGGAGATGCCATTTTGAGCCAGCGGAGAAGAAGGGAGAGTGCGGGAGATGCCATTTTTGAAAGTCTAACCACACCCAGGGATGCCGAAGAGTGGCAGTGTCACTGCATTCAACAATGAAGTCGAAGATTGTAACATATGTGGAACGCATTGAGGTGTACTGCAAGGCGGATGAAGTGCCAGATGCCAGGAAAGCACTGGTTTTGTGGAATTCCATGGGTGCAAAAACGTATGGCTTACTGCGAAACCTAATAACCCCAGAGAAGCCAGTGGATAAGGATTTCAAAAGCATAGTGGAAATCCTACAGGACCACTTAAACCCCACACTGCTGCTGATAGCAGAAAGATTTAAGTTCCACAAAGGAACCAGCAGAAAGACGAAAGTAATGCTGAGTATTTAACGGAACTGTGCAAGCTATCGAAACACTGCCAGTTTGGAATGGGACTAGCAGATACGTTAAGGGACAAGTTTGTCTGTGGGCTTCAAAGTGAAGGAACCCAGAAACGGCTTCCATCAGAAAAGGATCTTACACTGGACAAGGCTTTCAGCATGGCAGTATCACACGAAGCAGCCGCACGGGGCACTGCAGAGATACAATGGAGACCGCAAGAATATGGCACCAATGAAATGTCATATGGAGCAGGGAAGTGTTATCGCTGCGGCAGAACTACACACAACCAGAAGGATTGTTGGTGCAAAGACCAAGTGTGCAGACAGTGTGGAAAAGCAGGACACATAGCAAGAGTCTGCAGGTCAGGGAAGAAAACCAGCAGCAAGAAATCTCCACAGGAGAAGTACAAAAAGGTACATAAGGTGATGGACAGTAGTTCAGACGAACAGAAAAGTGATACAGACTCCGGAAGCATGGAGCTGGGTTGTCTGAAACTACATAATGTAATCAAAATGGAGGATCACCAGACTATCTGGGTCACGCTCAAGATAGACGGAGTCCAAGTGAAAATGGAATTGGACACAGGATCAGCCCTAACAGTCATAAACCGAAGGGACTACAAGCGGCTATTCTCACATATACCCTTGAAAGCTACAGAGATTGTCTTGAAGACGTACACGGGGCAAAAAGTCTACCCCAAAGGAAAAATAAGGGTGAACGTGATATACAAAGGCCAGGAAATACCAAAAATGGACCTATATGTATTGCCAGATGGAGGACCACCACTACTAGGACGTGAATGGATCCGGAAGATACAATTAGATTGGCATTCCATACAGGCACTGAAGGTTGAGGCCAAAAAGGATGACGACGTCACACCTGGACGACTGTCAAAAATGCTAACTGACGCACAAGAAGTGTTCCAGGAGGGACTCGGAACACTAAAAGGCATAACAGCGATGATTAAAATAGAGGAAAATGCAAGCCTAAAGTTTTTTTAAGGCCAGACCGGTGCCTTATGCGATCCGACCAGCCGTCGAAGCAGAGCTGGAAAGTTTGGAACGTTCAGGAGTACTGTCCAAAGTGGACTGGAGCGAGTGGGCTACACCCATAATTCCTGTAATGAAGAGGTCGTTGAGTAATATGCCTGGGGAACCAAAGAAGGTCCGCATCTGTGGGGATTTTAAAGTGACAGTGAACCCAGTCCTTCACACGGTACAGTAACCGCTTCCACGGATTGAAGATATTTTCGCCTCGCTATCTGGAGGTAAACGCTTCACTAAGATTGATCTGGCCCAGGCGTACCTGCAAATGGAGGTAGAAGAAGCCTCGAAACAATACCTCACGATCAACACTCATAAAGGTCTCTACCAATACAACCGGCTGGTGTTCGGGGTAGCATTGGCTCCGGCTATTTGGCAAAGGGCAATGGATCAAGTCCTGCAAGGGATTTCAGGGACCCAGTGTTATTTGGACGACATCCTGGTCACGGGCGAAAATGATAGTGATCACCTCGCCAACCTGGAGAAGGTGCTCACTAGATTAAAGGAATATGGGCTACGAGCTAATCACCACAAGTGCGAGTTTTTCCAGAAACAGATCTCGTATTGTGGCCACGTTATTGATGAAGAGGGGTTACATAAGTCCCCTGAAAAGGTTGAGGCAGTAGTCAAGGCTCCAGCACCGGAAAATGTGTCACAACTGAGGTCGTTCCTCGAGCTGGTGAACTACCATAAGTTCTTACCAAATTTGTCTGCAGTATTACACCCACTGAACACCCTACTGCAACAGGGGGTACCATGGAAGTGGAATGACGAATGTAAACGAGCTTTCCAGAAGTGCAAAGAATTGATCACATCAAAAGAGGTGTTGCCCCATTTCAACCCAGCACGACCAATTCGGTTGGCGTGTGATGCATCACCCTATGGTATTGGAGCGGTGCTGTCGCACAAATTCCCAGACGGGTTGGAGAGGCCAGTAGCCTTTGCGTCTCGGTCACTAACCTCAGCCGAGCGCAACTACGCCCAGATTGACAGGGAGGCCCTCAGCCTAGTATTGGGAGTAAAAAAATTCAACCACTATCTGCATGGGCAGAAGTTCACCTTGCTGACTGACCACCAACCACTTGTCTTCATCTTTAATCCTAAGAAGGGCGTTCCAGTGATGACTGCACAACGGCTACAAAGATGGTCCCTTTTTCTAGGGGCGAACCAATATGAAATAGAGTATAAGGGCACGAAACAGCATGGAAACGCTGATGGGCTATCACGCCTGC
The DNA here is from genome assembly GCF_052327205.1 of Somniosus microcephalus. Taxonomy (NCBI): domain Eukaryota; kingdom Metazoa; phylum Chordata; class Chondrichthyes; order Squaliformes; family Somniosidae; genus Somniosus; species Somniosus microcephalus. The sequence goes on along the minus strand of NC_141006.1, from coordinate 51,081,287 downwards.
CATTGCCTACTGTGGAGGAAGCACCAGCAGTGGACCCTATCGAAATATTTTATTCATCGATAATTGAACGCTTGCCAGTAACTAACGCGGATATAGAGAAGGAGACCCGAAATGATCCGAGACTGTCTCGGGTGTATGATTTGACGGTGAAGGGATGGCCAACACATGGCGACTCACTGTTGCCAGCATTCTCATCCAGAAGAGAACAGCTGTCAGTATGCCAGGGGACAGTGATGTGTGGATCCCGAGTGGTAATTCCACCCAAGTTAAGGGAGAGAGTGCTCAATGAGCTTCACGAAGGCCATCTGGGAAGGGTGAAAATGAAAAGCCTTGCTCGGGCTTATCTGTGGTGGCCGGGGATCGATCAACAAATCGAGGACCTAACAAAGAGCTGCTCAGGATGCCAGAAGGTCCAAAATGCACCACCACATGCCCCTCTACACCCATGGGAGTGGCCCTCCTCTCCATGGCAATGGGTGCATATTGATTTTGCTGGTCCATTCATGGACTCAATGTTCTTAATAGCAGTGGATGTGCACTCGAAATGGCCTGAGGTGATCAAAATGTCCTCCACCACTACAGAGAAAACGATTGCAGTCCTACGGACCATATTTGCCAGGAACGGCTTGCCAGAGCAGATTTGCTCTGATAACGGACCACAGTTTGTGTCCGAAGAGTTTCGGAAATTTATGAGAAGGAATGGGGTAAGGCATTACACATCCGCCCCGTATCATCCAGCCACAAATGGATTGGCTGAGAGGTTCGTACAAACCTTTAAAAAGGCAATAAGAGCCATGTGCGATGATGACATTCCACTACAGCATAAGGTGGACAATTTCCTGTTAGCCTACAGAAATGCGACACATGCAGCTACCAACCAGACCCCGGCCATGATGTTCTTTAACCGAAGGTTGAGATCTCGTCTGGATTTGCTCAGACCAAATGTGCGAAGAAATGTTGAGGATAAGCAATTCCAGCACATCAATGAGAAGCCGACAAGGAGCTTCAATGTAGGACAACCAGTCTTGGCCCGCGACTACCGAACAGAGAAATGGCAACCCGGAACGATATGCACACGGCAGGGGCCACTAATGTACACAGTGGATGTCGGGGAGAACATTGTGAGATGCCACGACGACCAGATCCTAGCGTCACAGGAACGAGTCAACCCCATGTCTCGCGTACCTGGGGATGAACCCGACATACCGGTAGCATCTACCCCAGAAACAGTAGCAGCGGAAACTGATGAACTAACCGACGAAAGGGGGCCAGAATCGCCTCCGCACCAAGAACAAGACACTCAGGAAAGGCGCTATCCAGAAAGGATCAGGAAGCCGCCCCAAAGACTGAATCTATAAATGGACTATTTCAGTTAAATGTGCATGTTAAAGTGTTAACTGTTATTTGAATGTTATGGGTACTGTTAATCTAAAAGGGGAGGAATTGTAGTGTATGTACCTTTAAGAGAGAACTACTTTTACAGCTCCTGTATACTGTAGTACTGGCAGTGACCACACCTGTATCTATGCCTTGAGCAGGCATCTGTACTGTTAGTCTTTAGACTACCCTCCTCCAGTAAACACCTGTTGATTGTTAATCTACAGCCTCCGTCTAGTTATTGAAGAACACCATACCTTAAGATTTACGGATTCAACAACGTTAGACTGGTCTATAGTTACCAGGTCATCACCGTGCGTGCTGTGCTAGGCCCCTCCCCTTTAATCAGGGGAGGGAGGCCTGCAGTACCGCGGAACAATGTGCCGGCGAGCGTGGCGCTGCTGCACGTAGCACTGCGATAATCCATGGGAGTGCCACAAGAGGGAGGGGGAGCACTTCCAGGAGCGCCCTGCCTCCTGCTTGGGGCACTATCATTGAATTTCAGGAGCAGGGGTGCTAATAGTAGCGCCCTGGTGAAGTTAGCCTTTGGGGCGCAAGCCAATTTCCCCCGCTATGGTTCTATGGAGGGACAGAGAGATTTGTGGTGCAAAAAACAGAGTGCGTTATGTAAAGCCTGAGAGTTGTGTAAAATTGTGCTGACATGTCTGTGCTTTTACTTGTTAAAATGAATATGAATAAATCTAGTAATTCAATTGGGAACCTGAAATACGGTGCAGTGTGAGAAGTTGTTTTTTACGTCTTTCGGAATGACGAGGAGTGCACTAAAAGTGCCAGTTACACTGGTGAGCTCGTATCTGTGTGAGTCCGAAGGTTAAGGGCTCTCTTTGGGTTAGAAATCTGATAGGCTGCAGGGTCTAGATCATAGATTACTGATCTCACTGCTGCCCAGTGGTTTGCTCCTATACAGATCCATCGTCATGCTAACTGTGATTCAGGGTAGAGCTTGAGAATGGGGACCGAGTGTAATGTATCCAAGTTTGCTGACAATACAAAGCTAGGTGGGAAAGTAAGTTGTAAGGAGGATGCAAAGAGGCTGCAAAGGGATACAGACAGGTTAAATGAGTGGGCAAGAACATGCAGATGGAATATAATGTGGAGAAATGTAGAGTTATCCACTTTGGTAGGAAAAATGGAAAAGGCAAATATGTTTTTAATGGTGAGAGATTGGGAAATGTTGGTATTCAGAGGCACCTGGGTGTCATTGTACACGAATCAATGAAAGTTAACATGCAGGTACAGCAAGCAATTAGGAAAGCAAATGGTATGTTGGCCTTTATTACAAGAGGATTTGAGAATAAGAGTAAAGACGTCTTACTGCAATTATATAGGGCCCTGGTGAGACCACAGCTGGAGTATTGTGTTCAGTTTTGGTCTCCTTACCGAAGGAAGCATATACGTGCCATAGAGGGAAGGTGGAGTTGAGGTAGAAGATCAGCCATGATTTTCTTGAATGGCGGAGCATGCTTGAAGGGCCAAATGGCCCACCCCTGCTTCTATTTCATATGTTCTTATGTAATGAGTAAGAAATAGGTTGAAGTATAGAAAAGAATGGGTGCTTGTTAGAGAAGTCTTGTTGAGGGGAACGGTAGCATAGTGATTATGCTACTGGTCTAGTAATCCAGAGACCTGGACTAATGATCCAGTGTTCAAATCCCACCATGGCAGCTGGGGAATTTAAATTCAGTTAATTAAATAAATGTGGAATTAAAAAATAGCTAGTAATGGTGACCATGAAACTACCGGAATGTCGTAAAAACCCGCCTGGTTCACTAATGTCTTTTAGGGAAGGAAATCTTCTGTCCTTACCCGGTCTGGCCTATATGTGTCTCCAGACCCACATTAATGTGGTTGACTCCTAACTGCCTTCTGAAATGGCCCAGCAAGCCACTCAGTGGCATCAACAACCGCTACAAAGATGTATACCAGCGGTTCAAGAAGATGGTTCAGCACCACCTTCTCAAGGGCAAGTAGGGATGGGCAATAAATGCAGGCCTTGCCAGTGACGCCCACATCCCGTGAACGAATGAAAAAAACATGTCTAGGTGGGGTGTGGGAGTACTGAGTGGGGTGCCCCAGAGCTGTGTGTTCGGACCATTACTGTATCTAATTCAAACAATGAATTGGATTCAGAAACTCAATGCAAATTAATCAAATTTGCTGACAATACCAAATTAGGTGGGGGAGTGAAATTGGGGAGGAATCTCATAGAATAAACTGGACAAAATATGTGAATAGGCAATGAAGAGCCATGAGCCTGATCCCTATTGGCAGAGGACTACGTTATGAGTACAGACTGGAGAGACTTGCCTTTTTCAGCATGGAAAGGAGGGTTTAAAGTGGTTATCTTATGGAGGAAAATAACATAGTCAAGGGAATGGAGAAGATAAATCCTGAATGCTACCTTAAATTAAATTGAGAGTTGGACAAGGGGCCACAAGTTCAAAATAATAAAAGGTAAATTTAGGACTGATAACAGGAAGTGCTTTTCATACAAAGACAGAAAATAACTAGAAAGAAACACTGGAATCAGTTGGATGCTGTATGTTTATGGATGGATGAATTAAGAGGGCCTTCCTGATCCATAAGTACCTGGTGATCTTGTGAACGGGCTTAGTGTTCTTTCTTACTCTCAAAGGCCTGATTGTAATCCCCCATGCAACGTGTCGATTCTATAAGATAGGAGGAAGTTGGGGCCTACATTCTGTAAACAGATAGACAAATCAGTTAAAATAAGAAAATGGAGAGAAACACAGAATCAAAATAGAAGGAATGGAGCAAGGGTGGGGAAAATGTTGAGACAAATAGATAAATTCAATTGTTTGGGTAGGTTGTGGCCCAGTATGGACTGAACTAAATCCACGGCACCTGAATTTGCTGTCCTTGTATTTATTTCCCAACCCAGATCATTTATGTTGCCAGAAATCCCAAGGATGTGATTGTGTCATCCTATCACTTTCACAAGTACGGTCATTTCTTGAAGACGCCAAAGGATTTTCAGCACTTTCTGGAGCAATTTGCTGAAGGAAATGGTAATTTTTTTAACAGTTTTGCTCAGCTCTTACCAAAAATATTACTTGTGCTAATATTTCGCTGAAAATTGTCAGATCATTTAAGATTCTTTATATTTTGGAACCAACATTATATGCGTACAGAACAATTAAAAGACATTAGTGCTATATATTTAATGGATTTATATAAGCTAATTTTGAATATTTTTAGTGAGGTTTTATATCTCCCTGTAGTAAAGATAAATATTTATGTTTTGGGGCTTTACATAAGAACATCAGAACAGGAGTCAGCCATTCTGCCCCTCGAGCCTGTTCCGCCATTCAATTAGATCATGGCTGATCTGTATCTTAACTCCATCTACTCACCTTGGTTCCATAACCCTTAATACCCTTGACTAAAAAAATCTATCAATTTCAGTTTTGAAATTTCCAATTGAACCCCCAGCCTCAACTGCTTTTAGGGGAGAGGGTTCCAGATTTCCACTAGCCTTTGCATGAAGAAGTCCTACCTGACATCACCCCTTTGCATAGGAGCTCCTAAAATTTGGGTATGGAATCGTGGACTAGCTCTGAGGCTTCTACAAACCATCAGGTATCATAAACATATCCCCACTACATCACCAGGGAGCATTGGTGCACCTTTACCACTACACTAAGAATTGACCTCATCATTGAAACATAGAAACATAGAAACATAGAAGATAGGAGCAGGAGTAGGCCATTCGGCCCCTTGAGCCTGCTCCGCCATTCAATGAGATCATGGCTGATCATCCAAATTCGGTACCCTGTTCCTGCCTTCTCTCCATATCCCTTGATCCCTTTAGCCTTAAGAAATATATCCAACGCCTTCTTGAATATATTTAATGAATTGGCCTCTACTGCCTTCTTTGGTAGAGAATTCCACAGGTTCACCACTCTCTGGGTGAAGAAATTCCTCCTCATCTCTGTCCTAAATGGCTTACCCCTTATCCTTAGACTGTGACCCCTGGTTCTGGACTCCCCGACCATCGGTAACATCCTTCCAGCATCTAGTCTGTCTAGTCCTGTTAGAATTTTATACGTTTCGATGAGATCCCCTCTCATTCTTCTAAACTCCAGCGAGTACAAGCCCAATTAACCCAATCTCTCCTCGAACGTCATTCCTGCCATCCCAGGTATCAGCCTGGTGAATCTTCACTGCACTCCTTCCATGGCAAGAACATCCTTCCTCAGATAAGGCGACCAAAACTGCACACAATACTCAAGATGTGGTCTCACCAAGGCCCTGTACAACTGCAGCAAGACATCCTTGTTCCTGTACTCAAACCCTCTCGCTACAAAGGCCAACATAACATTTGCCTTCTTAACCGCCTGCTGCACCTGCATGCTTACCTTCAGCGACTGGTGCACAAGGACGCCCAGGTCTCGTTCCACTTCCCCTTCTCCCAATCTATTGCCATTTAGATAATAATCTGCCTTCCTGTTTTTGACACCAAAGTGGATAACCTCGCATTTATCCATGTTATATTGCATCTGCCATGCTTCTGCCCATGGATCAATAATCCTTCCAACATCAGCAGAGGGCATAAATGTAACCTACAACTAGACTACCATAGAAAAGGGTTCCGTTCCATACTTTGTAAGTGAAACTGAGTTTACAATCCTGCTGTCTAATGTTGCACAAGTTACATATGCAGCAAAAGATCAATGCTCAGGTGTATAGTTTGCACCTACATTTCAAAAGTCATAGAAATTTGCAGCATCTTTGTGGTCTGCTGTGGGGCACTATGTAAATCAAATGTACGCTGGGCACTGACCATTTATGTGCAAATGGAAAATTGACAGTATGCATAAATAGAGCCATTTTGTCTTTTGTACATCTATGCTTGCAATCTTTTTAAAGGAATAACTGCAGCAAAATTTGAAGTAGTTATGGATCGGAACAAATGTGGAAATTATGGCTCTTTGTAGTAAAGGTGCTCTGTAGTACTGTTTACTCACCACACTTATTTATCTTTTAAGTGTTTTATGGATCTTGGTTTGACCACATCAGAGACTGGTATAGCCACAAGGATGAACTTGACATATTGTTTGTGACATACGAGGATATGCAGAAAGTAAGTGATACTTATATGTGGTAACTAAAGATGTTTGAATAAATCATGAATTATGCGGACCTGATACTATTACAGCAGGGAGAATATTGTTAAATCTTCTGATTCTCGGTTTTGTATGAATTGTAATGATGTTTAATTTGGTTCTTCAAACGAAAACTTTAAGCATTAAAATATATTGGGGGTGAAATTGAAATGAGGTGATTGTGGAAAACGAGCCATAGTGAATCGGAAGCTTGTTTTACACCCTGCCTGATTTTGTACTGGATTGAAGTCAATAGAAAAAAAATCGGGCGGGGTATAAAACGGGCCAGCAATTCACTATTGCCCAGTTTAAGCTATCACCGAAAACCAATTTCACCCCCATTATTTCCTCTGATGGTTACATTTTTTCTGAATTCCTTTCTTGTTCTGAAATTTAATTCTATCTTTTCTTTTTTGCTTCACTCTTCCTTTTCATTTTGCTCTATTTTCTCTCCATTCACTCCGACTGCTGTGAGCCACCATCACACCTCCTCTTTGGCAGGATGGTCTGGACCACAGGTTTTGCTTGAGACAAAGTGTGGTTCTGTTGTCCTCCTTATTACTGAGGTGAAGCACTCTGTCGCTAATAAAGGTTCCATCTATTGGCCCAGATGCGTGAATGAAATACAGGCTATTTTTAGAATATTGTTATCTATCAATGTTCTTCTGTCATATACCAAATTCAGTATGTTGATTGACTGAAAATTATATGTTCAGATTCAGTTGAGTAGAGTCAGATCTGAGTACATTCACTGTCTCATTTCATCACTATTTTCTCCACAGAAAGGATTTTGGGATTAAGTTATGTTGGGGGTTGATTTTAACCTGGATGGGGTTAGGACGAGTGCAAAACACACTCGCTGGCCTAAGTTTCAGACCCAGGCTATTTTAACGCTGGAAACTCATTTAAATTCCGTCAGTTCACTACCCGCCCATTCTGGCTGCCAGTAGATGAAGATGCTCAGTTGTTGAGAATATTCAAGACTGAGAATGATAGATCTTTGGGCACTAAGGGAATCTAGGGATATGGGGCTAGCGCGGGAAGGTGGAGTTGCTGTAGAAGTTCAGCCATAATCTTATGGAATGGCGGAGCAGGCTCGAGGGGCTGTACTCCAGCTTCTATTTCTTCTAATCTTATCAAATAAAATAGTCTTCCAAAAACAAGCAAGCCAGTCCATGAAAGGGACAAGGCTCATAGTTTGTTACTTTTTTCTCATGTTTTTGAAAAGTGAGATTGAGTTGAGTAAGTGGAATTTGCTTTGACTCTAACTCTGCATGGTCACTTGCTCTGAAATAAACAGCTTCATGATTTGTATCTGGGCTCACATTAACAAGTATTTCTCAGTCTGCCTTCGAAAAGATTGGAAAAGCACACGAGGGCACCTGTGAAAGATATGAAATCCAGTTCAGTTCATAAGGGGCTCCCATTGTTACACTACTGGGCTACGCATCGTATAACTAGATATTGTTCTCACAGCCGAATGTTACACACTCAGAAAGCTTATGGGAGTGGTCAGCACAACTGTAGCTGAGAGACTAGCTAAGGCAGACACAAAACTTCTAACATGCACCATTTTGATATGTTCCAACTATTTAGCCCCTTCGGCATGTTCGGTAGCAGTGGGAGAGTTCTCAGTCTTTACAGTGTTATATAGTTTATGCCATCAGAGCAGCATTTCACTCCCAGGGCTGATGATGAGACAAGCTGTTGGGCAGTGACACTTTAATTTTGGAGTAAAAAAAGGCCAGTAGAATTTTGGATTTATTTATAGGAGCATAGAGTACACGAGTAAAGAAGTAATGATGAATTTATACAAAAGATTGGTCAGACTACAGTTAGAGCACTGTGAGCAGCTTTGGGCACCCTGTTATAGAAAGGGCATTAAAGTCATAGAGAGCTCACATTGTAGATTCACCAGGATGATGCCAGGGATGAGAAGGTATAGTTATGAGGAGAGACTCAATATACAGGTAGACTATCCCTTCTCCGAAAACCTTGGGACCAGCCGTGTTTCGGATTTCGGAAATTTTCGGATTTCAGAAGGTATTACGCGGCAGCATCCCGTAGGCCACCACATTAATATTTCTGCAGCGAACCTTATGAATATTCACACGTGAGTGGGATAAATAAAGACTATAAATAGTATTACAGGGATAAATACTCTAGTACAGTTTATTTGTAAGGAAAACATTCAATAAAACTTCAAACATATACAGGTACAAACTAAGCTAAATACCTGTACATATACATTCAGTAAAGGTACATTACATCTGGCTTGAGGATCTTGGAGAAGAGGGTACATCAGTGTTGCATATTCACAAATCACAAAAAACCAACAAATATCAAAGAGAGCAGCAGGCGCACGTGTGACAGCGCTGAGCCACAACTGACGCCTCACACCTGCGTGGGTCAAGCATCGGCCGCATCAGGTCATGTTTTGCGCCACTCGGGTCATGTCGTGCGCACGACTTACGCTCCACGAAAAAACTTTCGGTTTTCAGAGATTTTCGGTTTTCGGAAGTGCGGATAAAGGATAGTCTACCTGTACTGGGAGTATTTCCACTGGATCAGAGAAGGATAAGAAGAGAGTGAATAGAGGTTATTTAAAATTATGAAGCATTTTGATAGAGTGAAGAGATAAAGGCTAATTCTTCTGGTTGGGTAATCAGTGATTGAGGGGTCATCAACTTAAAATGGTCACAACGAGACTAAGGAGAATTTCTTTCCATAGGGGGATGTTGGAGCATTTAACGCTTTGCCACAGGGAATGATTAAGGCAGAGAACATTGCAGCTTTTAAGAGAAAATTGGATAAATATCTAAAGCAGAGAGATATTTGTTGGTTTTTTGCGATTTGTGAATATGCAACACTGATGTACCCTCTTCTCCAAGATCCTCAAGCCAGATGTAATGTACCTTTACTGAATGTATATGTACATGGAGAGATTGTGGGGCAGTGAGATTAGTTGTGAATGGAACTAGCAAAGAGCCAATACAGACACAATAGGCCAAATAGTTTTCTTCTGTGCTTCAATCTTCTATGTTTCTATGGTTAAACTTGATCTGTTCTCATTGTAGTCATGGCCAGGCAATTATTCAAGTCCTGAGCATTGATTGGCTGGAAAACGGGCCTTTCAAGCTACTTTTCTGATTTATCTGCGTTCCACTACCAGAATGCACAGCGGGACAATGGAGACACAGGGAAAAAGTCATTAAGCACTTACCCTGCCAGCATTGTGAAACTAAGACGTACAAATGATTCCCAAATATTTGTAACTGCAACACTTGATGATTCAACTAAAAAATTAAGAATGAAGTATCTGGCATCTTGTGAAGTTTGCAGGTACAGCCTGGCTGGTATTGAATTGTCTGCATTGACCTTTTGGCCAAACTACCTTGCACCACGAGATCTGTCACACGACCATTGCTGGACACTGTGCATGAGCTTTACCACTGGCTGATCCCGCTGATGTTTCCAACACTGAGCTAAAGCAGCTGTGTCCCAGTAAAAAGTTCATTCTGCCCCCAACTAAGGTGTGTGACCGTCTGCATCTTTCCCTTCAGCAGATAAGAAAGAAGTTAAATTTAAATAGCACCTTTCCTGACTTCAGGACATCCCAAAGTGCTTCACAGCCAACAAAGTATTATTTTTTGAAGTGTAGTCACTGTTGGGGGAGATGGGAGGATTCAGGAAAGGGTAAATTCAAAAGCAGTAAGAGAAATGTCAAGGCTGTAGAGCAGAGTAGTGATCTAGGTAAAGATAAGCAGAGTGGGTCAGGAAGGGATGAAAAGATTACTAAAGGTAATAGGGCATTAGTGACTAAAGGGACATCAGGGGAAAAATAAAAAAAAGTTAAAGCTAAAGGTATTATATCTGAATGCACGAAGCATTCACAACAAAATTGATGAATTAATAGCATAGATAGAACTAAATGGGTTTGATTTAATAGCCATTACAGAGACGTGGTTGCAGAGTGACCAAGGTTGGGAACTAAATATTCCAGGGTATTTGACTTTTAGAAGAGACAGGCAGAATGAAAAAAGGAGGAGGGGCAACCCTGATAATAAAGGAGGGAATAAAGACAGTAGAGAGAAAGGGGGAGAAATTCGGTATCGCCCCGTTTGGGGCGCTATTATCAGCCGGGCGCAAAGTTTAGCACTTGGCACTAATTATCACCTTCGACTGCAAACTTGGCCTCTATCACCCCTGGAGGTGATTTGAGCGCTATATCAGGCGCTACACACCTATCTTAAGGCGCTAACTCCGAGGAGCGAGACGCTATCTCAGAGCGCTGGCGAAGCTCAGGAGATGTCAGTTAGCAATGGAACACAGACAGACTGGCACCAGCCAGTTCGTAAAGGGGAGGGTCGATGTTGTTGTCCAACCACATCCTGCTCATTGCAGCCTTGAATCTCAGCCTGGAGAGACCTGTACATCAATTCTGCTGGAACCACGAATGGATAGGCCCAGGGAAAGAGCTCAGCGCTTCAGCGACCGGGCCTTGGTGGCTCTGGTTGGCGCTGTGGAGCGGCGACGGGCAATGCTCTACCCACAGAGTGGCAGGAGGTCATTGCCCCGTGAATACAGAAGTCTGGAGGGAGGTGGATCAGCACGTCGCCTCGAGGAGCCTGGTACCGAGGACCCACACCCAATGTCGGAAGAAGTTCAAGGACCTCACTCGGGAGGTCAGGGTGAGTGGCTGCCTTTCAATACCTCTACATCCCTCCATCTCAACTTCACTCTGTGCCCAGAGGGTTTAAAAACCCCAAATTCCCAACACTCATCCAAGGTCTATGGCCATCTCATAAAACACACACGCACATTCCACACCTTGCATAAATTAAGGGCTATTCAACTATGGGAGGCACATCAGGCAAGCACATGGCTGCATACATTAAGGGCTATTCAACTATGGGAGGCACATCAGGCAAGCACATGGCTGCATACATTAAGGGCTATTCAACTATGGGAGGCATATCAGGCAAGCACATGGCTGCCCATTCACTCAGACGCCGTCCTTTTTCTTGCAGGCCAAGCTCTTTCATAACAGGCGGCAGCAGCAACGCACGGGAGGAGGACCGGCTGACCTACACACCCTCAGCGATTTGGAGGAGCGCGTGCACAGGATCGTTGCCAGCCAGGTCATAAGTGCCGTGGCCGCTGGAGAGGTCGACCCCCTCGGGGACAGCAATGGTATTTTCAGCAGCTTTCTCTCCTCTCTCATTCCACTTGCCCCTCACAATACCAGCCTTTTACACTTTCAATCCAACTTACTAAATGTCTCCAGTCCTTGCTCCCTTTCTGCCCCCCTGCCCTGATGCTAAAGCCACTCTTGTACCTCCCTGCTTTCAGATAGTGAACCATCAGCTGACCAGTTTGTCCCTCAACCTACTAGTGGCAGCGACGCCCCAGGCGAGGAGGAAGAAGAATTCGGAGCCTCACCACCTGCGTCTCCCGAGGGAGCCCATGCTGACACTGGGACCACACATTCCCTGGAGGGGAGCAGGGGGGTAGGGTCTGATGAGGGCAAAGCTCCGGGACCCAGCAGGCTGCAGCAATGCCATTGGGGTAGGGAAGCTCGGGGGCATCTCCTTGGAGGGCGAGTAGGCAAGCGAGTCCTGCTGCACTGGACTCGGATGAGGACCGCAGCATCGCAGCCATGAATAGCCAGGCCTTGAGCATGCACACTGAGCTCATGGGTGCAATGGCAAGGGTGCCCGAAAGCATGGAAGGACTGGCTAGGAGTGTGGAGCAGTCTGCTGCAGCACAGGCCGATGCAACGCAACGGCTTAATGCTGCAATTCAGTCATTAGCTGGTGACATCCAGCCTCAGACTGCTCTCATGCGGTCTCAAATTGATGTCACGCAAGCACTGACTGCTGCCATCCTCGCTGGGTCGGCCACATTGTCCCGGGGCTCTCAAGGTGCCGCAGCAGGCCAGCAATCTGTGCTCGAGCAGATTGCTCCGGATGCTGAGGTACTGCCCCGTGGGAGTGCCAGTGTGTCAGTTGAGCAGGAAGGTGCTGTCCTCTCTCAGGATGACAGCATTCCTGCTCCCACCACTGGCACTTCTCCATGGTACTTGCCACCGCCTGCAACACAGCCAGCCCAGACTGCTGCCGCCCATGCAGAGTTGGTGCAGTCTGCAGCCGGGCCCTCCAGGCCCAGAGCTGGTCGAGGGCGTCCTTCAAGGGCATCTGTAGTCTCTGCATCTGAGATTCAGCAGCCTTCCACCAGCCTTGCTGCAGACACTGGGGTCCCATTACGGAGGAGCAGTAGGGTGGGAAGGGGGGAAGTACACAGGGGATGGAGATCACCCTCGAAGGGCAAACAGTAGGAGGTCTAAATAAATGGTGGGAATGTTTGTAGTAAAGGTCGAGGTTCGTGTGATTACATTTGTTTACTGTTTTGCCGTTTATCTCCATCTTGTGAGAACCAGTTCTGTTAGTTCATGATTTGTTGTGTTTGTTTCTAAGTGTTTGTCCTGAATAAATGGCACACACAGAAAAAAGTTGTTGTATTCAAATGTACATTTTTGGCCTTTGCAATCATCCCAGGTTTGGCCAGCAGTAGCGGGTGCAGGTTATTTTCCATGATATTGTTCTCCATGCCAGAAGCCATCTTCTGAGCAGGGGCCTAGAAGCGGCTTCTTATCTGCCGTTCATGGATGGCCCTTGCAGTGGCAACATTGTGCGCATCCCTCCCACGTTGGTGCTGCTGCTGATCTTCTTTCTCCTCCTCTTCCTCCTCCTCCTCCTCAGGTGGTGCACCAATCCCTGGTGGCATTGGCTGGGTCTTCAGGATTGCCAGGTTGTGAAGCATGCACCACACAACTATGAACAGGAAGACTCGCTCAGGAAAGTACTGCAGGGCTCCTCCTGAGTGGTCCAGACAGCAGAACCGTTGCTTCAGCACGCCGATCGTCTGCTCAGTTATGTTCCTGGTGGTGATATGGCTCTCATTACACCGCAGCTCGGCAGGGGTGGTGAGGTTACGGAGTGGTGTCATCAGCCAGGTGCAGAGTGGATAACCCTTGTCCCCGAGGAGACATCCACTTGGGTGATGCGGTGCCTGGAAAAGGTCTGGCACACCAGTCTGGCGTAGCATGAAAGCATCGTGACTGCTGCCAGGATAGCGGACATTGACGGCGAGTATGAGCTGTGTGTGGTCACAGACCAACTGCACATTTAAGGAGTGGTAGCCTTTGCGGTTTCGGAATATTTCTGCATTTTCATGTGGTGCCCGCAATGCCACATGCGTGCAGTCAATGGCGCCTTGCACCATGGGGAAGCCCGCTATCCTAGCAAAGCCACATGCACGTTCATGCTGTTTGGCCCGGGTCATGGAGATAGAGTTGTACTAGCGTCTCCTTTTAGACAGGGCATTTGTCACCTCCCAGATACAACAATCGTTTCCAGCAATGGACAGCAAACTGGGAGATATTGGCGATGTCCCCAGTAGAAGCTTGAAAGGAGCCTCTGGCATAAAAATTAAGAGCCGCTGTCACCTTCACTGCCACCGACAGAGACGCCTGGTCCTCAGTTGAGGCTGCAGGTCTGATTGCAGCAGGTGGCAGAGCTCAGTAACCACCTCCTTGCTGAAGCGCAGCCTGGGCAAACACTGCTCCTCAGACAAATGAAGGTATGAGAATTGCTCCCTGAATACCCTTGGAGGGTAAGGGCTCCTGTGCAGAGGCCTGTTGGCCCTCCTCACTCTGGCCATGTTTGCCACTCTCTCTCTGCGTCTCTGCTGCCTCCGATTCTGCAGGTGCAGGACGACGCCCCAATTCAGTGCAGCCCCCATAGTCTCTTCTAAATTGCTGCAATGAAGGTCAAATCCTGCAAAGTGCTGCTCAGTACCCAAAACTCCTTCACACAGCGTTGAATCTCTCCAAAAGTCTCTTTCTCTCTCTCAGAATGCGTGGTGCAAAAATGTCACATGCGTGCAGTCAATGGCCCCTCTACCTGTCGTTCCTAGCAGCAGGTGGTAAGGCAGGGGGCGCGACTCAATATCCGGTCCGGGGCGCTACCATGGCGTTGCACGCGCGAATGACATCACGATCTGTGAGTGCAGGAGATCGTGGCGGTAGTGTTTAATGCTGCTGCAAAATGTCTGGTCAATTTCGCGAGTGGCGCAAACATCGACGCGCTCGGGCGCTAGTTGCTTTGCGTCCCATTAGCGCCTTCTTAGGGTTCATGGGATTGGGGGTAATATACTAGCATGGATTGAGGATTGGTTAATAGACAGAAAACAGAAAGTAGGAATAAACGGGTCATTTTCGGGTTGGAAGGCTGTTACTAGTGGGGTACCGCAAGGATCAGTGCTTGGGCCTCAGCTATTCACAATCTACATCAATGATTTGGATGAGGGGACCAAATGTAATATATCCAAGATTGCTGATGATACAAAGCTGGGTGGGAAGGTAAGTTGTGAGGAGGATGCAAAGAGGCTGCAAGGGGATATAGACAGGCTAAGTGAGTGGGCAAGAAGATGACAAATGGAATATAATGTGGAGAAATGTAAAGTTATCCACTTTGGTGGGAAAAATAGGAAAGCAGAGTATTTTTAAAATGGTGAGAGATTGGGAAATGTTGGTGTTCAGAGGGACCTGGGTGTGCTTGTACACGAATCACTGAAAGTTAACATGCAGGTACAGCAAGCAATTAGGAAAGAAAATGGTATGTTGGTCTTTATTACAAGAGGATCTGAGCATAAGAGTAAAGACGTCTTACTGCAATTATATAGGGCCCTGGTGAGACCACACCTGGAGTATTGTGTACAGTTTTGGTCTCCTTACCTAAGGAAGGATATACTTGCCATAGAGGGAGTGCAACAAAGGTTCACCAGACTGATTCCTGGGATGGGGGGATTGTCCTATGAGGAGAGATTGAGTAGACTCGGCCTATATTCTCGAGAGTTTAGAAGAATGAGAGGTGATCTCATTGAAACATACAAAATTCTTACATGGCTTGACAGGGTAGATGCAGGGAGGATGGGGAGTCTAGAACCAGGGGTCACAGTCTCAGAATAAGGGGTCGGCCATTTAGGACTGAGATGAGGAGAAAGTTCTTCACTCAGAGGGTGGTGAATCTTTGGAATTCTCTACCCCAGAGGGCTGTGGAGGTTCAGTCGTTGAGTATATTCAAGATAGAGATCGATAGATTTTTGGATATTAAGGGAATCAAGGGATATGGGGATCGTGCAGGAAAGTGAAGTTGAGGTAGAATATCAGCCATGATCTTATTGATGGGCGGAGCAGGCTCGAGGGGCCGAATGGCCTACTCCTGCTCCCATTTCTTATGTTCTTATGTTGTAATGAGGGGAAATGCAGCAGCCAATTTGTGCACAGCGAAGTTCCACAAATAGCACTGAGATAAATGACCAGATAACCTGTTTTTTCGATGATGCTAGATGCGGGACACCAGGAGAACTCCCAAGCTCCTCTTCAAATAGTTCCATGAATCCTTTACGTCAACCTAAGGGAGAGACAAGGCCTCAGTGTAATGTCTCATTCAAAAGATGTCACTTCCAACAGTGCAGCACTCTCTCAATACTGCACTGAAATGTCAGCCTAGATTGTGTGCTCAAGTCTCTGGAGTGGGGCTTGAAGCCACAACTGCCTGACTCAGGTGAGAGTGCCACTGAGCCACGGCTGACACAATGGCTATTAATTATTACTTAAGTGTTAGCAACTACGTTGAAAAAACTTTTGACTTAAAGCAATTGTGAGGCAGAGTACAGAAAATATATTAATCTTTATTCAAGATTGTGCTGCTAAGTTTGCTAGTGGTTGAAAGAGCTTCCGCCCACATATCCGCAGCATAACTAAGACCGCCTATTTCCACCTCTGTAACATCGCCTGTCTCCACCCTTGCCTCAGCTCATCCGCTGCTGAAACCCTCATCCATGCCTTTGTTACCTCTAGACTTGACAATACAATGCACTCCTGGCTGGCCTCCCACATTCTACCCTACGTAAACTTGAGGTCATCCAAAACTCAGCTGCCCGTGTCCTAACTCACACCAAGTCCCGTTTACCCATCACCCCTGTGCTCGCTGACCTGCATTGGCTCCTGGTTAAGCAATCCCTCCATGGCCTCGCCCCTCCCTATCTCTGTAATCTCCTTCAGCCCCACTACCAAAGCCCCCCCCCCAACCTCCCCCCGCCCTCCGAGATATCTGCGTTCCTTTAATTCTGCCTTCTTGAGCATCCCCGATTATAATCGCTCAACCATTGGTGGCCGTGCCTTCTGTTGCCTAAGCCCTAAACTCTGGAATTCCCTACCTAAACCTCTCCGCCTCGCTACCTCTCTTTCTTCTTTTAAGACGCTCCTTAATACCTACCTCTTTGCCCTGCCCTAATTTCTCCTTGTGTGGCTTGATGTCAGATTTTTTGTATTTTAATACTCCTGTGACGCACCTTAGGACGTATTACTACGTTAAAGGCACTATATAAATACAAGTTGTTGTTGTTGAATATATACTTTGATAGTAGCAGACTGCTAGTCAGGTTAATCTGTGTTATAAAGGAATTCTATTTTGGATTTATAATTGAGTAACCTAACTATAATTTGTTAAAGGATCTCAGGAGCGTGATAGAAAAAGTTGCAATTTTTCTTAATAAGAAGTTGGATGGAAAAACCTTGGAGTCAATTTTGGATCACTGCACCTTTAACCATATGAAGGAGAACCCTGCAACCAACTACCAAAATGTAATGGAGCTGTTCGATGCTAAAAGTGGCTCTTTTTACAGAAAAGGTGAGTAATGCTATTGATCACAGGAAAGGAATAGGTCTGTACACATCAGCCTTAAGTTTGTTTTACAGATTGGTCTCTGTTCTAGTCCTTATTTTAATGGCAAGAAACTTAAAATCAATAGGAAGCATGTAAAAATAATTTGGTTGTGATTGAGCATTTTCACCATTAATGATCTTCAGTGATGGTCTTCTTAGATTTTCTAAATGTTTGTGGCTACTAGTCAGTATCTGAAATTAGTTCCCATTGGGATAGATTCTGCGCCAAAATTGAGAAATATTGTTGGACTTACTTACAACATCAAAGCTTATTGCTTAATGTACATCAAGCTTATTCCTTAAATGGAAAATAATACAAGCGTTACTGTAGAACGCTTCAAGTGGTGCAGGAATGGTTGTACAGTTGACCTTTACTTACACTCTCTGGGGGTGATTCCACAACCCAATGCTCCCGGCTGTGCGGATGCTCTCAAGATGTACATCTCAGGAAATCGTTGGTGCACAGTCCATGGTTTTGGATCCATTCATTTTAATGCTTTCCCAAGATGCACTTCCGAAGAGCTCCACTTCCCATTGGGATTGTTGGATCACAAAATCACCCTGTCTGTGCTTTTGGTCCAGGTTCAGTATTGTACTGATACACATTCTTCTACCTGTATCATATTAGGAATTGTTAATCTGTTACTAATTCTAACTTGATGTGATATGGACATTATTATTTTTATTTAAAGTTTAATTCTGGGATTATTTAATTTTTAGGGGTTGTTGGAGACTGGAAGAATCACTTTCTAGTGTCCCAGAATGAATGGTTTGATTCCATCTACCAGGAGAGGATGGGAGACTTCCCTTTGAAGTTTGACTACGATATTGATCTGCTTTCTTACCCAAATAAGCAGTAATTTAAAAATGTTGTAAACATTTAAATATTGGCTGATGCTCGATTCTCCACACCTCCTTGTCTTTCTATTTTCCACAGAAATACCTCTAGCAGTGTTCGCACTGATACTCTACCCTTCAAATAGCTCCTGGACTCACTCGCCCTCCACACCTGTCTCCAAACTTGGACATCAGTTCGTTGATGCTCCAAGCTGACTCCACCTTATCTGCAAGTGAACTTCATCCCACCACGGAACCTTTGACTTTAATTTTGAACTCTCTCTTATGATCTCCTTCCTATTTGCTATTTACTACCAGCACATATTTATCCTAACCAGTGCCATGCCTGTGTAACTTGGGTTTCCCTGTGTCCATTTGAGTGAGCATTTTGGCTGCTGCCCCAGACCTGAGCCCATTACTTCAATGTGCCTTTTCTTTCTCTTTTTGTCCTTCTTGAGCCCTTCTCCCCTGTCTCCTCGCTTCCTGTTACCCAGTCATGTCTACATCCATTTCTCTCCTCATGGATACTTTGCCCCCACAGATTCGTACCCTAACTCTTCACTAGTCCTCGATCTTAAAAACTCTCCTGCAGGGATCCCAGGCTTGACTCCCTCTTGGATAATCCCAGAGCTTCTCACTGTACCTCTCTCGGCATGCTCTGAAGGGACCATTGAGTCATTCGTCGCTGCCTCCTTGCGAGCAGCAACCTTAACTGCCCCATCCTACTCTTTCACCGACCTTCCCACCCAGCACCCTTGCTGGGAGTTAATTTTGTCAACCTCCTTCGCGCCCCACTCAACCCTCCCACCGTTGATCCCACCAACACTGCCAGCAGATCAACAATCATCGCCCCTCTCCGTGTCTCCCTCCAGAATGTCCTCCCTCAACTTCTGCCTCCATATAAACTCTTCTACACATGTTCACGACCGCCCCCTCAACTTTACCATCTCACGTGGCCTCTCTATTCCCATCGTCTCAATCACAGACAGGGCCATCTCTGATCACTTCCTTATATACCTCACCACTCACATCCCCCTTCACCTTCCAGGCTCACTTCCTTCTGCATCTGCCCCTGGAAAAAACTCACTCCCAACTGTCTAGCCTTTGGCCCTCCATTCACTACAACACCCCTTGGTACGGCCCCCATTTTCATTCCCTTAAATCCAAGAGACATAGGGCAGAATTTTCATTGGGCCATGGAGGCAGGATTGGAGGCGTGTGGGGGGTTAAAATCCCGAAATCGGGGGGCACGAACCCATCCCGCCCCCAACCCGCCTCCATGCCAGTTTCAAAGGAGGTGACACGCACTGAGACCCGCCTCCCCGAGGCGGGAAGGGGATTGGTGCCAATTAACTGCCTGTTAACAGGTAGTTAACAAGCAGTTTTTAGCCTAATCCCTATTTTCATTGGTGAAATGTGGGATTCCCGACGGCTCCAAACCACACCAAGTTAGCGAGGTGGGCCATCGGGATGAAGGGCTTGGAGGGGTCGAGATGTCCAGTGTTCAGGTGAGTGATGGGTGCATGAGTGCAGAGGTAAGTGTGTTTGGTGTGTGTAAAGTGTTTAAAGAAGTTTTACTTACATGTACTTAACTTTTTACAGCCTTCCTTCCTTCAGGTCTCTGGAGTCCCTCATCTCACCGGCACAGAAAGCAGAATGGCCGTGAGCTATCAAAAGTCCCAGCATTCAGCTTTCTGTACCGGGGCGATCTCTAAATCATCCTGAGAGGAAGGAATTAACCTGGAGTACAGATTGTCAGTGTTTAACAGCTTCAAACAGCTGTGAAACGCTGATATTTCATCTGTCAAAGGGTCTTGACAGATGAAATATCAATCTGTGACATCACCTGTTGCCAGGTGGCCCTTAATTGGCCTGCTGAGCCCGCTGGGCGGGCTCAACAAGGTCAATCAAGTCAAAATTGCGTGGGTTGGCTACAACTCGATGAAGGCGGGACTACAACCCCTACCCACCTCCTCAATGAAAATCCAGCCCATAGTGTCAGCAGTGGCTCAGTTCATAGTGCTCTCGCCTCTGAGTCAGTAGGTTGTGGGTTCAAGTTCCACTGCAGAGACTTGAGCATAGAAATCTAGGCTGACACTCCAGCACAGTACTGAGGGAATGCTGCACTGTTAAAGGTGCTGTCTTTTGGATGAGATGTTAAAACAAGGCCCCCTATGCTCCCTCAGTTGGACGTAAAAGTTCCCATGACACTATTTCGAAGAAGAGCAGCGAAATTCTCCTCGGTGTCCTGGCCATTATTTATCCCTCAATCAACATCACTAAAAACAGATGATCTGGTCATTATCACTTTGCTGTTCATGGGAGCTTGTGCGCAAATTGGCTGCTGCATTTCCTACATTACAACAGTGGTTACACTTCAAAATTACTTCATTGGCTGTAAAGCGCTTTGGGATGCCGGAGGTCGTGAAGGTGCTATATAAATGCCAGTCTTTCTTTCTTTGAATGTTTATGGCGCATACTGCTTGAGCCAGGTCTGGCTGGACCGCACCAAGCACTATGCCAAAATTGCTCACTAGTTCATCCTGCAATGCAAAGATAACGCCCAGCTTCTTTTCTGCACTACACATCATCTCCTTAAGCCTCTCCTTCCTGACCCCTCCACTCTCATCTCGAACAACAAGTGCGAGGAGCTCATGGACTTCCTTGTCAGTAAGATTGACTTGAGACCATCCATTCAGCTACCTCTGCTGCATCCCTCCCATCCCCTAGCCCACCAAGCCAAGCATCCACCAAGATGCCCCGCGATTGACCTGAGCTTACATCTCTCTCTCATTTCTCTCCTATCTCCCCATATGTTCTCTCCAAGCTTATCTTGTCCATGAGACCCACCTCCTGCTCTCTTGATCATATTCCCACCAAACTGCTGGCCACCCAACTTCCCTGCCTGGCCCCCCTGCTAGCTGATATTTTAAATTGTTCCCTCTCCTCCGGCTCTGTCCTACTCCCTTTCGAAGTAGCCATCATCACCCCTCCTCACGAAAAAACCCACCCTTGACCCCTCTGTCTTTGCAAACTACTGCTTCATCTCCAACCTTCCATTCCTCACCAAAGTCCTTGAACATGTTGTTCCCTCCCAAATCCGTGCCTATCTTTCCCACAACTACATCGTTGAACCAGTCCAATCTGATTTTTGGCCCTACCACAGCACTGAAACAGCCCTAATCAAAGTCACTAGTGACATCCTCAGTGCACGATCCCTCCTCATCCTCTGGACCTGTCTGCAGTCTTTGACCACACCATCCTCCTCCAATGCCTCTCCTCCATTTTCCAGCTGAGTGGGACTGCCTATACTTGGCTCCACTCTTGCCTATCCAGTTATAGCCAGAGAATCTCCTGCAATGGCTTCTCTTCCCATCCCTGCACCATTATCTTTGGAGTCCCCCAAGGATCTATCTTTGGCCCCCTCCTATTTCACATTTACATGCTGCCCCTCGATCCGAAGACACAATGTCAGGTCCCACATGTACGCTGATGATACCCAGCTCCAACTCATCACCACCTCTCTCAACCCCTCCACTGTCGATGTGATGTCAGACTGCTTGTCTGACATCCAATCATAGGTAAAGCCAAAATTCCTTCCAACTAAACATTGGGAAGACTGAAGCCAAAAGCTCTGTTCTCTGGCCACCAATTCCACCTCTTCCCTGACCACTGTCTCAGACACTTCTATAATATTGCCTGTCTCTGCCACTGCCTCAGCCCATCTGCTGCTGAAACCCTATTCCATGCGTTTTTTTACCTCCAGACTCAACTATTCCAATACTCTCCTGGCTGGCCTTTGATCTTCCAGCCTCCACAAACTTCTCATTCAAAATTCTGCTGCCTGTATCCCGACTCACACAAAATCCTGTTCACCCATCACACCTGTGCTCGTTAACCTACATTGGATTCTGGTCCATGAATCAAATCAAATTCTCATTCGTGTGTTCAAATCCCTCCATGGCCTCCCTCCTCCCTACATCTCTGTAACCTCCTCCAGCCCGATACCCCTCCAAGAACTCTATGTTCCTCCACTTCCTTCACCCACCATTGGTGGCTGTCTAGGCCCTAAGCTCTCTAATTTCCTCCCCAAACCTCATCGCCTCTCCACCTCTCCCTCTCTCTCTTCCTTTAAGATATTGCTTAAAACCTACCTCTTTTACCAAACGTTTGGTCACCTGTCCTAATTTCTCCTTTTTTTGGATCGGTGTCAGTTTTTTCCTCTGTGAAGTGAATATGTTAAAGGCACTACGCAAATGCAAGTTGTTGTTGTAAATATTGTTCATTAATTAATTTTGCAAAATTTACCATCAAATTTAAGAGGACACTATTTCTATTTTTCTTCTGCTAAATTTTCCCTTCCTCTCCAGAAAGCATGGACTCAAGCTGGGGTACAATTCTTTGGACTCCAGCCATCAGCGGACGGGATGGGTAGTGGGTCAGCTGTTAAAGTTAAAATGGTTGACAGCGGGTTCGGAAGCCTCTGTCTAAACGCGCACACTGTACTTTCCCGTTGTCGGGTCTGCCAGCGCTGAGCAGACCCAACAGGCAGCGTCGAGGGAAGCAATTAAAATCATTAGTGGCTTGGTTACAGCCACTTATCAATGGTTTTATCCCAGCTCTTTGGATTTCACAGGTCGCCCATCATTTTCCTGCTGTGCCTAGATCTCGTCTGAAGCTGAGGTGGGAGGTCAGTGGCCACTGAATCAGCTGATGAGTTGACAGCTTCAAATGGCAAGTTAAAGCTCCCAGCTGATTGAGATATATTCACTTAACCACTAATTTCCCTAAACTGCAGTTCCATTACAGATTCAGGATGCTGCAAGTCTTTACAGAAGTCTCCATCCAGTCTGACCTCATTACCTCTCCCACCATTGACAGATGGCTTCCGTCATCTCTACTTCTCCTACAATCTATTCCATTAGCATTGGTGTCCTTGAAACTCTCTCACCTTGGTCCTCAGAATCACACCATATCAGCCCCAACACCAGGCACACCAGCAGCACCAACAACACCAATAGAAACTTTACATGAACATTGGCTAAAACACCCAAGTGCTTACCCTTGTGTATTGTTAGTTAGTATGATTGCACTAGGATGAGGGTGACTGTGAGGGGTGGCTAGTGAGATGTGGATGTGATAATGTAGATAGAGAGGGATGGGTGGAGGTGCAAGGTAAATTGGTGTGAGTAAGGATGTGCAGGAATAGGGTAGAGAAGGCAGAGTGATGGGGGTGTGATGAGTGGCACAGCAGGATAAGGTTGAGTGTGACTTTGTACTAGCGTTTCGTGATGTACTGAGATCATTGAAAGGTTTGCGCCACTGCACCCAGGTCCTCCTGATGACATCCTTGCTTATGCCCTCCTGAGCAACCAGGCTGTGATGGTGTCCTGGGGAAGTCTCTTCCGCCCATGGGAAGGGAAGAGGACCTCCCTGTATGCTGTGACTCCCTCCATAAGCATATGGAGGGAGTGATGGGAGAACCGTGATTTGCAGATCCTGTGCCATGTGCCTAGACGACCACGTGTGCAGGAAGTGTCGCCAACTGCAGCAACTCGAGCTCCGGGTTTCGGAGCTTGAGCAGCAGCTGGAGTCACTACAGTGCATCAGCGAGGCTGAGAAATACTTGAAAAGCACGTTTCTAGAAGTGGTCACCCCGCAGCCTCAGAATGTGCAGGCAGAGAGTGAATGGGTGGCCGAGAAGGAGGAGCAGGCAGATAGGGCAGAAATCCCCAGAGTGCATCTCACTCACTAACCGGTTCACAGTTCTGGAAACTGGTGGGGGTGATGGTTCCTCTGGGGCGAGCAGCCAGAGCCAAGGCCACGGCACCATGGGTGGCTCAGCTGCACAGGGTGGGAGGAAGAAAAGTGGAAGAGCAATAGAGATAGGGGATTCATTAGTTAGGGGAACAGATAAGCATTTCTGTGGTCGCATGTGTGACTCCAGGATGGTATGTTGCCTCCCTGGTGCCAGGGTCAAGGATGTCACTGAGCGGCTGCAGGACACTCTGAGGGGGGAGGGTGAACAGACTGTGGTTTTTGTCCATATCAGTACCAACGACATAGGCATAAAGAGGGATGAGGTCCTGCAGGCAGACTATAGGGAGCTAGGAAAGAGATTACAAAGCATGACCTCAAAGGTAGTAATCTTCGGATTACTCTCGGTGCCACGTGCTAGTGAGTACAGGAATAGGAGGATAGAACAGATGAATGCATGGCTGGAGAGATGGTGCAGGAGGGAGTGCTTTAAATTCCTGAGGCTTTGGGACCATTTCTGGGGAAGGTGGGACGTGTACAAGCCGGACGGGTTATACCTCAACAGAGCCGTGACCAATATTCTCACGGGGAGGTTTGCTAGTGCTGTTGGGGAGGGTTTCAACTAGCTTGGCAGGGGGATGGGCACCAGCATATAGGAGTAGAAAAGAGGAATAAGGTGCATGAAAGAGTGAGTGTGTTGGATATTACTAGAGAAGAAAGTAGTACTAGAGGCGGAAGTAGTACCATATTAGATAGGAGCAGACTGAGAAAGACTACGAAAAATTCAAAAATGGGTTTAGACTGCATGTATGTAAACAGTGTGGTGAATAAGGTTGGCGAGCTACAAGCACAATTAGCCGTGTGGCAATATGATGTGGCAATAACGGAAACGTGGCTTAAAAACAGTGAGGACTGGGCAATTAATATTCAAGGGTACAAGGTGCTCAGAAAAGATAGGGAAGGAAAAAAGGGAGGTGGGGTGGCAGTGCTGATTAAGGAAGACATTGTAGTGTTGGAAAGGGAGGATGTTCTTGAGGGGTCAAGGACAGAATTCATTTGGTTAGAGTTGAGGAGCAAAAAGGGAATGATCATGCTATTGGGGGTATTCTATAGGCCACAAAATAGTGAGGGAGGTAGAGGAGCAAATCTGCAGGGAAATCACAGAGATATGCAAGATCTATAGACTGGTGATATTGTGGGACTTTAATTACCCAAATACCGATTGGGATAATGCTCGGGTAAAGGGAAAGGAGGGGGAGGAATTTCTAAAATGTGTTCTGGAGAATTTCCTTGAACAGTATGTTCTTGGCCTAACTAGGAAGGGGGCATTCATTGCTGTATCTGGTGCTGGGGAATGAGGTGGGCCAGGTTGACCAAGTGTCTGTGAGAGAACACTTGGGTACGAGTGATCATCGTATCAAAGGATTTAGATTAGCAATGGAGGGGAGCAAGGAACAATCTAGAGTGGAACTTCTAAACTGGAATAGGGCTAACTACAATGGGATGTGAAAGGATGTAGCCAGGGTAAAATGGAACCAAAGACTGACGGGAAAAATTGTAATGGAACAATGGGTGATCTTTAAGGAGGAGATGTTCCAAGTACAGGCTAGGTACATTCCAACAAGGGGGAAGGGTAAGGGGACCAAAGCAAGGGCTCCTTGGATGATGAAGGAGATAGAGAAGATGATGAAACAAAAAAAGAGGGTGTATGATGCATGTCAGGTGAATTCTTCAAGGGAGAACCAGATCAAATGCAATAAGTTGAGAGGGAAGTGAAGATGAAAATCAGATTGGCAGAGAGAATATGACGGTAGAATGGCGGTTAACATAAAAGGGAACCCAAAATCTTCTACTGTCATGTAAACAATAAACAGATAGTAAGAGGCGGGGTGGGGCCTATTAGGGACAAAGAAGGTGTCATCTGCTTAGAGGCGCAGGGCAAAGCTAGAATATTCAAAGAGTACTTTGTATCGGTGTTTACTAAGGAGGTGGATGCTGACAAAATATCGGTAGCAGTGGAAAAGGTAATAGCAATGGAAGGGGTGAAAATTGATAGACAGGATGTACTAGAAAGGCTGCTTATGCTTAGAGTGGACAAGTTGCCTGGTCCAGATGGCTTGCATCCCAGGTTGTTTGGGGAATTGGGGGAGGAGATAGCGAAGGGCTTGCCATAATTTTCCAATCTTCCCTAGATGCGGGGGAGGTGCCTAAGGTTTGGAAAGTGGCAAATGTGACACGATTGTTCAAGAAAGGGTGTAAGGACAATCCTAGTAACTGCAGGCCAGTCAGTTTAACATCAGTGGTGGGTAAGGTTTTAGAGACAATAATCAAGGAAAAAATTAACGGGCACTTGGAGAGGTTTAAGCTAATTAAGGAGAGCCAACACGGATTCGTAAAAGGCAGATCACGATGAATCTAATTGAATTTTTTGATGAAGTAACAGGGAGGATTGATGAAGGGAATGCAATGGATGTTGTCTACATGGATTTTAGGAAGGCATTTGACAAAGTACCACATAGAAGGCTGGTTTACAAAATTGAGGCTCATGGAATAGGTGGGTCGGTGGCAGTTTGGATAAGGAATTGGCTTAAGGACAGAAAACAGTGAGTTGTGGTAAATGGCTGATTTTCAGACTGGAGGATGGTAGACAGTAGTGTTCCCCAAGGGTCAGTGCTAGGGCCAATGCTTTTTTTGATATATATAAATGACCTGGATATTGGAATACAGAGTAGAATTTCTAAATTTGCCGATGACACCAAACTGGGGGTGTGGTAAACAGTGATGATGATACCAATCGACTGCAACAGGACATAGAAAGGCTAGCAGAATGGGCAGACAAGTGGCAGATGGAATTTAATACAGAGAAGTGTGAGGTGATGCACTTTGGCAGAAGGAACAGGGAGAGGCAATATACACTTAATGGCAGTTTTAAAGAGTGTGCAGGGACAGAGGGACCTGGGAGTTAATGTGCATAGGTCCCTGAAGGTGGCAGGACATAGTGAGAGAGTGGGATCTTGGGTTTCATAAACTCAGTTATTGAGTACAAATGTAGAGAAGTTATGCTGAATCTTTATATAAAGCGCAGGTTAGGCCACAACTGGAGTATTCCGTCCAGTTCTGGTCACCACACTTTAGGAAGGGTGTGAAAGCCCTTGAGGGGGTGCAGAAGAGATTTACCAGAATGGTTCTGGGGATGGGGGACTCTTAGATACAAGGACAGGTTGGAGAAGCTGGATTAGTTTTCATTGGAGCAAAGGAAGTTGAGGGGTGATTTGATAGATGTGTACAAGATTATGACGGGTTTGGATAGGCTAGAAGGGGAATGGCTGTTCCCACTAGTTGATGGTACAAGGACTAGGGGACACTGATTTAAGGTTTTGGGCAAGAGATACGGGGGGGGGGTGGTGTGAGGAAAAACTTTTTTACGCAGCGAGTGGTGAGGACCTGCAACTCACTGCTGACGGAAGTGGTGGAAGCGGAAACACTCAATGTTTTCAAGGGGAGACTGGATAGGCACTTGAGGGAAATAAACTTGCAGGGCTACGGGGATAGAGCAGGGGAATGGGAATGACTCGATTGCTCTGCAGAGAGTCAGCACGGACTCGATGAGCCGAATGGCCTCCTTCTGTGCCATTATGACTCTATGATCTGCATGCAGCCCTGCACTTCTGTGCAGTGCTTGTCAGTGTTTGCAGCACTTCAATGCTGTAGAACAAATGTCAGGCTAAATTTGGGCATGGTCCTTTTAAGGAAACTGGCTGATGACGTCTCGTGAATGACGTCACCAGGCCCGCTTCCTCTAATTGGCCAGGAAACACGCTGGGCGGGCTTAACAAGCCCCATCAACGGAAAATCATTTCAGAGGCCGGGATGAAGCCAGCAGTGGGGCCAAGACCCGCCACGGACTCGCCAATGTCAGCAAAATCGCGGCCATAGGAACAGAGGAATAGGAGTCGGCCATTTAGCCCCTCGAACCTGTTCCACCATTTAATGAGATTGTGGCTGATCTGTGAACTAACACCTTTTCCCCATATCCCTTAATACCTTTGGTTAACAAAAATCTATCAATGTCAGATTTAAAATTAACAACTGACCCAGCATCAACTACCGTTTGCGGAAGAGAGTTTCACTTGCATCACTTGCATCTTGCCCAATGACCATTTTTGATCCCCAGGCATATTTCCAGTGGCTATTCCTGGACAGTGATCAGGTGTGGGAAACCTGGCTGATATTTTTCTTTGGAATGCAACCATGGTGAGTCTAATTGTGGTGTTCCTACTACTGGCCTGGCTGAAATCAATAGCTCAGCACAGGATTTTCCTGGTCTGTGTTACTCAGTTCCATTCTGCTCACTTTCAGCACGTTGTCTGAGGATTCCTTGATTGCAATTACATAAGTTTATGTCCTTCAGATAGGCTCCAGAAACGTTTAAACTTATTGATAACTCCTCTGCGGTGAGATGAATACTGACTCCAATAATGCTGTGACACTAACAGCAACCTTAGTTATTTCACACAGGCTGGCACAATCCCCATGATTAACTTTCTGTCCATTTCTGCTGAACTTCACAGAGGTGAAATTCGTCTTGGCCGATGGTGCAAAACACGCGGTAGTGAATCAGCAGCCGTTTTCCACTCGGCACAATTTTCTTTCGATCAATGGAACAGAAAATCGGGTGGAGTGTAAAACGCCGAGCCAATTCGCAATCGCCCATTTTGTGCTATTGTCAAGACGAATTTCACACCCCAATGTTCCAATCATTATAAGAACGCAAGAAATAAGAGCAGGAGAAGGCCATTCGGCCCCTCGAGCCTGCTCCGCCATTCAATAAGATCATGGCTGATCTTCAACCTCAACTCCACTTTCCTGCACTATCCCCATATCCCTTGATTCCCTTAATATCCAAAAATCTATTGATCTCTGTCTTGAATATACTCAACGAATTTGCTTTCAATGCATCTGATATCTGAGATATGAAATGCATTGTAAGCAAATCTCCCGAGGTCTCTTGGACATCAGAGGTTGTGGAAGTATTAAAAAATAATTTAGTTAAAAACTAATTTTACAACATTAATATTTGTTATCTATCTTTCTTTTTCATATATACAAATCTATATATACATAAAACTATCTCAGTTAAAAATAATACACTTTTGAGCCCTTTTCCCAGACCAATATAAAGTTCATCAAACAGTTTTTCATGATAACCTCGTTGACATGGTGAGAGCCAAGAGAGTAATCCTCGGACACTGGTGAGGTGCTCTGGGAGATTGCTCTGCCATGCTAACCACAGGTTTGAACGAATGTCTCCTCCTTATAGAATATCCAGGTGAATAGATAATATTGCAACTCTTCATATTTCATTGGACTTCAATAATGGACTGATTATTTGTATTAGGTGTTGCAGATATATTCTGTATTTTATGAATGAATCGTATATTCACTTTTAATCATTTCCTATCACTCATCTTTTGTATCGGGTTATACATGCATGTTCTTTCTTTTGTAGTGACACATAATAATAAAAATCCAAATGAGAAACAGAAAACAGACTCTTCCTTGTTGACAGGGTGTTGTGTAAAAGGATGATTGTGGAGTACCAACAGACAAAAATCATATCTCCAGTAACATCAACATGTCGAAGTTTCATCAGAAACCAGTTTTAACCCATTTCCTAGGGCGACACATAAAGGCCTAGAAATTCATCTCGGGCAGTGGCACAAGACATTGACTGCATTGGAACGGAGTATCGGGCGCTGCGTAGAATGGGCGGCCCATCCGATACAGCCCGTTTAGCGCCACTAGCCGAGACCATTTTCTAGGCCAAAAGATTAATTTAAATATTTATTTTCCTCATGAAAATATAAATATTAGAAATTGGACATCATGTCCAGCAATATGATAAGAAAAATGCCTCCATTTATCATGAAACTCATCACATCCCACTCATGACTTCATCACTTGTGCATTATCCAATCAGTTTCACTCTGGGAAATATGTCCTGTCTAATGGCTGGTCAGGACAAAACAATGACAATTGGTTTAGTGAATACTCGTCAAAGAAGGGCTGATTATTGCAGACCAGTTCTTGGGAGTGCGGCCTAAGAGTATCACACTCCCAAATTTCCCTTTAATTATCACTGCTGGACTCTGTGTACCGGCAGCAGAAGGAAAGCCCATGCACAGAGTTACTCTGACAAATTGGCTACTGTGCACGTGCAACATAGCATCATGATGTTATCAAGGGGCGTCCCTATATAAAGTGAAGAGTGTGTTGCCACTGTAATGAGGAATAACATGTCATTCTATAGCGGACACTAGGTGGAGCCGTAGAGCTGTGTAGAGCTGTGTATAAGACTACACTACCCAGCTGTATATATATTAAGACTACATTACCCATGAGGCACTAGGCTACCCACAAGGCAGCAGTCAAGATGGCAGCCTCTACAGATACTGTACCTAGTCCACATGTGCTCAATAAAGTAACTAGCAAAAGCTAGCTGTGTTCATAATAAGAATGTCTATTTATTAATGAACATAAGAGGCACCAGTGCAGCTTTTCCTAGACACAGATCGACTGAAGCGGGCCCTAAGATCCAGGGGGAGAAAGAAAGGTCTTCATAGCTGCTAGTTTAGCAAAATCTGGTAGTCCTACATTGATGTGAGAACCAGGTGTGGGAGGCCTAGGCTATAGTAGACAGAGCCAAGGAGCAGCATAAAAGCTTCTTGGAAAAGGATTAAAATAATAAAACAGACAGATTCCACTGATAAAGGATTCAAGGGAATCCTCTGTCAGTTCAACGGCTGGCGGGGGGAAAGACCAGGTGAAAAAGTTACCAATCTCTAACTAGATACACATCCTAAAACATCAAGTAACACAACCTTTTAAAGCAGTGGCAGTGGCGAGAGGATAAACAGCCGCCCGGGAGTGGACCTGAATTAAAGCAGCGGCAGCGCAAGGCTCCGATTCAAAAACAACATCAAAGAGTGATGTCACGGGAGAGCAGGTAGGTGATTGGTTGGTGAGTATTACAGCTCCTTTTGCTCTCTAAGCAAAATGAGAGGTGATCTCATTGAAACATACAAGATTCTGAAGGGGATTGACAGGGTAGATGCTGAGAGACGGTTTCCCCTGGCTGGAGTGTCTAGAATTAGGGGGCATAGTCTCAGGATAAGGGGTAGGCCATTTAAGACTGAGATAAGGAGGAATTTCTTCACTCAGAGGGTTGTGAATCTTTGGAATTCTCTGCCCCAGAGGGCTGTGAATGCTGAGTCTTTGAGTATATTCAAGGCTGAGATAGATAGATTGTTGGACTCCAGGGGAATCAAGGGATATGGCGATCGGGCGGGAAAGTGGAGTTGAGGTCGATGATCAGCCATGATTTTATTGAATGGCGAAGCAGGCTCGAGTGGCCGTATGGCCTGCTCCTGCTCCTATTTCTTATGTTCTTATGTTCTTTAAATTACAGGGATAATATAAATAAATGACATAATTTATATGCAGGAAAACCTCAACATATTAAATCCTAGGATCATCAATTGTCCCATTTCGGACTGAACAGACTGGTTTCTGATTGGGTTGTCCAGTAATTTCTAAAATGCAAACCAAATACAAAAAAAGTCCATTATTTTAAAAATAGAAGTCTGTTTTCTTGTATACATGCCACCTTTCCATTGTATTTAGACAAACAATGTTGCAGATCCAGTGTCTGCTTGTCCACATTTGCTAGTAAAAATCCAGATGGATTTAAAACATTCCTGCTAGCTGACATTGAAAATGGTTCCCTTTCCTCACGTACTGTCCCTCTCCTTTTCAAAACAACTGTTGTCACACCTCTCCTCATAAACCCACTCTCGACCCCTCTGTCCTTGCACGTTACCGCCCCATCTCCAATCTCCCTTTCCTCTTCAAAGCCCTTAAACATGCTGTCACCTTCCTAATCTGTACCTATCTTTACCGCAACTTCATGTTTGAATCTGCCCAATCAAGTTTCTGCCCCTGCCACAGCCCTGAAATGGCCCTAATCACATTCACAAATGCATCCTCTGTGACTGGGAGCACTTTGCACTAGCCCTCTTCCTCATTCTTAACCTCTCTACAGCCTTTTGACAGTTGACCACACCATCCTCCACCTCTCATGCATTATCCAACTGAGTGGGACTTCCCTTGCTTAGTTCCACTCTTACCTATCCAATCATAGCCAGAGAATCTCCTGCAATGATTTCTCTTCCCACTCACACACCATTACGTCTCGAGCCCCTCAAGGATCTATCCTTGGCACCTTCCATTTCTTCATCAACATGACCCCTTGGTGACATCATCCAAAGACATAAGGGCTCAGGTTCCACATATATGATGATGACACCCTGCTCTACCTCTCCATCACCTCTCTTGATTCCTCCACTGCCTTTGTATTGTCAGACTGAAATCCAGTCCTGGATGAGCCACAATTTCTACCAGTTGGGAATATTGGGAAGATCAAAGCCATCGTCTTTGGCCCATGCAACAAACTCTGTTCTCTGACCACTAATCCCATCCCCCTCCCTGACCACGGTCTCAGGCTGACCAGACTGTTTGTAACCTTGGTGTCCTATTTGACCCAGAGCTGACCTTCTAACCTCATATCTTCTCCATCACAAAGACTCCCGACTTCCTCTTCCAGAATATCGCCCATCTCTGCCCCTGCCTCAGTTAAAACTCTGCTGCTCCTATATTATCCTGCACTAAGCCGTGCTCACCCATTAACCATATGTACACTGACCTACATTGGCACCCGGTGCCCCATCGTCTCAAATTTAAAATTCCAACTCCTCACCACCTTCCTACTCTACTGCTGCCCTTCGATTCTTGTATCAGCCTTGACTAAGACCCTAGCTACCTTCAATGCCTCTCTTGGCATTCTCGGAAGGGCTCATGGAGGCACTCAATGCTGTCGCTTTATGAACAGCAACTGCAACTGCCCCATCCTCCTCTATCACTGACCTTCCCATTCACTGCACCCATTAAGTTCACCAACCTCCTTCCTGTCCCACTCACCCAACCCACCACTGTCCACTGGGATTCTGCCAGTGGATCAACAATCACCACCCATCTCCGCATATCTCTCCGGAACAAGACCCTTGCCATCCACGATCATATTGTGCATGATTGCACTGATATTATGGCCCAGACAGAAACTTGTCTCACAGGAGTCTCCCAGCCTGGCTATACGATCCACCATTTACCCCACCCAAAGCGCCGCAGTGGCATTGTGCCCCTTATCACCAAATCACACCTTGGTCTCTCCAACAACTTCTCTGGCACCTTCTGCTCCTTTATCCCCCTCACCTCCACTTTGCTGATGACGTATCAGTTGGTGTGAGGATGGTAATTTAATTGATGCTTAGTGTGGAGACTTTTTGTCTGAACACAGAATTGGTGGAGGATTCTGTGCTATTGGTATTGGCCTATTTTACTTCTCTTCCAAACAGCAGACTGCCCTATTTTGCCTGCTTTTCCTGTTTTGAAAACTTTCGATCTATCTTCAGAAATAGGAAGGATCAGATAGGGGGGAAATACCAGGCAGACTATGATGGATTTGGTGTGCATGTGCGTAAATGCACGGAGCGCAGTAAATAAGGTTGGTGAGCTGCAGGCACAGATTGTCAAATGGGATTATAATATAGTTGCAATAATGGAGATCTGGCTCAAAAATGGGAGGATTGGGAACTTAATATTTCTGGCTACAAGGTATTCAGGAAACATAGGGAAGGAAAAAGGGGTGGTGTTGGGAAGGTGACAGTATTGATCAAATATATTGTCATAGCATTGGAAAGGGATGATGTAGTTGAGGGATCAAAAACAGAATTTATTTGGTTAGAATTAAGGAATAATACAGGAGCTATTAGACTGCTGGATATATACTATAGACCATCAAATAGTGGGAAGAAGATAGAGGGGCAAATTTGCAGGCAAATTGCAGAAAGATACAAGAACTTTAGAATAGTGATAATGGGGGACTTCAATTATCCTAATATATACTGAGAAAATAATAGTGTAAAGGGCAAAGAGGGAGGAATTCCTGAAAGGTGTACAAGAGAACTTTCTTGATCAGTATGTTTCCAGCCCAACGAGGAAGGAAGCATTGCTGGATCTAGTTCTGGGGCTTGAAGTGGGGCAAGTGGAGCATGTTTCAGTGGGAGAGCATTTGGGAAACAATGATCAGAGTATCATTAGGTTTAGAGTAGTTATGGAAAAGGACAAGGAAAAATCAAATGTGAATGTATTTAACTGGGGGAGTGCTAATTTCAGTGAGTTGAAAAGGGATCCGGCCCAGATGGATTGGAATCAAAGATTGGCAGGTAAAAGAGTAAATGAGCAATGGGAGGCCTTCAAAGAGGAGCTAGTTCAGGTACAGACTAGACACATTCCCACGAGGGGAAAAGGAAGGGCATCTAAAGCTAGAGCTCCCTGGATGACTAAAGAAATAGAGATTAAAATGAAACAGAAAAAGGAGGCTTATGACAAATGTTAGGTTCATAATACAGCAGAGAATCAAGCAGAATACAGAAAGTACAGAGGGAACTGAAAAAGGAAATAAGGGGAAAATAGAGTGTATGAGAATAGATTAACAGGTAACATAAAAGGGAACCCAAAAATATTTTATAAACATATAAATACTAAAAAAGTAGTCAAAGAGTGGGGCCGATTAAGGACCAAAAAGGAGATCTTGTTGTGGAGGCAGAGGGTATGGCTGAGCTACTAAATGAGTACTTTGCATCTGTCTTCACTAAAGAAGAGGATGCTGCCAATGTCACAGTAAAGGAGGAGGTAGGAGAGAAATTTGATAGGATAAAAATAGATAACGAGGAGGTACTTAAAAGGTTGGCAGTGCTCAAAGTAGAAAAGTCACCTGATCAGGATGGGATGCATCCTAAATTGTTGAGGGAAGTAAGGGTGGAAATTGCAGAGGCTGTGGCCACAATCTTCCAATCCTCCTTAGGTATGGAAGTGGTGCCAGAGGACCGGAGGATTGCAAATATTACACCCTATTCAAAAAGGAGGAGTGGGAGAAACACGGCAACTACAGGCCCGGCAACCTTGATGGAGGTGGTGGGGAAACTTTTAGAGACAATAATCCGGGAATAAATTAATTGGCACTTGGAAAAATATGGGTTAAACAATCAAAGCCAGCATTTATTTATTAAAAGCAAATCATGTTTGACTAACTTGATTGAGCTCTTTGATGAAATAACGAAGAGGGTTGAAGAGGGTAGTACGGTTGATGTTGCATGTGTGGACTTTCAAAAGGCGTTTGATAAAGTACCGCATAATAAACTTGTTAGCAAAATTGAAGCCCATCGGATTAAAGGGGCAGTGGCTGCGTGGATACGAAATTGGCTAAGGGACAGAAAGCAGAGAGTAGTGGTGAAGGGTTGTTTTTCAGACTGGAGGGAAGTATACAGTGGTGTCCCCCAGGGGTCGGTATTAGGATCACTCCTCTTTTTGATATACATTAATGACCTGGACTTGGGTATACAGGGCTTCAAAGTTTGCTTATGACACAACACTCAGAAATGTAGTAAGCAATGAGGAGGAGAGTAAAAGACTGTGGGGATATAGACAGACTGATGAAATTGGCAGACACATGGCAGATGTAATTTAATGCAGAGAAGTGTGAAGTGATTCATTTTGGTAGTAAGAATGATGAGAGGCAATATAAACGAAATGATACAATTTTAAAGGGGGTGCAGGAACAGAGAGACCTGGGGGTGTATGTGCACAAAGCTTTGAGGGTGGCCGGACAAGTTGTGAAGGCTGTTAAAAAGGCATAGGAGTTCCTTGGCTTTATAAATAAACGCATATAATACAAGAGCAAGAAAGTTATGCTAAACCTTTATAAAACACTGGTTAGGCAACAGCTGGAGTATTGTACCAAGTTCTGGGCACCACACTTTAGGAAGGATGTCAAGGTCTTGGAGAGGGTGCAGAGGGGATTTACTAGAATGGTACTGATGTGCCAAATAACCGCCTGAATCCAAGAGGTTAAAGCTTAAAACTAAATGCTTTTATTAAGTAAGAACATGGCATCAAGTTAACACAAGGCAGCCATCATTCATCACCGACCCAGCCCTTATGAGTAAGACTCACACCAATCTGGAGGATCCAGAGGGGCGGGGCTAGGGAGAAGCATTAGTGGTTACATCTGTAGAACATTCCAGACATTAGCAAGTACAACAACAACAGACAATACAAATGCCAGAACACAGAGCACTTTACAGCCAATGAGGTACTTTTTGACGTGTGGTCACTGTTGTAATGTAGGAAATGCGACAGCCTATTTGTGCACAGCAAGTTCCCATAAACAGCAATGTGATAATGACCAGATAGTCTGTTTTAGTGATGTCAACTGAGGGATAAATATTGGTACCGGAGATAACTCCCCTGCTCGTTTTCAAAATAGTACCACAGGATATTTTACATCCACCTGCAGAGAGCAGACAGGGCCTCGGTTTTAACATCTCATCCGAAAGACGGCACCTCTGACAGTTCAGCACATCCTCAGTGCGGCACTGGTGTATCGGTCTAGATTTTCAGCTCAAGTCTCTGGAGTGGGACTTGAACCCACAAACTTCTGACTCAAGAGGTGAGAGTGCTACCAACTGAGCCACAGCTGACACAGATGCAATTGAATAAATACTTGCAGGGGGGAAGATTTACAAGGCTATGCAGAAAGAGCAGGGGAGTGGGACTAATTGGATAGCTCTTTCAAAGAGCCAGCACATGCACAATGGGTCGAATAGCCTCCTCCTCTTTTGTATCATTCTATGATTCATGTCTTTCCTGGAGATACCTCCTTCAACTATTCACACATACTTTGTTTCTCTTGTGTCTTTAATCTATTTAATGCTTCTCTCCATTGTCTAGCAATCTCCTGTGTTTCTAACCGGCTGAGAGTTTCCATCATTTCCTATTTTTGTTTCTCTGTAGCCTTTTTAATTTTTTAGGAGACGTCCCTCTGTCATCCAATCCGCAGGCAGCAACCCAGGAGTCCACGCTCCAAGGTTCGGCCTGTGCTGGGAATTCTGGCTGTTGTAGTCCCACAGTGCATTGTTGTCACAATGGTGCCGCCGTGGATTGTGGGCGCTGTAGTCCCGCGCTGCCGTCCGTTCTCAGCGAGCGGGCTGGCGGCTTCGCGGAAAGGGACTACGATTCCCAGCAGGCGCCGGGATGCTGCGCGCATGCGTGCTCCACGTTTCTTCGGTTCTTGCTGATCAGGATTTCTTTCTTCCCCGACTAAGAAGCGAAGAGGCGGCTGGAAGCGCTGGAAAATGTCTCGCCAGGCGAACCGAGGTACCGAGAGCAAGAAAATGGTAATTCACGGCTTCGCAATTCTGCGGTTACCGAGGCGGGAAGGGAAACGGATAGTTGCAGTGTTTAATGTGTCAGCGCTGGGTCGGTGCCTAGGCCCAGGCCCAGTTTATGTGCGAGCTGCTGACCTGAACTCAGTGGGTTTCCCAATGGCTGGGGCACGACCCTCACCCTGGCACTTGCAGACTCTTATGTAGCGAGACATGCCCATTCTCTTAAATGTTTACCCCGTTTTCATGCACTCCGAAAAGTATACACAGTGCACTGAGTTTGCAGTCTCTGATCCTGATTAACTCCCCCAATTGACAAATCTGCATTCTTCTGAATTCAGTGCTTAATTTTTGTTCCGTTTAACTTTAAGCACTGTACAATTTGAAGTAGTTAAATATAAGATATTGTGCTGGTGCTGCGCTGTATGATTGCAATTTTACACCAACAGTTTGCATTTATTTACAAGTTTAAAAGACAACTTGTGAGCAGTGCAGGTTGGAGTGAGCATGATCATCTTCTAGTGCTAATAATCCAGGGCCCGTACTGATATATGTAAACTTGGGATAATACTCTGAAAACTGGTCTAGGAACATTTCATTGGCTATATTTTAACAACCTGACCTGCCTTGTGAACACATGTTTTGTTGTTACTTGGGGCTATCGCCTGGATATAGAAACATAGAAAAATAGGAGCAGGAGTAGGCCATTCGGCCCTTTGAGCCTGCTCCACCATTCAATATGATCATGGCGGATGTTCTATCTCAGTACCGTACCCCTTGATGCCTTTTGCGTCTAGAAATCTATCTCCTTCTTAAATATATTCAGTGACTTGGCCTCCACAGCCTTCTGGAGTAGAGAATTCCACAGGTTCACCAGCCTAGTGAAGAAATTTCTCCTCATCTCAGTCCTAAATGTCCTACCCCGTATCCTGAGATTGTGACACCTCGTTCTAGACCCCTCAGCCAGGGGAAACATCCTCCCTGCATCCAGTCTATCCAGTCCTGTCAGAATTTTAGACGTTTCAATGAGGTCCCCTCATTCTTCTAAACTAATGAATACAGGCCTAGTCGACCCAATCTCTCCTCATACGACAGCCCTGCCATCCCAGGAATCAGTCTGCAAATAGCAAGCTATGATGATTTAGACTATTAGAACTATGATT
Source organism: Somniosus microcephalus (assembly GCF_052327205.1). NCBI lineage: Eukaryota > Metazoa > Chordata > Chondrichthyes > Squaliformes > Somniosidae > Somniosus > Somniosus microcephalus. Next base: position 51,042,874 of record NC_141006.1, on the reverse strand, counting down.
TAGACTATTTCTTTTTTTATCCACACTTTTTGTTTGGCCTTTTTTTCTTCTCTCCCACATGGCAGCTGTCCTTCATTCTGCCAGCGCAATTCACACTTCATCTAGAGCCATCCTTTGTTCCTTAACCTGTCCCATTACCACCTCCTCTTGCCTTGAATGTCTCTTAATCTCTCCTGCTTTCTATCCTATCACTGACCTTCCCTTTTGTTCTTTCATCCCCTCCCCCTTTTCCCAGCCCCTAAACTTGCTTTCCATTTCCTGCTTGTTTCCAGTTCTGACGAAGGGTCATCGACCTGAAACGTTAACTCTCTTTCTCTCTCCACGGATGCTGCCTGGCCTGCTGAGTTTTTCCAGCTTTTTCTGTTGTTATTAGAAAAGTCTCGTTTGGATATCAATATCTAACAATGGTATCCAGAGTGTAATATAGTAATCAAGTTTGTTTACAAACTTTCCATTGAAATTAAAGCAATTCAAATATAAAATGCATCTTTATTTGAATATAAATTCCAATGCATTATTGATATACCTATCAATTCCTCCAATAAAAGGCGAAGAGTTACGAAGGTGACTAAAGGTTTTTATTGACTAAATAACAGAGCCCACTCTCGTGGGTGATCCGATCCAAGCAGGAGGAATACCAGCCAGTCGCTCACCTTTATACCTGGCCTGGTGGGTGGAGCCAAGGCGGAGTCGGCAGTGGTCATCCCAGGTATAGCAGTGTGGCAAGAGGCGACCTCGTACCGTGATACAATAGTGGTCAGTGATACAGTTATAACGAACAGTGGTGAACAGTGCTAACTACTAACAGTGATACGATAGTGAACGTGGTTTACCACAATTATAACTGGAGAAAGTATAGTAATGAGCTGTGTTGTGGTAACTTACTGATGTAAACTCTAATGTGATCCAATTTATGTTTGAGTTTTCCACCAAAGTATTTTCCCAGTCCAGTCTTGTGAAAGATTGGGGAATGCAGATGCGCAAAGGGACCTGGGTGTCCTTGTACATGAGTCACTGGAAGTGAATGTGCAAGTGCAGCAAGCCATTAGGAAGGCAAATGGTATGCTGGCCTTCATTACAAGAGGATTTGAGTACAGGAGTGAAGAAGTCTTACTCCAATTATATAGGGCCTTGGTGAGACCACACCTGGAGTACTGTGTACAATTTTGGAACCTTATCTAAGGAAGGATATACTTGCCATAGAGGGAGTGCAAAAATTCACAAGATTGATTCCTGGGATGGCGGGACTGTCGTATGAGAAGAGATTGAGTAAACTAGGCCTGTATTCTCTTGAATTCAGAAGAATGAGAGGGGATCTCATTGAAGCATACAAAATTATTGCAGGGCTTGATAGGGCGGATGCTGGGAGAGTGTTTCCCTTGGCTGGGGAGTCTAGAACCAGGGGCCACAGCCTCAGGATAAAGGGTAGGCCATTCAGGACTGAGATGAGAAGAAATTTCTTCACATAGAGGGTGGTGAATCTTTGGAATTCTCTACCCCAGAGGGCTGTGGAGGCTCAGTCATTGGGTATATTCATATCTGAAGTCGACAGATTTCTGACTAGTAAAGGCATCAAGGGATATGGCGATTAGGGCCGGTGAATGGAGTTGAGGCAGAAGATCAGCCATGATCTCATTGAATGGCGGAGCAGGCTCGAAGGGCTGAATGGCCTACTCCTCCTATTTCTTGTGTTGCTCCAGTCATACTTAGCCAGCATCTCCATTTTCCCTTAAACACTTTATGTTCCATAAATTCTTCTCATTTTAGATGTTTATTTGTAAAGACAGTGTTGCATTTTAAGCTTCTCAAATCTAGTGTGTCTCTAATTTGAATTGTGTTTGTAAATATAGTGGCTGATGATCAGCATCCTCACTGCAATATTTGGGACTTAGAGTTAAGATAGAAAATACACAAAGCATTGGAAACCAAAGACAATTTGTCCATCAATTTGTAAGGGTTTAATTTGGATGTTTAACAAAATGTAATAAGGCAACAGACAGCTTTTGAATTTTATAATGTACAAAATTCTACCTTAATACAATATTATATCTTTTTCACAAGGGTAACTTTGAGGGTTTTTCTGTCCAATTTGGAATGTAATGTACAGAGGAGGTGTTGGGTGACAACTTGCTGCAGTAATTAAGGTTATCCAAATTCAATATCCCTTATTTACATTATGGAAAACATTCCAATGCAACTGTATCTGTCATTAATGTGAACAGTGATGTCAGTAGTATGAGAAGAAACCAGTACACTTTGTACATAATAAAAGCCTGATGGCTATACTTTTAGATAAAAGTGCTTAAACTGAGAAATTTTATGTACAGGTAGACTGTCCTTTATCCGAACTTCCGAAAACCTCTAAAAAACCGAAAGTTTTTTTGTTCAGCGTAAGTCGTGCGCACGACATGACCAGAGTGGCGCACGACTTATGCTGAGCAGGGCAGAGGGTCACAGAGTTCCCTCCTGGGTAGGAGATTGCAGGCCGAGCCGGGCAGTGTGAAGGAGGTACCGGGAGAGTGAACCCAACAATACAGCGGCCCGTCCGATAGCTGCAGCGGCCCATCCGATATTCTTTTCTCCCCCCCCCCCCCCCCCCCCCCCCCCCAGAACCGCGGCCCGTCCGATATTCTTTTCTCCCCCCGACCCGACCCCCCGACCTGATTTGCGGGCCAGCTTAGTAGGAGTCAGCCGATATCCGGCTTGCCAGAGAAGCAGGAAGGGGAATGAGACACGGAACAGTCGCAAGAGGTAGCCTGAACTTTTACAATTTATATTAAATACAAATTTCCCAGTCTTATAATAATACCTTCTGAAATCCAAAAAATTCCGAAAACCGAAACTCAGCTGGTCCCAAGGCTTTCGGATAAGGGATACTGTACCTGTACTAGTTTTAAGCATTCAACAGTGTGGAGTGAATTTTATCCAAATTTACCATTGAGACTAACTGGAGATTCGATTGTCTATAGTTTCATTCAGTAGTGAATTAATCAGACTGTAACTTTGTATTACAAAACATGTTAATAGACTAATGCTTCCTTAAAAAAAGTTCATTTTAATCATGAACATTATGGACTGTGCCTGTAATATTTTTAAGCAGTAAATTAGTAATAATGTAGCAAAAATTGCAATTTTAAGAAATGTGTAATGAAGACTGGATTGGTTAGCATCAGAATTGCTAATTATATTGATTCTGTGGAACAGTTACCCATGCAGCACGTTCACAGCACATTCCCAAGCCTGGTTGCATTGTGTAGAGGCCAACAGGCTTCTAACATGCATAGAGGGTCAATTGGTGAGAAGTTATTTTAGGCCTGTCTCTCCAGGAAGATTAAGAGAATTGGAAGAGGCCTGGGTGTCGGTAAGCCGTTTGTCAGCCCTACCTGGCTGGCTATTGCGTGTGGCATACAGAAAAGTGAAATGGTAATATGGTGACTTCACTGCTAAATTCATATTTCTGACTGAATACGTGGTGAAAACTAAGGATTTTTTAAAAAGAACTACAGGAAACGTTGTGATATCCGGCACCGACGGGACCGAGCCGTTGCCGTCCCATCAAAACTGCCGGACAAACCAGCGCTAATGTTAAAACATACAGAAGCTTTTGAGCTCCGTATCTAGCAACAAACCCTGTCAGCTTCTAAACAGTCGGCCGTAGCTTGTAAGCGTCTCTGTAGCTAAGCAACAGCTTTTGCTAGACCTTGCAGAGCCTGACTGCTGAAAAAAAGCAACGAAAAGAAAAAAAACTTACTGAACCGACTCCTGATTTTTGCCGGTGGCTCGAGCATTCCGGAGTTAACCTACAGGAAACTTTGGTTTATCCGGATCAGGTTGTCACATGCAGCCTGACTATGTGACCCGACAGCCATAGACTCAATCAAATTACTATCAACATTTTTGATACATTTTCTTCACATATCTGTGATTCCATGTCACTTACCGATCTATGACTGTGTGGGCAGGAAACAATGCCAGTGGTAGTTTTTATGGTAGTTTGCATGATCAATACAAGTACAGGAAACTTTCTGGTATCCGGCACTGACTGGACCGAGCTGGTGCCGTACCATCAAAACTGCCGTAGAAACCAACGCTAATGTTAAAACATAACGGAGCTTTTGAGCTCCATGTGAATCAACAAACCCTGTTGCTTAGCAACAGCTTGAAAACAGTCGGCTGCAGCTTAAAAGCGTCTCTGTAGCTAAGCAACAGCTTCAGCTAGACATTGCAGAGCCTGACTGGAAAAAAAAAGTAACGAGAAGTAAAAAAACTTATAGGAAACGGCTCCTGAATTTTTCCGGTAGATAGAGCTTTCCGGACATTTAACCTCCGGTTAAACGAAAGTTTCCTGTAAATCCCTTTTTTTTTTGTTGAGAGAATCTTCCAGCTTCGTCTTTCTTCAAACAATGAATTGCTTATTTGGAATCTCCACTTCGGATCATAGTGTACTAATAGGATGGTTATGGGTGCCATTTGATAACTTGGACAATTGTCCTATTTATTTCTTGCATAATGCCAACGTATACACCCATTTTTGTAATGGTTTCGGAGTTTGACATCTTGAGTTTTCAGCATTGCTTTCAATTTTGAGTCCTTTTCAGCACAGAATAATCTGTGGCAGAAATGAATCAAAGCAAAATATTCAAGTCCTGTATGAGTTACTACTGCTTATTGTGTTTTTCCAATATCCGTCGCCCTATGCACGCAGCAACTAAATTATCGCTACCAAAAGCCATAAATGCCTCTCAGTTTTCTCTTGTTGCGGATACGATGCAGATTGGGGGAAAAAAGTACCAGCACAGGTTAAAGTATGTTGGCATAATGTTTGTATCAGCATTTTAAAGTTCATGCTATTTTCTACCAGCTTTGTCTATTCAAGCAAGATTTTAAAAATTAAATCAAGAATATGTTTTGCAGAAATTTTCATCCAGGTAAAATTGATCAACTTCTCTAAAGATCCTTAATTAATAGTGCATTCAGTACTGAATTTCCAGTGTTTTGGGATTAAAATTGGTGATAGTTTGCTGTATGTGCAGGACTGCAGGATCTTGGGTTGTGTTCTGTTATATTTTGTCTAGGTAACACATCCTTTTGATGTGTACTTCATTGTGTACAAGTTTTTGCTTTATGTGTGATGTCACTAAATCTCGATTCTGTCTTTTTCCTGTCTCCTCTACCTAACGCACTCATTCTGTAGTACTGGTATTTGCCCTTCATTTCACCTTCTGCATCTCTGCATCTCATGGTAGGTGTTAGGAATACTAATCTCTTTGAAAATGGGTTTGCCACAATGCATGTTTTCATTTTGCTTTCTAATTTGCTTCATGGCTATTCCTGTGAAATTTAGACCCCCCCCCCCCCCCCCTTTAGATTATAAAATGTAAGTGAAATTTGTAATCTGAATTCAAAACCTGATTCTGTTTCCATTATTTGCTAAACTATCTGAGACTATTTTAGGAGATTGTAACTGTTATTTGAAGTGCTGCTGTACGAAATAAGGAAATGCGTTTGGTTAACTTTAATTGAAATTGTTGCTCTAAACCTCTAGTATGTGGAACCTACCTGTGGCATTAAGGAAAGTACATTTCTGGTCTAAGGAGAAGAAAAAAATCATTGGAGTGCTCGTTCCTGATCACCGTCCTGCTGGAATGGATTTATTTCTAGACACCTTGGGAAAAGATAGGATCAGGCTTGGCTGTGAGCACCTTCTCCTCCCTCTTTCTCCGCCCGCGCCCCCCCCCCCCCCCCCCCCAAACAGTTAACTAGCCTGCCAATATTTACACCCATGAAGAATAGCCACTTAGAAGAGGTACAGGAGGACAGCCAGCAACTGTGGAACTGTATGAGTTTGCAACTTCAAAAGAGGCCTGATAATTGGAGATTATTTTTCCTATTCTGTGCAGTCCTATAATCCTAAAGCCATTGGAACATGTGGGTGGGGTTTAAGAGGAATGTGCATTAGTTTATGTCTAATGATGTAGCATGACTAACAATACATTTCTGGAGCTTGCTTGATTGTTTTGGGGAGAAATTTGCCAGTTTTTTGAAAATTGACCAAATGTTTTTGTTTTCTGTTCTATTGCCTCCCATAGATGTTAGAATTACCAGTAGTTGGGGAGGATGCTTTACCAGGTTGCAAAATCTAATGGGTAGGGAGGGAATTGATGGGCTTGAATCTCTTCTCGCCTTTCCTTTTGTATGTGAGCGGAGCGGGGAGAAGATTCGAGGGAATGCAAACCTGGCTCTAGGGTTGCACAAAAGCTCACTGAGTTTAGCTAGTGAATAGCTGAGCTAGTTGAACCAGGAAGGCCCTGTGCTTGATTCCTGGTTTGGGCTGAGTTAGTTAATATTAGCAGTTGGGCACTACGATTGGCTTGAGCTCCCTCGGGTTAGAGAGGAAAATATTGGGCAGTTTTCCCACTCTTGATTGCTGTTCAGCTCCTGCTGGAAGCTCAGTGTGGGTGAAGGTTCGGTGAGGATTGGATTAGGATCCCTGTGATGCCCCATGGTTCAATAGCCTGCCAATACTTATTGGGAAAACTCGCTTATAAATAACGGCCATTTGGGTGAAGTACTGGAGGGTGACCAGCACTGGGAAACTGTACCTTCGGAGAGATGGGGCAGAAAACAATGAAGTACTAGCCTCAATGCTGCTACATCCATATGCTCAGCAGTTTGTGATGATCATTTAAAACACAATGACTTGAGTTTATCAACTAATGCAGCAACAATGAAGCATTTATAACAGTAACACATTCTATGATCTCATTGTTTAGCAACCATAGTAAATCAGATTAATCAAAATACTCAGCAAGGAGATATTTATGAACAAAGCCTGGATTAAAATGGTGATCACATTGATCTTGTGGCACTCCTGCTACTGACCTGTGCTAATCATTTGATTTGTCTTTTAATTTTGGTGCTCATCAGTGTTTATTAGATAAGAAGTAAATGGGGTTAAAAATGAACCTATAAAGTTACTCAGATTTCCAACTATGGGAATATTTTTCACCAATGACTATTTAGACAAGAGGGGGAAAAAAGTAACTAACTAACTCAAATTTGCCAGCTTGGTCATTTTATTGATTAATGCAGGGATATGAATTCCCCTCTGACCCTCTTGCAATTATTTTGCACTCTTTTTAATGTGTGTGTGTATTAATCTTTGCTTCCTGTAACACTTTCCCTGTCACACTTTGTTGATAACACCATGATCTTCTGACCCGACATCCACACTCATTCCCATAATAAAGTATATATAAAATGAAGTTCAAGTGGTAACGTGTATTCTCAGATACACCAGAGCAATGTAGCAATTAGGAATAAAATATTAACACATCCTTATTTTGCTGAAAAGCTACTTGAGCATCACACTTCAAAGTAACAATGGGTAACTCATTTATTAAAAAAAAAAAAAAAAAATTTAAAAAAAAAAATTGGGTCAATCTGTCTCCAGTCTAGTTTGTTAAAATCACTTCTGTATAAGTGTATTAATTAACGTCTTCAGTTCCTTTTTATGAATGTTTTCCTGATCAAAAACATCTGCCCCTCCTATGTGTATGCTTCATAAATATCTAACAAGGTTGTTCGTAATGTTTATACTCCTGTTTCCAAGAAATAGGAGCATCTCTGATCGTGTAAAACTTGGAGTAGTTTGTACTGGACCTTCAGCAACCATGAAACTAAAATACTGCTTTTGAAATTTTTTTTGTTGGTTTAAGATGATATGTAAATAAAATGAATATTTTATGCTTTAGGTCTCGAAAGCCAATTACATTTCCGAAGCTGCTCCAATCTCTTGCACTAACCTGCATTGGCAATGCTGTGGTAGTAACCAACAATTGGATCAAATTGCTTGACCTAAACATTTTAACCTTTGCAGAAATTCATTAAAAATGCATAGAGCTTTGGCCAATTATTGGCAATAATGACTTGAGTTGAACCAACACAATCAGGTATTCTAATTGCTGGGCATCTTCTCCTCTTTCCCCCCCCCCCCCCCTTTGACTCTGAGCTGAGGCCCACAGCCTATCCATCACCAAGATTGTGTACTTCCACAACATTGCCCACCTTTGCCCCTACCTCGGACTGTCCGCTGCTGAAACCCTTACCCGTTCTTTTGTCCCCATTAAACTTGATTACTCCAATGATCTCCTTGCTGACCTTCCATCATCCACTCTCCATAAACTCAAACTTGCAGCTGCCTGCATCCTGTCTCACTTGCTCATCGCCCCTGCCCTTGCTGACCTACACTGGCTCTCTCTGCCTCCCAGCGCATCCAATTTGTGATTTTATTTTTTTGTCCCTGTCTTTCATGTTCCTCTTATTTGTCTGTAAAGTGCATTGTGATGCCTTGTGTGTTAAACGTGTTATATAAATGCAAATTGTTAACAAAGGTTGCAGAGCCGGAAAACACATTTGGGGAGGGGGGCGGGGGAAGTGCAGCTTACTACAAAAACTGACGTTTGAAACATTTGGCCAATATTGCACGTATAATAATAGTCTAAAGTTGTGTGGGGTTTTAAGTTGGTGTGTGTGTGTGTGTGTATCTCACATATAGAAGAGGACTGTTGAATTTAGAGATGTTGTGACTAAGCAGATGACATGGAAATAGGAGGTTCCTGGGCAGTGACTAATGAAAAAATACGATGAATTAATCAAAAGATGAAAAACTACAGGCACAGTTTAGATATGCTAACAGCAGAACATGAACATTGTAAGTGTGTTTTTTCTACTTAATTACTTGGCAATACACTTGAACACACAGGCGGCAGCAGCAACAACTTGTATTATAGACAGGGGTGTATGTAGCTATGTGACAATGTTCTGATGTATGCAAGTTGTTAACGAGGCTCAGTGGTGATGCTCATTTAGTAAGTAATAGTATAACTGACTGTTGAATATACATGTCAATTTAATAAACTAACTGGTTTGACCTGACCTATTGCATTGAATAAGATTGCAGTGCATTAACTAATGGTTACAAGGCAATGATCTAATTGAAGGCATCAGTTGATATCTTCGATCAGTAGAGTAATCCAAAAAGAAAACTAGAAATTAAAATTACGTGTTTGTGCGTGTATTTTTTATTTAGTGAGGGCAATTTTCTCCCCACTTCCTGTCCATTTATTTTGTTGGCTAGAGGTGACATGATAGACATCCGTGCCCTGTGTACTTCTTGTAGTTGACGGTATGATGCAGTAATTGGTTCAGTTGGTCAAGGAATAATCTGCACCTCTTGAGGAAAAAATGCAGTCAATATTGTTACGTGTTAGACAATTGCCTGACAGTCACATTTGTTAACAAACCAATTTAGAATTTTTTGGGGTAAGATTTGTAGAGGTTGTTGATACAGTCCTTGGAGTTTCTGAATGTTTTGCTAAACTTCTCTCACTTCCTCAACAGAACTCCGAGCTATTCACTCTGACCTATGGAGCTCTGGTTACGCAACTGTGTAAAGATTATGAAAATGATGAAGATGTCAATAAGCAGTTGGATAAAATGTAAGTACATTTGAAAACTTTAGTCACTATACCTGGGCCAACAGTTCCTTTTGTACTTATCAGGTTTACTGTAATCTTTCCATTTCTGATGTAAATGCTTTATCTTCTACATTAAACTTTCTTCATCGTTGGTGATAATACAAGCAAGTACGAGATTGTTACAATTAGATTAACATGGAATTTGCAATCCAGTAGAAAATCTTGCTGCGCATGAAAGCAGTATTTGACTTTATTACTTTTCAGAATTCGTGCTCTGTGGACCATACTTGCAGCCTTAACGAGAACAGTAAAAATTAAGCATTGAATTTCTTAATGATTAATAATAAATTATGAGGAATAATGTTCCAAACATTCCATAATGTCACAAGATATTTCAGCGGTTAGATTTTCACTAAGTAGTATGCACCATGGCCAGCAGTGTCTTTAAGATTATATCTGCAACTCCGACCTAACCTGGCATAATTTCTCTGCTCTTATGATATGCAGTCAGCTCCACTTGGATAAATATTGTATCTCATATCCCAGAAGTAAGTGTCGGATGTCCTTTTTGTAGCACTCCAGTCTGTTGATAGCTTCAGACTAAACTAATGTCTGTTTACTCAGTGTTGATGTAATTTGGTACAGAAAGGACATTCTAAATCATGTAAACATAAGACAGCATACACCGGTGAATTTTATCAATATAGCTTTTTGAATCTGATACCTTAGAATTGCATCTGGGATGCGTTTGGAGGTACAGTGGAACGCCACCCTCTCTCAATGGATAATAGAAATTGGCAGGAAATCACGAGTGCCTATGAGTGGAAACCAGTACAATACAAATGACGTAAACTGATTTTAACCTTTCTTGGGCTGAGAGATTACTTTGTCAGAACTAAATTAGTATTGGGAGACTGCAATGGGGTGATCTCTCAAAGTTTTATCCTATGAAAATTCTGGTAGCTAGTTGGGAGTGTGGCTAAGGAGGTTCTGCTGTATAAAACAATATTGGTGAATAAAGGTCTATTTTGTTATAAAAAAAATGTGCATTTATGTAGTGCCTTTCACGACCATGGGACGTCCCAAAGCACTTTACAGCCAATGAAGTACTTTTTGAAGTGTAGTCACTGTTGTAATGTAGGAAGCAGCAGGCAGTTTCACCAATCAAGAAAAATTGTCACCACATTGAAAAGCATGATCCCTGATCCCTCCCCTCCCCTTGCATTGTTCCTAAGTGGTTTTAACTCACCTGGACACTGGTCTTCATATGACTTTTAAAATTCATTTGAAGCGGTAGAAGAAATTCTATATTTTATTAATTTGTGCATACAACATGTTGGCACTTGTACAGTTTTATAAAAGTAGAATTTTGCTCTTTCTCTGACTCTGTTTTAACATGAAAAGTGAAGGCAGCTGACTCTGGGTGCGATCAGTTCAAATTGGTGAGGGGTTTGGAGGTAGTGGCAGGGGGTTGATGTTTTACATTACCAAAAATTCAATATTTGGACCCCAACAGCACGGTTTTGTTTTTTGACATTCTGAATACCCTACTATCTGTTGATAAAAGTGTACATTATGCTTGGGGCATGTATTTCTCTCTGTTGATTTCTGTTGCTGATAGCAAGTGTATCTCTTGGCAGTAGCGGCAAACAGTTTTTCCCTGCATCTAACCAGTATTTTATAATAAACCAAAGGTTACCTTATTTGAGTGGTTTACAAGGGATGTATACCCAACAAGTTTGAAGAGAGTAGCTACATGATTTTTTTTTTTAAAGCACTTATTTTCTGCTAAATGAACAGTATTGATTTACCTTATATTTCAACATAGGGGGTACAACATCGGTGTCCGACTGATAGAAGATTTTTTGGCTCGTTCTAATGTTGGAAGATGTCATGATTTCCGTGAAACTGCAGATGTTATTGCAAAGGTAAATTAAAATTTGGCATGGATTAATGCAAATTAAATGTACTTTCAATTCATATAATCTTATAGCAACAAGTGCTACTTAAGCTGGGCGGACTATATATTTTGTGACACTTTTTAAAACATTTTTAAAAGTTGGTCGGGGATGTATTATTAGATGCAACGTGATGAATTATTATTAGCCTTCCAATCAAAAAAGTGACAGCAAATGTGGCATAGTAACAGGGCTTCATTCTGATGTTTTTGTTGGGAGGGAAGGGGAGGGGGGTGGCTGGGAGGTGAAGCTATGATGCTGAATAGTTTTGCAAAAACACTATTAAAATAATACGCATTCCATTTAACTGTGACTGGTAAAATTTTGTAGAAGACTTTATTACATCCCTTATTGAGAGCAAGGCATTTCATTCATTCCCTTTAATTCATTGTCTTCTATGGCACCAACTGCTCCTGCTCTGATTCTCCCAAAGTACTTTCCACATGGTCTGATTGAAGGCAGTCTTTCCCAATTTTGGGTCTGTTTGTGACTAGTCATGCACTGGTTATCCTTCAGTCAGAAAATTCATTTGAAATGTTTATTTTCTGGAGACTGACTTTCTATTTCGGTGCATGGTTTAAAGTATTTCTCAAAGCCATTTTGAGAAAGCTTCATAGATACATAGAAGATAGGAGCAGGAGTAGGCCATTCGGCCCCTCGAGCCTGCTCCGCCATTCAATGAGATCATGGCTGATCATCCAAATTCAGTACCCTGTCCCTGCCTTCTCCCCATATCCTTTGATCCCTTTAGCCGTAAGAAATATATCTAACTCCTTCTTGAATATATTTAATGAATTGGCCTCAATTGGCCTTCTGTGGTAGAGAATTCCACAGGTTCACCACTCTCTGGGTGAAGAAATTCCTCCTCATCTCTGTCCTAAATGGCTTACCCCTTATCCTTAGATTGTGACCCCTGGTTCTGGACTCCCCCGCCATCGGGAACATCCTGCATCTAGTCTGTCCAGTCCTGTTAGAATTTTATAAGTTTCAATGAGATTCCCTCTCATTCTTCTAAACTCCAGCGAGTATAAGCCCAGTCGTCCCAATCTCTCCTCGTGTGTCATTCCTGCCATCCCAGTATTTTCTTGCTCATACTTCTCAAACCCTCTTGCTTTCATATGCTTTGAATTGTTTCCTGTGTTGCTGCTTACAGCAGGTCACTGAGGAGATTCAATGCTCCAACAGTTTGATGTTAAGACAGACCCTGAGGTGGTGAAATGAACAAAACTGTTTGAAGTTGGGCAGTAGTTAATAGAATTAGTTGGGCACGGTAGCATAATGGTTATATTATTGAACTAGTAATCCAGAGGCCTGGACTAATAATCCGGAGACATGAGTTCAGATCCCACCACGGCAGTTGGGGAATTTAAATTCACTTAATTTAATAAATCTGGATTAAAAAGCTAGTATCAGTAATGGTGACCATGGAACTACCGATTGTCGTAGTTCACTAATGTCCTGTAGGGAGGGAAACCTGCTGTCCCAATATGACTCCAGCAACGCGGTTGACTCTTAACTGCCCTATGAAATGGCTTAGCAAGCCACTCAGTTGTATCACAAACCACTGCGAAATACTATAATCCATATGGACTGCAGCAGTTCAAGAAGGCGGTTCACCGCCTGCTTCTTAAGTGCAATTGGGGATGGGCAATAAATGCTGGCCTTGCCAGGGACGCCCGCCTCCCGCTTGGAAAAATAAAACTGCTCCAGAATCATGCTGTTACAGACAGCCTATATATATATGGTTTAAATGCTAGTACAGGAATCTTTCGATTTACCGGCACCTAAATAACCGGAAATCTCGGTTAACCGGCAAAATTCAGGAGTAGGTTCAGGTAACTTTTATTACTTGCCTTCCTCCATTTGTTGCTGTGCAAGGGTGTGGCTGCAGCTGTTGCTAAGCTACAGAAACGCTTGCAACTTGTGGCCATTGTTCTGAAGCTAACAGGGTTTGTTGCTTTATATGGAGCTCTCCGCTCGGTATCTTTTACTATAGCTTTCGGTTATCCGGAATTTTTGATGAACCGGCACCACGTCGGTCCTGTCTGTGCCGGATTTTAAAAAAAAGTTTCCTGTATATGAGCTATTATGAAGATTATAGCCCAGTGGTCAATGGCACTGTTTCAACATTATAACTTCACATAATTCCATGCGTTGGCTGGAATTTGCTTTTCCCCAATAGCAAACACATTAATCATAGTTAAGATTATTTTGCTTACTATAGTAATTGGATTATCAAAGTGGTGATTTTCAGGTTGGATTTCTATTTTGCAATGTAACTTTTATTCAAGTTGCTAGATTTATGCTTCAAGCCTTGTGATTTATTAACTAGGCATCTATCTGAAACAATCTGTTACTTGGGTCATTGACATGGATAAAGAAATGTTAAAATTGATTCGGAGGGTGAATGGTTGGAGGGGTACTACAAAGCTCTTTCAGCTTCCAGTATTCCAGCATGTGCCAAATATGTTCAGGTTCCAGGTTTATTTTCATGGCAGCAACTGTCAAGGCAATGAGATTATCATAGTTTCTCTCCTCTCTGGTTTTCTGTTAATTACTCTCGTAAAAAAAACTTTTTTTTAAAAGTTGTCAGATAGTTAAGTGGACTCTGCTGCTTTGCATTTTTTTAAACAATTTTTTTTAAATAAACAGGTTGCATTTAAAATGTATCTGGGTATAACTCCCAGTGTGACCAACTGGAGCCCAGCGGGAGATGAATTTTCATTGATTCTGGAAAATAATCCACTCGTGGACTTTGTGGAATTGCCTGACAACCACTCCAGTTTGATCTACTCTAATCTCCTCTGTGGAGTGCTGAGAGGTGCATTGGAAATGGTGAGGATTCTAATATATTTGTGCATTGGCAATTTAACACTTTAATGCTCATCTAGCTAAATCTGCATTGGGCATGGGTTTGAACTGATTTGAATGTCAATTCAGGTAATCGAACCACGTCTATATATAGGTTAAAGTAAGAAAAAAGAACTTGCATTTATTTAGTGTCCCAAAGCATTTCACAGCCAATGAAGTACTATTAAAGTCACGTTGTAATGTCGGGAAGAGTAGCAGGCAATTTACACACAGCAAGGCCTTAAAAACAGCTAATAGATAAGTGGCCAGTTAATAATTTTAGCGATGTTGGTTGAGATAAATATTGGCCAGGACTCGGGGTGAACTCCCCTGATGTTCTTCGAATAGTGCCATGGGATTTTTTATGTCCACTTGAGGGGAAAATGGAGCCTCTGTTTAACATCTAATTCGAAAGACGGCACTTCCAACAGTGCAGCACTGAAGTGTCTAATTAGATTATGTGCTCAAGTCCCTGGCCGCACCCTTCTGACTCAGGTGAGAGGGCTTCCACTGAGGCAAGATTGAGAGCTTAACATTTTTAGAATTGACCGTGCATTATATTTGATCCTTAAAATTCTCATCCTTCTGTTTAACTCCCTTTATGGCCTTGTACCTCCCTATCTATGTAACCTCCTACAGCCCTAAAACCTGCTCTGACTTTGGCCTTTTTTGCATTCGCCCCACCATTGGCAGCCGTGCCTACAGTCGACTTGGCCACATGCTCTTTAATTCTCCCCCCAATCCCCTCCACCTCCCTCTCTTTTAAGACCATCCTTAAAACCCACATCTTTGATCAAGTTTTTGGTCACCCCTCCTAATAATGCCTTTGGTTTGGTATCCATTTTTGTCTGATTACTCCTCTGTGAAGCGCCTTGGGCCGTTTTTCTATGTTAAAGGTGCTATATGAATACAAGTTGTTGATCCTTTCATTTAAAGTGGATTTGGCATGTGGCTATCGGGTTAACCCAGGAGAGAGCATGCCTGTTTCTTGAATGCCCAGTATAGGTCCACTTTCTTTATACCTCACATTGTGTAATCCTTCTGATTGGTTCCTGTGATATCAAATATCTTTGAATCACAACCCTCTTTAAATTTCTCACTTTTTATTACAAATTACTTGTCTGGTTTAAATAGATATTGCAATTAATTATTAGCTGTGTTTGGTAATTTCCTTCATGAAAGCAATTTATCTGGCTTATAGATCTAAGACATAAATTGAAAAACCATAAAACATACATATACCAATTTGAGAACAGTGTACTCATATTTTTCAGTGTCAGAAAAGTATACTATAATGTTTAATCCTAAATTAAAGGCAATTTTATAGTCTTTTAAAGATTGTGGCCTAGAAATTCACTGGCGCCCCGCGCCAGGGTGCCAGAAGTACCACCCTGGAAGGAGTTGCGGCTGCCCGCCGCACATTCAGTTTCAGCGCCCCAGACGGAAGCGTGGCGCTACTCGAGGCGCTGCAACTGAAAATCGCTGCGGCACGGCGTGCTGCGGTACTGCAGGCCTTCCTCCCCTTCTTAAAGGGGAGGGGCTGTCTCTCTTTCTGCCAGTACACTTCACACCTAATCTCAGCTGTCTTTTGTCTCCACTTGTCCTATTACTATCTCGTCTGGTTTTGAATACCTCTTAATGTCTCTTTACTTCTTTTGTTCTATCGCAGCCCTGCCTTCGATCTATTTCATTTCCTTTCCAGTTTTAAAAAAGGGTTTGACCCGAAACGTCGACTCTAATTTCTCTCTACGGATGTTGCCTGGCCTGCTGAGTTTTTCCAGCATTTTCTGTTGTTATTTCGGATTTCCAGCATCTGCAGTATTTTGTCTATCGTCGTGTGTATTTTCTCTAACTGTTTCTGTATTTTCAGGTTCAAATGGCGATCGATGTGAAATTTGTCCAGGACACACTCAAGGGTGACAATGTAACAGAAATCAGAATGAAATTCATTAAAAGGATTGAAGAAAATCTCCCAGCAGGAGAAGAATAGCATTTCATAGTGCAGTATTTTACCGGACAGTAAGAAGAGTAAGATATTCTGTCAATACGATAGGTTGTTGCATTGTGAAGTTGTTTTATTTTATTGGCAAAAATTTGACTTCTAAAGAACAGGAACGGAAAACAATTTATTGGCCATGGAATTAACCTAGAGAGACTCCTTAAACTGAACACAAGAGTGAAGTTCCTGTGCTCAGGCTCTTCCACTTCTTTGAGGTCATATTCAAAAGTTTGTGTTTTTCTTTACCGTTTTGTAATTATCTGTATTTCTGTGGATTACAACTATCTGTTTGGGGTCTTCAAAAAAACCCAACTTGGTTCATCATCTGTTTTCCTGACAAACCCCCGGGTTACTGTTTAAGGACGCAGTGTTAATGTGAACAAGGTTCCGCCCCCCGCACCCGCCCCAATACTTTGTTACTGTCAAGACACTCTGCTCAGAATGGCTGAAAA
Organism: Somniosus microcephalus; assembly: GCF_052327205.1. NCBI lineage: Eukaryota > Metazoa > Chordata > Chondrichthyes > Squaliformes > Somniosidae > Somniosus > Somniosus microcephalus. The sequence goes on along the minus strand of NC_141006.1, from coordinate 51,026,136 downwards.
GTCATATCACTAACATAAGCCTTTGTTTCGATTAAGAACATCACGGATTTGTGGAATTTTTTTACATTGGTAGTGATGTGGAGCCGTACGGAGCTTGCAGTATATTATAGGAAACTTGAAGGCTACATTAAAATGGTAAACAGAAAATGCTGGAAATACATTACAGATGCTGACAGACCTACTAAAGAGAAAAGACACGTTAATGTGCATTTTGGGTAAAGCCTGTTATTTTTCAGCAGTTTCATTTTTTTATTTCCAGCATTTGCAGTTTTCTTCTTTTATTAGAATGGTTGTTGAGCTTATTGAGGACACTATACATCCCGCATCATGATAATCTGATTTTACACTGAGGTTTACTTGGAATTGAATTTGGTATGGCCTCTACTCCAGTGTAAATCTTTTCCTCCAACACCTTGTGGATTGTGCAATCCCGAGATGGTTCAATTGAAGCAGAAACTGTGCTATGAATTGCATCCGCAGTACTGCTCCAGAGTAAGAGCAGTGGAAATGGCTCCCCAAATCCTTCCAATAACAGACAATGTAGCTGCCTGACAACTGATTCTAGCAGGTTGGTATCCGGGACACATGATATCATCTTGTTGGGATTGTGATGCTGGCATGAAGATGCTCTTTGTCGAAAGAGCTGCAACACTGGGGGGGGGCTCCAGTGAAATTGTGGGCAAATGCTGTCTCTGGAAAGCCTATTATTTTGCACTTGACAGAAGGCTAAATGTGCTTTGTGTGTTCAAATTTTACCATTTCACCAATCTCCAGGACTAGAATTTCATAGCTTTTTTTTTTACTTTGCATCATACACATCCTAAAAATGCTGAAATATGTTGCTGAGGCTTAGTTGGGTCCATTTTGTAATTAACTTATTCATAGCTTTTTTTTTGCTTTAACTGTTCCTGGTCTGGTACCTACTTTTACAGGTGCAATTTTCAGTCCACATTAGAAGATAGCACTGATGTCCTAATCCGTTCTGTTGTTTCTAACTCTGAATCTCCTTGTCCGGCACTTCATTTGGCTGTAGACATGTGATGGTGTTGGATTCTGATATTTCATGATGTGGAAAATGTGCATATTTATTTATTCGTGGGATAATGGTAAGCCATGACGATAGTGACAATGAAAGGTAAATGGAAAACTGGATAATAAAATAAAAACACTCATTCAAGCTTCTCAAGAAGAGGAGGGAGAGAAATTTGGTTCTAATTCCAAGGAATAAATCTAGGTTGGTCTTTTTCACTCTACACATGTCATTCTTTTCAGTAGTACTTGGCTATCCAGTTTTTGCCTGATGGAAGAAAAAAGGTCTTTTTGAAATTATTACTTTAAAAAAGTGTACAAATGTACCACTTTCACAATATTCTGCTGCTGTGCTGTTGAGGGGGTTCTGGATCTGTGGAGGAAATGTGAATGAGACTTGGTAACAAAAACTGATACAAGTATGGTACTTGTGCTGCTTAGTTGCAGCTTGCAGAATTTTCTTAACTTTATACACTTGCATAGATTATTGAAACAATATTTTGAAATTTACTCTCAGTACAGATTCATAGAACAGTTGGTCTGGCTGTCACTGTCTTATGCCCCATTAGCACTGATTTTCAACACTGGTTTTTAGTTTGGAATCTATTTTGTTTATTATAGATTCTGTTTGCACTAGAGTTGATCAGAAGCTAAGCCAGTTCACTTTTGACGGGTGAAAATGAACCTAGTGATTATAATTCTGCACATGTAGTGATGCAAATTCCATCCCAGACTGGCTCCAAAGCTTGGAATCCTGATTCAAAACAAGCAGTGGAAGTGCAGCATTACACTGTACAGGAGATGTAACATTTAAAATGTGTAATTTAATATCTAATAAATATGTAAAACTATGGCTTGTACTATTTTAAGATGTAGACTTTATTAGAAAACTTTCTTTCATATTGGAAATTCTGCCTCTTAGTAAAACTTTCTTAAAGGGACACAAAGTGAAAGGCAACACAGAGCAAGAAGGAGACATGTGGCTGATCGACCATTAATGATTTCCTTTTTATTCCAAGATCTTGCAAATATTTACAAAACAAAATTATATTAAAAATGCACAAAAACACAAGGCATGAACTAAGTTTTTAAGTCATCAAAACTATACATTTCAATAAAAATTCAATTGCTTTATTATTGGATAAGGATATTTTTATCACCTTGAAATTTAAAACAAAATCTTAAATAGCTTACCTTGAACATAAAGTCTGGAATGAAAAAAAGCTCCACTCATCAAACTCCTTTTCAATAGGTTATGTACAATTTGCTTTGGAGTTTATATCACCTTCTGAAGGAGAAGAGGAACATGATTACATTTCTAAGATGAGGGTGAAATTTCAAAAGAGATGTGGCTGCCAGTAGACCTAATGGGTCCATTTATTTAGGAACAACAATCAACAACGGAAACTGTGCTAAACTGTGAGTCAACTGAGTAGACTAACTGTCGGAAAGTGTTATGCTAAAATTGCGTAATACTATGGTCAAAGCATAGTAATGTCTCCTGATGATACACACGGGACACATTCAATCCCTTGAGATGATGTCTAATTCTTCACTCATAGGGTGTTCCATCTCATCTTTATACAGTTGTTACCAAATTAGTGGTGGTTTCTGGGTGGGTACCTGAGGGAGGAGCTAAGTCATTCAATTCAAATACAAACATCTTGTGTGATTTGTTCAAATATTTTTGATAGCTCTTTTTGAATTAAACTGAGTTATTTAAATTCACTGGGTCCTAGTCATTTTTTTTGAAGGTATATTTCAGCCTGCCTTTTTCAAATCAAAGAGCATGTTTTGAGGCTGCAGAGTGTGATAGTTAGGCCAGATAGCTTCTTTAGACAAAGTGGAAAGGAAAGCAAATTGCTATTTAACTTTTTTTATATAGTTTAACACAACAGTTACAAACTACTATTTTCTACTAGTCGTGGAGCTAGCTAAACTTAACTACTGTTAAAATTATGGCCTAGGAATGTTTCTCTGGTGCTGGCGCTATCGGATTGGCTGTCCGTTATACGCAGCCCCTGGTATTCGGTTCCATTGCAGTCAATACTGCCCGAGACAAATTTCTAGGCCTATGTCTTGTTACTGCTACTATTTACTTGTTCCTTACTGTTTAATACATTTGGCATTTAAAACCCAAGTCAAAATCTAGTGCAGTACAATTCTGCACCTCCCAAAGACAAGGATCATATGAAAGCACGATATAAAACTTATAGATTGAAGCGGGTGCTCTGTTCATTCCCTACCATACTACAAATTTACCTAGATATCGGCCAATGGAAATTATCTCTGGGAGGTAGGGAGTGTATCGCCCATGAGAGTAGGTTGGAACATGGAAGTCCAAAATATCTAGGGTTTAAAAAAAAAAAAAAAAACCCTAATAATGTAACAGTGGAAGAAGATATAAGTTCTGTCATTTCAATTCGTAAAAGCACTAAGTTTTACTGTAGACTTTGTTTCTCTGGGTTCAGGATAAAATTTGCATTCCTTATGGGTGCCTGGATCTTGTCATTGCAGGAAACCATTCAGAGACATTTTCATATGTGAAGACATTTTAATTGTAAAGTAGAAACCACTCGACACAGCCTGCTTGTTTTATCCTGAAAATAATTAAAGATAAAGGTCTTGGTAATGTGTGAAATTTGATTCTTGTTTAGCATTTGTCGTGTATCTCGGGCCAGGTGCATTTTGTCTGCAGGATGTGGTTTGGCAGTCCAGATGTCTGAGAACTGGAGTAGAAATGTTTCTTACAACAGATGGTCCAGAAGATGTCCCTCTGTGGGAGGTGTTGATTGGGCCTACAGCTGTCAATCAGTGAGGTATATTTTGGCAGCCTGCTCCAGCTTTTTATTTTGATAGGTTCTGAAGAACTAGAGAATGGAAACTGCTTAATCAAAACCACACGTGTGAGTTCTGTGTTATGGACGTTAGTTCACATTTAGTATTAGAAAATTGAAAAGCGTTATTTTGCACGAGGTAGAAGTTAAAGATTCTGTAATCAAATGAAATCTGTATTGATTTTCTGCTACTGTTTACCCTCACTTTTAATAAACCTAATTTGTAGTTTATAGATGAAGTATCAGACTACAAGTGTTTATTCTTCCACAAGCTGAAGATTAGAGTAGAATCATTTCAGTTCAATGACCAAGGTTTCTGATTATTCCTGAGCAACACTACATTGGTATAAAATCACACTCCGTTTCATAGGGAGTGAAAGCACACTAACGGGTGATCTTTGGTGCTGTGCACAAGAGAAATAGCTGATGAAGCCCTAACAATTTAGCAATGGCAGACGATCCTATGTCTGATTTGATTTCCCAGTACAATATTCAGAACCAGCCATTATTGGACAAAGAGGGAGATACTGTTTAAAGGCTATTTCCATAAACATGTTTTCTTTATTCCTGGCTTCCCCTGTAATATTACTATGAGGATTTAGTTATGTGCTGTTGAGCCCTTGCTGCACTCTGACAAATGGGAAATTTTACAAAATGGATAATTTGGTTAAAAGGCAAACTTTACCTTTACCACTAGGTGGTAGGGTTGTACTGAATGATAAACCTTACTGACAATTTCTCTTCATGTGTTTTCTCAGAATTATCCCTAAAGTTGTCTGTGATAGAAGTATCACTGGTTCAAAGTGATATGTACTTGGATATGTGGAGTAAATGACTCTAGACATTGACTCAACAAGAAATATGATTTGTAAAATAAAAAGTTTACACTGATTAGGAGATTTACTACAATGATACCAGGGATGAGGGACTTCAGTTATGTGGAGAGACCAGAAAAGCTGGTATTGCTCTCGAGCAGAGAAGATTCAGGGGAGATTTAATCGAGGTGTTCAAAATTATGAAGGGTTTTGATAGAGTAGATAGGGAGAAACTTTCCACTGGCAGGAGGGTCGATAACTAGAGGACAGATTTAAGATCATTGCCAAAAGAACCAGGGGGAGATGAGAATTTTTTTTAACAGTGAGTTGTGATCTGGAATGGACTACCTGAAAGGGTGGTGGAAGCAGATTCAGTGTTAACTTTGTCTTGTGTTACTGCTATTTGCTTGTTACTTAGGTTTTAAATGTCAAATTTATTAAACAATAAGTCAAAATGAAATGCTATTCTGCACCTCCCAAAGGATTATACGAAAACATGGTATACAATAGTTTGTAACTGTTGTATAAACTATTTTATTAAAACACCAATGGAATTGGATATATACTTGAAAAGGGAAAAAAAATTGCAGGACTGGGGAAAGAAGGGGCGTAGGAACAAATTGGACAGCTCTTTCACAGAGCTAGCACGGGCACGATGGGCCAAATGACGGCCTCCTGTGCTGCAAGATTCTATGATAATTGATTCAAGGTTATGTGAACCACTTCCCAATTTATCATTCATTTTAAAGCTGACCTTCCATCATGCAGAAGGCAGTGTTTTGGGTGTTAATACTACCCCTGTATTAGGAAAATTCCAGCACAGGTTTAAAATGCAACAATCATTTGACACATGTTGTGTAAAAATAGAAATTGAGGTTTTTTGGGGGGTGGAGAAGGAGAATGATGGTATGGAACCAATTAGCCTACCCAATACTGCAAATTCTGAAGTTAGGTGGTCGGCTAGGACTTAATTGCTTGCCACTTATCTTAAAAAGAAAACTCTGAATAATAGGGAACTGACATGTTATTTGTATTTATAACTGCAGCCATCATCCAGGGAGGAGGAATGCCACATCAAAAAGGGAGTTACAGGCACATAATAGGCTCTGAATCTAATATTCAGGAGCGCTGTTTACTGCAGTTCAGTGAGGCTTTGACAGAGGTATGTGCAATACTGGAAGATGATCCAAAAGAATCTTGAATGATTTCAGTTCCCCTGCCTATGGTTGTGAAAGTGACAGCAGCCATGAATTATCTGTCTACTGGGTTTTTCTAATCCTAGGGAGGTGATATCTAAGGTAACCATTAAAAGTACCACAAACCTGGATTTAGGAAGTAACTAAAGGCGTGGAGCAAAAGAGAGACAGATAGTAACAATTTTATACCACTGCTGGCTTCCTTGGAGTTTGGGCTGCTGTTGACTGTACACAAGTGGGGATGGAGATGCCAATAGCCAAGTTGTTGGGATAAAATAACCACTGGGTCTTGTGTTCCCTCAATATGCAGGTGGTTTTTAATGTCCACCGTCAACACGTGATTTTTGCAGCTTTAGCCTGTTGCATGTGGCTGTAAGGTTGACACTTTAGGGTCTATTTTAATGGGGAGCGAGATCGGTGGTAGCTGGAAAGTCGTCCTGGCCTTTGCAGCGTAAAGCCTGGGAAATGTTAACTTCCAGGCCTCGTCTACATGCTCGGGATCAGTACCTCTGCTCGAACCTAGTGGCAAGAGTTACCTGGTCAGCAGGATTACGGGAGCCTGAAGGTCGCCCTCGGGGACCTATTGGAACGGTCCCCAGCACGAAGGTAAGTGTATAGGGGGGTGGTCGGGAGGGCATTGCGGTAGGGGGAGGGAAGGCAGGGGAGGCCTAAGATTTCCTTGTGGGGTCCAGAGGAGCGCTCCTGCTCCTTCTTGTCCACAAGCAAACGGAAAGAATTAAAATAAACTTGTCTTCCTGGGTCTCTTCTGGCCCTGGCTCCTCTTCCCAACAGGTTTGGTCTGGCGGGGAAGCCGCGACGGTTTGCCTGCACAGGCCTCGGGTTAAGATTGCAGTCGGGCCCCGATGATATTGGAGCCCGATCTGCATATTTAAAACAAGACCCCCGATGCCTTCATTTGTTAACTCTTCACTCCTCCCGCTTCTGAAGGCATTGATTTCTTGCTGGGTTATGATTCTATGCTCCTATGCTGGTTGTCTTCTGGTGCCTTGCCCATTGTTCGTATAACAATAAGTGTTGTTGAGGCATAATAACTTGGCCCAGTTCTGTTCTCACTCAATGTCCACTTCGTGTACTTCCAGCAAGTGCCACTGGATAGCAAAGAGGAGTAGGACCCTCTCTTTGTAATCCAGGGATGTTGGAGCCAATTGTAATTCCCCTTGTGTAACCTGGACTGAGATCAGCTAACACAGCATTGGATTGAACCCAGAATTTCTGTGGCCTCTGTAGTGTTTTCAATTATATTATAAAAGAAATTCTAAGAATCCAATTCAGCATTTTACCATATTTTAGTCCAATTTTCACCCATGTTACCATTTAATGAAGGCATTGAGGTCTTAATGCTGTTCAACCTGAAATGCAATTTTTGATGCGGTTGATGCAGTTAGCAGATTATCTCCGATTTAGTTGATGATTTTAAGCTTGATGTGATCGGCTGGTTGTTATTTTAAAGAAGCAGAATATATGGAATGGAGATTCTTTTAAGCTCTGCATTTCTAGCAAGATACCAGAATATTCTGTTGTATAATGGATTCATTCAAAGTTGTTCTTTAGCTGGGACCTGTTCTCTATATAGGGTAAGCACGCTGAGCTGAATTTGAGTTGAATATGTGGCTTTTTCATAAGTGTTTCAAACTATTATTTAAAAAACGCACATGTGATAGACATTTAAAAAGAACTCCTCGACAGTAGGGAAACTAAAGGTGCAATTAATGTACAACTGCAAGAAATTAAAAGATTGCAGCAACTAATCCAGCCAATTTAATTTAGCAGCAGATAACATAAGTGATTACATTTTAACATAAATACCTAGCCAGAGTTTGATGTTGCTTTTACTAAGTAAGAGTCTCTTGGAACTGTAGCTCAGCAGGAAGACATAGTTAAGTATTGAGAGTTTGATTGGCCTGGTGCTGATAAGCAATGGGCTGTGTAGTGTGAGCCATGGGAAGCAAATTATCATTAAATTTCATATTTTTTCACTTGAAAGAGTGATTTTTCTCAAAATAAATTCCAGTAGCCCAGAACTGGCAAGATCCATGTTATTTATACAAAGAACATGGAAAATTGAACAAAATGTTTCCGTGACCATATTTTGAAGGTCACCACTGTTGCCCAGTAGACTAAATTAATGGCTTTTGTTTTTATTTTTTGATTGGGGGCTTTACCTCCCCCTGCTGCTGCAAATGGGTGAAGGTTAGTCCATTGTAGTCAGAAGTGGAGTCCTCGTTCTTTTGTGACTTGCTCTCTCTAGCTCCAAGCCTTTCTTCCCTTACTGTGAGCTCATTCCCTATTCCGCTCTCCCTGTCTCTGATCTTTTATTTTAACTCCATCATTCCTCGCTTCACTAGACAACTGTGCTATGATTTGATTTGCTGTAATCTTTTACTTCTGCCTTGGTTGCTTTACTGCTCTGCTCTTTGTTTGATTCCCTCAGTAACACACTTCAAAAAATAAAGTTGGGAATTCAGCAACGCACTTCATGTAATCCTTTTTCTTCATCAAACTCCCTACTTAATTTAATTATCCTCCTTCAGTGACTAACCCACAGTAGGTCCAAAGTGGAAAATGACTGCCTTGAGTGGTTTTGTGGGGATTTTGATTGGTACATGGTGCCACATGGTTAGCATACTCCAGTACCATGTGGTTTGCACAAAGTAATGTTGGGTTCAGATTCTTTCTCCAGGTCCATGCTAACCACATTAGCAACATTACAGACTTGCAACTGTATTACTATATTAAGAGCACAAACATTTTAATATACAGATATATTTGAGTTTAAAAAAATGACAAATATTTTAACTAACAAACTGGCTTCTTATGTATAGAAAAATTGGATCATCAATATGAGAAAACATTGTCTTATTTTTATCATTCTACAGAAGAGTGGTTATAAAAGCCAACTAATAGCTGCCATATGTTTCTCGGAGGACTAGGTGAAATCTCAGGATTTATGTGATTTTTTTTCCATTGCTATGGTTTCCCATAATATTTCTGTAGCTGAATATTTGGAGTTTTTTAAAAGTCAGTTTTTAGAAATGTGTTCCCTAGCTGTGGCCAATGGAATATTAATCAGATGTATATTTATACAACCTGCCATTTTTCATATGCCACTCCCCATATACAATAAGGTAAATCCATAGGTATTTGCATTTAACTTATTTGACTTATAATGATATATATTGTAATATGTTTAATCTCAAGTTTATATGCAGAATATTTGGAGATGAAAATCAACCTCATTGGCATCTATTCCAGCATGTTGCAGATATATTTGGGTAAAGGTGATGCAATCTAGAAGGTGTGTAATTTGTTTTAAAAGTGTTCTGTAAATTGATGTGCTAGAAGCTGTGGTCTGTACCATCCTCACAACCCTCATCACTCATCGTGAGTTTGTAATCCTGTTTCCAGGCTGTTTGGGTCTTTGCCACAGTTGCAATGTCACTTCTTATAAAGTCAACCTGTGCCGTTGGATTTGCTGAATTAAATTCTGGATTTCTATCTCAAAATTGCTTTTATACAAAAACTTCACATGCTAATTTGAAGCTTTGTTTTAATTGGTGTAATGTTTTGATCATATTAATTAACTGATTTAGTCCTTTTTATAGTGATTTTACACACCAATTTTAGCATAGGAGTGCAACTGTTTTTGGGTGGGAACGGAGCAGCACTGCAAAGAAAATTGGAACGCAGAACTTCCCGCCCCATTCCTGCCAATGCCCAGGTCATTGCCATCTTGGTGTGGTCCTTGAAATGGGTGGCCATGATGCCCGCAAGAAACAGGTGAGTGCCTCTTTAACCCATAGAAATCAAGACCCTATGATGTCAATAGAACCTTGATGCAATTTTCGGGGTACCAATGGGCGGCGCACATGCTGTGTACACTCCACCCATTGCTTCATGTATTGAGCTGCTTAACTAGCGGTTCGTAAAGGGACCGATGCACGCTGCTCAAACACGGGGAAGTTAAATTTTTGAAATTATTTTTGTGGGGTTCGCACTCCCCAGGATTGGCTTGCAAATCGGGCTGGGCTCCGTGCTGGGACCATCAGACTTTCAGCCCTCTCTCATTAGCGTGCTGTTCGAATGTGCGAGCAGATTGCTGGCAGATATGGAAATGAGGCCTGACCATGAAAAATTGTTTGGGCCTCGGACCAATTCCATCAGTCAGGCAGTGGGTTTGCATCACCCGTGTCTCACCTGATGGAATCGGAAACATGAAAACCTACCCCAGATTTAAATTGCCCACACAGGCGGTGGAGGGGAGAGCCAAGCAAAAGTTGGGCTGGTCGAGCGCTCATTCGAGAGTGATCCCATGCTCACCAACTCTGAGGTTCTAGACAAAAGGGAGAGAGGCCGCAAGCCAGAGAATTGCTCACGCACGCCAGCCGTCTGTCCGATCGGGACCGGTACCAGCTGCTTATTACGGTGGTATGTTTTTGCTGTATAACTAGCATGTTATATTCAGTCTTAAACTCTGATCAAACACAATATACCCAATATATTGGTTTACAGTCGATCCTGATTATTTGAAAGACTAGAGATAAGCTACTAATTGGCCTAATCTCTACAGCAGGAAAGTGGAGATGAGTTAGAAGATCAGCCATGATCTCATTGAATGGCAGAGCAGGCTCGAAGGGCCAAATGGCCTACTCCTGCTCCTATTTCTTATGTTCTTATACTGAAATTGTTCTCGAATTCACTGCAAGTTTAGAAAGTTTGTGATGCTATTTTAAACTTAATATAGGACCTTTAACATTGAGCTAAGTTGTTCCACAACAGTTTAGTCCTGATAATTGTCATTTTTTTGCACTAAAATTGAATTATCCAATAATTTGAATGAAGCAATGCATATAACAAAGCAAAATGAGAATTTAGTACCAAAAAAACTTGAATTATCTGATGCAGTAGCCACAAGTCTTAAAAAATTTTTTAGACGTGCTTCCTGCCTACTCTGTGCTGTCTTATCAAAGCATGTTTTTAGCACTGCCAGGTACAAGTTTATTAAACAGTCATTGGCATTACTTTGATGATTCAATTCTGGCTGCACCATATAGTGGATTTTACCAATCCTTTCATGAAGTGTAAACCTGATTTCATATCTGAAGTTGCCACTTTTCCCCCAAAATCTCGGTGCATTTTCAGTAATGGTAAAGGTTCCAGTAATGGTTGTAATGGCGTGTTCCCGAATACAGCTGCAAAACCCCAGAATACTCGAAACCATCAAAATGCAACATCCACAAAACAAATGTTTTGCATAATTGTGAAATGTGGCTAAAATGGGAAGAAAAACATTTTTAAAGATTGCCGGATACTGTGAATAAATTAACAGCATAACCTCAGTGCGCAAAACGTTAATTTCAGCCAAAATCATTTTAAAAGTCTGTGGGAAAACTAGAGCAAATTATTATAAGACAGAAATGAAAACACTGTACAGGACACTAAGTAAATATCAATGCTTTGAGAGAAAACACTCAAGAAGCCATCAGGGTTTGTGCACATTAAAATAATTTTATGCACTTAAGACAGTTTTATTGGTCATAAAGAGAGAGAGTTCCATGAAGAATCACCCTTCATTTTATTCCCTGTAGAATTCCCAATACATATTTCCCAACACATATTCACAAATGATCTTTACTGTACGATATATGTAATTGGGAAATGCCGCATTACCTTGGAAGGAGAGGGGAAGAAAAGAGCACAGCAAAGTTTTCTGATGGTAAGATAATTGTCTTAAGTATCATTTAGTCAGATAGAAAGCAAAGCACTCAATAAACTGTACAACTTCAGAAGGGCTAGCCTTACTATACAGTCAAGCCACAAAGTCAGACAGTTCCGATTCCCATGTTCACAATGAGGGTTGCCAAATTAGTGCTATTTGCTGTGAGGTTTGAGGGCAGTTTTGCTTATGCCCTCTGGGAACTGGGTTGTGACTGCCTGCGCTCATTGCCCTTTGGGCTTCAAAGAGCTGTCAAAATTAGTTTCCCCCCCCAAAATTCCATCTGTTTGAGTTGAATTAGACCTAGCTTAAAAAGTGAAATGACACCAATCTCACATACTGTGCCTCCTCATCTCCAGTTTCATCTTTAAGTGCCAATGGTGTACAAATCTGAGCCAGTTGTGAACTTGACTCTGATTCAACTGATGTTGCCCATCTGAAAACATCTACCAGTGTTAGTTTGTTCGTTCCCAGTGCGAACATTTTGCAACCACTTGGTGCTTCATCTAGAAATTTCACCAAGAACTGAAAAAAATGGAATTGCAATGGTAGGAAAATAATTTGAACAAGAAGTTGGACCTTCAGGCAGTTTTTTCAAGGAATAAAATTTCCCAGTAAAAAATGCCTCTTGCTGGCCAGCAAGCACCGTAACTGGTAATGTGCTAAGATAGCGTTTGAACTTTCACAGATCCCTTATGACAGGCAAGTTTGCATTACTGGTCCTACTTTTCACTCTTCCGGTTTTCTCCCGAGATTAACTATGCATGCAAGATTATTCTTCCAAATTGCAAAATCCCTTCAAATTGCAAAGCGGCTTTAATTTTAATAGTCGTCACAGCGTCAAATTCCCCTCAGAATTTTTATTGAGGAATGTCTCAGGACTGTTAAATAATTGAAATAAGAGATAAAACAGCTATTTATTTTAGTAATATCTTGATGTTATTTTAATTATATCATAAATCAAGCACCATTTAGCTACAATTTCGTGAGTCTAAAAGGTCATAGCACTATTTTTGCAGTTCTGGTTATACTTTTAGCAGCAATCAGATTGGCGATCTGTTTGGGGGAAGTTTTTTTTCTACTGACGATCATCTAGTTTTCATTATTATAGAGTTTGACACATGCAAGTAAACTTACATGAATTCAGTTTCTACAATTTAAATAGCCTTTAACAAAATTATTCTGAAATATCAAGCAGAAGTGCAGTTTGTTGGCAATGAGGTGAAAACTTCATGCAAGGAAATAGTGGAGAAAGCAAGAGAACATTTACAGCAAAATTAATTCTAGTCACGTTGGGAGCAGGAGAGTAAAGCAGGAAACGGCACTCACACTGGGAAATATTCACAAAGGAAAATAAGAAAACCGCGTTCAAACTAGACACAGAACAGGATAACCGCGAAAGCCGGACAGACCTTTCATACAGAGAGAAGAGAAAACGGAATGGTAGAACAATGTCCACATGTGGGAGTGCAGGAAACAGCATTTATAAAGAGAAAAGGGCAGTCACAAAAGCCAAGAGATAGCAATTTATTCAAGGCAAGCAGGACAGTTTTCACACAAGGGAAAACTAGGATAGTATTCATAAAGGGATCAGCAAACTACATTTGAAGTAGGGAAAGCAATACAACATTCACATAGCGTAACGTTATGCCCCACTACATTTAGACATGTTCCAAGATATTGGAACCCTGCTAAGGTCGTTCTCAATAAAAAAAAATTGTACCTGCTTTGAGGTAATTTATTGTTCAAGAGCCAATTGAACAAGAGAAACAGTTCATCCCAAAGGAGCAGAAGCAGCTAGTCAACCTGTGCGGGTACCAAGGGTGCTTGGGGAAGGAAGAATTCTCAGATTTGTCACAAGTGATCGAAAACCTGCACTGGAAACTATTATTCAATGTCCCACTAAAATCTTCCTGACAGGCAAAGCTCGGGAAAAGTAGCCTGCTAAAGTACCAGAAAACCACCTCTCCTGCTCCCATCGCTCTCTAATTCAATAATCATTTAACAGCACAAATTTGATCCCATCCTTGCAGGTTTACACTGAAGGCAAGCCCTTTTACATTTGAAACTCGATCCAAGAATGGTGTAGCTCAGCTGCACCAGGTTTCTTTCCAGAGCAGCAGAGTGAGATAATCCCTTTTAACAGTTTGTTTTCTGGTCTCCGCTATCTTCACTAAGATAAATGATTAGAGCATTCTGGTTTAAATGTGCGGTGATTAATGAGCAATTTTAAAATGTGCTGGCGGGGGGGGGGTGCATTTTTGTCTCTTTACCATCCTGTTTTGGTAGCCAGTGAAAAATGGGTGTCCCTCACCCACTCACCGCTGCTTTTACAGTTGGTCAGATTTTCCAAGGAGCATTAATCCTGGCGGCTAGAGCTCCCATCTGAAGCAGACAGATCCTCGTGAATAAATTCAAATCGGGGTCAAGTGACATCATTATGACAGTGAAGCAATTTTACGACCTCACCGCCTGACTAACACCACTTCTTGCTCTGCACACCAACCATGGATGATACAAGCCATTTGGTGGCCATTTCAAATGCTATTTAAAATGATTCTTAGCTGCTCTCGGGTAAAGCAGTACGGAGCTTTTGGAGACCTGTTTATTCCAGTAGCTTGTGGTTTTTTTTGACCTGAAAGGATTTGAAAGTACTGTACTTTGAAAGTTGCTGCTCTAAATTCTGGACTGTTAAGAGCCTCTGCCATTACAATTGTTTCTTGATTGAAATAGAAGGAGGCGAGCTTGTCGGAATCCTTACCCTTCAAATATAGTTTATAGGTCCAGAACAACATCCCTGCAGTTCCTTCGACACTTCCACTTCCTCATCTACATGCTACCTCCTGGCAACATCATCAACAGACATGTCTCAACTTCCATAAACGACACCCAGCTCTACCTCTCTCGGGCCCTTCACTGCCTCTGCACTGTCACACTGAGTGCCCAACATCCTGTTTTGGATGAGTTGCAATTTCCTCCAGCTAAATATGTGGAAAACTGAAGCCACCGTCTTCTGCCTACCATAAAGCCCATCCCCTCGCTGGTCACTGTTTTAGGCTGAGCCAGACAGTTCCCAGCCTCAGCATTCAATTTGACCCAGTGCTGAGCTTCTGATCCCATATAGATATGGTAACCTTGTGGTTGTGGTACTAGACAAGCAACACACAAGTGTCAGCCTTAGGTCAGTGGTAGCGTTCTTGCCTCCGAGTCAGAAGTCATGGGCTCAAGCCCCACCCAGAGTCTTGAGTATCTTGGCTGGCACATCTCTACAGTACTAAGGGAGTACTGCATTGGTGGAGTCATTGGCCGCAATTTTGCCGGCGCTCAGAGGGCAGGTTTGGAGGTGGGTCAGAGGTTAAATTCGGTTCTGACCCCGCCATCAACACGCTTCCATGCAAATTTGCCAAGTGTCGGCTCTGGGAATCATAGAATCATAGAAAGTTACAGCACGGAAGGAGGCCATTTCAGCCCATCCTGTCCACGCCAGCCAATAAACAGCTATCCAGCCTAATCCCACTTCCCAGCTCTTGGTCCGTAGCCCTGCAGGTTACAGCATCCCAAGTGCACATCCAAGTACTTTTTAAATGTGGTTAGGGTTCCTGCCTCTACCACCCTTTCAGGCAATGAGTTCCAGACCCCCACCATCTGCAAACTTCTTAATCATACCCCCTATATTCAAGTCAAGATCGTTGATATATACCACAAAAAGCAAGGGACCTAGTACTGAGCCCTGCGGAACCCCACTGGAAACAGCCTTCCAGTCACAAAAACACCCATCAACCATTACCCTCTGCTCCCTGTCTCCGAGACAATTTTGAATCCAACTTCACACTTTGCCCTGCATCCCATGGGCTTTTAACTTCGTGACCAGTCTGCCATGTGGAACCTTATCAAAAGCCTTGTTAAAGTCCATATACACTACATCAAACGCACTACCCTCATCTACCCTCCTTGTTAACTCCTCAAAAAATTCAATCAAGTTTGTCAGACACAACCTTCCCTTAACAAATCCATGCTGACTATCCTTGATTAATCCGTGTCTTTCTAAATGAAGATTTATCCTGTCCTTCAGAATTCTTTCCAATAATTTTCCCACCACCGAGGTTAGGCTGACTGGTCTGTAATTACTCGGTCTATCCTTTTCTCCCTTTTTAAACAAGGGTACTACATTAGCAGTCCTCCGGCACCACACCTGAAGCCAGAGAGTATTGAAAAATGATGGTCAGGTCCTCTGCTATTTCCTCTTTTGCTTCGCTTAACAACCTGGGATACATTTCATCTGGGCCTGGGGATCTATCCACTTTTAATGCTGCTAAACCCCTTAATACTTCCTCTCTCACTATGTTTATTTCATCTAATATTTCACACTGCTCCCCCCTGATAGCAATGTCTGCTTTGCCCCTCTCCTTTGTGAAAACAGATGCAAAGTATTCATTAAGAACCCTACCAACGTCTCCTGCCTCCACACACGCATTACCCTCATGATCTCTAATAGGCCCTACCCTTTCTTTAGTTATCCTCTTAGTCTTAATATATTTATAAAACATCTTTGGGTTTTCCTTGATTTTACTTGCCAAGAATTTTTCATGCTCTCTCTTTGCTTTCCTAATATCATTTTTAATTGCACCCCTGCACTTTCTGTACTCCTCTAAAGATTCTGGAGTATTTAGCCCTCGGTATCTGTCATATGCCTCCCTTTTTTTCCTTATGTCTCTAGACATACAGGGGGCTCTAGATTTGTTAGTCCCACCTTTTTTCTTTAAGGGCACAAATTTGGTCTGAACCCTTCGGATCTCCTCCTTGAATGCCTCCCACTGCTTTGACATGGATTTACCTTCAAGTAGCTGTTTCCAGTCCACTATGGCTATATCCCCTCTGAGCTTAGCAAAATTTGCTTTTCCCCAAATTTAGAATTTTTATTCCTGGTCTATCCTTGTTCTTTTCCATAACTACCTTAAATCTAACAGAATTATGGTCACTAGCTCCAAAATGCCCCCCCACTGATACGCCTTCTACCTGCCCAGCTTCATTCCCTAAAACTAAGTCCAGAACCGCCCCCTCACTTGTTGGGCTTGCTACATACTGGCTAAAAAAGTTCTCCTGGATGCATTTTAGGAATTCCACACCTTCTATACCCTTCACACTAATTTTATCCCAGTTAATATTGGGGTAGTTGATATCCCCTACTATTACTGCCCTATAATTTTTGCACTTCTCAGAAATTTGTCTACATATTTGTTCTTTATCTCCCTCTCACTGTTTGGGGGTCTGTAATACACTCCCAGCAGTGTGATCACCCCTTTTTTTGTTTTTCAATTTAACCCATATGGCCTCATTTGATGATCCCTCCAACATATCATCCCTTCTCACAGCTGTAATAGTTTCTTTAATCAATACTGTGACCCCCCTCCCTTTTTACCTCCCTCTCTATCCCATCTGAAAATCCTGTAACCAGGAATGTTGAGCTGCCTTACCTGCCCCTCTTTCAGCCATGTCTCTATAATAGCTATAATATCATAGTCCCAAGTATCTACCTGTACCCTCAGCTCATCTGCCTTGTTCGCTATACTCCTTGCATTGAAGTATATACCATTTAGTACAGGCAAACCTCATTGTTGACTACTATCTGGCCCTTGATTCCTCTGTCCTTCCAATTTACTTTCTACATTTTTGTTTTCCAATTCCAGTTTTTCTTCCCTCCCTAATGACTCTTTACTTAGGCTCCCATCCCCCTGCCAAACTAGTTTAAACCCTCCCCAACAGCATTAGCAAACCCTCCCGCGAGGATATTGGTCCCGTTCCCGTTGAGGTGCAACCCGTCTGGCTTGTAGAGGTCCCTCAGGAATCTAGAGCCATCTCTCCAGCCACGCAGACCCACCACCAAGCAGTGGGAGAGGCACTTAAGGCAGTTAACAGTTTGTTAACTGCCTACATAATCCGATTTTAGCAGGCTCTTCCCATTTTAGGACATTTTAAGCGTGTTCCATGCCATTTGCCAAACACGCCAGCTGATTGTGCCGGGTTCAGCAAGTACCTGAATTCTTGATGGCTGCACCTGCAGCATTAAAGCGGACCTGTAACATGGCTGACTTTCAGATGACAGAACTTTGTTTTTTGAGGTAAAAACAGAAAATGCTGGAAATACTCAGCAGGTGAGGCAGCATCTGTGGAGAGAGAAACAGTTAACGTTTCAGGTCGATGACCCTTCGTCCAACCTGGGTGTTTTTTGAGGTGTTGGAACACTTTTTGCAGGTCTACTGAGCTTGTAAGTGGTTAAGGTGCGATCCATATGCACTGTGACCGCGTTGGAAAACCCTCTCCCCACATTGACTGAGCGCTTATAACATCTATTCCTCAACTGAGATATATACCAGTGGGATGGGAACCATTTATACCCTCTCATCCTGGTCCTCAGAATAGGAGGAAGAGCAGCCATGGCAGCAGCAGCAACAACAAGAGCGCCAACCTCCTCACCCACCTGATGCTGCACAGAGCAGAGGGCATCAGCGCAGGGCTGCACCTCGCTGCAGGAGATACCCCCAACACGGTTTACAGGCCAAGGATGAGCTTCCTCAACATGAGTGAGCAGCAGTGCCAAAGGAGGCTGAGACTTTCGTGAGAGGTAGTCGCTGACATCTGCACAATGCTGCACCAACACCAGGAGCCCAGAGGAGTGGGTGGACATTCCTTACCAGTGGCTGTCAAAGTCACCACCGCCCTCAATGTTTTTGCTTCAGGGTCCTTCCAGGGATCATCAGCAGACATCAGCGGCAACTCCCAGTCGGCCGCACACACTTGCATCACGTAGGGTACCGATGCCCTCTTTGCAAAGGCGCACAATTACATCCATTTCTCCACGGATGAAGCAAGTATAACTGCGCGTGCTGTCGGCTTTGCAAATATGGCAGGCTTGCCAAGGGTGCAGGGCGTCATAGACTGTACACATGTGGCCATTAGGGCACCCCATCACAACCCAGCTGTATTTGTGAACTGCAAGGGCTTCCACTCCCGTAACCATCCAGCTGGTGTGTAACCACAGGAAGAACATTATGCATATTTGCACCAAGTACCCTGGCAGTTGCCATGACTCGTTCATTCGGCTACAGTCTACTGTGCCTCAGCTCTTCAATCCATCAACCCAACTTTCCGGATGGCTACTTGGAGACAAGGGTATCCCCTGAAGACGTGGCTAATGATACTGATGAGGAGACCATTAAACGAAGCTGAGGAGCACTACAATGCCAGCCACATTTCCACCAGAGCTATTATCGAGCAAACCATCGGCTTGCTCAAAATGCAATTCAGATGCCTCGACAGATCAGGTGGAGCCCTACAGTATGCATCAGCCAAGGTCTCCAGAATCATCGTGGTCTGCTGTGCATCGCACAGCAGCGTGGCTTACCGCTGCCTGAGGAACAAGTGGCCCAGGGCACAGCCTTCTCAGAGGAGGAGGAGGAAGACCTTGCGGAGGCAGATGTGCCAGTTCCACCAGCACGCAAGCACATTGCTGACCGTGATGCAAGGGATGCACTAATCCATGCCTGATTCGCTTAAGTTTACGAAGCAAACGCATGTGGCTGCCACCTTCTTAACACACCATACCCAATCTGTACACTAAACTGTGGGTTCCTATCATTCTCACCACCATCAATACAGATGAAAGAGGCCCTGACACCTCAGTGTGACACTTCCATTTCTGGGCACACATAGAACATAAGAAGTAGGAGCAGGAGTAGGCCATATGGCCCCTCGGGCCTGCTCCGCCATTTAATAGGATCATGGCTGATCCGAGCCTAGACTCACGTCCACTTCCCTGCCCGTTCCCCATAACCCCTAATTCCCTTATCAGCTAGGAAACTGCCTATCTCTGTTTTAAATTTATTTAATGTCGCAGCTTCCACAGCTCTCTGAGGTAGCAAATTCCATAGATTCACCACCCTCTGAGTGAAGAAGTTTCTCCTCATCTCAGTTTTGAAAGGGCAGCCCCTTATTCTAAGATTATGCCCCCTAGTTCTAGTCTCACCCATCAGTGGAAACATCCTCCCCATATCCACCCAATTAAGCCCCCTCACAATCTTATATGTTTCGATAAGATCGCCTCTCATTCTTCTGAATTCCAATGAGTAGAGGCCCAACCTACTCAACCTTTGCTCATAAGTCAACCCCCTCATCTCCGGAATCAACTGAGTGAACCTTCTCTGAACTGCCTCGAGAGCAAGTATATCTTTTCTTAAATATGGAAACCAAAACTGTACGCAGTATTCCAGGTGTGGCCTCACCAGTACCCTGTATAACTGAAGCAAGACTTCCCTGCTTTTATACTCCATCCCCCTTGCAATAAAAGCCAAGATTCCATTGGCCTTCCTGATCACCTGCTGTACCTGTATACTAACCACCTGTGTTTCATGCACCAGGACCCCCAGATCCCTTTGTACTGTAGCACTTTGCAGTTTCTCTCCATTTAGATAATAACTTGCTCATGTCCTTTTGCAGGTTTTTTATGTCCTCCTCACTCACTGCTTTCCCTCCCATCTTTGTATCGTCGGCAAACTTGGATATATTGCACTTGGTCCCCTCCTCCAAATCGTTAATATAGATTGTAAAGAGTTGGGGTCTCAGCACTGACCCCTGCGGAACACCACTAGTTACTGATTGCCAACCCAAGAATGAACCATTTATCCCAACTCTCTGTTTTCTGTTAGATAGCCAATCTTCCACCCATGCCAGTATATTGCCCCCAATCCCGTGATTTTTTATCTTGTGCAATAATCTTTTGTGTGGCACCTTGTCAAATGCCTTTTGGAGCTCCAAATACACCACATCCACTGGTTCCCCTTTATCCACCCTGTTTGTTACATCCTCAAAGAATTCGAGCAAATTTGTCAAACATGACTGGCACGGTGGCATAGTGGTTAGCACTGTTGCCTCACAGCGCCAGAGACCCGGGTTCGAATCCGGCCTCGGGTGACTGTCTGTGTGGAGTTTGCACATTCTCCCCGTGTTTGCGTGGGTTTCCTCCGGGTGCTCCGGTTTCCTCCCACAGTCCAAAGATGTGCGGGTTAGGTTGATTGGCTATGATAAATTGACCCTTAGTGTTAGGGGGATTAAATACGTGGGGTTACGGGGATAGGGTGGGATATGTGTTGGTGTAGGGGTTACGGGGATCGGGTGGGATATGTGTCGGTGCAGGCTCGATGGGCCGAAATGGCCTCTATCTGCACTGTGGGGTTTCTGTGATTCTGTGACTTCCCCTTCGTAAAACCATGCTGACTCCGATTAAATTATGCTTATCCAAATGTCCTGTCACTGCTTCCTTAATAATGGACTCCAACATTTTACCAACCACAGATGTTAGGCTAACTGGTCTATAGTTTCTAGCCTCTTGTCTACCTCTCTTTTTAAATAAGGGCGTTACATTAGCAGTTTTCCAATCTGCTGGGACCTTTCCTGAATCCAGGGAGCTTTGGAAAATTACCACCAATGCATCCGCAATCCCTACCGCCACTTCTTTCAAGACCCTAGGATGTAAGCCATCAGGTCCAGGGGATTTATCCACCTTAAGTCCCATTATCTTACCAAGTACCATCTCCTTAGTGATTTTAATCGTGTTTAGCTCCTCCCCCCCCCCCCCATAGCCTCCTGTTTGTCCAGTGTTGGGATATTTTTAGTGTCCTCTACTGTAAAGACTGATACAAAATATTTGTTCAGCGTTTCTGCCATCTCCATGTTCCCCACTACTAATTTCCCGGTCTCGTCCTCTAAGGGACCAACATTCACTTTAGCCACTCTTTGAATGTTTGCCATCGCATTTCTTTATTACAATTGAAATGCCGATCATAATCTTAAATATGTATTCCATCAAAACTCCCAAGTGACTACCCTTGTGACTGTGTGTTTACTTTCTCTTATGCGTGCTTCTATGTGGTGCTTCCCCAGTGGCTTCAGCAGATGTGGAGGCACCTTGCTCACTTTCATGCTGCTCCTTCTTCGACACCTTTGGTGGGCATCCTCTGGGTTTGGGAGCTTGGGAGGGCTCGGCAACAGTCTGCTCCTCCTATGGCTGTGCAGGGGCTGAGACGGCCATCTCAGTTGGGTGGGGAATCTGGGGCTCTGACCAAGAGCTCTGCAGTGGCATGGGAGTGTGAGCGCTTGGAAAGGAGCCCCCACTTCCTTGTTGTCGACCACCAACATTCCTCTCATGGGTCACTTCACTGCTAGCAAGTGGCTGGAGAGCACCTTGCTGCACATCAGTGGGGCCATGAGGACCCATCTCTGTATTGATAGTCCTCATAACGGGGATGTCCATGTACCTCTGGTGTCTCTCCTCAATAGATGCCCATCTATCCTCCATAGCAGTCCATCTATTTAGAAGAGTCACCATGCTCTGTTGAGTCTGGCGAGTTATGTCCTCCAAGGAGGTTTCCACCCTCTCCATGGTGGCACGTTCATGCACCATTGCCTCCATGATGACATTGCTTATGTTTGAGATGGACTCCTCCATTCTCTGCACACTCACAGTTACCGTGGATGCAAACCCTGTCAGAGACTCCTGCACTTGTTGCTGAAGTTCCAGCACCGCTCTCTTTCTGGATGGCCCCAGAGGCACAGGGTCCACATGCAGCTGAGCAGAGCTAGGAGCGTCAAGCGCTCTATGATGAGGACTCTCCACTGCTGTCCCTGTCTCCGCCATCTGCTGATGCTCACTTGTGAGCTGTGATACACCAGGTGACAACACTAATCTATCTCGTGAATGACCCACCGAGGTGTGTGTCTCTGCACTGGTGCTGGGTGCGCTGAATTCTGCTGATGCTGCGCCCTCAGAGGCTGCAGCTTCCTCTGAGGAGTCTTCCGGCTCTTCCTCCTGGACAGTGACGAGGGGGGCTCTCGATGGTCCTATGGGGGAGTAAAGATATGAGTTAGATGTGATATTAACATAGCAGGCACATCGAATTATGCAGATGATCAGAACTCAATCTGTATGAACATCAGATGCCATATCAGTCACTCATGCAATCTAAATGAGAGGGCTGCAAATCTATGTATTCTGTCACCAGCTTGCTCTACTGTGCCTGTCTCTCTGTCCCCCACTTCCAGATCCTCAGCACCTCCGACGATGTCGAGAGCAGCCTCCTCAGCGGTGGTCAAGTGCGCCATGGAAGGTGGCCCTCCTCCTGTCCTCCCCCTCTCCCTCTTATTGTGGGCTCTTTTTTCCTGCAATGAGGGACACAAGTGGAGTTTGAGTGAGATGTTGGAGTGAGTGTAGAGAATCCATAGCATAGATGCTTAGAGGGAGACAAAGATGGAGTGAGGTGCCAATACCAAGGGCCCTCCCTGTGCATTTTTAGTTGTTGTCATTGCATAACAGTGATAGCAAATGTGAGGGGTGCATAGTAGAATAGTGAAGTGATTCTGTACATAGAGAGAGGGATGGTTAAGGGTGCAAGGGATGTAAGGGTATGTTGGGATGTGCAGGAGTAGGTTGACAATGCAGAGTGCTGGGAGGAGATGGGGAGCAGATTGAAGGTAAGTGTGATGTCATACTCACCTTTGCTGTGTGTAGCAGATCATTGAACCTTTTCCTGCACTGGACCCAGGTGCATGAACACAAGGACCTGGCGCTCACCACCTCAGCAATTTGTAGCCAGGCTGCCTTGATTTGCTGAGGAGGCTTCCTACACCCATTGGAGGGGAACAGAACCTCTTTGCAATCTCTCACTCCCTCCACAAGAGCACGGAGGGAGTCATCATCAAATCTGGGAGATGCCTTGGCTTTTGCAGCAGTCATTTTCAGAAGTGCCACACCGAGAAGCAGCAGAATAGGATTGATCAATAATAAGGCTGCATGAGCCCCTTAAATGCAGCTGGCTGACAGACGTCAGCAGAGGCGAGCAGCAGACCCGAACCCACTGATTGGGCCAGGTAGCGCGCACGATGGGCTTAATCAGCCCACTTAAGCCAAAATCTTAATTCCAGGGTGGCTGAAACCAGCAGCGGGACCGGAACCTGCCGAACATCAAAACCGCCTCCAACCCGCCTCCACTCAGAAAATCGCGGCCAATGTCTTTCAGATGAGACGTTAAACCGAGGCCTCATCTCCTGTCTCAGAAGTATATAAAAGATCTCATGGCACTATTCGAAGAACATCAGAGGAGTTCCCCAGGTATCTTGGCCAATATTTATCCCCCAACCAACATCACTAAAACAGATTATCTGGTTATTTATGTAATTGTGGTTTATAAAATCTTGTTGCGCGCAAATTGGCCACCATGTTTCGCTACATTACAACAGCGACAACACTTCAAAAGTGCTTCATTGGCTGCGAAGCACTTTGGGATGCCCCGAGGTTGTGAAAGGCGCTATCTAAATGCAATTTCTTTCATGAGTTCAAATCCCACCATGGTAAGTTGTTAAATTGAATTAAGTAAATCTGCTAATGTATGGACTTGCACCAGAAAGGTTTACCATAAAAGCTGTTGGTTTTGTTGTAAAACCCAATTAGTTTACTGATGTCCTTCAGGGAAGGGAGCCTGCTCTCCCGACTCAGTCTGTCTACATGTGAGTGCAGTCTCACACTACGTGGTTGACTCTTAATACTCTAAGAGCATCCAGGGATAGGCAATAAATGCTGTATCCCAAAAACAAATTCCAAAAAAATCCAAACCATCACAAAGACAGCCTACTTCCACCTCCATAACATCATCTGCTTGCAGCCCTTCCTCAGCCCATCGGTTGCTCAAATCATTATCCATGCCGTTGCCATCTACAAATTCAATGGCTCCAATGGTCTTCTGGCTGGCCTCCCATTTTTCACTGTCCATAAACTTCAGCTCCTCCAAACTCTGCTGCCTGTATCCTATCCTTCACCAAGTCTTGCTCACCCATCATCCCGGTCCTCGGTGACCTACATTGGCTCAGGGTCTCCCAATGCCTCAGATTTCAAATTCTCATCCTAGTGTTTAAATAATTCCATGGACTCACCCCTTGCTATATCTGTAATCAATTCCCGCCCTACAACTCCCTTGAACTCTCAATTTCTCAGGCTCCATATTCTTGTACATCCTCCTCCCTCCACTGCACCATTGGTGGCCATGCCTTCAAGCCAGTGCTCAAGAATTCCCTTCCTAAACTCCTCCACCACCCCCTCCTCCTTTAGGACCCTACTTAAAACCCGACACTTCGATCAAATCACCAATCCAGTTCAGCCAGTGATTTTCTTCTTTAGCTTTTCCTTACTCTCTGAAGTCCTTTGGGACATTCTTCTGTGTTAAAGGCACTATATAAATGCAAGTTGTTGTTGTTGTTGGTGATGCCATCAAGACACACTGACTAACAACATTCAAAATAATGGACAGAACCTAATCAAATAGATTTCCATGTTAATCTTCATTTCTTTGTAAAGGTTCTATCTTTGAAGGGGGTTTCTGATGGTAAGACTCCTTCCTTAACTTCTAACCAAAACATAAACAGATTGCATGATTTTTACAATCCTGAAGAACTTTTAACAATGAGAAATTCCCAAACCTGGCTAAAATGGTTCCTATTGTTCATATCATTGTCTGCTTCAATGCAGAAAACCTTCTCTGGGACAGGCTTGAGTTCATATTAATAAAACATTCAGAATCAAGACTGTTTGTAATCTGGTTTGACTCTACCTATTGCCATATGACATTGGAGGCTCACATTCAGGAAACAATGCCAGAACTCGACAATAAATTTCTACCACAGTGAAGTTTTCTGTGCCAATCTTCTCCTCAACCCAACTGAAAAAATACATATGTTTGAAAGGTTAGTATTCCTGGAATGTAAGTTAAACAAAGGGAAAATACGCAAAGTAAACTAGAAAGTGATCACATTCTTTTAGGCAAAGGACTTTGATCCCCTAGATAGTTTGCCTTCACTGTTTCTTTCAAATGGAATGGATTTGGCAGTACATGAAAGTCAACAGTTTTGAACATTTTTATGCAGTTTAATGTTTTCAGCCCAAGTTTTACCATTTATAGGTTTGTCTTTCAATGGCATGCAGTCTTACATTTGTTTTTCATAAACACCACATGGGAGTATTTAAAGATTTATGGGAGATTCCTGTATATTTTCTTACACTTATAGAAAAGGGTTACTATTGGGTATTGATTGACTTTTTATGTGATAAAAAGACTTTTAGATAATTCAGTACCCTCAAGCTTAGTACAGTTTTAAATTGAACGTGATTAAACTAAATAAACAACACTACCTCTGGTTCATTTTATAGCTTATTTCAGCATATTGCAGTCTAGTTTTCTCTAGTACAGTGGACGGTAATTTATGCTTCAGCTCATTACAGTCTTGCCCAGTTTTCTCCCGGTCAGCCTCAAATTCATCATTCATGTGTAGTTTGCTTTATCTCAATTGACGTTAGTTTTCAGATTAACCTGATGTCTCATTTACGTACAAAACAGGATCCCAGATTCATAAGCAACCTCTGATGTCTGCCCTGTATGGTAAATAAACCGACCTCAAAAGCACTGAAGTCTAAGACCGGGACCGAGTTCAGCGACATGTGAATGAGCTGGCCATTCAGAAACCACATGCCGAAAAATCTGACAGCTATGCCTCGCCAACCAACCCTACTCTCCCACAGACACTTCTGGCATTACATCATAGAATGAGACATGAAAGACAATATAGTTTCTCGTAAAACACTGAAGATACGAAAAATTAAACACTTAAAGAATTCTCAGTATAGAATCCCACAGCCTAGTCCTTGGGGAGGATGATGTGAAATATTATACGTAAAGAATACATTAATGTGAGAGTGACGACTACTGCATCTTAAGCTTTCTGTCTTTAATTACTATACTCCTTGAGGCAGGTTTTCTGCAATTCCACGCTTGCCAATTTTATGCTGAGTCAACCTCCTGGGAATTCCTGGGGATGACCTAATGAATTACTCACCATGAACTGGCACTAGAAGTTTCCTAAAGGAAGGGAGACAATTGTATATCACAGCTGCCCTTAAAGGGTTGCTGGGAAACATGAAAAGGGATGTGGCCATTAAAAGCTAACATTTACATATGGGGCACAAACCTGTCCAAAGGCTGCTCGGGTCAAAACCCAATGGCTAGTAAAATAAATATGGAGGCAGAAAATGAAGACTAGAAGCAACCGATGGATTGGTGGAGCACCCAAATCCCATTTGGTGACCCGTGGAGTTCAGGTGCTGCTGGATGATGTGGGTACAAGGGGGATTTCAGTGTTTGGCATTCCTCAGTGAATAGCAGTGGAGTGTGCCTGGCAGGAGGTGGCAAAAAAAGTTAAATTTCATTGACTTTGGTACACGTTGGTTATGGGTGTCCTTACAACAGATAGCACAGATTTGCAACTGATTCTGTACTGACCCAGAGCCAGTGCCGCACTGTCTTTGCCAGGTAGCTATAGCAGGGACTGCACATATGGTTGACATAATGTCTGGCTGTGGTGCCTGTGATCTCCCTGACATGGTTTCTTTCATCTTGTATCACTTCATGAAATACTAGGACTGGAGCACTTCAAAACCAGCCCCATCACTAATTTTAACTTGACCAGGTAGTTGCCAGGGACCCTTTCCTTAGCTGCTTCCATGAAAGTTTGTATTGTAAGATCTCCTTTTACATGTCCCCTATTTTTTCAGCTTTTCTTGTTCTGCTGAAGTCTTGTAAGTGCTCCAATCGCAGTTGGCTTTCCAGTGAACGTGCGGACAATATGTAGCTACTTTAGGTTCCACATGAATATTACGTACCATTAGGAGAAATGAAGAAAAAAATTGGTGAAATAATTTTTCATAAATATGCAAACAAAAATTAATTACAGAAGCCTATACCAAAATGTGCTGTAGGAAAAAAAAACCCTACTAAAGCCTCGATTTTAACCCAGGACGAGAAGTCAGAGTGGGATCAGCGGGAGGCTTGCCGTGACTCGCCGATGTGAGGCCTGGGCCATTTTAGCTCCCAAGTCTCATTAACATAGTCCAGACCCAAAGCCTGTCCGAAGCCGACAGGAATGACGAGGAGCCTGCATGTGGGAGCGGGGCAAGCACGGAAGTAGGCTGCCACCGGGGACCCCCGTGCGATGGTCCCCAGCAGTCAGGTAAATAGATTGGAAGGGCTCTGGATGCGATGGTGGTCAAGCGAGGGGAAGCCCAGGCATGGAAGGTCCAAGGATTCCTTGTGGGGTCTGGAGGAATGCTCCCCCTCCTCCTGGCCCACAAATAACCCTTCGACAAATCAAAAAAAATATTTATCTGGGCCTGTTATGGCGCTGGAGCCTTCTCGTCTCAGCTTCCCCGGGCAAGATCGGCACTGAATGCGGGTAGCACAGCTCTGGGTTAAAATAACGTTGGAGTCTGAATGAATTAATCAGATTCCGACTTTTGTATTTCAATGATGCTCTCGTCTGCTTGCGATGAGGGCCTCTGACAAAGCCGCTCGTGTGGCGTAGACTAAGCGAGCACCACGTGGAAGATACTTTAACTCCACACATGCCCCGCTCTCGTTAGACATGGGGTTTAAAATTGAGCCATAAAATGCCTCAGAACCTTTAAGAGCTGTTTTGTGCGTGGAGCTTCCCTTGGGCACTCCCTTAAGCCTTCAGCTTAATTCGTTTAAGAGAACTGATTATCACACTAGGCTTGATTTTAATGCATTATACTATTTTTGTAGGAGACTATGATACATGACTTTGACCAAAAATACCAAGTGGATGATCCTACTTTGCCACTTCCGAGGATCTCGCCATCATAGACGCCAGTGTCCAGCCAATTTGGTTCACTCCACGTTACATTATAAAGTGTCTGAGTTCACTGGACATGGTGAAGGTTATGGACCGTGACAAGATCCTGGCTGTAGTGCTGAAAATCTGTGCTCCAGAGCTAGCTGCTCCCCGCTCTAGTACAGCTATGACACTTGCAACCACTCAACAATGTGGAAGATTGCCTAAGTATGTTTTGAGCCACAAAAAAACAGGAGAAAACTAATCTGGCAAACTACTGCCCTGTCAGCCTCCACTCAATCATCAGTAAATCATCATTGGGAAAATGCTGGAGTCCATCATTAAGGAAGCAATAGCAGGACATTTAGAAAATCATAATATAGTCAAGCAGAGTCAGCATGGTTTTATGAAAGGGAAATCACATTTGACAAATTTGCTGGAGTTCTTTGAGGATGTAACGAGCAAGGTGGATAAAGGGGAACCAGTAGATGTGTATTTGGATTTCCAGAAGGCATTTGATAAGGTGCCACATAAAAGGTTACTGCATAAGATAAGAGCTCACGGGGTTGGGGGTAATATATTAGCATGGATAGAGGATTGGCTAACTAACAGAAAACAGAGGCCTAGAAATTCGGTATAGCCGCGTTTGGGGCGCTAGTCCTGGCGATGCGCAAAGTTTAGCGCCGGGTGCAATTTAGCGCCACCTAGCACGATATTGGGTTGCAGCGCCCCTAAAGGTGATTACGGTGCTAAATCAGGCGCTGCACACTACTCTTAAGGCGCTAACCCGGCGGCGCAACCGAATTTCGTGGCGGCGGGGCGCAGCGAAGGTGCTGTCAATAATCACTTTCCCTGAGACACACTGGCGCTGGCCAGCTCTTAAAGGGGCAGGTCAATTGGCATCACCAGACACACTCACTGCCTTGTAGGCCTTCAAAGCGGTGGGAGCCTACCTGTGGCGCACCAGCCTAGCAAGACATGGAAAGGGTGAGGCAGAGGGCGGAACGCCTCACTGATGGGGCATTGGATGCTTTGATTGGCGCAGTGGAATCAAGGCCAAGGAAGATGGTCGGAATGTGATTTATGTTTTGGACAGTCTCCCGGGTGTGAGAGGCAGTTATGTGTCAGTGTATTTGTTTTGCTTTCTGTTGCCATAGCTTTCTCATGTTTGAAGGAACCACATTTTGTGTAATGAAACACTTTCTTCATTTACAATGGCCATGCCTGCTATTTACATGCATCTTGCCCTTCACAGGCTTGGGGGTATCAGACCGGTTCCATTCTTGTTCTTGGAATGGCAGCAAGCATTCCATGAGAGGGGCCTAGAAGCTACTTCTGATCAGCCTCTGACGCGCAGCCTGAGAAGAGCCGCTCGCATAGAAGTTCAGGCCAGCAGGCATCTTCTCAGCCACCGACAGAGATGTCCTGCACCTTATCTGAGGCTGCAGATCTGGCTGAAGCAGCTGGCACAGCTTAGTCACCACCTCCTTTCTAAATCGCAGCCTTCTGACGCACTGCTCCTCCAGCATGTTCATGTAGGAAAACTGCTGTCGGAAAACCCTGCCAGCGTAAAGTCTGCTGTGGCGACGTCTGTTGGCCCTCCTCCGTCTGGCCATGCCCGCCCCCCTCTCCCAGCATCTCGGTGCCCTTTCCAGATGATACAGCAGCAGGACGTTCCCCTCCAATGCAGCCCCCATAATAAGTGCCCACAGGAAGGTTCCCCGTTGTCAAGGCTCACCAACAGCAAGGTGATGGTCAGAAGGCTGAAGATCATCTGCCTGCGCTGGCTCAGTTGTCAAATGGCTCTCAGTGTGCAGCTCAGCAACTCTTTGTAGTTCTTGAGGAAGTTGTGCTCCAAAAATGGCTGCCGCTTTTAAACCACACCAGTCCCCTTTAAATAACGCTCCTCCAGCCCGAGAGCAACTTGGTAAGGCCCAGGTAAGCTGTCACTATTAGCGCCAGGCGCTACGGAGGGGGGCGCCACTGAATTTCCGGTCCGGGGCGCGCAAAAGGCGTTGCACACTCAAATGACGTCATAATCAGCCTGTACCCATGAGTGGGCGCAAAGATTTAGCGCCGGCGCTAAATGCATGCTCAATATGGGGCGAGGCGCTAGGCGCCTTGCGCCCGCCCGGAAATTGGCTAGCGCCCCACTTCTCGGCCTCTTTAGGCGTTAATCGGTGGCACTAACAACCGAATTTCTCCCCCAGAGAGTCGGAATCAATGGGTAATTTTCAGGTTGGCAAACTGTAACTAGTGGGGTGCTGCAGGGATCAGTGCTGGGGCCTCAACTATGTACAATCTATATTAATGACTTGGATGAAGGGACCGAGTGTAATGTAGCCAAGTTTGTGATGATACAAAGATAGGTGGGAAAGCAAATTGTGTGGAGGACGCAAAGAATCTCAAAAGGGATATTGATAGGCTAAGTGAGTGGGCAAAAATCTGGCAGATAGAGTATAAAGTGTGAAAATGTGTGGTTATCCACTTTGGTGGGAAAAATAAAAAAGCAAATTATTATTTAAATGAGGAAAGATTACAAAATGCTGAGGTACAGAGGGATCTGGGGGCCCTTGTACACGAATCACAAAAAGTTAGCATGCAGGTACAGCAAGTAATTAGGAAGGCAACTGGAATGTTGGCCTTTATTGCAAAGGGATGGAGTATAAAAGTAGGGAAGTCTTGCTACAACTGTACAGAGCATTGGTGAGACCACACCTGGAGTATTGCATACAGTTTTGGTCTCCTTATTTAAGGAGGGATATACTTGCATTGGAGGCAGTTCAGAGAAGGTTCACGAGGTTGATTCCGGAGATGAAGGGGTTGTCTTATGAAGAAAGGTTGAGCAGGTTGGGCCTATACTCATTGGAGTTTAGAAGAATGAGAGGGGATCTTATTGAAACATATAAGATTCTGAAGGGGCATGACAGGGTAGATGCAGAGAGGATTTTTCCCCTCGTGGGGGAATCTAGAACTAGGGGGCACAATTTCAGAATAAGGGGGCACCCTTTTAAATCGGAAATGAGGAGGAATTTCTTCTCCCAGAGGGTTGTGTAACTTTGGAATTCTCTTCCCCAGAGAGCTGTGGAGGCTGGGTCATTGAATATATTTAAGGTGGAGATAGACAGATTTTTGAACAATAGGGGAGTCAAAGGTTATGGGGAGCGGGCAGGGAAGTGGAGTTGAGGCCAAGATCAGATCAGCCATGATCTTATTGAATGGCGGAGCAGGCTCGAGGGGCCAAATGACCTACTCCTGATCCTACGTTCTTATGTAAGGTGATGAAAGGAGTTGCCAATAGTGCCACCAAGCAAAGCCTACTCATCAATATAACAACAGAAAATGCTGGAAAAACTCAGCAGGCCAGGCAACATCCGTGGAGAGAAATTACAGTCGACGTTTCGGGTCTAACCCTTTTTCAAAACTCATCAATATTCATCAATAACCTGCTCACTGACAATCTGTTTGGGTTCTACTCGAAGCATTTAGCTTGAGACCTCATCCCAGCCTTGATCCAGGCATGGAAGCAAGAGCTGAATTTCCAGGGTAGAAGTGAGAGTAGCTGCCCTCAACATCAAGGCAGGATTCAACTATGTATGGCACCAAGCAGCCCTGGTAAGACTGAGGTAAATGGGGCTCAAGGGGAAAGCCCTCCAGTGACTAGAGTCATACATCACACAAAGGAAGACGATTGTAGTTGTTTGAGGCCAATCATCGGAGCCCCAGAACATTGTTGCAGGAGTTCCTCAGGGAAATATCAATAGTTCAACCATTGGCAGCTGCTTCATTAATGACATTAAAGGTGTGAATTGCTCTGTTGTCACAAACAAATAAAGATCACTTTCACAATGTTTTTTTAAAATTGAAGTTTCAATAGGTTGAGATATTGAAATGGTTGCAGGAAGTACAAAAACTCAGAAAGCTCCAGTGGGATACTAACAGTGAAGTTAGATATTTCCCATTGAATATTGCAACAGCAACTCTGGTTCAGTTCAGCCTCTAATGGATTGAAGTTCTACATAGAAGGGATAGGTTCCAGCTGACAAGATTGGGAGAATTCCTCAGACAGGTGAAGTGGTGTGACATAATAAAACTCACTACGCACTTGGATTGAGTATAAAGCAAGGCTTTAATCAACTTGTTTCAGAACATGGAGGCCTAGTTGTACTTCACTAGTTCCTTGTCTTACAAAATGCCCCTGAAAAGCTGGGCCGACGCCCGAGTATTTATACTCCTTGGACGGCGCCACCAGCTGGCCGTCCAGCGTTATTTCACGAGTAGTTTCTTGATGAATGATGAGATTTAAAACATTCTTCCTGCCTAAAAGATTTGGAAGTCCGACGACTTCCTCTTAGCGGATCAGGCGGACTACGAATAGCCGCAGTCTTTTAGATTTTTGTTTATGGCTAGAAGGAACGTCTCCCTGGGCCGTGTCTTGGTCCCTGTGCCGCTTGATCCATACCGGTG
The DNA here is from genome assembly GCF_052327205.1 of Somniosus microcephalus. Classification (NCBI taxonomy): domain Eukaryota; kingdom Metazoa; phylum Chordata; class Chondrichthyes; order Squaliformes; family Somniosidae; genus Somniosus; species Somniosus microcephalus. The sequence continues at coordinate 50,993,336 of NC_141006.1, read as the reverse complement.
GATCGACAGGGCCTGTGTTGCTCTGATTGACCCGAGGGAGGCTGGGGAGATCGTGACTCCGGGTGCGGGTCCCCACAGGCACAGAACTGGCTTCATCCTGTTGGATAGCCGGGGATTGACCGGCGTCCTGGCCTCGGGTGGCCATCCCACGGGGAGCGCTCGGCTCCCCGAGTGGATCTGGTGGGGCAGCTGGCAGATCTCTCGATGCCCCAGGTAGGGCGTCATCTTCGGGGGAGCGCAGAGTGCCCTATAATGGAACGTGCCTCCACAGAAGAAACACTTCCTTCCAGATTGCCAAGATGCCGCTAGGGCGGGGTCGTCATCAGTGTAGGTTTCTAGGGTAGGGTTGTCATCAGCCAGGTTGGAGTCGTCATCCGTGAGGGCTTCTGCCCAAGGCCTATCGAAAGAGTCACTAAAAGTGATAGCAGCAGCCCGTGCACGTGGTGAAAGATAGGCATCTGCATTCCTCTTTGCTAAGTCCAGAGAACATGCCTGGTCATAGGCAGCCTGTAACTTGAGGGTTTTATTCTCCAACAGACGCTGACGTATGAAGGGAGATGCAATCCCATTAATAAAGGAATCACAAATTAACTCCTCCTGGTACTGCTCAACTGTAACAGCTTTAAGATTACAATCCTTGCTGAGCCTGTGAAGTTTCTGAAGGAATTCGTCAAGTGATTCCCCGGGTTGTTGTTGAGTTGTGGCCAGTAGATGCCGAGCAAAAATTTCATTTGGGGACTTGACATATAGCTGCTGTAGTATTTGGATAGCGGCATCATAGTCTACACAGTCTTCGATACAATCAAACACATGAGGGGATACATAATTAGCAAGCATTCGTAACTTGTTAGGAACATTATCACCACACTCCTTAAGGAAGTTGCTAAAGGTACGATACCAGTGTTTCCATACCTTAGCGGCTGTAAGTGAATTCGGGTCCAGGTCGAGACGGGCGGGTCTGAGTAGTTTCTCCATGATGGATCGATTACTTGTCTGAGTTCCCTTCTACGGTTCGAGTCGTAGCTGGCTGTTCCCGAAATCACTCAGAGCATGGAGTCGATATCAAGTTGATTAAATTGATGTAATAAAACTCACTACGCACTTGGTTTGAGCATAAAGCAAGGCTTTAATCAACTTGTTTCAGAACATGGAGGTCTAGTTGTACTTCACTAGTTCCTTGTCTTACAAAATGTCCCTGGAAAGCTGGGGCCGACGCCTGAGTATTTATACTCCTTGGACGGCGCCACCAGCTGGCCGTCCAGCATTATTTCATGAGTAGTTTCTTGATGAATGATGAGATTTATAACATGGTGTGTGAAGCATTTTTGTTGGTACTCCATATATACTTTTCAGACTGATACAGGATGTTGAGGTGCAAATGCCGCAGCCTGTGTACCTGGTTTTGTGTGGCACGGTAGTATAGTGGTTATGTTACTGGACTAGTAATTCCGAGGCCTGGACTAATGATCTGGAGACATGAGTTCATAATCCTACCACATCAGCTGGGGAATTTAAATTCAGTTAATTAAATAAATCTGGAATAAAAAACAAATGTTAGTAATGGTGATGTAAAAACCCATCTGGTTCACTAATGTCCTTTAGGGAAGGAAACCTGCTGTCCTTACCCGGTCTGGCCTATATGTGACTCCAGACCCACAGCAATGTGGTTGACTCTTAACTGCCCCACTGAAATGACTTAGCAAGTCACTCAGTTGTACCAAACTGGTACAAAGACTACAGCAGTTCAAGAAGGTGGCTCACTACCACCTTTTCAAGGGCAATAAACACTGGCCTTGCCAGCGACACCCACATCCAATGAATTAAAAAAACATATTGAAATTTTGGCTTAAACTTTACCAACCCTCATAGCATTGAAACAAAACATAAAATACCGGAAACACAGAGCAGGTCTGGCAGCATTCATGAAGAGAGCAGACAAGTTTTGGGTGTGGCCCCTGTTTCAAAACTCCATGGTGTTGATCTGCTTACGATCATGTAGAAGACTGGAGAGGGAGGACTATTATAGGTAAATCACCCCATTCAATCCACGGGCTTTGGACTGTACTGAGTCCAAGAGCAAGAATGGATTCTCTTTCCTGCCACCTGCCAAGCAATTACAATATTGTATCACTGGGCCGACACAGGGGCCAACAAGGGGTAAAAAGAACATTGCCCCCCTCCCCAATTCTTTTTCCCCACAAAGATATTACTAATGAAAATTTAAAACATATGGAAAAATATCTAATAAAATTTTAAGAAGGCACTGTAAACATTGGCACAAAGCAACCACATGAAACTTGCGACACTTAAGAGTCTGTTTGCTGATGGAACTTCCATTCTAGATGGCTGAGCAAATCCCAGACAAATTCCACAGCATTGTGCTATTTTCACATGAAATCTGGGCCTTAATGAGACTAAGGCACGCATTCAATGCAAGCTCTCTGGCAGATGCAGCAAATCAAAGAATTGCAAGCCAATATGAAATGGGCACAGGGCCTGCTCTCCCAGTTCTGACATTCCATTGCACCCATGATGCAACTGTTAGCCCAGTGTACAGCACCACAAAATCAACCCCGTGGTCCCTGAAGCTGAAATGCCCGATAGTAATACATAGGGCTGAACTGCCGAGGATGCCCAGTATTTTCCAACATTTTATCCCACTTTCATTTGGTCAGAAGAGTTTTGATCTGTTTACCAAGCCAAGAAGTTGAATGCTTGTAACTGAAGAGCACTTGGCATTCTTATTGAACAGAAGTAGGTGTAAAACATCACGGACAATCTTACTGATGAGCCTCTGTTGAGTTGGCCTTCTCAGCAGCCCAGATGTTTATCTGCATGCCTTGTCTTTAACACTTCAATAAACAGTAGCAGAGTAGTAACTTAAATCATATAATCCCTGATCTTTCTGTTTTTTGGTTTTAGATATTTTGTGACCTCTCAAATATCACGTTAGTTATTTCCAGATCATGAGCAGACTTTTCCTGTGTACCGCATGACATTTACTTGTATGTTTTCTTTTTTACACAAGTGAGGATGTAGCAAACACGGAAATACCGGAATAATAACACTTCTAATTGTTTCTCTGTTTCGTGTGTTTCTTTCTTCCTCTTCGCTTTTTCTTTTTTGATTTTGATTTTGTCTGCATTTGCCTCCTTGCTGAAGTTTTAAGTGGCAGCGTTTAAAAAAAAAAATGATCTCTAATAATTTTTAACGTTTTAACTGCTTTTCTTATCTTGTTACCAACCTTCTGAGGTCTCTCTGTTCGGTTTACACACACTGCCTGAGCTTTTTCTCTTTGTTATGTTTTCTCTCCTTTCCTCTGTTCTTACGCTGCTTGGATTTTCCATTATATTTTCTTTTTCACACACTTTTGTTTCCTGCCCTCTATCTCTCTCTTTCTCTTCTGTTCTCAGCCTGCTTATGTTTTCTGCTTTGTTGTCAAATTTTGTTTGATAGCGCTCCTGTGATGCGCCTTGGGATGTTTTGCTATGTTAAATATAAATATAAGTTGTTATATTTCCGCACATTTTCTTTCTCTCCCTTTTTGTTCTCTGGCACTACTCCAATCTTTATTTGCACCACCTTTTAAAAGCAATTTTTCTCATTCAAAGTCAGGCATTCAGAAATATATGCCAGTGATGGGTTCCATTTTTAAAGAATTTTATGACCTGAAGACTTCTTTTAACGCTGGAGGATGCTATAACACACACAATAAAACTGTGAAGTAAGGTCGATAGAAAACAAAAATGAGGGAATAACTTAACCGGTTTGTGTTTGTTGTAGAATAAAAAAATGATCATTACCATTAAATACGAATAAAAATATAAACATAGCAGCCCTATATATTCCATTAATTTATGTTCGAATATAAGTTGAGAAGGTGCAGCTACATTGACTATTCAGATAAAGAAAAGTGGAGTGATGTCTATATTTTACGGCACCATCAGTTACCCAAGGCTGACAGTCTCATGTAGAAGTAATTTCCTGCTCGGGTATGTGACTACAGGCAGACACTGAACACGCATACCAATCCATTTCATTTTTTATTACCGTGTTCAGTGGTTTCAGAGTATGGTGAGAATTTTAACCACTAGAAAGTAAAAATTCCATTTGTAAACTTTGGCTCATGTTTGTACAGGGCCTTCCTTTTTTTTATATAAAGAGATTCAGCAAACAGGATGATTAAAACATATGGAGACTATCAGTTTAAAAAAATGTAATTTTTAATATCTTTGTTATTAATAAGAAAACACCAGCAAATTTGTATGGAATACAATTAATATTATTTCATTCCAATTACTTTTCTCCAGCTCCAATGTCCCTTGACCAGATAGTAGTCCACAGCTGGAAAGACAGACAGGTAACCTGCTGTCAGGATTTTGTCAAGGATGCTCTTCAACCAGCCACTGGACAGTGGGCACAGCAGCCGGGGTGACTTATCTTCTGACTCCTTTCTCCTCCCCTCCCTGTGGAAAGGTGCCTACCTTTCCAGCCTTCACCTCCCCCTGATGGCAAAGCCGAGATCAGGAAGCTGCTGGTGGTGAATCATAGGTATGAACCTCCATCTAACCATCAGACAGATGATACAGTTGTGAATTCCTATTAAACATGACAAGTGAATACTGCTTTAGAATGAACAGCTTGTTCAAAGATACCAGCTGCTTTATAAGTGAAAAGGTGTCATTGCTAAACACTGTGTGCAAGGATTACAGGTGGTGTTTACAAATATATTAAAACTGATAATTACACTAAGACCTTCTAGCAGCATAATCAGCTGTAAAGGTCACAGAGATACATTTTGCTATCTCTGATTATATAATAAGCTGTAGAAACACCTGGGGATGTTCCCAGGTATTGATGTAGGACAAAACAGACTCTTTGAGATGAGCAATGGCGGTGCTGGGAAAGCTACCATTGTTTCCCTTTACCTCAGACAGCGACAGTATCAGCACTTTCAGTTCAGGTATAACCAAGGCTGTGCCATTATCAGGTCCACCTTTTACATTACATTGGTGGCCACAGAGGCCACTGAAGCATCCTCGAGTCTGCTCTGCTGATCGCCAACCAATTTCCCCGAGGGGACCTAAAACAGGCAATAGGTCCTTCATTTACATATGTAAGGAGCCTAATGGCTGTTTCAGGTGGCTGCCTGGAATGCCTGCAAAGCCACTTTACCAATAAAGAAGAAAGAAATAAAGACTTGCATTTCTATAGCACCTTTCATGACCTCAGGACATCCCAAAGCGCTTTACAGCCAATGAAGTACTTTTTTTGAAGTGTAGTCACTGTTGTAATGTAGGAATATGCACTGTTGTAATATATAAATTATAACACAGGTGCAGATTGGGCGTGGGATGTTACCCCCCAAAATTAGTCCATTTTGCCGTAACACAGGCACAAGGTCCAATTTCTACCCCTTTAAGTGTCAAAGTAAGTGATTTTAAAAGTTCTATGGGATAACACTGTAATTCACCTGAATGCCAGCAGGTGACAGTATTTATTAAACTTAGTTTACACCCGTACTCTCCATTGATACAGAATCCTTGGATTTGAAATGACACTGTGAGGTGAGAGTGTATAAATGCTTAGTGCATTTGTCTGGAATTCCTTTCTCTGTTATTTTAGTAGAAGTGTAAACCCATTTATTTTAAATGGGTAACTGGGTTTAATACCTCCATTAAAATAGTAGAGGAGGAATTTGAGGCAAATATGTTAATACATTTGTACACTAATATCCCATTGTGTATTTTCAAGGCCTAATTTTTAGACCTGTTTCTGCTTTGGCTCTCTGTGCTCAAAAGTTCATTAAGGTACTTTAGAAGCAGGGCTTGACACTAGTGGCTAACCCTGATGCCTAGGCACCAAGACAGTGTTTGTTGGCTTGTGGAGAGCTGGAGGCATTTGCCTGAGGGCCTCATCATTTGTTTCTTTATGTGAGTCGAACTTCCCCTTTCTCCCACCCGATACACCATGAAGTTGCTGCTTCTGCCCACACCAGTTGCCATGGTAAAAATGTGTTGCTCCCTCAATTGCTCACGATCTCAATGAGTGAAAGAATCAGAGAATGCCTTTTAGAGGCTGCGCTATCCGACCCTCATGCTCTGGCTTCTGTCTATTTTAACTATAGATAGTAACACCGTCAGAAAGCTTAAAAGAAAGAAAGAAAAACTTACATTTATATAGCGCCTTTCATGACCACCGGACGTCTCAAAGCACTTTACAGCCAATGAAGTACTTTTGAAGCTTAGTCACTGTTGTAATGGTAGCTCTACCTCAATAACATTCTCTATACCTCTCTCCTGCTGTAAGATACTTGCGGGAGGGGGCAATGTTCTTGTGCACAACCAAATGGAATGGGGGAGATGAAATTTGTGCACATGTTGAACAAGACAACGAGATTGGGCAAGAGGGTATCAGGAGCATTGGGACCAGAGGAAGGAGGAGCATCAGTGGTGTGGTAGGATTGGAGAGGAGGCAACAATCGTTAGTATAGATTCTTCTGCAGGTAATTCTTAACTGGGTAGTAACTAGAACGTAATCTGATTCAGAATTCAATAGGAATGGACAGTAATTATAAGAAATTGATTAGAAATTTCTGTCACAGGAATGCCTGAAAAATGCAAATGAGTTTGTATAAAGAAGTATCTGCTCAGAATTAGACAGAGATAAGGAGAAAATATGTTTTTCTGACTGTCATTCTAGTCTTTTTATTCCTTTCAAACAACCTTAGGACTTACCTTAATAAAAATTGTTCAATATCAAATTTCATTTTGAACTGATTATACAAACACACACATCTTAAAGACTTACTTCTTTTTAATATTTGTATAAAATGAAGTTTAAAATTAAAAATACTCTCAGAACCTAATTGATATGCTATATGATGTTTCATTGCAATTAAACCCATCTATTAAAATATGCTTTGGAATGTAGTTTTAATATTTCAATGTGGATTCCTATCATTTTGATGTTCCTGACAAGTGAATGCAATTTTACAGCAAATGAGTTATTTGTTTAAAAGGAGCCAAGTATATCAATAGCTCAATCGTTTGGATTTTCCAGGCTTTTGTTACATAGCAGAAATTTCCATTTATTTCTCCTCAGTACTCAAGGTCCTGTAGTTACCAGCTCCGTTTTTCATGACTCCAGACTCTCTCTAACATTATCCAGATGGAGTTTTTCCCCCAAAGGGATGTTTTGCATATTTCTACCAGTCCTGAATAAAAAATACAAACTTGGATTGCAGTACTAAAACCACTGCTTTTCCAGCAAATTCAGTAGAAGTATCTAGACAAAATAGCACCAAATGCCATCAATGCACAATTATTATTACGTTGTTCAAGGCGTGGAGATTATAATGTTTGATTTTTACCTTGCCAGTTTTGCTTGATTACCTTAGTGGGATTTGGGAGCAACTTCAAAGGATTTTCACTCACTGCAAGTATTGCATCTGATTATTCTTTACTCTCACTGGGTCAGCAACTTAGGCCCATGAGCGCAAGTTATACCTTGCCTGTTGAGAGTAGTAGGCTCAATGGACTGAGGGGTCTTCTCTTGTTGCATGCTTTCTCAACTAAATACCTATTTTGTTCCTTCAAAGCTCCTAATGCACCACCCTACACCTTCCTCCACCTCCCCTCATTCTCATGGCGGTTTCAATCAAGACTCATCACACCAATTTGCACTCTAACTTGGTCTTTCTCCGAGCTTCCAAACTCTGTAGCTCCTCAGTATCAGCAGTGGTTCTCGCCTCTGAGTCAGAAGGTTGTGGGTTCAAGTCCCACTCCAGGGACTTGAGCACAAAAATCTTGGCTGACGCTCCAGTGCAGTGCTGAGGGAGCGCAGCGCTGTTGGAGGTGCCGTCTTTTGGATGAGACGTTAAACTGAGGCCCCGCCTGCTCTCTCAGGTGGACATAAAGATCCCATGGCACTATTTTGAAGAAGAGCAGGGGAGTTCTCCCCGGAGTCCTGGCCAATATTTATCCCTCAACCAGCGTCACAAGAATAGATTATCTGGTCATTATTACATCGCTGTTTGTGGGAGCTAGCTGTGCACAAATTGGCTGCCACATTTCCTACATTACAACAGTGACTACACTTCAAAAAGTACTTCATTGGCTGTAAAGCGCTTTGAGACGTCCGGTGGTTGTGAAAGGCGCTATATAAATGCAAGTCTTTCTTTACCTTCCTCAATGTTGCCTTCCTCCTACAACCTACAGGCTTTGAAAACCCAAGCTTTTGCCCACTTTACTCAACTTTTCACTTTATCTTATGTTCTCTATTCTTTTGAAGCTTGTTGATGTCTTGTGCCAGAGGCTTTGCTTTTTCACCAGGTTTTTTCAATAATACAGCAAAAAATCTACAACAGATTTGAATTGGAACTGAGTTTTAACTTTTTCACTTGGCACTTTCCTTTCCTCCCCTTCTGAAGGTGCCAACTCATTGTTACACACAGCTCCATGCACATTGGGCACCCTCTGGTCCTTTGTCTAAGTGTCCATTATTTATGTGAGACTTGACAATGAGTGCCAGCATGCTATTTGACAATAGGAGCATCATAGCCAAGCTCTGACGTGTCTTCACCCAAAATCCAAACATGTGAACTTCCAACAAGGGTTACTAGATAGTAATCAGCAGCTAGGGCACTGGTCAATTCTCTAACTCAGGGTACTGAGGCCAATTGTAGACCTGCTACGGCCACCTCAGCTAACTCAGTACAGACTGGGGATTCAATCTGGAACCTTTCTAGTCTGCATAGATGCATCTTCTCCCTTAACGGACTGGGCCATCAGGGAAGCTCACTCAGGTGCCAGTTTTGTACAAGTACACCAACCAATAAAATGGAGTTCAGACTCTTTGGGTGAGAAATTCACTATAGCCCAGGAATGGGCAGCAACTTTTGAAAAGTTTGAGAATTAGCGCCAGGCGCTAATGCTTCAGACTGCATGTAAAATTCAATCTCATTGCTCAAAGAAAGGATTGGAGCGCTAAATCAAGCACTAATGGCTGATGCTGCAGAACCTCATTCTCATCATTGCTGGCTGTGCAGCCGTCTCAGCAAGCAGCAGCAGGTCAAGGAGAAGGAGCCGGACGACTCAAGCAGCCATAATGATGGTAGATCCACGCCCCAGGGAGAGAGTCCGCAGATTCTGCGACCATGCATTAGAGGCGTTGGTGTTCGCAGTGGAAAGACGGAGGGCGGTGCTCTAACCAGCAAGTGGTAGGAGGCCCTCATCGCAAGTCTTCCACACCATGTGGAGGGAGGTGGCCCAGCACGTGGAGGGCAGCACTGTGGTCCCCGGGACCCACACACAGTGCAGGAAGAAATTTAACAACCTCACTCGGGTGGTCAGGGTGAGTCAATGCTTCAACAAATGCTACATACCACCATCTGAACCATAGACTACACACACTGCCCAAAGAACCACACCCCCAGCACTCACCCACCAACAATCTCTACCTAGTAACACTCACACCCACAGCTCACACCTTGCACACAATGACAGCTATTCAATTATGGCAGGCACATCACCAAAACACATTGCTCCACACTCACTCACACACTTTTCTTTCTCTTGCAGGCCAAGGTGGCTCACAACAGGAGGGAGCAGGAATGCACAGGTGGGGGACAAGCTGACACCGAACCACTGTCTGAGCTGGAGACTCGAGTGCTGCAGATTATTAGGCGCCAGGTGGTGGGCGCCGTGGCCACCGGCGACGTTAAACCCCTTGGGGACAACAACAGTATGTTCATCCCTACTCCTTCTTCTCACATCCCACTTCCCTCCCATCCCACAAGCCTTTCGCACTTTCCAGCTAATCATGTTGTATGCATGCATTTCTCCCTTCCTGCCCCCTCCCCTCACCTTAACCCGACTCTTGTGCCTTTATGCTTTCAGATAATCAGCAAGCACCTGAGCAGCCTGTCCCTAAGGGCACGGTAGAGAGCGAGGCGGGAGAAGAGGAGGAGGAAGAAGACACCGCGTCACTGCATCGCTCACCCGCAGACACAAGCTCAGATACTGGCACTACGCGTTCTTTAGAGGCTAGCATAGTAGTGGGAGCTGCACAGGGTGAGGCACAGTGGACAAGTGGGCTGCAGCAAGGCCGGGGGAAAGGGTAGCTCGGGGGCCAGCTCCCCGGAGGGTGAGTTCATGCACGAGTTCTGCTGCACAGGACTCAGATGAGGACCTCGATGGGAGGCCTTTAGAAGAAGGGTGATGGGCATGTACACGGAGATGATAAGTGGAATGGCAAGGGTGCGTGACAGCCTCTCGGCAACGGCAAGGAGCGTGGAGGAGTCCGCCTCCAACATTGCACAGAGCTCTGCGCACACTATGGAGCCCATCATTTCTAGTCTGCAAAGGATGGTAGACTCCCAGAGAGACTGTGGCGCCCAGACCTGATGTCGTGTGTGATGGGTGGTCTGGCAGCTTCCATTGCAGCACAGGCAGAAGCGACACAACGTCTTAGTGCTGTAATGCAGTCTATGCTTGGTGGCATCCAATCTCAGACTGCTCTCATGGAATCTCAGCTTGATGCCACGCAAGCTCTGACTGCTGCCATTGTGGCTGGGTCTACCATCGTCGACCGGGGCTGCAACAGATTGCTAGGGATGCTGAGGTGCTGCCCCGGGGAAGTGGCAGTGGGTCAGTGGAGCAGTACCCCGCTGTCCTCTCTCAGGATGACAGTATTCCTGCTCCCACCACTGGCACTCCGCCCTTGTCGCTGCCTGTCATCCAGCCAGCCCAGACTGCCGCCGACCATGCTGAGGTGGTGCAGTCTACAGCCGGGCCTTCCAGGCCCACAGCTAGTCGAGGGCGTCCTGCAAGGCCATCTGAAGTCTCTTGCACAGACACTCAGCAGCTTTCCACCAGCCGTTCTGCAGCCACTGGACCAACACTTCGTAGGAGCACTAGAGTAGGCAAAGGCACAGTAACGAGAGGCACTATGGGATTGCACAAGGGTGAATAGGTAATGTTGTTGTAAATATGTGTTCACTGATTATTGATAAATTTATTAATTCAGTTTGGATTATTTTGAGGTGTCTCTCATTTCAGCTTTGCGCTGTGATATGGCCTGTGACAGGGATGGAATGATGGGGATGTGGTGAGCTACGGGGATCTGGGGTTTAATTTATTGGAACCGCAGTCTGATGAGGCAATCATGGACCGCCCTTCCGGAAGGCCGATTGAGTGGCTACCTCCATCCTCGCTCCTGTTCCTCCTCCTCCTCCTCGTCTTCCTCTTCCTCCTCCTGAGGCGGTCCCGCAATCCCTGGTGGAAAGGGCTGGGCCCTCATGATGGCCAAGTTGTGGAGCATGCAGCAGACCACCATGAAATGGGACACCCGCTCAGCCAAGTACTGGAGGGCTCCTCCCAAACGGTCAAGGCTGCGGAACCATTGCTTGAGCAGGCCAATGGTCTGCTCGATGATGTTCCTGGTGGCGGCATGGCTCTCATTATATGAGTGCTGAGCAGGAGTGTTGGGGTTGCAGAGGGGAGTCATGAGCCAGGTGGAGAGTGGATCGCCCTTGTCTCTGACCAGCCAGCCGAGGCATCGTGGCTGCTGCCAGGATAGCGGGCATTGACATTGAGGATTCTCTGTCTGTGGTCGCACACCAACTGCACATTAAGTGAGTGGTAGCCTTTGCGGTTATGGAAGATCTCAGGATTGTTATGTGGTGCCCGCAAAGCCACGTAGATGCAGTTAATGGCGCCCTGCATCATGGGGAAACCCGCTATCCTAGCAAAGCCACATGCACATTCGTCCTGCTTCTCACTGGTGACGAGGAAGAAAATGTAGTCCCTTCTCCTACTGTAGAGAGCCTCTGTGACCTCCTGGATGCAGCAATGGACGGCGAACTGCAAGATGTTAGCTATATCTCCTGTTGCAGACTGGAAGGATCCGCTGGCGAAGAAATTGAAGGAATGGTGACCTTGACTGCCACTGAGAGCCGTGGTCGCCCTGGTCTGAGGCTCGAGGTCTAGTTGCAGGAGGTGGCAGAGTTCTGTGACCACCTCCCTGCTGAAGCGGAGCCTTCTAATACACTGCTCCTCGCATAATTGGAAGCAGGAGAAGTGCTCTTGGAATAACCTCGGAGGGTAAAGCCTCCTGTTGAGAGCCCTCATGGCCCTTCTCCCCCCTCTGGCCACATGTTCCAATCTTTCTCGCTGCCTCCGCTCCCACTGCCATAGATCCTGGAGAGCGACGTCGACTGCCAGTACAGCCCCCATTAATCTAACCAAGTGTATCACTTTGATATGTTGTGAGAAGAAATGTAACTAATTGTTAGTAGCCACAACACTCCTGAAACAACCTTTAAATGGCTGAATTAAACTGTTGCACAATGTTAAACTGACAAGGAAGCAGTAAAACAGCACTAACATAACAGCTGCGACTCATTACTCATGATCCCCTTAGGTAGTGCCCCTGGAGCTGGCATCCGCCTGCTTGACACCTCCTCTCCCTGTTGCTGTCGGGGCGAGGTGCTAAGGCAAGGGGTGACAATGAATTTTGCAGATCGGGCGCCCAGTGAGTGTTGCACACTCACTGACGTCACAATCTGCCTGGCGCTGAGGTCCCCGGCGGTAACTCATAGCGGCGACGCTATGGGTGGGCCGGATTTGGCATGTGTCGCTGGATTCGCCTCGCCCCGATGCTACTGCATCAGCGCCCTGTTAGCGTCCCGCCAGGTGCTAACTGGTGGCGCTAACCAACTGAATCTTTCTCCCTTTGAAAGAAAGACTTGCAATTATTTAGTACTTTATCAAACCGCTTAGCAATGCATCAAAGCACTTCACATACCATGAGTTATTTTGAAGTGCAGTGACTGTTATGTAGGCAAGTGCAGCAGTCATATTGTGCACAGTAAGATCTCACAAATGGCAATAAAGTGAATAACCAGGCCATTTGTTTTTGGTAGTGTTGTACGAGAAAGTATTTTTGACCAGGACACTAGGAGAACTATCGACTCTTTGAATAGTGCTATGGGACCTTTAATATCCACATGAATTATTGGAACAGACAGATGCAGTCTCATCTTAAGGTTGGTATCTCTGACAATGCAGTTCTCCCTCAGTACTGCACTATAGTGTCAATCTAGATTATGTGATCAAGTACTGGGGTGAAACTTTAATGCACAAATTCCTGAATCAGAGGGGTTTATTACAACAGGTTCACATATATTGTGTAAAATCATAGCATATGGATGATTCTGTGATGTAGCAGATTAGTCTACCATGCACTGTACCAGTGGTACTATGTTGATTTTCCTCCTCATAGCTCATTTAGTTTCTTATCTCAGCCTGCTTGGGTTGAGGGAGGGGCGGGGGGTGGGAGAGCAGGTGGGTGGTGAGTGAAAGCTAGGTGTCTCTGCCTGTCCAATATTTTTGTCAAGACATGGCTCATGCTATATAGGCATCTAATAGAGGATGAAAGATAGCTAAAAGCCCAGGGAAAATATCAATATTCAAAAAATTACTTTATTCTTAATGGAATCCAATGCTGTTTTATGTATAAGGGTTGAGGGACTTATTGTGTGAAGGTTTTCATTGTAAATTGCCCATAGAAAAAGAAGTGTTGTATAAATATTGCTTTACAACCAATAGATTCCTTTTGAAGTATGGTCAGTGTTCTTATGTTGGCAAATGTGGCAGCCAGACAGCAAGGTCCCACAAACAGCAAATTAATAAATGGCCAGGTAATCTGTTTTTTTGGGTGGTGTTGGTTGAGGGAAGAATGCTGGTCAGGACTCCTTGCTTTTCTTTGAGTAATGCCATGGGACGTTTTACAACCACAGTTGTCGGGGGTTCAGTTTAACATCTCCTCGGCACTCCCTCAGTACTGCACTGAAGTGTCAGCTTAGATTATGTGATAAAGTCCATGGTCCATGAACCCACAACTTTACAACTCAAAGGCAAGTGTGCTACCAACTGAGCCAAACTGACACTTAAGTAGCACAAGCAGCAGCATTCTGAAATCATACAGTAATTAGGGAACAATAGCTGGAAAATGGTTAGCATGGCATTTATTGTACGCATTTATATGATGCAGGAAGACAACACTTTGTTAGCAGAAACTGAGAAACTATGGCCCCGATATTTAAGGGGAGGCGGGGAGGGTGCGGGGGAGGTCGATAACAGCTGAAGAACCCGGCAAGGCCGGGGATGCGGAGGTCCTGCCAGATGTAACGGCAGGACCTCATTAACTATTTTTTCTTCCATTTCCCACCTGGCAGCCAACCAAATGGACAGGCTGGCCAGCTGCCAGGTGGGAAGATCAATGGAGGCCGCAACCAGGGACCCTTGGGGATGGTCGCCAGCAATTGGTGGGGGGGGGGGGGTGCAGGCGGTGGTTGGGAAGGTTGGCATTTAGTGCTTGGGGGTGGTTGCCTGTGATCGGGGTTGGTGAGAGAGGCCATTGGGGCTTTGGGGAGGGGGTCAGTGATCGCGGCGGGGGGGAGAGAGAGGCCGTGATCGGCAGAGAGGAGGCTGAAGGCTTCCTCGAGCGACCAGGGGGGGGAGCACTCCTGCTCTTCCTGATCCACAAGGAGTGCTGGAAAAGGCACCTCCCATGTGGAGCCAGCAGCTCCCACCTTGCTCTCACTTTCCCAACCCCATGGAAACCTATGTTTCATTGTGGAAGTATTTTGGCAAGTTGGAGAGAGACAAATGAGGAGAACATGTGGGAGAATCAACTTTGGAAAACTTTAGGAAACTTTTTCATTGGGCTGGATTTTGTGAATGGAGACATGCTGGAGGTGGGACTGCTGCTTGCTGGGTCTCAGTCCCGCCTCCATCATCTTCTGGCCAACCAGCGGGATTTTCCCCTGATTGACACAGCAGGCCAATTAGGGGGAAGTGACTGACAGAGTACGTCAACGTCTTACGTGCTATCTATCAAGACTTCTTGAAAGAAGAAATGTCAGCGTTTGACAGCTCTGTGAAGCTGTCAAACACTGACATTCTGTGTAGTTTGATGAGTCCTAATGTTCAGGACTCATCAAACCTTTCAACTTTGTAGAAAGCAGATGACTGTTGGTTCGGAGGATCCAACAGCCAGTCTGTGAAATCTACAACAAAGATGTTGGGACTCCGGAACCACCGCGACTGAAGGCTGCAGGCAGAGACAAAGGTAAGTGAACATTTTCTAACACTTTACACTCACCTCACATACTTACCACTCCACACTTGCACCCATCACTCACCTCTACATCTCACTTTCAGGCCTCTCCGACCCCTGCAGGCCTCCTACTCGAGTCCTCCAACCCGGCGGGGTTCTCCGAGGTCGGGAAGCCTTCACCTGAAAAGGTAAAATGGGACTAATCCTTTTTTCTGCCTGTTAACTACCTGTTAACAGGCAGTTAAAAGGATTTAATCCCTTTCCCGCCTCGAGGAGACGGGACCCGGGGCAGGACGGCTTCTCACCTCCTGGCAAAAGGGCACGGAGGCAGGATGGGGGCGGTTTTGCCATCCACCCCCACTTTCTGCAACTTTACCAGCAGTATCACTTCCATACCCGCCTCCTCGGGGCTGACAAAATCCAGCCCATTATGTTTGTCTCTCATTTTCCCTTTAAAGGAGTTTTAATCTAAGTTTACATTAATTAACAACATTGATGCTGACTTTGTAAAATATTCATTTTGAAGAGCATATTTTGCCCAGTGCTTTACACTAATTTCCTGTATATAGGCTTTGTTTTGTTTGAGTGGCTTCCAACATTTTTAGAGCCAATGTGGTAATCTTTACTGGTACTTGGGTAGGATTTTATTACCATGAAATTTTTATAAGGTTTTGTCATTGATTTATCTTTACTTCTATCATCTTATAACAGCCCCGAACAATCAAGAGCTTTAAGATCACTTCAGAAGCCAAGAGATGGTACAGTTGGATAGACAGCTGTTTTTCTCTTCTGGGACATGTGGTTTACTCCAGCCCAGGCCGACGGGATAAAAGTTTCCTCCATCTGCTGGCTGTAAAATTTCTATCTGAATTGAATTGGGGCAATCTTAATCCAGTGGAACTAAGGAAATATATACTTACTTAGTTTATAGTATGGATGAACAGAAATTAGTACTTCAATATAAATTTTAAGAAATCTTTAAACCCAAAGAAATTGTAAGTTATAAAAGGAATAACGGTTCTGCAAAAAAAAGATCTGCTAACCCACTAACTGATCACCCAGAAAGAATTCCAATCACATCAGATAAGAACAGAGACAGGCCTTAGGTCAACACAAGTACAAGCAAGCCTCCCAAACTGACATAGCAAGACTGATAAGAGAGACAGCAAGGAACCAGCCCCCGAATAAGCAAAACATTCTTAACCGTAATAAAACATTTAACACAAAAGATAAGGAATAACCCCAGCTCAGGAAATGAGATGGTCAGGAGGGGTACCTTTGCCCTGGTAATAAAAGTCATGAGGTGAATGAAAAATGATAGATATCTGTGATCCCAGCCCACCGAAATAAGATATAACAATGGGCAATAATGAGAGAGAAGCTAGCTGTTAAGAGGAAGGCCTTCCTCGGAGTGGATGAAATGCTAGCTTCGGCTTAGCACTCTGATTAGGCTCGATCGCTGAGGTGGATCCCATGCTGGCTGACAGCCTAACACCTCCGACAGCTCGAGGAGAGACCCAACAGAAGTGACTGTTGTGGCAGACAGAGACATCCATCAACATTCATCGACGTCCGTCTGTCCACCGTCCATCCGACGTCCGTCCGTCGGGTCATTTCAATCCGTTCGTTCCGTTGCGGGGCCATAGATCGCTCTCATCTGTCACGGGTTGTATGTCTATTAAATCTATTTCAATCGCATGTAGTATCTGATTATGCTTAAACTGTAGCTCTCTAATAAAAAGCCTTACAACTCCTAAGACCCTTTGGGTAATCTGTGAGTGACCTGTGATCCAAATCTTACATATGGAAAATACCGTAACAGGTGGAGCAAACCTTGAAATGGAAAGTATTTAATTCCATTTTATTCTCTGGCACTAGCATTCCTCACCTTATGAGCACAAAGATAAGCACTTAAGACTAGATACACCCTGAGCTACAGAGGCAGCGGAAGTCAGAGATGTGAGTTCAGAGTTACTGTGCAGAAGTGACAGGAAAAGAATTCAGGTTATGAACATAAGTATATTTTGGAACTAAATGCTATGACCCCGATTTTGCGGTCTTGAGCGAAGGAACGGCGCTCCCCGAGCACCTCGAAAAAAGCTGGTCAAAAAGTTTTAGCGGGCTCGAAAGCACAGACTTCCTCTTTTCCAATGTCAGTTTGGGAGAGGGTCTTCATTTACGTGGATAGACTGGAGAAGCTGGGGTTCTCCTTAGAGCAGAGAAGGTTGAGAGGAGATTCGATAGGGGTGTTCAAAATCTTGAGGGATCTAGACAGAGTGGATAGAGAGAAACTGTTCCCATTGGCGGAAGGGTCGAGAACCAGAGGACACAGATTTAAGGTGATTGGCAGAAGCACCAAAGGCGACATGAGGAAAAACTTTTTTACACAGCGAGTCGTTAGGATCTGGAATGCACTGCCTGAAAGGGTGGTGGAGGTAGATTCAATCATGGCTTTCAACAGGGAATTGGATAAGTACCTGAAGGAAAGAATTTGCAGGGCTACGGGGAAAGGGCGGGGGAGTAGAACTAGCTGAAATGCTCTTGCAGAGAGCCGGCACGGGCTCAATAGGCCGAATGGCTCACTTCTGTGCTGTAACCATTCTATGATTCTATGAATTTGGCGCCTTCTACAAGAGATCTGTGGCATCTGTGAACAGGAGAGCCAGCATTGAAGAATTCTCACAGATGGCAAAGCAGGAAGTAAAAAGCAGGAAATGTAAAATACTTTTAAATCATTGTACACAAAGCAAAATAAAGATTGGGACATACACATGGAATTAAGGGAGGAACTTAAATAGCAAAACACGAACTTAACAAAGAAAAATTATTTTTTTTTTAAAAATCTGCAACATTTAAATTTTCTTCTGAGAGAATGAGACTCCACAATATAAAATTATTTTTTCAGGGCCAGAGAGGTTGTTCAGCACTAATTATGACTTAGTATGCTGTTAAAAGCTGAGTTACTCCTGATTGAACAAGGTTTAAATTTTTCACCGATCTTTACCGTGGGAATGGTGGGTAATTAATTTAAGTTCACGACAAATCAGTGATTCTCTGTTGATTCCATTGGTGAAGAGTGCTGCAGCGCACCCGGTGGAGGAGCAGGATATCACTGACAGCAATTTCCAGATTTCCGCATTTAACTGCACTTTTACGGCGCCAGAAGTTGCTGTCAGTTTTGCCCAGTTTTAACACTGACAGCCTCGCCGTTATTACTACCACAAATTCCGGGCCTATGTATATTGCCCTACACCTGCTTATTTTATATACGTGCTCTTTTATATACTGTTTTGTTGTGCTGATGATCCAAACCTTCCGTTTTCTTTCCCTTTCACATCTGCAACAAGCTATACAAGTGCCTGCTGTGAGAAGCATGGTCTTCATGGCCATCACCATGTGAGAGACAACAAATAGCTGTTTTAGAATTTTCACCCACCAAAAGTGTGAACTTTTTTTTACATAATCTATGAAATGCAGCCAGTTCTGAATTATTGTGGGCACAAACTATTGCAGCATATTACCTGTCATCTGTTCTGAAAACCACATGAATGAACTGTTCTTTATTACATAGAATCTATGTGCAGAAGCAGGCCATTTTGCCCAACTGGTCCATGCCAGTATTTATACACCAGACAAGCCCGCTTCCACTCTGATAACCTCTTCTCAGCTGGGTCTAAATCATTTATGTATATGGTAAATAACAGGGGTCCCAGCACGGATCCCTGCAGGACACCTATTCTCATTTTCTACCTGTCTGAGAAACTTCCCTTTACCCCTACCCTCTATTTTCCGTGTTGTAGCTGTCCTTCAATCCATTCTGCTGCCAGATCCCTGACTCCGCACACCTTAACCTTTGTCATGAGTCTCTCATGTGTCAGAAACACATTCATGGGGTGGATGGAAATTCCACTCTGCCTGATCTGGCCCTGGGTCTCTGGCCCAAGAAGGTCCAGGCTTAGAGCTGTATGTTTTCAAGAGGAAAGATACAATAAGGTCACTTGCTGGCATATTTAATCCTGAAATACTGTATTTGATCATCATTGAAGATGTTCACTTGACATCACATTGCTGAGACACTGTTAGAGCAATGGGCTGCCTTGAAACCAAACTTTGGGAGCAGTATTATAAACATTGGCATTTGAAGTGTTTTGTGGTCTGTACCATGAAGCTCAGCTAATGTACAGCAACCTCTCGTATAGGTTTACCTAACCTCAAGTCTTTAAAAAGTTGTTGTCAATAAAACAGGCAAAAGCCTTCACATCCTCTGAATTAAGTTGGTTTTGGTAAAGACCATAATTTGCTGGTACATAAACTGGAGGAAATAGAGATGGGTAGACTGTTCACATCTCTTGGTACAAAAGTTCTGGATCAAAACAACTTCGCAGCTAAAAATAAAAATATGATGTAATGCGCAAAGCCTAAGTTTGAGATATAGCAGAATGCAGAAGCAGCGTGTCCTAGGAAAAGAAGTGCATCTAATTATTGGCTTTTGTTTCCAAATGTAACTGAAAAATTCAGCAACATCAGGAAGCAACTAAAGGATGAAAATGTCAAATCTGAACTGTTACCATTCCAGAGGAAAAGATTGAATTCCCCTATTGACAAGTGCTGGCATTACATAAGCATGATGAAACATCCTAACAAAACCATGCATGCTTAGATTCCCACTGTTGCACATTTCGGCACTGCTGGTCCTGTCTCATGGAAATTGGAATGATGAAAGACTGCTTAGTGCATTGGACGGACCAAAGCCTGGTTACTTGAAAAGTGAGACCTCAAATAACATACCGTATGTGAAATTTAGTGAGCGCGAAGATCAGTGCATCTGGCTCATACTCTCAAAGGTTATGTTCTACTTGTGACATCTGAGAATTGCAGTCTGATAATCATCCATTATAACATTACCATAAGCATAAAACTGACAAGATTTTGCTCCGACAGCATTGAATAAAATATATTTTTGGTACACACTTAAATTGAATTTCTTTATTATTTAGTAAGATGTCATCCATTTCATGATTTCCACAGTTTTCATGCCACACATTGGAACAGTCTGTTTATTCTCTGAGAGTACTGGTGGGGCCTCACCATGACCCAAAGAACAACAGGCCAAGAAGAGGACCAGAAAGGTAAGGCCTTAAATGGGCCTGGAGTACTCCTCTGGGCCCCACAAAGACATTTTGGACCTCCTCTGCCCCGAGCTTCCCCCTCCTCCCCCGACCAGGACCCACCCCCTTGACTGCCAGGGACCGTCCCTGACGGCAACCTCCTGCTGCTTTCGTCTCACTCCCGCCTGCTGGATCCTCATCATTCCTGGCAGGTTCAGGTGGGAGTCGGGCCTGGATTATGTTAATGAGGCTCGGGCTTTAAAATGTCCCGGGCCTCATGTACCAGTGCGAGCCTGCCACTTGTCCCGCCCGCTCTACGCTGACCTCTCACCCCCGAGTTAAGGTCAGGGTTTAAGTTTCCAGTTACTTGCCCAATTTTACGGAATCTAGAATTGGAGGAATCAAAATTAATAAAATGATTAGCCCCTTGATTACCAATGTTTTATGATTGTATTTCTGAAATGTGCTAATAGCATGTCAATACAATTGTCTGGGCACTTATACAATTTCTGCACTAGCCCATGGAAGGTTAAATCTATACCCACCATGGCACTGTTGATTTACAACCACAGAAGTTTACAGTGCAGAGGAGGCCATTCAGTCCATTATATCTGTGTTGGCTCTTTGCTGGAGCAATCCAAAATTAATCCCACTGCTCTTCTCTCTCTCCATAACCCTATATTTTCCTCTGCTTCGAATATTGATCTACTCTTCCATTAAAAAATTAAATATGGAGCGCTACTTCAAATTAAACCTTGGCAGGAGGATAAGGGAAGATCAATTCAATCTGGCCAAATTTAGGATTGATGTTAGGATGTTCTTCACACAAAATGATTGAGCTTTTTGATGAAGTAACGGAGAGGGTTGGTGAGGGCAATGCAGTTGATGTGGTGTACATGGATTTCCAAAAGGTGTTCGACAAAGTGCCACATAGTAGGCTTGCCAGCAAAGTTGAAGTCCATGGAATAAAAGGGACAGTGGCAGCATGGATACGAAATTGGCTAAGTGACAGGAAACAGAGAGTAGTGGCTTTCGGTTCTTTCAAACTGGATGCTTTGAGTAGGCTTCCTCATCCATAATCTATCCTGGAAGCTACGTAGAAGAATCTGAAGATTGCATATGTACAATTTCATTGAGAGGTTGTAGAATTGCAGTTTAGGTGGAAGAGATGCCGGGTGGTCTAGAAATTTGCCTGGGGCGGTGGTGCAGGACGGGTGGTACTGGATCGGCCACCCATTATACGCAGCACCTGATATTCCGTTCCATTGATGGGCGGCCGATCCGATACCGCCCGTTCTGCGCCACCACCCGAGACGAATTTCTAGGCTGACAAGTCATCGCTGTATGACACTACTGTACGGAATTAGCCCACACGCTAGCGGGGTTGGGGGTTATTTGTCTCTGGCCAGTCAGAAGCCTCTGAGCTGCTCCAGGGACCCCCTTGCGGTTTTGAAGCGCTCCCCTATTCCTGAGTCCTGACCCCCGGACTTATTCAGTGGCGATGTAGACAGAAAACAACGTGACTCATGGTTTTGGGTGCAAAACAGAGCAGTATTTATTGAAAACAAAAGAAAGAAAAATCAATATGGCTCTTATGCCTGGTACAACACTTTTGCTTAAACGCAGTACACTTAGTGTCCACTAGAGGGCTCCCTGCTCAGTGCAACACTACTTTAATTAATACACGCAGTACACTCAGTGTCCACTAGAGTGCTCCCTGCTCAGTGCGACACTACTTTAATTAATACAGTACTTTTTACTTAAAAACCCTTTGCGCACTACAGCACCTTAGCTTAGTGGCTTTTACTTAAAAACAGCACTTTAATATAATTACTTTAAAAACAGCTAACAGCGTTCACCACAGCACTTCAGCTTGATGCAACACTCCTTTCAATACAGTTTTACATACAGTACTTTAAAACAGCTACTCCTTTTTAATACAGTTTTAAATACTGAATTCAATGTTCACTATAGCACTTCTCTGCTAGGTGCAACACTGTCTTACTTAAATAGGGGAGGAGAGGATGGACACAACGAGGGAAAAATCGACTAAAATCACAGTTCTTAACAAAATTTGCTTTAATTCCCACCCCTATACCTATCCTAAGTTGCCTTGTGGAAGGCCAGAAAAATATATGCTCACCACTGGAAATGCCCGCTCCATGCCCTGCGAACTTAGATCTTCACTGCCCCGAAGTAAGAAAACACCCCAGTGTTTTAAAAGTAAACTGCTGGTGTTCTACCTCCTCAGGCAGGCTCCCACGCTGTAGAGGCACACACGGAGGCGAGGCCAGAGAGAGAGAGAGATGCTTCTGGGAAGCTATCTTTTATACCCCCATTTGGGACCCGCCCAGATCTGATGTTTCTGGGCTAAAACAAAAGGGATCCAACTGCCCCATTGTCCAGTAATGGGTTTGAATGTGCTCTCCCATTCATTTAAATGGTTTCTCCTCAGTTTGGATGTGTCCACTTGATATACAAACGAATGCTAATAGCATTCAATTTCTTTGTAAACAAAGCATTGTCCTGTGGTCATCTGGAACCGCAATTGATTGATAGTCTTGAGTGCTTAGCAAACAAAGTTCCTTTGTTCATGCTGGCAGTTTCAAGCACTTGATCTTAGAGTCAACATTGTAGAACGTTCTGTAAACAGGCATTGATTGTCCTGCTGCAGGGCGGGGGGAAACTCCCCTTTGATTGACAGATTTGACTGCCATTGAACCTTTCTTCACAGACACACAGACACACACAAGCTGTTTCCCAAGTCCTTTGTCTTCGGCCATGTGGTCTGATGGCCATTTTGATCCCTGGATTTTTTTAAAGGTAAATCACCCAGGGATTCTTTAATCAAAGAAATTAATCTTCAGAGCTGTAAATTATTGCGAATTCTTACACTATGTGGGAGCTGTAGTAGTTTGCATTCCAGTCTAATGAAAGAACGCTATGTGAAGCAGGCCGCAGTTCACTTTCCCGCTAAGTTAAAAGAGACAATTGGAGAAAAGAGCCCTTGAAGAGGGAAAATCGAGGGGAGAAAAAAAAGCCAAAGAAAAGCTTATTGATCATAAACACATGGTAAATATAGCAGAAGTAGAAAATCACTGGTAATGAGAAAGCCTGGTGGTTTTGTGATGAAATACAACTTTCATTCCATCTGCAATAAAACAAGAGAAACTGCTCTCATAATTGTTTCAGTTTTATATGTAAAAGATGTGCAAGCTCGGGAAATGAATAGGAAATCTAAGAACGTGGAAAAATAGTATAGGAATCGTTTATACGCTTTGCTAAAATTGCCATAATTGCATTACAAATCCAACAGTGGCTTATTTGGCATACAAAAGGAGGTTTGATAGGAAAATGATTTGTCTTAACTCAAGTGCTGGGAGAACATTAAACCCATGATATGTTGCACTAAATCAGAATTTTAAATGGGTTTATACTTGGAAATATTTTTATGTCTATTAATTTGCCCAGCGGTATTCCTCTAAACTTTGGTCTGTGGTTACTCCAAAGGAGCCTTTCAGAACTTAAAGATTGCATGTAGATTACTTAATACTGTTTTAATAACTAGTGAGTAAATTTTAATAAAATTGACTTTTATGATTTTTTTTTTTGTTTCACAATTAAATCATAAACTAAATTGACTTCAGTACTTGGACTGTTCTAAAGCTGCACGTGGAAATGTTCACATAAACCATTTTTAAGTAGCGATTGAGAGTCCAAAAATGTCACAAATTGGTGACACTTTAATGGAGAATGGCCCAGATATCAAAACACACTGGGGTCAATTTTCACTTCACCTGACCTTAACCAGACGGTAACAGCTTCAAAATGGAATCGGTAGCCTCGCTGTCCCATTAACACTGACGAAGTGGCTAGCGTAATTTTGAAACAGCCTGTCCGAGGACCCCGACTGCCATTTTAGGTCAGAACTGGTCGTAATGTGCATGGCACACACTTCGACCAGTTCCACGGGTGATGGAGCCAATGAAGTCCAGCCAAAGTAAATTTGGAATTATTTTTGTGGGGCCTGGAGGAGCATTTCTGCTTCTCAGGGCCCCTTAAAAATAATCTGGCCCACAGCCACCCCGGGACACTCTCTGCAGTCTTGACCCCTGCACCCACCCCTGCACTTACTGAAGGGGCTTGATATCGGGAGGCCTCAATCCGCCGAGCAGCATCGGGATGCTCATTTGGGATCCCGCAGCTTGCCGGCCCGATGTTAATGAGGCTCTGTGCCTCAGAATCGCGGCCTTGTTATCGTTTCAGATACGGCCGATCGCTGATGTGCAAAAGTTAAAATTGACCCCAAAGTGTGATTCCTTGATTAATTTTGATGGGTAAATTTAAAATTAATTTAATCAACCAGCTCCATGCCTGCGATTTCCCAAGATGCTGCCCCTTAAAAATGACACTCCACCCGGCTGGAAGCCAGATCAGGGAATCACCCTCCAACCTAGTGCTCCAATGCCATTCATTTCCGTGGAGGTTCTCCCAATCGTCCATTTTAACCTTGGTGGAAAATCCGTGGAAACCGTGGAGAAATGGCATAACTGGCAGATACATCATTTCTCTGGAGTTTCTGCAGATCTTCCTCCAAAGGTACAACAGATGAGCGGGAGAACCCTCATGGAAATTTAAAACCCATAGTGATTACCAGGACCTAATATATTCATAGGCATTTCATTTAATATCGTTGTGTATTTTCTCATTCAAGACTCTGCCACCTCTCTGGATTGTCACACCAATGATATTGCAGTGTCCAAAATCCAGGCTGCAATAATGCTCAGCTTCAAATTGGACACAGGATCCAGACAATTATGTGTGAGGGCTTCAGAGGCCTCACTGCAGTGCCACCTTACAACAGATCAGGGGCCGCTGCCAGGACTCAACAGTGACATGAATGCAGAAGCACAGGAACATGTGGGCTGCTCAAAAGTCACCGCCAGCAATTGCTCTGAACAGGTGACACGAGAACCCTCCCAAAGGAAGCTACTCACAGCTGGAATAGGGCAGGCAGAGGCTGCAACACATCCCCGTGGAAGTGTTTGACGTGGTACATGCAGGATTGCTTTCTTGACAAGTAAAGATATTAAAGGACATAGAGAAAAAAGCAGAAATTTAAAGTAGCTAACAAAATAGCGTAGCACGCTTGATATCCTGACTTGCCTACTCATCTTCCTATAACTAAATAATAAAAGACATTTAGACATTTGGTGCATTTGCGCCTCTCGAACGGGACGCCAATGACTTTTCGCCCAGGCGCAGCACCGCTAACGACTCCAGCTAAATTCAGGAATGGTCGCTAACAAATTTGTCCCCCATGGATTGCTGACATCAGGCATTATAAATATCATTCTTTGAACAATGGTTGAGCTCCATGTATTAAATTTCCTGCCTTATGCATTGATTTGTGGTGTATTATTGAGTATGAGCAAATTTGGTGATAGTTTTCAGGTGTATTTTAAGTGTAGTTTCAAGGATACTGATGTGCATGCTACATCTCAACTATAGTATAATGTCTATGTAAACTATATTATAATGTAGCTATATGTAATTGTAAGCAAATATTTTCATTTTAATTTCAAAGATAACGCCAATGCTTTCTACAGATGTTTGAACACCCTAAGAAAGCATATATATTTCCAATTTATCCTTGTCTTCAGCGATGTGTGGATGTTTCGGTTGACTTCTTTGAGTTTCTGACTTGCTTATAATAAAACTTTGTTTCCGATCACCACTTAAAAATCTCCTACTGTGCATCAGCGTTCCTGAGTGATGAGGTGTTAAATCCTGATGCTAGCTTTTGGCATCTACTTTCGCAGTACATGTATTACAGGTTACCAGGTTAGCTGAGAAGAGTTCTTTCATACAAAGCCCCTGATTTTATCGTAGTAAACCTGATTTGAATGTGGGAAAGTGACTACACTGTGCAAACTCTCCTACAGCTCATTTGGGCCCAGCTTACGTGAGAGAGATACTTCTGCAATCCGATCCATGGGCAGCAATGTGTTTAATTCAGATTTAAAGGTCAGCGCCTCATCTCAGTAACTTGTCAAGCAATTTTTTTTCTTAAGATTTCTTCAGCCAGTGTTGGACACATACTGGCTCAAAGAGAGTGTGGGCATTCAAGACAGGTGGGACTCAGCTGTGGAGACCTTTGTTTTTGCTTATTTCCTAAAACTCCCAGTTGTTATAGGTCTCAGACTGAGGTCTGTCTCAGGAGGGTCCAAGCCAGTTTATAGTTTGGGAGTTCACACCGAAGACGTAAATGTACAGGTTAGAAAACTGCTATAGTTGCTGATGACTGTGGCTCTGCTTGAAGTGGTTCACACAACTCACAGTATTTATACTGTCAAATGAATTTGTTTCCGTAAAGGCCTTTGCTGAAAAAATCATCCCTTGGCCACTGTGTGCAACAGAGAAACCTGACGCTCTGACTGTGTAAACTTAATGCAGATCACAGGACGCTATTTCACAAAAGATGATCCAGGTATTTTTAAATACAGGGTACAAACCAGTAGGTAGAAACCAGCCACAATTTTACTGCAGCTGATATCAGTGGAAGCTGGGAATAGACCACCAAAGAACACGTGTGTTCTAGAAGCTTGGGACCAGCTAGGAAAGTGTTTGACTCAGTTATACTGCACACATTGGAAGCATGGGTCTCACCAAAATTGGAACTGTTCTGCTTTCCGAACTACAGTATAGCCAGGGTATAAATTTACGAGCTTCTGAGTAAGGTATTGGATGGAATTTTGGCCTTGTTATTGCCAATGGGAGAAAATTCTTGTAAAAAGTAGCTCCAAGAATGAACTTTTACTTTGCTTTCAATTTTTCTACATGAATGTACCAGCAGCTTACTGTTGATTTATCTTTAGCACAAACCGTTTACAAAAGCAATAAGGGCAGATGATGAGAAATGTTACATTAAATTCCTTCCCTTACTGTTTGCTGACTGTCTGACAGCCCCTGTTAATATTAGTCCACACACACAATGCCAAATACTGCCTTTAGACTCTACGTTTGGCAGATAAACAAGGCAATATTAAAGAGAGCTGACATGTCTGCCTCCAGGGATTCTGCAGAAGCGCATGTGATTCTCTACTTATCTTACACTTAATTGTAGCACTGTGAGTGGAACCATTGTATTTGAGCTTCCTTGATATTTTAGTTACAAACTGTTGAATGGGCAAATGAGTCTACGTTTCAGTGCACTTAGCAAATGATTATCTGCTGCAATAGTTTGTCTTTTACGTTGATTTTCTTTTTCTGATCTGGACTTTGTACTTATCAAGGTGCAGAGATGATTGTGTTGGGGTATTTAAAAAATTCCAATTCACACACAGTGACAGTTGTGGTGCCACAATTCAGTTACTGTCCTTACACAGTTGCACATAAAAGGATGCATTAAAACCATCCTCGGTAGTACAGCAGCTTCTGTAGCAGTGTGAAAGCTGAGTATCATACACCTATTGGCATTGATTAATGCGTAATTTAATATGTTAACTTGTCTTCCTTGACAATTAGACTCATCAACATTATCAGACAGAAAGGGTCTCCACTCCCTGTCTAGACTGGGTTTAAACTTAGGCCCAAGAGATGAAAGAACATAAAAACCTACAGTAAATATGTCAATCTTCACTTACCTTGCCAATGTACACCCACTCCATATCAAAGACAGGTTGTATACCCTCCATCTGCAGAGGTCTTATAGAGGAATGGAGAATGGTTTAACATATGGTCTCACCCATTATCCAGCTGTTGGACATTTATTTATAAAAATAATCTATTGGCTATGCATACATGGCAGACGTGGATTGTCCCTTCCCTTTTCTCATTTAGAATCTTTCAGAATTTTGAAATATAAATGCAAGTCTTTCTTTTAGTATCCTGCAAGCAAAGATTACCTGGTCATTATCATGATGCTGTTTGTGGGAGCTTGCTGTGCGTAAATTGGCTGCAGCGTTTCCTAAATTACAACAGTGACTGCACTTCAAAAGTACTTAATTGGCTGTAAAAAGCTTTGCGACGTCCTGAGGTCATGAAAGGCGCTATATAAATGCAAGTCTTTCTTTCTTCTTTTCCAGTGTCTGGCTTCTTTTGTTATTCACGGTTTGCTGAATGTTCTGGACTACACACATATACATGGTTCAACAGCTTCATTTATTAGGATATTGTTCAAGAACAATGAACGTAGTGTAAGATGTAGAAGAAAGAAACAGCTTAGATTTATGTCACACCTTATCACACCCTCAGGACATCCAACAGTGCTTCTTCCAGCTAGTTACGGCCAACATTTTTTCGAGCTGTAAGGTGCAGGGAAAAGTCTAACGGCGTACACCATGAGATGCCCTGCTCCAACAAGATTTTATCCATTGTATCACAGGCTATATTTCAGCATATCTTGTTTGAGATTCTTGAGAAAGGGTATAATGAATAGAGGCTATCGGAGATGAAATAGCAAAATATGGGTTTGATTCAGTGAGTGATAAAGCTGTATGCTGTAAGAGGCGTGCAGATCTTCCTCACAGGGATAAATCCATATACAGCTGTTTTCAATTTAGTATTCTGAATGCAATACACATTTGAATGTAATAAAGATTTTGTGCTTGATTAGAAATTGTATAATATATGGAGGAGTAGCTGTTTTACAAGGGGTATAATTTTTTTAATGGGTTATATGAAAAATTCTGCTTTTGAGGAGTGGGAAAGGACTATAACAATATACAATAATTGTATGGGATTGGAAATATATTCCATAACTATGACTGGCAATTTTACTAAGAAATTGAGATCACGCAAAGAAATCCAAAAATGATGAGTCTAATTTTACTGATGTAAATAAACAATCAGCAGTCACGTACAAAAGCAAAATACTGCAGATGCTGGAAAACTGAAATAAAACAGAAAATGCTGGAAATACTCAGCAGGTCAGGCAGCATCTGTGGAGAGAGAAACAGAGTTAACGTTTCAGCTCAATGACCTTTCGTCAAAACTGGATAAAGTTAGAGATGTAACAGGTTTCAAGCAAGTACAAAGGTGGGGAAAGGGGGGCGGGGAGGAAAGAACAAAAGGGAAGGTATGTGATGGGTGGAAGGCAGGACAGATTAAATGACGAAAAGGGATGACGAAAGGAGATGGTAATGGGACAAGCAAAGAAACAAAAGATGGGTCTAGAGGAGGTGTCATGTCGTTGTACAGTCATGTACGTTGTACCAGAAATCAGTAAGAAATGACTTTAATGTCTTACCAAGTTTCTTCTCCATTTTCAAGTAGTTTGCTTTTTCCATCTTGTACTTTGGAGAGTATATAAGTTGTACTTAACTTTTAAGTACCTTTCAAAACAAGTACTTATTTTTTGAAGTGCTACTTCCATCTGCTTAAGTGTCCAAATCCTAATAAAATAATAATAAAAATCCCAATTAAAAAACCCCTAGAAATAGTAGATGCATTGCTGGTCATCTTCCAAAATTCTATAGACTCTGGTACAGTTCCCATGGATTGGAGGGTAGCTAATGCAACCCCACTATTTAAAAAAGGTGGTAGAGAGGAAGCAGGGAATTATAGACCGGTAAGCCTGACATCGGTAGTGGGGAAAATGCTAGAGTCCATTATAAAATATGTAATAGCAGGGAACTTGGAAAACGGTGACAGGATTGGACAAAGTCAGCATGGATTTACAAAAGGTAAATCATGCTTGACTAATCTACTGGAATTTTTTGAGGATGTAACTGGTAGAATAGATAAGGGAGAACCAGTGGATGTGGTGTACTTGGACCTTCAGAAGGCTTTTGATAAGGTCCAGCATAAGAGATTAGCGTGCAAAGTTAAAGCACATGGGATTGTGGGTAAGGTACTGACTTGGATAGAGAACTGGTTGGCAGACAGGAAGCAAAGAGTTGGAATAAATGGGTCCTTTTCCGAGTAGCAGGCAGTGACCAGTGTGGTACCACAGGGATCGGTGCTAGGACCCCAGTTATTCACAATATATATTAATGATCTAGATGAGGGAACTAGATGTAATATCTCCAAGTTTGCAGATGACACAAAGCTGGGTGGGCGTGTGTGCTGTGAGGAGGATGCCGAGAAACTCCAGTATGATTTGGACAGGTTGGGTGATTGGGCAGATGCATGGCAGATGCAGTATAATGTGGATAAATGCGAGGTTATCCACTTTGGTGGCAAAAACAGGAAGGCAGATTATTATCTGAACGGCAATAGATTGGGAAAAGGGGAAGTGCAACGAGACCTGTGTGTCCTTGTGCACCAGTCACTGAAGGTAAGCATGCAGGTGCAGCAGGCGGTTAAGAAGGCAA
The DNA here is from genome assembly GCF_052327205.1 of Somniosus microcephalus. Lineage (NCBI taxonomy): Eukaryota > Metazoa > Chordata > Chondrichthyes > Squaliformes > Somniosidae > Somniosus > Somniosus microcephalus. The sequence goes on along the minus strand of NC_141006.1, from coordinate 50,962,789 downwards.
ATGGTATGTTGGCCTTCATAGCAAGAGGATTCGAGTACAGGAGCAAGGATATCTTGCTGCAGTTGTACAGGGCCTTAGTGAGACCGCACCTTGAGTATTGTGTGCAATTTTGGTCGCCTTATCTGAGAACAGATGTTCTAGCCATGGAGGGAGTGCAGTGAAGATTCACCAGACTGATACCTGGGATAGCAGGAATGACGTATGAAGAGAGATTGGGTCGATTGAGCTTGTATTCGCTAGAGTTTAGAAGAATGAGTGGGGATCTCATTGAAACTTGTAAAATTCTAACAGGACTAGACAGAATAGATGCAGGAAGGATGTTCCCGATGGCAGGGGAGTCCAGAACCAGGGGTCACAGTCTAAGGATAAGTGGTAACCATTTAGGATTGAGATGAGGAGGAAGTTCTTCACCCAGAGAGTGGTGAACCTGTGGAATTCTCTACCACAGAAGGCCGTTGAGGCCAATTCATTCAATATATTCAAGAAGGAGTTAGATATATTTCTTAAGGCTAAAGGGATCAAGGGATATGGGGAGAAAGCAGGGACAGGGTACTGAATTTGGATGATCAGCCATGATCTCATTAAATGGCGGAACAGGCTCGAGGGGCCCAATGGCCTACTCCTGCTCCTATCTTCTATGTTTCTATATTTCTATGTGCTCATTAGCTGTAGATCTTTACGCTGATAAATAAACTTCTGTTGTTTACCTTCAATGGTGAAGTGTTCCCTATTGACTCCAAAGTGTTTCTTCCAACCCAACCATATGTACTATGCTCATATCATTAGCGTGAGGCACCTTCAGAAAATCAGTGAGAGATTAAAAGGCCATTGACATGAATAAGTTGCAGTTATTTTTTTGCAGGGAGATGGAAGACAATCAACAAGTCTCTCCTAACATAAGAGGAATTGATCCAAATGTATGTTTGGGTCAGAAGGTCCTGGGAGGAAGCTTTGCACCTTCTGTGTGCTGGGACCATGCTACCATTTTCTTATGGCCGGGCTGCGCTGCTTTCACAGAATGATTGTGATGCTGGCCTGTGGGCCTCATTAACGATGAAGGGCTGGCATGCTTAGAGCTTGAGCTCAAATGGAGGATAATAATTGGCATGGGTTTTCGTGTGCCAGTTCATTGGGAATATGCTGGGGTCACTTTGATTTGTAATTGAAATTGGTCGTTAAATATTGACAGATTTGTCTTCCTTGCTGCAGCTTTAGTGCAACTGGCAACTCTTCGCCTTTGGGCTCATTATTATCATCTTTTCGGGGTTTGCTTGACTCTTTCAAATTATGAGGATAGGGATGCCGTACCCTGCTTTTTGCATGGTTTGTACTTGAAATGTAATGTCATTGCAGCAGTATTTTAAAAAATGGATGCATTTTCAAACTCACTACCTGGCCTTTGAGAGTGAGTTTATCTGGTTTGTGAGTGAATGTGAGCTAGTGTTATTGTTTGGCTTTCTTTTAAAGGAACACAGGAACAGGAGTAGGCCATGCAGCCCCTCGAGCCTGTTTCACCATTCAATTAGATCATGGTTGATCTGTTCCTCAGCTGCATTTAACCACCTTTGTTCCACATCTATTGATACCATTAGCTAACAAAAATCTATCAGTCTCAGTCTTGAACATTTCATTGACCCAGCATTCACAGCCTGTTGTGGGAGAGAGTTCAGATATCCATTACCGTTTGTGAGAAAAATTGTTTCCTAATTTCACTCCTAAATGAAATAAAAACAGAAAATGTTGGAAACACTCAGCAGGTCAGGCAGCATCTGTGGAGAGAAAAGAGCATCAAGTTCTCTTCTCTCAACTCTGTTTCTCTCCCCACCAGAGGAAATAGTTTCTCTGTGTCTATCCTATCGAATGCCTTAATCATTTTAAATGCCCCAATCAGATTATCCCTCAACCGTCTAAACTCAAGGGGATACAAACCAAGTTTATACAACCTGTCCTCATAATTTAACCCTTTAAGCCATGGTCTCATTCAGTTGAATCTGCGCTATCCTCCAAGGCCAATATACCTTTCCTGAGATTCAGTGCCCAAAACAACACGGAACTTCAGACATAATCTGACCAATGCTCTGTACAACTGAAGCATCATTTCCACACTTTTGAATTTGAATCCCTTTGAGAGGCCAACATTTCATAAGCCCTTTTGAGTCCTCTCCCTTCTTCCTCTCAAACCTAATATCAAATTCAGTCATATTATGGTCACTATTCCCAAGATGCTTCCATACCGTCAGATTGTTCACTTAATTCTGGTTTGCTGCTCATCACTAAATCCAGTACGGCCTGTTTCTTTGTCAGTTCTAAAACATATTATTCTAGAAAACAGTCCTGAGTATAATCTAGAAATTTATTGCCTTTACTACTTGAGCTATCATCAGTCGGTGGTAAGATGGAAAATGAGAGTGCTTTCCTGCTGACTCCCATCCTCTGAGACTACGTCAACTCAAATTTCCCTCCACGGATGTTGCCTGACGTGCTGAGTTTTTCCAGCATTCTCTGTTGTTACTAGGATAGATAGTCTGAGTCCTTGCCTACCGCCAGCTCATCTTCGAAAATCATGGGCAGCTGCTTGTCCTATTCTAATATGGGCTGTGGACAGAGTACCTTACCACAGGTGAGGTCTAGGGACATCTACCTTACTTAGCTCATTGCTCTGGTACAAATAGGAAAATTTCTATTTAGTATTTCTCCGGCTGTAATCTGTACAGAGGACAATGTAATTAGAGGACAAGCATTGAACAGGAGGGCGAGGGTTGGAGCAACGATCATTTTTAGGCAGATCTGGGAACGGAATTCTTGACTGTCATTTATTCAGTTCACCTCCAAATTTGTGCAGCTTTCCGACTTAGACCTGTGGTGGGTTCAGGCCAGTTCAGGTGTTCTGATAATTTATTACACCAACTGTACACTGGAATCATCTGAATTTATATATGAATCTGATGCTTCTTTTGTATAGTAAATGTGGTATAAAGGAGCTTTACAAAAAGTATAGTTATGGAATGGATTACCATAAAAAAATTAAGATAACAAAAGGCCTGCATTTATATAGCGCCGAATCATATCTTAGAACATACAATGAACTGTCTTGAAGTGCAGCAACTATTGTGTAGGCAAATGTTATGTATTATATCAGAGTTTGCAACATCTCAGAGTATCATAGTGAGGGATTAGTGTGCAATTGCAACTAGCTTATAACAGCTAAAACATTGCAAAAATAAAAGAGAGGCATCTATGTAAGTAAACTCACGTCCTGTTTTATGTGAAATACTCAGGATCCCCGAAAAGTTGAATCGATGCAAAGTTTTATATAACCAAATGAGATAATATAACCCATTTTAAAAAAGTGACATTTAAAATGGAGCCATGTTGAAACAAATCTATTTGTCTCAATTATACTGAGAGCCAATTACTATAAATTGGGTTCAGTTTGAGTCTCATTGATTTCAACTTTCACATTAATTAGATTTGCTGCAATTAAGTTGGTATCGTACAGCAGGGAAGATCTGGAGTGTGTATTTATTAATTTTTTACGACATGCATTGTTTAACAATGAAATCACAACATGACACACAAATAATTTAAGCAGAACATAGGCATTGTACAAGAAATGTGTTTTGAACTTACTTGTCCGTCATTGAGTAAAATGGATTCCAGAAGTTTTTGATTGTTAGTTATGATTGCTACATATTTAACAGAGGTAGAGTTTTGCTATGTGGGTGGGCTGAATTAATTTAGCAGGGAAAGTGCCTTGTATATTAGGACTGGTCTGAATCAAAACTGGCCTGAAACCAATCCCTGAGATCAGTTTATGTTGTGTCAGCCTCTACAATTCAGGCAGTTACATTGTAGAATGGAGTTCAGACAGTGGACGCCTCGTTTCTGAGCTGATACCAGCTCTGTATAAGCAGGCATGTGATTGTTCAGTAATCATCATAGAAAATCATTTGCTATCGATTAGACTTGTTGTAGTGTCACTATTTTTAACATGGGCAACGTTGAGAGGCAGTTCTGTTATTAACTTTTACAGTACCTGAAACACATTTAACTTGCATATAAGACGTTTTACTCTATGGTGCTGTACAGTTCTCCTTTATTATGTCTGGAATTCAGAGACCTGCAATAAAAAAAACATGAAATGGATGAGGGCAAAAATCAGGTCTGTAAAACATAATAAAAATGGATTTTTGTACAGATTGCAAATCTGTAAAGTTGGCTGTAGATTTCCATTGACTCACACAGCCAATTTCAAAAGAAAAACAGAAAAGTGACAGTTTTTTTGTGATTTGAACAACAGGCTCTCCACTCATTTCAACAACAACAACAACTTGTATTTATATAGTGCCTTTAACGTAGTAAAACGTCCCAAGGCGCTGTACAGGAGTATTGTAAGACAAGAAATTTGACAAATAAACAGACAAATAAACTCCATAAACTTCTAACATTACTGTTGTAATAATACTACTGATACTTCTTTAAATGTTTTCCACATTATATACACCCTTAAAACCCACTGAGGTATTCCATGCGTTGATTTTGACATGTGCAGTTTTTCTAGTCAATGCTGTTAATAAAAGGAAAATCTATGGGGTTATGATTTTTAGAAAAGAAATTGTCTGCATTTTAAAGAGACAATGGGCCTAACTGATCTGTTATATTAAAAAAATCTGCATTATCCCTTTTCCAGTCAAAAATCTCTACATTGTGTTGAATAAAATTCTCTTTTGCACAGGTGGACACTCCTGCAGAGGAAGTCACCCACCCAGACATATTGTTCAGAAAACTGATTCAAGTAAATGCTGGAAAGTATAATTCCCATGATGGTGGAATCCCACATGGATGAAAGGTTCCACATTTATAGATGGACTTACAATGCAGACATCGCATTGTTTCTGGCTGTTCTTTGAAATGTATCTGAAGGCTCCAGGGAAAGCAGCCAGTGCTATAGCCCTGCTTGAATACATCTGGAGAAGACATGGTCTCCTCCTGTATTCCCATTAATTCTTTGATTCAAAATATAAAATATGGCAAGTCACATTCTGTTACATTTATTTAAAGTACTAGCAGGTGCCCTATGGCATTGCTCATGGTGAGTTGTTTTATAACAATGGGAATGGAGAAAGCGTGACAGGAAATATATGTGACACTTACAGGGAATGTGAGCATGAAGAAAGAAAGAAAGGAGGAAGATCTTGTATTCATATAGTGCCTCTCATGATCTCAGGACGTCCCAAAGCGTTTTACAGCCAATGAGGTACATTTGAAGTGTAGTCATTGTTGTAATGTAGGGAACACAGCAGCCAATTTGCGCACAGCAAGCTCCCACAAACAGTAATGAGATAATGACCAAATAACCTGTTTTAGTGATATTGGCCAGGACATCGGGGAGAACTCCCTTGCTTTTCTTCGAATAGTGCCATGAGATCTTTTACGTCCACCTGAGAGAGCAGACGGGGCCTCGGTTTAATGTCTCATCTGAAATATGGCACCTCTGACAGTGCAGCACTCCCTCAGCACTGCACTGGAGTGTTAGCCTAGATGATGTTCTGAAGTCTCTGGAATGGGGCTTGAAGCCACAACCTGCTGACTCAGAGGCCAGAGTGCTACTATTGAGCCAAGTCTGATGCCTTTTAATGTATCACTAGTGAATGTGCTGTGGCATTACTTACATTGAATTGGAGGTTATACTGTTTTGTCCTCCCCATGACCACATATGTGGTCCACTTGTTGTGTCACCAACACTGAAGTGACAGTTAAGTTCAAAAAATGAAATGCCTTTTTCAAAGCACTGAGCTGAGAACCAGTGTTCTTCTGTTCAGGCTAACACAGGAACCATCTGTACTGTCAACTAACGTGCTACAGACAAGTATCAAACAAGCGACTGATGCATCGTTCTGCACGCCAACACTTGCAGCTCCTTTCCCATTGAATAGCACAATAGAATGCACAGCTGCCCAGTGTCGCCACACTCCTGCATTTCCCAAAGTCGAATGGATATTTTAAGGCATTCATGGGGCCATCTGGATAGCAGGGTTCTGCTCCTCCTCTGCCACCGCCACTTGAGCCACTTTACTGATGCACTGTGACTCCTCAAGTTCACTAACTCCATCTTCTGTGTAGCTGGGCGGTTGCTTCCAAATTTTGGTGCAGGGTTACTGGATTCTGTGATAATGCTGCTTCGACCTGGGTCACTGATACTGCTGACAAACTGCTTTTCCAGGCTGACAATAACAAAAAAGGGACAAATGTTCCAATGCAGACACACCTTTAAACAGAACTTGCATTACAAGGTATAAGGGCAGAATTTCCTCTTCATTGCACCTGGGGGAATTAGCATTAGGGATGGAGACCCATTACGTCAGGCCTTAGCCCGCACTGCGTTGCACCAGGATTTCCTGGAGCTTTCCAGCAATATGTCACTGGGCCTGCCCCTGGAGTAGGGGCATGCCCAGTGTTAGTATTTTAATGAGATGGGAGGGGACAATCCTGGTCTCCAGCCTCAGTTTCCTCTGGATACATTCGTTAGATGTCCTTGCGTATGGGTGAATAAAGAAACCTGTGCAACAGGCTAACTTCATGGCCCCCGTGGCCTGGAGAGTCTCTGGGAGACCCGGGGGAGGGCAAAGGTGAAGCAGGCCAATCTTAAATCTTTGTTAAACATCCTCCCACCCAGGACATTGTAAAGGCCTGACTGTGAGGGCCAAGAGTGAAGTTGCATGCCTGAGAAACCTGCAGCTGTGCTCTGATTTGCTCCTCGATATTCGGGGATAGGCCTTCACCTGGAGGCTGCCTGAGCCATGCAAATAGTTCAGGGCAAGGAAATTTGCACTGTATGTCTTTCCTTAAAAAAAAGTGCCACATAATAGGCTTGCCAGCAAAGTTGAAGCCCATGGAATAAAAGGGACAGTGGCAGCATGGATACGGAATTGGCTTAGTGACAGGAAACAGAGAGTAGTGGTGAACGGTTGTTTTTCAGACTGGAGGAAGGTATACAGCGGTGTTCCCCAGGGGTTGGTACTGGGACCACTGCTTTTCTTGATATATATTAATGACTTGGATGTGGGTGGACAGGGCACAATTTCAAAATTTGCGGATGACACAAAACTTGGAAGTATAGTGAGCAGTGAGGAGGACAGTGATAAGACTTCAGGAAGATATAGGCAGGTCGGTGGAGTGAGTGGATACGTGGCTAATGAAGTTTAACAAAGAAAAGTGTGAAGTGATACATTTTGGTAGGAAGAACGAGGAGAGGCAATATAAACTAAAGGGTACAATTCTAAAGGGGGTGCAGGAACAGAGAACCTGGGGGTATATGTGCTGAAATCGCTGAAGGTGGCAGGGCAGGTTGAGAAAGCAGTTAAAAAAGCATACGGGATACTGGGCTTTATAAATAGAGGCATAGATTATAAAAGCAAGGAAGTTATGATGAACCTTTATAAAACACTGGTCCGACCTCAACTGGAGTACAGGTATTGTGTCCAATTCTGGGCACCGGACTTTAGGAAGGATGTGAAGGCCTTAGAGAGGGTGCAGAAAAGATTTACAAGAATGGTCCCAGGGATGAGGGACTTCAGTTACGTGGATAGACTGGAGAAGCTGGGATTGTTCTCCTTAGAGCAGAGAAGGTTGAGAGGAGATTTGGTAGAGGTGTTCAAAATCATGAGGGGTCTTGACAGAGTAGATAGAGAGAAACTGTTCCCATTGGCAGAAGGGTCAAGAACCAGAGGACACAGATTTAAGGTGATTGGCAGAAGATCCAAAGGCAACATGAGGAAAAACATTTTTACGCAGCAAGTGGTTAGGATGTGGAATGCACTGCCTGAGAGGGTGGTGGAGGCAGACTCAATAGTGGCTTTCAAAAGGGAATTGGATAAGTATCTGAAGGAAAAAAAATTGCAGGGCTACGGGGAAAGGGCGGGGGAGTGGGACTAGCTGAGGTGCTCTTACAGAGAGCTGGCGTGGGCACGACAGGCCGAATGGCCTCCTTCTGTGCTGTAACCATTCTATGATTCTAAATTACATGCACCTACGTCCACACAATCAAGCACTCAGCGGACGTATACTTTGGAGAGAGTGAGTGAAAAAGCCCTGATACTGGGGCAGGTCTGCAGCTTCACTTTTCCATTGTTCCCTGCTCCTGCCAAAGCGTTATCCTATAGTGGCCTCCTGCAAGAGTGTCGGGCTTAGAATTTCTGAGCTCTCCTCTCGGTTCCTTTGTATTCTTTGTCATCATGTCTTGCAAATGTATAAGTGGTCTTCAACTGCTGTAATCTGAAGGAGCCCATACAGACATGTGCCCAATCTGCAACCAATGCTGTGTGTCAGAAGTGACCATGCATTGCACAGTTGTGTGAAGCCCTTTGAAGGTGTCAGTGCACCAGTACTTTGAACTGTAAGCTTCAACTTGTTGGAGTATGGCTATGCATGGTTAGCAATGAAAGAACTATAAAGTTCTGTTAGTGTTTGACATGGGCCAGCAGGAAATGGGCAACAGGGTGACAGGCAACACATTGTAGGACACATACTTGGGCCATCTACCTGGTTTGCGGCAATGTTGCGTCAATTTTCTTTGAATTTCCATAAAACGTCCCATCTTCTTTTCAGGTGGTGTGGGTGGTGCACACAATGTTAATCCTGGCTGCTATCTCCTGCCAGGCATGCTGCATTAGTCTGCTCTAGGAAGAGTGTCCTGGAGTGCTCAAAAAGGCACTGCTTTTCATGCAGCACCATTTTGCCAAGCCCATCAAATAGGGGGCTTGTACGCAGCCCCACTCTATCACTTTTCCACAGACTCAGTTTCCTGCCTCAATGGTTATTTTGCCAGACACTGATTTTTGGCAGCATTTTTTTGTCCCTTTGGAAAGCCTGCCCGCATGCAGCCACTTACCTTCAAGCCGCCTCTTCCGTTTCAATTTGGCTACAGCCCTTTAAGGACTACTGATGCAGCAATTCACTCCGTGCCCTACAACCTGGTGAAACATAGAAACATAGAAGATAGGAGCAGGAATAGGCCATTCGGCCCCTCGAGCCTGCTCTGCCATTCAATGAGATCATGGCTGATCATCCAAATTCAGTACCCTGTCCCTGCCTTCTCCCCATATCCCTTGATCCCTTTAGCCTTAAGAAATATATCCAACTCTTTCTTGAATATATTTAATGAACTGGCCTCCACCGCCCTCTGTGGCAGAGAATTCCACAGGTTCACCACTCTCTGGGTGAAGAAATTCCTCCTCATTTCAGTCCTAAATGGCTTACCCCTTATCCTTAGACTGTGACCCCTGGTTCTGGACTCCCCAGCCATCAGAAACATCCTTCCTGCATCTAGTCTGTCCGGGCCTGACAGAATTTTATAGGTTTCGATGAGATCCCCACTCATTCCTCTAAACTCCAGTGAGTATAAGCCCAATTGACACAATCTCTCCTCATATGTCATTCCTGCCATCCCAGGTATCAGCCTGGTGAATCTTCGCTGCACTCCCTCCATGGCAAGAACGTCCTTCCTCAGCTAAGGTGACCAAAACTGCACACAATACTCAAGGTGTGGTCTCACCAAGGCCCTGTACAACTGTAGCAAGACATCCTTGTTCCTGTACTCGAACCCTCTTGCTACGAAGGCCAACATACCATTTGCCTTCTTAACCGCCTGCTGCACCTGCATGCTTACCTTCAGCGACTGGTGCACAAGAACACCCAGGTCTCTTTGCACTTCCCCTTCTCCCAATCTATTGCCATTCAAATAATAATCTGCCTTCCTGTTTTTGCCACCAAAGTGGATAACCTCACATTTATCCACATTATAGTGCTCCCAGTGCCAGGCCCAAAGAACCAGGAGCTTTCCATGAATGAATAATATGAGCAACAATGTTGCCTGTAAATTTTTGGGGGGCTGCGTGTGCGTTTTTTCTATTGAAAAGCCGGCAAGCTGGCTGCGGGGGTTCCCTGGAGCGCTGTGCGGCCATGCAGCTTACAAGGAACATTGGTGGGCAACCCTAAAATTGCAGCAGATAGGATCAGTGTGAATCACGTGAGAGAGAGAGAGATTCTGTGCATAATCCTGCTCCAACTCCACTTTATAATGTTTATAGTAATTTTCAGTCGATTATTTTTGTAGAATTTTACACAGAAGAAAGAATGTGCATGTTTTAAGAACACACAAGGTTTTTGCAGTACTCCAAAGAGTTTCCCATATTTAACTTGTGCAATCAACAAAATTTTGCATCTGGGTGCTATTCTCCAAATGATATACACATTAAACAGATGTGGTTTAATAACGACATCAAAAAAATTATTTTAGAAACTGATTGAAATAATAAACAGAAGAAAATGCTAAACATCAGTTCTCGATAGTTAAAACTCTGCCATATTTCAGTAATAGCTTCAGGTCGATGAAGGAATCAGAGAAACACTAATTTGTCTCCTCAAGCTGTGTGTAGGTAAATCAACAGTCACAACCCTCACAATAAAGTCATTATTAAAGTCAAAACTCTAGTTTAAATAAAGCAGTGTGGCGACACGCCACCACTGGACATAATCCGCTCACGGCGGCACGGACAGTTTAAGCAGACGCCCCCAGCCGGGGGCCCTTTCCTCCAGCAACTTGTTTCCCGCAGGGACAGGCTGCCGGGAGCACTTCCTGTCTGGGGAGTATTTAAGTGGTTGCGCGGGCTTTTCCAGTTCCTCTTTGCCATGAGGTTGATTAAAGCAGTTGTGTTTCACTAACTCTGGTCTCGACTCCCACGTTTGCCGCGGTATCTCAACACTGGTGACCCCGACACTCAGGACGAATCCTAAGCTAGCATGGCGGATACAAACGCAGTCACGGTTAAACTACCGGACTTTTGGGAGAACCTGGCCGAAGCCTGGTTTGTTCAAGCCGAGTCCAGATTCCGGCTGAAAAACATTACAGTCGACGCCACGAAGTACGACTACCTCGTCGCCTCTCTCACCTATGCCACAGTCCCCAAGGTTTGGGCAGCGCTGCAGGAGCCACCAGTGGAAGGCAAGTACGAACATTTGAAGGCTGCGCTCCTTAAAAAATTTCAAACGTCCTCTTACCAGCGCAACTGCCAACTCCTTGACCTCCCCGGCCTTGGTGATGCTTCACCGTCGGATCTGCTTTCCCACATGCTGTCCCTCTCGGACGACAAAAACACCGGCGCCCTGTTTCGCACGCTTTTCATTCGGCAGCTCCCCGCCAGCATCCGCCCGCTCATTGTGGAATCTGGCTCCACGGACCTGAATGAGATAGCCGAAAAGGCCGACCAGCTGCTCTCTGCGCAGTCCGCCCGCGACATCACGCCCGACCTCACGGCAACGACCACGCGGTCTTCCTGGCCCACTAGGCCCGACCGCCCTACCACTCCGGGTCACTGCTACTACCACACCCGTTTTGGCACTAGGGCCCAACGCTGCACGCCACCGTGCACTTTCAAACCCCCCCCCCGCACCGGCCCCCACGATGGCCACGGGACAAAAGGGGCCTCTACTGTACGTCACCGACGACAGCACCAACCGCCGATTTCTGTGCGACACAGGGGCCCAGCACAGCATCACCCCCGCCTCCGCCCTCGAAATCCAACGCGGCGCACGGGGTATCACGCTGGCTGCAGCCAATGGCTCTGACATCCGCACATATGGCAACCGCATGGTCACGCTCGACCTCGCAGGCCGCCGCTACCACTGGGAGTTCCTCACAGCCAGGGTCCTCTGCCCACTCATCGGCGCCGACTTCCTACGTGCCCACGGCCTCCTTGTCGACATTCCGAGGCACCGCCTCGTTGACATCAACACTATGGCCCCCATCCCTGGCGCATTCACCCCGGCCCGTTCGGCCGGCCTGACGACCTCCTGCCTCGCCTGCCAACGGGCTAAGGTACAGCTACACACAAAAGCGCCCCTGGGAGACTTCGAGGTACCCAGCCGCCGCTTCGACCATGTACACGTCGACATCGTCGGTCCTCTGCCGCCATTGCAAGGCCAAACTTATCTCCTCACGATGGTCGACCGCTACACACGCTGGCCTGAGGCAGTGCCGCTGCCCTCCACCACCACAGCCGACATCGCCAGGGCATTCGTTAACACCTGGGTCGCAAGGTTCGGCGTACCAGCCGACATAACCTCCGACAGAGGCGCCCAGTTCACCTCCGAACTCTGGACGGCCACAGCATGCAACCTCGGGGTGACGCTCCACCGAACCACGGCATACCACCCGCAGGCCAATGGGCTGTGTGAACGCTTCCACAGGTCACTCAAGGCCTCACTCCGCGCCGGCCTGCAGGACAGTACCTGGACTGACCGCCTACCGTGGGTGCTACTAGGCCTACGCACCGCGGTCAAGGAAGACCTCCAGTCCTCGGCAGCGGAGTTAGTCTACGGACAACCGCTGCGCGTCCCAGGCGAATTCCTTCCGGAGGCTACCACGCCTTGGTTGGCCGAACAGCAGCGGCTCAACTCTTTCTCTTCCGCTCAACAGTTCGCCCCACTTCCAGTCAACTGACACGGCGAACTCGCACCTCACGTCCCGCCAAACTTACAGCAGGCACGCTTCATCTTCGTGCGACACGACGCGCACCACGGACCCCTGCGACCCCCGTACAACGGACCGTACGAGGTACTACAAACCGGGGACAAGGTCTTCAAGCTGTGACTCGGCGACAGGGTCGACACAGTCTCCATCGACTGGCTCAAACCAGCACACACAGAACCAGGGGAACAGGTCCCCGTGGCCCGACCTCCAACTAGAGGCCGTCCCGCCAGCAAGCCAGCACAGCCGGTGGTGAACCGCCCGGCCCCACCAACTAGACCGGCAACCACTCAGAGCCGCTCCGGCAGAACCATTAGACCACCGTCACGACTCGTCCACTCCTCCTAAACGGATTCTGGGGGGAGCTCTGTGGCGACACGCCACCACTGGACATAATCCGCTCACGGCGGCACGGACAGTTTAAGCAGACGCCCCCAGCAGGGGGCCCTTTCCTCCAGCAACTTGTTTCCCGCAGGGACAGGCTGCCGGGAGCACTTCCTGTCTGGGGAGTATTTAAGTGGTTGCGCGGGCTTTTCCAGTTCCTCTTTGCCATGAGGTTGATTAAAGCAGTTGTGTTTCACTAACTCTGGTCTTGACTCCCACGTTTGCCGCGGTATCTCAACAGCAGACAATTAATTACTTGGTTGTTCAATAGGTATGGAGATTTTTTTGTCTGCTGGTCCAATGTGCATGCATTTAGCTAACACTGTATCATTGATAATTTTAAAAAAAATCATTCTTGGGATGTGGGGATCGCTGGCATGTATTGTCCATCCCCAGTTGTCCTTGACAAGGTGGGATGAGCCTTCTTCTTGAAGCACCGCAGTCCATGAGGTGATGGTGCTCCCACAATGCTGTTAGGTAGGGAGTTCCAGGATTTTGAAGTGATGAAGGAATGGTGATATATGTCGAAGTCAGGATGATGTGCGACATGAAAGGGAACTTTAAGGTGATGGTGGTGAGTTGCTCCAGTGCATCCTGTAGATAGTACGCAAAGCAACCATGCTTCATTGGTATTGGAGGGGGTGGATGTTTAAGCTAGTGGATGGGCTGCCAATCAAGCGGACTGCTTTGTCCTGGATGGTGTTGAGCTTCTTGAGTGTTGCTGCAGCTGCACCCAGCCAGGCAAGTAGAGAGTATTTCATCATACTCCTGACTTGTGCCTTGTAGTTGGTGGAGAAGCTTTGGGGAGTCAGAAGATAAGCCACTCTCTGCAGAATACCCAGTCTCTGAGCTGATCTAATAGCCACAACATTTATGTGGCTGCTCTAGTTGAATTTCTGGTCAATAGTCATCCCCAGGATGTTGATAGTGGGGGATTCTACGATGATGGTAATGTCATGGGGAGGTGGTTAGTATTTTCTTATAAATGCAAGTTCCTTCATTTTTTCTTTCTTGTTGGAGATGGTCACTTGTGTGATGCGACTGTTACTTGCCACTTATCAATCCTAGCCTGGATGTTGTCCAGGTCTTACTGCATGCGGGTATGGACTGCTTCATTATCTGAGGAATTGCGAATGGAATTGAACACTCTGCAATCCTCAGCGAACAGCCCCACTTCTGACCCTATGATGGAGGGAAGGTTATTGACCAAGCAGCTGAAGATAGTTGGGCCTAGGACGCTATCCTGAGGAACTCCTGCAGCAATGTCCTGGGGCTCAGATGATTGGTCTCCAACAACCGCAACCATCTTCCTTTGCGCTGTGTATGACTCTAGCCACTGGAGACTTTTCCTCCTGATCCCCATTGACTTCAGTTTTGCTAGAGCTCCTTGATGCCACACTCAGTCGAATGCTGCCTTGATGACAAGGACAGTCACTTCCACCTCACCTCTGGAATTCAACACTTATGTCCATGTGTGGACCACGGTTGTAATGAGGTCTGGAGTCCGGTGGCCCTGGAAGAACCCAAACTGAGCATTAGTGAGCAGGTTATTGATATGGAAGTACCATTTGATAGCACTGTTGATGACTCCCTCCACCACTTTGCTGCTGATTGAGAATAGACTAATAGAGTGGTAATTAGTCGGGTTGGATTTGTCCTGCTTTTTGTGGACAGGACATACCTGGGCAATTTTATACATTGTTCAATAGATGCCTGTGTTGTAACTGTACTGGAAAAGCTTAACTAGGCATGTCCAGTGCACTCAGCCATTTCTTGATGTTACGTGAAGGGAATTGAATTGGCTGAAGTCTGGCATCAGTGATGGTGGAGACCAATGGGAAAGGTCCCGCGCAGGGTGCTCACCGGCTTTTCCACTGTAAGTACCGCACATGTGCAGAAGTTTAAAGGGACCGCGCAGTAAAAGAAACAGGCCGCCAGAACAAAGCGCAGCTCACAGGGAGCATTGGTGGTGACCCCAGAAGGAGGTTGAGAAGGTTCATCCACTTGGCACTTCTGATTGAAGATGGTTGCAAACGGTTCATCTGTGTCTTTTGCACTCACATGCTGGGCTCCGCTATCATTGAGGATGGGGATATTCATGGAACGTCCTCCTCCCATTAGTTGCTTAATTAGTTGGTTATCTAGCTTGATGGTGATAGAGGAGTGAAAGATACAGATTGGGGTGGTATAAAATTCTGCTGCTGCTGATGGCCCACAGTGCCTCATGAATGTCCAGTTTTGAGCTGCTAGATCTGTTATTAATCTGTTCTCACTCCTACCAATCTGCAACAGATAGATTGGTGAGGATGAGGCCAGGTTAGTTATTCCCTCGTGTTGGTTCGCTCATTGTCTGCTACAAGCCCACTCTGGCAGCTATGTCCTTCAGGACTCAGCCAACTCGATCAGTGATGGAACTACCGAGCCATTCTCGATGATGGACATTAAGGTCCCCCACCCGAAGAACATTCTGTACCCTTGGTACTGTCGAGGCTTCTTCCAAGTGGTGTTCAACATGGAGGAGTAATAGTATTAATATTACAGCAATAAAGCTTTGCAAATACTCGCTGTAATGTTGACCCTATGGAATTCATTTTACACTTAAGAAAACCCACATTGAGTTAGAAATTTGATGGTGTGCGGCCTTTTGTCAGGTACAGATTGGATGCCTAAGCATCTAATATGGCAGGTGAGACACGCATGCTGACGTTCGCTGCTTGCCATATTGCTAGAGGCAGAAAAAGAGCCGTCCAGGACCTATGGCTGAAATGAGCGTTAGGCCTGTTGCATATGCAAATAGGGGGGCTAACGCCTGTTTGATGCCCCCTTTATAAAATTGGGTGCCCTGAACGCAGCTGGCATCAGGAAACATGGTTTACATGCGGCTTAACCAGCCATCCTTAAAAGGACAGCTGCCACTAAAACGATGAGTTTTAAAACAAAACTCCTACCTGAATGTAGAGCTCCTCCTGGGTGCTCTGCAATGCCAAAGACCATTTCTGCCCCCGCTCGACCCACACCCGATTACCCCCCTCCCTCTACCAACCGCTGAACCAAACCGCTCCCCCCCCCCTCCCCACTGGTTGCTGCCTCCCTCCTGATCGCTCCACCCCCCTCTCCCGGTCGCCTCCCGATCACTCTCCCAATTGCCCTCCACCCTCCCGATCGCTTCCCCGCTCTTGCTGAACCTACCTGAGGACCTCTGCCAGCAACAACATGGTATGAAATTTAAATCTTCTTCACCAGGATGCCCAGCAGCAGTCTGCAGCTCTCCAGTCCCATGTAAGTGAGTCCTGAGGCCCAATATTGGGTGGGCCTTGGGCCTATCCATTCCAGCTCAGGGATCGTTCCTTGATGCCGGTGCAGACCAATTTCTAGGCCATTAATTTCGATCTTTTGTGTACTTATAGATGTCAAATCAAGAAGAGGACTAATGACTTGTCAGTAATCTCTGAAGCCCAAAGTAAGTAGGTTTATCTGTAGTTTTCAAAAGAACAAGCCTTCATATTAACTTTGCATTGTAGAGTTGTACCATCTTTTTTCAACTTTATTAAGTTTCTTCTTGAATTATGTTACATTGAAGCCAAGATATTTGCCTGCACCAGTCAGTGAAATAAATGGCAACATCGCTGCTTGTGAAATCGTTTCCAACATCATCACCTCCAGGCATTAAATTGCTGCTAACAGAAACACAGAAATGGACACGATAAGAAATTACGTTTATAAATATGATACAGACTAACACACACTGGAGTGTGTTCCAAAGAGTTGAGATGGTATAAACACAAAACTGAAAGCGCGATTTATCATCTCAATTTCTTGACGTATTACTACCTTGAAACACATTGCAGGTGTTCTCCAATGTGTATTTTGTTCTCACTTCAAGTGATTGTCAAAGCTCTGCTTTCACTAATCAGGCGTCTTTGACCACAGTCAAGTGATTGATTGAAAGAGGTCCAATATTAGTATTGAACATACCCTGCATACACCAGACTATGGTAATCCGCACATTGGGAGAAAATGGTAGCTTTTAGTAGCTGCGTGGCATCGCAATAAAGATGCTGGTTTCACAGCTGCAGGTGATTTTGTCAATCTCCACTGGGCGGCCAGATAGAATGTCATACCAGGGCTGGAAAATTCCAGTAACCAACTTGGCAACTTATTAGCCAACATTTGGTGTCTCCAGTCTTTCATCTGCTGTGTTGCTGGATCAATACAGTTTACAATTATTCCAATGCTCGGCTCTTTGTCTGTATAAGAGGTGGCTTTCATTTCTTTTTAGAATTAACTTCTTTTGGTTAAAGTTCATGCAAAACAATGCTAAATTATGGGTTTTGTAGGCCAGTTGAAAGACTCCTACTTGCCCAATGGCAAGTCATTTTGAAAGCACCTAGCATATGTTGCCCATGGTAAGTCTGAATATATGCTTTTTTTTATTAAGGACAGGATTTTATACTGAGAAATCTGAAGGTGAAAGCACGTTTAATATGTCCTGTCTCATTAAAGCTACAAAGTCAAAATAGGCATATCCCAAGGCCAATTAAAGATGATTCTTGCTTTTCTTTAAGATGCTACTTGTTCACTGTAGTTCTATACTATTCAGTTGCAATTTGGTTCAAATGACTATTCGGTCACTATACATCAAACAATCAGTTCACTTTGAGGTATGACTGTTTTCAAGTGTGAATAATGTATGCTTATGTAAGATATATAATATTATTTATGTGTGGATCTCCCATTGTGTTGTTCACAGTCACATGATATGGTCTGTGCATTACCGTCTATGTTGTCTTTGTGCTCTGGGTGGTATCGCTGTGTCCTTTTCTGGTTCTCTTTAGTGTTTTGTGGCTGTCCCTTTACGATGCTGTGGTTGTGTCTTTTCTCTGTCCTTTCTGCTATGCCATTCTTATGGCAGGGGAAGGCACGTGGCTTCTTGCCATGGTGCTCCCTGTCCTCCCGCTGCCTACCATCATGTTCTTTGGTCACTTATTTTGTGTTCATGCTCCCATTGTTCCCCATCTGTCCTGCTTTTCTTGTTTCTCCTTGAGGTGCTTACTGTTCTCTTACTTGTTTCTCACGATCCCATACGTTTCTTGTTTCCCTTTTTCTGACCTCGTTGTTACCTGCTCCCTTTCCCTCCACTATATTACTTCAGCTCCCTGTACTCTTGTGCAAAAGGCCTCTGCATTCTTCAGGGCTCCCCATAGAGTTCCATATTGTGGCTTACCCTTCTTTGAACTGTAATCAGCCATTCACACTTACTCATACAAGGAGAATGGTTGATGCTCATTCTTGTGGCGATTCATTGGGGGTGATTGTGTGATTGGGGGCGCGTTGGAGGCGGGACTGCTGCTTGTCGGGTCGATGTCCCGCTTCCATCGATTTGTGGCCAACCCACGCTATTTTCCCTTGATTGACGTTGTTAAGCCCACCCAGCGGGCTTAGCAGGCCAATTAAGGGAAAGCCGGTTGCAGAGCACGTCAATGTATGATGTTTCATCTGTCAAAAATTTTTGACAGATGAATTGTCATCGTTTGACAGCTCTGTGAAGCTGTCAAACAGTGACATTCTCTGCAGTTTGATGAGGTCTTGAATACAAGACCTCATCAACCTCTTTCTTTCACAGAAATGAGATGGTTGTTGCATCTGAGAATGCAACGGCCAGCTGTCATTCCCAACACAGAGGTCCAAGACTCTCCGCATACAAAACGACTGAAGCCTGCAGGAAGAAACAAAGGTAAGTACACTTTTACTAACACTTTGCACTTACCTCAGATACTCACCTCTCCACTCTTGCAACCATCACTTGGGCACCCGCCCTCAAATTCTGCCATACTTGCCTCCCCAGGGCTGGCAAAATCACCCCCATTGTTGCTGGGTGTCTTGTGTCTCGGCCCCTTGCCACCTCCAGGCTCCTCCTTGTGGTGTGATAACTTTTCTAGTTGTTACTTCTAAAACAGCAAATTACACATATAGGCTGGATTCCTGTCTTTGGTGGGGGAGTTCCAGCAGGGTATTACATTGCCTACTCCTTCAAATCTGTCCCAAGCCCAATCCATTTTCCTGGGTTGGAGGTCACCAGAGATGCATATTGGACTCCCAGTAGAATTTCTGCTGCCAAGAGAGAACCAGCCAGTCTGAGGGAGCAAAATCCCGGTGGTGCTGCAGGGCCAGAAGAGACTGTGAAGAGCCTTAAAGGGGCAGAACCATCCCAAAGATGGCCTCTGTCTTGACCGAGGCCTTCAGCTGGAAGTGCTGGGCCCGAATTGGCGGAAGGAAAGCCACTGCAAGGCTATCTCCTTCTATTGTGGGAACTCGGGGCCTACCATCACCTGTCACATGGTGGCCCTAGTAAGTGGGGCGGATGGGAGGGCAATCCTCTGGGGATCCAGGCCCTGCTTCCCCCCCCCACCACCATTTGCATGTGGTGGATGTGGAGGGTGACGTAAGAAAACTACTAGGCACTTGGTCTAAGCGTTAAACAAAGCTTTAATCAACTGTTTTACAACATGGAGGTCTAGTTGTGTCCTTCACTAGTTCCTGTTAAGAATGTCCTGCGCAAGCTGGGCCAGTGCCCGAGTATTTATACTCTCCCTGGACAGCGCCACCCGTAGGCCGCTCAGTATTATTTCATAAGTCTTTCTTTCATGAATGACTGATTCATGTCAGAGGGTACAGCTGGCGGGGGTGGGTGAGGGAAATCCCGGTCGGGGAGGTGAGGCAGCTCACCCTGTTTTTGAGCAGGATTGTGAAGAAGAACCTTGGCCATAATACCTTTGCTGACAGTAACTTCTGGGCTCTAGACTTTAGAATGGGTTAACTTGTATCATTTAGAGATTGTCTGTGTAAATTCTTTTAGGTATTTCGCATAAGTCACGTACAACATCATGTAAGGAATTCTATTTCCAGGCCTTCATCAATTCTGCTAGCTGGCTATTAGAATGTAACAAAAGGGATTTCATTGCTAGTTTTCTCCTTCTCCAACCTTGTCAGCTGCTGTTTAATGTAACAATATTTTCATAATACACAGATTACTATAGAAATACCTCAAATCATTATTTGTTTTATTTACTACTGTTCCATTAGTTTTAGTGAAAAACCAGACCTTTCTCCCCTTTAAAATTAGCCCTTGATATCAAGGCCACACTTGACCGTGTGTGGCACCAAGGAGCCCTAGTAAAATTGAAGTCAATGGGGATCAGGGGAAAACTCTCCACTGGCTGGAGTCATACCTAGCACAAAGGAAGATGGTTGTGGTGGTTGTAGGCCAATCATCTCAGACCCCAGGACATCACTGCAGGAGTTTCTCAGGGCAGTGTCCTAGGCCCAACCATCTTCAGCTGCTTCATTAATGACCTTCCCTCCATCATAAGGTCAGAAGTGGGGCTGTTCAGTAATGATTACACAGTGTTCAGTTCCGTTCGCAACTCCTCAGATAATGAAGCAGTCTGTGCTCGCATGCAGCAAGACCTGGACAACATCCAGGCTTGGGCTGATAAGTGGCAAATAACCTTCGCATCAGACACGTGCCAGGCAATGAACATCTCCAACAAGCGAGAGTCTAACCACCGTCCCTTGACATTCAAAGGCATTGCCATCGCCAAACCCCCCACCATCAACATCCTGGGGAGCCCCATTGACCAGAAACTTAACTGGACCAGCCACATAAATACTGTGGCTACAAAAGCAATTCAGAAGCTGGGTATTCTGCGGTGAGTGATTCACCTCCTGACTCTCCATACCCTTCCCACCATCTACAAGGCACAAGTCAGCAGTGTGGCGGAATACTCTCCACTTGCCTGGGTGAGTGCAGCTCTAACAACACTCAAGAAACTCGACACCATCCAAGACAAAGCAACCCACTTGATCAGCACCCCATCCACTAGCAATGCCCACATCCCATGAATGAATAAATATTTTTTTAAAACATACCTCTATGTTCTGTGTAGCTACTGGAGTTCAAGAGGCCATCATGTATATTCATTGGATTGAACCAATTCTCTTTGTGGAAATCTGTTTTGAGCAGAAATAAAGTAACCAGTTAGGAAAGAGCTGTTTAGTATGTTGCGAATAAGTGACATTATTGCACTCAGCATTTTGCCCTGGATGGTTCAGACAAGTTCAGAAACTCACCACATTTTGGGGAGGGGGGGGGGGGGCAGCGATGGGGGCAGAATTATGAATGTGATATTATGAATGTGACATTGCATTCTATCACCCAATAATACAGTGCATCGGAGGACAAACATAGTGGGGGTTGTTTTCACTTTCACCACTTGGGTGGTAAACTGGCCGAGCCGATCGCCTGTTCGATGAAGATTGAATATTTCCCCTACCGTCATTGTCACCTTTCAAACTGTCCTTATCAGGACTGCCTGCTTTGAATTGTAGTGTAAACATCTCAAAGTGCTATTAGCGTCAAACTATTCAAGAAAGTTTAAAGTGTCGGTATAACCAATTTACTGAGATCACCAGGGCTACCACTCTATACTGGAACAAAGCTTGGCTTCAGGGATGGTATTTTACCCATTTAAGAGTTAATTCTTCCAGTGCCAGCATTTCAGGTGAATTATTTATTCCCACCCCGCTCCCAGTTGGTCAGCTATTTTTAAAAACCATTTCATGCTGTTTGAGGCTTCGGAATCACCTATTCCAGCCATGAGTAACAAAAAGACGTTGGGGGAATTTTGTTACTGTAACAAAATGTACACTTAAAATAGTTATATTACCATTAATTCTGCCTCTTGTTCTTTATTATCGTCCTGTATTATTATCTACTCTATATTTAGTACTTTTTATAAATTATGTCTATATTCTTTTTATTTATATTTGCTTACTGTTAAGTATTTAATTTGTTTAATATTTTTAATAGCTTTCCAACTCCAAAAGACAAAAATTCGTTGCTTTGCGCCTCCTGTTAGTGCCTGGGCACGGTGATGTTTTCACCGCTCGCGAAATTGACCAGACATTTTCTGGCAGCGCTAAACACTACCGCCACAATCTCCTGCGCCGGCAGATCGTGACGTCAGTCGAACGTGCAACGCCCCGGTAGCACCCTGGACCAGATATTGAGTGGCGCTCCCTGCCTTTCCGCCTGCTGCTAGCAACGACAGGTTGAGGGAAGAGTTTTGCAGTCAGGAAGGGACTGCAGGAGCGCTATTTAAAGGCGGCCGCTTCCTGCCTTTTTTTGTCGGCGACATTTTTGCACCACGCATTCTGAGAGAGAGAGAGAGAGAGAGAGAGAGAGAGACTTCTGGAGAGATTCAACGCTGTGCGAAGGAGTTTTGGGTACTCAGCAGCACTTTGCAGGTTCATTTTGATTTGACCTTCCTTGCATCGATTTAGAAGAGACTATGGGGGCTGTACTCTGAGCTCTTTCCCTGGGCCTCTCCATTGTTCTTTCCAGCAGATTTGATGTACAGGTCTCTCCAGGCTGAGATTCAAGGTTGCAATGAGCAGGGTGTGGATGGAGAGCAAGATCGACCCTCCCCTTTAAGAACTGGTTGGTGCCAGTGTGTCTGTGTTCCATTGCTAACTGACATCACATGAGCTTCGCCAGCGCTCTGAGGTAGCACCTCACTCCTCAGCGTTAGCACCTTAAGAGAGGTGTGTAATGCCTGATTTAGCGCTCCAGTCACCTCCAGGGGCGATAGAAGCCAAGTTTGCAGTCGGAGGCGATATTAGCGCCAGGCACTAAACTTTGCGCCCGACCGATAATTGTGCCCCAAACGGGGCATTACCGAATTTCTCCCCCATGAACTTCCCTTTTAAGATGGATCAATGCTTTTTTTTTGACAGTCATTTTCTATTACAGCCAATCACATTTACTAATTTATTTTTAAGGAATGTTACCTGTGAATTCCGTCCCCATCTCCCAGTGTCACAGTCCGAAACTCCTTTAGCAGATATGCAAGTCTTAAAAGGGATTCTTAAATCTTTCAAGGTGGGTTCAAAATGGCTTGCAGTATATTGATTCCTTGGAGCAAGTGAAATTGAGCTTCTCTGACTGAATTCAGCTGGCAACACTTGGTGTAAGACCACATGTTACTGTTAACATTATCAGTGCAAGAGTCCGTGAGCTACAGGATGCACAGAATCACAGATATTTAGTTTTCCAGAAACATCAGTGCTTATGCAATATCAATTGATATCAAAAATGGTAGTGCATTAAGACTGTAATATACTTCAGGGCATAAATTTTCCTTATTTTTGAACAGCCTAATGCTCCACAATAATAAGATTTTTGTTTTAAATATGGTTCTGAGAATAACAATTTTTCTGATCTTCAAGCCAAAAGCAGTAAAACCAAATTACTGTGCAAACTGCAGTGGAGTTACAGACGGCCACTGTCAATAAATACCTATTAAATCATAAATATGCCTTCCAGCAACAGGAATGGGGGGGGGGTGGAAAAAGCAAAAGTTCAATGTAGAATTCCCTCACCAAATCAACTGGCGCACTCCCACGACTACCCTGTTGATCCGAACTAATTAAGCACAGACCAGGAACTGAATCCCAGATCCAGATCCGAGTTGCTGCAGTTAGGTGAAAGAGAGGAAGGGAAAACTGCATGGGGAGATCCCTCCAAGCAGTCTTCCAGAAACAGCATTGGAATTGGCTTGGGACTAGGTGTAGCTGTTCAGCTTAACTTCTGTGCCAAATTAGGTACCCACCCAAGGGGACTGGTAAAAGCAGAAAAACAGGCAACTTGAGCATGTATTATTGAATATAAAAAGCCAATGATATATTAAACAAAAGTAAATTTACTTCGCAGCTGATACTGCTGTGTGTATCAATGCCTGGAGGTTACAAGGGATCTCATGCGCGGTCAGGATGCTCAATGCCTTCAGGTTACGAAGACCTTAATGACTATGGGCCTGACATTACGGTGCTTCCGACAGCACAGTGTACGCTGCCAGAAGTCTTCAGAATGGCCCCGCAAGTTCCGGGTTTCTGCCAGCGCTGCGCTTGGACAAATCCACCACGTCTGCTACAAAATCACTTTCACTGGCGCAGAATTCCCCAACTAGCGCCCAGCGAATGCCCACAAAATCCTTACACCTGGTAAAAGCAGGCAAGCAGGCGGAGGGCCTTCTTTTAATAAATGTTAAAATAATTTTTTTTAAATGATTTAAACATACACATACATTTAAAATGAGTTTAGGTAAATTTTGGCCCGTTTTAAAATGTTCAAATTTATTTTCCAAAAAATGAATTTTTTTATTTTAAATGCTTAATTAAAGGGTCTTTTAGTTAATTTTGAACATGTGATCATTTATTTTTATTTAAGTGGTGTGAAATATTGTTTATTTGGTGATTTCTATTATGCTTCTGGAGATTCGGTACATAAACGGAATCCCCATAAACATCTTGGGAATCCCCCTTTTTGATTGGTTGGCCTGGCCCATGTGATCCCAGGGAGGCTTGTGAACCGCCTGAGCCCCTGGGATCCGTGGGTCTTTACGCAGGCACGCGCCCGCAGGCCCAGGACCCGAAGAGTCCGAAGCTCCAGAGACATCTGGTAAGTTTGTATTTTTTTTCGGTTCAGAGGTGTATTCTTCTGGTACGCCTCCGACCGCAAATTCAGGGCCATTATATTTTTTTTAAAAGGGTTGTATAATTTTGTAATCTTTTAACTCAAGAACCAGTCTTTAAATCCATCTGAGAGAGAAGAGGATTAGGATAGTGAGTCCTGGGTTCATGTTCTAGCCTCGGCAGTCTGGAGCCAAGGCTTCTCTGTTGAGGGACTGGATGGTGCAATATGTTACAATATACTTTCCTCCGACAGCCTGCTTTAATGTCTGTTCTAAACAGAATGAATGAAGGTTCCTGTCTTTGATGAGGTACAGGTTGGTACAATGTTTTGGAACACTACCCTTTCATTTCTGGGACTTGGGTTTTCATTTAGTTCCTATGGATGGAATAAAAGTCTTCTCAGTTGTAATTAAGTGAAATTAGTTGGACTAGCTTTAGTCTACTTCCCAGAAACTATGAATCTACAACACTAACACGGAACATGTAGTAATATAGAGTCCTCGGGGGAAAAATTGGGTGGCACCCATTTTGGGGCGCTAACCGCCCCGGGGCACTAATTTTAGCCCCCCGAAAAAGCTAGCACCCCTCTGCCATAAATTCAGTAGTAGTGCCCCAAGCAGGAGGTGGGGCGCTACTGGAAGCACTCCACCTCCTTCTTGGGGCGCTACTACTGAATTTCACAGCGCTACGTGCAGCAACGCCATGTGCGCCGGCACGTAGCGCCGCATCATTGCAGGCCTCCCTCCCCTGATTAAAGGGGAGAGGTCTAGCATTGTGCGCACCGGGGCCCTGCTGGTCCACCGGGGAGCGGGGTGCCATGAAAACAGCCCGGCACTCAAGAGGAGTGCCGGGCTGAGCGATCGCAGCCAGCACCCTGAATGAAAGAGGGGAAGGGAGCAGGTGCTGGCAGTCAGCCATAATAAAAATGGCCACCCAACACCTGCCCTTTAAGTAGCGCCGCCACCGCTGCAAAGTTTGCGGCCGGGGCGCAAGCGGGCGCTGCGCACGGCAGTAACGTCATTGCTGGTGGCACAGCGCGCTGCCAGCCACTGCCACCGCTAACCTCCCGCTGAATTTTGTGGGAGGCGTTAGCAGTGCCGCGCCCGGGTGCTTGGGGATTTGCGTCCCGCTAGTGCCCCCCAACCCAATTGTTCCCCCCTAATTTGTATATCTGACATAAATATATGGAGTGTAAGAAATTACAATCACTCCTTGCAGTAGCATGGTTAAGTATGTTCTTTTGAGTTTGAACTTGAGGAAGATTGCTAAGTTATTGAGTTCCAGTTGATCTGAGCCACACCAAATTAGAATGTGGGAAATGGTGTCCCTGAGTAGAAAGTAGAAAAACATTCCATTCTTTCATTCTTCTCCCTGATGACTATCAATGCACACAGCGATAGTCTTGGACTGAATCGAGTCACCAATCAGGCCTTGATCAATATGTTCACCGTTTATCACCAGACAACCTTCAGTATTCTGGATCCAGCAAACATTAACAGTTCCTTTTACAGTTGTTCGTCTATAGTTTCACTCACGGTAGTTCTGCTAATTTGTAGCATATGGCCTGCTCAGTTCTTTTGTTGATTTCTTTTCTCCATTTCTTGTCATTAGTCTTTCTGTTAATCCAACAACCATCTGTCCTTGGCAAACAATCGAGCTGGACCTCGCTGGTATGGAGCCTGTACAATTGCCAGACTGAAACTATTTCCCACTGTTTGCCATTCACATCTGTTGAACAGCTGGAAACATTGCTAAGGATCATTGTGTCTGAGGCAGGACGCAATGTCGCTGCAAACTTCATCTGATCAAACCTTCTAGTCTGCATTCAGAAACGTACAGATTTATAAAATGTTTTTTGAACCGTTTTGCCTAATGTCTGTGAGTGTTAGTAAAGTTGAAAGCATTTACTGTATTGCCAAAAGAGGACGTCAACTCTGAATTAATGTAGGTTAGATGACCAGTTTTCCCTTCTACAGTCTGCTCTAGAGATATTTAAGAACTGTCATGATTGGTATTGACACTCCACCTGTTTGCACTTGTCTCAGTCATTTTACTGAAATTCGAGAATTACAAATAAAACTGTTTTTAACTATCTAGAGTCTTGTAGCATCTTCACATCAAAGATTAATGTAACAGCTGCATAGTTTCACTTGAAGAGGTAACTTCTTGAATATCTATATTTTTGTTTCTGTGATATTTATCATTCGGGTTGGTGGAAGCCTGAGTAATGGATATTGATTGGCCCAGAACAATTGGGCGCGATATTGCCAGCCCTGGGGAGGCAGGTATGGAGGCAGGACTGCCAGGAAAATGGCAGAATCTGGGGGCGGGTTCCTAACCCAGCCCAACCCGCCTCTGTGCCATCTTGCCAGGAGGCGGGTAGCCGACCCGCGCCTGGTCCTGTCTCCTTGGAGGCGGGACGGGGATTAGTGCCACTTATCTGCCTGTTAACAGGTAGTCAACAGGCAGATAAGAGGATTATCCCCATTTTACCCACACAAGTGCGGACTTCCCGAAGGCTGCGAACCCTGCCAGGGTCAGTGAGGTGAGCAGTGGGTCTGCGGGGGTCGGAGGGGTGCAAAAGTGCGCTGTGAAGGTAAGTGATGGGTGCAAGTGTGGAGAGGTGAGTATCTGAGGTAAGTGGAAAGTGTTAAAAAAAAGTTTACTTACCTTTGTTTCTTACTGCAGGCTTCAAGAGTTGGGGATGCGGAGAGTCTCACACCTCCGCGGCAGAGATGACAGATGGCCGTTGCATTCTCCAATGCAACAACCATCTAATTTCTGCAAAAGAAAGAGGTTTGATGAGGTCTTGAATTCAAGAACTCATCAAACTACAGAGAATATCAATGTTTGACAGCTTCACAGAGCTGTCAAACGATGACAATTCATCTGTCAAAAATTTTTGACAGATGAAACGTCATACGCTGACGTTCTCTGTAACCTGCTTTCCCTTAATTGGCCTGCTAAAACTGCTGGGCGGGCTTAACAAGGTCAATCAAGAGAAAATAGCGTTGGTTGGCCACAAGTCGATGGAGGCGGGACTGAAACCCGACAAGTGGGAGTCCCGCCTCCAAAAGCTCCCCATTGGCAAAATCCAGCCCATTATAACAGCCAGACAGACTAGGCATGAGCATTGCACCAATCCAAAAACCCAAAAGCCTTTTAAATTTGATAATTGTGAGGGTAATTAATAACTACTCAGGTTAGGCCCAATTTCCCACTATTTTGTTTCAGGGCCTCCTGTCCTTTTGGAGTTAGACGTGTGGTGCTTGTGTATCATTGTTTCCCCCTTTGTGGAATCTTCCTGCGCTGTGCAGCTTCTTTATTCAAGAGAGGAGATACGTTCACAAGCCATTGGCCAATGCTATTCTTGGGTGGCGGAGGGAGGGGGGCTGTGGGGGGGCAACTGGCCATATGGGTAATTGGGAGATTTCCCGAGTGCCCCTGTGAATGATTCCATAGAGCTTTTTGAGCCAGCATGTAGAAAGTCCTACAAGAGAGGGGGCCGTACTGGACCTAATTCTAGGGAATGTGGCCGGGCAAGTGGTAGAAGTGTTCGTAGGTGAGCACTTTGGTGACAGTGACCATAATTTGGTGAGATTTAAGGTAGTCATGGAAAAGGACAAGGATGGACTGGAAATAAAGGTTCTAAATTGGGGGAAGGCCGATTTTAATATGATAAGGCAGGATCTGGCCAATGTGGACTGGGATCAGCTACTTGAAGGAAAATCCACATCGGAGCAATGGGAGTCTTTCAGAAAGGAAATTGAGAGAGTACAATGGCAACATGTTCCCGTAAAGGTGGGACCAACAAGCCCAGGGAACCTTGGATGTCAAGGGATATACGAGAATGGATTAGGAAAAAAAGGGGGGCTTTTGGCAGATACAAAGGACTAAAGACAGAGGAAGTCCTAGAGGAGTATAAAAAGTGCAGGGGGATACTTAAAAAAGAAATTAGGAGAGCGAGGAGGGACCATGAAATAACACTGGCGAGCAAAATAAAGGAAAATCCTAAGGTGTTTTATAAGTATATTAAGGGCAAGAGGATAACTAGGGAAAGAGTAGGGCCCATTAGGGATCAAAGTGGCAAGCTGTGTGTAGAGCCAGAAGATGTAGGTGGGGTTTTAAATGAATTTTTTGTATCTGTGTTCACTATGGAGAAGGACGATGTGGGCATAGAAATCGGGCAGGGGGACTGTGATATACTTGAACATATTATCATCGAGAGGGAGGAGGTACTAGCAGTTTTAGCAGGCTTAAAAGTGGATAAATCCCCAGGCCTGGATGAGATGTATCCCAGGCTACTATGTGAGGCAAAGGAGGAGATTGCAGGGGCTCTGACACAAATTTTCAGAACCTCTCTGGCCACAGGGGATGTGCCAGAGGACTGGAGAACAGCTAACATAGTACCATTATTCAAGAAGGGTAGTAGGGATAAACCAGGGAATTACAGGCCAGTGAGCCTAACATCAGTGGTAGGGAAATTATTGGAAAAAATTCTGAGGGACAGAATTAATCTCCACTTGGAGAGGCAAGGATTAATTAGGGATAGCCAGCATGGCTTTGTCAAGGGAAGATCATGTCTGACCAATTTGATTGAATTTTTCGAGGGGGTGACTAGGTGTGTGGGTGAGGGTAGTGCAGTGGATGTGGTTTACATGGATTTCAGTAAGGCTTTTGATAAAGTCCCACATAGGAGACTGGTCAGGAAGGTAAGAGCCCATGGGATCCAGGGTGCCTTGGCACATTGGATCCAAAACTGGCTTAGTGGCAGAAGGCAGAGGGCGATGGTGGCAGGTTGTTTTTGTGACTGGAAGCCTGTGTCCAGTGGGGTACCGCAGGGATCGGTGCTGGGTCCCTTGCTGTTTGTGGTCTACATTAATGATTTGAATGTGAATGTAAAAGGTATGATCAGTAAGTTCGCTGATGACACGAAAATTGGTGGGGTGGTAAAGAGCAAGGAGGGAAGCCTCAGGCTACAGGATGATATAGATGGATTGGTCAGATGGGCGGAACAGTGGCAAATGGAATTTAACCCTGAAAAGTGTGAGGTGATGCATTTTGGATGGACTAACAAGGCAAGGGAATACACAATGAATGGTAAGACCCAAGGAAAGACAGAGGATCAGAGGGACCTTGGTGTGCATGCACATAGATCCCTGAAGGCAGCAGAACAGGTGGATAAGGTGGTTAAAAAAGCATATGGGATACTTGCCTTCATTAGCCGAGGTTATGATGGAGCTGTACAAAATGCTGGTAAGGCCACAGCTGGAGTACTGTTTGCAGTTCTGGTCGCCACACTATAGGAAGGGGTTTGGAGAGGGTGCAGAGGAGATTTACCAGGATGTTACCTGGGCTGGAGCGCTTCAGCTATGAAGAAAGACTGGACAGGCTGGGGTTGTTTTCCTTGGAGCAGAGAAGGCTGAGGGGGGACCTGATTGAGGTGTACAAAATTATGAGGGGCATAGATAGGGTAGATAGAAAGGAACTTTTCCCCTTAGTAGAGGGGTCAATAACAAGGGGGCATAGATTCAAGGTAAGGGGCAGGAGGTTTAGAGGGGATTTGAGGAAAAACTTTTTCACCCAGAGGGTGGTTGGAATCTGGAACTCACTGCCTGAAAGGGTGGTAGAGGCAGGAACCCTCACAACATTCAACATTCACAACATTCAAGAAGCATTTGGATGAGCACTTGAAATGCCATAGCATACAAGGCTATGGACCAAATGCTGGAAAATGGGATTAGATTAGACAGGGCTTGATGGCCAGCGCGGACGCGATGGGCCGAAGGGCCTCTTTCTGTGCTGTATAACTCTATGGCCTAGAAAGTCGGTATAGCCGCATTTGGGGCGCTAGTCCTGGTGATGCGCAAAGTGTAGCGCCAGGTGCAATTTAGTGCCACCTAGCATGATATTGGGTTGCAGCGCCCCTAAAGGTGATTGCGGCGCTAAATCAGGCGCTGCACGCTACTCTTAAGGTGCTAACCCGGCAGCGCAACCTAATTTCGCGGCGGTGGGGCGCAGCGAGGGTGCTGTCAATAATCACTTTCCCTGAGACACAGTGGCGCCGGCCAGCTCTTAAAGGGGCAGGTCAATTGGCATCACCAGACACACTCACTGCCTTGTAGGCCTTCAAAGCGGTGGGAGCCGACCTGTGGCGCACCAGCCTAGCAAGACATGGAAAGGGTGAGGCAGAGGGTGGAATGCCTCACTGATGGGGCATTGGATGCTTTGGTTGGCGCAGTGGAATCAAGGCCAAGGAAGATGGTCGGAATGTGATTTATGTTTTGGACAGTCTCCCGGGTGTGAGAGGCAGTTATGTGTCAGTGTATTAGTTTTGCTTTCTGTTGCCATAGCTTTCTCATGTTTGAAGGAACCACATTTTGTGTAATGAAACACTTTCTTCATTTACAATGGCCATGCCTGCTATTTACATGCATCTTGCCCTTCACAGGCTTGGGGGTCTCAGTCCAGTTCCATTCCTGTTCTTGGAATGGCAGCAAGCATTCCGTGAGAGGGGCCTAGAAGCTACTTCTGATCAGCCTCTGATGCGCAGCCTGAGAAGAGCCGCTCGCGTAGAAGTTCAGGCCAGCAGCCATCTTCTCAGCCGCCGACAGAGATGTCCTGCACCTTATCTGAGGTTGCAGATCTGGCTGAAGCAGCTGGCACAGCTCAGTCACCACCTCCTTTCTAAATCGCAGCCTTCTGACACACTGCTCCTCCGGCATGTTCATGTAGGAAAACTGCTGTCGGATAACTCTGCCAGCATAAGGTCTGCTGTGGCGACGTCTGTTGGCCCTCCTCCATCTGGCCATGCCCGCCCCCCTCTCCCAGCGTCTCAGTGCCCTTTCCAGATGATTCAGCAGCAGGACGTTCCCCTCCAATGCAGCCCCCATAATAAGTGCCCACAGGAAGGTTCCCCATTGTCAAGGCTCACCAACAGCAAGGTGATGGTCAGAAGGCTGAAGATCGTCTGCCTGCGCTGGCTCAGTGGTCAAATGGCTCGCAGTGTGCAGCTTGTTGTGTATGTCCCTTTAACGGAATAACTGGTCTTAGACTGCAGTACCGGCAGTGACCACCCCTGTATAAAAGGCCCTAGCAGGCTTCTGTAGTTTCAGTTTCAAGCTGCCTCTTGTTCAGTAAAGTACCTGTTAAACTGTTCTCCCGAAGTCCGTGTATTATTGAGGCACGGACTTTACAGTGGCGATGAGTACTTTCGAACTCACCTGCAGTGTGGAATCCTCTCACGGGGATCTTGCCTGAAAGGAAGGTCCTGGAAGGTCGTAGTCTGAGCAACGGGCGTCGACCAAGGGCAACCGCCCAAAGAATCCATCGGTGTCTGGAGAATTGCGGGAGAGACTGTGGTTCCAGCGAATCGTGCTGGTAGCAGGTAGCGCGCTGACCCTTCCGGACTGCGGCGGGCTCAAGCTCGATCGAGCGGCTCTACAAATCGGGCCGCGCAGCGTCGCCGGGAAAAGAAAACAAGAGAGAGAGGGTGGAGCGCACAGGGCACGGTCGGTGCTCGAGAACAGGACAGCGGAGAGAAACTAAACGGGGGGGAAGGAAAGCGAGACACGCCGAAGCTGCGGGTCGCCGCCATTACCCCGTAGAATGCTAGGAGCAGCGTGGCAGTAAGGGGAAGAAGCAAAAGCGTGGGAGGCGCCATTTTATCCCGTTGGGGAAGAAGCAAAAGCGCGGGAGGCGCCATTTAAAATCGGCCAAGATGCCGAAAAGTGGCAGTATCACTGCTTTCGACAACGAGGTCGAAGACTGGACCACATATGTGGAAAGAATTGAAGTGTACTGCAAGGCAAATGAGGTGGCTGATGGAAAGAGGGCGTCAGTATTATTAAATCTGATGGGTGCGAGTATGTACGGCCTATTGCGGAATTTAATTACCCCAGCTAAACCAATGGAGAAAAGTTTTAAGGAGATTGTTCATATCTTACAGGAACATCTAAGCCCTACACCACTGCTGATAGCAGAAAGATTCAAGTTCCATAAAAGAGACCAGCACAAAGATGAGAGCAATGCTGACTATCTTATGGAACTACGCAAGTTATCGAAGCACTGCCAGTTCGGAGCAGGACTGGCAGACACCTTACGGGATAAGTTTGCCTGCGGGCTCCAGAGTGAAGGAACCCAGAAACGACTACTTTCAAAAAAGGACCTGAAGCTAGAACAGACTTTCAGCGTGGCAGTATCCTACGAAGCAGCAGCACGGGGAGCTGTGGAAATACAACAGAAACCACAAGAATACAGCGCTAACGAAATGGCGTATGGAGCCGAAAAGTGCTATCGCTGCGGCAGAACAACCCACGAGCAGAAGGACTGCTGGTTTAAAGACAAAATATGCAGGCAATGCAGGAAAATGGGACATATAGCAAGAGTCTGCAGGTCGGGAAAGAAGACCAACACAACAAGAACTACTAAGAAACTGACAGATAGTCGTTCAGAAGATCAGGAGAGTGATAAGGACTCCGGGAGCAGTCGAATAAGTTGTTTAAAGTTACACAACGTGATCGCAAAAGAAGATCACCGAACCATTTGGGTCACCCTCATGATAGCAGGGTCCCCAGTGAAGATGGAATTGGACACAGGATCAGCCCTAACTGTCATGAATCGACGAGACTATGAGCGGCTATTCTCACACATACCCTTAAAGGACACGTCCATTGTATTGAAGACATACACGGGGCAAAAGGTCTACCCCAGAGGAAAAATAAGGGTGCCAGTTGAATATAACGGAAAGGAAACACAGAAACTATACATGTATATACTACGAGATGGAGGACCACCATTATTGGGACGTGAATGGATCCAAAGACTACAATTGGATTGGCATTCCATTCTGGCACTAACTGTGACTGACAAAAAAGATGATGACGTCGCACCTGGACGTCTGTCACAAATTCTATCTGACGCGGAAGAGGTGTTCCAACAAGGACTTGGGGCTCTAAAAGGAGTAAAGGCAACCATAAAGATTGAGGATAACGCAACCCCAAAATTTTTCAAGGCCAGACCGGTGCCATACGCGATACGCCCAGCTGTGGAAGCTGAACTGGAGAGTCTGGAGCGTTCGGGGGTGCTGTCTAAGGTGGACTGGAGCGAGTGGGCCACACCCATCATTCCTGTAATGAAGAAAGCATTGAGCAGCACGCCTGGGGAGCCAAGGAAGGTTCACATCTGTGGGGACTTCAAGGTGACTGTGAACCCAGTCCTGCACACAGTACAGTATCCGCTTCAGCGGATAGAAGATATTTTCACCTCACTATCTGGAGGGAAACGTTTTACAAAGATTGACCTGGCTCAAGCGTATCTACAAATGGAGGTGGAAGAAGCATCTAGGAAATACCTCACGATAAACACTCACAAAGGCCTTTACCAGTACAATCGACTGGTATTTGGGGTAGCATCGGCCCCGGCTATGTGGCAGAGGGCAATGGAACAAGTCCTGCAAGGGATCCCGGGGACCCAGTGTTATTTGGACGACATCCGGCTTACGGGCGAAAATGACAATGAACACCTTGCCAACCTGGAACAGGTGCTCACGAGATTGCAGGAATATGGGCTACGAGCCAACCGTCCCAAATGCGAGTTCTTCAGGAGACAAATCTCATATTGTGGC
The DNA here is from genome assembly GCF_052327205.1 of Somniosus microcephalus. Taxonomy (NCBI): domain Eukaryota; kingdom Metazoa; phylum Chordata; class Chondrichthyes; order Squaliformes; family Somniosidae; genus Somniosus; species Somniosus microcephalus. The sequence goes on along the minus strand of NC_141006.1, from coordinate 50,928,722 downwards.
CACATGATTGATGAGGAAGGGTTGCATAAGTCGCCGGACAAGATTGAGGCTGTAGTCAAGGCTCCAGCACCAGAAAATGTGTCGCAACTGAGGTCGTTCCTCGGGTTGGTGAACTACTACCATAAGTTCTTGCCGAATTTATCTACAATTCTGCACCCACTGAACGCCCTCCTTCAAACTGGTGTAACATGGAAATGGAGTGATGAGTGTAAGCGTGCCTTTCAGGAATGTAAATGCCAAATCACTTCAAAAGAAGTATTGGCCCACTACAACCCAACACTACCGATTCGGTTGGCATGTGATGGGTCACCTTACGGCATTGGAGTGGTGCTGTCACACAAATTCCGTGACGGTTCAGAGAGGCCAATAGCCTTTGCATCGCGCTCGCTAACCTCAGCTGAGCGTAACTACGCTCAGATTGACAGGGAGGCCCTCAGCCTGGTGTGGGGGGTGAAGAAGTTCAATCACTACCTGCACGGGCAGAAATTCACCCTACTGACTGATCATCAACCCCTGGTCTCAACTTTTAACCCAAAGAAGGGCGTTCCGGTGATGATGGCGCAACGGCTGCAAAGATGGTCACTTTTTCTAGGAGCACATCAGTATGACATAGAGTACAAAGGTACGAAACAACATGGAAATGCTGATGGGCTGTCGCGCCTACCGTTGCCTACGGTGGAAGAAGCACCTGCAGTGGACCCGGTGGAGATATTCCATGCGACCATAGTCGAATGTTTGCCTGTTACAAACGCAAGTATTGAGAAGGAAACCCGAAATGACCCGACACACTCTCGGGTCTATGATTTGACGGTGAAGGGATGGCCAGCATATGGCGACTCACTGTTGCCAGCATTCTCGCCAAGGAGGGAACATCTGTCAGTGTGCCGGGGAACCTTGATGTGTGGATCCCGAGTGGTAATTCCACCCAAGTTGAGAGATAGAGTACTCAATGAGCTTCACGAGGGTCATCTGGGAGGGGTAAAAATGAAGAGCCTAGCCAGGGCGTTTGTGTGGTGGCCGGGAATCGATAAAGAAATCGAGGATATGACCAAGAGATGCACAGGATGCCAGAAGGTCCAAAACGCTCCACCACAGGCCCCGCTACATCCATGGGAGTGGCCCTCATCTCCATGGCAACGGGTACACATTGATTTCGCTGGTCCATTTATGGACTCAATGTTTCTAATCGCTGTGGACGCCCATTCGAAATGGCCAGACGTCATTAAAATGTCCTCCACCACCATGGAGAAAACTATTGCAGTCCTAAGGACCATCTTCGCCAGGAATGGGTTGCCAGAACAGATCTGTTCCGACAATGGCCCACAGTTTGTGTCTGAGGATTTCCAGAGGTTCCTGAAGAATAATGGGGTGAAACATTACACATCTGCCCCATATCATCCAGCTTTAAAAAGGCCATAAAGGCAATGTATAATGACGACATACCACTGCAACACAAGGTGGGTAACTTCCTGTTTGCTTACCGGAATGCGACACATGCAGTAACCAACCAAACTCCAGCCGTACTGTTTTTCAACCGGAGACTAAGATGTCGCTTGGATTTGCTCAAACCAAACATAAGACGAGATGTTGAGGATAAGCAGTTCCAGCACATAAATGAGAAGCCAACCAGGAGCTTCAAGATAGGGCAACCAGTCTTGGCCCGCGACTACCGAACAGAAAAATGGCAGCCAGGCACGATATGCACACAGCAGGGACCACTAATGTACACAGTGGACGTTGGAGAGAGCATTGTGAGACGCCATGCTGACCAGATTCTAGAGTCACAGGAACAAGCCAAACCTGTACCACAAGCATGTGCACCTGGTAATGAGCCCAAAGTACAGATTGCGTCTACCTCAGAAGCAGTGGTATTGGAAGCTGACGAACCAACCAATGACAATGAGCCAGAATTGACTCCACCGCCAGAACAGGATAGTCGAGAAAGGCGCTATCCAGCCCGGGTCAGGAAGCCTCCTCAAGGACTGAACTTATAAATGACTATTCCAGTTGATGTATATATTACTGAGAAAATTGTAATTGTAATTAGTTATTATTTAGTTGTTAAATGAATGTTATGTACTGTTTATCTAAAAGGGGAGGAATTGTTGTGTATGTCCCTTTAAGGGAATAACTGGTCTTAGACTGCAGTACCGGCAGTGACCACCCCTGTATAAAAGGCCCTAGCAGGCTTCTGTAGTTTCAGTTTCAAGCTGCCTCTTGTTCAGCGGGGATAACTCTCCCGCCCTTCTTCGAAATAGTGCCATGGGATCTTTAACGTCCACCTGAGAGAGCAGACGGGGCATCGATTTAGCATCTCACCCAAAAGACGGCACCTCTGACAGTGCAGCAGTGCCTCAGCACTGCACTGGTGTGTCAGCCTAGTATTTTTGCCCCCAAGTCTCTGGAGTGGGACTTGAACCCACAACAGAGCCACGACTGACCGGTGGAAACCTATGCACAATTCTAACATGCTCTGCTATTATGGCGCCTCAGAGGCAACTGTCCCATTAAAGATAATTCATGCTAGCACACTATGTTAATGGGTAACCTTCGGCTTTACAAATCGCCAATTTTCAAATGCTTAAATGAAAACCCTCAAATGACCTGAATGCTTATCCCTACAATTGACCCACATTTTCACATAAGCTCAGAACCTTTTGTTGTTGTATTTTTTTTAATTTGTGAGCAATGCGGTCAAGGCCAGATTCATTGTCCTGAGAAGCTGATAGCGAGCCATGTCCTTGAACTGCTGCAATCCTCACACTGTTGGTGCTGCCATGGGGTTGAGTAGGGAATTCCAGGATTTTTACCCAGTGGCGATGAAGGACAGTGCTACATGTCCTAGTGAGGATGATGTGTGACTCCAAGCAGGAACACCTTACCAAACCAAGGTAGCAACAACATTAATAAAAGTTGGGTGTACACTGGTTGGAAAGGCTGTTATATTCCAACTAATCAGATGTCTGGCATATAAATATACTGAAATGGCCACATCATAACAGTAACTTACTGGCTCCACATGCGAATTCTGTCTTCTACTGCATCAATCTGTATGTGTTATTACAAATAAACTCTTTCAGCCAACAAATCATATGTGACTTAATTTGTTTCTGAACAAATGGAACAAAGAAAGCTTTTTTTAACAACATGTTTCCCATTGAATATGATGATTGCTCAGCCCCTTGTGAGTAATGGTCACCACTGTCACAGCCCATTGTGTGTAATGGTCACCACTGTCACAGCCCCTTGTGTGTAATGGTCACCACTGTCACAGCCCCTTGTGTGTAATGGTCACCACTGTCACAGCCCCTTGTGAGTAATGGTCCCCACTGTCACAGCCCCTTGTGTGTAATGGTCCCCACTGTCACAGCCCCTTGTGTGTAATGGTCACCACTGTCACAGCCCCTTGTGTGTAATGGTCCCCACTGTCACAGCCCTTGTGTGTAATGGTCACCACTGTCACAGCCCCTTGTGTGTAATGGTCACCACTGTCACAGCCCCTTGTGTGTAATGGTCACCACTGTCACAGCCCCTTGTGTGTAATGGTCACCACTGTCACAGCCCCTTGTGAGTAATGGTCACCACTGTCACAGCCCCTTGTGTGTAATGGTCACCACTGTCACAGCCCCTTGTGTGTAATGGTCACCACTGTCACAGCCCCTTGTGAGTAATGGTCACCACTGTCACAGCCCCTTGTGTGTAATGGTCACCACTGTCACAGCCCCTTGTGTGTAATGGTCACCACTGTCACAGCCCCTTGTGAGTAATGGTCACCACTGTCACAGCCCCTTGTGAGTAATGGTCACCACTGTCACAGCCCCTTGTGAGTAATGGTCACCACTGTCACAGCCCCTTGTGAGTAATGGTCACCACTGTCACAGCCCCTTGTGTGTAATGGTCCCCACTGTCACAGCCCCTTGTGAGTAATGGTCACCACTGTCACAGCCCCTTGTGTGTAATGGTCACCACTGTCACAGCCCCTTGTGAGCAATGGTCACCACTGTCACAGCCCCTTGTGAGTAATGGTCACCACTGTCACAGCCCCTTGTGAGTAATGGTCACCACTGTCACAGCCCCTTGTGTGTAATGGTCACCACTGTCACAGCCCCTTGTGTGTAATGGTCACCACTGTCACAGCCCCTTGTGTGTAATGGTCACCACTGTCACAGCCCCTTGTGTGTAATAGTCACCACTGTCACAGCCCCTTGTGTGTAATGGTCACCACTGTCACAGCCCCTTGTGTGTAATGGTCACCACTGTCACAGCCCCTTGTGAGTAATGGTCACCACTGTCACAGCCCCTTGTGAGTAATGATCACCACTGTCACAGAAGAATGGAATCCTCCATACAGTCACAACTAGCAGAAGCCGACTTTTAAATTGGATTTGACCTAACTATTTGACATTATGTTATCAAGAATCTCAATCTCTAAACTGCAGCTCCTTTGATTATGTTGAAGGATCATTAATTTTAACATAAATGGGAATTTCTTCTGTTTTCCTTGTATGGAAGAAAATGTGGCTATAGGTATGAGAATAAGCTGGCAGAATTGAAGTTATTCTTTCTTAAGAAAAGACAATTGAGAGGCCAAAATGGTCGATTCTAAATTTATCCCCCCAGGTACTTACTTGCAGATATCAGTGAGATGGGTGTACCTGCCTCTCACCAATTCTGCGGACTCTGCAGCAACAGAGGGCCACTATTACCAACTTAGTGCTGGACAATTTTTAAAGCCATCAGCAGGCTGTCCAAGGTGAGCGAGGGCACGAGCACCCGTGCACATGCTGGGATGCTGCTGGAAGCCTGACTCACCGCCACACTGTCCCACTGGCATGCTCTGTAACAGCTGCACTGTGGGGTTGTACATGTTTGTGTGAACACGTTCAGGCACATGTTTGAAGGGCCCCGCCGGCGCTCTGACCACGTGTCGGGAGGATGGCACAGGGTCGCGGCGCCAGGGAGAGGAATCGGCTCGACTGGCAGGGAGTGCTCGTTGCAAAGTGAGTGAGAGCTGTGGGCCTCTGTGAGGAGGCGGGCCCAGCCATTGAGAATAGTTCGCAAGGACTGAATTAGTGTCTGTTTTATAAAGAGGAGCAGACTTGAAATTACCTCCGGTCGCGGACACCCCGGAAAGTCTCTACTGTGTCCAGTTTGAGAAATACTGTTCTAAAGAGTTGATTTCCCCAATTGAGTGCTCCTGGTGAGGAGAAACAGTCAGGGAGCACTGATTTGAAAATGTCAGGCTCACACATCTTGATTTTCCATTCATTTAAGTTAACGGATAAAACAAAAATCACTAGCTGTAGGCTTGTGGTTCCTCAGATCAGCGGTCCCTGGCAGTGGGACCCAATTGGGAAATGGACCCTTGTGTTTCCTGTAGCTCTATGTTTCTGTGATTATCATAGGATTTCAGTGTTTATGTTTAGCTTTTTTATACTAAATCTAGTGTTCATCATTACTTTTAGTCACCATTTAGTGAGATTCCAATTGAAACTCTGTTATCGATAACTTTAAGTAAGTCTTTTTTTTGGTAAAATGGAGGCTCCCGGGCTTCCTGCCTGTCCTTCATCAGATGCTCTCCAACCTTAGATAGTTGCAGCGTTGATTGCTGTGCCACTCACTCTTCACCTGCTTCTCTTAATTCAAATCTTTCCCAGTGGAATTTCATCGGTCCTGATTAGTTCAGCTAAGGGAAGGATCCAAATAGAAATAGGCTCATAGACCTAGAAATTCAGTGTAGCCACTTTTGGGGCGGTAAAGTCGGGCGGCCGCTAAATTTTGCGCCCGGCGCAAAGTCACGCCCCCTTCGCCGATATTCAGTCGCAACGCCCCAAGAGGTTGCTGCTGCGCTAAAACAGGCGATGCACGACTATCTTTAGGCGCTAAGCCGGTGGTGCTGAGCGATACCCCCGAGGCCGGGCGCAGTGCAGGTGCGGCGAGTTCTTGATTGACGGCAGACACTCTGGCGCCGGTCATCTCTTAAAGGGGGAGGGTCGATTTGTTTGCCTGCCACGCCCTGCACACTGCAGCCCTCAACCTAGGCCTGACCACTTCAGCTTCACCTGTACAACGCCCAGGACTATGGAGAAGGCCAGGGAGAGAGCGCAGCGCTTCAGCGACGGAGACCTGAGGGTGCTGGTTGGCGGAGTGGAGCGCAGGCGCCATGTTTTGTTCCCAGAAGGTGGCAAGAGGCCGCTGCCCAGCGCCTACCGCAAAGCCTGGAGGGAGGTGTCCAACAGGGTCTCTTCCAACAGCGTGGTTGCCAGGACTCCTGTGCAATGCCGGAAGAAGTTCAATGACCTCACTCGGGTTGTCAGGGTGAGTACCCTTTCCAGTGTCCTCCTCATCCTTGCATGTGCACCTCACATTATGGGCAAACGGACCTGAAAGCCCTAATTGCCAGCCCTCATCCAGCAGCTATGGGACTGGCATGAAAATCAATTGCACATTCAGCACTTTACACACTGTCCAAGCTATTCGACCATGGGAGGCAGTGCAGACAAGATCAGGGCTACACACTGTCCAAGCTATTCGACCATGGGAGGCAGTGCAGACAAGATCAGGGCTACACACTGTCCAAGCTATTCGACCATGGGAGGCAGTGCAGACAAGATCAGGGCTACACACTGTCCAAGCTATTCGACCATGGGAGGCAGTGCAGACAAGATCAGGGCTACACACTGTCCAAGCTATTCGACCATGGGAGACAGTGCAGACAAGATCAGGGCTACACACTGTCCAAGCTATTCGACCATGGGAGGCAGTGCAGACAAGATCAGGGCTACACACTGTACTTAGAGGCCGTCCTTTCTCTTGCAGGCCAAGGTTGTGCACAACCGGCGCTACCGCACTGACACCGGCGGAGGCCGTCCTGACCTCAAAGAGCTCTCCGACCTCGACCAATGTGTGGAGCGCATTATGGGAGTCCGGCTGATTGGCCCCGTCGCCAGTGGAGATGCCGACCCTGTTCTGGGCACCAATGGTAAGGGCATCACCTTTTGGACCTCTCTCGTTCCACTTGCGCATCAGATCAGCTTCCTTTGCCACTGTCTGACCAATGCGGTGAATGGCACCACTCATGCCTCCCTCGCTGCCGCCCTGTCCTCACTCTAGAGCTACTCTTGTGCCTTCCTGCTTTCAGATGGTGAATCGCCAGGTGAGGAGGCGGGCCCTCAAGCTGCCACTATCAACCCTTCGGAAGACGAGGAGGAGGAAGAGGAAGCCGGCCCATCAGTGCCACCCTCAGCCGCGCCAGCCCATGGCGATGTAGGGGACACGTCTTCCCTGGAGGGGAGCCGGGGGGGAAGGGTCGGAGGAGAGTGAAGCTCCGGGGCCCAGCGGCCTGCAGCAATGCGGGAGGGGTGGGGAAGCTCGGCGGACTTCTCCCCAGAGGGTGAGTGCGGCCTCCAGTCCTGCGATGGTCAGCGCAGAGGAGGTGCGCCTCCTAGAGGAAATGGCCGTCCAGGCTGAGCGCAGGCACACTGAGCTCATGGCTGCAGTGGCAAGGATGCCTGACTCCATAGAGTCACTGGCAAGGAGTGTGCAGGAATTCGGGGCAGCACAGGCCAGGAGTCTGCAACGATTCAGTGCAGCACAGGCCAGGAGTCTGGAACAATTCAATGCAGCACAGGCCAGGAGTCTGCAGGACATCGCGGCAGCACAAGCCAGGAGTCTGCAGGACTTCGCGGCAGCACAGTCGGCTTCTAGCCAAGTGCTCAGTCGTGCCGTCCATTCACTGGCTGGTGTCATGCGGACACAGACCAGGGCCACACTGGCACTAACTGCTGCCACCCTCGCTGGATCAGCCAGGCATCGCAAGGGCACTCGCCGCGCAGCAGCAGCCCAGCAGTCTGTCCTTCAGCTGCTTGCTGCGCATGCTGCAGTGCTGGCCTGTGCGAGTGCCAGTGTCTCAGGCGACCAGCGAGCACCTGCGATCTGCCAGGTTGCCACCATTCCTGCAGCCGACACTGCCACTCCGCCATTGCAGCTGCCACGAGCTGCTGGACAGACTGCTGCCGCCCAGCCAGAGTTGGAGCAGTCAGCAGCCGGCCACTCCAAGGCCAGAGCTGGTGCAGGCCGCCCCCCAAGGGCATCTGTCATCTCACCATCTGCCCCTCAGCAGCCTTCCCCCAGCCTTGCTGCAGCCACTGGGCTCGCATTGAGGAGGAGCAGCAGGGCGGGCAGGGGCCAGGCAAGGATGCGCAAGGCATCGCCCTCGCAGGCCAAAAAGTAGAGGTATGCACAAATGCCTGGTGCTTGTTGTAAGGCCGACACTGGTGCAGTTGTTTTTGTGTAAGGCCGAGACTGGTGTCTTTATTTCTTTATGTAAGGCCGAGACTGGTGTCTTTATTTCTTTATGTAAGGCCAAGACTGGTGTCTTTATTTCTTTATGTAAGGCCGAGACTGGTGTCTTTCTTTCTTTATGTAAGGCCGAGACTGGTGTCTTTATTTCTTTATGTAAGGCCGAGACTGGTGTCTTTCTTTCTTTATGTAAGGCCGAGACTGGCAGTTTTGTGTTTTTGGAGGGGGCTTCTCCACATGAGCATGTAATGTGGGAAGGGCAGAGGTTTTCAATAAATTATTGTTGTTAAATTGCAGTGTGCATGGTTTTTTGGTTAAGTCCTGGTTGCCCTGCTCGGCTGAGGGCTTGTGGAGTGGCTACATTCATCTGCTGACATTGGCACAAGCCAGTCCCTGAGAGGGGGCATAGAACCGACATTCAATAAGCCGGCGACAGGCGGCCCTTGCACTTTGTGCCTCCCTCCTGTGCTGGTCCTCCTCCTCCTCCTCCTGCTCCTCCTCCTCAGGTGGTCCTCCAATCTGTGGTGGCAGTGGCTGAGTCCTGCGGATAGCCAGGTTGTGCAGCATGCAGCAAACGACCACGAAATGGGAGACTCGCTCCGGCGAATACTGCAGGGCTCCACCAGAACGATCGAGACAGCGGAACCGTTGCTTCAGGACGCCGATTGTTTGTTCGGTGATGTTCCTGGTCGCTTGATGGCTCTCGTTGTATCTCTCTTCAGCAGGGGTGCTGGGCGCACGGAGCGGGGTCATCAGCCAGGTACACAAAGGATAGCCTTTGTCCCCGATAAGCCATCCGCATGGGTGAGGCTGGGCCTGGAACATGTCTGCCACAGAAGTCTGTCGCAGGATGAAGGCATCGTGGCTGCTGTCTGGAAAGCGGGCATTGACAGCTAGGATGAGCTGCCTGTGGTCACACACCAGCTGTACGTTCAGCGAATGGTAGCCCTTCCGGTTGCGGTAATCCTCGGCATTCTCCAGAGGTGCCCGCAAAGCCACATGCGTGCAGTCAATAGCGCCCTGCACCATGGGGAAGCCCGCGAATGCTGCAAAGCCCATTGCACGCTGTTGCTGCTTGGCAAGGGCCATGGAGAAGGAGATGAACTGACGTCTCCTTTGGAAAAGGGCATTGGTCACCTGGCGGATGCAGCAATGCACGGCGAACTGGGAGATGTTGGCAATGTCCCCAGTAGCGGCTTGGAAGGAGCCGGTGGCATAGAAGTTGAGAGCCACCGTCACCTTGACTGCCACTGACAGAGACGTCCTGCTCCTCAGCTGTGGCTGCAGATCACCGCCAAGCAGGTGGCAGATCTCTGTGACCACGTCCCTTCTGAATCGCAGCCTCCGAACACACTGCTCCTCAGACATGTTGAGATAGGAGAACTGCTGGCGGTATACCCTGGGTGGGTAAGGCCTCCTTTGCCGACGCCTGTTGCCCCCTCTCTGTCTAGCCAGGGCTGCCACTCTCTCACGGCGTCTGTGAGCCCTTTGGATGTAATTGAGAAAGCCTGCGTTGACACCCATTGCAGCCCCCATAATATGCTGGCAAACAATGAGATGTCAATGAAGGCAAAGACTACTGGAAATCTGTGGCCTGAAGCCAGAAGTACCTGTCCGAGTGTTGGGCCAAAGCAGAAAGCTATCTACCTTGGTCTCGCTCCAAAGATCCGTTTCGCAAGAGGGAGTGCTGCAAAATGGCAGCCTTTTATATTGCAGGAGGAGTGCCCTTTAATTTGCGCCCCCCGCGCCCCGCATCGGCTGAGCACCGTTCCACTTCACAGTCGCTAGGGGCGTCAGGCGCACAATGGGGCTTTGCCACTGAAGTTCTGGTTTGGGGCGCACAAAGGGCGTTGCACGAGGAAATGACGTCATGATCTGCGCGCGCAGCTGAGCGCGCGCAAAGACTTTGCGCCGGCGCTAAATCTCGAGTGAAGTTGGGGCGAGGCGCAGTTCTCGCTGCGCCCGGGCGCTACCCGCCTACCGCCCGACATCTACTCCTCCTAAGGCGCTAACGGCTGGCGCAACCAACTGAATTTCTAGGCCATTGTCTTTAAACAGGTTCCATGGAGTCTTGGAATCGTGTATTCACACAGGCCGTGCGCCATTTTAATGGTTTTCAATTTTTAGTTTGCCGGTTTTATTGGGAATAAAGCACCAACTCCACATTTTTCTATTTGAGGGTTTACTGACTTTTCGTGGTTAAACTGAATTCCTAATAATGCATCGTCATCTTCATAATGTATAGAAAATCATTCTGGTGCCGTGTGAATTTTCAAATTTACTTTGGTTAATTGGCAAAAGATCTTTAAGCTTTGTAACATAGAAATAAACATGAGAAAATGTTTATACATTTTTACAGTCCACTTTGGGCTATGAAAGCAATGTCATTTGTGGAAATGAGGTAACCTTGTCTGACATGCTAACTGATTAAAAACAATTATTCTGTGTGTCTGTTGTAATAAGGGTGATTAATGGATGCAGGTTTATTTAATGACGTGTGTGCAACCGCAGTTTTTGACTGGAAAGGGGAACAGAATGCTGTAGCATACCAATTCTCCTCACTGATCTCTTTAGTGCCTGATAACAAAACAATGTTGAAAACTGAACTTTAGTACCCCACTAATTACATTTCCCCTAATGGCCTGGTGGGTAAAGGGACCATTTGGATCAATAGAGACCAGAAAATGGCAGCTTTGGTTTCCAGTCTTTGCTGAATTAGCCCGCTTCAACGTCCCTCGGCCCATGGGGAAGAAAGCGCACTCTCTCCTGACTGCTATCCAGTGACCTGCCATGTGTGAGGATGTCAGATAAGAAAAGTGTCAGGCTTGGCTGCAATGTCCCACCATCGTTCAGCAGCTCGCCGCTCCTCCATGTCTTGGCTCGTGTGAAGAACAGGTGAGGTAGCCGAGGTCTGTCAGCACCTGTGGGCCGGTGGCTCAGCAAGAAACTGCAGATTCAGGAGAGGAGAGAAGGAAAAATTGGAGAAAATATCACTAGAAATTCCAGCTTCGGTGATTGCAGCTGCAAATATACTCGAAATGCTGGTTTGCGACTAATATACTGTGAGCATTTTATTGGTTCAATAAAAGGACAAGGGAGAAGGTGGCCCATAAAATGATCTGTGAAACTAAGTGAAGGGTAAAGCTGAACCATGGAGAAACATCACTCCTCCAGTAGGAACGGGCCTGTATTTTTTTCAACAACAACAACTTATGTTTATAGAGCGCATTTAACGTAGCGAAACACCCCAAGGCGCTTAACGAGTGATATCAATAAAAACATTTTTGACACTGGGCCACAGCAGAAGAAGGAGGAGGAGGAGGGGGCGACGCTATGAAGGGATTTGAAAACAAGGATGAGGATTTTTAAATTGAGGCGTTGTTGGACCGGGAGCCAGTGTAGTTCAGCGAGCACTGGAGCGATGGGTGAACGGGACTTGGAGTGAGGTAAGATACGGGTAGCAGAGATTTGGACGAGCTCAGGTTTGTGGAGGGAGGCCGGCCAGGGGAGCATTGGAATAGTCAAGTCTAGAGGTAACAAAGTCATGGATGAGGGTTTCAGCAGTGCATGAGCAGAGGCAGGGTTGGAGTCAGGCGATGTAGCGGAGGTGGAAGTATTTGTTCTTGTATTTTTTCAACCTAAGAGCCAGAAGAATAGCATATCTACCAAGTTCTTTGATTATAGTAATTCATTTTTAAAATTATCCATTGTATTATGTTATTCACTTTATAAAAATAACAAATGTCAGTAAGAATAATATAGTTGCCAAAAGCATATAAAAACTCATAGGGGGAAAAATTCATGTTCGCCGGTGTCACCAGCAACTGCAGTTAAAGGCCGCTGGAAATGGCCACAACGCTAAGCGAGTGAAATTGGTCTGGGGGGGCGTGGAGATAGGTGGCGCAGCGCTCACCTTCCGCACAACGCCGTCCTGGTGGGGTTGCTGGAGGGATCCGGGACGAAGTTCCTGTCCGGGTCCAGCATTGCAACTTCCCACAGCCTCTGGGAGCGAAGTTGTGGAGCTTGCTAGGAATTGTGGGTAATGAAGAGGTCTGAGAATTAAAGGGGCCATGCACACGGAAGCAATACAAAACAAAATGCAGTGAATCAATACATTTTTCAGCCCTTTCTGTCTTTTAAGAAATATTCAATATTTACAAAGTTCCAAATGTGAATATTCAGCTGTTACAGCTGAATTACCTTCCTAACCTCAACAAATGGGAAAACTGCCTCAGCACTAGCACAAATGGCTCAGCAAGCCAGCGAAGGGGCACCGAGGGTCTCACATGCAGCACTCCAGCTTTGTGCAATGGGCCAACATTGCAAGAGCGGCTCTCTATCCACAGGGGCCAGGAGGCCCTCCAGAAAGAACAACGTGGGAGTACATCACCGAGGCCGTCACAGCCAGCAGTGTCGCCCCCACCACCTGGCTCCAGTGCCCAAAGAAGCTTCATGACCTCAGACCACTGGTCAAGGCCAGTGAACGCATCTTCAAAAGCCGTCTCCTACCAACTGCACCACTAGCCTCACACACTGCTCAATGCACAACGCCCAATCACTCACCTGCCAACAATATGCACTAATCACGAGGCACATCTCCCATTCCTAGCATCATCTCACCCCATTGGAGGAGACAGTGCAGGCCATTCTTGGCAGGGGCATGGTTGAGCCCTTGGCCAGTGACGGGGCTGAAAGGATACAAGATGCGGGTATCCTCGTATGTTATCCCCCTTCTGGCATGCACCTCTAGGTTTCCCATCCTCCCGTCGGCACAACTCCACCCTTGTGTCTTCCTCATTTCATACACCCAAGAAATGCAGCCTGCCCAGCCAGTGGGTCAACAAGAAGAGGTAGCCCACCCAGCCAGTGGGACCGCAGGCAGATGATTCCATCCTGGATATCTCGGCCACAAAGGGGCTGTCTGAGATGCATCCTTCCGTCTGATTCCTCCTCGTCGGCTTCCTCCTCTTCAGCTTCTTCCTCTTCTGCGCCTTCCTCCCTCTGCAAGTGGATGCTTTAAATGTGAAATGACAGCATAAAATGCTGGAAATACTCAGTTGGTCAAGCAGCATGTCGACCTGAGACGTGAACTCTGTTTTTCTCTCCACGGATGTTGCGTGATCTGCTGAGTATTCGCAGCATGTTCTGTCTTCTCAAAAGCCTTCATTTACCATCTGAGCCCTTGCCAGTGTCCAGCAGCGCTCCCTAAACACTTAAAAAAAACTTTTCACATCTATTGCAGCAAGCCACCACTTCAATAAAATCAACAAAAAAAACAGTCCAAACCCTTAAGTTCAAACTTACCTGAATGATGTGTGTGTCCCTTTAAGAGCTGCAGGTATCTCCACTGTCAGCCTGCTTGCACACCAGGTTAACCCGGCGTGCTTCGAACCCAGCGCTGAATTCAGCGAGAGGGTCGACATTCACATTGGTGACGTTAAGTCGGCGTTGCATGCAGAACGATGTCACCATGCCGCCATTTTTTTTTCATAGGGCGCTGCCAGTTACCGCCAACGCAAAGAGGTCGATGAAATGGCCGCCGCCGCGTGACCCGCCACCAGCTGGCGAAAGAGCAGTGGCTGCCATTTTATTGCCATTTCATGGCGCTATGGAATGGTGGTGAGTACATGAATTTCTAGCGTTCAATTATCCACATTTATCTGCATTTAGTATAAGCAAATAAATGATTCAATGCATTTTGATCAGACATGCTCCTAGTGTTCAAAGTCATATCTACACCGTGCACTCTGGAAGGTTCATCCACATCTCACAACACAACTGATGCTTCCGAAGAAGGAGCTGCTGTTGTTTATAAAATGCCAGTTATAATCGCGGAAGTTCCCAGGCCCCTTTTTGCTTGATTCTGGAAAGAGGCGGGTCCTTGTCCTGTACTTGAATTTTCTATGGTTTTCTGGCAGATTATCTTATGCTTTAATCTTTGAACCATTATTATGTTACAGTACGTCTGCGGAAGGTAGCTTGCCTTGTGACCAGGAATGAATTATACTATATTCAGTTATAGGGCCAGATTTTGCTGTCATAATGACAGTGATGGTCCTAATGGTGCTCGCTGTTATTAATGCGTAAATGGTACAGCAACTTCAGGTGAGGAGCAGCTGCGCGATTACATGCCGATACCCAAAGGTTGCTGTCCGACTGCGCTGTTAGTTTCTCGGTGTCTGCCTCACCATTGGCATGCATTGAATGCGTGAAGTTGCTGTATTTCCGCAGTAGATACGAACTAAACTTGGCACAAAAAGTTAAGTCTTGTCATCAGTAGTGCGAATACCTTTTTACTGACATGATAACTGTTAATTATTGCCAATCAACCTCTCTGGTACTAAAAATGAACTGTTACATGTGTGGAGTCTCATTCCTTCCGGTATTAATTGTTACAGATTTTTAAAATGTCAAATTTTTTTTTTTTTTACTTTTCCTTGTTGTCCTGTTTTTCTTTCTCTCTTAATCCAATCTTTCTTTCCCTCTCTTTATTTCAATTTCTGTACCTGATTTGACATTGAATTCACCCACTCCAACTTACACTTCCTTCTGGTGTTGGTGTCCTTGTGGTGTTTATTTCATGATCCTTCAATCTGATTGGCTAGGGCGATACACAGTTGCTTGCCCTGTTCACTCAGGTCCCAGATGCCCGGTTTCCCTCGTTGCGACGTTATCAGCTTGCACTTTCAGCAACTTTGAGAGCAAGTCTAACTAACGGCCTTAGGTTCTAATTTAGTGCCAATGCGTAAATTCTGTAATTAAATCACAATTCAAAATTCACCTTATTCCTAAAGTACTGTTAGCACCAAATAACTATTCCACAGTTGCTCTTAAACATACAAAGACTGTTTTAGCGCAAACCATTCCAGCCATAATTCATTGAAAAGGGCAATTGTTTGATTCCTGTCCACAACCACTGCTCCTTTATAAGCATTTCATTAATCTCTTAGTACGGAAATATAGGATTTTTGGGGGGCTATTTCAACAACAACAACTTGTATTTATATAGCACCTTTTTAACGTAGTAAAATGTCCCAAGGCGCTGCACAGGATTATTATAATTTCAATTCTGTTTGAATTACAATGGCACGAATATGACTAAAGTCTCCCCCCTGCCTCACCCATCAATCGGGATAGCACCTGGGAAAAACAGAGATCGGTCAGGCAGGAGGCAGCCATTTTAATGCTGTGTTTAACTTTATTTTTTCCATACTCTTCCATTTTGTTTCTGATTATTGATTCTAGTGTTTTTCTGTTTACTGAGGCCAGGCTGTAGTTGACAGGTAAGGGCTCTGGTGTTCTTCCTGAATATGAGGATTACGTGTGTCACGTTGCTGGAGGGCTTACATCTGTTCCAGAGGAATAGGAATTGATCTGCTTGTTCAAACAACTCCTGCACAGATCATTGAAAGAAGATACACTTCACTTTCCCCAAGAGCTGCCGAGAGAAAAAAATTAGAACAAAACTGAAAAACAAAAGGTCTGGATTTAGAAATGCAACAAGGAACGTTACAGAAATACAGAAGTAATTGGTGCAGAACCATAAACAATCATATCTTTCCCAGTTATCTGAGACACTAACAATGTTTGTAAAGAAATGGTTTCACATACTGTACATAGGAATAAGAGCTTCTCAGAAAACCACGCAGTCAGACATCCGCGGAATGCTGCAGTGCGCATTAGAGGCACGGTTTCTAAATACAGTCAGCAGAATGTTAATTACTTAGAAATCAAATAGCAAGAATTAAATGGAAGTTCTAAGTTCACCAACTAGGATTCAGCATCCACCTCTGATCATTAACTACATCTGTTTGCCAGATTTTTGGGGAAAAAAATCTATTTTTCTTCTCCCCACCATCCTTGCTCACATGGACGCTGTTAGTTGAGACACTCGAATGAAAGACTGCCCTTTAATTTCTGAAGATCTTAATTAAGAACAAGAACAGAGCTCTTGGCTTTCACAAGGAGACTTTAAATAAAAATTCAACAGCAATTTGAGGAGAAAAGCTGTTTGGTGAAAGTGCAAGGTTAATTTGAAACTGAATTAAACTCTGGTAATTCCAGGCTAGCTCATTGCCTACAGCCAGCCCCAAGCTGGGTATCCACCACACGTTTATATCTGCCATGATTCAAAACAAATGAGGTATGGCTGTGCAGAATGTGACAGTGGGTCAGAGTAAGTACTCCTACTTCTTGGTACCCATGCAAAAGCAGTTTCAGAGCATATTAAATCACATTAGAATGGTGCTAAATTATCCAATTTGACTGACTGCTATTTAGTTAATCTGAAAGGCAACATTTGCCTGTCAGATAATATCTAAAATATGTTCTGGCTTTAGACACAAGTGTACTTGCTCTGAATATCAAATTCTGTTTGGTTTAAAGGACTCTATTCAGTCTCGATATGCATGGAGCAAAATAGATGAAAAGCCGAAGATTCAGAAAATCACAACTTTTGTGATGGGAAGAAACTTTTCTGAGGTGAGGGAGAAGCTCTTCTGACATGAAGGACATTTTTGGGAAGAAAGATGTTTACCTGACGTCTTTTAAGTGTCGGAAGAAGCACACCTATGGTAAGGAGCGACTGGTTCAGGTTACGAAGAGGCCTGTCTAAGGGCAAGGATGAGGTGGAGAGGAAATTATTGTGTCTGAATAAGAGTTAGTCTGATATCAGGGAGGAGTTAACATGAGGATGAATTGCTTCCCTTAAAAAAAGGTGGTGGAGCTATTTTCAAAGAATATAAGACAACAACTGGGAGCACCTAGCAATAGTGCGTGTACCCAAATACACTCATGTATTTTAAGTCTATTTTTCTTCAGTCTGAGTACAGCCCTAAGATCACAGCCACACATTTTTTAAGAACCTTCACTGCATGCTGTGTGTGGTCTGAGTACATATGGGAGTTAGATGTAGATTTCTAATTATTATCAACAAAATATGAACTACAGGATGTTTAATAAATCTGTGGCTGGCCATTTATTACTAGTTAAATGTTTTTCTTCTGTACGGCATTATGCGATCAGTGCCAGTAGTGTCAATATTTCCACAGGGAAACATGTGGAATAGTACATTAATTTTCACATGAATTACCTAAGTTGATGTTTATTATTCTATAGTCCCAAAGTTATGAGGCTCCACTTGCTGTGCAGGGCCTCATTAACACCGAGCATGAGTTACAAAAATCAGCCCTTTATGGGTTTTAAATATATTTTTCTGCCATGAATGTTTCATATGAGTTGGGCAAAATAGGATTATTACATCTGTGTTAATATTAAACCACTGTTGTGTACACACTAGATTTGGTGAGCCAACACGACCGCTTCAAATCACTTGCTCATTCGTAAGGAGATAGTAATTGGGTTTAACATTAAACAGTGAAGTCTTTATTCGAGTGGAACCTTCATTATCCAACAAGGTGAAGGGGCCCTCTCCCCCCAAGTAGATAATGGAAATTAGCAAAGAAATTAGACTCTTCAATTGTTTATCAAACTGGATTTAAAATACAGCCATAGCATACCAGAGTGGCTAAAAAGCAGTAAAACAAATTAAAAAGATATCGCCTACATTATTACTTGTTCCATAATCGAGACATGAACTCAATTTGAAATTGGTTGAGAACCTGAGCTGAGTTTTCGATACTTTTGGTTGAAATTTAAACAATTTTTCCGTTAAAAAAAAATAGCCACTATAGGTGAAGTTTATTTTTTTAAATTGCGGATAAAGGTTAATACAGTATAGGAAATGAATTGCAGAGCTGTGATTGACAACAAAAAAGGTATTAAAGGGAGGTCGAGTGGTCTTATTATTAACGGCTGCTTGCTATACAGGTTTTGTTAGAGGGAAAGCTCATTTACGACTGATCTGTGTTGCTTTCCTGAAAGTGAGATGAAAATTATTTCAGTTTTTTTTTAAACAATTATTTATTTGTGCAGATGTTTAATTTCAGCTATCTTTGTCTGTGTGTAAGATCGAGTACCAAAGGCTATGGTCTCTTTAAGGGCTGGATTTAAAATGACCTCCAGTATAAAAGCGACTGTCTGCAATTAGGGTTATTCTTAGATTTTTGGAATGAGGAGACTTAATATATTCTCACAAAGGATCAGGCCACTTCCCAAGTCGACAGATTAAAAGGAAAGATCTGATTGCTTAGATCGTTACCAATAATGTTCATGCTAATTTGGATCAATGGGCAAGAGTTCATGTGTGGCTTGGGCCAAACTCCACAAAGACTCCCAAAGCCTGGGAAATAAAACAACCTGCTTCCTCAAATATGCTTCCTTAAATACAAGTCCATAAATCACTCCACTGCCAGGTCTCCAGCACCATTATTTTCTAAGTCCCTGATACCACTTCCTTAACAATGGATTCCAGCATTTTCCCGACGACTCATGTCAGGCTAACTGGCCTGTAGTTCCCTGTTTTCTCTCTCCCTCAAGAAAGGAGAGAGAGAGAAAACAGGGAACTACAGGCCAGTTAGCCTGACATCAGTCGTCGGGGAAAATGCTGGAATCCATTGTTAAGGAAGTGGTATCAGGGCACTTAGAAAATCATAACATGATTAGGCAGAGTCAACATAGTTTTATGAAAGAGAAATCGTATTTGACAAATTTATTAGAGTTTTTTGAGGATGTAACTAGCAGGATAGACAAAGGGGAACCAGTGGATGTAGTATGTTTGGATTTCCAAAAGGCATTCAGTAAATTGCCACATAAAAGGTTATTACACAAGATAAGGGCTCATGAGTTGGGGGTAATATAGTAGCATGGACAGAGGATTGGTTAACAGACAGAAAACAGAGAGTAAGGTTAAACAAGTCTTTTTCAGGTTGGCAGGCTATAACTAGTGGGGTGCCACACGGATCAGTGTTGGGGCCTCAGCTATTTACAATCTATATTAATCACCTAGATGAAGGGACCAAGTGTAATGTATCCAAGTTTGCTGATGATACAAAGCTAGGTGGTATCAGGGCAGTAAGGTGGCAGATGGAGTATAATGTAGGGAAATGTGAGGTTATTCACTTTGGTAGGAAGAATAGAAAAACAGAATTTTTTTTAAATGGTGAGAAACTTTTTAATGTTGGTGTTCAGAGAGATTTGGTGTCCTCATGCAAGAAACACAGAAAGCTAGCATGTAGGTACAGCAAGCAATAAGGAAGGCAAATGGTATGTTGGCCTTTATTGCAAGGGGGTTAGAGTATAAAAGTCTTGCTACAATTGTACAGGGCCTTGGTGAGACCACACCTGGAGTACTGTGTGTAATGATATCAGCAAATAGTGATGGTATTTGCCTGTTTGATTATGATGCCTTACCAGCATATTTGCCTGTTTGATTATTTATGCCTGACCAGTAGAGGGCATGTGAGAGACAAGCAGTTTAGTTTTAGTTTCATTTTAGATGGATCTCTAAGATGGTGTCTCCTGTAATGCTGTTAACTGAGTTGAACATACTTTAGATAAAAAGTCATTCTCTTTCATGAATGTGTCGCCATTGAACCCATATACAAACCAATACATGGTGTCAGAACCGGGATTGAAAGAGATGAAGAGGAAAAATCTGAAGTGAAATCAGCTCTCCACATATTAGCAAGCCAAAAGAGAACATCGTTACTTACCATTGGAGAATAGCTAACGAAGTGAAAAATGGAAGGTTTACACCCACCGGCGAAGCTTCAGTTGACAGGTAATGTGGCTGAAAATTGGAGGAGGTTCAAACAACGTTTGGAGTTGTATTTAGCGGCAATCGGAGCTGACGAGAAAAGTGATAAAATGAAAGCGTCAGTGTTCTTACATGTCATGGGTGATGAAGCGCTGGAGGTGTATAATAACTTCACATTCGCTGCTGATGGAGACAAAATGAAGCTGGATAAAATAATGGAACGGTTTGAGGCCTACTGCATACCTAAACGTAACGTGACGTTTGAGAGGCACAGATTTTTCACATGTGTACAGAAAACGGGAGAGACTATTGATCAGTATGGGACTGAACTGAGAAACAGAAGCAAAACGTGTGAATTTGGGGGACTGACAGACTCGCTGATAAAAGACAGACTGGTGTGTGGTATTCCAGATAATGGTCTAAGGGAAAGACTGCTAAGAGAGCAAGATCTAGACCTGGGAAAAGCCATAGCACTGTGTAGGGCTACAGAGACTGTGAAGTCGCAGGCAAAGGAGCTGTTCAGTGACAGTAGCTGCAATGTGGGTGCAGTGAGAAAGAACGGACACAAACTGTTTAACAAAAAGAGCGCCAATGTGAAAAAAGAGGCGTGGCCAGCAAACAAAAATGAAAGGGGCAATCGAAAGTCATGTAGTCGATGCGGTACACAGCATCCACCAAAAAAGTGTCCAGCATATGGTAAAAAATGCAATAGTTGCAACAAAAACAACCATTATGCCCGTTGCTGCAAGAACCAAGCGCAACAAAGCAAGGTCCATGCAGTAGATGAAAGTGAGATAGAGGAGTTCTATGTGGATGTCGTGTCTGAAAACAAAAAAGAAAAAAGAGACTGGATGTTGACATTAAAAGTGAATGACATACACATTCCATTTAAATTGGATACTGGAGCACAAGTTAATGTGATATCAGAGACTGATTTTAAGAAAATTAGACCCAGACCAAAGATACATGGAATAAAAGTGAAAGTGACAGGATACTCAGGTACTGATATACCAGTGAAAGGAAGATGCATTGTCAAAGTGACACACAAGGACAGAGAGCACACGCTAGCATTAATCGTGGTGCCAAAGGATGTGCAGGCCATACTAGGTTTAATAGCCTGTGAGAGACTGAACCTGGTAAAGAGAGTCCTCGTTGTGGAAGGCGAAGGAGAGACAGTCTATGATGAACTCATGAAAGAGTACAATGACCTATTTCAGGGTCTAGGCTGCCTTCCAGGTGAACACACGATCAGAGGAGATAAAAGTATGGCAACGGTCATACATCCATGCAGAAAAGTTCCGTTTGCTCTTCAAAAGCAACTGAAGGCAGAGTTGGACAGGATGGAAAGCCTGAGCGTGATTCAGAAGATAGATGAGCCAACTGAGTGGGTGAGTTCCCTCGTCGTTGTGGACAAAAAGAATGGAAAGCTCAGAATTTGCCTGGATCCAAGAAATCTAAACAGTGCAATAAAGAGAGAGCACATCAAGCTTCCTACACGTGAGGAAATCATGTCACAGTTTGCAAATGCAAAGTATTTCAGCAAGTTAGATGCATCATCAGGATTTTGGCAGATGAAATTGGACGAGGCAAGTTCAAGACTCTGCACGTTCAACAGTCCATTTGGCAGATACAGATTCCTAAGGTTACCATTTGGCATTGCCTCAGCTGCTGAAGTGTATCACAAAACTATCCATATGATCTATGCTCACCTGGGGGGAGTTGATACCTCAATGGATGACATCATAGTATGGGGAACCACGAGAACTGAGCATGACGAGAGACTGAAAAAAGTGCTGGAAGCAACAAGGAAAACAAACCTGAAGCTGAATAGAGAGAACTGCCAGCTCGGGGTGACAGAACTGACATTCGTGGGAGATATCCTTAGCGGTGAGGGCATCAGACCAGATCCCAGAAAGGTGTCCGCCATTGAGAATATGCCAAAGCCACAATGCAAAAAGGACATGCAGAGGTTTAATGGAATGATCAACTACATGGGTAAATTCATATCCAACCTCTCAGAAAAGATGGAGCCACTGAGAAGACTAACTGAAAAGAACATAGAATGGGAATGGAATCATGAGCATGAGAAGTCATGGAGCGATCTAAAGAAACTGCTCACAGAGGAACCAGTTCTGAGGTTTTATGACCCAACAAGACCCATCAAGATATCATCAGATGCATCACAGAGTGGGCTCGGTGCCGTTCTTCTGCAAAAATATGACTACTGGCAACCTATTGCATATGCATCGCGCTCAATGACAGACGCGGAGACGCGATATGCTCAAATAGAAAAGGAGCTGCTCAGCATCACATACGCCTGTGAAAGATTTCACCAGTTTGTGGCAGGACAAGCAATCAGTGTAGAGACTGACCATAAGCCCTTGATTGCATTGTTCCAAAAGCCACTAAATAGCTGTCCGCTTAGAATACAAAGAATGATGATCAGGCTGCAACGCTATACACTGAATGTTGCGTACACACCGGGTAAGCTGATGTATACAGCAGACACGTTGTCCAGAGCTGTTGACCCAAGTGAGCCCGCAAACACCAAAATGGATGAAAAAGTGAACGCCTACGTGGACATGATCACAAGTGCACTGCCCATAGCAGATGCAAAAATGGAGCTCATAAAGACTGAGACAAACAAAGATGAAACAATGAGACGACTGAGGAAAAGCATCTTGGATGGATGGCCCAACATGAAGCAAGACTGCTCACCTGACTTGGCAGAGTACTGGAACTGCAGGGCAGAACTATTAGTGGTCGAAGACATCATCTACAAAGGAAGTAAAATAGTTATCCCAAAGAGTCTGAGAAAAGAGATGCTAAAAAGGATCCATGGAGGACATCTGGGAATCGAAAAGTGTAAGAAAAGAGCACGAGAGGTGATGTACTGGCCACGAATCACTGGCCACGAATCAACCAAGATATGACAAATGAGGTGTCAAACTGCACAATATGCCTGAAATATCGAGCAAGCAATCCGGTAGAACCACTAAAGCCACACCCAGCACCAGACAGACCTTACCAGAAGGTAGGCGCTGACCTATTCGTATGTCAAGGGAAGGACTATCTTGTAGTCACAGACTATTACTCCCTGTATCCAGAGGTTTGTAGACTGTACACCACCACTGCAGATGCTGTGATAACATGTATGAAAGCCATATTCTCCAGACATGGCGTGGCAAGCGGGGTCTTCACAGACAATGGACCCCAGTTTTACAATGCAAGTTTCCGACACTTTGCCAAAGAGTGGGACTTTGTCCACACAACGTCAAGTCCTCACTTTCCACAGTCCAATGGACTAGTGGAAAAATCGGTCCAGACAGTGAAAAGACTGATGTACAAGGCAAAAGACAGTGGAACTGACTTCTACCAGAGCAGGCTTGTATACCGCACAACGCCGCTCGAGTGTGGTATGTCACCAGCCCAACTCCTTATGGGACGTCTGCTAAGGTCAAACCTACCTGTCGTAAACCACTGTTGTTCACTGTTGTTCACTCCACTGTTGTTCACTGTTGTTCACTTCACTGTTGTTCACTCTTGCCCATTGTTGTACCTGTCTGTGCATGCCTCAGCTGGCTCCGCCCCTGGCTCCACCCATATGCCCTGGTATAAAGGCAGCTGCTCTGCAGTTCCCCAGGCATTCAGGACCGGTCGACCACTAGAGGCATGCCTTCGTTCTTTAGCTAATAAAAGCCTGTTTGTTACTCTCTTAACTTCCAGTCTTTCTCAGTAATTGATAGCGCATCAATTTTATTAGCTAAACTTTTTTTCGATGGAGCAAATCCTCAAACCAGCACGCCTGGAACTAGACCCTCAAGAGGCGGATTCATCTACCAAGTTCGCACACTGGCTGCGATGCTTCGAATTTTACATAGAAGCCTCCGTCGAAACTGTTCAAAACGATGGCGACAAACTAAAAATTCTGACCTCCAAGGTGAACCACCAAGCTTATTCGTTCATCCAAGATGCGACTACCTACAAGGGTGCTTTCGACCTCCTTAAAGAACAGTACGCATGCCCGGTAAATGAGGTTTATGCCAGACACCTCCTGGGGTCCCGCAAACAGCAACCTGGGGAATCGATGGAGGTATACCTACGGGCGCTGAAGGTGCTCGGCCGGGCCTGGAAATGTAAAGAGGTGTCGGCCGCGGTGTACACGGAGGAACTTGTCCGGGACGCCTTCGTCGCGGGCCTCAGGTCCAACTACACCCGGCAGAGACTGTTGGAGCAGGGCGAACTCGACCTGAAGAAGGCCACGGCCCTCGCACTCTCGCTAGACGTGGCCCACCGGAATATGGACGCCTACTCCCCTGACCGCGCGGCCGCATCGTGGATGGCGCGGGCGCCGCCATCCTGGGACACGGTAGGACCGCCACCCTGTGCCGCGCCACCCCCGTCACATCCCGCCAACGGCCCAACTTCTGCAGCGATGTCCTGGGGCCCGAAGTGTTACTTCTGTGGCCAAGCCAAACACCCCAGAGTGCGCTGCCCGGCGAAAAACGCTACTTGCTCTGGTTGTGGGAAGAAAGGGCACTACGCCAGCATCTGCAAGGCTAAACCTACCCCAAACTCCAGCAGTGCCGCGTGTGGGCCGAGCGGGCCGCCATCTTGGATGCCGCCATCTTGGACGCCATCTTGTACACCTCCAGCCACGTGTGGATCATGGGCACCGCCATCTTGGACGCCTTCGACCGTGGGTGATCCGTTCCGGCCGCCATTTTTGCAACGGGCCCCCGACTCACCCACCGCCTCACCTGATGACTGCAGTGACACGCCTGACCCTACGCTGGCCTCCGTTACACTGGACCAATCTAGACCTCACCAACTAGCCAGGTCCATGATGGACATTAAGGTAAACGGCCGCGCCACGACCTGTCTTTTCGACTGCGGGAGCACGGAGAGCTTTATCCACCCCGACACGGTGCGGCGTTACTCTCTCCCGGTCCTGCCAGCGCGCCACCGGGTCTCTATGGCCTCCAAGTCCCATTCAGCGGACGTCGGCGGCTACTGCGTGGTGACCCTTTCGGTGAGGGGCACAGAGTACAGAAACTTTAAACTGCTTGTCCTGCCCCATCTCTGCGCTGCCGTTCTACTGGGGTTGGATTTTCAGTGCCACCTTAAGAGTGTCACGATGGCGTACGGTGGACCCCTTCCCCCACTCACAGTCTGCAACCAGCAGTTTTCAAATTGCCCGCCGCGCACCTTTTGCAGCCTCTCCACGCTTAAAGTCACCCCCCCCCCGTTGTTCGCTAACCTCGCCCACGACTGTAAGCCTATCGCCATCAAAAGCAGGCGATACAGCGCTGGTGACAGAGTTTTTATTAAATCTGAGGTGGAGCGGCTCCTGAAGGAAGGGATTATTGAAGCTAGCACCAGCCCCTGGCGAGCCCAGGTTGTGGTCGTCAAGACCGGCGAGAAGCAGCGCTTGGTCATTGACTACAGCCAAACAATTAATCGATATACCCAACTGGATGCATCCCCCCTCCCCCGCATATCTGATATGGTCAATCAGATCACACAATACCGCATATTCTCCACCATTGACCTTAAGTCAGCATATCACCAACTCCCTATCCGCTATGAGGACCGCCAGTATACTGCCTTTGAGGCAAATGGCCGCCTCTACCACTTCCTTCGGGTTCCCTTCGGCGTCACCAACGGGGTCTCCGTTTTCCAAAGGGAGATGGACCGGATGGTTGACCAGAATGCGTTGCAGGCCACTTTTCCCTACCTGGACAATGTGACCATCTGCGGCCATGACCTGCAGGACCATGACGCCAACCTCGACAAATTCCTCCGCACTGCCCAACTCCTAAACCTTACGTATAACAAGGAGAAGTGCATATTCCGCACAACCCGCCTCGCTATCCTTGGCTGTGTTGTGGAACACGGAGTCATCGGCCCCGACCCCGACCGGATGCGTCCCCTTATGGACCTTCTCCTGCCCCACTGCCTCAAGGCCCTGAAGGGATGCCTGGGGTTTTTCTCCTACTACGCCCAGTGGGTCCCTAATTATGCGGACAAAGCCCGTCCACTTATCAAGTCCACCTTTTTTCCCCTGGCGGCAGAGGCCTGCTTAGCCTTCCACCGTATCAAAGAGGACATTGCTAAAGCCACCATGCACGCGGTGGACGAGTCCATCCCCTTCCAGGTGGAGAGCGATGCGTCCGACTTTGCCCTGGCCGCTACCCTTAACCAGGCGGGAAGGCCCGTGGCCTTCTTTTCACGAACCCTCCAAGGCTCCGAAATCAGACACTCCTCTGTCGAAAAGGAGGCCCAGGCCATTGTGGAAGCTGTGCGACATTGGAGGCATTACCTGGCCGGAAAACGATTCACCCTACTCACTGACCAGCGTTCAGTTGCTTTTATGTTTAATAACAAGCAGAGGGGCAAAATCAAAAACGACAAGATTTTGAGGTGGAGAATTGAACTTTCCACCTACAATTACGATATCTTGTACCCGCCCGGGAAACTCAATGAGCCCCCGGATGCTCTATCGCGAGGTACATGTGCCAACGCACAGGTTGATAGACTGCGGGCCCTCCACAATGACCTCTGCCACCCGGGGGTCACCAGGTTCTTCCATTTCATCAAGGCCCGCAATCTGCCTTACTCCATCGAGGAGGTCAGGACCATAACCAGGAACTGCCAAGTCTGTGCCGAGTGCAAACCGCACTTTTATAGGCCAGACAGAGCACACCTGATAAAAGCCACTCGCCCCTTTGAGCGCCTGAGCGTCGATTTTAAAGGGCCCCTCCCCTCCTCTGACCGCAACGCGTACTTCCTCACTATCATCGACGAGTACTCCCGTTTTCCGTTTGCCATCCCCTGCCCAGACATGACCAGTGCTACAGTCATTAAATGCCTGAACGACCTCTTCGCCTTGTTCGGTTTCCCCAGCTATATCCATAGCGACCGGGGCTCATCGTTTATGAGCGACGAACTCCGCCAGTACCTGCTCATGAGAGGTATTGCCACGAGCAGGACCACCAGCTACAACCCCCGGGGGAACGGACAGGTAGAAAGAGAGAACGCGACAGTTTGGAAGGCCGCCCTGCTAGCCTTAAAATCTAAGGGCCTTCCAACCTCCCGCTGGCAGGATGTCCTCCCCGATGCGCTCCACTCCATTCGGACACTGCTCTGTACTACCACTAATGCCACCCCTCACGAAAAAATGTTCGTGTTCCCTAGGAAGTCCACATCGGGGACCTCGCTACCACCATGGCTGATGTCTCTAGGGCCCGTCCTACTTCGGAAGCACGTGAGGACCCATAAAACGGCCCTCCTGGTTGAGAGGGTCAACCTCCTCCACGCCAACCCTCAGTATGCCTACGTTGCGTACCCGGACGGGCGGGAGGACACAGTCTCCATACGAGACCTCGCACCCTCGGGGGCCCCTGAAACCAACATCACCCACTACCCACTACCATTGCCCTTCACCGCTACCCATAATGCACCGGCGGCAACGGACCCATACCTAACCCCTGTAGACGGCACGCCGTGGCCCCGTGACCCGTCATTGA
This sequence comes from Somniosus microcephalus, assembly GCF_052327205.1. Lineage (NCBI taxonomy): Eukaryota > Metazoa > Chordata > Chondrichthyes > Squaliformes > Somniosidae > Somniosus > Somniosus microcephalus. The sequence continues at coordinate 50,901,236 of NC_141006.1, read as the reverse complement.
TCACCAACTAACTCAACACCCATGAGGACGACACGCCAGTGCTCCGGCCCACGCGGGACTCGACGTCGGAAGCTGCACCACCTCAGCCGTCGCCACGACGATCACGACGGCATACAAGACCCCCAGAAAGACTTAATTATACGAACGTTTAATACACTTCACCCCGTCGGACTCATTTTTTAAGCAAGGGGTGAATGTGGTAAACCACTGTTGTTCACTGTTGTTCACTCCACTGTTGTTCACTGTTGTTCACTGCACTGTTGTTCACTCTTGCCCATTGTTGTACCTGTCTGTGCATGCCTCAGCTGGCTCCGCCCCTGGCTCCACCCATATGCCCTGGTATAAAGGCGGCTGCTCTGCAGTTCCCCAGGCATTCAGGACCGGTCGACCACTAGAGGCATGCCTTCGTTCTTTAGCTAATAAAAGCCTGTTTGTTACTCTCTTAACTTCCAGATCCGGTAGAACCACTAAAGCCACACCCAGCACCAGACAGACCTTACCAGAAGGTAGGCGCTGACCTATTCGTATGTCAAGGGAAGGACTATCTTGTAGTCACAGACTATTACTCCCTGTATCCAGAGGTTTGTAGACTGTACACCACCACTGCAGATGCTGTGATAACATGTATGAAAGCCATATTCTCCAGACATGGCGTGGCAAGCGAGGTCTTCACAGACAACGGACCCCAGTTTTACAATGCAAGTTTCCGACACTTTGCCAAAGAGTGGGACTTTGTCCACACAACGTCAAGTCCTCACTTTCCACAGTCCAATGGACTAGTGGAAAAATCGGTCCAGACAGTGAAAAGACTGATGTACAAGGCAAAATACAGTGGAACTGACTTCTACCAGAGCATGCTTGTATACCGCACAACGCCGCTCGAGTGTGGTATGTCACCAGCCCAACTCCTTATGGGACGTCTGCTAAGGTCAAACCTACCCATCCCGGAGAACCTCCTGAAAACAAAAGAGGGTGTGGTGTATGTAACCGTTCCACCTTTAAGAGAACTATTTTAAGAGATGCACTACTTATCTTGGCTGCTGTATACTGTAATACCGGTGGTGACCACAGCGGTATATAAGTGCTGTGTAATGATTTATTGGGCAATTCAGCCTGACCTTCGACTAGTAAAGACCTGTTGAATTTATTCTTGTGGTCTGTGTGCAGTGATTCTTATTAACAATAACTAGAACACACAGACTTAACAGTGGCGACGATGACGATCTTACCCTGCGGCAGAGATATATCCAAGGCAGTTTAACGGGCGTCGAGAAGAGGCATCCGCCCTCATCATCCTGCTGAGAAAAGACTCGGGTCTGAAGAGCAAGGAAGAATCCTGACACGAAGCCTTCCATCAGCAACAGGCAGTGATCATCCCTTCTACCACAGTGGTGGGTAAGCCGATCAGCGACGAGCAGCAAGTCGGCCACGTTGGCTGTGAAGTAGGGGAGGGAAAAATGGAGGATATAAGGGCGGAGAACTCGACCACGGCCGGGGAAAAGAGCCGGACCGAAGTCGGGGCCAGAGGCGCTGAGACTGGGGCAGCGTAAGGCACGGGAGCCGTGGTGAATGCAAACGCAGCCGGTGTAAAAGACCAGGCTGCAAGCGGGCTGGGAGACGCAACAGCGTCGAGAGAGAGCTCGACCGTGACCGGGGAAAAAGGCCGGGCAGCTACCGAGGCCGCGAGGCGCGGGAGAAAATAATAAAAAAATGTAAAAAAAAACCGCGGAGAACTCAGCCGCAGCCGGGGGAAAGGACCGGACTGCAAGAGGGGCTGGGAGGCACGATTTGAGAACCGCTGGGGAGGGCGAACGCAGCAATACGGCAATCGCCATTACAGCCAGCGGGGGAGAAAGGCAAACGCGGGAAGCCGCCATTTTCGTAGGCGGGGGAAGAAGACAAGCGCGGGAAACCGCCATTTTGAAAAAAAAATAAAAGAAAAATTTCTTTTTGTTTCTCAAGAAGATTGCGAGGATGCCTAAGCGTGGTAACATCAACGATTTCGATGCCGATGTTGAAGATTGGGCCACGTATGTAGAACGCATAGAGATTTATTGTAAGGCAAATAAAATATCAGATGAAGATAAAGCACTAACCTTACTAAACTCAATGGGTGCGAAGACATACGGGCTATTGAAGCATCTTCCATCACCAGCTAAACCGGCGGATCAGGCTTTCGCTAATATTGTTGCTGTCCTGAGAAATCATTTGAACCCCACACTGCTGATGTTAGCGGAACGATTTAAATTTTATGCGAGAACGCAACTGAAAGAGGAAAGCAACGCGGAGTATTTAATTGAACTGCGTAAGCTAGCGAAATACTGTCAGTTTGGGGAAAGACTGACAGAGGCACTGAGAGACAAATTCGTGTGTGGATTGTCGAAAGAAGGAACACAAAAGCGGCTGCTCGAAGAGAATGATCTTACACTTGATAAGGCTGTCACTATTGCAGCATCGCACGAAGCCGCAGCGAGAGGCACTGCGGAAATGCAGCTGAAGGCAGCGGTACTCAGCGTAGATCAAATGGCTTTGGGTACAGCGAGATGTTATCGTTGTGGAAAGACAACACACGATCAGAACCAATGCTGGTTTAAAAATCAGGAATGTAGAAAATGTGGCAAGCTTGGTCACATAGCTAAAGTATGCCGGTCAGGAAAGAAGACCAGCAACAAAAAGTCACCGCAGGAAAAATGCAGAAAGGTACATAAGGTGGCTGAGAAGAGTTCGGATGAACAGAATTCAGATTCAGACTCCAACAGCAAGGAACTGGGTAGTCTGAGAATTCACAATGTGAGTAAGGAAGCTGACCTACAAACTATCTGGGTCACACTTCAGATAGCAGGAGTCCAAGTGAAGATGGAATTGGACACCGGATCGGCGTTGACGGTCATGAATAAGCAGGATTACAAAAGGTTATTCACACATATTCCCCTACGGGATACGGAGATAGTATTGCAGACATACACGGGGCAAAGAGTATACCCCATCGGAAAGATAAAAGTCAAGGTGGTACACAAGGGCAAAGAACACCAAGGAATGGACTTATATGTACTACCTGAGGGAGGTCCACCACTTCTGGGACGGGAGTGGATCAGGAAAATAAATATGGACTGGCACTCCCTAAAAGCAATAATGGTAGATTCTGGAAAAAAAGATGTCAAACCTGAACGATTGTCCAGAATATTGGATGAGGCTAAAGAGGTGTTCCAACAGGGACTGGGAACACTGAGAGGAATTACGGCAAAAATCAAGATTGCAGAACATGCAAACCCAAATTTTTTCAAAGCCAGACCGGTACCTTATGCGATACGACCTGCTGTGGAAGCTGAGCTGGAAGGGCTAGAACGTTCAGGAGTACTGTCTAAGGTGGACTGGAGTGAGTGGGCCACGTCCATTGTTCCCGTCATGAAGCGTTCATCGAGTAACAAGCCAGGGGAACCGGGGAAGGTCCGCATCTGTGGAGACTTCAAGATCACGGTTAATCCGGTGCTTCACATGGTGCAATATCCGCTTCCGCGGATTGAGGATATCTTTGCTTCATTGTCTGGCGGGAAACACTTCACCAAGATAGACCTGGCGCAAGCGTACTTACAGATGGAAGTTGAGGAAGAGTCGCGCCAGTATCTCACAATCAACACGCACAGAGGCTTGTATCGATATAATAGACTGGTTTTTGGAGTGGCTTCGGCTCCAGCAATTTGGCAGAGGGCCATGGAGCAGGTATTACAGGGAATTCCAAGCACTCAATGTTACTTGGACGATATCCTGATTACAGGAGATGATGATGAGGAACACCTTGCAAATTTGAAACTGGTGCTCACCAGATTGAAGGAATATGGACTTCGAGTTAATCGCCAGAAATGTGAGTTCTTTCAGAAATGGATCTCGTACTGTGGTCATGTCATTGACCAGGAGGGGCTGCACAAGTCACCTGACAAGATCGAAGCTGTTGTGAAGGCTCCCACTCCGGAAAATGTATCCCAGTTGAGGTTGTTCCTAGGGTTGATTAACTATTACCATAAGTTTCTGCCAAATCTATCCACGGTGCTGCACCCGCTGAACGCTCTTTTGCAGAAAGAAGTACCATGGAAGTGGAGCGAGGACTGTAAGAAGGCCTTTCACAAAAGCAAGGCATTGATCACCTCAGAGGAAGTGTTGGCTCACTTCAACCCAACGCTACCTATTCGTTTAGCTTGTGATGCTTCTCCTTATGGTATTGGAGCAGTACTCTCACACAAGTTGCCAAATGGCTTGGAAAGGCCAGTCGCATTTGCATCCAGATCATTGACCTCCGCTGAGCGCAACTATGCTCAGATAGATAGGGAGGCTCTCAGCCTTGTGTGGGGAGTAAAAAAGTTTAATCATTACCTGCAGGGCCAGAAGTTTACACTGCTGACAGACCACCAGCCGTTGGTATCCATTTTTAACCCTAAGAAGGGTGTTTCGGTGATGACAGCACAGAGGCTCCAGAGATGGTCCCTTTTCCTAGGGGCACATCAATATCAGATAGAATTCAAAGGTACAAAGCAGCATGGTAATGCTGATGGGCTGTCACGCCTGCCACTACCTACTGAGGAGGAGGCACCGACGGTTGACCCGGTGGAGTTATTTCACTCGACCATCATCGAATGTTTACCTGTCACCAATGCAAATATTGAAAGGGAGACTAGGAATGACCCGACACTATCCCGGGTCTACGAATTGACAGTAAAGGGATGGCCAGCCCATGGTGATCCACTGTTACCGGCATTCTCAGCAAGACGAGAACAGCTGTCCATCTGTCAGGGAACATTGATGTATGGAACAAGGGTGATTATCCCTCCTAAGTTAAGAGAGAGAGTTCTAAAAGAACTACATGAAGGTCATCTGGGGGGAGTCAGGATGAAAAGCCTTGCTAGGGCTTATGTGTGGTGGCCGGGTATCGACCAACAGATAGAGGATCTGACGAAAAGCTGCTCGGTGCCAAAAAGTCCAAAATGCACCTCCAATTGCACCGCTGCATCCATGGGAATGGCCTTCAACCCCATGGCAACGTGTACATATTGACTTTGCTGGTCCATTCATGGACTCCATGTTTTTAATTGCGGTGGACGCACATTCTAAATGGCCAGAAGTGATTAAAATGACTACCACTACCTCGGAAAAGACGATCGCGGTGCTAAGAACGATATTTGCAAGAAATGGATTGCCAGAGCAAATATGTTCAGACAACGGACCACAGTTTGTGTCAGAGGAATTCCAGAAATTCCTGAAGAAGAATGGGGTGAAACATTATACCTCTGCCCCATATCATCCAGCTACGAATGGGCTGGCCGAGAGGTTTGTACAGACGTTCAAAAAGGCAATTAAGGCCATGAGCGAAGATCAGATTCCACTGCAACACAAGGTGGACAATTTCCTACTGGCATATCGAAACGCCACCCATGCAACAACAAACCAAAGTCCTGCCATGATGTTCTATAACAGGAGGTTGCGGTCCAGGTTGGACTTGTTAAAACCAAATGTGCGGAGGGAAGTCAAAAACAAACAGTTCCAGCATATCAATAACAAGCCCACTCGGAGTTTTGAAATAGGACAACCGGTGTTAGCCAGGGACTATAAAAACGAGAAATGGCAATCTGGAACAATTCGGGCCAGACAAGGACCCCTGATGTACACGGTAGATGTTGGTGAAAATGTAATACGGCATCATGCTGACCAACTGGTAGAATCGAGAACAAGGGTCGAGCCCATGGTTACGACAGAGACAACCGTGGAGGAAGTTAGTGAACCTGAAGCATCTACCTCAGAAGTGAATATACCTGATGATGATGTCCTATCCATAGGGGATCAACTAGATGAGTCACCCCAGCAACAAGAACCAGAGACCCCTGAAAGGCGTTATCCGTCTTGGATCAGGAGGCCTCCTCAGAGACTGAATCTGTGAACTGTTTTTACATGAAGTTGTGTATATATGTTATTATGTTATGTTGAATGGGGAATATATACTGTTAAGCTAAAAAGGGAGGATTGTGGTGTATGTAACCGTTCCACCTTTAAGAGAACTATTTTAAGAGATGCACTACTTATCTTGGCTGCTGTATACTGTAATACCGGTGGTGACCACACCGGTATATAAGTGCTGTGTAATGATTTATTGGGCAATTCAGCCTGACCTTCGACTAGTAAAGACCTGTTGAATTTATTCTTGTGGTCTGTGTGCAGTGATTCTTATTAACAATAACTAGAACACACAGACTTAACAGAGGGGGAGAAAGTGAGGAAGTTCAAAGAACAACAGAAAGAAAAGCAAAAGTACTACTATGACAGAGGAACACAAAACCTACCTGAACTCCACACTGGTGACCAAGTAAGGTTCAAAGACAAAACAAACATATGGACTCAGAAGGGAACTGTCCTGAGTGAAGTTCAACCAAGATCATACACCATTCAGACAGATGAGGGTGCTGTTCTGCGAAGAAATCGTCGAGATCTTCTCATGGGACCAGCCACAGCAAGTCAAAAGACTGATACTGTTGAACAACCTGATCACACAGCAGGTCAAAAGACTGATACTGTTGAACAACCTGATCACACAGCTGAGAAATCATCATCTGAGGCAACAACTCAGATTCAAGGACAATCAATCAGAAAATCCTCAAGACGCGTGAAGCCTCCTGAGAGACTCATTGAGCAAGTTTAAGGACTATTGTTATAGAAGGAAGTAATGTTATCTTATTCTTTCTTCAAGTTCTAGTGTATTTACATATTTCATGTGAACACACAAAACAAGGTTAAAAAACCTTGATAATGACAATGATAATGTAAGTTCATTAATTGTTACAGTTAAAATGCAGAGTAACACAAAGAAAACATGTTGTTAGATAAAAGTAAAATACTTTTGTTTTAAGAAAGGGAGATGTAATGATATCAGCAAATAGTGATGGTATTTGCCTGTTTGATTATGATGCCTTACCAGCATATTTGCCTGTTTGAATATTTATGCCTGACCAGCAGAGGGCATGTGAGAGACAAGCAGTTTAGTTTTAGTTTAGTTTTAGATGGATCTCTAAGATGGTGTCTCCTGTAATGCTGTTAACTGAGTTGAACATACTTTAGATAAAAAGTCATTCTCTTTCATGAATGTGTCGTCATTGAACCCACATAGAAATCAATATACTGTGCACAGTTTTGGTCTCCTTATCTAAGGAAGAATATACTTACCTTGGAGGCGGTGCAACGAAGGTTCACTAGATTGATTCCTGGGATGAGAGGGCTGTCCTATGATGAGAGATTGTGTAGAATGGGCCTATACTCTCTGGAGTTTAGAAGAATGAGAGGTGATCTCATTGAAACATACAAGATTCTGAAGGGGATTGACAGGGTAGATGCTGAGAGGTTGTTTCCTCTGGCTGGAGTGTCTAGAACTAGGGGGCATAGTCTCAGGATAAGGGCTCGGCCATTTAAGACCAAGATGAGGAGGAATTTCTTCACTCAGAGGGTTGTGAATCTTTGGAATTCTCTGCCCCATAGGGCTGTGGATGCTGAGTCTTTGAGTATATTCATGGCTGAGATAGATAGATTTTTGGACTCTGGGGGAATCAAGGGATATGGAGATTGGATGAGAAAGTGGAATTGAGGTCGATGATCAGCCATGATCTCATTGAATGGCGGAGCAGGCTCGAGGGGACGTGTGGCCTACTCCTGCTTCTATTTCTTATGTTCTTATGTAAGTCACGCAGTGGCATGAAAACTGACTTAAATGCAGGAAGATTGCGATAGCCGTTGATTTTAATGGGGGACGGACTATATTAATTACCTTTTGTTCTTGGCGAGGGTAATGGTGGAGCAGTGCAAATGTCCCAGGAAAATATGGAGTTGCATAATTAATGGTGTAAGTCACTTACTGCATAAATCCCTCTTTTGCGCTGTTCATGGGTTCCTATGCAGTAGATGTGCTATTACAATGACACAAGTCCGCAGGAAAACCTAGGCCATTCTGTATCTTTCATGTCAGATTATGGCCCAGAAATTCCGTTCGCAGCCCTCCCGCGGGCAGAGTTCCGTTGCTGTGTCTCTTCAAACTGCCGGTGTGCAGGGCCCGCGTATCCCAGGGGCGCAGGTAGTTCGCAGCGTCCCTGGGATCACGTGGGCCATGGGGAGCCAATCAGAGCCGGGAATCTCCATTCATAGATTTGACAGGAAGGCCTGTCTGCTCTCTCAGATGGATGTAAAAGATCCCATGACACTATTTTGAAGAAGAGTAGGGGAGTTATCCCTGGTGTCCTGGCCAATATTTATCCCTCAATCAACATCACAAGAACAGATTATCTGGTCATTATTACATTGCAGTTTGTGGGACCTTGCTGTGCACAAATTGACTGCCACGTTTCCTACATTACAACAGTGACTACACTTCAAAAAGTACTTCATTGGCTGTAAAGCGCTTTGGGACGTCCGGTGGTTGTGAAAGGCGCTATAGAAATGCAAGTCTACTTCTGGATCCATTCCATCTGTTCTCCCATACCTGAAGCACCTTTAGATGTTTTATTGTGCTAAAAGCATTTTACATATGCAAGTTTCAACTCCCTTCACTGCTGACTGTAAGAGCCCTAAGTGAGATAAGTTTGGGTAGCCTCAGTATATTCCCTAGCTTGTGTGAATCTGCAGCACAAAATTGCCTATAATTTAGCACTGAATCAGTGGTGCTACTCAGAGAAGCTATGCGTACGACTGCTGCAGGAACTAGAGAATTCTTATTTGGGTAGCAGGGTGTATTTTGCAGTTGAGATTAATGTAATTGTTGATAGAGAGTAGAAATAATTTACTTTAAAGCATTAACTTGTATAGTATTGTTAGTATTTCCTTTTGAACTTGAATGATTGCAAAAACAAAATCATTTCTTTTACATGATTGGATCATTTTGTCTATGGGTAACTAAGCAAGATTAAATCCAAGGGAATAAAATTCGCTGGACACAACAGTGTTATTTGTCAGGGTTGAAGAGGGTGGCTTTGGTCTCACAGAAGAAATCGTTCAACTCCATCATCCCCTTCAAATAAGGACTGCTACAGATGACTGGCGCAAAATAAGTTTATCGTGGAAACCCTCAAGTAACACGATTCTGTGCTGGAAGATCACCGATCAACAGGTCATTTTCTGCTCATCTAGGCCAGAGTGTAGTGAGCAGGTACATGGATGCAATCAGTCATCCATTTTACTCATGAAAGCCAAACTGGTAGTGGAATAAAATTGTGTCGCCCTCTCTTCCCTGTTGTTATAAAGTTGCTGACCCTCTTGAATAAAGCATTGGTTTTCTCCTTGACGCATCTGTGGAAATGGCCGACAATGCCAATGTCCTATCAGCCTAAAGAAGGAATTGAAAGCTTTAAAATTGAGGCCATGGTCTTGCCCTGGTTGGGGCGCTAAATTTTAAAAAGCTGTAGAATTAGCGGCAGGTGCTAATCCTTCCGACCTCCCGCTAAATTGATTGTTAGCGCTCCAAGAAAGAACTGGAACGCTAAATCAAGCGCTAATCACCTAACGTAGGGCGCTACACACAGAGAGTAGGGTGCTACCCGTAGAGCGATAACCAATTTCAGGTGTACTCAAATCGGGACTCATCATTCACACTGGCCCCTTCCCGTTCTTAAAGGGGAGGTTCAATCATTCTGCAGAACCTCATTCCCAACATTGCTAGCTCTGAAGGCAACATCCAAGCAACTCAACAGCTACACCTCTTATCCTCATGGCTGCTCCCAGTCCCAGGGAGAGAGCTCGCCGTTTCAGCAACCAGGCATTGAAGGTATTGGTCGCCGCAGTCGAAAGAAGGAGGGCAGTGCTGTTCCAGGTCTTCAGGGCAATGTGGAGGGAAAGTGGACCAGGACATATCAGCCAGCAATGTGGTCCTCAGGACCCTCACACAGTGCCGTAAAAAATTCAACGACCTCACTCGGGTGGTCAGGGTGAGTACATACTTCAACAAGTCCTATATACCAGCATCTGAACCTCAGTCTGTACACACCCCCACCACTCACCCACTAAGCATCACCACGTACTAAATCTCACACATTGCCTATAATCACAGCTATTCAACTATGGCAGGCACATCTCCCAAACACATAGCTGCACACTCACTCGGACACTTTCCTTTCTCTTGCAGGCCAAGCTGGGCCACATAGGAGGGAGCAGGAATGAACAGGCAGGGGGGAAGTGGACAACGGCAATGGCGGAGTGGCAGTGGTGGGAGCAGGAATCCTGTCATCCTGAAAGAGGACAGCAGGTTCCTGCTCCACTGACACACTGCCTCTCCCCCGGGGCAGCACCTCAGCATACCTACCAATCTGCTGGAGCACAGATTACCATTGAATCTGGTTCCACCACCCTTTCAGGCAGTGCATTCCAGATTGAACAACTCATTGTCATGACGATGCCCATCTTCACTTTCATACTTGGGGCTGGCTTGGAACAGTTCACTTGTTGCAGTCTCTTTTAATTAAATTATTTGCCCTGTGCATATATTGATTTTTAATTTCAAGTTACAGTTTAATTCATAGGAATTGTGTAACAAGCACTTGTACTAGCCTCTTGTGATATGACCGTGCCAACTAAAACAATCTGATCAGATTAAATAACTTCCCACCATTACTGTTTTGCCCAATTGATTTAACGGTACTAGTGATTCACAAGAATTGGAAATTTGCACCGTAAGCATAATAGGGAAGAAAGTACTGGACAATCCTTTAGGAGAAAATTGGAAAGGCTGTTGAAGTAAGCTGGTACAGAAGTGTTAAACACCGTGACTGTTGGCTAAAAGTGTAAGGGCAGTGCCTTAATCGCATTAATGGCAAGTGTAGTTGAACTGGAAAAATGTTGATCCTAATTGTACCAGACTCTGGTATTTTCCAGCTAGTTCTCTTCCATGCAAAAACATTAGTAGCAAGAATGTTGAAGTCGGAGTCAGCAAACTCTTACAAATCTGATGGAGGGATGTGCACATCCAGGTGGAAAAGTAATTTACAAATCTCTTGCAGATTTAAAGTGTACATAAAAATCAGTGTGCACATTATGCAGGCAATGTCACTTAATTTTAGACCTCCTAACACAAGAACTGACTTGAGGCAGGATGACAACAACAACTTGCATTTATATAGTGCCTTTTAACATAGTAAAACGTCCCAAGATGCTTCACAGAAGCGTTATCTAAGGATAAGGAGATAATAGGGCAGATGACTAAAAGTTTCGTCAAAGAGGTAGGTTTTATGGAGCGTCTTAAAGGAGGAAAGAGAGGTAGAGAGGTTTAGGGAGGGACTTCCAGAGGTCCTCGGCAGCTGAAGGTATGGGCGCCAATGGTGGGGCGATTAAAATCAAAGATGCGCAAGAGGCCAGAATTGGAGGAGTGCAGATATCTGAGGGGGGTCGGGCTGGGGGAGGTTACAGAGATAGAGAGGAGCCAGGCCATGGAGGGATTTGAAGACAAGGATGAGAATTTTTAAATTGAGGTGTTGCTTAACCGGGATCCAATGTTGGTCAGTGAGCACAGGGGTGATGGGCGAACGGGACTTGATGCAGAGCTTTGGATGAGTTCAAGTTTATGGAGGGTGAAAGTTGGGAATCCCAACAGGAGTGCGTTGGAAAAGTCAAGTCTAAAGGTAAGAAAGGCATGGATGAGGGTTTCAGCAGCAGATGAGCTGAGGCAGGGGCGGACATCGGAAACCAAACTGCATAAAATTTATGGGGATTGCAAAGCATAATGAATTGTTCAGGTTTTGCTGAATTGGCAGGGTGTTAACTGTTGTTTTAACATAGAAACATAGAAGATAGGAGCACGAGTAGGCCATTTGGCCCCTCGAGCCCGCTCCGCCATTTAATGAGATCATGGCTGATCATCCAAATTCAGTACCCTGTCCCTGCTTTCTCCCCATAGCCCTTGATCCCTTTAGCCTTAAGAAATATATAAAACTCCTTGAATATATTTAATGAATTGGCCTCAACTGCCTTCTGTGGTAGAGAATTCCACAGGTTCACCACTCTCTGGGTGAAGAAATTCCTCCTCATCTCTGTCCTAAATGGCTTACCCCTTAGGGAGCACGGTGGCATAGTGGTTAGCACTGTTGCCTCACAGCGCCAGGGACCCGGGTTCAAATCCGGCCTCGGGTGACTGTTTGTGTGGAGTTTGCACATTCTCCCCGTGTTTGCGTGGGTTTCCTCCGGGTGCTCCGGTTTCCTCCCACAGTCCACAGATGTGCGGGTTAGGTTGATTGGCCATGATAAAAATTGGCCCTTAGTGTTAGGGGGGATTAAATACACGGGGTTACGGGGATAGGGCTTGGGTGGGATGGCTGTCGGTGTAGGGACCGGGTGCTAGGGTTTGGATGATCAGCCATGATCTCGTTGAATGGCGGAGCAGGCTCGAAGGGCCGAATGGCCTACTCCTGCTCCTATCTTCTATGTTTCTATCTTTAGGCTGTGACCCCTGGTTCTGGACTCCCCCGCCATTGGGAACATCCTTCCTGTGTCTAGTCCTGTTAGAATTTTATAAGTTTCAATGAGATCCCCACTCATTCCTCTAAACTCCAGCGAATATAAGCCCAATCGACCCAATCTCTCCTCGTACGTCATTCCTGCCATCCCAGGTATCAGTCTGGTGAATCTTCGCTGCACTCCCTCCATGGCAAGAACATCCTTCCTCAGATAAGGTGACCAAAACTGCACACAATACTCAAGGTGTGGTCTCACCAAGGCCCTGTACAACTGCAGAAAGACATCCTTGCTCCTGTACTCGAATCCTCTCGCTACGAAGGCCAACGTACCATTTGCCTTCTTAACCGCCTGCTGCACCTGCATGCTTACCTTCAGTGACTGGTGCACAAGGACACCCAGGACTCGTTGCACTTCCCCTTCTCCCAATCTATTGCCATTCAGATAATAATCTGCCTTCCTGTTTTTGCCACCAAAGTGGATAACCTCGCATTTATGCAAATTATACTGCATCTGCCATGCATCTGCCCAATCACCCAACCTGTCCAAATCATACTGGAGTTTCTCGGCATCCTCCTCACAGCACACACGCCCACCCAGCTTTGTGTCATCTGCAAACTTAGAGATATTACATCTAGTTCCCTCGTCTAGATCATTAATATATATTGTGAATAGCTGGGGTCCTAGCACCGATCCCTGTGATACCCCACTAGTCACTGTCTGCCACTTGGAAAAAGACCCGTTTATTCCAACTCTTTGCTTCCTGTCTGCCAACCAGTTCACTATCCAAGTCAGTACCTTACCCCCAATCCCATGTGCTTTAACTTTGCACGCTAATCTCTTATGCGGGACCTTATCGAAAGCCTTCTGAAAGTCCAAATACACCACATCCACTGGTTCTCCCTTATCTATTCTACCAGTTACATCCTCAAAAAATTCCAGTAGATTAGTCAAGCACGATTTACCTTTTGTAAATCCATGTTGACTTTGCCCAATCCTGTCACTGTTTTCCAAGTGCTCTGCTATTACATCTTTTATAATGGACTCTAGCATTTTCCCCACTACCGATGTCAGGCTTACCGGTCTATAATTCCCCGTTTTCTCTCTACCACCTTTTTAAAATAGTGGGGTAACATTAGTTACCCTCCAATCCATGGGAACTGTTCCAGAGTCTATAACGAATTTTGGAAGATGACCAGCAATGCATCTACTATTTCTAGGGCCACTTCCTTAAGTACCCTAGGATGTAGATTATCAGGCCCTGGGGATTTATCGACCTTCATTCCCGTCAATTTCCCTAACACCATTGCCCTACAAATACTGATTTCATTCAGTTCCTCCCTCTCGTTGGACCCTATCTTCCCCGACATCTCTGGGAGGTTATTTGTGTCCTCCTTTGTGAAGACAGAACCAAAGCATGTATTTAATTGGTCTGCCATTTCTTTGTTCCCCATTATAAATTCCCCTGATTCTGACTGCAAGGGACCTACGCTTGACTTCACCAATCTTTTTCTCTTCACATATCTATAGAAGTTTTTACAGTCAGTTTTTATGTTGCCCGCAAGCTTACTCTCATACTCTATTTTCCCCCTCTTAATTAATCCCTTTGTCCTCCTTCGCTGAATCCTAAACTGCTCCCAATCCTCAGGTTTGCTACTTTTTCTGGCCAATTTATATGTCCTCTCCTTGGATCTTATGTTATCCCTAATTTCCCTTGTTAGCCACGGTTGAGTCACCTTTTTTGTTTTATTTTTATGCCAAACAGGGATGAACAAATTCTGTAGTTCATCCATGCGATCTTTAAATGTTTGCCATTGCCTATCCACCGTCAACCCTTTAAGTAACGTTCCCCAATCCATCCTAGCCAACTCGCTCCTCAGACCATCGTAGTCTCCTTTATTTAAATTAAGGACCCTAGTCTCTGAGTCAACTACTTCACTCTCCGTCTTAATGAAGAATTCTATCATATTATGATCACTCCACCCCAAGGGGCCTCACACAAGATTGCTAATTAATCCTTTCTCATTGCATAATACCCAGTCTAAGATGACCTGATCTCTAGTTGGTTCCTCGACATATTGGTCCGGGAAATCATGCCGTATACACTCCAGGAATTCCTCCTCCACAGTATTGTTACTAATTTGGTTAGCCCAATCTATATGTAGATTAAAGTCACCCATGATAACTGCTGTGCCCTTATTGCATGCATCTCTAATTTCCCGTTTAATGCCATCCCCAACCTCCGCATTACTGTTTGGGGGTCTGTATACAACTTCCACTAACGTTTTCTGCCCCTTGGTATTTTTCAGCTCTACCCATACAGATTCCACATCATCAGAGCTAATATCCTTCCTTACAATTGTGTTAATCGCCTCTTTAACCAGCAATGCTACCTCACCTCCTTTTCCTATTTGCCTGTCTTTCCTGAATATTGAATACCCCTGGATGTTGAATTCCCAGCCTTGGTCACCCTGGGGGCATGTCTCCGTAATCCCAATTATTTCATATCCGTTTACATCTATTTGTGCAGCTAATTCATCCACCTTATTATGAATGCTCCTCGCATTAAGACACAAAGCTTTCAGGCTTGATTTTTTAACACTCTTAGGCCTTTTAGAATTATTATCTACTGTGGCCATGTTTGATTTAAACCCTTGATTTCTCTGACTGCCACTTTTGCTTTTCTCCTTCCTGTCTTTTGCTTCTATCCTTGCTTCCCTTTCCTCTGTCTCCCTGCACAGGTTCCCAACACCCTGCCATTTTAGTTTAAACCCTCCCCAACAGTACTAGCAAACACTCCCCCTAGGACATCAGTCCCGGTCCTGCCCAGGTGCAAACCGTCCAGTTTGTACTGGTCCCACCTCCCCCAGAACCGGTTCCAATGTCCCAGGAATTTGAATCCCTCCCTCTTGCATCATTCCTTTAGCCATGTATTCATCTGAAATATCCTTCTATTTCTACTCTGACTAGCACATGGCACTGGTAGCAATCCTGAGATTACTACCTTTGAGGTCCTATTTTTTAAATTTACCTCCTAACTCCCTATATTCAGCTTTTAGGACCTCATCCCAGTTTTTACCTATATCATTGGTACCTATATGCACCACAACAACTGACTGTTCACCCTCCCCCTCCAGAATGCTCTGCAGCCACTCCGAGACATCCTTGACCCTTGCACCAGGGAGGCAACATACCATCCTGGAATCTCGTTTGCGGCCGCAGAAACGCCTATCTATTCCCCTTAGATAGATTTTTCATGGGGTTGGGAGCTCACTCCAAGATTTGAAATGACCTTAACCTACTTTAAAATGTGGTTGTTTTTTAGGACTGGACCAAGATTTTTCTTTGGTTCTTGCACTCCCCCCCAATAATGACAATGTAGGTCAGCAAGGATAGAGGTGATGTGTGAATGGACCTGGTGCAGGTTAGGATACAAGCAGCAGAATTTCAGATGAGCTTCAGTTTATGGAGGATGCAGAATGGGAGGCTGCCCAGGAGAATATTGGAGCAATTGAGACAGGAGCTGATAAAGATATGGATGAAGATTGCAGTAGCAGGTGGGCTGAGGTAGGGGCAGAAGCAGGTGGTGATGGAGGTGAAAATAGGCGGTCTTTGTGATAGAGTGTATTTCAGGAGTGGAAGCTGAGCTGAGGGTGGATCAGGATGTTAAGGTTGGTTCAGAATGATATAGTGGCCAGGAGGAGGATGGAGTTGGTGGTGAAGTATGGGGTTTGTGGTGGGGGCCAAAAACGATGGCTTTGGGTCTCGATGTTTAGCTGGAGGAAGTTACACCACATATTAGACAAGCAGAAAAATACATTTGTGACTTTGGTTTGGGCTATTTTGCTGCCGTATGATGGATTCAGACAGAGAGCTGTTGGTACGAAGGGCACAAAAAATTCAAGCTCAAGCGGGAAGGGAGGCTAGAAAGGGTACAGTAGTTAGTGTAATATATGTGGGTAGAACAAAGGAAGGACAGAGACACGATGAGTTGCTAGTTTATGTGCTTGCTTTACTAGGCCAGAGCGAACTGAGCATTCTCATACTAAACCATGTGACAAACCATGTGATAATACACTACACAGCTTTCCCCTTTTTAAAAAATGTATGTATTCCCCTCTCAAATACAGCAAAACTATGGTCCCACCTTTCCCAGCATTACATGTACCACATAACAAAACTCCTGGCTTTTTTCTTTTAAAATGAACTACAAATCCTACAGATAAACGACAAATCCAGTTTAACAACAGGTTTGCAAAGCCTTCCTGATCTCCTTAAAAGAAGGTTTTGGTGTTGAACAAATTTTCGGGCTGTTTTGTTTTGGTTCCGAACTCAAAGATGATCCGGTTTCTATCTCAGACTTGTTTGAACCTGGTACTTCAGTTACTGAAGTCTGAACTGAGTCAAACTCATGTATTAGTTCATGATCAAGGGGTTCAAGATCACGTCGCTAGTAGAGATTATTTGATCTACATGAACACTTCAGATGTTGTCACCAATTTCAACCAAATATCTCCTGGCTCCACCAACCTCTACTATAGTTCCTACATCCCACTTGTGTGAACTCGACTTTCCAGGGGGACTGAGAACACGAACACACTCATTTTGTTTGAAACTGCGTTCTTTCTGATTGTTGTCTTAATAAAGTTTCTGACTCAACTGTTTCTGTTCAACTCTTGAGGCCAAATTTGGTTGAACAAGACTCAATCGTGTTTGCAATCCCTCTTCATCAAGAGTTCTGCTGGGGTATGTCCAGTTGCAGTGTGCGGAGTAGTTCTGTACTTCAGCAAGAAATTTGCCAAATGTTGCTTCATGCTGAGTCCTGAACAACCCTGCAACATTTGCTTTTTGAGAGCTTCTTTTACTATTCTGACTGACCTTTCGGCTGATCCGTTTGAAACTGGATGATATGGTGGAACGAGAGCGTGTTCGATGCCATTCCGTTTCATGAATTTTAGGAATAGAACAGAACTGAGGGCCATTGTCAGAAACAAGCTCTTCAGGTAAGCCATGACATGCGAAGTAGACCTCAACTCATCTATGGTACATTCAGTTAGTCTTTGAACCCATGTGTTTCACTTCAATCCACTTTGAGTGACTATCTACAAGTACCAGGAAATAATCATTTGCTTTCTCACAGAAGTCTACATGTACTCTCTGAAAAGGTCTACTTGGCCATGACCAGGGTTGTAGTGGAGTTTTGGGTGGTTTGTTTCTGCAATTTTGGCAAACACTGCATTTGCTGACAAGTGATTCAAGATTACTGTCCAATTAAACAAAGCTTCTTGTAATTGATTTCATTCCAACGTAGACATAGACATAGAAGATAGGAGCAGAGTAGGCCATTCGGCCCTTTGAGCCTGCTCCGCCATTCAATGCGATCATGGCTGATCATCCAAATTCAGTACCCTGTCCCTGCTTCCTCCCCATATCCCTTGATCCCTTTAGCCTCAAGAAATATATCCAACTCCTTCTTGAATATATTTAATGATGAATTGGCCTCAACTGCCCTGTGTGGCAGAGAATTCCACAGGTTCACCACTCTCTGGGTGAAGAAATTCCTCATCTCAGTCCTAAATGGCTTACCCCTTATCCTTAGACTGTGACCCCTGGTTCTGGACTCCCCTGCCATCGGGAACATCCTTCCTGCACTTAGTCTGTCTGGTCCTGTTAGAATTTTATACATTTCAATGCGATCCCCTCTCATCCTTCTAAACTCTAGCGAATATAAGCCTAATCGACCCAATCTCTCCTCATACGTCATAGAAACATAGAAACATAGAAGATAGGAGCAGGAGTAGGCCATTCGGCCCCTCGAGCCTGCTCCGCCATTCAATGAGATCATGGCTGATCATCCAAATTCAGTACCCTGTCCCTGCCTTCTCCCCATATCCCTTGATCCCTTTAGCCTTAAGAAATATATCCAACTCCTTCTTGAATATATTTAATGAACTGGCCTCACCGTCCTCTGTGGCAGAGAATTCCACAGGTTCACCACTCTCTGGGTGAAGAAATTCCTCCTCATCTCAGTCCTAAATGGCTTGCCTCTTATCCTTAGACTATGATCCCTGGTTCTGGACCCCCCGGCCATCTGAAACATCCTTCCTGCATCTAGTCTGTCCAGGCCTGACAGAATTTTATAGGTTTCGATGAGATCCCCTCTCAATCTTCTAAACTCCAGTGAGTATAAGCCCAATCGACACAATCTCTCCTCATACGTCATTCCTGCCATCCCAGGTATCAGCCTGGTGAATCTTCACTGCACTCCTTCCATGGCAAGAACATCCTTCCTCAGATAAGATGACCAAAACTGCACACAATACTCAAGGTGCGGTCTCACTAAGGCCCTGTACAATTGCAGCAAGACATCCTTGTTCCTGTACTCGAACCCTCTTGCTACGAAGGCCAACATACCATTTGCCTTCTTAACCGCCTGCTGCACCTGCATGCTTACCTTCAGCGACTGGTGCACAAGAACACCCAGGTCTCTTTGCACTTCCCCTTCTCCCAATCTATTGCCATTCAAATAATAATCTGCCTTCCTGTTTTTGCCACCAAAGTGGATAACCTCACATTTATCCACATTATAGTGCATTTGCCATGTTTCTGCCCAATCACCCAACCTGTCCAAATCATACTGGAGTTTCACGACATCCTCCTCACAGCATACCCTCCCACCCAGCTTTGTGTCATCTGCAAATTTGGAGATATTACATCCAATTCCCTCGTCCAGATCATTAATATATATTGTGAACAGCTGGGGTCCTAGGACCGAACCTTGCGGTACCCCACTAGTCACTGCCTGCCACTCGGAAAACGACCCGTTTATTCCAACTCTTTGCTTTCTATCCGCCAACCAGTTCTCTATCCAAGTCAATACCTTGCCCCCAATCCCATGTGCCTTAATTTTGCACGCTAATCTCTTATGCGGGACCTTATCGAAAGCCTTCTGAAAGTCCAAATACACCACATCCACTGGTTCTCCCTTATCTATTTTACCAGTTACATCCTCCAAAAATTCCAGTAGATTAGTCAAGCATGATTTACCTTTTGTAAATCCCTGTTGACTTTATCCGACCCTGTCACTGCTTTCCAAGTGCTCTGCTATTACATCTTTTATAATGGACTCTAGCATTTTCCCCACTACCGATTTCAGACTTACCGGTCTATAATTCCCCGCTTTTTCTCTACCACCTTTTTTGAATAGTGGGGTAACATTAGCTACCCTCCAATCCATGGGTACTGTTCCAGAGTCTATCGAGTTCTGGAAGATGACCAGCAATGCATCTACTATTTCTAGGGCCACTTCCTTAAGTACCCTAGGATGTAGATTATCAGGCCCAGGGGATTTATCGGCCTTCAGTCCCATCAATTTTCCTAACACCATTTCCCTACAAATACTGATTTCTTTCAGTTCCACCCTTTCCTCAGACCCTATGTTCCCTGGCATCTCTGAGAGGTTATTTGTGTCCTCCTTTGTGAAGACAGAACCAAAATATGTATTTAGTTGGTCGGCCATTTCTTTGTTCCCCATTATAAATTCCCCTGATTCTGACTGCAAGGGACCTACGCTTGACTTCACCAATCTTTTTCTCTTCACTTATCTGTAAAAGCTTTTACAGTCAGTTTTTATGTTCCCTGAAAGCTTACTCTCATATTCTATTTTCCCCTTCATTCCTGCCATCCCAAGTATCAGTCTGGTGAATCTTTGCTGCACTTTCTCCATGGCAAGAACATGCTTCCTCAGATAAGGGAATTGTGGAAATTCAACCTTTGAAGCACTAAACCTAACACTTCTAGATTTTCTTCCTTGCTAGTTGCGATCAGCACATCATCTTGATTGCATAAGGAATTTGGAACCCCTTGCAAAATCTTATCCATCGTAGCCTGGAAGATTTTGGGGGAGAACTTTACACCAAACGGCAGCTTGGTGTATGAGTACAGTCCCTTGTGTGTGTTGATGGTGAGATACTGTTGACTCTCTTTGTCAATATTCAGGTTAGCGTAAGCGTGCGACAGATCAAGCTTGGAGAAAATCTTTGACCCAGATGTACAAGATTTTACTAGCACTCCATTCTCTGAGCTTCGCTAGCTCTTCCTCCGCCTGACTTCTCACCACATGGGGGAACCAGCCTTGCCTTACAATAGACAGGCTTTGCATTGGACTTGATGCGGATATGTGCGTCATACCCAGTGATGTCCTTATAACTGTCTGTGAACATGCTTTCATACTTCTTCAGCATTGTGTCAAGTCGCTTCTTTGAAACATCCACACTGAAGATGTTTTTCCAGTCTAGTTTTAACTTTCTCAACCAGTCTTTGCCCATGAGGGTTGGCCTTTTGTTGTAGCTCGCTACAATAATAAGCAGCTTTACTGGCTGGCCATTGTGTTGAACTGTACATTCCATTTGTGCACATGTCTCTAGGATTTCTCTGGAGTAGGTTTTTAACTCTACGATACTCTTTGCAATTGGTATTTGATTAAACTTACTCTCATATGTGTCCTTACTCATGATAGAGCAGTCCGCCACCATGCCTATACACATATCAATATATTGCTCGTTGATCAAAGTTTTGTATGGAAGTCTTTCTCACAACTGCTGGTGCTGCCGCTAGTGGCATAGATACTGTAGATGCCTAGTTCTTCATCATCAGGTATGTTCACTTCAATATTGTGAATTCCTCCCTTTTGTTGTTGCTGCTTTGCATTGACACTAGAATGGTTCTTACTTCCTGCTTTAGATCTAGCTCTGCAAGCTGTTGAAATATGGCCTTGCTTCTGGCAGTGAAAACACTTAGCATTTCTATATTGGCAGAACTGTGGTGAGTGATTTCCATTGTAGCGATAAGAATGCACTGAACTGCTCTCACCGACATGCTTTTGACTTGGTCTCACAGCTTTAGGTTCAGCGGTGGCTTTGTGACTAGACCTCGGTTGCACTAGCCACTTGAGTTGGACGGAGCTCCCTAGCATTCTTAGATGCCATCTCCATGGATCGGGCAATTTTGCACACTATGTTAAACGTTAGGTTCAGAGTGTTCACTCATCCACCAGTTCACACACACTTATCTCGCAACACACAATCCAAAAATGTGCCAATGTTACAATGCAAAGACAGGTTCTTAAGAGTTACAATGTACTCACTGATGGTTTCACTTTGTTTTTGGTTTCTGGTACCAAACTTATAGCTCTCTGCTATTTCTAATGGCTTTGGGTCAAAATGGTCCTCGAGTTTCTTGACAAAGTCTTCAAACGACGCATCCTTCGCTTTCCCTGGTGTAGGTTTGTCAATGTTTCATAGACATCTGGCCCGATCTCCATTAGAAAAATTGCTTTTTTACATTCACAAATTACTTTATTTTGAGCTTGAACATTCTCATCTGCATCTTCAGTCTCAATAATGTTATTTGCCCTAAGAAACATCTCCATCCGCTCAATGTAACAACTGAATGGTTCACGAGCTCGGTCATACATTCCGAGGCTTCCGATGTATCCTGTAGGTGCGACCATGATTGACCCGATCCCGTTGCACAGTGACTCAGCACGCTACCTGTGTACCTGTGAGAATCAACGCCACTGTTGCGGTGTATATATACATGCGAAGGCGAAGCACAGTCGATTCTGCATCTGCATTAACAGTAAAACATCACAAAAATTCAGTTTAGGTGTCACAAGTTCACCTTAAACTTGTCCACTTGAATGTTGAACACTGTCCTTCCATGATCCCTAAAAATGGCTTTGGGATCCCATTTTCATCGCCAAAATGTAATATATGTGGGTAGAACAAATGAAGGACAGAGAGAGGATGAGTTGCTAGTCAATGTGCTTGCTTTATTAGGCCAGAGCGAACTGAGCATGCTCATACTAAACCACGTGAAAAAGCATGTGATAATACATTACAGTTAGCAAGGACAGAGGAGTCGAGGTGGTTTTGTTTGAGAGAAGGGGTGAGGACTTCACTCTTGAAAGGGAAGGAGATGCTGCCTGAGTAGAAGAAACCTTTTACAATATCAACTAGCATGCGGACCAGGAAGGGAAATTGGGTGGTAAGGAGTTTAGTGTGAATGGGAAAGAATAAGTGGGAGGTCGGCATGGTGGACAAGGTGAGCTTGTAGACAACTGTGGGGAGCGAGATGGGCGAGAAGTTAGAGAGAGATGGGCATCCAGAGCTAGAGTTGGGGCGAGGGCATTGGGGGGAGGTTTGGCTTAATGGGGAAGTGGGGGGAAGCAGTAAAGGCAGCTGAACTCTATCTTTGTGTTCCACCAGTATTCGAAGAAAACTGACCATGAGTATTTGGATCAATGACTCAGAGAGAGTTGGACAATCTATTTTCGAAGTCTTCTTATCACTTTTTTCATTGTTTTGGTTTAGGAAGGTTTGTATTTTGACTCTTTGGTGACAAGTCCTCACAGGCTGAAAACAGGTGGAGGTATTAGATGTTTTTTGGAGGAAGTGGGGTCATGGATTAAACACATGTTTCAAATGCTGTTATGGCCTTGCTTCAGTGTTGGGTTCATTTGATTTACACTAGGATTGCCTTGCGTGCCACTGGATAAGCCGAATAGCTGAAACCAGCTTCAGTCCTTGGAAATTGGAACAAAATGCATTCAGGATGCGAGAGCATCATAGGCCAAATGCTTACCTTACAGCCATTTGTACCTTGTTGGACTTGAGTCCTGTGGTTGGCTCCAGTAAATAAATTGTGGTATATTTGCACTTTCCCCTGTTGGCAGTATTAGCAGAAATACCATCAAGGCTAGTGAACACCTTGGAAGGAGAAAAAAAAAATAAAGAATGGAACCAATTGCGACATGACAGCGGCACAACATATGGCTACTGGAGTGTTGGTACACATCAGCTATTCCCCACTTGCTAAATTTCTAATCTTGATCATGCTGATAGGGGAGAGGCTAAGCAGAGACTAAGCGCTCCTCGGCAAGATGGTGAGCAAAGTTAGAAGACAAGTCAAAGTCAACCCATGCTACTCTTGTGCACATTTATTGTCATTCCAAAATTGCCAACAGTAGAGGCCTACAGTAGGTTACATGTTCTGTCTGTCAGCTGAGGAGGGCAAAAAGGAGCTGTAAAGGATGAGAAAATAGAATAAGGAAGTATGGGGGAAAAATCCAGTATCGCCCCGTTTGGGGCGCCATTATCGGCCGTGCGCAAAGTTTAGCGCCTGGCGCTAATTATCGCCTTTGATGGCAAACTTGGCTTTTATCGCCCCTGGAGGTGACTGGAGCGCTAAATCAAGCGCTTCACACCTGTCTTAAGGTGCAAAGTCCGAGGAGCGAGGCGTTACCTCAAGGGAGTGCATATCAAAATAAACCTGCAAAGTGCTGCTCAGTACCCAAAACTCCTTCACACAGTGTTGAATCTTTCCAAAAGTCTCTCTCTCTCTCAGAATGCGTGGTGCACAAATGTCACCAACAAAAAAAGGCAGGAAGCGGTCGCCTTTAAATAGCGCTCCCCTAGTCCCTTTCTGACAGCATAACGCTCCCCTCAACCTGTCATTGCTAGCGGCAGGCAGTAAGGCAGGGGGCACCACTCAATATCCGGTCCGGGGCACTACCGGGGCGTTGTGCACTCAACTGACATCACGATCTGCTGGCGCAAGAGATCGTGGCGGCAGTTGTAATGATCAGTAACCTGTCATTCTGGAATGGTACACTAGGTGGTGCTGTATGTATATAAGAGTGGGCTACCCACGATGCACCAGGCTACCCACAAGGCAGCAGTCAAGATGGAGGCCTCTACAGATACTGTACCTAGTCCACATGTGCTCAATAAAGTGTCTAGCAAAAGCTAGCTGTTCTTAATAAAAACGACTAGTTATTAATGAACATAACATGGTACCAGGATTGGTAAGATCTGCTGAATATTGTGCAACGCGACATGGAGAATTTGAAGCCACGAGAGTGTTTGAAACTCACAGGAAATATCGACTACAATTGGCAGACTTTTAAACAACAATTCGAACTCTACATTGCTGCCATCGGGTACAGTACGAAGCCAGATGCAAGGAAAAGAGCATTGCTGCTCACGGTTGCAGGCCCACAGGCGATAGAGGTATTTAATACATCTGTATTTAATCCAGAGGAGAACAGAGAAAAATTAGACGATGTGCTAAAGAAGTTTGATACACATTGTTCTCCCAAAAAGAATGAAACCTATGAGAGGTACATCTTCCGTTCTCGGACACAGCAGCAAAATGAGGCTTTTGATAGCTTTATGACTGATCTGAAACTGAAAGCACAGACATGTAATTTCTCTGAGCTGAAAGCATCCATGATTCGTGACCAGATTGTGTTTGGTATTCATGATAAAAAAGTCAGGGAACGTCTGTTGAGAGAAACCGAACTAACATTGGAAATTGCTGTGAAAATATGCCAAGCCAGCGAGCTAGCTCGAAAGCACGCGAAGACTTTCAGTGAAATCAATAATGATGCGATTGTAATGAGTGATAATGCTGCTGTCGGTGCTGTGTCCTACAAGGGGAAGAAACGTGGGCAGAACAGAAATGAAAAGCAATCGGAAGATGACATTTTAAATTGTAAACGCTGTGGTTACAAACACCAGTTAAGACAATGCCCAGCGTTTGGAAAAATGTGCACAAAGTGTAATGGAAAGAATGACATTGCCAAACAATGCTTTTCAAAAGTAAAAACAAAGAAAGGGCAACAAGTTAATGTGATTGAGGACACTGATTTAAGTGAGACATTTTTTGTAGGAATGGTGTCATGTGACAATGTCAAAAATGATACAGAAAATGTGCAGCCCTCAGATATGGACAATGCTGAACATAAAATTAATGCAGTAAAAGAGGACAAATGGATGATCCCACTGCAGGTAAATGGAGCATTAGTTACCTTGAAACTAGACACTGGGGCAAAAGCAAACTTAATCAGTATGAGTGACATTAAAAATATGAAAGAAAAGCCCAAAATACAGAAAAAGTCAGTACTACTGAAGGACTATAATGGACAGAAAATAGATAGCTTAGGTGTATGCAGACTTAAAGTGACAGTCAAAGACAAAGTGCATCATCTCATGTTTTCTGTTGTGGCTGAAGGACTTGATTCACTACTAGGTGACAAAGCTTGTGAAGACTTAGAACTGGTCAAGAGAGTCTACCGTATAAACTGTGCCATAAGCAGACCAGATGACTCAGTGGATTCTGTAGTGAGTAATTTCCAGGATGTGTTCAAAGGATTTGGAGTTCTACCATTCACATACAAGATCCAGCTAAAGGAGGATGCCCAGCCAGTGGTACATGCTCCACGAAGAGTTCCAGCACCCCTGCGTGACCGGCTCAAGAATGAACTGGACAGAATGACCACACTAGGAGTCATCAGGAAAGTCGAAGAGCCAACAGACTGGGTTAACTCCATGGTATGTGTAAAGAAAAAGAACAATGATCTAAGAATATGCATGGATCCAAAGGACTTAAATGCAAACATAAAACGTGAACACTACCAGATTCCCAAGCAAGAAGACATCACCAGTGAAATGTCAGGTGCCAGATACTTTACAAAGCTCGATGCCTCACAAGGATTTTGGCAACTAAAACTGGATGAAGAGAGCACCAAATACTGTACCTTCAACACACCATTTGGTAGGTATTGTTTCCTCAGAATGCCTTTCGGGATAATATCTGCATCTGAAATCTTTCATAGAGTGATGGAACACATAATTGAAGGTCTGGAAGGAGTTCGGGTCTATGTTGATGACATCATCATCTGGGGCTCCACACTGAAAGAACACAATGAGAGACTGACTAAAGTGCTACAGAGCATACACCGGAATGGACTGAAGCTCAACAAAGCCAAGTGTCAGTTTGGCATCCAAGAAGTCACTTTCCTAGGAGATATTCTATCTGGTAAAGGAATAGAGCCAGATATGGAAAAAGTAAACGCCATACTCAACATGCCCCGACCCACTGACAAAAAAGGAGTACTACACATCATGGGGATGATAAACTTCATTGGAAAGTTCATTCCTAACTTGTCAGCCAAGACAACCTGTCTGCGAGACCTGCTACATAAAACAAATGAGTTCGCTTGGACAGGAAGACATGAACAAGAGTGGATGAACCTCAAAACAGTGCTGACAACCACACCTGTACTCACCTTCTTTGACCCAACAAAGAGAATCAAAGTGTCAACGGATGCATCAAAAGATGGCCTAGGCGCGGTCTTGCTACAAGCAGAGGGTGAAGATTGGAAGCCTGTTGCCTATGCCTCCAGGTCTATGACTGATACTGAGTGTCGATACGCCCAGATTGAAAAGGATTGTCTAGGCTTGGTAGTTGGACTAGAAAAGTTTCATGGCTACATATATGGACTTCCCACCTTCACAGTTGAGACAGACCACAGCCCACTGGTTGCCATCATAAAAAAGAACCTGAATGAGATATCTCCAAGGATTCAACGACTCATGATGAAGCTGCAAAGATATGACTTTGAACTGACCTACACACCAGGCAAATACATAGTGTTAGCAGATGCACTATCCCGAGCACCCACAATGAGTCATGTGAGCTCTACTGAAGAAGACATGGATGTTCATGTGAGTATGGTCACTGCTGCGCTGCCCGTGTCAGACACAAAATCAAAGCAAATAGCAGAAGAAACAGTAAAAGATACAGTATTACAAACAGTAATAGAGAACATTCATCATGGTTGGCCAAAAGGTTCCTGTCCAAAGTATTTTCACATAAGGTCAGAATTGAGTGTTGCAAGTGGACTATTACTAAAACAGAACAGAATAGTCATGCCACAGGCTCTACGTCAAGACATGCTCAAAAGGATTCATGAGGGACACTTCGGAATTGAAAAATGCAAAAGGAGAGCAAGAGACACTGTTTATTGGCCTGGCATAAATAAGGACATTGAGAACATGATAGGCAAATGTGAGACATGTCAGAAACACCAAAACAAACAAGCAAAGGAACCAATGATAGTAGCTGACATACCAACAGCACCATGGCAAAAGGTTGGTATGGACCTTTTTCATTTAAATGGTAAAGACTATCTAATAGTGATTGACTACTATTCTAACTATCCTGAGATGGCGCTGCTCTCAAGCACCACAGCAAGCAGTGTCATAATGCATGTGAAATCCATCTTCGCCAGACATGGAATTCCCAGGATTGCCATTAGCGACAATGGTCCGTGCTTCAACTGTAAGGAGTGGCAACAGTTTGCAGCACATTATGACTTTCAACACATCACATCCAGTCCTTTGTATGCTCAGTCGAATGGTAAGGCAGAGAAAGGTGTTCAAGTTCTCAAGCAGCTACTGAAGAAAGCGACAGAAAGCAAGTCTGATCCTTATCTCGCCCTGCTGAGCTACCGAGCCTCAACTTTAGACTCTGGTTCTTCACCTGCTGAACTCCTAATGGGTCGCAAGTTGCGTACCACGCTACCCTGCTGTGCAAAAGAAAAGCAGAGTAAGGAACTGAGACAGAGACTTCAACTGTTAAAGCTGAAACAGAAATCATACTATGACAAGTCATCCAAAACTCTGAAACCATTGACAAGTGATGATGTTGTCAGGATTGAAGATCCAGATGCATGGAACAGGAAAGCTACAGTTCTTGAGGAAGTAGGACCAAGGTCATACACTGTTAGAACTGAGGAAGGACAGATTCTCAGGAGGAACCGCCGTTCCCTCCTAAAAACACAAGAGACTATCGAAGAGCAAATCGATGACAATGCTGCAACTGAATCTTGTCACTCACCACCAGAACAATCTAACACAAATACACATACAGGCTCTCATGACAACACATCAGACTTACCTGTGCTGAGAAGATCCACACGTGAAGTAAAAAAGCCTGATAGACTTAATCTTTGAGTACAAAGAAAACTACATTGAAAATGTATTGACCGTTGAAGATGTTTATGTTGTTATGATTGATTGATATTGATTGATACTGATTTTGTTTAACCTCAAATAAAGGGGGATGTAATGATCAGTAACCTGTCATTCTGGAATGGTACACTAGGTGGTGCGGTATGTATATAAGAGTGGGCTACCCACGATGCACCAGGCTACCCACAAGGCAGCAGTCAAGATGGAGGCCTCTACAGATACTGTACCTAGTCCAAATGTGCTCAATAAAGTGTCTAGCAAAAGCTAACTGTTCTTAATAAAAACAATTAGTTATTAATGAACATAACAGCAGTGTTTAGCGTTGCCGCAAAATGTCTAGTCAATTTCGCGAGCAACGCAAACATCGCCGTGCCCGGGCACTAGTTGCTTTGTGCCCCATTAGTGCCTTCTTAAGGCACTAACGGGAGGCACAAACAACTGAATTTTTCCCCCTATGACTTTGAATATGCATTTGGTTGCCCAAATTACTTAACGGAATATCCTACCCTCTCAGCTAAAGAAAATGATGTGAATGAGATTGCTTATTTGCTCTCCCGGTTTAAGGAGCCTTTATGGAGTGCGCTTGGGTCATTGGCCCACTCTCCCAACCAAAGGAGGCTGTTTGAAGGTGGAAGTATTTGAAACCAACGATTGACTAAAAGGATGACATTGGTATCAACTATGTGCAGTAAAATAAAGACAGCATGATGCTAGAAATGGGACTGTGCTTATGCAGGTAATATCAGCTATTTGTTTAACATTGTGCCATATTTGTACCCAAGGATAGTTTGGGGATTTTAAAGCACGCAGTGAATTAGTTCAAAAGGACTTTCACAGCTGTAAAAACAATACCTTATTTTTAAGAAGGACGAAAACTCTCCTTTGTTGTCATAGGTGAGATATTTGGCCCACAGTTTCCCAAATGTGCAAAGAACAGTTTACGTCATATCCGTGGAAAGACTTTTCTATAAATCACACACATTACTTCATGTTTCTTCATTTGAGATGAAAATACTTAAGACGTACGATTGATTGTTGTAGCAGCAGATGAGACGAGGGACATGTTTGGTTTGCATTCCCAAGGAGGCAAAAATTTAAGAAATGTCTGAGAAAAACAGTCATGTTGATTTTGGTAGTGGACAAAAAGTGAAAGCATTCGTTTTTCTATATTCAATTGTACATTTATGGAATAAAAGACTATATTTAAAATGTTTCCTAAAATTCCAGCCAGTTGTATGTGCTTAATGTCTTTTGGAGCACTGTATTTATCCATAATGTACTGGAATAACAGTACAGGCTTATACATAATTTGTTCCCAAGAGAACAGAGTTGACTCTACTTCTGCTTCAGTGATTTTTCCACTCTATTGTCCAAAGTTTTAGAATCAGAGTCCAATTCCTATATTGGTCAGTATTCCTTGTAAGCAGGCAATTTCTATATTAGCCTGATGTTCCAAACAGCTAGACAAGAGATGTGTTATAAAGCAGATGTCCTCTGTTCGGAAGGGAATGATAATATATGTTAAAGCAGAGGTTATTTGAGAATCATAATGGTTGACGTTAAGTGTATCCAATAACAATGATGTTTTGGCATTTACACTTAACTCTTGACAATGAGTTGAAGGCTTCTTGCACATTTGCTCCACGAACCATTATGGTTTTAAAATAACTGAATAATTAAGGAGGATAACTTGATATGTTAAGAATCTCAAAATTTCATCTCATTGTAATAAGAAAAATGTTTTGTGAAGACTGGGGCTATCCAGGCCAGAGAGGCAGTGTGGAGCTGAGCAACAAGACTTATCTCTAGGGTTAGAGGAAAGTTGTGAGCAACAATTGGATTTCAGGTAGTGTTCTCCACCCTGGAAAATTCAGAATCTGCGAGGGGACCTCATCAGAGGTTACAAAATTTAACAAGATAAGACAAAATAAACCGGAAACAATACTTTTAGGTACATCAGCAGGCTAAGAGGCTTAGGGTTCTGAAGAGCAAATTTAGGACAGACATCAGCAAGTATTTCTTTACACAGAAGGTAATCAGAGCTGAAGGGCATTCTTCATCTAAACCAAACATGATATTGAGATAATGTCAAATATTGCAAATTGCAAATGGATTTTTCTGGACATGATTTTAATTGAACTAATAGTTAAAGTCATTCATAGGATAAACTTTATTTACTTATAGTATGGGAAGGCAAATACAAGTTTGAATAAAGTGTTCAGATATGGAAGGGGGAAAATTAGCTAATTGAGGTTATTTTTGATTTATTGGCCTAAAAATTCCATTCCCTACGGGTGTGTACCTGTAGGGCCAACGGAAGTGCCGGTTTTACGCATGCACTGCGCATGCGCTGGAAACCGGAACTTCCGTTCTTCAAAGAAAGGGCTTCACAGGACAAACACCTGCGCCGGATAGGCAGCGCGTACGGCTGGAACTTCCGTTTTATCAACAGTTGCTTCAGTCCAGGTAAGTCTGAAACAGCTGCGCCTGGAAAAGCAGGCACAAGGCCTGCTGTTAACAAGGTAAGAGGTGAAGAAAGTAAAAGAAAACATTTTTTCCCACTGATTTATCATTTTCAAAATACTTTAAAGAAAGGTAAGTTTATTTTTAGCCCCGTTAAAAATTTTAATTATTTTTTCAAAAATTTAAATTTTTGTTTGAAATGGTTAATTTATGTAATTTATAGTCATTTTAAAAATGTGATTTTTTTATTTTTTATTTGAAGTTTTACTTATGTTTTGAGGCTGATCTCTATTCAGATTCCCTGCTCTGATTGGCTCCCCATGGCCCACGTGATCCTAGGGACGCTGCGAGGAGGCACATCAACAGAATTCTGCACCTCCCGGGAGCCCTCCGGTCCAGGCGCAGATTTTTCAGGATCGCAGCCCCCCGCCCGTGAGAGGGCTACGAATGGAATTTCTGGGTCATTATACTGTATATATACACTATGACGTAAGAAAACTACTAGGCACTTGGTCTAAGCGTTAAACAAAGCTTTAATCAACTGTTTTACAACATGGAGGTCTAGTTGTGTCCTTCACTCGTTCCTGTTAAGAATGTCCTGCGCAAGCTGGGCCCGTGCCCGAGTATTTATACTCTCCCCGGACAGCGCCACCCACAGGCCGCTCAGTATTATTTCATAAGTCTTTCTTTCATGAATGACTGATTCATGTCACACCACATATAGTACCAGGCTTGAATTTGAATAGTTCGCTCCGATAATGAAAGTTTACCTAGTCAGTTTACTGCAATGTACAGATATTTAACAAGTACAGCCGAACTTCCGAAAACCGAAACCCTCTAAAAACCGAAGGTTTTTTCGTTCAGCGTAAGTCGTGCGCACGACATGACCAGAGTGGCGCACGACTTATGCTGAGCAGAGGGTCAGCGTAAGTCGTGCGCACGACCCCCCGCGGACCCCCCGTGGACCCCCGCCGACCCCCCCCGCCGACCCCGACCCCCGCCGACCCCCCCGCGGACCCCCCCGCGGACCCCCGCCGACCCCGACCCCCGCCAACCCCCCCGCGGACCCCCGCCGACCCCGACCCCCGCCGACTTACGCTGAGCAGAGGGTCAGCGTAAGTTGTGCGCACGACCCCCGCGGACCCCCGCCGACCCCCCCACCGACCCCGACCCCCCCGCGGACCCCCGCGGACCCCGACCCCCGCTGACCCCCCCGAGGACCCCCGCCGACTTACGCTGAGCAGACAGTCGTGCGCACGACCCCCCGCGGACCCCGAACCCCCCGCAGACCCCCCCTGCAGACCCCCGCCGACCCCCCCGCTGACCCCGACCCCCGCGGACCCCCGCCGACCCCGACCCCCGCCACCCCCGACCCCCCCGCGGACCCCCGCCGACCCACCCCCGACAAATTTCCCAGTCTTATAAAATACCTTCCGAAATCCGAAATTTTCCGAAAACCGAAACACAGCAGGTCCCGAGGTTTTCGGATAAAGGATAGTCTACCTGTACAAAGTTTAATCAGTCATGAAGATCTTATAACATTATTCTGAAATGAAAATATTTACCTCTGCTCACACTTTCTGTGCTGAATTTTCCCGGTGCTCAGAGTGCAGGTTTGGAGGTGGGTCAGCTGTCAACATCACAAAGATTGACAGCGGGTCAGTATCCCACTGTAAACCCACCTCCTTGTCAGTTTCCCAAGTGTTAGGTCTGACATCCCTGACCAGATCTCACCTTGGTCCTCAGATTCCCAACACCAGCATCACCGGGCACACCAGCAGCAACAACATCCACACCAACCTTCTCCACAATCAACTGATACTGCACTGGACACAGGGCATCATCACTCATATACATTGCTGCCCGGGTCGCTCGGGATGACCTCACCATGTCCAGATTTGCTTCACTTAACACCGTACACCCTGGCTGCCACATGATGCACCAGGTTGGCACCACCCCACACCAACACCATAAAGCATCCCTACAATGTCCAAGCTATTCCTTTCACACTCATTACCATTGGGGGGCAAGGGGGAGGTTATGTCTCACCATTCACTGGAACTCATTAACACACTTTCAAAGGTGCACACAAATCTGTCCAAGAAGGCAAAGTGGTGACAATAAAGATTTCAATGCTTGACAACACAATAACAGAACGTTTACACGAACACTGGCTAAAACACCCAAGTGCCTACCCTTGTGTGTTGTTAGTTGGTATGATTGGACAAGGATGAGGGTGAGTTTGAGGGGTGGCTAGTGAGATGGTGAAGTGATAATGTAGATAGAGAGAGAGGGATGGGTGCAAGTTTCGTTATCTGCTGAGATCATTGAAAGGTTTGTGCCACTGCAGCCTGGTCCTCCTGACGACATCCCTGCTTAAGCCCACTTGTGCAATGTGCAACCAGGCTGCATTGTTGTCCTGGGGAGGTGTCTTCCACCCATTGAAAGGGAAGAGAACCTCCCTGCGTGCTGTGACTCCCTCCATAAACATATGGAGGGAGTCATGGGAGAGCCTGGGTGCAGCCATGCACATTTGTGCAGTGATTGTCAGTGTTTGCAACACCTTAATGCTGTAGAACATGGACAGCAGAACTGTCAAAATCATTTTAGACATGGCCCCTTTAAGGAAACCGGCTGATGACGAGTCATCAGACCCGCTTCCTATTAATTGGCCGGGAACCTCGCAGGGCGGGTCTAAGAAGCCCTATTTATGTAAAATCTTGTTGGAGGCTTGGATTGAGACAGATGCAAGGTCCCCACATGCCACAGATGTCACCTGCCACGGACCCGCCGAGGTTGGAAAAATCCAACCCTTTGTGTCCACTGTTAGAATGAAAAATGTAGTGTATGTACCTTTAAGAGAGAACTACTTTTACAGCTCCTGTATACTGCAGTACCGGCAGTGACCACACCTGTATATAAGCCTTGAGCAGGCATCTGTACTGTTAGTCTTTTGACTACCCTCCTTCAGTAAACACCTGTTGATTGTTAATTTACAGCCTCCGTCTAGTTATTGGAAAACACCATACTTTAAGATTCACAGATTCAACAGTGGCAACGAGGTCGATTCGAATCTACCTGCAACTCTGCATTTCCTTTCAAGGATTCGCTCCGGAGGCCAGAAGCACGGGCGTCGACCACGAGCAACCGGCCAGTCATCCGCCAGAGAGTGAACATCGCAGGGGAGGCTGTTGAGAGCTGGGCTTGGTTCTCCAGCCACGACGATCCAGCAACAGACTGGCAACAGGTACAGCGCAGACCCTTCCTGGACAGCGGCGGCTGGAGCCGACCGACGGCACAGAAAAGGCCGAGCAGCGTCGACGGGGTAAGAGAGAGGGTAAAGCGCACAGGGCGCAGCCGGGGGTTGAAGACCGAGCGGCGTCGACGGAAAACAAAAAGAGAGAGAGGGTAAAGCACAGCCGGGGTTCAGGACCGAGCGGCAGCAACGAGAGAGGTGCACAGGAGAACGCGCAGAGCGCAGCCAGGGCTCAAGGGCTGAGCAGCGTCCGCGGGGAAAGGAAGGAAGCGCGGGAGACGCCATTTGAGCCGCGGAGAAGAAGGGAGAGCGCAGGAGATGCCATTTTAGAAGCCGCAGCGGAGAAGAAGGGCGAGCGCGGGAAGAAAGGAAAGCGCGGGAGACGCCATTTTGAGCCAGCGGAGAAGAAGGGAGAGCGCGGGAGACGCCATTTTAGACAGTTTAACCACACCCAGGGATGCCAAAGAGTGGCAGTGTCACTGCGTTCGACAATTAAGTCGAAGATTGGGCGACATATGTGGAACGCATTGAGGTGTACTGCAAGGCGAATGAAGTGCCAGATGCTAGGAAAGCACTGGTTTTGTTGAATTCCATGGGTGCAAAAACTTATGGGTTACAGCGAAACCTAATAACCCCAGAGAAGCCAGTGGATAAGGATTTCGAAAGCATAGTGGAAATCCTACAGGACCACTTAAACCCCACACCGCTGCTGATAGCAGAAAGATTTAAGTTCCACAAAAGGAACCAGCATAAAGACGAAAGTAATGCTGAATGAGTATTTAACGGAACTGCGCAAGCTATCGAAACACTGCCAGTTTGGAATGGGACTAGCAGATACGTTAAGGGACAGGTTTGTGTGTGGGCTTCAAAGTGAAGGAACCCAGAAACGGCTTCTATCAGAAAAGGATCTTACGCTGGACAAGGCTTTCAGCATGGCAATATCACACGAAGCAGCCGCACGGGGCGTTGCAGAGATACAATGGAGACCGCAAGAATATGGCACCAATGAAATGTCATATGGAGCAGGGAAGTGTTATCGCTGCGGCAGAACAACACACGACCAGAAGGATTGTTGGTTCAAGGACCAAGTGTGCAGACAGTGTGGAAAAGCAGGACACATAGCAAGAGTCTGCAGGTCAGGGAAGAAAACCAGCAGCAAGAAATCTCCACAGGAGAAGTACAAAAAGGTACATAAGGTGATGGACAGTAGTTCAGACGAACAGAAAAGTGATACAGACTCCGGAAGCAAGGAGCAGGGTTGTCTGAAACTACATAAGGTAATCAAAATGGAGGATCATCAGGCTATCTGGGTCACTCTCAAGATAGACGGAGTCCAAGTGAAAATGGAATTGGACACAGGATCAGCCCTAACAGTCATAAACCGAAGGGACTACAAGCAGCTATTCTCACATATACCCTTGAAAGCTACAGAGATTCTCTTGAAGATGTACACGGGGCAAAAAGTCTACCCCAAAGGAAAAATAAGGGTGAACGTGATATACAAAGGCCAGGAAATACCCAAAATGGACCTATATGTATTACCAGATGGAGGCCCACCACTACTAGGACGTGAATGGATCCGGAAGATACAATTAGATTGGCATTCCATACAGGCACTGAAGGTTGAGGCCAAAAAGGATGACGACGCCACACCTGGACGACTGTCAAAAATGCTAACTGACGCACAAGAAGTGTTCCAGGAGGGACCCGGAACACTAAAAGGCATAACAGCGACGATTAAAATAGAGGAAAACGCAAGCCCAAAGTTTTTTAAGGCCAGACCGGTGCCTTATGCGATCCGACCAGCCGTTGAAGCAGAGCTGGAAGGTTTGGAACATTCAGGAGTACTGTCCAAAGTGGACTGGAACGAGTGGGCTACACCCATCGTTCCTGTAATGAAGAGGTCATTGAGTAACACGCCTGGGGAACCGAAGAAGGTCCGCATCTGTGGGGATTTTAAGGTGACAGTGAACCCAGTCCTTCACACGGTACAATATCCGCTTCCACGGATTGAAGATATTTTCGCCTCGCTATCTGGAGGTAAACGCTTCACTAAGATAGATCTGGCTCAGGCGCACCTGCAAATGGAGGTAGAAGAAGCCTCGAAACAATACCTCACGATCAACACTCAAAGATCTCTACCAATGCAACCGGCTGGTGTTCGGGGTAGCATCGGCTCCGGCTATTTGGCAAAGGGCAATGGATCAAGTCCTGCAAGGGATTCCAGGGACCCAGTGTTATTTGGACGACATCCTGGTCACGGGCAAAAATGACAGTGATCACCTTGCCAACCTGGAGAAGGTGCTCACTAGATTAAAGGAATATGGGCTACGAGCTAATCGCCACAAGTGCGAGTTTTTTCAGAAGCAGATCTCGTATTGTGGCCACGTTATTGATGAAGAGGGGTTACATAAGTCCCCTGAAAAGATTGAGGCAGTAGTCAAGGCTCCAGCACCGGAAAATGTGTCACAACTGAGGTCGTTCCTTGGGCTGGTGAACTACTACCATAAGTTCTTACCAAATTTGTCTACAGTATTACACCCACTGAACACCCTACTGCAAACGGGGGTATCATGGAAATGGAATGACGAAGGTAATCGAGCTTTCCAGAAGTGCAAAGAATTGATCACATCAAAAGAGGTGTTGGCCCATTTCAACCCAGCACTACCAATTAGGTTGGCGTGTGATGCATCACCCTATGGTATTGGAGCGATGCTGTCGCACAAATTCCCAGACGGGTTGGAGAGGCCAGTAGCCTTTGCGTCTCGGTCACTAACCTCAGCCGAGCGCAACTATGCCCAGATTGACAGGGAGGCCCTCAGCCTAGTATGGGGAGTAAAAAAATTCAACCACTATCTGCATGGGCAGAAGTTCACCTTGCTGACTGACCACCAACTACTTGTCTCCATCTTTAATCCAAAGAAGGGCGTTCCGGTGATGACTGCACAACGGCTACAAAGATGGTCCCTTTTTCTAGGGGTGAACCAATATGAAATAAAGTATAAGGGCACGAAACAGCATGGAAACGCTGATGGGTTATCACGCCTGCCACTGCCTACTGTGGAGGAAGCACCAGCAGTGGACCCTATCGAAATATTTTATTCGTCGATAATTGAACGCTTGCCAGCAACTAACGCGGATATAGAGAAGGAGACCCGAAATGATCCGACACTGTCTCGGGTATATGATTTGACGGTGAAGGGATGGCCAACACATGGCGACTCACTGTTGCCAGCATTCTCATCCAGAAGAGAACAGCTGTCAGTATGCCAGGGGACAGTGATGTGTGGATCCCGAGTGGTAATTCCACCCAAGTTAAGGGAGAGAGTGCTCAATGAGCTTCACGAAGGCCATCTGGGAGGGGTGAAAATGAAAAGCCTTGCTAGGGCTTATCTGTGGTGGCCGGGGATCGATCAACAAATCGAGGACCTAACAAAGAGCTGCTCAGGATGCCAGAAGGTCCAAAATGCACCACCACATGCCCCTCTACACCCATGGGAGTGGCCCTCCTCTCCATGGCAATGGGTGCATATTGATTTTGCTGGTCCATTCATGGACTCAATGTTCTTAATAGCAGTGGATGCGCACTCGAAATGGCCTGAGGTGATCAAAATGTCCTCCACCACTACAGAGAAAACGATTGCAGTCCTACGGACCATATTTGCCAGGAACGGCTTGCCAGAGCAGATTTGCTCTGATAACGGACCACAGTTTGTGTCCGAAGAGTTTCGGAAATTTATGAGAAGGAATGGGGTAAGGCATTACACATCCGCCCCGTATCATTCAGCCACAAATGGATTGGCTGAGAGGTTCGTACAAACCTTTAAAAAGGCGATAAGGGCCATGTGCGATGATGACATTCCACTACAGCATAAGATGGACAATTTCCTGTCAGCCTACAGAAATGTGACACATGCAGTTACCAACCAGACCCCGGCCATGATGTTCTTTAACCGAAGGTTGAGATCTCGTCTGGATTTGCTCAGACCAAATGTGCGAAGAAATGTTGAGGATAAGCAATTCCAGCACATCAATGAGAAGCCGACAAGGAGCGTCAATGTAGGACAACCAGTCTTAGCCCGCGACTACCGAACAGAGAAATGGCAACCCGGAACGATATGCCCACGGCAGGGGCCACTAATGTACACAGTGGATATCGGGGAGAACATTGTGAGATGCCACGTCGACCAGATCCTAGCATCACAGGAACGAGTCAACCCCATGTCTCGCGTACCTGGGGATGAACCCGACATACCGGTAGCATCTACCCCAGAAACAGTAGCAGCAGAAACTGATGAACTAACCGACGAAAGGGGGCCAGAATCGCCTCCGCACCAAGAACAAGACACTCAGGAAAGGCGCTATCCAGAAAGGATCAGGAAGCCACCCCAAAGACTGAACCTATAAATGGACTATTTCAGTTAAATGTGCATGTTAAAGTGTTAACTGTTATTTGAATGTTATGGGTACTGTTAATCTAAAAGGGGAGAAATTGTAGTCTATGTACCTTTAAGAGAGAACTACTTTTACAGCTCCTGTATACTGTAGTACCGGCAGTGTCCACACCTGTATATAAGCCTTGAGCAGGCATCTGTACTGTTAGTCTTTAGACTACCCTCCTTCAGTAAACACCTGTTGATTGTTAATTTACAGCCTCCGTCTAGTTATTGGAAAACACCATACTTTAAGATTCACGGATTCAACAAAAACTGCCTATGTAAACTTGACAATGTAATTACATCCTCTTGCCAGTGGTAGCGCTATATTTTGTGTCTCCCAGTTTCTGAGCCTAGACTGAGAAACTCCAAAGCTCCAACCAACTCCACTTGTCCACTTTCCAAATCACAGTAGGTTTTGCCATTCGACTATAAATAATAACATAATAGCCAATTATTTAAAAAAGGACAAAATGGACGACTCCTCTACTCCTGCTTTACGTGAAAACTACACGTCTTGACTCGGTGCAATAACATGGGAGATCGATTAGCTTTGAAATAATTATTCTTTGGCCAAAATTCTGAGGGAACAGTAACTCAGTAACTGGGTAACATAAATCTTTATGTATTGTATCTAACCAGCACCATAAAGTTTGTGGATCTCCTGGATATTTACTTTCTCATGGATTAAACATTCACTTTATCACAGAAACACTCATTACTAGTAAGAGGTTATTTGTGTAATTGTGCAAATGTAGCTATCCCAAAGATTGCTGTTCCCTGTTGGTTTATAGAAGCTTAGAAAATCCTTTGATCCAAGCTGGAGGAATTACTTGGTATTTTATTCAAACAGCGGTAGAATGTACAAGTTTGTGGCTCTCTTCCTTAGATCATTTATCAAGATCAAGTGTAAGAAATTCCACTTTAATGGTCTTGCCAGAGTAGAAAGTCAAGAGGTGAAAGGTTTGAAACTTCACTGTATTAGAGTATAATTCACTGATATATATGTAAAAGTTCTTTGGCATCATCACTGCAAAACCAATACAATTTTGGTAAAATGTTAATATTTTTCTGCCTCATTCTGTACATTTTGTTCTCGGGGGCTAATTAAGCTTAAATAAACTGTCATTATCAAAGTGAACTATTCAAATTCAAGCCAGGTACTGTATGAGGTGTAAAAAATCTTATTGAATAAGTAGGTGTTGAGCATTGAGAGTCCGCTTCAGTACATTGGATATAGAAACATAGATACATAGAAGATAGGAGCAGGAGTAGGCCATTCGGCCCCTCGAGCCTGCTCCGCCATTCAATGCGATCATGGCTGATCATCCAAATTCAGGACCCTGTCCCTGCTTTCTCCCCATATCCCTTTAGCCTTAAGAAATATATCTAACTCCTTTTTGAATATATTTAATGAATTGGCCTCAACTGCCTTCTGTGGTAGAGAATTCCACAGGTTCACCACTCTCTGGGTGAAGAAATTCCTCCTCGTCTCTGTCCTAAATGGCTTACCCCTTATCTTTAGACTGTGACCCCTGGTTCTGGACTCCCCCGCCATCGGGAACATCCTTCCTGCATCTAGTCTGTCTAGTCCTGTTAGAATTTTATAAGCTTCAATGAGATCCCCTCTCATTCTTCTAAACTCCAGCGAATACAAGCCCAATCGACCCAATCTCTCTTCATACGTCATTCCTGCCATCCCAGGTATCAGTCTGGTGAATCTTTGCTGCACTCCCTCCATGGCAAGAACATCCTTCCTCAGATAAGGCGACCAAAACTGCACACATTACTCAAGGTGTGTTCTCACCAAGGCCCTGTACAACTGCAGCAAGACATCATTGTTCCTGTATGTTAAGTCCGTGAATGATTGAGACACGGACTAGCAGGAGAGAAACAAAGAGATGTTTACTGGTGAAAGGCATAAACGAATCTAACCAACAGAGGCTCTCTAGCGCCTTTTATACAGGGGTGGTCACTGCCGGTACTGCAGTCTGAGACCAGTTATTCTCTTAAAGGTACATACACAACAATTCCTCCCCTTTTAGATAAACAGTACATAACATTCATTTAACAACTAATGATAACGAATTACAATCACAATTACTGTTGCTAGATACATTGGTTAAGTTTAAGCAATTATAAGTCCAGTCTTTGAGGAGGCTTCCTGATTCTGTCTGGATAACGCCTCTTTGGAGTATCAGGTTCTTCTGGCAATGTTGAGTCGGAATCAATGTCGTTGTTTGTTTCATCTGCTTCCAATATTACCGGTTCTGCGGTAGCTGCAATTGGAACGTCGATTTCATTACCAGGTGTATCAGATCGCGGTGTGGAGTTGACATTTTCCAGTGACTCTAGAATCTGGTCAGCATGGTGTCTTACAATGCTCTCCCCAACGTCCACGGTATACATGAGAGGTCCTTGTCGTGTACAAATCGTTCCTGGCTGCCATTTCTCAGTGCGGTTGTCCCGGGCCAAAACTGGTTGACCTATCTTAAAACTCCTGGTCGGCCTTTCATTCATATTCTGAAACTGCCTGTTCTCCACATCTCTTCGGACGTTTGGCTTAACCAAATCCAAGCGGCATCATAGTCTTCGATTGAAGAACATCATGGCTGGAGTTTGGTTGGTAACCGCATGTGTCGTATTCCGGTAGGCAAACAAGAAGTTGTCCACCTTGTGTTGTAGGGGTATATCTTCATTACACATTGCCTTGATAGCCTTCTTGAATGTTTGGACAAACCTCTTGGCCAATCCATTAGTGGCTGGATGATATGGGGCAGATGTGTAATGCTTAACACCATTGTTCTTTAAGAACCTCTGGAACTCTTCAGACACAAACTGTGGTCCATTGTCAGAGCAAATCTGTTCAGGCAGCCCATTCCTGGCGAATATGGTTTGTAAAACTGCGATAGTTTTTTCCGTGGTGGTTGAGGACATTTTTATTACCTCTGGCCACTTTGAATGTGCATCCACTGCAATTAAAAACATCGAGTCCATGAAGGGACCAGCAAAATCAATGTGCACCCTTTGCCATGGAGATGAGGGCCACTCCCATGGATGCAGAGGAGCTTGTGGTGGGGCGTTTTGGACCTTCTGGCATCCTGCACAGCTCTTGGTCATCTCTTCGATTTCTCTATCGATTCCCGGCCCCCACACAAACGCTCTGGCTAAGCTCTTCATTTTTACCCCACCCAGATGACCCTCATGAAGCTCATTGAGCACTCTATCCGTCAACTTAGGTGGAATTACTACTCTGGATCCACACATCAAGGTTCCTCTGCACACTGACAGCTGTTCTCTTCTCGGCGAGAATGCTGGCAGCAGTGGTTCGCCATGTGCTGGCCATCCCTTCACCGTTAAATCATAGACCCGTGATAGTGTCGGGTCATTCCGTGTTTCCTTCTCTATGTTTGCATTCGTCACAGGGAGACATTCGACTATGGTCGAGTGGAATAACTCCATTGGGTCCACTGCAAGGTCTTCTTCTTCCACCGTCGGCAACGGTAGACGTGACAATCCATCAGCATTTCCATGCTGTTTAGTTCCTTTGTACTCGATGTCATATTGGTGTGCCCCTAGGAAAAGGGACCATTTCTGCAGCCGTTGTGCTGTCATTATCGGTACGCCCTTCTGAGGGTTGAAAATGGAGACAAGAGGTTGATGATCGGTTAGTAGAGTAAATTTTTGACCGTGCAGATAGTGATTGAACTTCTTCACCCCCCACACTAGGCGGAGGGCCTCTCTGTCAATCTGGGCGTAGTTACGCTCGGCAGAAGTTAACAAGCGTGACGCAAAAGCTGCTATCGGCCTCTCCAAACCATCAAGGAATTTATGTGACAGTACCGCCCCAATGCCGTAGGGAGACGCATCACACGCCAGCCTGATTGGCAGTGCTGGGTTGTAGTGAGCCAATACTTCCTTCGAAGTGATTAAGTCCTTACTCTTCTGAAAAGCACGTTTACAATCATCGCTCCATTTCCATGCTACCCCCGTTCGTAGCAGGGCGTTCAGTGGATGCAGAATTGTCGACAAATTCGGCAAAAACTTATGATAGTAATTCACCAACCCGAGGAATGACCTCAGTTGCGACACATTTTCAGGCGCTGGGGCCTTAACAACCGCTTCAATTTGGTCAGGGGACTTATGTAACCCCTCTTCATCAATCACGTGGCCACAATACGATATCTGTTTCTTATAAAATTCGCACTTGGGGCGGTTGGCTCGCAGCCCATGTTCCTGTAGTCTAGTGAGCACCTGTTCTAGGTTGTTAAGGTGTTCACTGTCATCTTCACCTGTTACAAGGATGTCGTCCAAGTAACACTGAGTCCCCGGAATCCCTTGCAGGACTTGTTCCATCGCTCTTTGCCATATCGCCGGAGCCGATGCTACTCCGAATACCAATCGATGATACTGGTAAAGACCTTTTTGAGTGTTTATCGTGAGATACTTTCTAGAGGACTCTTCAACCTCCATCTGCAAATATGCTTGTGCTAGGTCAATTTTTGTAAAACGCTTCCCTCCAGACAGTGAGGCGAAGATGTCTTCTATCCTTGGAAGAGGATATTGTACTGTGTGAAGGACAGGGTTCACCGTCACCTTGAAATCCCCACAGATGCGAATCTTCCTTGGCTCTCCGGACTTATTGCTTAACGTTTTCTTCATGACAGGAACGATGGGTGTCGCCCACTCGCTCCAGTCGACCTTAGACAACACGCCCGCCTTCTCCAGATTCTCCAGCTCTGCCTCGACGGCTGGACGAATTGCATATGGTACCGGTCTCGCTTTGAAAAACTTGGGAACTGCATTCTCTTCTATTTTTAACGAGGCGGTTACGCCTTTAAGCGTGCCCAGTTCTTGTTGAAATACCTCTTTGGCGTTAGCTAAGATTGTTGACAATCGTCCAGGAGTGACGTCTTCATCTTTTTTACCGTCCACCGTCATTGCATGAATGGAATGCCAATCTAAGTTTATCTTCCCGATCCATTCCCGTCCCAATAACGGTGG
The DNA here is from genome assembly GCF_052327205.1 of Somniosus microcephalus. Lineage (NCBI taxonomy): Eukaryota > Metazoa > Chordata > Chondrichthyes > Squaliformes > Somniosidae > Somniosus > Somniosus microcephalus. Next base: position 50,857,740 of record NC_141006.1, on the reverse strand, counting down.
TCCACCATTTGGCAGTATGTAGAGATACAATTTCCGTATTTTCTTGCCATTGTATTCGACAGGCACCCTTATTTTTCCTCTGGGGTATACTTTTTGCCCCGTATACGTCGTCAAGACGATGGATGTCTCTCTCAAGGGTATGTGTGAAAATAGCCGCTCATAGTCTCGTCGATTCACGACGGTTAGCGCTGATCCTGTATCCAATTCCATTTTAACTTGGGACCCTGCTATCGTGAGGGTGACCCAAATGGTTCGGTGATCCTCTTTTGCGATTACATTGTGAAGTTTGAGACAGCTTAATCTCCTGTTCTCGGATTCACTATCGCTCATCTGGTCTTCGGAACTACTGTCCGTCATCTTTTGTACTTTCTTGTACGGTTCCTTAGTAGCCGTTTTGTTGTCGCTGGTCTTCTTCCCAGACCTACAAACTCGTGCAATGTGTCCAATCTTCCCGCATCGTCTGCATATTTTGTCTTTGGACCAGCAGTCCTTCTGGTCATGGTTAGTTCTGCCGCAGCGATAACATTTTGCAAGTCCCCGTGTCAATTCGTGGCTGCCGTATTCCTGTGGTTTTTGTTGAATTTCTGCAGCTCCCCTGGCTGCTGCTTCATACGATACTGCCACGCTGAAAGCCTTATCTAGCGTCAGCTCTTTTCCTGCGAGTAACTTCTTCTGTGTTCCTTCACTCAGGAGTCCACAGACAAATTTGTCCCGTAGGGTATCTGCCAGTCCTGCTCTGAACTAGCAGTGCTTTGATAGCTTGCGTAGCTCCGTAAGATACTCAGCATTGCTCTCATCTTTGTGCTGAGTTCTCCTGTGGAATTTAAATCTTTCTGCTATCAACAGCGGTGCAGGGTTTAAGTGCTCCTGTAGAACAGCAACAATTTCGTTAAAACTCTTCGCCTTCGGTTTGGCTGGAGTAATCAGATCCCGCAATAGGCCGTACGTTCTAGCGCCCATTACGTTTAGCAATATTGATGCCTTTTTTCCCTCCGCTATTTCATTTGCCTCGAAATATACCTCGACTCTTTCCACATACGTGGTCCTGTCCTCTAATGTATTATCAAAAGCAGTGATACAGCCAGTCTTCAGCATCTTGCAAATCTAAAATGGCGCCTCCCGCGCTTTGCCTTCTTCTCCGATTTAACAAAATGGCGCCTCCCGCGCTTTTCCTTCTTCCCCGCTGTTGTTAGCGCTGCTTTCCACGGTTTCCTGAGCGTTAAATATTAATTCGTTTTCTTTTATTATCTTCCCGTCGTGGAGCGGACCCTCTGGAACACTTCCCTCCCTCTTCTGAGGTCCGAACGCTGCCCAGCTTCGAAACACCGGCCACGCCCTGTATGCTTCACCCTCTCTCTCTCTCTCCTTGCTTCCCGACTCGCTGCCCGGCCCCGTTGAAAGGCCACCTGATCGAGCTTCAGCCCGCCGCAGCCCAGGAAGGATCAGAGCACTACCTGCCACCAGCCCGATTAGCTGGGAAATCACGGACCGAGGAACCCAGCCTGGCTCTGGACAGTCTCTCCTGCAAGTTTTGAAATCGATGATTGACGGTCGATGCCCGTTTCTCGAGTTTCAATGGCCTATTTTTTTTTTTCTTTCTTCTGGCTCCGACCTTCAACACGTCGTCGGAGCTGCTGCTGAGTTGCAGGTAAGTTCGTTTCTAACTCGTCGCCAGTGTTAAGTCCGTGAATGATTGAGACACGGACTAGCAGGAGAGAAACAAAGAGATGTTTACTGGTGAAAGGCATAAACGAATCTAACCAACAGAGGCTCTCTAGCGCCTTTTATACAGGGGTGGTCACTGCCGGTACTGCAGTCTGAGACCAGTTATTCTCTTAAAGGTACACACACAACACTGTACTCGAATCCTCTTGCTATGAAGGCCAACATACCATTTGCCTTCTTAACCGCCTGCTGCACCTGCATGCTTACTGTAAAGTCTGTGGGTTGTATAGCGAAGTAATACACAGACTACAAGAGTAACTTAAACAGGACTTTACTATTCGAAGGTCAGGGCGAATCTGCCCAATAAATTCTGCCACAGCACTTATATACCGGTGTGGTCACCGTCGGTATTACAGTATACAGCAGCCAGGATAAAGTAGTGCCACACCTAAAATAGTTCTCTTAAAGGTGGATGGTTACATACAATAGTTCTCTTAAAGGAGAACAGTTACATACACTACAATCCTCCCTTTTTAGCTTACAACATACTTATTCCCCATTAACATAACATCATAACATATCCAACTTCATGTTACAACAGTTCACAGAGGTAGTCTCTGCGGAAACAGTTCACAGATTCAGTCTCTGCGGGAAACAGTTCACAGATTCAGTCTCTGATCTTCTTGACTCGGTCCGGACCACGCCTCTGTGGTGTAGTCGGGTCACCTTGCTAGAGGGACTCATCCCATAGTCCTTCCCTAGACTTAACAGCTTTACTTCCATCACTTCTGAACCAGCATTGCTGACTTTTTAAACAAACAAAAAAAACAGTTGGATTGCCTTGGGAAATGTCCTACTTTCCAACTGATTTGGCTCCGTTCGGGGGACCACGTGTGTGATCGGGTAGAGGTAATAATGGTTCAGATGGTTATCATCTTCTGCTTCGTCTTTTCCTTTTTTGCTTCTTGGAGACTCTCGGGGCTCCATTGTCAGCTGCCAGCTGTAACGCCACCATCTCCCTATGTTCCTTAGACTTTAAGTGATTCATCCTGATTTCGGCACTTTGGGAGTTCTCGGCACAAGCTGGGCAGACCAGGTCCTCGTAATATTCAGTGTCACTCAACAGATCATGGTAATATTCGGTGTCGTCCTGAGCTAGGCCAGCGAGAGGGTCTTCTATTTCCTCCTTACCCAGCTGGACGTTAGCTGACTTTTGTTCCAAATCCCGACATCTGTCCTGAAGAGACTTCATCATGCGTTCAGATTCATCCCGCTTTTTCTGGGCTTCCTGCAAGTCTTTTACTAATGACCTCATTTGTGATTTCAATACTTCAACTTCATTTGGAGATTGATTGATCGGACTATTCAATCCCTCTGCTGAAGTAGCTGTTTCAGTATTCTGTTGTTCTACATTGCCGTGCGTCAGCGTACTTTTGGCATCCAAGGGCTGTTCTGCTGCAGACTTCTCAGTCTGGGTTGCCACCTCAGCTCTTCCAATGACTTTTGAGAGCTCCCTTCCCTTTGAAGATTGAGGCTCGTATTTAAGTTTTTCCCATTTTAGAGTTTTATCCCTCAGCATATGAATGAGTTGGCTGACTGTTAACTCTTCTGCCATCATCCCTTTTCCATTAACTACAGGGCTGTTTATAACCTTGCCCTGGAGGAGTTGGCTGACTGTTAACTCTTCTGTCCTCATCCCTTTTCCATTAGCTGCAGGGCTGTTTAGAACCTTGTCCTGGGGCTCCTTTGCTGCTTCTACTTCGCCATCATCCGCAGCCCCCATCATTCGAATTTCCACAAATGAATCGTCCGGTGATGCTGCACCCAACTTCAGTAGGAGCTCGGAAGTCATGTCGACCAACTCAGCTTTTTCTGCCTGCAACCTGCTAACCAGCGCCTTCAGTTGCGGCACATCTTGTTCCACCGGATTGGAGCACGCCCCTTCAGAAGCCGAATCAGCTTTGATTCGTTTGGCCTCCTCGTGCAGACGGTTTGTGTGCTCCTGCTCCCTTTTCTTCCCCAGCTGCTTCTGTTGTCTTTCCAGATTCTCCCATTCAGTATCATAGAACTTTTTCATTGCTTTCATCTCTTGCTCGAGACGGCAATTCAATTGTTCTAATTGCTGTCGTAATCTGAAATAAGTTTGCGTTCGAGCTCGATGTTCCTCAGTAATATATATGTCTGTAACTTGAACAGACTCAGAATTCTCTGTCAAGCTATGTTGTTGTTGTTCAGAGGAATTCTGTTCTGAAACTTTGTTCTCCTCTGGAGCATAAGCCTTTATGCCCACATTCGTTCTACCAACCTTAGTCAGCAAGTTCATTTTAGACTCGTCTTTCATGCTTGGGCTGGTCTTATCGTCATCCGTTTCAGAGTCTGAGCTGATTGTCTGCCCCGAGTCCTCACTCGTTATTGCTTTGAGGTAGTGCCATTCCATGTCTATTTTCTTGATCCACTCCCATCCTAGAAGTGGTGGTCCTCCCTCAGGTAGTACGTATAAGTCCATTCCGGGGTGTTCTTTGCCCCTGTCTCTCACCTTGACTCTTATCTTTCCCATGGGGTATACTTTATGCCCCGTGTATGTCTGCAATACGAACTTGGTATCTCTCAAGGGTATATGTGAGAATAGCCGGTTGTAATCCCTTCGATTTATGACTGATAGGGCTGATCCAGTGTCCAATTCCATTCTCACTTGGACTCCGGCTATTTTTAGCATGACCCAGATAGTTTGTAGGTCAGCTTCCTTACTCACATTATGAATTCTCAGACTACCCAGTTCCTGGCCGCTTGGGTCTGAATCCGAATTCTGTTCATCTGAACTCTTCTCAACCACCTTGTGTACTTTGTTGTACCTTTCCTGTGATGGCTTTTTTTTTTGGTTGTTGGTCTTCTTCCCTGACCGGCATACTTTGGCTATGTGACCCAGTTTGCCACATTTCCTACAGTCCTGGTTTTTAAACCAGCATTGGTTCTGGTCGTGTGTTGTCTTCCCACAACGATAACATTTAGTTGCACCCGAAGTAATTTGATCCACACTGAGGACCGCTGCCTTCAGCTGCATTTCCGCAGTTCCTTTCGCTGTGGCTTCGTGTGATGCTGCAATAAGGACAGCCCTATCCAGTGTAAGGTCGTTCTCTTCGAGCAGTCGCTTTTGCGTTCCTTCCTTCGACAACCCGCACACGAACTTGTCTCGCAATGCCTCTGTCAGATTTCCTCCAAACTGGCAGTATTTCGCTAGCCTACGCAGTTCGACCAAGTATTCCGCGTTGCTTTCCTCTTTCCGTTGCGTTCTCGCATAAAATTTGAATCGTTCCGCCAACATCAGCGGTGTGGGGTTCAAGTGATCCTTCAGAACAGCAACAATATTATCAAAGGTTTGATCCGCCGGTTTAACTGGTGCTAGATGCTTCAATAGCCCGTATGTCTTCGCCCCCATCGAGTTTAGCAAGGTTATAGCTTTATCATCATCCTCTATTTTATTGGCCTCACAATATATCTCAATGCGTTCTGCATACGTGGCCCAATCTTCTACCTCGGAATCGAAATCGTTGATGTTACCACGCTTAGGCATCTTCACCTCCCTGATAAACAACAACGAAATATTCCTTTAACTCTTTTTTTTTTTCAAGATGGCGGTTTCCCCCGCTTATCTTCTTTCCCTGCCCCTTTCAAAGTGGCGGTTCCCGCTTCTGTCTTTTTCTCCGCCTACTGGCGGCTTCCCGCGGTTTCCCGCGCTTATCTTCTTTCCCCGCCCACTTTCAAGATGGCGGTTCCCGCTTTTCTTCCCCTGGCAGGAGGGGTAAGCTTTTCCCTCGGGCGACGGCCGCTGGCTTTCGGGGTTCGCAGCCTGCGCTTCGGCTTCAGCGCGTTCCCTTCTCTCGGCCGGGCAACCGGCTCTGGGTACAACCCGTTGACGGCGAACAGTTTCAGCCGCTGGGCTGGATCTCGCTCAGTCTTCCTCGGGCTCTGTCTCTCTCGCTCGCTCTCTCTTGGGCTCTGTCTCTCCCGTTCGCGTGGCTCTCGCTCGGGCTCTGTCTCTCCCGCTCGCGCGGCTCTCAATCGCGCCTCCCAGCCCTCTCGCAGTCCGGTGCTTCCCTCCCCGGCTGCGGCTGAGTTCTCCGCGATTTATTTATTTTATCTCTTCCCGCGCCTTACGATCCCGGTCGCAGCGCTTCGTGGCCTCGGTCACTGTCCGACCTTTTACACCCAATCACTCCTCCCAGCCTCTCGCAGTCCGGTGCTTCCTCCCCGGCTGCGGCTGCGTTCTCCGCAGTTTATTTATTTTTATCTCTTCCCGCGCCTTACGATCCGGTCGCAGCGCTTCGTGGCCTCAGTCACTGTCTGGCCTTTTTCACCCCAATCGTGCCTCCCAGCTTCTCACAGTCCGGTGCTTTCCTCCCCGGCTGTGGCTGAGTTCTCCGTGGCTTATTTATGTTTATATCTTCCCGCGCCTTACGATCCCGGTCGCAGCGCCTCGTGGTCGCGGTATTTGTCCGGCCTTTTTCGCCGTCGCGGTCTAGTCGTCTCACGACGCTCCCCAGCCCGCTTGTACCGCGGCTTCTGCTCCACGCTGCCCCAGTCTCAGCGCCTCTGGGCCCGACTTCTGTCTGGCTCCTTTCCCCCTCGACCGTGGTCGAGTGCACCGCCCTTATCCTCCATTTATTTGTTTCTATTTTCCCTTTACTCACAGTCACCGTGGCCAACTTGCTTCTCGTGTTGATCGGCTCACTCACCACCGTGGCAGAAGGGACAATCCGCGCCTGTTGCTGATGGAAGACTTCGTGTTTGAAATCTTCCTCCTTTCTTGGTCTGCAGACTCGAGTTTTCTCTCAGCAAAACGACGAGGGCGGGTGCCTCTTCTCGACGCTCGTTTACTTCTTCAGAAGTATTGTTGCCGCAGGGTAAGATCGAACTCATCGCCACTGTAAAGTCTGTGGGTTGTATAGTGAAGTAATACACAGACTACAAGAGTAACTTAAACAGGACTTTACTATTCGAAGGTCAGGGCGAATCTGCCCAATAAATTCTGCCACAGCACTTATATACCGGTGTGGTCACCGTCGGTATTACAGTATACAGCAGCCAGGATAAAGTAGTGCCACACCTAAAATAGTTCTCTTAAAGGTGGACGGTTACATACAATAGTTCTCTTAAAGGTAGAACAGTTACATACACTACACTTACCTTCAGCGACTGGTGCACAAGGACACCTAGGTCTCATTGCACTTCCCCTTCTCCCAATCTATTGCCATTCAGATAATAATCTGCCTTCCTGTTTTTGCCTCCAAAGTGGATAACCTCGCATTTATCCACATTATACTGCATCTGCCATGCTTCTGCCCAATCACCCAACCTGTCCAAGATCTTGCTTCCGAGAGTGAATGACAGCACCAAACCTGACCAGGTATTTGTAGGAGAACCCAAATTTTTAACAATGGCCTCATAACTACTCTGATTATTCTCTTACTTCTAATGTTCCTATAGAAAACTTTTTTTAGCTGACCTTTTGCTTGCTTAATGTTCTCTCGTATTACCTCTTAGCCTTTCTAATCTCTCTCTTTTGTAGCTTCTTGTTTTTATATTTATTCTGACTTTCCTTTTTGTAATTAGATGTTCTCTAATATTTCAACCATGTCTCAGTGGGTAGCGGTCTCGCCTCTGCATCAGAAGGTTGTGGGTTCAAGTCTCACTCCAGAGGCTTGAGCACAAAATCTAGGCTGACACTCCAGTGCAGTGCTGAGGGAGTGCTGCACTGTCTGAGCTGCCGTCTTTCGGATGCGACGTTAAACTGAGGCTCCATCTGCCCCCTCTGGTGGACGTAAAAGCTCCCGTGGCACTATTTTGAAGAGAAGGGGAGTTCTCCTCAGTGTCCTGGCTAATATTCATCCCTCAACCAATATCACATTGCTGTTTGTGGAACCTTGCTGTGTGCAAGTTGGCTGCCGCATTTCCTACATTACAACAGTGACTACACTTCAAAGGTACTGCATTGACTGTGAAGCTCTTTGAGACATTGTGAAAGGTGCTATATAAATGCAAGCCTTTCTTTCTAAGCACTAAACACCTATTTTTTAGTTTCAGATTTTGTCTGATCTTCCTATTCATCTGTGGAACTCCAGTCATAGAAAGATTCACTTTTTTCCCTTCCTGGAATATACTTGAATTGTACTCTTTCAACCTCCTGTTTAAACATTTCCCATTGCGATCCACAGTTCTATTTGCCTGTTTTTTCATTTCCATTTAAAAGGGTAAAGGTCCCTTTTATCTCATTTTAAACTTGCTTTTTTCTAGTTGAGTACTATTGTCCTGAACTTTTCTTTCTCCTTTTTTGTTCCTGCACTGAACCTAATTATATTGTAGTCAGTGCTTCTTTACTTAATAAGTCATATACTTGCTCCAGCTCATTACATAGAATCCAGTCAAGTAATGCTTCTTTACTTGTTGGAGTAGATCTTGACTTTGTGCGATAGTGTAAAATGGGTGATAGCGAGTTGGTAGCCTGTTTTACACCACTCCCGATTTTTAAAATTTCCATTGAAGCAGCCTGCTCTCTTGCTTTACCCCTCACCCCCTGCCAGATTAGTTTAAACTCTCACCCACAGTTCGAGCTAACCTCCCTGAAAGGATATTAGTCTCAGCTCTGTTCAGGTGTAGGTCAGAGACTGCGGAGTGCTGAGTCCTGCAGAGTTTATCATTACAGCGTACGTTGCCGGATTGTGTTTTTTTTTAAAGCTGCCATTATTGAAGAAATTGCATCATTTAGGTGGTATATTAATTTAAAGAACAAAACTATTTTGGAGGGAAGTGTTTGCAATGTGAAGCACTTGCTATACTTTTGCATCCAGCTAGTTCAGCATGAACATTAATGAGCATCAGCAGGTTGCTCAACTCTGTGTGCATACTTTCCAATAGGAGTCATTGGATAGTAATCAGGAGTGGGACCAGAACCTTCATAGCCCAGGGATACTAAAGCCAACTCCAGCACCCATACTGCTGCCTTGGCTGAGTTCAGCTAACTCAGCACAAATCAGAGGTTGAACTTGGGACCTCCTTGGTCTGTGTGACTACGTTCGCCAGCACATTAACTAATTGAAACCAGTTCTAAACAGTTTTTGTTCTTTCCAGGGATGCTTCAAAGAGCCCAAAAAGTTACTTGCTTTACTCTGAGTTAATTCACACTGCTTAGATGCTCTATTAGCTTAATTTGCACTAAAGTGTGTTAAACTAATGCTCTTTGCTTATAAAAGTACATCAATATCACCGTTTACACTGTCGTTTGTAAACGGAAAAGAAAGAAAGACTTGCATTTGTATAGTGTCTTTCATGACCTCAGAACATCCCAAAGTGCTTTACAGCAAATGAAGTACTTTTGAAGTGTAGTCACTGTTGTAATGTCGGGAAGCACGGCAGCCAATTTGCAGACAACAAAACTCCCACAAACAGCAAGGTGATAATGATCAGATCATCTGAAGGGTCATCAACCTGAAACGTTGACTCTGTTTCTCACTCCATGTTGCTGCCTGACCTGCTGAGTGTGTCCAGCATTTTCTGTTGTTGTATCTGTTTCAGGTGTTGTGATAAATATTGACCAGGACACCAGGAGAACCCCCCTGATCGTATTAGAATAGTGCCATGGGATCTTTTTGAGATCCACTTGAGAGGGCAGATGGCATCTCTGTTTAATGTCTCATCTTAAAGACAGCACTTCCAACAGTACAGCGCTCTCTCAGTAATGTGCGGAAGTGTCAGCCTGGATTATGTGCTTAAGGCTCTGGAGTGGTGCTTGAGCCAACAGTCTTCTGATTCAGGGGAGATTTCTACCACTGAGCCATGGCTGACACATGTTTCTAACCTCGGAGTGTGCCAGAGGTTAGAAAAGTTCTAACATCCAGCATGCTCCAGTTTACAACTGACAGTAGGAGCAACATAATGTCCCTGGAGCATATTTGACCAGACCTGTGAGCATTGGTGGCCAGTAGAATCCACTCGAGTTAAATCGGGGACAAAACCTGAATCATCTCACAGCCAGCCCTCTAAGAACCAATATAAATAAAAGAGTGAAGACTGTTTGGATAGAAATTTAAGCTAATGAATATTTAAATTTGTCAAATAAATTAATCCCCATGGTTTAAAAATTGGGATAGGTTAATCATACTGCTTATTATGTTGTATTAGGTTAATTCACCCCATTCAGACTATAAACTATGGTAATTATCAGCAGTTAGATAGTGCATTCAAACTAATTACAAATCCAGGGATCTCATGTAGGAATGAAGAGATGCAAGAGCAATGTAATACACACCAGGAATAGATTGACAGGTTGCATGTGCCAAGCAATTCCTAGGTCCATTTAATATTTTTTTTTTTTAAAGCAATTGGTTGTCTTGTGATTTTTCACACGTCTAATACTGGAAGAACATTAAATGAAGCTAACTGACCAAGAAAAGCTTCAGCTGGCTCTTGGCCATCAGTCACAACAAAGCATTCCTGTTACATGTATCTAGAATACCTTGACAACAGGTACTACAAAAAGGATTATTACGAAGTTAAAATTATTCATTGTAATTTTTGACTCTTGTCAAGTTCTGTTGTTACAGCAGATCAGGTCTTTTTTGATTTGACAACGTGTTTTTGGCAAAATAATGAGTGAGTTAAGAGGTGTCAAAGCATTTCCAGTAGAAATTTGCATGTTTTAGAGTCCTGGGAATTAAATCCACAGTCCGCCCAGATGGTTGGAGCGAGAACAAAGAAGTCCTCAGTGGAAGCTAGTTGAAAAAAGAATTTATTAGATATAAAAAAGAGATGCAGCATAAATCAACGTTTGAATGTCACAATGTGAACATTTTACCTCTTTAGCTCTTCCATCATAAACCCAGACAAGAGAAAGGATACTTGTTTTGATTCAACAAGGTCAATGAACATTTTTGTCGGGGTATACCGTTATGAAAGGGTTCTGTTGGTGTTGATTTCAGTTCCACTCAAGTCTGCTAAGTAACTATTGAGTGACTAGAATATTAACTGGAAAATACATTCCATTAACACCTCTTGATTAGTAACAGACCCACAATAAATCACACAATATTAATGTGCTAAAAACCAGGTGCTGCATCAACTTGAGAAGCTCATGTTGAGGTAAACTACCACGCTCAGCTAAAATGTGTGCCTTTTACTCCTGGCCCAAGCCACTCCATTTGTTCTCTAACTCCATATGTAGTTTGAAGCAATCTCTTCCTTTTAGGCTTAACGTAGTCAGTCATCCTTTCTGTGTCCCCTTTCACTTAGCTCGGGCTAAATCCATGTTTCATTATTCCTCATCTCAATCCAATCTGGTTCATTTTTTCTAAACCCAGCAATACAGTGAGATATTGTAATGCCATATCATTTTTATATCATACATGTGAATGTCATGCCCGTGATTTTTTTTTGCAGTTGAACGATATGCCATGATAGCACCTCAACTTATTTACTGGAACCAATTTTTTTCAGGAAGCTCATTTATATAGAGAATACTCAAAATAAGCATTCTTAACACACATGCTGCTACCACATCAAACTAAACTTCAGCTTCACGCACATTTATTAGTTACATTAGTTGCTTCTCCTCACTATCCAAAAAAGAAACATCAGCACCAATTACAACGGGACACATTAAAATAGGAGAAAACTGCAAAATTTCACATTATAGAACAATTCAACTTAGCTTTTGCTAAGCTCGCTGACCTACATTGGCTCCCAGATATACAACGCCCCGATTTCAAAATTCTCATCCTTGTTTTCAAATCTCTCCATGGCCTCACCCCGCCCTATCTCTGTAATCTCCTCCACCCCCAACCCACCCCCGAGATATCTGCGCTCCTCTAATTTGGCCCTCTTGAGCATCCCGGATTATAATCGCTCCACCATTGGTGGCCGTGCCTTCAACTGCCTAGGCCCCAAGCTCTGGAATTCCCTGCCTAAACCTCTCCGCCTCACTACCTCTCTTTCCTCCTTTAAGACGCTCCTTAAAACCTGCCTCTTTGACCAAGCTTTTGGTCATCTGCCCTAATTTCTCCTTATGTGTCAATTTTCTGTCTTATAACACTCCTGTGAAGCACCTTGGGACGTTTTACTATGTTAAAGGCACTATATAAATACAAGTTGTTGTTGATGTTTGAGATACATATAGATAAATTAATGATACAATTCTCAGGAAATTCTAGACCCAAATACCACTATAGCAGAGGAATTATTCCCTCATTCTACAAGCTTACTTTTTTCTTTCTTTCTGTCTTTCTTTCTTTCCTGGGAAATTCTACCTCAATTGCCAGACACAGTAGAATGTAAACAAATTGACAAAGATTTATTAAAACTCAGTGGGGGAGAAATTCCCCTGGTTTGCACCTCCCGTTAGCGGCTGCGGGGGGCACTAAGGGGTTACTGACTGGGCATGGCGAATTCACCGACACCTGCGAACTTCCCTGGTGGATTCATGCTGGCACCAAGACTTACCACCTCGGTCTCTTGCGCCCCGAAGATCGTGATGCAGCGCCCCGGAAGTGATATTTGCTCCCGCCCTCCTGCAGCATCGCCGGGCATCTACAGCGGGCATCTTAGAGTGCTTGGGGCTGCAATGCGCGTATCGCAGGTGCCGTCGCCCAACAGACACAGCCTGAGGATTCCGTCAATGCAGCATTGGCCCTTCCCTTTAAGGGAGGGGAAGGAGCCTGTAAAGACGGCAGCGCTTCCCTGAACATTGTGCCACTAGCGCCCCTCACTCCCTGTAGCGCTCTAAGGGAAGTGGCAGCGCTTGATTTAACGCTCCACTTCCCTCTTAGAGCGCTAAAGCGGAAGTTCCCGGCAGCAACAAACTTTTTTCGCCCGGCAATACTTTTGCGCTCCCCGAAAAGTTATCGCCCCAAATGGGGCGCTACGCAATTTCTAGCCCAGTAACTCAAAAATCCTATGAGAAAGCTCTTAAGGTTCTGAAATTATGTTGAGATACTAATGTACAAATGGTTAATGTATTTACCTGAAGCTCCTCCCTCGATTTTAGAGGAGGTGCTAATTTGTTTTAAAATAAATAGTTTAATGACTCTGCTAAATTAGCCGAGGGGTTTCGGGCCAATACTGTGCATTCATACAATAGTATCTAACAATGTCATTGTAGGACCTATTTCAAAACATCAGGAATGAAAAATGGCAGTCTGATCAAAGTCACCATAATTTATATATAATGCTCATATTTATATAATTCTTTTCATGTTGGAGCAAATTGAAGGATTTTACACAACAAATTACTGTTTTGGAGTGCAGCGACTGTGGTCATATAGACAAATAGCTTTATTATTCATAACTTGCCAGTTCAATCCTCTGATGGCATACAGCGACTCATCACATAATGTGTATTTCCTGTTCTACTTCCTGATGATCTCCTTTACTACCAAATGAAACATACGACTTGATACAAGGTTCCTCATCAATTGTTTCTTTGTTTTTCAATGCTGTACACTCTGGGAGGTCAGCTGAGCATGCAGCGTCAGTGAAGGCTTAAACTGCAGCGTGCTCCATTACTTAATCTTCATTATCACCCCACATGTAGAACAATAGAAAAAAATATTTGAAGTGGATCAACTGCCTCACACCACAGAAGAAATTCTAATGCGTTATGAGGTTCAAAGTCATTCTGCGGTTTTTTTCCCCCCATATAACACCACTCGTCACAATTTCTCAGTTTAACTGCTGATCTTCAAAGCTTCGTACAGCTGGAAAAATACATGACACTACACGTGAACAGAATGCAGAACAGACCAAATATTTCCTCTACCAGGCAAGCTGCATGTTTTATTAAAAAAAACTATATTATGGCCTTTTAGAAACATGCTGGACTTATCAGAAAATAAAATCCATGGGCAACTATTTTGTTACTAATGGTGACTGAAACATTTCTTAACTAACTTCCTTGACCTACGGTGCCAGAAATGTTCCAATATTGCCAGAACATTTCAGGAAGAATGAGAAGTGTTTGGAGAAAGTTTTTATTAGAACAGTCTGGAACTTGATTTGGTTTGTGTTGGCTGTCAAAAGGGAGCCAGCAATTCGAACTCTGAGTCTACGACCATTGTTATCATTTTAAAATCACTAGAAATCATTTTGCAGTTAGAAAAATAAAAACATATTGAACACTTGTGAAAATATAACTCAAAGTCTCTTGTGCTAAGCAATCCACGTTGCTGCATGTGGCACCAAACTGAACATCTCTGCTGCCACAAGAATAAAGAAACATCAATAGCAAGAGCGACTGGAAGCCCTCATTCATGCGAGAACATTGCAAACTACTCAAAAGAGCATTAAGAATCATTTTATGGGGGACTGAATGGCCTTTCACTTTTGGGGCCTTGGTGCAAATGGGATGAAAATCCTTGTAGATTTTTTTTTTTAATTCATTGATGGGATGTGGGCGTCACTGGCTAGGCCTGCATTTAGTGCCCATCCCTAATTGCCCTTGAGAAGATGGTGGTGAGCCGCCTTCTTGAACCGCTGCAGTCCATATGGTGTAGGTACACCCACAATGCTGTTAGGAAGGGAGTTCCAGGATTTTGGCCCAGCGACAGTGAAGGAATGGCGATACAGGTCCAAGTCAGGATGGTGTGTGGCTTGGAGGGGAACTTGTAGGTGGTGATGTTCCCATGCATCTGCTGCCCTTGTCCTTCTAAGTGGTAGAGGTCGCGGGTTTGGAAGGTGCTGTTGAAGGAGCTTTGGCGAGTTGCTGCAGTGCATCTTGTAGATGGTACACACTGCAGCCACAGTGCGCCGGTGGTGGAGGGAGTGAATGTTTAATGTGGTGGATGGGGTGCCAATCAAGCGGGCTGCTTTATCCTGAATGGTGTTGAGCTTCTTGAGTGTTGTTGAGCTGCACTCATCCAGGCAAGTGGAGAGTATTCCATCACACTCCTGACTTGTGCCTTGTAGATGGTGAACTATAGGAAATCCCAACCCAGAGCCTCGAGGTCGTAAGGCCACAATAAACTGGTAATCACACTCCGAGGCCATGGGATGGCTGATGTGGTATATTGAAAATATCAGTGTACCAGTGGTAACCTGTAGTTCTGGTATTGGGTTATCAAGCCAGAGGTCAGGAGTTCAAATCCCACCACGGCAAGCTGTAAAATTAAATTTAATAAATGTGGGTTGGCACCAGAAAAATTACCCTGAAAACTGCTGGATTGTTGTAAAAACCCAACTCGTTCATGAACTTCCTTCAGGGAGGAACTTGCCACCCCGACCCCTGCTATCGGGTTGATTCTTTATGCAACTAGAGATGCTGCACTAATCAATGTTGCTTACATCCCAAGACCAAAATTTAGAAAACACTTGCTCTGCTACTGGTGTAATTTATTCTTGACCTCGGTGCAATATAATCTGGAAAGATCATTTATATTAGCTTTACTTTTTCATCTCATTTATCTTTCATACAAGTTCCTCACCATGTCTTACCCAGGGCCAAGTCTTTCAAAAGAAAACTGGTGGCAAAACTCATCTCTGGCAATGTAGGTAAGAAGGATAACAAATGAATTATCAGGAGGTATTGATCTCTAATGCAGTATTTCTTTTCTAAACATTCTTCATGCTTTGGGCTAAAGAAATCCATTTCATAGTTGGCTTCACAGCAATATCTACAAGACATTTTTATACCTTATTAAAATTGCATCAACAAGACTTGTCACTGTCCTTGTAAAATATATCTCCACAGTAAGATGAAGTGATCCGTTTTAGATGACCATTAGCCCTGCGGAGTTGGCATGAACTGGAGCCCATATTCATAACATTTTACACAGGAACCTTTAGCAAAACAAAGTAATTAATCTGTGGGCCACACATCATGTCATGTAACAGAGACCTACATTTATTAACGGAGGTTGTAGCACAATCTGTAGCTCCTCAGTTCCACAGCTGCGTAAATATGTTCAGATGAACAAACTGATATTTTGATAAATGAGATCATAAAGATGTTACTTAACTCTGTGAATGAAGTTTCATCATGGTTAATAGCTCCACGAGTGTTGTGCTGTAGTTTTCGGAATACGGTAAAATTATGGAAGGTAAGTTTATTAAACCATGTAACAATTTTTCCTGCTCCATATTTGCAGAATAAACTTGCACTTAATGGTACTTATTTATATTTCACATATTTGTACTACCTGCTCCTTAAATGTGCACATATTGGGCTGAATTTTGCCGGCGCTCAGAGTGCGGGTTTGGAGGCGGGTCCGCTGTCAAAATCACAAAGATTGACAGCGGTCAGTATCCTGCTGTAAACCCGCCTCCCTTGTCTGGTCTGTCATCCCTGAACAGACCCGACACCAAGCGGCGGGTCAGCCAATTTAGATTGTTAAAAGTTTCTTAAAAAGGTAGTTAAGAACCATTTTCCCATTTTACCAGGTTTTCAACAAGTTTCCTGGAGAGTGGCTATCACGTCAGGTAAGTGTGTTGGGTTCTCAATGACTGTGGATTGCTGTGAATAGGTGAAAGCTGCAAAAGTGGTACAAAACCTACCATTTCACAGTGTTCACTTCCCAATCTTAGAAGCTGGAACATTAATGATTTGGAACCCACTTTTGAGCTTTATGCACTTTTGAAGTGTTTGGAGTAATCTCTCTATCCACTGTCACCTCCTTGGAACAACCTATCTCAACATTGACAGATTACTTCTGTCATCTCAACCTCACCTGCCATCTATTCCATCAGCATCGGTGCCCTTGAAAAAATCTCACCTTGGTCCTCAGAATCCCAACATGATCGGCCCCAACACCAGCATCACCGGGCACACCAGCAGCACCAACATCCACACCAACCTTCTCCGCAATCAACTGATGCTGCCCTGGACACAGGGCATCATCACCCATACACATTGCTGCCCGGGATGCCAGCGATGACCTCACCATGTCCAGATTTGCTTCACTTACCACTGAACAGCCTGGCTGCCACCTGATGCACCAGGTTGGCACCAGCACCATAAAGCATCCCTACAATGTCCAAGCCATTCCTTTCACACTTATCACCATTGGGGGTGGGGCAGGAACTTTATGTCTCACCATTCACTGGAACTCAGTAACACACTTTCAAAGGTGCACACAAATCTGTCCAAGAATGCAACGTGGTGTAAATAAGGATTTCAGTGTTTGACAACACAATAACAGAAACTTCACATGAACGTTGGCTAAAACACCCAAGTGCCTACCCTTGTGTGTTGTAAGTTGGCATGATTGGACGAGGATGATGGTGAGTGTGAGGGGTGGCTAGTGAGATGGGGAAGTGATAATGTAGATAGAGAGGGATGGGTGGAGGTGCAAGGTAAGTTGGTGTGAGTAAAAATGTGCAGGAGTAGGGTAGGGAAGGCAGAGTGATGGGGATGTGATGAGAGGCACAGCAGCATGAGGTTGAGTGTGGCTTGGCAGTAACGTTTCGTGATCTACTGAGATCATTGAAAGGTTTGCGGCACTGCAGCCTGGTCCTCCTGACGACATCCCTGCTTTTGCCCTCCTGTGCAATGTGCAACCAGGCTGCGTTGGTGTCCTGGGGAGGTCTCTTCCGCCCATTGGAAGGGAAGAGAACCTCCCTGCGTGCTGTGACTCCCTCCATAAACATACCTCAATGCTGCAGAACACTGACAGCACAACTGTCAAAATCAATTTGGACATGGCCCCTTTAAGAAAACCGGCTGATGACGAATCATCAGATGACGTCATCCTATCCGCTTCCTTTAATTGGCCGGGAACCTCGCAGGGCTGGCTTAAGAAGCCCAATCAACGGAAAATCTTGTTGGAGGCCGGGACAGAGACAGACGAGAGGTCCCCACATGCCACGGACCTGCCGAGGTTGGAAAAATCCAGCCCATTGTGTGGAGACAGACAGAGTAAGGTCATATTAACAGGAAATGTTATTCACATTATTAACAATAAAAAGCAGACCTAGTGACATAGCTTCTTGTTATTGTGGTTGAGAATGCTAGTTCATCTCCTGTGGCATTTTGTGTGGACTTTAGGCAAGGTTTTACAGGTTTGGGCATGGTGGGAGATGGTTCAATAAGAGGCTGCAGGATGGGCTCAAGCTTTAGTATGAGTAGGCTATGTGTGGGCTGGCTTTGAGTAGAGGTTGAGGCCCTAACCTGGGTCTGGGCCTCTCTGGCACTTATGGTTAGTTTAGTTACTCTGATTTACCTGGTGTGCATACTAAAAATCCTCTTGTTGTCCCTGCTCTGTCACTATTCTGTATGGGTAGAACTGAGAAATACCAAGGGGCAGAAAACGTTAGTGGGAGTGGTATATAGACCTCCAAACAGTAATGCGGAGGTTGGGGATGGCATTAAAAGGGAAATTAGAGATGCGTGCAATAAGGGCACAGCAGTTATCATGGGTGACTTTAATCTACATATAGATTGGGCTAACCAAATTAGTAACAATACTGTGGAGGAGGAATTCCTGGAGTGTATACGGGATGGTTTCCTGGACCAATATGTCGAGGAACCAACTAGAGATCAGGCCATCTTAGACTGGGTATTATGTAATGAGAAAGGATTCATTAGCAATCTTGTTGTGTGAGGCCCCTTGGGTCGGAGCGATCATAATATGATAAAATTCTCCATTAAGATGGAGAGTGAAATAGTTGACTCAGAGACTAGGGTCCTGAATTTAAATAAAGGAGACTACGATGGTATGAGGTGCGAGTTGGGTAGGATTGATTGGGGAATGTCACTCAAAGGGTTGACGGTGGATGGGCAATGGCAAATATTCAAAGATCGCATGGATGAACGACAGAAGTTGTTCATCCCAGTTTGGCATAAAAATAAAACAAAAAAGGTGACTCAACCGTGGCTAACAAGGGAAATTAGGGATAGCATAAGATCCAAGGAGAGGACATATAAATTGGTCAGAAAAAGCAGTAAACCTGAGGATTGGGAGCAGTTTAGGATCCAACAAGGGAGGACAAAGGGATTAATTAAGAGGGGGAAAATAGAGTATGAGAGTAAGCTTGCAAGGAACATAAAAACTGACTGTAAAAGCTTTTATAGATATGTGAAGAGAAAAAGATTGGTGAAGTCAAGCGTAGGTCCCTTGCAGTCAGAATCAGGGGAATTTATAATGGGGAACAAAGAAATGTCAGACCAACTAAATACATAGGGCTAGATTTTCAGTCGCTTGCGCCAGCAGTTAGCGCCTTAAGAGAAGTGATTTTCGGGCGCTATGCGTGTAGCGCCCAGGCGCAGCGCAGTTTGCGCCCCGCCCCAAATTAAGTTGCCCGTTAGCGCCGGCGCAAAGTTTAGCGCCCGCCCGGATGCGCGCGCAGAAAATGACGTCACATCCTCGTGCAACGCCCTTTGTGCGCCCCGATTCCAAACTTCAGTCGGACCGCCCCATTGTGCGGCTGGCGGCCGGAGCGTTTGGAAAAAGGAACGCAACACAACCAGCGCGGGCCCCGGGGGGCGCAAATTAAAGGGGACGTACTCTCCAGTATAAAGGCCAGCCTTTTTTCAGAAAACACTCTTGTGCAACGCATTTCTGGAGACACAACAAGGAGGATAGCTAACTGGTTTCAAGCAGCAAGAGCCAAGTATTTTTGGACTCAGGCCAGAGCGCTGCAAGTGGCCTTTTGGAAATTAGAGTGTTTGCCAGGATTTGATGGGGGTTGCATGGGGTGCCAACGCGGAGCTGCAGCTCCATGTCCGTAGGGCTCGCAGACGCATTGTGAGAGGGGCAGCCCTGGCTAGAGGCAGAGGGGGCTACAGGCGTCAGCCACGTAGGCCTTACCCAGTCAGGCTATACCGCCAGCAGCGCTCCTACCTAAACATGAGTGCCGCGCGATGTGTTAAAAGGCTCCGATTCCGAAAGGAGGTGATTGCAGAGATCTGCCACCTGCTTCGTCGAGATCTGCGGCCAAAGCTCAGGTGCAGGACGTCTCTGTCGGTGGAAGTGAAGGTGACGGTGGCATTGAACTTCTATGCCACCGGCTCCTTCCAATACGCTGCTGGGGACATAGCAAACATCTCCCAGTACGGCGCGCATCGCTGCATCCGCCAGGTGACCAAAGCACTGTTCAGAAGGAGAAGCCAATTCATCTCCTTCCCCAGGGCCCTGGAGAGCCAGCATCAGCGCGCATTGGGATTTTCCAGACTCAGGGAATTCCCCTTGGTGCAGGGCGCCATTGACTGTACGCATGTGGCTTTGCGGGCCCCTCTGGAGCATGGCGAGCAGTATCGCAACAGGAAGGGCTACCATTCTCTGAATGTGCAGCTGGTCTGTGACCACAAGCAGCGCATCATGGCAGTCAATGCCAGCTTCCCAGGCAGCAGCCACGATGCCTTTATCCTGCGGCAGAGTACTGTGCATGACATGTTCCAGGCACAGCCTCCCCCAAGAGGATGGCTACTCGGGGACAAAGGCTATCCTTTGTGCACCTGGCTCATGACCCCGCTCCGCGCGCCCAGGACCGCTGCTGAAGAGGCCTACAACGCGAGCCATCAAACCACCCGCAACATCATCGAGCTAACTATTGGGGTCCTCAAGCAGCGGTTCCGCTGCCTTGATCGCTCCGGAGGAGCTCTCCAGTATTCGCCGGACCGGGTCTCCCAATTTGTGGTGGTTTGCTGCATGCTACACAACCTGGCTATCCGCAGGACTCAGGCACTGCCACCTGACGTTGGACCAGCACCTCAGGAGGAGGAGCAGGAGGAGCATGAGGAGGAGGAGGAGGAGGAGGAGGAGCAGGAGTACGTTCCCAGGAGGGAGCGACCAGGGCCAAGGGCCGCACGACGCCACCTTATTACACGGTACTTCTAAGCCCCCTGTCAGGGAATGGCCAGGGGCCATGAGGGAAGATGAATGCAGCTGCTCCGCAACCCCTCAGCCGGCGAAGCCAACAAACACTAAGAAGAACAACCATGGAGACTGCATGAATAAAGATAATTTTTTATTACACAAAAATGAAAAGCCCTTCCCACATGAATCCCCAAAAACAATAAACGGGCCCCACAAAAAGCCCAACAAACGACTCACTCCCACAAACTGGGGAGGAGTCACTCCACCTTTCTTCAAACCGGGCCTCAACGTCGGCCTAACGCAAAAAATAAGCCCTCCAACAACACAACCATGGGCAAAATAAAGATGGCCAACGCCATATAAAAGGAAAGCTGCCCACACCCTCTACTGAGTGGCCCGTGAGGGCGAGACCTTGCCCAGCCTTTTGCCTCCCCTGCCTGGCCTGCTGCTCCTTCGCAAGCTCTGCCCAGTGGCTGCTGCGAGGCTGGGGGAAGGCGCCTGAGGCTCAGATGCCCTTCCACCAGATGCCGCTGGGGGGCGGCCTACACGGCGTTTGGGCCTCGAGGGGCCGTCTGCTGAGTGGCGCACCTGAGCCTGGCCACCATCAGCTGCAGCCGCTTGCCCTTGACGCCCCAGTGGGGGAATGGCGGCGACGGATGGCGCAATGTGGGCCAGCTGGCGTCTGGGATGCGCTGGCTGGTGCTGTGGCGCGGTGGCACTCGGCCGGGCCCGCACTGCAGGATCCGCAACAATCAGCCGAGGGGCGGCTTGCTGGGATGGTCCAGCGCGGCGGCTGCCCTGGCGATGCCTGCCTGAGACAGCGCATGTGGCAGCAGTGAGTGCCCCTGTGGTCCTGGTGTGCGCGCGCATCACAGCCGCCAGGGTCTTGACGGCATCAGTCAGCATGCGGCCACTCGCGGCAGTTGCTGCCCCGAACTTGCGCACACTGGTCGCCAGCGACTCGATGGCCTCAGGCATGCGGCCCACCACGCTCATGAGCTCCGTGTGGCGCCGGTCCGAATCCTCGGCCATCTTATCCAGCTTCCGCACCTCCTCCGAGGTGAAGGTGTCCGGACTGGAGTCGCGACTCTCCCGCTGGGGAGGAGGGGGCCGAACTAGGGGACCCTTGCCGCGTTGGTGGCGGCGAGTGTGCCGAACAGCAGCACTCCCCTCTGATCCTTCCCCCCTTTGGGGGGAAGGCCGCGGGCCACGCGCACGGCTCCTGGGTGGCTGGACGCCACTGGTCCCAGAAGCTGCATTGCCCTGCGACAGTTCCTCCAGGCACTTGTCCAGTGAGGAGGTGTCAAGCATTTCCTCCTCTCCTGCGGGACGTGACTGTTCCCCCGAAGGTCCGGCTTGCTCCTCCTCCTCCTCCTCATCGGAGGTGCTGTCACTGGCAGCTTCAGGGTCCTGGTCGTCACCAGCTGAAAGCAGGAATGCACAAGAGTAGCTTCAGAGTGAGGAGACGGCGTCAGCGAGGAAGTTAGGACTGGTGGCATTCAGCGCATTGGTGGGACAGTGGCAAAGGAGGTAGCTCGGATGGGCGAGTGTGACGCGAGAGGGCCAAAAGGCGAGGTCCTTACCATTGCCAGGCAGTGGAGGGTCGGATACTCCGCACGCTGTGGGGACAATCACACGGGCTCCCATGAGCACACACACGCGCTCCTCCAGCCGAGTGAGCTTCTGCAGCTTGGCGCGGCCACCCCTGGCACGCGCCTGGCGATTAAACGCTACCTTAGCCTGCAAGAGAAAGGACAGGCTGTAAGTGCGCAGTGAAGCCCTGATGTAGTGTGCACTGCCTCCCATGGTGGAATAGCGTGGACAGAGTGAAGCCCTGATGTAGTGTGCACTGCCTCCCATGGTGGAATAGCGTGGACAGAGTGAAGCCCTGATGTAGTGTGCACTGCCTCCCATGGTGGAATAGCTTGGACAAAGTGTAGAGTGCCGAATGGCCATGTGATGCTCATGACTGTCCCAATGCTGCTGGCTGAGGGCTGGCCAATAGGACTTTCAGCTCCCTTTGCCCATCATGTCAGGTGTACATGCAAGAATGAGGAGGAGACTGGAAAGGCTACTCACCTTCACAATCCTGGTCAGATCGTTGTATTTTTTACGACATTGTTTGTGGGTCCTGGGGGCATCGCCGGTGAACGTCACCCTCTGGGCGATCTGCTTCCAGGCTTTGGTGTAGTCGTGGTGGGTTGGCTTCCTCCCACTCTCTGGGAACAAGATCTTGCGCCTCACCTCCAGAGCTGTGACCATTATGTCCAGATCACCCTCTGAGAAGCGCAGGGCATGCTGACGGGCCTTCTCTGGCGTTGCCATGACTCACTGGGGCTGAGCAGCAGTGTTGAGGCCTCTTTGCAAGGCTGCAGTGTGCAGGGCGTGGCAGCAGACCAATTCGTCCCTTCCCCCTTTAAGAGCTGGTCGGCGCCACGGGGTCTGCTGTCAGTCCAAAAATGACCGCACCCGCGCTGCGCCCCACCTGGGCGCTATCCCTCTGGACCGCCGGCTTAGCGCCTAAAGATAGGAGTGGAACGCCTCTTTTAGCGCTCCACCAATCTCTTAGGGCGAAGCCACTGAATTCCCGGCAACGGGGCGCTACCTTGGGGCGGGCGCTAACTTCGGGCGGGCGCTAAGGTTAGCGCCCCAAAACTGTCTATACTGAAAATCTAGCCCATACTGTCTTCACAAAGGAGGACACAAATAACCTCCCAAAGATGTCAGGGAACATAGGGTCTAATGAAAAGGAGGAACTGATAGAAATCAGTATTTGTAGGGAAATGGTGTTAGGGAAATTGATGGGATTGAGGGCCGATAAATCCCCAGGGCCTGATAATCTACATCCTAGGGTACTTAAGGAAGTGGCCCTAGAAATAGTAGATGCATTGCTGGTCATCTTCCAAAATTCGATAGGCTCTGGAACAGTACCCGTGGATTGGTGGGTAGCTAATGTTACCCCACTGTTCAAAAAGGGTGGTAGAGAGAAAACGGGGAGTTACAGACCGGTAAGCCTGACATCGGTAGTGGGGAAAATGCTAGCGTCCATTATAAAGGATGTAATAGCAGAGCACTTGGAAAAAAGTGACCGGATCGGACAAAGTCAACATGGCTTTACAAAAAGTAAATCGTGCTTGACTAATCTACTGGAATTTTTTGAGGATGTAACTGGTAAAATAGATAAGGGAGAACCAGTGGATGTGGTGTATTTGGATTTTCAAAAGGCTTTCGATAAGTTTCCGCATAATAGATTAGCATGTAAAATTAAGGCACATGGGATTGGGGGCAAGGTATTGACTTGGATAGAGAACTGGTTGGCAGACAGAAAGCAAAGAGTTGTAATAAATGGCTCTTTTTCCGAGTGGCAGGCAGTGACTAGTGGGGCACCGCAGGGATCGGTCCTAGGACCCCAGCTATTCACAATATATATTAATGATCTGGACGAGGGAATTAGATGTAATATCTCCAAGTTTGCAGATGACACAAAGCTGGGTGGGCGTGTGTGCTGTGAGGAGAATGCCGAAAAACTCCAGTATGATTTGGACAGGTTGAGTGATTGGGCAGAGGCATGGCAGGTGCAATATAACGTGGATAAATGCGAGGTTATCCACTTTGGTGTCAAAAACAGGAAGGCAGATTATTATCTAAATGGCAATAGATTGGGAGAAGGGGAAGTGCAACGAGACCTGGGCGCCCTTGTGCACCAGCCGCTGAAAGTAAGCATGCAGGTGCAGCAGGCGGTTAAGAAGGCAAATGGTATGTTGGCCTTCGTAGCGAGAGGGTTTGATTACAGGAACAAGGATGTCTTGCTGCAGTTGTACAGGGCTTTGGTGAGTCCACATCTTGAGTATTGTGTGCAGTTTTGGTCACCTTATCTGAGGAAGGATGTTCTTGCCATGGAAGGAGTGCAGCAAAGATTCACCTGGGATGGCAGGAATGACGTATGAGGAGAGATTGGGTCGATTGGGCTTGTACTCGCTGGAGTTTAGAAGAATGAGAGGGGATCTCATCGAAACTTATAAAATTCTAACAGGACTAGACAGACTAGGTGCTGGAAGGATGTTCCTGATGGTCGGGGAGTCCAGAACCAGGGGTCACAGTCTAAGGATAAGGGGTAAGCCATTTAGGACAGAGATGAGGAGGAATTTCTTCACCCAGAGAGTGGTGAACCTATGGAAGTCTCTGCCAAAGAAGGCAGTAGAGGCCAATTCATTAAATATATTCAAGAAGGAGTTGGATATATTTCTTAAGGCTAAAGGGATCAAGGGATATGGAGAGAAGGCAGGGACAGGGTACTGAATTTGGATGATCAGCCATGATCTCATTGAATGGCGGAACAGGCTCGAGGGGCCAAATGGCCTACTCCTGCTCCTATCTTCTATGTTTCTATGTTTCTATTCTCTTGTCATGCCAGTGCTTGGCTTGGCTTGAATTATCCATTTTGGGTAGGGAACTGACATGATCGCTGTAGTCCAAGGGGTGAAGTCTTCAGTGTATCTGGCACACAACTGATTTAACTATCCAGCACCAGATCAAGTGTTATTGGGCCTCACTCTCCTCTGCTAGGATTGCTGACTGCTCCAGGATCATTCTGGAGAGCAAAGATAACCTCCGGCTTCTTTTCTCCAATACCAACTGTTTTCTTAAAATCCCTTTCCCTTGCCCCCTCCGTGCTCACCTCCAACAACCTGTGCAAGGGCCTCCTGGACTTTTTTGCCACTAAGATTGAGACCATCCATTCAGCTGCCTCTGCTGCTTCTCCCCTGTTCCCCTTGTCACCAAGCCAAACACCTCTCTGCCCTAGGCCTGCATCTTTCTATAGCTTCTCTCCTATCTCTCTTCATGCCCCCTCCGAACTCATCTTGTTTCTTGAGACTTACCTCCTGGTCCCTTGACTTTTCCCACTAACTGCTCAAAATCCAACATCCCTCCTGGTCTCCATGCTAGCTGACATGGTTGCCTCTCCTCAGGTACTGCCATCAACCCCTCCTCAAAACTCCCACCCTTGAACCCTCTGTCCTTGCAAACTACTGCCCCGCCTCCAACCTCCCAGTCCTTTCCAAGAGTTCTTGAGCCTGTTGTTGCCGCCTTAATCCTTGGTATCTTTCACACAATTCATGTTTGAATATGTTCCAATCAGGATTCCACCCCTGCTACAAACACTGAAATAAATAACATCTTCCTCAACTTCTCTGCAACCTTTGACACAGCCAACCACACCATCTTCCTCTAATGCCTCTGTTGTCCAGCTCAGTTGGACTGCTCATGCTTAATTCCACTCTTACCTATCCAATTGTAGCCAGAACAAATCTCGCAATGGCTTCTCTTCTCACCCTTGCACAGTTGCCCCTGAAGTCCCCCAAGGATGCATCCTTGGCCTTGGCCTCTTTCTCATTTAGATGCTGCCATTTAGCAACATCATCCAAAGGTGGCGTCAGCTTCTGCTGTATGCTGACGACACTCATCTCTATCTCTCCACCACCTCTCCACCATCTCTCCATCACCGCTCCACCACTCCACCATCTCTCCATCACCTTTCTCAACCCCGCCCATGCATCTGTGTTGTCAGACTGCATCTAGCCTTGGATGAGCTGCAATTTCCTTCAGTTAAACATTGGGAAGACTAAAGCCATCATGGCCCCCTCCACAAACTCCATACCCTTGTTGCTGATTCCATCTCCTGCCACGACCACAGCCTTAGGTTTTAGGTTGAACCAGCCTGTTCGGTGTTCTATTTGAACCCAAGCTGCGTTTCTGACCCCATATCCTTTCCATCACAAAGACCACCTCCATTACAATACCCCTCTACACCCTGCCTCAGGCCATCTGCTGCCTGAACTCTCATCCATCCCTTTGTCATCTCCAGACTTGACTATTCGATGCTCATCTGGCCAACCTCCCATCCTCCAATGTTCTGTAAATTTCTGCTCTCCAAAGTTCTGCTGCCTGTATCTTATCCTGCACCAAATCACACTCATACATCACCTCTGTCTTTGCTGAACTACATTGGCTCCCGTCAACACCTCCAATTTAAAATTCTTATCCTCATTTATAAATTCCTTCATGGTGTTGGCATTCACTACATCTGTAGCCTCTTCCAGAACTCTTCGCTCCTACGACTCTGGCCTCTTGTGCATCTACCCCTTCATCTCACCATTGGCGGCCGTGCCTTCAGCTGCCTCGGCCCTACATCCTGGAATTCCCACCATAGATCCCTCAACTGCTCCACTTCCCTCTCCTCCTTTAAGACCCTCCTTAAAACCCACTTATTTGACCAAGTGTTTAAGTCACCTCTCCTAATATCTCCTCCTTTGGCTCAGTGTCCATTAAAAGGCAGCATATCATTGCAAGCTGTTGTTGTGATTGGGAAATTATTTTTCTGGAATCTGGTTGTCTCTTTGGGAGGTGTTTGGTGAGATAACAATAATCAGAAAACAGAAAAACACTGACACTTCAGGCATAAAAATTATTATAGAGATTGATGGTTAATTAATTTTTTTAACCACTTCAATATGGCAGTGGTGCCATGGTGAATAGTGGCAGACTGTCAACTGCTGCTTTTGTGTCATGTCATTCGCCCAAAAGTGATCTTATGTCACATAATTAGACGAGAAGTGATATGTGGGTTTATTTTACTAGCAGTTACCAGACAATATTGTAGTTTCTGTACTTTAGAAGTAATTATGTCAAAGTATGGTTATTGGTTTCCAGATAGTCTCTTCCATGTACTGCTAGTGTGCTACCGAGGCCATTCATTCTACTCAAGGTACTTTCTTCATCAATAATGCTTTGAACTCAAAAAAGGTAACAGGAAAAATCACTGTTGGCTGCACATTGGCCTGCATCATTCAGTATAGGATTCAAAGGACAGGCAGGAAGAGAGAGACAGGCAAATGTATGGAAAAGAGATGGGACAGATGAATCGGATCACTGACCGCCAGGCACGAGGGAAAATGAGCTTTCAGGTAGATGGTCAGGTGGGGGGAAGAGATTTTAAAAAAACCAGCAGTATACATAAAACCTGTATAATGAACCTAAATGGGGATAAATAATAACTTATAATATTGTACCACAATTGAACATTACCAAAAATAAAACTGTAGACAATTCTTCCTCTCACACTGGATCCACAGCTAAGTTTCAAAAACATTTCAAAAACTTTAAAGTACAGCATTTTTAAAAATTCATTCCTGGGATGTGGGCGTCGCTGGCAAGGCCAGCATTTATTGTCCATCCCTCATTGCCCTCGAGAAGGTGGTGGTGAGCCACCTTCTTGAACTGCTGCAGTCCGTGTGATAATTATATATGAGCATGTGTAATAGACTTATTACTGATTAACATTTGTCACAGACCATTACTGTAAAACACTCATGTGTACAGTAATGGTCTGTGACAAATGTAATTTAACACTAGTAATTATGCCATAGGCTTTTCACTAAACTCTAATCTAAAGTCTTGGCGTGAACAAGCATCAAAAGATAATAAATAAATAGTGTCTCCAAATAATCCTCACAAATGATCTGTCACTTCCATATAATCTCCTTCAGTCAGAACAATGAATGAGCAAGGCCATAGTTTTCATGGCGCTCACTTATGTAGTCTTTCGACAGTCCAACGGAAAGCCTAATAGTATTCGCGAAAACATAAAATGTGAGCTTTTCAATTGCTGGCTCCTAGAGGTAGAAATTCCATTGAGAAATATTTCTAATGACTTGGTTCACACTTTTGGTTGAAATTCCTCGCTTTGCTTTTTTAATTAAGTTGTTAATGACTTTGTTAAAATAGTAAGTGGAGGAATTTTACCAAACTGTGTTAATCAAGTCATTAAAAATAGCACACACAGAAATTTGTACTCTCTGGGTGATTTGAATAAGAACTTGCAAGTCTTATTCTTAAGTGACAAGTAGATCTATTAAACTGATCCCTTAATGGCACAAGACAGGACTCAGTTCAAGAACTGGTGAAACTAATTTCAGTTATAAGAAAAAGAACTGGAGCCTGGAACTGATTAAACTTCTCTTTGATGTGGCTGGTTTATTTGGTTGATTGAAATGGCAGACAACCCTGGAATTCATTTGAAATCTGGTGATTGGATTTGAGTAAAAGGCAGCCATGAAACAAACTAAATTTAATCTAACTGTAGCAAATACATTTTAGTAACAAACAGCCTCAGGAGTGACTCAACTCGTTGCAATTTTTTTTCCAAGTCTGTTTGATTGACAAGTAAATGTAGATCACATTACTTTTACGACACAGTGGAAAATTGATGTGAGTTATAGGACTTCCTCAACTCACCTCAAACATAGCAAGTGGATTTGAGTGACAGGCAGCCTTAAAACTGATTAAACCTCTCCTATTGACAGCAACTGAATTCAAATGACTGGTAGTTCTGGAGTCAAACCAATAACCACCTGTTTGCGACAGCAGAATTGAATCCAAGGTATACCACTCAGTTTAACATAATTGAAAAACAATTGTTACATTTAATATAATTGAATTATTACAGATGATTTACAAATGCTTATGTGCCACAAAATAAATCTGGGCAACTCCACTCCAAAAAGGTTTGGTTTCATTTATTTTGCAACAATACATACTTACTCGCTTACATGTGCTCCACTTTTGTTTCATCATGGGGAAATTGATACTTTTGAAATTTATTAAAATTAAAAAATTCTTCTTTAAAGTTGAACTTGGATAATTGCAGTTGAACCTGGGTATTGAACTTGTATATTAATATATTACTGCAATTTCAAATGCACATCAAAACAATTTTAAGTAAAAGAGCAGATACTATATAGTATTTTAGGCTTATAACAGTATAGTTTTCACATGGACTTACCAAGTGCAATGTCCAGCAATACAATCATCATGCAAATGTAAGGTGATGATATCAAAATGTCTGCAGGCACTTCAGTGGAGTTGATGCCACAGCATTTGAAGGCACATTGCTTGTATGTATATGGTGATATAATGGTTACAGAGTCCTATCAAAATCTCTCTCTCTCTTAGGCAGTCCCTCGGAACAGAGGATGACTTGCTTCCAAATTAGTTCTCAGGTGACTGATGAGTCCAATGCGGGACTTACAGTCTCTGTCACAGGTGGGGCAGATGGTGGTTGAAGGGGTGGGGTGCTTGGGTTGACGTGCGCTCCTTCCGCTGTTTGCGCTTGACTTCCGCTTGCTCCCGGTGAAGAGACTCGAGGTGTTTGGCGCCTTCCCGGATGCTTCTCCTCCACTTTGTGCGGTCTTGGGCCAGGGATTCCCAGGTGTCGGTGGGGATGTTGCACTTTTTCCAAGGAGGCTTTGAGGGTGTGCTTGAAGCGCTTCCTCTGCCCACCTGGGGCTCTCTTGCTGCGTCGGAGCTCTGAGTAGAGCGCTTGTTTTGAGAGCCTCGTATCGGGCATGCGGACGATGTGGCCCGTCCATCAAAATAACGGCAAATTATTTTCAAGTTTCCTCGCAAGTGCTTTTTCACTTTCATATAACCTTCAGTCAAGAAAGTGAGTGAACGAGGCCAGAGCTTAAGAATGCTTTAATTGAAACACCGTGGTATGATTTCTAACAATACTTCAATGGTGTTTTGATAGTGTTTCAAGGAAGGGGTTACCAAATTATATTTTGGATAAATCGCGGTTGAAATGAATGTGCCACTCTGAAAGCCGGGACATTTTACTACACCACACTAACCTTTTAAACGCACTGGGGATATATTTAAAAACGTATTCCTTCTACGTTGGTACCTCTGAAACACTGTAATGCTTTAGAGGGGATTTGGCATTTACTGTAGCTCCATCTCCAGTTTAGAATGCTTGTTGCTAGGCTACACAGTATTTAGAATTTGTAGAGATAGGAAGTTACTTGCTGTGCAGAAAATGATAGCTGCATTGGTATGTAGATTAACAATAGTCATATTGATTCTCTCACACTGGACCCACATTCCGTTCCACTATACTTTAACTGTATTGAACTAAGAATTAGCACCATTATTTTTGCATTATATACTAGGGATCTGGCATCTCTTTGTGTGGTTTAGTCTTTTAAAGGAGCATTTCATTGGTTTAACCCTTTGAATACTGAAGACTTTAACTTCTGAAAACTACCTTTTCTAAAGCAGATTTTTCTCCTAAGCTGATGTTCTGAAAAAAGATACAAGGTTCTTTCAAAAAACAGAGATACCTTACTTCAAATGTATCAAGACTTCCTGAGACACAGTGACCCCCAAACGTCGTCACCATTTCAAACATAGAATGATCCTCAAACATCTGATGGCCATCAACTGCACAATGAGCTTCCTCCTTCAAACATACTGCAACAATCCTTTCCATCCAATGTCATACAAAATGTACGGCAGTAACCCATGGTGGAGAGACACATATTGAAAAAGGTTATTCCACTCTGGATTTTGATATTCTGAAAAAACATCAATCCTGTTGGTGGCAGTTGGATAAGTCTGATTTCAGTGAATCATTCCATTAGAGTCTTTCCACACAAATCCTCTCAGAAAATTTCTCCTATCAAGGGGCAGCGTGGTAAATCATGCCTTCTGATAAATGGGAATATGGCTACTGAGGTAGTTACCGTATTTTCTGACAGATCTATGAATGATAATGTACTTTATGGGAATTCCTCCAGGTCCCATGTAGGTCATAAAATATTCCTGAATTGCCCATGCCGCCACCCCTTATTCTGCTTCCTGCCAAGGTGCTCTCTGTCAGTTGCCAGAGTAGTCGGTACTGCTCCTCCCCAGTGAAAGGCGGCAAGTATATGCTATGAAGAGTCCACATTATCCACCCCTCCATGGTGCAAGTGGAAAGGCTCTATGAACACTATAGTTAATGTAGCCTTATTTTTTGAGCTATTGAATCGGAGAGAGAACCACCTCCTATAAGTATCCCCTTGCTTTTTCTAGCAATAGGTTTCGTCTTACTGTTCATTTTATTAAGAGTGGCACCATTGTCATAACTGGCACTCTGAACAATGTAGAACATGTTTTATTTGAACTAGATATTAATTAAATGTTATAACCACACCTCATGTTTGAAACGGGATAAATCTTTTTCACTTTGATAGCTGTTCACGGTGAAAATTGAATAATAACTTACCAATCATAGTGCAGGATAATATAGAACAGTTAATCCCATCTGTTAAGTATCTGTTTCAAATGAATCTCCATTCATAACGTACAGATTTCAGTGTGCTGAATTGCATGCACTTCATGGAAATACTGCTGATGTCTAACAGAGTGTTGAGTCAAATACAGGAAATACCCCTTGTATATGACAAATGAAATATCCATTTCAAAAGGATTTACCCATTGCTCACGGGTCCTAGAATGTTAGGCAAACACAGAAAGCAGCACTGACGAAAGGTTAATCTAACACCTACTTGGATATTCAGAAACTCATGGAACAGATTATACCATAGGCAGCACAGACAAATCCCAATAAATATTAATCATTTATGGAGCTGTTGTAACCCAAAGTGAAAGCATATAGGTGGCCTTTATGTGATCTAGGCTATTAATGTATTTGTCAGCTCATTAACCTGCTCCAATAACACTCCTCTGTTCACTAATTTAGTGGATGCATTAGCCCATTTAACAGGTTAATGCTAGTGTTAAAATAGTGGACAGAATGTCATTTGAACATGTTAAGACTTTGTCTGCTAATTTTGGCAATGGTAATTTCTAGGCTCCATTTCCTTCAATTAAAGCTAAAATGCAAAATAATTATGATATAAATAAGATCCTGTATACGGAGTCATGTTGTGAAGGAAACCAATATAATTTACTCGCTTCTTTGTCACTCAAGAGTTAGCTTCAATTGTGGAATTGCACTGTATTCATCAAATTCATATATAGAATTCGGATGTCTCGATTTTAAAATTCTCAGCTTTGTGTTCCAATCCTGCCGTGGCCTCACCCCTCCTTATCTCTGTAACCTCCTCCAGCCCTACAACCCTCAGAATATCTCTGTGCTCCTCCAAATCTGGCCTCTTGAGCATCCTTGATTTTCATTGCTCCACCACTGGGGGCCGTGCCTTCAGCTGCCTGGGCCCTAAGTTCTGGAATTCCCTCCCTAAACCTCTCCACCTCTCTCTCCTCCTTTAAGTCACTGCTTAAAACCTACCTCTTTGGCCAAGCTTTAGGTCACCTGTCCTAATATCTCCTTGTGTGGCTCGGTGTCAAATTTTGTCTGATAACGCTCCTGTGAAGCACCTTGGGATGCTTCTACTATGTTAAAGGTGCTATATTAATGCAAGTTGTTGCCTCATTGGGAAGTCGAGATGGCCTCATCATATGTATTCATCTATCCAATTTTATTCTCTCATTAGATGATCTTTTGGAGAGATAATTTGCACAAAGAAATTCCAAATGGCACTGATAATAACTCTTATTACATACATATCTGCTCCCTAACCTTATGCAGTTGTTTCAGTTAAGCCAAGGATTGTGGATGAGAAATGCTCTCAACGGGACTTGTATGCTGTGCTGTTATACTTGGCCAATTTGCCACTGAAGTAATTCCTGAAAACACAGCATAAATGGGCACGAGAGACAAAATAAATGTGGGGAACTAACTGCAAATCTTCCAAGTAAGGAAGAAGCAGCAGGACTGAGCCTGTGAAAAGAATGAAGACAGGGACTGACATGAATCTCGTCATTCATGTAGAAATGACTTATGAAATAATACTGGGCGGCCTGCTGGTGGCGCTGTCCAGGGAGAGTATAAATACTCGGGCATAGGCCCAGCTTGCTCAGGACATTCTTTTACAGGAACTAGTGAAGGACACAACTAGATCTCCATGTTGTAAAACAGTTGATTAAAGCTTTGTTTAAATGTTTAGACCAAGTGCCTAGTAGTTTTCGTACGTCAAGGACTAACTGATCTTAGCTGCAGAACAGATCTTGCTTTTGGTGGTTGAGAAGGAAATTGTTGAAGAGAAGCTACAAACATAATCATGAATAGAAGATGCAGGAAATTATAGGCCAAAACCTTGGAATAGGTAGCAACGTTATACTTATAATACTGTCAGAAATGGCAGCGGAGTTATCTGATTTGTAGGGAGGTGGCACCATGGTATCTGTACTCATTGCTTAGTATTAGTTAATTATTGTTCACTGAGTTTTTCCAATGTTACAGGTCTTGGACAGACAAGTAGGACTTAGCTTTGGGACAGTTTATATAGTAGTAGAGGTTGGGTGGAGATTAAACAAAATCATTTTCAGACCTGGCTCCAGAATTTAGTTAACTTTATAGGTTTCTCAGTCTGGACTTAATCAACCCCCGCAACTGAACTTTGGCTAATTTGATTTCCCTTGGCTAAAATGCCGCATGTAATTTTCTTTGAAGGCAGCATTTCTATTATGTTCAGTGAACGTTAACTTCAGCTTACATCACCCTGAAAAATTGCTGTAGATTTTCCAGTGTTCAAACGAATGCCACATTTAACACTTTACACCTTTTCTCACACAACGGAGCTATTTGATTTTATATTCTTTGAAAATTATAGCATCAAATGCCCTTCTAATTCCCCTTGGGCAAGTTTCAGTTTTCAGTGAATGTTTGTGAAAATGTCAGAGCACGAGATTGACTCTGTGAATTGTATTCCTATCCACAGGCATTTATTAGAAAGGAGATGGGGATGACTCGCTTACAATTTACTTTATAAAACAGCTATTTCCTGAGGCAATGAATAGGAGTCTCAGACATTCAGAAAGTCTTGAGTTTGCAGTCATTAATAAAGAAATAATGACGTAATGGCGTTAGCAATTTGGGTAAAAGTTTCCATTTACTAGAATAAATATTGGTTCATCCTAACACTCTGAATAGGTCTTATGTATTTTCCCCGAATGTGCTCGGAAAAATTATTCAGATATTTTCTAGTCATTTATTTTTCTTGAGACATATATTCTCTACAGATGAGTTTCCAATGATGTATTGATTGCCAAAACACTGCTGAGCACATCTAGTAGCTCATGAGGTAACTAATGAAACATGGATTATCATTGCACAATCTAAGGCTG
Source organism: Somniosus microcephalus (assembly GCF_052327205.1). Lineage (NCBI taxonomy): Eukaryota > Metazoa > Chordata > Chondrichthyes > Squaliformes > Somniosidae > Somniosus > Somniosus microcephalus. Next base: position 50,823,256 of record NC_141006.1, on the reverse strand, counting down.
TTCCCCTTTGCATTCCAATTAGTCCAGGCCCTGTCTTATTTTTCTATCAAAAACAGTAGCAAAAAATCTCAGAATAAAGGATTATGTGACTGAGCTGCAGGGCTGCAGTTTAATCAAGTGGTACATCATCAAGATAAAAACCACTGGCAATGTCACTATTTATCTGAAGTATAGCTCAATGACCTTGAGGCATTTTTCCATCTGTAACATCAGTTGCTCAATAATTATTGCTTCAATTGTTTTTTGCAACCTTATTCCCCTGTTCTGGTAGGGCAAAGTTTCTTAGTTGCCAGCAGCCCATTCATGTATGAGCCGAGAGTGTTAGCAAGGCATTCTATTGTGAACGAGTATCACAGAGAAGCCTGATCCTGTTCTTATCTAATGGCCACTATCCACAAATGCACAGTTTCTTGGAGAGGTCGATGAATAGCAACCAGGAATGGGAACCCTTCCTGATTTTTTCCTTCTTAGCCCAGGAGCATATTGTAGAAGCCCAACTGCAGCGCTGACTAAGATCAGCTAACCCTGAAATCAGATCTGGGACCTTCTGGTCTAGGCTTGGTGCTATAGCAGATATTGCTCTTATCGACCAGGTCATTGGGGGAAACTGATTGCTTTTATTTTTATAGAGCACTGTGCTGCACTGTGCTCCTAAATGCAAGTTACTGCTAAATGCTAATGAGCCAGGGGACTGTTTGCTGCAGAATGCTGTCCCGTCATATCTGGGATTTGCAGTTGATTCCACGTCTAATTGCTAAAGGTAATTATGGCTGATGAGCCCTAAATAAAATGTTTGGCCAGCTTTGATCCAGTTCCTAGTGTACATAACTCAATAACATATTTGTCTGACTTGGTACAAATTGAGACTTTATGGACAATCTCACTTAGAGCTCAAATGTATAAATGGATTTGCAAATGTAAATGTCACATTGTCATAGTGGGGTGGTCTTTCAAGATTTGTATCAAGTCGCACTATTGAGAGAGGGTAGTATTGAGGGAGCCTCATTATACATCTAACTTGATGTTGATATGCTGCAATCTGCAGAAAAATATTTCATCCTCTCCCTGACTGCACTATTTTTATTGTTGATAAACCCAGCAGCCTGTAGCAGTGGAGACAGCATTGTTGAAAACAGGGTATACAAATATTGCAGTAGAACGTGTACAAGAGATGACCTGAATTAAGCTGCTGCAGTTCTATGTGTTGTAATGATTATCAGACAAAGCAAGCACAACAATAGTTTAAAATATGTCTTGTAAATTGAATGCTGTGCACAATGTGACCAAGCCATTTAATGTGTCCATAAATAAACGGACTCTGAAAACAGGAATGAAGAGCAAGCAGCACCGCAGGCTAATAATCTGCAGTGTTAGCTAAATTACATCATGCCAGGACTGCCACTCTGCCAACTATTAAAATCAGATTAAGTTAAGGGCCAACATTACTCTAGGAATAAGCATATCTCATAACATTTCCAACCCGTGCTCTTGCAGGGGTGGGGGTGGGGGGGAGCAAGGACTGAGGAATGCATCCCATAATACATTACATCTTCTCTCTTCTGCACATGCCTGGAAGAGAGGAAATGCAATTATTTAATGGGCACTTTAACCTGCTCCCAAATAAATTTGTTTTTTGGCCCTGCAGTGAGCTCATGTGAAATGAGAGAGTGATTGGCAAGTATGCTACTAAAAGAAAGAACTTGCATTTATATAGCGCTTTTTACGACCGCGGGATGTCTCAGAGCACTTTACAGCCAATGAGGTACTTTTTGAAGTGTAGTCACTGTTGTAATGTAGGAAACGCGGCAGCCAATTTTCGCACAGCAAGCTCCCACAAACAGCAATGAAATAATGAGCAGATAACCTGTTTCAGTGATGGCTGAGGGATAAATATTGGCCAGGACACTGGGGAGACCTCCCCTGCTCTTCTGTGAAATAGTACCATTGGATCTTTTACATCTATTTGAGAGGGCAGACGGGGCTTCGGTTTAACATCTTGTCCAAAAGACGGCACCTCCGACAATGCAGCGCTCCCTTAGTACTGCATTGAGTGTCAGCATAAATTTTGTGCTCAAGTCTCTGGAGTGGGACTTGAACCCACAACCTTCTGACTCAGAGGCGAGGGTGCTATGGGTGACCCCAAAACATAACTGCATTCTGTCCACTAACGTACTAGGGAAATGAGACAAATACTCTGCCATCAGACTATCACGGAATATGGATCTAAGTCTCCCTGGGCAATGGATTACCAGAAGGTCCTGATTCCATTTGATGCGGTGACCGACAAGCAAGCATCTGGCATTTTTGGCTACAATCTCCAGATAATGGAAACATAGGAGGAAATGTAGAATGACATTGTACACACTTATAGCAATATTCAGCCACTTGCTCGTTCACAGCACCTTTGCTTTTCGCCATCTAAAGTAATTCGGCTCAACTTGCTTTACATGGGGCCAGTTGAGACTTCAGGCCTTTCCATACAGGCCTGTAATGGGCAATTTTGGACAATTTTGGGTCCCAACTTCAGATCAATGTTGATCCTGTTTGAGTCTCCAATGTAGCTTCAACAATTTTGTAGCTGTATGAAAGAAGAAAGGTTCCTTGTTTGTAACCTGCAAGTCTCGACATCTGATGAAAATACTTCAATGAAAGTTGAGAAAAACCAATGCATTTGTAAGTTCTACAGATTTTGTTACAAAACTGAAGTATTCATTCTTTTATTAAATCAAGATACAATTCAGTAGAAGATCATGATGCATTCAGGAGAACACCAACTCAAGATGCCAAAATAGAGAATGACGTTACACAACTGCTGCCTGGAAACAATCTCCATACTTTCTGTCTGGCCGTCTCGAACCTGCCTGAAGATATTTGAAGTCTTTAGTTTTTTTTTTAAAGTTTCAAGATGATGATTACTGCTCAGTTGTACTGAGACTTAAAACCTCAGTTGGAAGCTATTTGTAACTATTATCAATGAAAAGAAATGTCTGTCTTACCATGGAGTGCAGAAACTCTGCCAAAATGAGATATTTTCCCCAATGCTGATGATGGCTTAGAATTCAGCAAGGACATTTAGCTAGGAGAAACCAATATAGTTTTGCACAGATTCCAGCCAGGAGTAACCTTAGATGAGGATTTTAAATTTTCATTCACTGAAGTAAAGATACATCAAAGAATGGGAGAATCTATGAGGATAGTTTCGGAAGGTGAAAACTGGGGGTGTGGGGGTGGGGTGGGGTGGTGGGGGGGGGGTGGTGCGCGAGGAACGCAAATAAAATGGTGAAAAATGAATATAGTAAAAAAAGGCTGGATTTATCTCAGAGCTGCTCCACTCCGCTGCTGTAACTTTGCTGGAGGTGTGTTGGAAACCCCATTTATGCAAGTAAACGGCATTTCTGCCACATTTCCAGCGAAGTTACAGCGGCAGAGTGGGAGCAGCTAAAAGAAAATTCCATGCCAATGAAACTAAACCCAAATGATTCTCTCTGACTGTGAACTTGGCACCTTATCCCACTTCAACTTCTCTGTAGCCTTTAACATGGTCGGCCACACCATCCTCCTCCATTGTGTAACCTCGCTTGGTTCCATTCACCTATCTGATCACAGCCAGGGCACCTCCAACAATGGCTTCTCTTCTCACACTCACACCATCACCTCTGGAGTCTCCCAAGCATTTATCCTTGACCCCCTCCTTTTCCTTATCTACAAATTACCCCTTGACAAAATCATCCGCAGACATGGATTCAGCTTCCACAAGTACGCTGATGACACCCAGCTCTACTTCTCCACCAGCTCTTTTACTGCCTCTGTGTTGTTCGACTGCTTGTCTGATATCCAACCTTGGATGAGCCACAATTTCCTCCAGCTAAACATTGGGAAGATTGAAGCCATTGTTTTCAACCCCTGCCACAAACTCCGTACCCTTACTAATAATATTGATTTCCATCCCCGCCCTCCCCAGCCACTGTCTCAGGTTAAACCAGAATGTTTGCAACTTCAGCATACTATTTGATCCTGAGCTTAGGTTCTGACCCCAGATCCTCGCCATCCCAAAAAGGTCCAACTCCATAACATCGCCCGTTGTCATTCCTCTCTCAAGACAGCAAAGCCAGCAAGGGTAAAAAATTGAAAAGGATGGTGATTGCCTTTCCTAGTTAAGCTTCACTTCAAAAAAAAGTGTACTATCCAAAATTTTTTGAAAGGTCAGTCTCCCTTAATGGGCTGTACTCAACAAAAAGTCTGAGGAGCTTGTGGACTTCTTTGTCATTAAGATTGAGACCATCCGTTCAGCTACCACTGCCATTTCCCTCCCTTCTCCTAGCCCACCAAGCCAAACTTCCTCTAAGGTTTCCCCCTGCCCTAGCCCTGAACTCACATCTTTCTCCAGTTTCTTTTTTATATCTCCTCATGCCCTCTCTGAGCTCATCTTGTCCATGAGACCCACCTCCTGCTCCCTTGACCCTATTCACACTAAACTGCTGACAACCTAACTTCCTAACTATAGATAAGGGAGTGAAGGGCTATGGGGAGTGGGCAGGGAAGTGGCTTTGAGCCCAAGATCAGCCATGATCTTATTGAATGGCAGAGCAGGCTCAAGGGGCCAAGTGGTCTATTCCTGCTCCTATTCCTTATGTTCTTATTGTTCCCTTTGTGGCTCCCATGTTAGCCGATATTGTTTACGATTCCTCTCCTCAGGTACTGCCCCCTCCCCTTCACATCTGCCGTCATCACCTTCTCAAAAAAACAACCCATGGCCCCTCTGTCCTTACAAACTACCGCCGCACCTCCAATCTCCCTTTCCTCTCCAACTCTCCAAAGTCCTTGAACGTGCTGTCACTTCCCAAATCCGTGCCCACATTTCCAGGAACTCCATGTTTGAATCCCTCCAATCAGTTTTCCACCCCTGCCATATGGTTCACCACACCATCCTCCTCCAACGCCTCTCCTCTGTCATCCAGCTGCACTCGCCTGGTTCCATTCTTATTTATCTAGTCTTAGCCAGAGAATCACCTGCAATGGCTTCCCTTCCCATTCCAGCTCCTGCACCGTTACCTCTGGAGTCCCCCAAGGATCTATTCTTGACCTCCTCCTATTTCTCATCTACATGCTGCCCCTCTGCGACATCATCGGAAAACACGTCAGGTTCCACATGTACGCTGATGACACCCAGCCCTACCTCACCACCACCTCTCTCGACCCCTCCACTAAGTCTCTAAGTTGTCAGACTGATTGTCTGATGAGCAGAAATTTCCTCCAACTAAATATTGGGAAGACCGAAGCCATTGTCTTCGGTCCCCGCCACAAACTGTTCCCTGGCCACCAACGCTCTCTGACAACTGTCTGAGGTTGAACCAGACCATTCGCAACCTTGGTGTTGTATTTCACTCCAAGATGAGTTTTCTTCAGCTGTCGAGGCCCTAAGCTCTGGAATTCCCTCCCTGAACACCTCTGCCTGTCTACCTCTTTCCTCCTTTAAGATGCTCCTTAAAACCTACCTCTTTGACTATGCTTTTAGTCATCTGCCCTAATAGCTCATGTGGCTCAGGTGTCAAATTTTTGTTTGATAATTCTCTTGTAGTAAAACATCGCAAGGTACTTTACGTTAAAGGTGCTATATAAATGCAAGTTGTAGTTGTATCACTGAAATCTTCATTCATGCCTTCATCATCTCCAGACTCGACTATTCCAATGCTCTCCTATTTTCCACTCTTTGTAAACTTCATCCAAAACTCTGAGACCTTAATCGAATTTCACACCAATTCCTGCTTACCCATCGTCCCTGTACTTGCTGACCTACATTGGCTCCCGGGCCTCCAATGCCTCCGTTTTAAAATGTCAATCCTCGTGTTTACATCCCTTCATAGCCTTACCCCTCCCCGTCTCTGTAACCACCTCCAGCCCTACAACTCCACCCCCCCCCACCCCCCAAATATTGGCATTTTATGCATCCCCCCTTCCTTCAGTCAATCTCTGACAGCAGTGCCTTCAGCCACCTGGACACCATGCTCTGGAATTCCTTCCCTAAACCCCTCCACCTCTCCTCCTTTAAGACCCTCCTAAAAACCTACCTCTATGACCACCCTTCCTAGGAATGTCACCTTTCCTAACATCTTTAGTTTGACGTGCAATTTTACTTTTTGATTACACCTCTGACGTGCTTTAGGATGTTTTTCTAGGTTAAAGGTGACATATAAATGTAAACTGTTATTGTAAAATGGATTAGTTACTCAGTGGGTAACTGAGATTGAGCAATACAGAGCAGGGAGGAACCAGGTTTGATTCATGGTCTTTGCCATATTAGCTGATTTCTGTCATAGGAACATGAGTAGACCATTCAGTCCTTCGAGCCTGTTCCGCCATTCAATGAGATCGTGGCTGATCTGTGACCTAACTCCATATACCTGCCTTTGGCCCATATCCCTTAATATCTTTGGTTAACAAAAAGCTATTAATCTCCAATTTAAAATTAACAATTGATCTAGCATCAATTGCCATTTGCGGTAGAGAGTTCCAAACCTCTACCACCCTGTGTGTGTAGAAGTGTTTCCTAATTTCACTCCTGAAAGCTCTGGCTCTAATTTTTAGTCTAAGCCCCGTAGTCCTAAAATCCCCAAACAACGGAAATAATTTCTCTATCTACCCTATTTGTTCCCCTTAATTTCCTGAAAACTTTGATCAGATCACCCCTTAACCTTCTAAGTTCTAGGGAATACAACCCTAATTTGTGTAATCTCTCCTCATAACTTAACCCTTGGAGTCCGGGATTCATTCTGGTAAACCTACGCTGCACTCCCTCCAAGGCCAATATATCCTTCCTAAGGTGTGGTGTCCAGAACTGCTCACAGGTGTGGTCTAACCAGGGTGACAGTAGGGGTGCTACAGTTGGACTGAATATCCCTGGGTAAGGAAGAGAAAAATGGACCACGGTCCCCCGCTGCTGTTTACTGTCCATAGATCCCAAGTGTGTCAGAGGAGGGCAGGATCAGGTTCAGCTATGGTGGCTCCCATTGTGGATAACATGCCAACACGTTTGATCTGGGGTCAGAAGAATGGGCACTTACTCGAAGGTCTCCAGTAACAGTGAAATTACACCCTGGCATAGGGTCAACGCTTTCAAGAGCGAGAGGGGGAGAGGGGGAGAGGGGGAGAGGGAGAGGGTATCTATCTAACATGTGGTACAACAAGAAAGAACCTTCATTTATATAGCACCTTTCACATTCTCAGCATGTCCCAAAGCACTTTACAGCCAATGGGTAAATTTTGAAATACATTCACTGTTACATAGGCAAAGGAGAAGCATCTGGGAAGCAATCCTAATCAAATAATTCTTGTGAAACAAACGGTATTAAAAATATTTACTGTGATCCCAAATAACATTTGAATATTCTGTAGGTGTTCATGAAATGATGTCAATCAGCCATCTATAACAGCAGATCTGCATTACATGAAAACAGGATTGAATATTGATAAAGGAAACTCCGTAGGGTGGGGTTTATCTGTAGCACTAGTCGGAGGGAATTTCCTGGGATTTCAGTCTATTCGTGGAGTGACATGAGCAATTCTACAGCTGATAAGGGAGTTGAGGGACTGTCCTGTTAAATATGGGCGAGCTCCCTGCAATTGATATCACTTTTCCTTTTTAAAATCACATTAAGCTACAGACTCTCTCGGCTGCATTTAAAGACTAACAGCAGACAGTTCACTCAGTCTGCCAGCCAGTCTGTGGAGGAAATAACATAATAGATTCTCTGTTTTGATAAGTGCTGCTGAGATAGCATCTGTGAGTAACTAAGCAACCAATTGTGGAACTGCTGCCATGGCTCTGCATTGTTTTGTTGACTATTGATTTAGAGGCAGGTCTCTGCTCTTTGGGACTTGCATCTCACGCCAGTAAAAAAGCATTCCAAATTGGTCAGGAGTTTCAGAACGTGGTAATAATTGGTTATCCATCATTTTTTGTGCTAGAACAAAGGACTGTTACGGATTATGATGGCTATAGAATAATGGCCCGGATTTTCCGTTCCGAATGTCGTAAGCCTTGTAAAAGGCCCCGCAAGTTCCGTGTTTCCACATGTGCGGCTAGGCATGTGCGAAAACCCAGAACTTGTGATCTGTCAAGGCGAACCACACCGACCCAAAAACCACTTCACCTACGCAGAGTGGGGCTATTTGCTCAACGACTGCCCACAAAACCCTTACGTCTGGTAAAAGCAGGCATAGGGCTGGCTTTCACCAGTGTAAGGGTTAATATAAAATGTTAAATTAAAAAATTATAAATAAAAAAAATCATACACAAACATTTAAAAATAGTTTATGCAAATTTTGGCCCAGATTAAAATTATTTTTCAAAAAAAATATATATTTTTTTTTTAATTAAGGGACTTTTAATTAAATTTGAAAATGGGAACATTTATTTTTATTCCAGTTATGTAAATTATTTAAGGGTTTGCTTACAGGGAGTCCATTCATAATTGGAATCCCCATAAACATGTAGAATCCTCCTTTCTGATAGGTGGACCTGACCCACATGATCCCAGGGACGCTTCTGAACCGCCTGCATCCCAAGGGCGTAATTTAAAAAAAATATATTTTTTAAATCGGGTCGGAGATACGCCTCCAGCCGCAAGTTTTGGTCCAACATTAAATCAAATATACAGAAAACTAGGAACTAGATGACATTTTATAAAGTGCAAACTGAGATTATCATACACAGAGGCAGCTGGATAATGTCCAGTAATCGAGTCATTTTCTCTTTTCTGCCTCCTTTTTTAACCTTACAATAGGGCATAAATAAATTGGAATCATTTTTTTGTAGAAGATGTGGAAGTAGAGTCCCCCATTGCTGCATGAAGTTCTTAGAATATATGGTAAAAAGGTCTCCAGCTTCGGCCACCTGCTCAACAATTGGATGGTATTGGCTTTCCTCACAGACCATGGGGAAACTGTCTCTAGCAGTAAACCGTCCAGTTTGTGTGTCATAGAGCGCTTTGAAGCTAGGGTTGTCAACTCTGGTCACATTCCTGGCAGTTTCATCACATGACCTCCTGCCTCCAACAGCCCTGCCCACTCAAACAGCCATTTCTTTCCCCCTCCATTACTTTTATAACTAACAACAACAACTTGTATTTATATAGCACCTTTAACGTAGTAAAACATCCCAAGGTGCTTCACAGGAGTATAAAAGACAAAAAAAATCTGACACCGAGCCACATAAGGAGAAATTAGGGCAGGTGAATAAAAGCTTGGTCAAAGAGGTAGGTTTTAAGGAGCGTTTTAAAGGAGGAAAAAGAGGTAGTGAGGCAGAGAGGTTTAGGGAGGGAATTCCAGAGCTTCGGGCCTAGGCAACAGAAGGCACGGCCACCAATGGTTGAGTGATTATAATCAGGGATGCTCAAGAGGCCAGAATTAGAGGAGCGCAGATATCATGTTGGTGGGGGGGGGGTGGTTGTGGGGCTGGAGGAGATTACAGAGATAGGGAGAGGTGAGGTCATGGAGGGATTTGAAAACAAGGATGAGAATTTTGAAATCGAGGCATTGCTTAACCGGGAGCCAATGTAGGTCAGCAACACAGGGGTGACGGGATAATAAACAAAAGTGTTCAAAGAAAATTTTTAAAAGACAGAGTTTTCTTTTTCAATTCTATTTGAAGCTGGCTTTCCAGATTGCGAATACCACTAAGCTTTAAAAGAAAATTCACTTTGAAACACAATGGTTTAAGCTCGAACAGCTAGGTACTTCAAGCAGTTAAAATGCAGATACTAAAATACATTTTCATACCAATACTAGCAAAATACTAGGTGATGCTATTGGCAAAACTGAGCCACAAAAAAGAAGATAATGAGGATACAGTTGATGAGCTGAATTAACAGAAGATTCAGATGAATATTAAAGAGACCTTAATCTGACTTGGAAGTCTATTTGCATTGCAGCCTACAACATTAATAGCAATTTACAAACTAATGAAGCACGGGTCAAAGGGAATATCTTCAACATCATCCAAAGACACAGATTACAAGGCAACTTTATATTTTTCTTGTGCTTCCATATTCCAGCTTAAAATATACTGCAAACATCACAACCAATAAGCTAAAATATTCTGGAACTATTAAGCTGCTGAGATAAAACAGTAAGAATTCTCACCAAGCTCAGATGGAGGGTCTCAAGTGAAATATTATCCTATCCTTTTCTCCTTTAGGTGCTGACTGGCTTGCTCTGCATTTCCATCATATTCTGTTTTTATTGACCCGTTGTAGTTGGTTATGTTTTCTCAATGACCACTTTCTTAATGCATAGATGTCTGCCCCCTTTTCCAAAATAGGACACGCCTAAAATTATCTATCTAGCAATGACTTATAAAGCCTGCTAATCTGCTGAACCTTTTATGGTGAAATATTGCTTGCTGTGACGGGATGCTATTTACTAGCAGTTTCACTAGATCAGGTGCAGCTGATGAGCATTACTGACTGACAGGTTGGTGAAATGGAGAAAGCAGCAAGTTCAGTTACAACAAGCAGACTGACTCAGCATTTTAATGACATTTGGCCAGTTTCAGCTCAGGTTCCTGATGTAAAATTGATTTGCATAAGTTATCAAAAGATTGTAACTTGAGGCTGCTTTCTGTAGATGTCTCGGTTTAATGGATATTCAAAATGTGTAATTAAGAGAGTGCTGAGACAGGGATGAAGCACTTTTTGATTCGAGGTACGTGAACTGGTGAGTCATATAATATTGTTCCTTTCAAGTTAACCTTTGTATAGCACAGTTTTCATTATAAGTTGGTTTCTTTTTCTCTCTCATCTACTCTACTTGTTTATAAAGTTCCAGCCCTGTCTTTACAGAGCATAAATAGCATTTTTTTAAAAATAGACAGAGTACAGTATGACTGAGTTGAACCCACAAATAGTTACAGAAACAAAGCTAGGATCAGAAAGATTCCCCCCGCCCCCCCCGCCACAGATTTGTAAATCATGGAATGGACTTCCAGCCAAAGTCAATAATATGTCAATTAACAGCTTTAAAAAGGAGCTGACTAAATATTTGGTTAAGAATTCGATTGAAGATTATAAGGATAAGCGCAGTTAGAAATGAGTAAGTAGTTTATGAATAGTTCCTGAGCTGCTGGCACCACATAAATGTTGTGTGTGGAAAATTAAGATGAATAATTCAGGATGTTTGTCTAAAATATTCTTGCGTTCTTGTTGAATTACCTCTTGACAGAAGGCTGGGGGTGCGGAGATTTTGCACAATGTCTGCCAAGAGATTAAATAAGTTTGCTAGAGCCAACCTTACATTGTCCATGCAAGAAATGGCCATTTCTCATTCCATGTTTTCTTAAACTATGTAACAACATTCACTACATTGCGAAAGTAATTCTGCAATCCAATTCCTAATGGCATTCTCTGACAGTGATCATGGTGCACTATCTCTCCTCATCCTTCCCCACCTCTCTGTAGTGTGTGACATGGTCAACCACACCATTCCCAACTACCTCTTCATTGTCCAGCTCAATGGGACTGCCCTCAATTCATTCCACTCTTACTTATCCATTCATAGCCAGAGCACCTCCAGCCATGGTTTATCTTCTTGTCCCCATGCAGTTCCCTCTGTTGGCCCCCTCCTCTTCCTCATCTGCATGCTGCCTCTTGGCAACATCCAAAGACATGACATCAGGCTCCACATGTACACCGGCGACACCTCTCCGCCACTTCTGTCGACCCCTCCACTATCTCTCTGTTGTCAGACTGTTTGTCCTGTATGAGGCGCAATTTTCTCCAGTTAACCATTGGGCAGCCGGAAGCTATCACTTTCGGCCACCGATTCCATCTCTTTCCCTGGCTACTGACTCTGGTTGAACCAGACTGTTTGCAACCGTGGCATTTTATTTGACTCCTTGCCGAGTTTCCGATCCCATATTCTTCCCATTACAAAGACTGCTTTCTTCCACTTTCATAACAACCTCTGTCCATCTGCTGCTGAAACCCTCATCCATGTCTTTGTCACCTCTAGTTTTGGCTTTCCAATGCTCTTCTGGCCGGCTTCCCATCCTGCAGCCTCTACAAATGTCAGCTCATCCAAAACTTGGTGCAGGATAGGATACAGGCACAAAGTCCCGATCACCCATCATCCCTGTGCTTGCTAATCTACATTAGCTTCCAATCACCCTGTGCTTCAAATTTAAAATTCTCACCCTCTTGTTTAAATCTCTTCAGGGTTGCACCCTTCCCTATGTCTGTAACCTCCTCCGACCCTAAAACCCTCCAAGAACTCTGCATTTATCTGACTCTGGACTCTTTTATATCCCCACTCCCTGCAAGTGGCTTCTGTGCCTTCAGCCTTCTAAGCCCTACACTCTGGAATTCCTTCCCTAAACCTTTCCACCTCTCCATCTCCCTCTCCTTTAAGACCTCCTTAAAACCAATCTCTTTGATCAAGCTATTAGTCACCCGCGTCCCCCCAATATCTCATTCTTTGGCTCTGTATCCATTTTTGTCTTATTATGCCTCTGTGAAGTGCTTACATTAAAGGCGCTATATAAATGCAAGTTGTTGTTATGTTCTTAATAAGCTCACATTGTTCAGTCACTAACTATTTCTGTCATTCTTGAAGCTTCTGTAGTCCCTCTTCAATGATTTGACTAGCTTCAGTGGTGGAGCTCTCAATCAAATAAAACTGTTCCTCTTATCTATTGATTTTGTAAACGAAAACCATTTTAATCTATAGCAGCGTACAGTAAAACAAGACATAGTATCCAAGATACAGGGAATTCATGAGTTATTATTCTTGGATCATCCTTTTTGTTAGTATATGAACTATTATTTGTTTGATTCTGTCTGTTCAATCCCTGTGTAGTAATTAATTCTTATCTACTTGCATAAAAGAGGCCGTCTATTGGGGATGTGAATATCCTCGAGTTAGTCTTTATACTCAGTGGAGCCAATTTGTAATTGAGAAGGAGTTCATTGGGAATTAAATCTCATTTTAAGGACTGGTACCAGTGGGATCTCTGTACAATTGGAGACTCCTTATCAGCATGAGTGAGGGGGAAGATTAAACAATGTATAATCTATCTTGCACTGACTTTTATAGGTATTTTCTACTTTGAACATTATGGGTGGGGGGAGAATTCCAAACTAACATATGCAGTTGGTACTGAAGCATAGAAAGTTCCACACAACGGTTCCAGAAATAAGGATAAGGTGAAAGTCATGCTGACTGACTTTTGAAAGAGACATTTTTGGATGTGTGGCTCACTATTATATTTTGAATAGCTAGGAGTTGGAGGACCTGATTAATTAGTAGCCCTGTTTAAAATCAATTAGCTTTATTGATCCTATCTTATTTATTTAACTTCCGCTCCTTTGTCTCTTATACTGTAAAACAGAGCCATAGGTACATTACTGCCGTGCAGAATGTAATCTTACTGTTCATTTTGTAGATGTAGGGTTGTTTATGTTCCTTGCTGTTTATTCTCATTTTCATTTTATTAATCTTCATTGCCTAGAGATTCTGATAACATTGAAGTTAACATAAATATGATTGCTGTAACTGCATGTACCACTTGTTTAATAAACTCCCAGATAATAGCCTTCTTTATCTTTCCGACTTTGTAACAGTGACTCCATTTCAAAAATACCTCATTGGCTGTAAAGCGCTTTGGGCCATCCTGAGGTCAGGAAAGGTGCTATATAAATGCAGGTCTTTCTTTTTGTATGTGAAGTGTTCAGACATTTCTGAGACATGATATGATCTATAAATATAAGTCTTTTTCATTAATTTTTATTCGAAGATATTTATAGTTTGAAAAAGGAAAAGTTACTACTTGAATGAGGTGATGCCCTCTAAATAAGGAGCTCACAATGGTAAAAATTAAATATTTCTCCCACTTAATGGCGCCTACTGGCAACGAAGAAAAAGTTCTGTAAAATTCGACTCCTCATCCATGGTGTCCATTTTTTATTGAGAAGCCAAAGTCCAAAAGAGGTGAATAATAATCCTCCCCTTCAGTCACAGCATGTACCTGACTTGAGCTTCTCCTCAAGTGACTTCATGTTATTTCTGAACGCATTAAAACTCTAATAATCCTCTTTTGTGGCCCCCTCCACCCCTCCAACTTGGAAACACACTCCAAAAGGAAATGATTCTCAAGTACAGTGAAATAATATGGAGTAAAATGAAACAGCTTCCCTTTCTAGATGTGTGGTGTTTAAGGTTATGTTTATTGCCTTGTATTTATCAACATCTCAATGAAGTAACAAATTATGATAGAATGTGGAGTTCCATATACACTATGCATTTCCTTCGATAACATTTGAAATTTAAGTGCAACCTTTTGGAGGATTTTATTTTCCCAGTCAGTAACTTGCTGTTTGCCTTTTGTGATATTGGGCTATTGTTCGTCTGAAATTCTTCTTATATTTCTGTTAGTAATTTTTTTTATGCATATCAAAGGAGCAGTACTAAGCAATGAAACTCATGAACATATTTGCAATCCCTTTTCAAACACTCCCCAGTCAAGTATAGTAAAATCAGATGTAAAGTTAGGCTTCCTTTACTCTGCCTGAGCAATATTCCTTATCCCAGCTTCATAAGTGAACCCTTCTGCACTAGCGTGAATTATTTTATTACCCTCACTGGACATGGTTATTCTGAGTTAAGAATTTCAAGTTGCACTATTCTATGGCCGGTTTTGTGCTGTTGTCACGAGAAAGATAAGAAAAAGGAAAGCTCACCCAAATGCATTCATTAAAATGAAGTTAGAAATTGGATTGTAAAACAGACTCATTCATGATCAGCTACATGGCAGAACCGCTATTTTTACATGGTAAGGTCTGAAGTGGCTCAGAGTACTTTGCATGATAGCTTAACACTCCCAGCAGTCCCCACTGTTCATCACATGCAACAAACCATCTCTCAGCCAGCTTCCAAACCTCTTCAGCAACCAGGATACATAGCCTAGGGAATCCCCCCGGTGGTGATCAAAGTACAGTTGGCTGCATCTTTGGATGAAAACAACAATCTTAATATAATACATATATAATTGGCCATTGAGGGAATCCTTATATTAGGTGTTCCCTAAAATCTAGACTTCTGTATGTTTAATTCCCTCTGCTGTTTTAGGGTATCAGTTAGCGCATTCACAGAGATTCCTGTTTTGCTATTTTAACTCAGTTCTTGGCCCCATTAAATAAACGGGCTAATGACTATGGGGAAAATAATGTAGACAGGGATTTATGTGAATGCATTAAGCAGTGTGTTAAAAATAGCATACAATGGAAACTTACCCACCAGCGGTTTATTTAATTATATTAAATGAATCAGAAAGCTGTTTATGACTTGCGCAGATACAGTGGGCAATGGAGGTTATTGAAAGATGAAGTGCTGAAATAGAATCCTAAACAATACAGCACAGAAACAGCCCAACTTGCCCATCGAGTCTGTGCAGGGGGTTGATTTTTAACTGCCCACGCCTGGCGGAAATCAGACGGGGGGCAGGTAAAATGGAGCTGGGGAAGTTCACCACTCCTTTCCCAGTCTGGCCGACTGCAACTTTAAATATGCAGATCGGGCTTTGATGATGCTATCAGGGCCCGATCTCCTATTTTTAACTGAAACCTGAGCGGGGGAGCAGCGGTGGTTTCCCCACTAGGCCAAACCTGCCGAGGACAACAGCTTGGGCCAGAAGAGGTAAGTTTTAAGATTTTTGTTTAGTTTCATTGTGGGCTAGGAGGAGTAGAAGTGGTCCTCCAGGCTCAACAAGGAAACCTTGCATCTCCTTCCCCTCTCGACTGACCGGGATTCCCCTCCTAGAATACTTCGCTTGTGGCAGGGACTGTTCCTCTGGGAACCCGGCAGTGGCATTCTGGCACCCGATTTTAATGGCTGGGCAACTGCTTCCTGTCAACTTGCTTTTTGATTTTGATTTTTTTTTTAAACTCTCTAAGAACAATTCACTACCTGAAGGAATGAGATTTGCACAGTTTCAATTATTCTCTTTCTGGCCCAAAGAGGTTGATTGGCATTGCATTAACAAATATCACGTCATTAAAAACGTACTTATGCTATTAATTACCAGACTTAACTTTCTGTAGCTATTTTAATGGACAATTGGTGAGCAAATCCAGCAAGTTCTTAAAATAATGGGGCGGATAAGGGCGAGATGCCTTTTGTGTGAAGCAAACAAGGGAGCGGCATAAATCCACCTGGAAGTTCTGGAGATTCGCAACTCAGAGCTTATCTCTTAATCCCCTGAATTTACTGGATGATTTTCACATAAACACTGGCATGCGTCGTTAACACGCTGTTATTTTTCCAGATCCGGCCCATTAATTTTGTCATGATTAAAATTGTACGTAATACACAGCTAGCAGTGTTCTTCATATTGCTGCAGTGCTTCTGATTTAGCTGATTAAGGCACCGTAGAATGAAATATAGTAGGGAAAAAGTGTCTAGACAATGAAACTGACTCCAGCAAGTCTGGCAAGAGTGAGTCAACACACATTCTGTACAAAGCTAATATTAGACAGACAGAAAGAAAGAACTGTTTTCGCTTGTATTATAACTTGAATAGGCTTTATTTTGTATTTTTCTGAGGTTGCTGCAAAATATAAGCTTCCCAATGGCACAGTAGGTTAATGTGTTGGCACTTAGCCATACAGAAAGGAAGGTTAGGGGTCAAGTCGCAAGGGTAAATTCACCAATCCTGTACTCCCAGCAGGGAGCTGCACTTGAAGGGAGTGCAAGCTGGTAATTGGGCTACAGGACTGGCATTGATTCTCTGACCTGTCCTTCCTTTCAGCATGGGCTCCCTGAGAGTGTCTGGAATGTGGAACTTGCAACCACACAGAGTCGTTGAGTCGATTAGCATAGATGCATTTTTCGGGAAGCTAGATAAGTACATGAGGGAGAAAGGAATAGAAGATTATGCTGATAGGGTGCAATGAAGTAGGGTGGGAGGAGGCTCATGTAGAGCATAAACCAGTTGGGCCGAACGGCCTGTTTCTGTGCTGGAAATTCAATGTCATTTTATGACGGCGAGATTGTGAATTTACCCTCCTGCTCAGCCGAGTTAGTTAGTTTCAGCCAAAGTGTTAAGAGGACACACGAATCCTCAGTGTCCTTGGGCTAGAGCGAGAAAAAACTGGAGAGGACTCTTACTCCTGATTGCTATTCAGTCACCACTCCTTGGTATGTGTATGTGTAGACATTGGGTGAGGACTGAATCAGGTTTGTCTGTGAATCAGGCTTGCATGATCAAAGAATATTCCAGGGTCTGACATAGGTGAGATACCAGACTGCTGTCACCATCAGTGGAACTGTACCCAAGAGTGAGTTGCTGCCTTAAGAACATAAGAAATAGGAGCAGGAGGAGGCCATTCGGCCCTTCGAGCCTGCTCTGCCATTCAATGAGATCATGGCTGATCTTCTGCCTCAACTCCATTCACCGGCCCTATCACCATATCCCTTGATGCCCTTACTAGTCAGAAATCTATCGACTTCTGTTTTGAATATACCCAATGACTGAGCCTGCACAGCCCTCTGGGGTAGAGAATTCCAAAGATTCACCACCCTCTGTGTGAAGAAATTTCTACTCATCTCAGTCATACCCTTTATCCTGAGGCTGTGGCCCCTGGTTTTGACTCCCCAGCCAAGGGAAACACTCTCCCAGCATCCACCCTATCAAGCCCTGTAACAATTTTGTATGCTTCAATGAGATCCCCTCTCATTCTTCTGAATTCAAGAGAATTCAGGCCTAGTTTATTCAATTTCTTCTCATACGACAGTCTCGCCATCCCAGGAATCAATCTCGTGAACCTTCGTTGCACTCCCTCTATGGCAAGTATATCCTTCCTTAGGTAAGGAGACCAACATTGTACACAGTACTCCAGGTGTGGTCTCTGAAGAGGATGAATAAAGGGAGAAAATCTAAGAACAATTAGAGGGTGTAGGAATCGCTAAATTCCTATCTGATGT
The DNA here is from genome assembly GCF_052327205.1 of Somniosus microcephalus. Taxonomy (NCBI): domain Eukaryota; kingdom Metazoa; phylum Chordata; class Chondrichthyes; order Squaliformes; family Somniosidae; genus Somniosus; species Somniosus microcephalus. Next base: position 50,805,286 of record NC_141006.1, on the reverse strand, counting down.
ACTGAGGTCGAGTCAGTCTGATAATTAAACAATGTTTAATGCAAACTGGTGGAAGTAACAATTAAAACGCAAGAGAACTAATCAACAGGTGTTTGCTCAAGGCTGGCTCCATGAGGACTGAGATCGACAGCCTCTCCGCCTGACGTCATGACGTCATCACGTTTCCCGCCATTGGGAACGTCACGTGACCTGCGTGATGACGTCATCGCGTTTGGTCTACATATTACAGAGACCGCGCTATTTACATACAGCACACAAATACAGGTACCGATTCACTCTGTTAAAGGCAATTATGTACATCCATATAAGAGTCCCTTGGTGGCTCTGCCACATGCGCCCCCCTCAGAATTGTCCTTAACAACGAAAGTCAATCGAAGGAGGTCAGACAAGCCTGTTCGAACGACTCCTATATTCCCGGAATCGCCAATCGCCATCGCAGCCGTGGGGCATACTGCAGGTTCGGTCTTCCTTTCGCGCAGTTGTTGCTGGTGTTTTTTTGTTGCTTTGGGTGTGAAACCGCAGGGAGGATGGCAGCATCTGGCCTTCGCGCCGAAACGGGCGTGGTAATAACACAAGCCGGATGGTGGAGGCGTTGGGGCGGGGCCCTTTAGGGAGGGATGCCTCGAGGTGGTGCAGTATTGCTGCATGACCGTGTAAATTGTATCAGCTTCGGCAGCAAGCGCCACACAATCCGCAGCTTCCGACCTTGCGAGGGCTGCCTGCACCTGCTCGGGCAATTGGCTCAGGAACAACTTCCGAAAGAGGAAACATTGTGGTTCGGAGCCAAGGAGTGTGAGCATCTGGCTCATCAACTCCGACGGCTTGGAGTCGCCTAACCCGGGCAGCGTGAGTAACCGTCGTGCGCGCTCTGCCTTCGTGAGGCCGAAAACCTGAATTAGCCGCGCCTTAAGGGTATCGTACTTGCTTTCGGCTGGGGGTTTTTCCAGCAGGCTGATGATCCTCGAAGCCGTGGAGCTGTCGAGTGTGGAGACCACGTAGAGGTAACGGGTCTGATCTGCCACGATGTTCCGAAGCTCAAACTGAGCCTCCGCTTGTACAAACCAGGAGGTCGCCTGTCGTTCCCAAAACTGAGGGAGCTTTAAAGCCACTGCATTCGCTTCCATCGTGCCTCTGCGTCTCGCTTCCTCCGCGAAAATCGTCCGCGAAGATTCGGGGTCACCACTGTAGGAATCGCTAAATTCCTATCTGAAGTACTGAGGTCGAGTCAGTCTGATAATTAAACGATGTTTAATGCAAACTGGTGGAAGTAACAATTAAAATGCAAGAGAACTAATCAACAGGTGTTTGCTCAAGGCTGGCTCCACGAGGACTGAGATCGACAGCCTCTCCGCCTGATGTCATGACGTCATCACGTTTCCCGCCGTTGGGAACGTCACGTGACCTGCGTGATGACGTCATCGCGTTTGGTCTACATATTACAGAGACCGTGCTATTTACATACAGCACACAAATACAGGATTCACTCTGTTAAAGGCAATTATGTACATCCATATATGAGTCCCTTGGTGGCTCTGCCACAAGGGAATAATTTAAAATTACAGCAAAAACAAAAGTATAAACTGGTTGAAACATTATTTTCTATATTGTGTTCTTTGCTTGCCACTGAATGTCAAATTTCAGGATTTTCAGCCATTTTACCATGGAAGGATTTGAGTATTGAAGTGATACATTTAAGTTAAAATGAGTCCGCAAAAGTTTAAAATCCATCTTGCATCCAGAGATGTGTTGTCAAGCCAGATGGCTATTAGAATATTGCTTGTCTTATCTAACATTGTGGGGAGCGGGCATGGGCCTTTCCTGTGAATCATCCAGGCTCATTCTGTTGATTTAGCACTATTCACTGTGAAAACTGCAGGAATTAGTTACCGGGGCTTCCACCCAGCCAGACAGTAGCTGGTGTAATTGACAGTTCTCCTAGCCAACCCCTGGGTAGGGAGGGAGCCTGGGGTCAAAGGACAGGACAAAGAATAAGCAAACACATGTTTGAGGTCTGTTCCAACAAAGACGGCCAAGTGAGGCAGGGAAGAAGTGACTCTCCTTTCAGAAGATAAGTTGGCCTAGGCTTCCAAAGTTGATCAGATTTCAGGAAAAGGGGCTGCCCAAGAAAAGTGAACGGGGCCAAATTTACCTGGATGTTCCAGTGGATTTCCATCATAAGTTCAGCAGGAGTCTGCCGGAGTGCCGGGATCCAGATATGTTGAGTTCTTGTGCTGGGAGTTCCCAGTTGCAGAACCAGAGGTGGAGCAGGGAATCCCCTACACTGACAGTTCCCACTTCCCTGACTTCAGTGGGACCTGGAATAAGCTTGGAGGGCAGTACACCCAGAGAGTGGAAGCATATCAGCCTCCAGAAGAGTGCTTGTGGGCCACACCATGAGTGGAGGGGAGTCCAGGTGAAGGAAGTGGCCTGGAGCTCTATGGATGAAAATTATTTTTTTGTTGAAGTTTCTTCTGTTTCTTTCATGTGATCTTGTTTTTTGCAATGTTGCAAAATGTAATGGTTACATTAAAAGATTGCAATTCTGAAAAGAGTTAGTGAGGCCTTGAAGGGATTTCATTCAAACCAAATTCAGTAAAAAAAAACCATGAGAACATAGGAAAGCCTGGCAGGAGAGGGGCCATTCAACCCATCAAACTCATTCCTTTCATAGTTGCCTCCCCTCCATGGCCTCCCTTTGCCCCTCAACATTTCTGGTTTTGTTTCCTTAAGCCCCATGTGAACCAAGCAGATCTATCAATATCTCTTTCACCCTCCATTCATTCATTGGTCCAGTTTCCTTTTTAAGGGCATCAATTGACCCAGAATAAACTACTTTTTTTGTGGTAGCCTACTCCACCTACTCAATATTAGGTGGCGAAAAATACTGTTCTAATCTCTACTGTTGCTCAAGACTTATGGAGGCCGCCCAGCTTGTGCTAAAAATGGGGTGGTAGCAGGACCAAAATAACCCGCCAGGGAGTTGCCCGTCGAACTACCGCAGAGTTGCTGCCTGTCCCGATTTTTGGATGGGCTTCCATCCAGGTGGCTGGTGCTCCCATCTCATGTTAATCTGGGCCAAATGATGCAGTTAGGACCCCCGATGTCATTTGCGTCTCAGCTCACCTGAATGCTGCTCGTTCCTGCTCCCACCCACAGATCATGGATGTAGAGGTCGGGAGGTAGCCATTTCCAGTGAAAATGAAAGGGATCCTCGACTGTAGCCAGGGAAAGTTGGCGGTGGTTCAGGAGACATTTTTATGGCGGTTGCTTGTGGGTATTGAGCCTTAAAGGATTCCAAAGGTAATATATTTGCTGCTGTAGGTTTTGCTCACAAGGTGCCTGCTGCTTGGTGTCATTCTCGATGTTTATGTCGGTCCCCTTTAAGGTGCTGCTGCAGGCCCTTCACTTTTGGCCGCCGCTCCAGATTGGCAGACTGCCCGTCGAGGAGCGTGCTTCACGCTGTCAGCTCACCAACTACATTATATTGAGGAGCCAGGACCAAAATGGATTGGCTCCATGCAGACTCCTCCAGGCTGCCACGTACTCCCTGCTCACTGCCTGTTTGAATAGCAATCAAAATGAAAGTTGGCCCCATGAATTTCATAACCATGTTCTCAAGTTCTGTGCGCATTGCCTAAGCCAGCTTACCTCATTCTTTCAATATTCTATAGGCTTTGTAATGTCCCCTGTTTGCTTCTCTTCACCAATAAAAATAGGTTATGTTGCCCAAGTCGTTCATTGTAACTTTATCCCCATAAACTTGGAATCACCCCTATTTCTGTTCTCTGAACTCTTTCCAATGTATCTACATCCTTTATAAAGTTGGGGAGACCACAAGTGCTCACCACACTCCAGAGATGGCCTCGCCAGTGACCAATACTGTGCCATTATAGCTTATTCTGATTTATAATCCAATGTCCCCCAGATGCCTGATTTGTATCATTGATTAACTGCTTCACATTGCCCAGATAATTTTATGTGTGGTCGCCTATCTGCCATTTCTCTTTTTCCTCTATTTAATTAGTTCAAGTCGTATGAGCAGCAGGATTCTCAGGACTGAGCCCTTTGCTAAAGCTTGTTATTACCTCCCAAGTAGACCATTTTTGTGAAAAGGGTTGAAGTTGTAAAAAGGGTTAAACTCATCACTGCACAAGCAAGTCTCATGACCAGGCGCTACATTCCATTCCACTTATTGTTTCTAATGCAAATTAATCTTTCTTAATGTTTTGGATAATCTCTTATGATTCTGTAATGGAATTTGCAAATCAGTTACAGCAAGGATTTGAACTTTTTCCCAAGTGTGGTAGGAATTTTGCACCAAAGTAAAGCAGATTACAATGAATTTTTTGTTTGGATAGTTCTGCTGATGATGCCATGCGAGAAATGTTTGTGTCCCTACAGCTCCCTGGCAGGCAGTCTAATGCATTCAGCAATTGCTGATGCACAGAAATCACCTTTTGTGTTAAAGGCTGGGCTCCAGCCCCGTTAGCATCTCTGTCCTTTTCAGCAAAGCTAGGACATCAGCTGTCCCTGCCACCTCCACCTGCTCCTGCTTACTTGTGCTCGGTGGATCCGGCAGCGCCGATCCTTCTAACTCGCTTTCTGTGCCACGCGGTGTGTCAATTTCTGTGTGGGTGCTTGGAAGGGTAAAAGCGAGTGCTGCCGTACCTTTTGAGGGTTTGCCTTCTCCTCCACTCTGACTGGAGCGGCCAAGTCATCTGACCTAGAGAAAAGGGAACGGGTCTAGGGTTAGGATGTACTCACAAGGGTAATTAGTAGCGGATGAGTGGCAGCGCAATGCACTGCCAGGTTGATATGCTCGGTGAGCGACAGTGTGAGTGTATAATTGAGGAAGTTAAAGAGAAAAGGAATGGGAGATGCCCAAGCATACTGCTGTGCATGCCTCCAGCCTCGCCATCACCGGTGCTGCATGCCATTCCTGTGCCAGTTATGTCAATTGCGGTACCTTCCATTGGTGTCAGTGTTTGTAGAGAGGTAGGAGCCCACCTCCTTTACTGTTTGTCTTCCTCCTCTTGTGTTCCAACTTCTCCTGCAAGAAGAGTGGAAATGGGTCAATATGTGCCCTGGGCATTGGCTTTCAACATGTCTGAGCCAGTTTAGCATAGTGTGTCTGATGACAGGAAGAAGCAGCAAGTGAGGTCAAGAGGGAGAATTAGTTGTGAGGGCAGTGGCAGATTTTGAGGGTGTGACTGGAAGCAGAAAGACTGTACAGTGAAGTATTTCTTTGGAAGTGGGGAAGGGAAGGATCGATGATGCTGATACAAATGTAGGCTCCTTGACGGGCTGTGAAGAAAGTATGAGAGACGTGAAGGGGACCTTGGCACTTCTGGTCAGATCATTACATTTCTTTCTGCACTGCAGGCAGGTCCTGAGGGCAATGCTAATGTTTTATGCCGCCTCTTTCCATGGCCGTTCACTAATTTGCCTTGGCAGCTGTCGACCATCTGTGGGGAGGAGGATCTTCTTCCTGATGGTGACTTGTTTTCTCAGCATCTCCACTGCTGTATCAGAGAACCTCAGCGACGTATTGCCTGCTGCTGCCCTGGTCTTGCTTGTCTCTCTTCCCATGAAAAATTGCACCTCCCCTTTAAGCCGCTGCTATAGGCCTTTAAGAAGTGGCCGCCCCTCCAGATTGTCCTGCCTTCCAATCGGCGAGCTGCCTATCGGCAGGGAACTCAGCACTTAAATGGATATTCACACTCTTTCAATATTGCGTTACCTACCCGTTCACCGTGTCAGTAGGTGTGAAATTGATACTCTTTGTCAGGATTTGCTTTTATCAAACTTACTTTTACAATGTGATTCACCCAATGATTTCAACACTACAAACCTTCTCCGGGTGTTTCCTCGGGGCTTCTCCTGCTCCACTCTCGTAATTTTGGCACAAGCTCGGTTGAAACCACGTAAATGGGGTTTCTGCCGAATTTTTGCTAAAGTTTGGCAGGGGAGCAGGAAACCGCTCCCCTCTCCCCTCCCCCCGCTAAATTTACGGCCTTTGCACCTTATTCACATACTTTTTTTTCCTGTGGCCGCTGCCCACCTCAATAGGCGATCCTGGGGATGGAATGGGTCACCCGCAGTACTGCAAAACGGGCTAATAACAAATTGGCAGTCTGCTTTACACCAGGCCTGTGGTTCTTTTCCTGTGGGAAAGATAACACTGAATAAGTGGTTCACCAATAAAGTGCCAAGGTTGTGAGCGAGATGGGCAGATTATTCTTACACACTCGGATAAATCTTAAAAATATAAGCACACAAGAAGGTCAAATCATACTTGTTCTCAAGAAAACCTTGCCAGTTAGCAAGCAGGGAGTGAATCACAAGCTATAGGCTTTGGTTGATACGGCAAGATGCTTCCTTTTTTTGGACACTAAGGGAATCAAGTGATATAGGGATAGGGCAGGAAAGTGGAGTTGAGGTAGAATATCGGCCATGATCTTCAGCTGAGTCCAATCTTGTTCTCACCTGACATCAGCATATACACTTCAAACACAGATTGCTTGATAGCTGACTTTCTCCTCCCTAATCGAAGGACTCCGAGGCTGATGGTATCATTTCTATTTTTCACTGTCTGAGATCAGCTAACTCAACATAGACAAGGGATTGAATTTGCGACCTTCCTGGGTATGTATGACTTAGCTATTTATCTCCCAAACCTGCGACCTCTACCACCTAGAAGGACAAGGGCAGCAAATGCATGGGAACACCACCACCTGCAAGTTCCCCTCCAAGGTACACACCATACTGACTTAGAAGTATATCGCTGCTCCTTCATTGTCGCTGGGTCAAAATCCTGGAACTCCCTATCTAGTGGTTCACCACCACCTTCTCAAGGGCAATTAGGGATGGGCAATAAATGCTGGCCTTGCCAGCGTCGCCCACATCCCAAGAAGGAATAAAAAAACCTCACTAAGCCACCAGGGAAGCTCTCAGTTAACTATCTGATAAAGTTTTCTCTTGTTACCTTTATCAACCGCTCCACTGTGCTATGTGCTGAATCTAATTTTAATCATTCAGAGTAAAATAATATATTAGAAGGCATAACCTCAACCTCGGCCCCTATTACATTTTTATATATTTTTTATCCACACCTTTGTTTCGTGCCCTTCCCCCTTTTTTTCTCTCCCACATGGCAGCTGTCTCTCATTCTGCCAGTGCATTTCACACTTCACACTGCATCCATTTAATAAACATCTAGAGCCGTCTTTTGTCTCTTTACTAGTCCTATCACCATCTCGTCTCGTTTTGAATACCTCTTAATGTCTCTTCACTTCTCTTTTGTTCTTTCATCCCCATTTCCCAGCCCCCAAACTGGCCTTTTAATCTGTTTCATTTCCTGCCTTTTCTCCCAGTCCTGACGAAGGGTTTTGACCTGAAACGTTGACTCTATTTCTCTCTCCACGTATGTTGCCTGGCCTGCTGAGTTTTTCCAGCATTTTCTGTTGTTATTAGAAGGCATAATGTTCTGGGTTAGTGTTTTTTTTTAACTTTCACATCCTTGCCAGCAGATGCTGATTCTGGCTAGGGTATGGTTCCATCAGTCCCCACAATGCTTTGGTACTTGCCCAAATAGCCAATGTTCTCCTGAGCCGTTCCAGTAAATGTTGGCAGATTATTCAAACATGGAGGGCATCTGTTCTCGCACACACTTTCCATCAGGGGTCACTGCATTGTGACCACGAGCAGCAATCCTGTGCTGATTGTTCATCTCTCTCGCTCGCCACTGAAACGGGCCTCTTACTGTTGCCTAGCTGTGATCAGCTAACTCAACAGAGACAGGCACTGAATCTGGAATATTCTTGGCTTGTGTGGCTCAGTTCCAGATTGAGCAGTATATTTACTACCAGAGGAGCTAGTTCTGGGTTAAAGTTAATAGTTGAATTTTAATTCATATTATGAGTGAATTGTCTGCTGCAAATTCCTACTGGTTTTTAAGAGGAGCTAAGTGGATCTGGTTACTTTCTGCACATTGATAGCTTAATTCAGTACTGTGTTAAGATAAAAAGTTCACAGAAACAAAATGGATTTTTTTGCAAAGGATCAAGGAAATGCCTCTAAATCCAAGCTAGGAATGGGAAATGCAGAGCACAAGCCAAAGGCTTTGCTGCAGCCTGTTACAAATGTTTTATAGGTACAGTGTTTAATTAACTTTTCTCAAATAAAGAAGTGGAATCAAGCTCCCGAGCCAGTCAGCATCAGTCCAGAAGTGGCTTTTCTATTTTCCCCACTTTTCACATTTTGTTTGCAACAGCTTTGATTTTGTTTCATTTTTTTATGATTTAGCCCAAAAATGTTAAAGAAAATTGCATTTGGAATCATAATGAAGTCATTTGGTGGTGTTGACTGCAATTCATAGCCTGCTGTGACTCTGTTGAGGGCTGGTATATTACCATTCATGAGACTCATTGTGAAGAGGTTATGCCAAACCTGACCCACATGCTGGGACCTAATAAGGAGTAACTAATATTTAATAGAAATGTTTGTGGTAAAATTAAAACCCTCATTAAAATCTACAAACTCGGATGCAATTTTTAAAAATAAAATATCCCCTACTCATACCTGTTTATAAATCAAAAATTAAACTTTAGAAACAGTTTCCCATTAATCTAACAGTTTATTTAAATTAACTTTTAAATTTTGTCAATTATTTTCTTCTGTCTCCTTTTGGCCCTCTGCATCATGCATCATTCTTGAAAGAAAGAAAAGAAAGTCTTGCATTTATATAGCGCCTTTCACGACCACCGGAGGTCCCAAAACGCTTTACAGCCAAAGAAGTACGTTTGGAGTGCAGTCACTGTTGTAATGTAGGAAACGCTGCCTCCACAAGATCCTGCAAATTCATTGGCAGGATAGGTGCACCAACGTCAGTGTTCTCGATCAGGCCAACATCCCCAGCATCGAAGCTTTGACCACACTCGATCAGCTTCGATGGGCGGGCTACATTGTCCACTTGCCCGATATGAGACTCCCAAAACAAGCACACTACTCAGAGCTCCAACAGGGCAAGAGACCCCCAGGTGGGCAGAGGAAATGCTTCAAGGACACCTTCAAAGCCTCCTTGGAAAAAATGCAACATCCCCACCGACACCTGGGAATCCCTGGCCCAAGACCGCACAAGGTGGAGGAGAAACATCTGGGAAGACGCTGAGCACCTTGAGTCTCTTCGCCGGGAGCAAGCGGAAGCCAAGCACAAACAGCGGAAGGAGCGCACGTCAACCCAAGCACCCCAGCCACCCACCCCTTCAACCACCGTTTACCCGACCTGTGACAGAGACTGTAGGTCCCGCATTGGACTCATCAGTCACCCGAGAACTCATTCTTAATGTGGAAACAAGTCATCCTCAGTTCCGAGGGACTGCCAAAGAAGGAGCAGAAGAAGAAGTAGGAAACGTGGCAGCCAATTTGCACACAGCACGCTCCCACAAACAGCAATGTGATAATGACCAGATAATCTGTTTTAGTGATGTTGGTTGAGGGATGAATATTGGCCAGGATACTGGGGATAACTACCCTGCTCTTCTTCGAAATAGTGCCAAGGGATCTTTTACGTCCACCTGAAAGAGCAGACGGGGCCTCAGTTTAACGTCTCATCTGAAAGATGGCACCTCTGACAGTGCTGCACTCCCTCACTGGAGTGTCAGCCTAGATTTTTGTGCTCAAGTCTCTGGAGTGGACTGAGAGAGCAAGACCCGCTCCAGGTCACTACTGATGTAACTTTTGAACTATTTGCTACAGATGTGCAAAGGCAATGCACATTAGGAACATAGGAATTGCTACATCTAGTTTGCCTTCTACTACCCTGGTAGTCACATGACACAATGACATAATTGATCATGTTGATTCATAACTCTATCTCTCCAGTACTTGTCTTCTTCACTGATGTTATCCACCAGCACTATATGGTTTTTCATGTTCTAGTTCTGCCTCGCTCTCTCTGGGGAAGAAATTCCCCTTCAATCAGTCTTCCATCAATGGTTCGGCTGAGATTAGGAACTCACCATCTGGGAAATGGTTCTCACGAACCCATATTTTGCCACTCTCTGGTGCTGTGCTTCAGTGCACAAATGTGATGGACCAGGAAGTCAACTGGCCCAATACTGGCCCTGAATTTCCGACCCCCATGGGTGCGTACGAGGTGTGTACGCGCCCATAGGGGCTGCGCAAGTTCCAGGTTTAGGCATGCGAAGTGCGTGCGCTGAAACCTGGAACTTGCGATCTGTCAAGAATCTCTTGACAGATCATCCACATGCCCAGGAAAAGTGCCTCTGCGGGTGGAGAGTTGTGCTATTTGCTCCACTTCCGCCCACTGAAAGGCCATAGAACTCTTGTGCCTGGTAAAAGTCGGCCTTACGCCTGCTTTTACCAGCATGAGTTTAAAAAAAATAGAAAAATAACATTTTATCACTCACTTATAAATTAAAAACCCTGTCCAATGAGGTAAGGTTATATTAAGCCCCATTAAAGCAAAAAAAAAATTAAATTTTTGTTTAACATATTTAATTAAATGCCATTTTAATTAATTTTATATATGTAATGGTTTTTCTTTTATTTATTTCAGTGTGTTGGTGCATTTTTGCAGTCATACTTTTGACAGTTCTGTATGTATGGAACTGTCAAAAATATGAAGGGGGATTCCCTTCTTCCATTGGTTGGGCTGGCCCACATGGTCCCAGGGGCGCTTGCGAACCGCATGCACCCCGCGATACGTGGCCCTCTGCGCATTTTGAAGAGGAGAGGCCCAGGAGCGGAAGCCTCGGTATCTACGGAACCAGCAGGTAGATTCGTAGGAAGCCTCGGATCGGAAATTCAGGGCCAGTACTATCTTTGTAAATACCTTCAAACAAAACGGGCTATGAAAATACAAAGAAGCATCACTCTTTGTTTCAGGAGCAGCTAACTGAAGGATTGTGTTTTCTTAAAAATATATATAAAACCTTGATCCCTCGCTGACTAATTGGACAGTGCTTTTACCAAATGTGGAACTGAGCTGTGCATACCAGGAAGGTTCCATCGTTAGTCGGTGCGGTTGGTGATCTCGGCCAGGGGTGGCAGTCGCAGCTTCACAATTGGCCGTCAGTGCACTGAATTAAAATGGGGGAAAGAATCAGTCGGGGCTCTCCCTCTTGATCGCTATTGAGTGGACCCGAAAGGTCGGCATCCAAGGTGGGGCACTGGGGGGGCAGAAGCAGGCTTTACTGCAATGACCCCAAGGTTGAATAGCCTGGAAATACTCACTGTCTTAGCTCAGACAAAAATGGCTACCTGGGTGAGGTACTGGAGTGTGGCCGGCACTGATAAAAAGAAATACCCCAAGCATACTTCCTTAGAGGCTTGTTCTCTCTACACAGATGCAGCTGGACCTGCTGTGATTTCCAGCAAAGTTTTTTTGTTTTTTTTCTGTTTCTCATACAGACCTGCAACATTTGACCCCTTGTGACCCCACCTCATTGTTCTTTGATGTAATGTTTTCCTGACTGACCTGTTTGGACACCATTCACACCTTTGATTGCTGTGATTATCTCTCTGCCGAGGTGTGATAAAGGGCAGTTAGAAAGATTACCTGTAATCATCTGGCAGTTTTCTCTGACTAGATATGCTGTGCCTATATGCTTCTCTTCACTTCACCTGATGAAGGAGCAGCGCTCCGAAAGCTTGTGATTTCAAATAAAGCTGTTGGACTATAACCTGGTGTTGTGTGACTTCCTACATTTGTCCACCCCAGTCCAACACCGGCATCTCCACATCATCCTTAGATATGGGCATGGTGCCAGAGGACTGGAGGATTGCAAATAGTACACCCCTGTTCAAATTGTGTTGTGAATGGATTCTGTCTCTCTGTGCCGCAGTGTAGGATTTGTTCAAGCTAACCTTATAACACCAGTCATTAGTCTCACATTTTTATAGTTAAAATGTGTATTATAAAATATTTCAATCCAGAATCTTCAGTATCACTTGCCAAAAATATTTAAAACCTATGACAAAGCATCCTGTACAATATTTCTAAACAGTAGAGCTGAATCTATTTTTTTAATTTATGCAGGACATTCAATGACTAGAAAGCTAGGCTGCTGCATCAAAATCCATATTTTATGGTCAAGATTCTGACAATTAGAACACTCCTGCTCTTTTAAAAGCCATATGTTATCAGAAATGTTTACTTTGCATATCAGAAAGTTTCACTTAAGAACAAAGTCAATTAAGATTAGATGATGGCAGAAGCATGAGTCAGTCATGATTGTTTTAAGATGGTTTTGTGGAGTTCTGAAAGTGCAGTTCATCCAAAAAAGTATTCATATGAAACCTGAACATTGAAAACTCACTGAAATCTACTTTAGTTTCTATAATTGTGATGTACGGGGAAAATATAGTCCAGTGCAATGATGCCCAAATGTGCTGTGCCATAGACGTGGCAAAATACAAGAAGATGTTAATAATCTTGCAGAATGGGCGGGTAAATAGCAAATTAATTTAAATATCAACAAGTGTGAAGTGTTGCATTTTGGTAGGAATTATGAGGAGGTCACCTATTCTTTGGAAAAAGTGGGTGCAATCTTACCAGCCCTGGGGAGGCGGGTATGGAGGCAGAACTGCCGGGAAAATGGCAGAATCTGGGGGCGGGTGCCAATCCCGCCCCCAACCCGCCTCCGTGCCATCTTGCCAGGAGGCAGTAGCTGACCCGCGCCGGGTCCCGTCTCAAGGCGGGAAGGGGATTACAGCCACTTAACTGCCTGTTAACAGGCAGATAAGAGGATTATCCCCATTTTACCCACAAGTGCGGGCTTCCTGAAGGCTGCAAACCCCGCCAGGATCACCGAGGTGAGCAGTGGGTCTGCGGGGGTCGGAGGAGTGCAAAAGTGCGCTGTGAAGGTAAGTGATGGGTGCAAGTATGGAGAGGTAAGTATGTGAGGTGAGTGGAAAGTGATAGAAAATGTTTACTTACCTTTGTTTCTTCCTGCAGGCTTCAACAGTTGGGAATGCGGAGACTCTCCCATCTCACCGGCAGAGATGACAGAGGGTCGCTGCATTCTCCAATACAACAATCATCTAATTTCTGCTAAAGAAAGAGGTTTGATGAATCTTGAATACAAGAACTCATCAAACTACAGAGAATGTCAGTGTTTGACAGCTTCACAGAGCTGTCAAAAGATGACAATTCATCTGTCAAAAATGTTCTCTGTAACTGGCTTCCCCTTAATTGGCCTGCTGAACCCGCTGGGTGGGCTTAACAAGGTCAATCAAGGGAAAATAGCGTGGGTTGGCCAGAAGTCGATGGAGGCGGGACTAAAACCCGACAAGCAGCAGTCCCGCCTCCAAAAGCTCCCCATTGGCATAATCCAGCCCTAAGAGTCTAACTGGGGTACAGGCGCAAAGGGATCATGGTATACAGAGTCACAAATCATTCAAAGTAGCAACGCTGATTTACAAAGCCATAAGAAGTGCAAACCACGCACTGGGGTCATTTCTAGAGGACTAGAATTCAAAAGCAGAGAAGTTATGTTAAACTTGTACAGAACCTTGGTTAGACCACATTTAGAGTATTGTGCACAGTTCTGGTCTCCATATTACCAAAAGGATATAGCAGCACTGGAGAAAGTGCAAAAAGGATTTACAAGATTATACTAGAACTAAGAGTACAACTATCAGGAAAGATTGAACAGGCTGAGGCTCTTTTTTCTCTAGAAAAGAGAAAACTGAGAGGTGATCTGATGGAGGTCTTAAAAATTATGAAGGGTTTTGATAGGGTAGACGTAGAGAGGATGTTTCCATTTGAGGTATAATCCAAAACTGCGGGCCATAAACACAATATAGTCACAAAGAGATCCAATAGGAAATTCAGGAGAAACTTACTCAGAGAGTGGTGAGAATGTGGAACTCGCTACCACGGGGAATGGTTGAGGCGAATAGTATAGTTGCATTTAAAGGGAAGCTAGATAAGTACATGAGGGGGAAAGGAATAGAAGGATATGTTGAATGGGTGAGTTAAACTAAGATGGGAGGAGGGTCGTGTGGAACATAAACATCGGCAAAGACCTGTTGGGCCAAATGGCATGTTACTGCGCTGTAAAATTTTATGGGGGAAAAATTCGAGCATTAACGGGGCGCAAAGCACCTAGTGCCCGGGCGCGGGGCCGCTAACGCCTCCTGCGAAATTCAGTGGGAGGTTAGCAGCGGCGGTAGCCGGTAGCACCCTGTGGCGCTGTGCTGCCGGTGATGATGTCATCACCGTGCGCAGCGCGCCGCTCGCACACCGTCCGCAAATTTGGCTCGCGCCCCTTGACCTGCCACCGGACGCTATATCCGACAGGGTCAGGGTGCCGTGTTTGCAGCCGGGGCGGCGATAATTAAAGGGCAGGTGCCGGGCGGCCATATTTTTGGGGCGGCTTGCCAGCACCTGCCCCCTCTGGCCTCCTCCTGCGGGGTGCCGGCCGCGATTGGTCAGCCCAGCTCTCCTCTTGAGTGCCGGGTTCTTTTGCCGGTACCCCGCTCCCCGGTGGTTCAGCAGGGTCCCGATACGCGCAGCGCTAGGCCCCTCCCCTTAATCAGGGGAGGGAGGCCTGCAGTACCGCGGCGCTACGTGCCGACGAGCGTGGCGCTGCTGCACGTAGGGCCGCGATATTCAATGGGAGCGTCCCAAGAGGGAGGGGGCGTGCTTCCAGTAGCGCCCTGCCTCCTTGGGATGCTACCATTCAATTTCGGGCGCGGGGACGCTAACATTTTCAGGGTGCTAAAAGTAGCAGCCCGGCGAAGTTAGGGTCCCAAAGGGGGTGCGACCCAATTTTTCCCCCTATGTAATTTGATGTAATTGGTTAGACATGAGATGGTACCTACTGAGGTGATGTTATCATCCTTGCTTTTGTTATCTCCAGACTCGACTACTCCAATGCTCTCTGACGTAAGAAAACTACTAGGCACTTGGTCTAAGCGTTAAACAAAGCTTTAATCCACTGTTTTACAACATGGAGATCTAGTTGTGTCCTTCACTAGTTCATGTTAAGAATGTCCTGCGCAAGCTGGGCCCGTGCCCGAGTATTTATACTCTCCCTGGACAGCGCCACCCGTAGGCCACTCAGTATTATTTCATAAGTCTTTCTTTCATGAATGACTGATTCATGTCACACACCTGGCCGGCCTCCCACCTTCCACCCTCCGTAAACTTCAGCTCATCCAAAACTCTGCCGCCCGTATCCTAACTCGTACCAAGTTCCGTTCACCCAGCACCCCTGTGCTTGCTGACTTACATTCGATCCCGGTCCAGAAATCCCTCAATTTAAAAATTCTCATCCTTGTTTTAAATCCCTCCATGTCCTCGACCCTCCCTATCTCTAACATCCTCCAGTACTACAACCCTCTGAAAATGCTGTGTTCCTCCAACTCTGGCCTCTTGTGCACTCCTATTTCCTTTGTCCCACCATTGGCGGCCGTGCCTTCAGCAGTCCTGGCTCTGAGCTCCGGAATTCCCTCCCCAATCCTCTCCACCTCTCTCTCCTCCTTTACGATGCTGCTTAAAACCTATCTCTTTGACAAAGCGTTTGGTTACCTGTCCTAATATCTCCTTCTTTAGCTCAGTGTTAATTTTTATCTGATTACACTTCTGTGATGTGCTTTGGAACATTTTATTACTTTAAAGGTGTTATATAAATGCAAGTTGTTGCTATCATTAAGAGGCACTTGGTGTCAGCCGGACACCTCCTAGAAGAGGTGAGGAAAATAAATGATACTGATCTCGTCTACATCCTGGCTACTGATGTATAAGGCACCGTTGACAAATCCTAGGAGCAGGTTGCCTGTTAACACTCTTGGCTGGAGACATTGCACGGCAAAATACTTTAAAAAAAAAATCAAGGTATGGTAATTGGATTGTGTATTTTGTTAGTGTACTAATGTAATGCAAACTGGTAGGTCCAAGGCTGAGCCCCTGTGATTCACCATAAATGAGATTTCTGATTTAGTCAGGTTATCTAGGAAGATAGCCTAAATCTCTCACAGCAGCTGGTTCAAGAATTCTATGGGCAGATGTTAAGCGACAGATCATCAAACAAACTTATTTCCAAAGAAAACAGTAGGGATTGCCACTGGCCTTAGAAAATCCCGATAATGTGTTCTTGCAGAGCTTAAAACAACAGAGGAAAAATGTGCAAAGCAGAATAAAATGAAAAAAAACTGATTGTGATGGAGGCACTGTCCTCTCAGTCACCAGCTGTGACGTACCACGGTGAAAACCACTCACTCTTGCCATGCCTTTGACCTAGGTTCTTTTGGAATATTTATGACTGTTTCATTTTGTGCAGGATCTGCAGAGGCAGCGGACCTGAGAGGGAGCGAGAGCGGAGCCTGAGGATATAAAGAGTGCGGCAGAGCGAGGCCCGAGAGCGGAGGCAGCGGACTCGAGAGGGAGTGAGAGCAGAGCCTGAGGATAGAAAGAGCGTGGCAGAGCAAGGCCCGAGAGCGGAGGCAGCGGACTCGAGAGGGAGTGAGAGCAGAGCCTGAGGATATAAAGAGTGCGGCAGAGCAAGGCCCGAGAGCGGAGGCAGCGGACTCAAGAGGGAGTGAGAGCAGAGCCTGAGGATGTAAAGAGCGCAGCAGAGCGAGGGCCGAGAGTGGAGGCAGCGGACCTGACAACAAAAACAAGGAGTGACGTCACAGGAAAGCAGGGAAGTGATTGGTTGGTCATTATTTCTCTCTTTATCTTGGGCATTTGTTTAAATTAAGAGCCGGGATTAAAAACTAAACGTTCAAAAAGAGGGAGCTGATTGGTGAGTATCTGGTAAGTGTTTTTACTTAGCTTCTTAAAGTTTTTAAGTTCATTCCAACTAGGTTAGTAAATAGTGTTAATTAGAGGTATGGCAGGGAAGCTCACATCGTGGAATGCACATCCTGTGCCATGTGGGAAGTCCTGGACACCTCCCGTGGTCTGGACAACCACACGTGCAGGAAGTGTCACCAGCTACAGCAGCTCAAGCACCGGGTTACGGAGCTTGAGCGGCAGCTGCAGTCACTGCTGTGCATCCGCGAGGCTGAGAGCTACGTGGATAGCATGTTTCGGGAGGTGGTCACCCCGCAGCTTAAGAGTGTGCAGGCAGAGAGGGAATGGGTGACCGTCGGACAGAAGAGGAAGACCAGGCAGGTAGTGCAGGAGTCCCCTGAGCCCATCTTGCTCACCAACCAGTATTCGGTGCTGAGTACTGGTGAGGGCAAAGGTTTCTCTGGGGAGTGCAGCCGGAGCCAAGTCCACAGCACCATGGAAGGCTCAGCTGCACAGGCGGGGGGGAAGAGGAGAGGGAGAGCAATAGTGATAGGGGATTCAATAGTTAGGGGAGCAGACAGGCGTTTCTGCAGCCACAGACGTGACTCCAGGATGGTATGTTGCCTCCCTGGTTCCAGGGTCAAGGATGTCACTGAACGGCTGCAGGGCATTCTGAGGGGGGAGGGTGAACAGCCAGACGTCATGGTCCATATCAGTACCAACGACAGATGGTAGGAAGAGGGATGAGGTCCTGCAGGCAGAGTTTAGGGAGCTAGGAAAGAGGTTAAAAAGCAGGACCTCAAAGTAGTAATCTCCGGATTACTACCAGTGCTAGTGAGTACAGAAATAGGAAGATAGAGCAGATGAATGCGTAGCTGGAGAGATGGTGTAGGAGGAAGGGCTTTAGATTCCTGAGGAATTGGAACCGTTTCTGGGGGAGGTGGGACCGCTACAAGCCAGACGGGTTGCACCTCAATGGGAACGGGACCATTATCCTCGTGGGAGGATTTGCTAGTGCTGTTGGGGAGGGTTTAAACTAGCTTGGCAGGGGGATGGGAACCTAATTATAGAGTCAATAGGGAGGGAAGAAAAACTGGAATTGGAAAACAAAAATGTAGAAAGTAAATTGGAAGGACAGAGGAATCAAAGGCTAGATAGTAGTCAACAAGGAGGTTTGCCTGTACTAAATGGTATTGTGATGAAATATTCCATTCATCACTGCCTGTGACTGTGGTTGGTTTCAGGTTTCAGTTCCCTTACCTCAGTTCCGTCTCCTCACCATTGTATTGTATATTGTAATGTATTGTGTGTAGGGCTCCGCCCATACCTGGCCCCTATGTAAGCAAGCTCAGTCTGGCCTCATATCCAGTACTGCAGACCTCCAGATGGAAGATACCTCTCTCCACTGCGTGTTACCTTCTAAGTTAATAAAAGCCTTGTTTTGTTTCGCTAACATCGAGTCTCGGAATTATTGAGGCACATCAATTTTATTAACTTATTTTTCAACACAATGGATCAACTCCTAAAACCCGAACGTTTGGATTTGGACCAGCATGCTTCGGATGCATCGGCACGCTTCGGACACTGGTTTATGTGTATGGAATTCTTCCTGGACAATTCCGCAGCCGTCAAAGACGCTACGGGCGCTGCGAGTATGAAACTCGGAATTCTGCGGAATTGGGTAAGCCACCGGGTTTACCCCCTCATCCAAGACGCCGACACGTACCTGGCCGCCTGCGACATCTTAAAGGCGCATTACCAGCAGCCTACGAATGAGGTGTATGCTAGGCATCTGCTCGCTACTCGCGCACAGCGACCTGGGGAATCGGTGGAGGAGTTCCTAGGCACCCTGAAAATGCTTGGCAAAGACTGCAAGTGCCAAGATGTAAAAGCCGCAGTGTACACTGACGAGCTTGTTCGCGATGCCTTTATCACAGGCCTCAGCTCCACTTACATCCGGCAGAGACTGCTGGAAAAAACGGGATTGGACCTGAAACAGGCTGCGGACAATGCGCGATCCCTGGATGTGGCCCAGAGAAACTCAGACGCCTACTCTTCAGCCCGCGCCGTCCACGCTGCCACGTGTGCACCAAGGGCGCCACCATCTTGGAAGGCATCTTCCCCGCCCGGCAGCCCGACACCGTCGGGGCCCCGCTCTCCCCCCAGAAGCCCTACGACAGCCGCGACGCGTCGGGGACCCAACTGCTACTTCTGCGGGCAGCCAAAGCACACCAGAAACCTGTGCCCGGCGAAAGGCACCACCTGCTTTAAGTGCGGTAAGAAGGGGCACTTCGGGAAGGTGTGCAGAGGGAACCCCGCCGGAAAACCCGCCACTGCCGCGTGTGCGCCGTGGGAGCGGCCATCTTGGACGCCATCTTGCCCGACCTCGTGGGGTCCGCCATCTCATGAGCAGACAGCGTGGACGCCATCTTGTCTCGATCAGGGCCCTACAGTGGCATCGGTCACAGTGGACCAGACCAGGCCGCACCCGCTATCCAAATCAATGGTGGACATCGAGGTAAACGGGTGCCGGGTTAAATGTTTAATTGACAGGGGAAGCACGGAGAGTTTTATCCACCCTGAACTGGCACAACAGCTCTCCCTAAAGGTGGTCCCTACTCAGGGTACCATCACTATGGCTGATAAAACCCAGACATCGACCATTCTGGGTTACTGCACGGTACAATTGTCCATTAACGGAACTGTATACGATAATTTTAAAGTATTAATCATGAAGAATCTATGTGCGAGCGTGATCTTGGGCCTGGATTTCCAGTGCAACCACCAAAGCATCACGCTCAAGTACGGTGGGTCCCAGCCGCCCCTCACAGTGTGCGGTCTGGCTACCCTGAAGGTAAAGCCGCCTTCGCTATTCGCGAACCTTACCCCTAACTGCCGGCCAATAGCGACCAAAAGCAGGAGGTACAGCTGGGAGGACAGGCGGTTTATCACGACCGAGGTAGACAGGCTCCTGAAAGAGCGCATTATTGAACGCAGCAACAGCCCGTGGCGCGCCCAAGTGGTAGTGGTAAGGGGTAGCGAGAAGAAACGGATGGTGATCGACTATAGCCAAACGATCAACAGGTACACCCAACTAGACGCCTACCCCGCATATCAGAAATGGTGAACCAAATCGCCCAATACCGGGTGTTCTCCACCATCGACCTCAGGGAGCTGGTGGTACGCTGACTTATCAGACCAGAGGACCGCCCGTACACCGCCTTCGAGGCGAACGGACGCCTCTACCAATTCCTCAGAGTCCCCTTTGGGGTGACGAATGGGGTCTCGGTCTTCCAGAGGGAGATGGACCGCATGGTCGATGACCACCACTTGCAGGCAACCTTCCCCTACCTCGACAACGTCACCATCTGCGGTCACAACCAGCAGGATCACGACTCGAACCTCGAGAGGTTCCTGGAAACCGCACAAAAACTCAACCTCACCTACAACGAGGACAAGTGCGTTTTCAACACCACGCGTCTCTGCATACTAGGCAGCGTGGTGGAGAATGGGGAAATCGGACCAGACCCCGACCGATTGTGCCCCCTACGGGAGCTGCCCCTGCCCAACACTCCCAAAGCCCTGAAAAGGTGCCTGGGGTTATTTTCTTATTATTCCCAATGGGTCCCCAACTACTCCGACAAAGCCCGCCCCCTCTTGAAAGCATCCTCTTTTCCGCTCTCTGCTGAGGCCCACGCCGCCTTCAAAAGCATTAAGCAGGATATTGAGCGGGCCACGCTACAGGCAGTGGACGAGAACACTCCCTTTCAAGTGGAAAGTGATGCGTCTGACTTTGCCTTGGCGGCCACCCTCAACCAGGCGGGGCGGCCCGTAGCTTTCTTCTCGAGGACCCTCCAAGGGCCCGAGATCAGACACTCCTCCGTAGAAAAGGAGGCCCAAGCCATCGTGGAGGCAGTGTGCCACTGGCGCCACTACCTAGCCGGCAAACGCTTCACCCTACTTACCGACCAGCGGTCGGTAGCGTTTATGTTCAATAATAAACAGAGGGGGAAGATTAAAAATGATAAGATTCTTAGGTGGCGGATCGAGCTCTCCACCTTCGAGTATGACATCATTTACCGGCCAGGGGCCCTTAACGAATCCCCTGACGCCCTCTCACAAGGGATGTGTGCCAGCGCCACCGGGGATCGGCTACAGACCCTCCACAACGACCTCTGCCACCCAGGGGTCACGCGGCTGTTCCACTTCATAAAGTCCCGTAACTTACCCTACTCGATTGAGGAAGTTCGGTCTCTGACCAGGAACTACCGCACTTGCGCTGAGTGCAAGCCTCGGTTCTACCGCCCAGATAGAGCCCACTTAATCAAAGCTACACGGCCCTTTGAGCGGCTCAGCTTAGATTTCAAGGGCCCCCTCCCGTCAGTCGACCGCAATGTTTACTTCCTGAACATTGTGGACGAATACTCCCGTTTCCCATTCGCCTTCCCCTGCCCAGACATGACCAGCGCCACGGTCATTAAATGCCTCAACAGCCTGTTCTGCCTGTTCGGTATGCCGAGCTACATCCATACGGATAGGGGGGCGTCCTTCATGAGTGAAGAGCTACGCCAGTACATGCTGTCCAGGGGGATCGCCACGAGCCGTACCACCAGCTACAACCCCCGGGGTAACGGTCAAGTGGAGCGAGAGAACGGGACAGTATGGAAAGCAGTCACTCTAGCTCTAAGGACCAAGGGCCTCCCTATCTCCCGCTGGCAGGAAGTCCTCTCAGATGTGCTCCATTCGATACGGTCGCTATTGTGTACTGCCACTAATGCCACGCCTCATGAACGAATGTTTGTCTTTCCCCGGAAATCCACCTCAGGCGTATCCATGCCATCATGGCTCTCCACCCCAGGTCCGGTATTCGTGTGAAGGCATGTGAGGGGCCACAAGACGGACCCTCTCGTGGAGCCAGTGCACCTACTCCACGCCAACCCCCAATACGCGTATGTCCGGCACGCTGACGGAAGGGAGGACACCGTGTCCATAAAAGACGTCGCCCCAGCCGGTAACGACAACAACCACGGCAATAGCAACAACAACGATCACAGCAACTCTTACCCACCCACTACTCTTTCATCACCCCCGGAAGAACATCGACCAACGGCACCCCCACCAACTACCCCTTCAACAACCCTGGCGGCACCCCCAGCAGAGACCCAGGAGGCCACCGGGGACACCCAGCCGACACCCGCGACACCACAACAGCCACGTCGGTCGCAGAGGACTATCAAACCCCCGAGCAGACTAAATCTATAGAAGGGGTGAATGTGATGAAATATTCCATTCATCACTGCCTGTGACTGTGGTTGGTTTCAGGTTTCAGTTCCCTTACCTCAGTTCCGTCTCCTCACCATTGTATTGTATATTGTAATGTATTGTGTGTAGGGCTCCGCCCATACCTGGCCCCTATGTAAGCAAGCTCAGTCTGGCCTCATATCCAGTACTGCAGACCTCCAGATGGAAGATACCTCTCTCCACTGCGTGTTACCTTCTAAGTTAATAAAAGCCTTGTTTTGTTTCGCTAACATCGAGTCTCGGAATTATTGAGGCACATCAGGTATATACTTCAATGCAAGGAGTACAGCGAACAAGGCAGATGGGCTGAGGGCACAGGTAGATACTTGGGACTGTGATATTATAGCTATTACAGAGACGTGGCTGAAAGAGGGGCAGGTATGGCCGCTCAACATTCCCGGTTACAGGATTTTCAGACGGGATAGAGAGGGAGGTAAAAAGAGAGGGGGGGCTGTGGTATTTATTAAAGAAACTATTACAGCTGTGAGGAGGGATGATATGTTGGAGGGATCATCAAGCGAGGCCATATGGGTCGAATTGAAAAACAAAAAAGGGGTGATTTCACTGCTGGGAGTGTACTACAGTGAGAGGGAGATAGAAGAACAAATATGGAGACAAATTTCTGAGAAGTGCAAAAATTATAGGGCAGTAATAGTAGGGGATTTCAACTACCCCAATATTAACTGGGATAAAATTAGTGTGAAGGGTTTAGAGGGTGCGGAATTCCTTAAATGTATCCAGGAGAACTATTTTAGCCAGTATGTAGCAAGCCCAACAAGGGAGGGGGCGGTTCTGGACTTAGTATTAGGGAATGAAGCTGGGCAGGCAGAAGGCGTATCAGTGGGGGAGCATTTTGGTGCTAGTGACCATAATTCTGTTAGATTTAAGGTAGTTATGGAAAAGGACAAGGATGGACCAGGAATAAAAATTCTAAATCGGGGAAAAGTAAATTTTGCTAAGCTCAGAGGGGATTTAGCCATAGTGGACTGGAAACAGCTACTTGAAGGTAAATCAGTGTCAGAGCAGTGGGAGGCATTCAAGGAGGAGATCCGGAGGGTTCAGACAAAATATGTGCCCTTAAAGAAAAAAGGTGGGACTAACAAATCTAGAGCCCCCTGGATGTCTAGGGACATACAGGGTAGGATAAAGAAAAAAAGGGAGGCGTATGATAGATACCGAGGGCTAAATACTGCAGAATCTTTAGAGGAGTGCAGAAAGTGCAGGGGTGCAATTAAAAAGGATATTAGGAAAGTAAAGAGAGAGCATGGAAAATTCTTGGCAAGGAAAACCCAAAGATGTTTTATAAATATATTAAGAGTAAGAGGATAACTAAAGAAATGGTAAGGCCTATTAGAAATCATGAGGGTAATCTGTGTGTGGAGGCGGGAGACGTCGGTAGGGTTCTTAATGAATACTTTGCATCTGTTTTCACAGAGAGGGACGAAGCAGACATTGCTATTGGGGGGGGTGGGGGGAGGAGTGTGAAATATTAGATGAAATAAACATAGTGAGAGAGGAAGTATTAAGGGGTTTAGCAGCTTTAAAAGTAGATAAACCCCCAGGCCCGGATGAACTGTATCTCAGGCTGTTAAGCGAAGCAAAAGAGGAAATAGCAGAGGCCCTGACCATCATTTTTCAATCCTCTTTGGCTTCAAGTGTGGTGCCGGAGGACTGGAGGACTGCTAATGAGGTACCCTTGTTTAAAAAGGGAGAAAAGGATAGAAGGAGTAATTACAGGCCAATCAGCCTAACCTCGGTAGTGGGAAAATTATTGGAAAGAATTCTGGACAGGATAAATCTTCATTTAGAAAGACACGGATTAATCAAGGATAGTCAGCATGGATTTGTTAAGGGAAGGTCGTGTCTGACAAACTTAATTGAATTTTTTGAGGAGGTAACAAGGAGGGTAGATGAGGGTAGTGCATTTGATGTAGTGTATATGGACTTTTAGCAAGGCTTTTGATAAGGTTCCACATGGCAGACTGGTCACAAAGTTAAAAGCCCATGGGATCCAGGGCAATGTGTCAAGTTAGATTCAAAACTGGCTTGAAGACAGGAAGCAGAGGGTAATGGTTGATGGGTGTTTTTGTGACTGGAAGGCTGTTTCCAGTGGGGTTCCGCAGGGCTCAATACTAGGTACCTTGCATTTTGTGGTATATATCAATGATCTAAACTTGAATATAGTGGGTATGATTAAGAAGTTTGCAGATGATACTAAAATCGGCTGTGTGGTTGATACTGAAGAAGGAAGCTGTAGACTGCAGGAAGATATCAATAAATTGGTCAGGTGGGCAGAACAGTGGCAAATGGAATTCAATCCGGAGAAGTGTGAGGTAATGCATTTGGGGAGGGCTAACAAGGAAAGGGAATACACATTAAATGGTAGGACATTGAGTAGTGTAGAGGAACAAAGGGACCCTGGAGTGCATGTCCACAGATCCCTGAAGGTAGCAGGCCAAGTAGATAAGGTGGTTAAGAAGGCATATGGAATGTTTGCCTTTATTAGCCGTGGCATAGAATACAAGAGCAGGGGGGTTAAACTTCAACTGTATAAAACACTAGTTAGGCCTCAGCTGGAGTACTGCTTGCAGTTCTGGTCACCACATTACAGGAAAGATGTGATTGCACTAGAGAGGGTACAGAGGAGATTTACAAGGATGTTGCCGGGAGTAGAGAATCTTAGCTACGAGGAAAGATTGGATAGGCTGGGTCTGTTTTCCTTGGAACAGTGGAGGCTGAGGGGAGATCTTATTGAGGTGTATAAAAAATTATGAGGGGTGTGGATAGAAAGGACCTATTTCCCTTAGCAGAGGGATTAAAAACAAAGTAATTGGTGGAAGGTTTAGAGGGGATTTGAGGGGAAATTTCTTCACCCAGAGGGTTGTGGGGGTCTGGAACTCACTGCCTGAAAGGGTGGTAGAGGCAGGAACCCTAACCATATTTTTAAAAGTACTTGGATGTGCACTTGGGATGCTCTAACCTGCAGGGCTACGGACCAAGAGCTGGTAAGTGGGATTAGGCTGGATAGCTCTTTTTGGGTGGTGCGGACACGATGGGCCGAAATGGCATCCTTCCATGCTGTAACTTCCTATGATTCTATGATGCTGTACTTGAGACTGTTTGGCTGCAAGAACACAGAGTGTCACCATGAAGAACTGGCAGATGAGGTATGGTAAAGGTTTAACACAGAGCATAGTTTTGTCAATTTTGTGCTAGCAATTTGCTGTAGTCCTGAGCACAGAACTGCACCCTTCCTGCAACAGTCTCTGCGATTGTCCTCTTTCCACGCCAGCCATCCTTGTGGAGCCTTTGGACTGAGATTGGCAATTTGTGGAGCAGCAGTTTGGTACTCCTCCCTAGGAATTGGGTTTGAGACTCTTAAGTCTTGATTTTAACATGGGGCGGGAACCAGGTGGGCGGCAGGGGAAACCCCTCACCAAGCGTTCAGTGTGATGCCGTGGCCATTTTAACTCCCGGGCTTCATTTGCTTGTCGGGATGCTGACTCCCACCTGCTGCCGGCAGCAATGACCTCATTGCTGGCGAGCAGAGGTCAAAATTCATGGGGGAGGGGGGTGGGGATCAGATCACCGCCGGGGAGCCACAGAAATGGTCCCTGGCCAGGTCAGTGAGGCAGAGGGAGGGTCGGTACGGCTCGCGATTGGGGCGGGGTGGAAACCCAATGCAGTGGAGGCCCAAGGTATCCTTGTGGGGTCAGCAGCACTCCTCCACCCCCCTGGCACTCAAGGAACCTGTAAAAAGTCAAAAATAAAATGAACTTAACTGGGCCTCCTGTGGCCAGGATGCTGTCTGCCGCCAGCTTTCACTGGTGGGAGCTGAGATGGTGTGGCCCTGAGTCGGCCTGCAGTTAAAATGGCGTGCCCATCCCAATATTGTCATCACGATGCGACCTCCCCATGTAAATTGGGCCCCCACTCCCTTGGGGTGGGCAACCTTCCAGCGCCTGAATTTAGGCAACTCAAGGTGGGGAAGGGGGCGGGAGCACATCAGAGCACATGGCACGAACACCCACCCCCGTCATCTTAACCCCTGCTCACAGCGTTCTGGCTGGGAGGGAAGGCTGGGAGGGGAAGGGTGGGTGTGGGGATTAAAATCAGGCTTTTACTACCAGCAGAAAGAAACTTTCACTGCATCAGTGTGAGCTTGATTAAAATTCAAATGCTGGAGGTGAAAGGACATTGTGCTCACCCACTGCGCCTCTAGTCTGAGTTGTCTGTACAACTGCAGCGCTTCCTTGACCTCTCTACAGGCTAAAATGAGTCTCTCAATGTGATCATATTTTTCAATTTGTTTGGCTAAAAACATGGCCCCGAAACACTTCTATGGCTTTGAAAGTGTGCCCAGCATAATTTTTGTTTTAATTTCTTGAATTATAACATTTTTGAATAGGTCAGAATTGTTATAACATATTTCTTTTCATCCCATTGGACATTGTTTCCTTTGAGAGCCACCAATACTTCTGTCTTCCAGGGAAAACAGGGGCATAACTTACACATCTGTGAGTTACACCAGGCAGAGTAATGCACTTTTATTGCCTGACATGTGCTCCAAGTGCTTTTAAGAGATCATCAGAAATTAGCCTTGAAAGAATGGAGCTCAAAACTGCATGAAACATTAAAACATATCAGAGAAAGTAGAACATTTATTTGACATTGTTTAGACTTTCTCTTTATCATAAATACTTTGGGGAAAAAATTCAGTTTGTTAGCGCCTCCAGTTTGTGCCTGGTGGGGGCGCTAATGGGACGCTGATGCAGTAGTGCCGAGGCGAGGCGAATCCAGCGACGTATGCCAAATCTGGCGCACCCCCCGTAGAGGTGACGCTACGTGTTAGCGCCAGGCAGATCGTGACGTCAGTGAGCGTCGGCACCCGATCTGCAAAATTGATTATTGCCCCCCACCATAGCAACTCACCCCGACAGCAACAGGGAGAGGAGGCGTCAAGCAGTCAGTAGCTGGCTCCAGGGGCGCTACTTAAAGGGATCATGAGTAATAAGTCGCAGCTGTCATGTTAGTGCTGTTTCACTGCTTCCTTGTCAGTTTAACATTGTGCAACAGTTTAAATCAGTTATTTAAAGGTTGTTTAGTCTCTGGAGTCTTGTGGCTACTAAAAATTAGTTACATTTATTCTCACAACATATCAAAGTGCTATACTTCATTACAGTACTGGCAGTCGACCTCGCCCTCCAGGATCTACGGTGGAGGGAGAAAGATTAGAATATGTGGCCAGAGGGAGGTGGAAGGCTATGATGGCACTAAACAGGAGGCTTTACCCTCTGAGGGTTTTCCAACAGCGTTTCTCCTACCTTCAATTAAGCGAGGAGTGTTGTGTCGGTACCTTTCTACCTAGACACAATTTAGGTCTCAGAACTCAGAGATTCAAACATGAAGTGCTTTATTGGAAGGAAAGGAAGTTCTGGCAAGTTCCGAACAAAGAGAGCTAAACTTAACCGAGAGAATACCCAACCATTTATCTCCTGTGACAGCGCCACCACAGGTGGGAGGAGAACACACAATAGAACACACAATACATAACATTTCCTCCCCTCTTAAATGGAAGGTCCACATTATTCCTCAATAGGTAGGTTACTTTCAATGCACTCAACTAACCTAGGGTAGAGGTAGACTGCCTCAAACCCTGACTTTACCCTGGGGTTTATTCTGCCCCAGTCTTGTGGGTAAGTCACTAAGCCTACAGATCCAAGCGTCTTGGAGGCCGCCGCTCTCTGACAGGATACCAGTGGTCATCGCTGGCTTCCACAGCAGTAGGCATTGACACAGGCCTGGATGGAGAAGGTGCCTGTGTCAGTTGAAAGTCAGGAGTTTGCACAGGTGGAACAGTCTCTTTGACTTCCTGTGTTGGAGAAGAGCACTGTGGCAAAGGATGATGGTTTGCGGTATCATTCGGAAACAGTTCAGGCCAACCAGCCGTTGGAGCCTCTGTGGCTGTCTCTGCTCCTAGCAACAGTTGATCTGTGTGTCTTCTCCAGACGACGTCCTCAGCAGTCTCAACCGTGTAAGACACAGGGCCCGTCTGCGCGATCACCGTAGCAGGAACCCATTTCGGTCCAGTGTTGTAGTTTCGAGCTAGGACGTGCTCTCCCGGATGAAACCGCCTCTCCTTGGCTCTTTTCTCTCTCTTTTCAACTTGAGCTTGTTGTTGACGATGGACAACCTGCTCTGCCCTTGGAGGTTTGAGCAAGTCAAAACTTGTCCGCAACTGCCTCTTCATCATGAGCGAAGCAGGGGAAGTTTTGGTTGTGGCATGCGGCTCGTTCCTGTAGGACAACAGGAAGCTGTTCAGACGTTGGTGGATTGAGCCCTGACCTTGCGATGCCTTCAAGGCGTGCTTCAAAGTTTGCACGAACCTTTCTGCCTGGCCGTTAGTAGAGGGATGATAGGGCGCAGACCTGATGTGTTGGACACCATTCACATGCAGGAAGGTTGCAAACTCCTGTGATACAAATTGTGGACCATTGTCACTTACGAGTTGTTCCGGTGAGCCATAGCCGCTGAACATCTCACCAAGTTTCTCAATTGTTTTCTCTGCCGTGGTAGACCTCATCACAGCGACCTCCGGCCACTTGCTACGAGCGTCCACAACCACCATAAACATCTTCCCTTTGAAAGGACCGGCGAAGTCCACATGTACTCGCTGCCACACTTCTGCAGGCCAATCCCAGGGGTGTAGGGTTGCCAGCTGTGGAACATTCCGGACCCTTTGACATGGGGAACATGTTTTGGCTTTCTCCTCAATATTCCCATCGAGACCTGGCCACCAGAAGTAGCTTCTTGCCATTTCCTTCATCCAAACCATCCCACTGCGGCCTGTATGAAGTTGTTGCAGTATAGGTTCCCTCAGAGGTGGCGGAATGATGACACGGTGTCCCCAAAGAAGACAACCTGCTTGGACGGAGAGTTCATTTCTTTTTGAAACGTAAGGTTTCAAACTAGGAGAATCTCCTATCGCTCTCCCTCGAATGACATCGTCCATTACCTCAGACAGGACTGGATCATTGCGGGTGTACCTTCGCACCTGAACTGCAGTGACAGGTGCTCCCTCCACTTGTCTAAAGTAGAAGATGTCTATCTGACGAGGCTCTGGGGGAGTAACAGGCAAGGGTAGCCTCGGAGACCGTCTGCGTTGCCGTGCAAGTCTGATTTGCGATATTTGATGTTGTATGTGTGTCCTGACAACAGTAAAGCCCACCTTTGCATCCTGCTTGCAGCGAGAGACGGAATTCCGGTGTGGGGACCAAAGATTGAAGTCAATGGACGGTGGTCTGTCAGGAGTGTGAACCTTCTCCCAAACAGGTACTGATGAAATTTTCGAATTCCAAAAACGATTCCCACAGCCTCGTGCTCGATCTGCGCATAGTTACTCTCGGCCTTGTTCAAGGTGCGTGATGCGAAGGCGATAGGTTTCTCTTCACTCGAAGGCATGATGTGGGATATGACTGCTCCCACACCATATGGTGATGCATCACATGCTAGCTGCATGAGTAGCTTTGGGTCGAAGTGTGTCAGGACCTCCGAAATCAGCAATGCTTTCTTTGCTTGGGCGAAAGCTTCGTTGCACAGTTCAGTCCATTTCCATGTTTTGCCTTGACATAGCAACTGATGTAACGGCTTCAGCAATGTTGCTAAGTCTGGAATAAACTTCCCATAGTAGTTAAGTAGCCCCAGAAATGAACGTAACTGGCTCACATTCTGGGGTGCTGGGGCCTCCACGATCGCCTTGACCTTTGGCGGCGCCTTATGCAGGCCAGTAGCGTCAATCACATGCGCCAGGTACTAAACTGAAGACTGAAAGAATTCACATTTGTCTTTACGAACTCTGAGTCCGTACTCTTTCAGTCATTGTAGTGTCGCATCCAAGTTCAGAAGATGATCCTCCTCATTTGTCCCAGTGACAAGGATGTCGTCCAGGTAGCACTGGACTCCTGGCAGTCCACTCAAAATCTGATCCATTGCCCTTTGGAATAGAGCAGGGCTGACGTAATTCCAAACGGAAGGCGGCAGTACCTGTATAGCCCCTTGGGTGTCACAATTGTCAGCAGCTCCTTTGATTTGTCATTGATGTGCCTCAATAATTCCGAGACTCGAAGTTAGCAGAACAAAAACAAGGCTTTTATTAACTTAGAAAGTAACACGTAAGAGAGAGAGATGTCTTCCTTCTGGAGACTGAGGCCAGACTGAAGCTAGCTTACAAACGGGGCCAGGTATGGGCGGAGCCCTACACACAGCACATTCCAGCACATTCCAGTATACAATACAGCACATTCCAGTACACAATACAATGAGGTCTGGGGGAAGGGAAATGAACATGAAAACGATCTCAGTCACAGGCAGTGGTGAATGGAATATTTCATCACAGTCATCGACATGCATTTGTAGATAAGCCTGGCATAAGTCTATTTTGCTGAACTTTTGCCCTCCGGCCAGGCCCGTAAAAAGATCATCAATGAGAGGAAGAGGGTACTGTTCCACAGACAGCACCGGGTTAATAGTCACTTTAAAATCCCCGCAGATTCGAACAGATCCATCCTTTTTCAGGACAGGAACAATGGGTGTGGCCCATTTGCTCACGCTCCAGGACTCCATTCTCGACTAAGGCCTCCAAGTTAGCCTCAACTTTTGGCCTAATTGCATAGGGTACAGGTCGGGCTTTGTGAAACTTCGGCTTGCTGTCAGGTTTAATGTCCAGTCTCACGCTGATCTTTTTCATGCTCCCAAGTTCCCCATTGAAGAGTTCTGCATGTTTGTTTAACACTGCAGTCAGACCTGACTCCCCTTTTGACATCATGCGGACTGCAGGCCAGTCCAGCGTGATTTTCTCCAGCCACGCATGTCCCAGTAGCGATGGGTAATTTCCCTTTACCACATATAGTGGCAGTTTTGCAGTCTGTCCGTTCAATTTAACTGTCACCTCAATGACGCCTCTCATGGCCACAGGTTCGCCGGTATACGTCTTTAGCACAATGTTTGTTGGCTGAAGGGTAAGATGCTTTAGCATTTTGTTGTAGACAGTGTCTGAAACAAGGGACATAACCATGCCTGTGTCCACCTCCATCCGCACTGATTGTCCCTCCACCAGTGGTGACACCCAGTAGCCATTTGAACCACCTGCAACCGTCAGTATATGCACCTCTTCCTCCTCAGAGGTGTCGCTCCCCTCTGTTTTGCTTGTTCCATCATACTGCACTGAATGAACACTCTTTTTCCTCTCTTGTCCAAATACAGACATTTTGCTTCCATGCTTCCCAGCTCTGTCTGTTCTTTTTTTACCTCTACAGGCGCGTTCAATGTGACCCTTTTTACCACAATTTCGGCATTCCAGCTCCGTACACCAGCAGTCATTAGTGTGATGGCCCGTTTTCCCACAACGGTAACATGTGCCGTTCCACGCACCTTTAGGCTCAGACGACACCTTGTGAACTCTCCCTGTTGAACTCAACTGGTGAGCCTCCTTTTCCGCCATCTCCATGGAGACACTAACTTCAATGGCCTTTTCGAGAGTAAGGTTGTCCTCAGTAAGAAGGCGCTTCAGTGTGGCTGCATTTTGCAGACCACACACAAGTCTGTCTCTAATGGTGTCATTCAGCACCTCCTTGAACTGGCAGTGTTCCGACAACCTTTTTAAAACAGCAATAAACATCGTCACTAATTCCCCCTCCTCTTGATTCCGTTTGTGAAATCTAAATCTCTCAGCAATAACCAGAGGTTTTGGTGAAAAATGTGCTCCAAGAATTTCCACTAGTTGCTTATATGTTTTAGTTCCTAGCTTATCTGGCTGCACGAGGCTGCGAAGTAAATTGAAAGTCTTCGGCCCGATTACACTCAAAAAGGTAGGCACGACCTTTTCATTTGCCACCGCATTCGCCAATACAAAATAGTCAAAACGTTCCGTATATGCACTCCATTGCTCCACGTTTTCATCAAAATCACCGATGTTTCCTAATATAGTAGCCATCTCACGTTTCAAATTAAATTTTCTGTTTACTCACTGCACCCGTAATGTACGCAGATTCATCCACTCCTCGTTGCCACTTGTTGTGTCGGTACCTTTCTACCTAGACACAATTTAGGTCTCAGAACTCAGAGATTCAAACATGAAGTGCTTTATTGGAAGGAAAGGAAGTTCTGGCAAGTTCCGAACAAAGAGAGCTAAACTTAACCGAGAGAATACCCAACCATTTATCTCCTGTGACAGCGCCACCACAGGTGGGAGGAGAACACACAATAGAACACACAATACATAACAAGGAGCAGTGTATTAGAAGGCTCCGCTTCACCAAGGAGGTGGTCACAGAACTCTGCCACCTCCTGCAACCAAACCTCGAGCCTCGGATCAGGACGACCACGGCTCTCTCAGTGGCAGTCAAGGTCACCGTCAGCTCCTTCCATTCTGCAACAGGAGACATAGCTAACGTTTCACAGTTCGCCGTCCATCGCTGCATCTGGGAAGTAACAGAGGCTCGGCAAAGTAGGAGCAGGGACTACATTTCCTTCCCCATCACCAGAGAGAAGCAGGATGAGCGTGCATGTGGCTTTGCTAAGATAGCGGGCTTCCCCATGGTTCAGGGCGCCGTTGACTGCACCCACGTGGCTTTGCGGGCACCGCACAACAATCCTGAGATCTTCGGTAACCACAAAGACTACGACTCACTTAATGTGCCGTTGGTGTGTGACCACAGACAGTGAATCCACACCGCCAATGCCTGCTATCCTGGCAGGAGCCACGGTGCCTTCATCCTGCGCCAGGCCGGTGTTCCAGCACTCTTCCAGCCACCACGTCAAGCTCCGGGCTGGCTGGTCAGGGACAATGGCTATCCGCTCTCCATCTGGCTCATGACTCCCCTCCTCAACCCCAACACTCCTGCCCAGCAATCATGATGCGCAAAGATGGCAGGTCAGAAGATTGGACAGAAGATAAAAAACAGCAAAGAATGACTAAAAGATTAATAAGAAGAGAAAAATTAGAGTACGAGAGAAAGCTAGCTAGAAATATAAAAACAGACAGCAAGAGTTTCTATAGATATTTAAAAAAGAAAAGGGTTAACAAAGTGAGCGTTGGTCCTATAAAAAGTGAGTCTGGGGAATTAATAATAGAAAATAAGGAGATGGCAGTTGAGTTGAACAGGTATTTTGCATTGGTCTTCACTATAGAGGATACAAGTAATATCCCAGAAATAGCTGTAAATCAGGAAATGGAAGGGAGGGAGGAACTCTATCACCAGGGAAGTGGTACTGAGCAAATTGTTGGAGCCACGGGCTGACAAGTCCTTGGGTCCTGATGGACTTCATCCTAGGATCTTAAAAGAAGTGGCTAGTTAGATAGTTGATGCGTTGGTTTTAATTTTCTAAAATTCCCTAGATTCGGGGAAGGTTCCGTTAGATTGGAAAATAGCGAATGTAACTCCTTTATTCAAAAAGGGAGGGAGACAGAAAGCAGGAAATTACAGGCCAGTTAGCTTAACATCTGTCATAGGGAAGATGTTAGAAGCTATTATTAAAGACGTTATAGCAGGGCACTTAGAAAAGTTCAAAGTAATCAGGCAGCGTCAACATGGTTTTGTGCAAGGGAAATCATGTTTAACCAATTTATTGG
Organism: Somniosus microcephalus; assembly: GCF_052327205.1. Taxonomy (NCBI): domain Eukaryota; kingdom Metazoa; phylum Chordata; class Chondrichthyes; order Squaliformes; family Somniosidae; genus Somniosus; species Somniosus microcephalus. Next base: position 50,771,591 of record NC_141006.1, on the reverse strand, counting down.
AGTTCTTTGAGGAAGTAACATGTGCTGCGGATAAAGGGGAACCAGTGGATGTACTGTACTTAGATTTCCAGAAGGCATTTGATAAGGTGCCACATCAAAGGTTATTGCAGAAAATAAAAGCTCATGGTGTAGTGGGTAACATATTGGCATGGATAGAAGATTGGCTAGCTAACAGGAAACAGAGAGTAGGCATAAATGGGTCATTTTCTGATTGGCAAGATGTAATGAGTGGTGTGCCACAGGGATCATTGCTGGGGCCTCAACTTTTTACAATTTATATAAATGACTTGGATGAAGGGACCGAAGGTATGGTTGCTAAATTTGCTGATGACACAAAGATAGGTAGGAAAGTAAATTGTGAAGAGGACATAGGAGGCTACAAAGGGATACAGATAAGTTAAGTGAGTGGGCAAAGATCTGGCAAGTGGAGTATAATGTGGGAAAATGTGAAGTTGTCCATTTTGGCAGGAAGAATAAAAAAGAAGCATATTATCTAAATGGTGAGAGATTGCAGAGCTCTGAGATGCAGAGGGACCTGGGTGTCCTAGTGCACGAATCGCAAAAAGTTACTATACAAGTACAGCAAGTAATTAGGAAAGCTAATAGAATGTTATTGTTTATTGCGAGGAGAATTGAATACAAAAGTAGGGAGGTTATGCTTCAGTTATACAGGGCATTGGTGAGACCACATCTGGAGTACTGTGTACAGTATTGGTCTCCTTATTTAAGGAAGGATGTAAATGCGTTGGAAGCAGTTCAGAGAAGGTTTACTAGACTAATACCTGGAATGGGCGAGTTGTCTTATGAGGAAAGGTTGGAAAGGCTAAGCTTGTATCCGCTGGAGTTTAGAAGAGTAAGAGGTGACTTGATTGAAACATATAAGATCCTGAGGGGTCTGGACAGGGTGGATGTGGGGAGGATGTTTCCTCTTGTGGGAGAATCTAGAACCAGGGGTCACTGTTTAAAAATAAGGGGTCGCCCATTTAAGACAGAGATGAGGAGAAATTTTTTCTCAGAGTGTCGTGAGTCTTTGGAACTCTCTTTCTCAGTGGGCAGTGGAAGCAGAGTCTTTGAATATTTTTAAAGCAGAGGTAGATAGATTCTTGGTAAGCAAGGGGTGAAAAGTTATCGGGGGTAGGCAGGAATGTGGAGTAATCGGATCAGCCATGATCTTATTGAATGGCGGAGCAGGCTCGAAGGGCCGAGTGGCCTACTCCTGCTCCTAATTCATATGTTCGTATGTATGTTTGTATGTATATAATGAGAGCAATGCCGCCACCAGAAACATCATCGAGCAGACCATCGTGGTGTTCAAGCAATGGTTCCGCTGCTTTGATCGCTCGGGAGGAGCCCTCCAGTACTCGGCTAAGAGGGTGTCCCAATTCGTCGTTGTCTGCTGCATGCTTCACAACTTGGGCATCATGAGGGCCGAGCCCTTGCCACCAGGGATTGCGGGACCACCTCAGGAGGAAGAAGAGGGAGAGGAAGAGGACGACGACGATGAAGAGGAGGAGGAGGCAGCCACTCAATCGGCCTTCCAGAAGGGCAGTCCGTAACCGTATCATTAGACTGTGCTTCCAATAAATTAAACCCCAGATCCCCGTTGCTCACCATATCCCCATCATTCCATCCCTGTTGCAGCCCATTTCACAGTGCAAAGTTGAAATGAGACACACCACAAAATAATCCAAACTGAATTAATAAATTTATCAATAATCAATTAACACATATTTACAACAACAATATTAACTATTCATCCTTGTGCAATCCCTTAGTGCCTCTCGTTACTGTGCCTTTGCCTACTCCAGTGCTCCTACGAAGTGTTGGCCCAGTGGCTGCAGCAGGGCTGGTGGAAGGCTGCTGAGTGTCCGTGCAGGAGACTTCAGATGGCCTTGAAGGACGCCCTCGACCAGCTCTGGGCCTGGAAAGCCCGGCTGTAGACTGCACCACCTCAGCGTAGGCGGCAGCAGTCTGGGATGGCTGGATGACAGGCAGCAACAAGGGCAATGGCGGAGTGCCAGTGGTGGGAGCAGGAATGCTGTCATCCTGAGAGAGGACAGAAGCTTCCTGCTCCAATGACCCACTGCCACTGCCCCGGGGCAGCACCTCAGCATCCCTAGCAATCTGTTGGAGCACGGGTTGCTGGCCTACTGCAACACTGTGAAAGCCCCGGTCGACAGTGGTAGACCCAGCCACGATGGCAGCAGTCAGAGCTTGCGTTGCATCAAGCTGAGACTGCATGAGAGCAGTCTGCGATTCGATGCCACCAAGCATAGGCTGCATTACAGCACTAAGATGTTGCGTTGCTTCCACCTGTGCTGCAATGGCAGCTGCCAGATCGTCCATCACACGTGGCACCAGATCTGGGTCGCCACGGTCTCTCTGGGAGTCTACCATCCTCTGCAGGCTGGAAATAATAGGCTCCATGGTGTGCGCAGAGCTCTGTGCAATGTTGGATGTGGACTCCTCCATGCTCCTTGCCGTTGTCGAGAGGCTCTCATGCACCCTTGCCATTGCACCTATCATCTCCGTGTGCATGCCCATCACCCTTCTTCTAAAGGCCTCCCCATCGAGGTCCTCATCTGTGTTCTGTGCAGCAGAACTCGCACGCGAACTTGCCTTCCAGGGAGCCAGCTCTGAGCTACCCTTTCCCCCTGACCTTGCTGCAGCCCACTCGTTCCCGGTGCATCACCCTGTGCAGATCCCACTACTATACTAGCCTCTAAAGAACACGTAGTGCCAGTATCTGAGCTGGTGCCTGCGGGTGAGACATGCAGTGACGCGGTGTCTTCTTCCTCCATCTCTTCTCCTGTCTCACTCTCAATGGTACCCTTAGGGACAGGCTGCTCAGGTGCTTGCTGATTAACTGAAAGCAGCAAGGCACAAGATTTGGGTTATGGTGAGGGGAGGGGGCAGGAAGGGAGAAATGCCTGCATACAACCTGATTAGCTGGAAAGTGCGAAAGGTTTGTGGGGTGAGGGGGAAGTGGGATGTGAGAAGAAGGAGTAGGGATGAACATACCGTTGTTATCCCCAAGTAGTGTGTGCAGACTATGGTTCAGATGGTGATATGTAGCATTTGTTCAAGCATTGACTCACCCTGACCACCCGAGCGAGGTTGTTAAATTTCTTCCTGCACTGTATGTGGGTCCTGGGGCCCACAGTACTGCCCGAGACATGCTGGGCTACCTCCCTCCTTTAGAAGAATGGTGATGGGCATGCACACGGAGATGATAGGTGCAATGGCAAGGGTGTGCAAGAGCCTCTCGGCAACTGTAAGGAGTGTGGAGTGGAAGACTTGTGGCTAGGGCTTCCTGCCACTTGTCAGGTAGAGTACCGCCCTCCGTTTTTCCACTGCGAACACCAACACCTCCAATGCATGGTCTCAGAATCTGCAAGCTCTCTCCCTAGGGCATGGATCTGCCATCATTATGGCTGCTTGAGTCGTCCGGCTCCTTCTCCTTGACCTGCTGCTGCTTGCTGAGACAGCTGCACAGCCAGCAATGATGAGAATGAGGTTCTGCAGCATCAATGAACCTCCCCTTTAAGAACGGGAAAGAACCTGTGGCAATGATGACTTGTGATTAGACTGCACCTGATATTGGTCAGCGCTTTGAGTTTAACGCCACTGAGTTAGGCCATTAGCGCCTGATTTAGTGCTCCAATCCTTTCCTTGTGTAATGAAATTGAATTTTGCGTGCAGTCTGAAGCATTAGCGCCTGGCGCTAATTCTCAAACTTTTCAAAAGTTACCGTCTATTTCTGGGCTATAATGAATTTCTCCCCCTTAGACGTTTTTTTAGTCTTAAACTGTTTAGACTTTATCATTATATATTACCATATTCATTCTTTGATATCTATTGTAGTACTGTTCAATACTTCATTAACTGCATAATTGTGACAGGTAGTTTTGCATATTAATTCCATCACTGTGCAATCATAGTATTCTTCACATTACAATACACTGCTGTAACACATAGGTATGACATTATGGGATAGCATAACGATCATTCATACTGAGATGTGGTAAGGCCCACGCTGTGCTTCAACATAAATGGTTCTAGTTCAAAAAATTTTTAAAGCAAGTCACGCACACATAAATTCACATGGAGGGAAATGGGAAACAGGTGTCCTCAAATCTCTAATTCTTAATTTTCCATCTAACACATGAAACATATTGTGAAAGTATGTCACCTATTTGGTAATGCATTTAAAAATGCTCCCTTACAATCTGGACAAACACTAACTCTTTCCTGGAGGATGTTGTTTTTAATAACAAAAGATATTCTCAGCTGTGCTCTCCAGGGACTATTAATAGATCTACATCAAGGACGTAAAAACATGGCAAACATAGTGGAATGATATGCTTTATCTTGTTTTTCTGTTTCAGTTTTCCTATTTGGAGGATAGACCTATGGGCCTTACTCTCTTGTATGACTGCCAATGCTATTTGTCCCATATGCATTAGAATCTGTGCTTACAGTGAGTAGAATGTCCAAAGAGGCTTTTGACCTGGCCACCTTTTTGAGGGCTGAGCACCAGTATCAGCCACATTGCAGATGTAATGAGTCATGTCTATTTTTCAGTCCCACAAGGTGGGATCCTGTGCTATTGTGAAACACTAGCTAATAGCCTGCCTAAAACTGACAAAATTCATATTAATGCTTTGTTTGGTGAAGTAGCATCTAAACAGATAAGAAGTTAAGAATAATGGATGAGAAAAGGCTATTAAGTCCATCAAAGCTCACCCTCTGGTGCCCTAATGCTCGCAGCCTATCATCCAACAACATTTAGAGTATCTCTAATGTCTTTGGGCAGGATTTTGCAGGTGGTCAGCGGGCACAATCGGTGGCCGGTCGGGTGGGAAAGTGTTTTTTTTCACCAGCGGGTCGGGACCTCACTGTGAACTGGTCGCCACGCGCCTTTCCCCGATGTCGGGTCTGTCAGCGCTGAGCAGACCCGACACGCAGCAGCGGGTTCACAGTGGGGGACCCAATTCAGGTAATTAGTGGCTTGTTTAGAGCCACTTAAGAATGAATTTCAGCTCACCTTCTGCATTTGACAGCTCACCCACGGGGTCCACGCTGGTCGTGGACCACGTCTGTCAAGCTGAGGCGGGGCGTCAGTGGCCATTGAATCAGCTGTTGAGTTGACAGTTTCAAATTACAGTAATAGCTCCCATCTTACAGAAATATCTTCCCTCAGCCACAAACTCTTCCTCACTGCATTTCCACAACAGATTCACCATGCTGCAAGTCTTTACACAAGTCTCCATCTAGTCTGACCGCATTACCTCTCTCACCATTGACAGATCGCTTCTGTCATCTCAACTTCACCTGCAATCTATTCCATCAGCATGGGTGTCCTTTATACTCTCTCACCTTGGTCTTCAGAATCCCACCATGATCAGCCGCAGCACCAGGCACACCAGCAGCACCAACAACACCTCCAACCTTCTCCGCAATCATCTGATGCTGCACAGGACAGAGGGCATCAGCACCCGAGCACATTGCTGTCCAGGAGGCCAGGGATGGCCTCACCATGGCCAGATTTACTTCATTTGATGCTCTACACCCTGGCTGCCACATGACGCACCATTTTAGCACCACCCCACACTAACACCATAAAGCATCCCTACTATGCCCAAGCTATTCTTTCACACTTAAAATATCAGTTTATTTGCCCAGGTATGTCCTGTCCACAAAAAGCAGGACAAAACCTTTCCGGCCAATTACCGGCCCAGCTGTCTACTCTCAATCATCAACAAAGTGATGGAAGGTGTCGTCAACAGTGCTATCAAGCAGCACTGACTCACCACTAACCTGCTCACTGATGCCCAGTTTGGGTTCCACCAGGGCCACTCGGCTTCAGACCTCATTACAGCCTTGGTCCAAACATGGACAAAAGAGCTGAATTCCAGAGGTGAGGTGAGAGTGAGTGCCCTTGACATCAAGGCAGCATTTGACAGAGTGTGTCATCATGGCCCTAGTAAAACTGAAGTCAATGGGAATCGGGGGGAAAACTCTCCACTGGCTGGAGTCATACCTAGCACAAAGGAAGATGGTTGTGGTAGTTAGAGGTCAATCATCACAGCCCCAGGGCATCGCTGCTGGAGTTCCTCAGGGCAATGTCCTAGACCCAACCATCTTCAGCTGCTTCATCAATGACCTTCCCTCCATCATAAGATCAGAAGCAGGGATGTTCGCTGATGGCTGCAGTGTTCAGTGCCATTTGCAACTCCTCAGATAATGAAGCAGTCAATGCCCGCATGCAGCAAGACCTGGACGACGTTCAGGCTTGAGCTGAAAAGTGACAGGTAACATTCGTGCCACACAAGTGCCAAGCAATGACTATCTCCAACAAGCAAGCATCTAACCACCGCCCCTTGAATCCCCCACCATCAATATCCTGGGGGGTCACCATTGACCAGAAAATTAACTGGACAAGCCACATAAATACAGTGGCAACAAGAGCAGGTCAGAGGCTGGGTATTCTGTGGTGAGTGTCTCACCTCCTGACTCCCCAGAGTCTATCCACCATCTACAAGGCATAAGTCAGGAGTGTGATGGAATACTCTTCACTTGCCTGGATGAGTGCAGTTCCAACAACACTCAAGAAGCTCGACACCATCCAAGACAAAGCAGCCCACTTGATTGGCACCCCATCCACCACCTTAAACAAACATTCACCCCCTCCACCACTGGCATACTGTGGCTGCAGTGTGTACCATCTACAAGATGCACTACAGCAACTCGCCAAGGCTTCTTCGACAGCACCTCACAAACCCGCAACCTCTACCACCTAAAAGGACAAGGGCAGCAGGCGCATGGGAACACCACCACCTCCAAGTTCCCCTCCAAGTCACACACAATCCTGACTTGGAGGTATATCACTGTTCCTTCATCGTCGCTGGGTCAAAATCCTGGAACTCCCTCCCTAACAGCACTGTGGGAGTACCTTCATCACACGGACTGCAGCGGTTCAAGAAGGTGGCTCACCACCATCTTCTCAAGGGCAACTAGGGATGGGCAATAAATGCTGGCTTCACCAGCGACACCCACATTCCATGAGCGAATTTAAAAAAAACACTCATCACCATTGTGGGTGGTACCGTTATGTCTCACAATTCACTGCGACTCACTAAGCCACTTGCAAAGGAGCACGCAAATCTGTCCAAGAACGCAAAGTGTTGAAAATAAAGGTTTCAATGTTTGACACCACATTGACAGAAACTTTACATCAACATTGCATCAAACTCCCAAGTGTCTACCCTTGTGTGTTGTTAGTTGGTATAATTGCACTAGAATGAGGGTGAGTGTGAGGGGTGGCTAGTGAGATGGGGATGTGATAAAGTAGGTAGAGAGAGAGAGATGGGTAGAGGTGCAAGCTAAGTTGGTGTGAGTAAGGATGTGCAGGGGTAGGGTAGGGAAGGCAGAGTGATGGGGATGTGATGAGAGGCACAGCAGGATAAGGTTAAGTGTGGCTTTGTAATAACATTTCGTGATGTACTGAGATCATTGAACTGTTAGCAGCACTGCACCCAGGTCCTCCTGACCACATCCCTGCTTGTGCCCTCCTCTGCAATGTGCAACCAGGCTGTGTTGATCTCCTGGGGAGGTCTCTTCCACCCATGGGAAGAGGACCTCCCTGTGTGCTGTGACTCCCTCCATAAGCATATGGAGGTCAGTCATAGGAGAGCCTGGATGCAGCCTTGCACCTCTGTGCAGTGATTGTCCGTGTTGGCAGCACCTCAATGCAGTAGAGCACTGACAGCATTACTGTCAAAATAAAGTTGGCCATGGTCCCTTTAAGGAAACCGGCTGATGATGTGTCATCAAATGACGTCACCAGACCCACTTCCTCTAATTGGCTGGGAAATGCACTGGGCGGGGCTTAACAAGCCCAATCAGGGGAAAATCATTTCACAGAGCGGGATGGAGTCAGCAGCCGGGTCGGGACCCGCCACCGACATCGCCCGCCACGGACCCACCGAGGTTCGGAAAATCGCGGCCTTTGTCTCTACTATCTTGCCTAGCAGTTATTCCAAACATTTATGAGCAAAGAAATCTTTGTTCTGTAGTATTCATTCTAAATTTCCTTTTCATTCATGAAAATGTATGCTCTCTTGCCCTACTGGTTTGATTTACTTTGTAGTAATATTTCAGATTTCCATTAGTTATACCATTTTAGCACATTAGTGCGGGCCCCCTTAATGCTTTTCTCTGTACATCTTCATCAGTCAAGTACCGTCGGAGCTCAGGTGAATGTCCTCTATAGCTCTTTATTCATTATGCATGATAATAATTCTTCTATGGAAATTTCTATATCCTGTACAAGTTAAGTATTGTAAATAATTCTAGGCCGACCTCTCTTTTTATTTCCCTGTTTTGGTTCCCAGAATAATAATTCTGAAACCGGTTCCTTTTTTGCTGTGAAGGAATGGCCAGTAAGTTTCATCCTTTTATGCTTTATTAGGCTGTATATTCCGATGCCTATGGGCATGTACGCGCTGTGTACACACCCGTAGGGACATCAGAAATGTCGGTTTCAGGCATACCAAGCGCATGCGCTGAAAACCGGTATTTCCGATCTGTCAAGAATGCTCTTGACAGATCAGACGCCTGCCCTGGAGAAGGGCCTCTGCGGGTGGATAGTTCCACTTTCTGGAGAACCTCCGCCCGCAGAAAACCCTTAGAAATCTTATGCCTGGTAAAAAGAGGCGTAAGGCCTGCTTTTACCAGCATAAGAGTTGAAAAAAAGTTAAAAAAAAAAAAAAAATTTCACTGATTTATAATTTAAAAATACTTTTAAAAAAGGTAAGTTTATTTTTAGCCCTGCAAAAAACTTTAATTATATTTTTCAAAAAATTAAATTTTTGTTTGAACTATTTAATTTATTGTAATTTCAACTCAGTTTAAAAATGTGATTTTTTAAAAATGTATTTAATGTTTTACTGTGTTTTTGGGGTGATCTCCATTCATATATTTGACAGGTCTATCTGTCAAGTGTATGAAGGGAGATTCCCTTCTCCTATTGGCTCCCCATGGCCCACGTGATCCCAGGGACGCTTGCAAACCGCATGCGCCTCTGGGATATGTGCGCCCTGCTCATTTCGAGTTTGGAGAAGCTCAGGAGCGGAAGTATATGACCTCGGGAGCTCTCAGGTAGGTCCGTAGATTTTTTTCCAGATCGGAGGTCTCCGGACGCAGGAAGCCTCCGATCGGAAAATACGGCCCAATACTGTTACTCTGTCTAAGTCTCCATAAAGTATCTCAGTGGGGATGGGGTCATTCCAGCTGATAGCGAAGGCTTTTATCAGCAGACTTATCTGGATGCCATTGAGTTTATTTTCTTGTTTCTTGGTAAGTATCTCAGTGTCAGCACCATATATCAACATTGACTCCATTGCGTTTTTGATCAGATTGATATTATCTTTCCTGCCCAGCACTTCTAGACTCTCTTCATTACATTGCAAGCTGACCAAGCTTCACCTTTTCTGTAGTTGATATCCTTTTCTGTTGTTGTAATCCATGATCCCAAGTCTGTAAAATCACTGAATTCCACTAATACTTAAATTTGCATAGTTCTCAGTTCTCTTGTTTCCTCATTGATAGCTAACATCATACATTTGGTTTACTCTCCATTTATTTGAAGACCAACTTCTTTTTCCGCCTTGTCCTTCTGTCCACCTTCTGCTGTGTCACTGCAGAGAGCAATGTCATCTGCACATTCCAAGTCTACGATCTTTCTCGCTGGATATCTTTGACTCCTTTTCCTCTGGTTGTTGAAACCTCATTTGCTTCCCTTGGAGTCTGCTGCTTTTTTCATTACATAGTCGATGATAAATAAAAAGGGTGCAGTGTATTTTCTTGACGAACTCCTGCTTTAATTTGAAATGGCTCTGTATCACCATCTGGGGATCGTACTATTGCTGCGGTGTTGTCATACATCTTCTTCTTCTTAGGCAGTCCCTCGGAACTGAGGATGACTTGCTTCCACATTAAAAATGAGTTTGCAGGTGACTGATGAGTCCAATGTGGGACCTACAGTCTCTGTCACAGGTGGGGCAGATGGTGGTTGAAGGGGCGGGTGGGTGGGGTGCTTGGGTTGACGTGCGCTCCTTGCACTGCCTGCGCTTGGCTTCCGCTTGCTCCCGGCGAAGAGACTCGAGGTGTTCGGCACCTTCTTGGATGCTCCTCCTCCACTTTGTGCGGTCTTGGGCCAGGGATTCCCAGGTGTTGATGGGGATGTTACACTTTTTCAAGGAGGCTTTGAGGGTATCCTTGAAGCGTTTCCTCTGCCTACCTGGGGCTCTCTTGCCGTGCCGGAGCTCCAAGTAGAGCGCTTGTTTTGGGAGTGTCATATCGGGCATGCGGACAATGTGACCCGTCCATCGGAGTTGATTGTGCGTGGTCAAAGCTTCGATGCTGGTGATGTTGGCCTGAGCAAGAACACTGACGTTGGTGCGCCTATCCTGCCAATGGATTTGCAGGATCTTGCGGAGGCAGCGTTGGTGGTACCTCTCCAGTGCTTTGAGGTGCCTGCTGTACATGGTCCATGTCTCTGAGGCATACAGCAGGGTGGGTGTCATTGCTGCTCTGTAGACCATGAGCTTCGTGCCGGGTTTGAGGTCCTGGTCTTCAAACACTCTCTTCCTCAGGCGACCGAAGGCTGCACTGGCACACTGAAGGCGGTGTTGGACTTCGTCTTCGACGTCTGCCCTTGTTGACAGTAGGCTCCTGAGGTATGGAAAGTGGTCCACGTTGTCCAAAGCCTTGTCGTGGATTTTGATAATCGGGGGGCAGTACTGTGTGGCGGGGGCAGGGTTGGTAGAGGACCTTTGTCTTACGGATGTTTAGTGTAGGGCCCATGCTCTTGTACGCTTGTATGTTGTCATACATCACTGAGATGGTGACGATGATTTTACATGGAATTCTGTATAGCTACAGAATTTAGAACATGTGACTGCGACGTGTAGTGTCAAAAGGCCTTCTTAAAATCTACAAATTTGTAATTTTTTCCCCCTACAGTAACACTTGTTCTTCATAGTTCATTCCTATACACTTGATGCTCTGCTCTACATCCTCTCCATTGCATATATGTTGTTTTTTTAAGATAGCGTCCAGAACTGAACACAGTATTGCAAGTGCGGTCTGGCCAGTATATTGCAAAGCCTTGGCATACCCACTTGTACATATTCTAACCTAAATAACAGGCTAATTTCTGTTGCTGTAGGTTAGCAAGTGCTTGTAAATCCTCGGTTCCAGGTCCAAAAAACAGCAGGCAATTACGCTTATTCTTCCTTTTTTTATGATGCTGTTATACTATGGTTCTAGCTTGAGATTAGTACCTGCTTACAGCACTGTGGAGCTGGTAATGCTGACTTATATGGCCAGCTCTGCATTGGCCTCCTGTCTGGCAAGGTGGGACACTGGTGCAAGGGCACATATATTGAACTTTACTCTGCGGCATCCAAATGCAAGTTAAATACAATGTTAGCAAAAATCCAATAGGAAAGTCGGCTCTTCGATTTCTCGAGTGTACATCTTGCCAGCTTCCATGCCTCCACCCTCATTCATGTGAGCTATCCTGCATCAAGTGCCCACACTCTAATTACTCCTGCCCTTGCCAAACACCACTGGTTCCCTGTGCCACAGCAAATTGACTTTAAAATCCTGTCGTAGTCTTCAAATTCCCCCCCAGTCTCACCCTGCCCTACCTCAGTGATCACGTACAGCTGTCTCTCCCTGTATACACCTTCTGCTTCTCTGATACCTGTGGTGTATGTAACCTGTTCCACCTTAAGAGAACTACCTTAAGAGATGTACTACTTTCTCTTGGCTGCTGTATACTGTAATACCGGTGGTGACCACACCGGTATATAAGTGTTGTGTAGGGATTTGCTGGGCAGTTCAGCCCTGACCTCCGAATAGTAAAGACCTGTTAAAAGTTATTCTTGTTGTCTGTGTCCAGTGATTGATCATAAGCATAACTGGGACACACAGACTCAACAGTGGCGACGAGTCCGATCTTACCCTGCGGCAGTTTTACATCCAAGGCAGCTTCGTCCTCAGAACGGGCGTCAAGAAGAGGCATCCGCCCTCATCATCCTGCTGAGCACCATCGCACGGGAGGCATCGAGAACCCGGGTTAAAAAGAAAAATTCTGACCACGAAGCCCTCCATCAGCGACAGGCAGTGATCATCCCTTCTACCACGGTGGTGGGTAAGCCGATCAGCGACACGAGCAGAAAGTCGGCCGCGTTGGCTGTGGAGTAGGGGAGGGAAAACGGAGGAATAAGGGCGGAGAACTCGACCACGGCCGGTAAAAAGGGCCTGGCTGCAATCGAGGCCGAGAGGCGCAGCGACTGGGGCAGCTTAAGGCACGAGAGCCGCGGAGAACTCAAACGCAGCCGGTGTAAAGGACCGGGCTGCAAGCGGGGCTGCGAGGCAAAGCAGCGTCGGGGAATTGAGAACCGCTGGGGAGGCGAGAACGGCAGCAGCACGGCAATCGCCATTGCAGCCAGCGGGGGAAGAAAGCAAACGTGGGAATCTGCCATTGTAGTCGGCGGGGGAAGAAGAAGAGCGCGGGGAAGACCGCCAAGCGCGGGAAGCCGCCATTTTGAGAAAAAGAAAAATTTAAAAACTTGCAAGGATGCCTAAACATGGGAACATTAATACCTTTGATAGCGATATCGAAGATTGGACCACGTATGTAGAACACATGGAAGTTTATTGTAAAGCAAATAAGGTACCAGATGATGAGAAAGCACTAACCTTATTAAGCTCAATGGGTGCGAAGACATACGGGCTATTGAAGCACCTTCTATCACCAAATAAACCGGCGGATCAGACTTTCGCGAATATTGTTACTGTCCTGAAAAATCATTTAAGCCCCACGCCGCTGATGATAGCGGAATGATTTAAATTTTACAGAAGAACGCAGCTGAAAGACGAAAGCAACGCTGAATTTTTAATTGAACTGCGTAAGCTATCAAAGTACTGTCAGTTTGGAACAGGACTAGCAGATGCGCTGAGAGATAAATTTGTGTGTGGATTGTTAAAAGAAGGAACACAAAAGCGACTGCTTGAGGAGAATGATCTTACGCTTGATAAAGCTGTCACTATTGCAGCATCGCAAGAAGCTGCAGCGAGAGGCACGGCGAAAATGCAGCTACGGTCACCGGAACTCAGCACCAATCAAATGGTCTTGGGTACAGTAAAATGTTATCGTTGTGGAAAGACAACGCACGATCAGAACCAGTGCTGGTTCAAAAATCAGGAATGCAGAAAATGTGGCAGGCTTGGTCACATAGCTAAAGTATGCCGGTCAGGAAAGAAGACCAGCAACAAAAAGTCACTGCAGGAAAAGTACAGAAAGGTACACAAGGTGACAGAACAGTTTGAATGAACAGAAGTCAGATTCAGACTCCAGCAGTAATGAACTGGGTAGTCTAAGAGTACACAATGTTGGTAAGGAAGCAGACCTCCAAACAATCTGGGTCACACTTCAGATAGCAGGAGTCCAAGTGAAGATGGAATTGGACACTGGATCGGCATTGACGGTCATGAATAAGCAAGATTACAAAAGGTTATTCCCACATATTCCCCTACGGGATACGGAGATTGTATTGAAAACATACACGGGGCAAAGAGTATACCCCATCGGGAAGATAGAGGTAAAGGTGGTCCACAAGGGCAATGAAAGCCGAGGAATGGACTTATATGTGCTACCTGAGGGAGGTCCACCACTACTGGGACGGGAGTGGATTAGGAAAATAAATATGGACTGGCATTCCTTAAAAGCACTAACGGTAGATTCCGGTAAAAAAGATGTCAAACCTAAATGATTGTCCAGAATATTGGACGATGCTAAAGAGGTGTTCCAACAGGGACTGGGAACATTGAGAGGAATTACGGCAAACATCAAGGTTGAAGAACATGCAAACCCGAAATTTTTCAAAGCCAGACCGGTACCTTATGCGATACGACCTGCTGTGGAAGCTAAGCTGGAAGGGCTAGAACGTTCAGGAGTACTGTCTAAGGTAGACTGGAGTGAGTGGGCCACGCCCATTGTTCCTGTCATGAAGCGTTCATCGAGCAACAAGCCGGGGGAACCGGGGAAGGTTCGCATCTGTGGAGATTTCAAGATCACTGTTAATCCGGTGCTTCACACAGTGCAGTATCCGCTTCCGCGGATTGAGGATATCTTCGCTTCGTTGTCTGGCGGGAAACACTTCACCAAGATAGACCTGGCGCAGGCGTACCTACAGATGGAAGTTGAGGAAGAGTCACGCCAGTATCTCACGATCAACACGCATAGAGGCTTGTACCGGTATAATAGACTGGTTTTTGGAGTGGCATCGGCTCCAGCAATTTGGCAGAGGGCCATGGAGCAGGTATTACAGGGAATTCCAGGCACACAATGTTACCTGGACGATATTCTGATTACAGGAGATGATGACGAGGAACACCTTGCAAATTTGGAACTGGTGCTCACCAGATTGAAAGAATATGGACTTCGAGTTAATCGCCAGAAATGTGAGTTCTTTCAGAAGCGGATCTCATACTGTGGTCATGTCATTGACCAGGAGGGGCTTCATAAGTCTCCTGACAAGATCGAAGCTGTTGTGAAGGCTCCCGCTCCGGATAATGTATCCCAGTTGAGGTCGTTCCTAGGGTTGATTAACTATTACCATAAGTTTCTGCCAAATTTATCCACGGTGCTGCACCCGCTGAACGCTCTTTTGCAGAAGGGAGTACCATGGAAGTGGAGCGAGGACTGTAAGAGGGCCTTTCGCAAAAGCAAGGCGTTGATCACCTCAGAGGAAGTGTTGGCTCACTTCAACCCAACGCTGCCTATTTGTTTGGCTTGTGATGCTTCTCCATATGGTATTGGGGCAGTACTCTCACACAAGCTGCCTGGAGAGGCCAGTCGTGTTCGCATCCAGATCATTGACCTCCGCGGAGCGCAACTATGCTCAGATAGATAGGGAGGCTCTCAGCCTTGTGTGGGGAGTAAAGAAGTTTAATCATTACCTGCAGGGCCAAAAGTTTACGCTTCTGACAGACCACCAGCCGTTTGTATCCATTTTTAACCCTAAGAAGGGTGTTTCGGTGATGACAGCACAGAGACTCCAGAGATGGTCCCTTTTCCTAGGGGCACATCAATATCAGATTGAATTCAAAGGTACAAAGCAGCATGGTAATGCTGATGGGCTGTCGCACCTGCCACTACCTACAGAGGAGGAGACACCGACGGTTGACCCTGTTGAGTTATTTCACTCGACCATCATCGAATGTTTACCAGTCACCAATGCAAGTATTGAAAGAGAAACCAGAAACGACCCGACACTGTCCCGGGTCTACGAAGTGACAGTGAAGGGATGGCCAGCACATGGTGATCCACTGTTACCGGCATTCTCAGCAAGACGAGAACAGCTGTCCGTCTGTCAAGGAACATTGATGTATGGAACAAGGGTGATTATTCCTCCTAAGTTGAGAGAGAAAGTTCTAAAGGAACTGCATGAAGGTCATCTGGGGGGAGTCAAGATGAAAAGCCTTGCTAGGGCTTATGTGTGGTGGCCGGGTATCGACCAACAGATAGAGGATCTGACGAAAAGCTGCTCAGGGTGCCAAAAAGTGCAAAATGCACCTCCGATTGCACCGCTGCATCCATGGGAATGGCCTTCAACCCCATGGCAACGTGTACATATTGACTTTGCTGGTCCATTCATGGACTCCATGTTTTTAATTGCGGTGGACGCACATTCTAAATGGCCAGAAGTGATTAAGATGACTACCACTACCTCGGAAAAGACGATCGCGGTGCTAAGAACGATATTTGCAAGAAATGGATTGCCAGAACAAATATGTTCAGACAACGGACCGCAGTTCGTGTCAGAAGAATTCCAGAAATTCATGAAGAAAAATGGGGTGAAACATTATACCTCTGCCCCATATCATCCGGCTACAAACGGGTTGGCTGAGAGATTTGTACAAACGTTCAAAAAAGCAATAAAGGCCATGAGCGAAGATCAGATTCCACTACAACACAAGGTGGACAAATTCCTACTGGCATATCGAAACGCCACTCATGCAGTGACAAACCAAAGTCCTGCCATGATGTTCTATAACAGGAGGTTGCGGTCCAGGTTGGACTTGTTAAAACCAAATGTGCGGAGGGAAGTTGAAAACAAACAGTTCCAGCATATAAATAACAAGACCACTCGAAGTTTCGAAATAGGACAACCAGTGTTAGCCCGGGACTATAAAAACGAGAAATGGCAATCTGGAACAATTCGGGCCAGACAATGACCCCTGATGTACACGGTAGATATTGGTGAAAATGTAATACGGCGTCATGCTGACCAACTGGTAGAATCGAGAACAAGGGTCGAACCCATGGTTACGGCAGAGACAACCGTGGAAGAAGTTAGTGAACCTGAAGCATCTACCTCAGAAGTGAATGTACCTGATGATGATGTCCAATCCATAAGAGACCAACTAGATGAGTCACCCCAGCAATGAGAATCAGAGACCCCTGAAAGGCATTATCCAACTCGAATCAGGAGGCCTCCTCAGAGACTGAATCTTTGAACTGTTTTGCATGAAGTTGTATATATATATGTTATTATGTTATGTTAAATGGGGATATAACTGTTAAGCTAAAAAGGGAGGATTGTGGTGTATGTAACCTGTTCCACCTTAAGAGAACTACCTTAAGAGATGTACTACTTTCTCTTGGCTGCTGTATACTGTAATACCGGTGGTGACCACACCGGTATATAAGTGTTGTGTAGGGATTTGCTGGGCAGTTCAGCCCTGACCTCCGAATAGTAAAGACCTGTTAAAAGTTATTCTTGTTGTCTGTGTCCAGTGATTGATCATAAGCATAACTGGGACACACAGACTCAACAATACCGGCTGCTCATTGTTCCCTGCTTGAGAAGGTGGTGGTGAGCCGCCTTCTTGAACCGCTGCAGTCCGTGTGATGAAGGTACTCCCACAGTGCTGTTAGAGTGGGAGTTCCAGGATTTTGACCCAGTGACGTTGAAGGAATGGCGATCATATTTCCAAGCCAGGATGGTGTGTGACTTGGAGGGGAACTTGCAGGTGGTGGTGTTCCCATGCGGCTGCTGCCCTTGTCCTTCTAGGTGGTAGAGGTCGCGGATTTGGGAATTGCTGTTGAAGAAGCCTTGGCGAGTTGCTGCAGTGCATCTTGGAGATGGTACATACTGCAGCCACGGTACGCCGGTGGTGGAGGGAGTGAATGTTTAAGGTGTTGAATAGGGTGCCAATCAAGTGGGCTGCTTTGTCCTGAATGGTGTTGAGCTTCTTGAATGTTGTTGGAGCTGCACTCATCCAGGCAAGTGGTGAGTATTCCATCACACTCCGGACTTGTGCCTTGTAGATGGTAGAAAGGCTTTCGGGAGTCAGGAGGTGAGACACTCGCTGCAGAATACCTAGCCTCTGACCTGCTCTTGTTGCCACAGTATTTATGTGTTTGGTCCAGTTAAGTTTCTGGTCAATGGTGACCCCCCAGGATGTTGATGGTGGGGGATTCGGTGATGGTAATGCCATTGAATGTCAAGGGGCGGTGGTTAGACTCTCGCTTGTTGGAGATAGCCACTGCCTAGCACTTCTGTGGAACGAATGTTACCTGCCACTTATCAGCCCAAGCCTGAACGTTGTCCAGGTCTTGTTGCATGCGGGCATGGACTACTTCATTATCTGAGGAGTTGTGAATGGCACTGCACACTATACAGTCATCAGCGAACATCCCCATTTCTGACCTTATGTTGGAGGAAAGGCTTTGGGGAGTCAGAAAGTGAGATATTTGCCGCAGAATACCCAGCCTCTGACCTGCTCTTGTTGCCACAGTATTTATGTGGCTGGTCCAGTTAAGTTTCTTGTCAATGGCGACCCTCAGGCGGTTGATGGTGGGGGATTTGCCAATGGTAATGCCATTGAATGTCAAGGGGTGGTTGGAGATAGACATTGCCTGGTGCAAATGTTACTTGCCACTTATCAGCCCAAGCCTGAATGTCGTCCAGGCCTTGCTGCATGCAGGCATGGACTGCTTCATTATCTGAGGAGTTGGGAATGGAGCTGAACACTGCAATCATCAGCGAACATCAACACTTCTGACCTTATGATGGACAGAAGGTCATTGATGAAGCAGCTGAAGATGGTTGGGCCTAGGACACTGCCCTGAGGAACTCCTGCAGCAATGTTCTGGGGCTATGATGATTGGCCTCCAACAGCCACAACCATCTTCCTTTGTGCTAGATATGACTCTAGCCAGTGGAGAGTTTTCCCCCTGATTCCCATTGATTTCAATTTTACTCGGGCTCCTTGATGCTACACACTGTCAAATGCTGTCTTGATGTCATAGGCTGTCACTCTCACCTCATCTCTGGAATTCAGCTCTTTGGTCCATGTTTGGACCAAGGCTGTAATGAGGTCTGGAGCTGAATGGTCCTGGCGCAACCCAAACTGAGCATCGGTGAGCAGATTATTGGTGAGTAAGTGGCACTTGATAGCACTGTCAACGACACCTTCCATCACTGTGCTGATGATTGAGAATAGACTGGTGGGGAGTTAATTGGCTGGATTGGATTTGTCCTGTTTTTTGTGGACAGGACATACCTGGGCAGTTTTCCACATTGTCGGGTAGATGTCAGTGTTGTAGCTGTACTGGAACTTTAGAAGTTTTAAAAAGTTTTCTTTGCACTGGTAGCAGGTTTGCTGTACCTTGGTATGAAAGTAAAACAGTAGAGCCTTCCTGGTGAGGTGCTAGTTTTTGAGCCTGGTGACTTTGTTCCTAAACAATACTACATATGCATTGATGCAAAGTTGAAACTACATTGCCCTGATGTAAAATGAATAATGTATATTGCCTATTAGTCCCAAGCTAAGAAGAGCACTCCTGTTACATCAATATGATATTTTTTTTATCTTACATCCTGATAGCTTTTCTTTGAGAGAGATTTCCAATTAAATGCGGATTTGCAATAATTACTCATGCCCACAAAGCTCTCATTGAGACTTCCCCAAACTCATTTCAGTTGGGACCATTATAACTGAGGAGACTTTTAGTCCATCATTCTTTCCAAGATTCAAACAATGTTCTCACTGACTGTGTTAGCTGGGCCCCCACAATGTTTCCTTCAAAGTTTTAGTGAAAGGTTTCCTGTTGTGTGCTAGTCTGGTAAAGTATAACTGTTCTCTTTATTTCTATACCATATGTAGTTGGCCAGACTCGAAGTGAGTACCAAATATGTGAATAGTTCTGTTATGTGAGCAGAAGTTGAGCATCCCAAACCATTTATGTTCTTCATCCATTGTACTTGCTCCCATTAAAGAGGATTACAAACAAAATTATTCAGTGAAGTAATTTATTTTTGGCCAAATTACACAATTATCTTCTTAACTATAAGGGTAGATTTTTCTCTGCCCTGTGCCTGAGAAGTCGATGTTCCCTAGGTACAGGACAGAGGAATAGCAGTGGTGACCCACCACATTAGTTACATGCCCCTTTGCACCTGCTGGGATCTCCTGGGACTTGCCAGGATGCACAACTGGGCTGTACCTGTAGTAGACGCAGTCCTAGCGTAGATAGTGAATGGGGTCGGGGGTTCCAGCCTTCTGCCTAATTTTCCTTGACTTTCACCTGACTGATGCCCTAGTGGAAGGGGCATGTAAAAAGCTGACACTATGGCCTGCTCCGGATTCATTGACTCGGGGTTACCAAGGCAGGCTGAAGAAACCAAGGCAAGTATTGATCTTCATTTTTACTCCCCCCCCTCCCAGAAAGATTTGAGCCTGCAGCTGGGCTCTGATTTCCAGTCAGGGGACGAGTCTACACCTGGAGTATCCCTGGGCCATGCAAATGGTCTGGAGGAGGAAACATTTGGATGGTTGTCTCCTCTCGGCCATAGCACACCTCAGTTGCATCTGTTGGACACTCTATGTGAGCTCAGAGAGGAACACCTACCTTATATTATTTTTTATGCCAAACCAACATAGAGCAAATTAAAGTAATAATATGAGATGGTTTAAATTTTGCAAACTAATTCGATGCAATATAATAAAACATGTAAGGAATTCAATAACCAAAAAATTGAGTAAAGTTACACTGAATTCCTGATAAGCAAACAAAGTGGAGCAAGCAGGTTATTCACTTGATAGGAATGAAGTACAGTCGGGTCAATGTAGATGTAAAGAACTGAGCAACAGGAAAATGAAAAACCACATCCATTTTATAAGCCCCTTCCCACAGAAAAGAGGCTCTGGCTCGTGGAATATTTTACCGGCAAACACTCTTCAAATTTAGGTTTGGGCTTGGCTTACTACTGCCACTTTCTCTTCCATTCTCATTGGATCCTCTTTTCCCTGTTACTACATAAATGTATTCCCCTTCAGTTATGCCGTACCCTCTTGTATAGCACTCCTGTGAAATTTATCAAATCACTGCATTGAAATCAGGACTGATACCTGGGATGGCAGGAATGACGTATGAGGAGAGATTGGGTCGATTGGGCTTATACTCGCTGGAGTTTAGAAGAATGAGAGGGGATCTCATTGAAACTTATAAAATTCTAACAGGACTAGACAGACTAGATGCAGGAAGGATGTTCCCGATGGCAGGGGAGTCCAGAACCAGAAGTCACAGTCTAAGGATAAGGAGTAAACCATTTAGGACTGAGATGAGGAGGAATTTCTTCACCCAGAGAGCGGTGAACCTGTGGAATTCTCTACCACAGAAGGCAGTTGAGACCAATTCATTAAATATATTAAAGAAGGAGTTGGATATACAGGAAACTCTCTGGTATCTGGCACCGACGGGACCGGGATGGTGCCGGTTGATTAAAAATTCCGGATGGCGGAGAGGGTTATCTACCAAGGTTATTTTTAACAAACAAAGAGTCAGACTCCTGTTATTGAGGTGTTCGGACTTCTGACAGTGCCAAGAAGCCGAGTAGTGGCAGTTTGGAGAACTACCCACACTGACTAACTCAGCCACCGCGGGAGACTCGGACTCGGACTCGGCAACATTTCCGGTTATTGAGGTGTTTTCGGAGTATGAATTTTGCTGGTTAATAGAGAATTCCGGATTTAGGTGCCATTTAAATGAGAGTTTCCTGTATTTCTTGAGGCTAAAGGGATCAAGTGATATGGGGAGAAAGCAGGGACAGGGTACTGAATTTGGATGATCAGCCATGATCTCATTAAATGGCGGAGCGGGCTCGAGGGGCCGAATGGCCGACTCCTGCTCCTATCTTCTATGTTTCTATGAATTGTGGCCTCACCGCCCTTTAGAGCCGAGCCATTTTGTCCCCTTCTGGATCAGATATTTTTCAACTCTTAGAATATTTTTTCGCTTCTGGCTGCACCTAAGTTGAGATAAACACAGCTTTCCACGTTACTGTTCTGTTGCACAATCCCACCCACTCTGTAAATCAATCCATTATTTAAGTTAGAAAGGTTGAGCCAAAAAGCACGACTTTAAATTGGTTTGGCCTAATGAGACTGCGGCCTTTTATAAGTTATAAATTAAATTTTTCAAAATCTATTTCTTTTGCCTTTAGAAGGAAACCTTAGATTACTGCAGTAAACTGAAACAGAGTCAATATTAACAGCCTAAAGTCAAGAATGTGGCAAAACAAAGTCTGAAACCACATTTAACCTCTCAAATTGATAAATCATGAAGTTCGAAAGTTTCAGGCCTCCATCCAGATTCACTGAACAACAGCAGAGCCAACTG
Source organism: Somniosus microcephalus (assembly GCF_052327205.1). Lineage (NCBI taxonomy): Eukaryota > Metazoa > Chordata > Chondrichthyes > Squaliformes > Somniosidae > Somniosus > Somniosus microcephalus. Next base: position 50,749,825 of record NC_141006.1, on the reverse strand, counting down.
AAATAGGACAGCCAAGAACTTAGAGTTTGGCAGAAAAGTTTCTTGATTCAGAGAGCTATGCAGAGAGGCGTTAGATGCATTTATGCAATACATTCGAACAGTAAATGTATAGATCCCAAAGGTGATGTTGCAGCTCTGCTGAGGTGGTAGGTAATGCACTTAATAACAGGCCAGGCAGGACCAACAGACAACTTGTCAGTGAGATGGACTTTGGGCAGTGTCAATCCGCCTCCCCATCTTCAATCAAACATTCTCCTCCAAAACATAATCCAGCTGATTCAATGGGGGGAATTTTAAACCCCAAAAGTGGCCGAGTTTGCGTCGGCTGGGATGTTAAAAATCTGAATCCTGACCCTAACCCGCCTCCACTTCCGGTTTTAATGGGGAGCGGGCAACCAACCCACTCCCAAGAAGTGGGTTGGTAATTTAAATATTATAATCAGGCTGTGTGCCTCATCTTTAACCACCATTTTAAATTTAACCATGGCTGGCCGAGTTTTCCAGGCCTCAAGATGAAGGGATAATTACTAGCCCTAGCCCTTTTCGGGCTACCCCAGATCAGGCGTATTCCCCAGACGTTCACCTTCAACTAAAGTTAGAGATAGCCGAATTCTATAAGACGCTTAATTGGGTCTAAAAGTCCAGGCTATCTCTCTCTAAAGGCAAGGAACGAAGTAAAGATGTTACCGTCCTCCAGATAGCACTTTTAATAAGTTTAACTAGATTGTAACCTTCCAGATATTATGAGGGTCCAGAAAACCCTCCCCCCAGAATTCTGCAACTCCTCACAAAAGAGTGTACAGAAATTGAGTTCGCAAGTTTGATACAGAAATACTACTTGAGACAATTCTAAAAATATCTAGATTTATTTAAGAGCTGACATATAGTTAACAGCTGTTGAGTCAATTGCAACTTTAACAGTTCAAAATACAAATAGGAGATCTCATTGAAACTTATAAAATTCTAACAGGACTAGACAGACTAGATGCAGGAAGGATGTTCCCAATGGCGGGGGAGTCCAGAACCAGGGGTCACAGTCTAAGGATAAGGGGTAAGCCATTTAGGACTGAGATGAGGAGGAATTTCTTCACCCAGAGAGTGGTGAACCTGTGGAATTCTCTACCACAGAAGGCAGTTGAGGTCAACTTATTAAATATAGTCAAAAAGGAGTTAGATATATTTCTTAAGGCTAAAGGGATCAAGGGATATGGGGAGAAAGCAGGGACAGGGTACTGAATTTGGAGGATCAGCCATGATCTCATTAAATGGTGGAACAGGCTTGAGGGGCCGAATGGCCTACTCCTGCTCCTATCTTCTATGTTTCTATGTTTCTTACATTTCTTATTCTCAGAGATCCTTATTCTCAAATCTTAACTTCGTACATTTTTACATTTCTATTATTCTTAATCCAGAATATCCACCAAAATCAAATAAGAGTACCTTTTTGATCCCCGAGCCTCAAAGAGTTAAAAACTTACAGAGCGTGCCTCTGAAGTTGAGAATCGCTTGCCCTTTCCAGTGACTTCTGACTTTCCATCTGAAAAGCTCTATTTTTATACCTTTTTTTAGCGGTTTATTCTTTGAAGTTTTCTGATGATGTAAGCTAATTATCTCTAGTCATTCTTTCTGTTGACTTTTTCTATTCTTACTGTCAATTTAGCTGCTGCATGCATAATTATGTCTCTACCTTTAGGTGTTCCAAAAACTTATTATAAAATGGCTACAACAGATTTATCTCTTTGATGTCATTTTTATCGAAGGTCTTCCATTCAATTCTAAAATCACCTCTGCTGTTTGGAAGCAGACATCGTTTCTACTACCTATTCCATTTTCAATACAAAAACAATGTGGTTGCTTGGTGTCATCTATGGAAGTCATATTTTCAAAGTGTTCTGTTTGTACCTTTTACAACATGTAAATCACAAACACTTCAACTAGGGTGTTTGTTTTCCTAGCCATCTTAGTTGGTTATATTACTGACTTATGTTTCCTGTCTTTCATTTGACGTGGGCCTAGAAATTCAGTGGGCTGCGCCACCCATTAGTGCCCAAAGAGGGCACTTAGTGGGTTTTACGCCACTGGCCACGCCTCCCGCTAAATTTAGCGGGACACTAATGGCGGCGCTAGCCATTAGCGCTGTGCCGCTACTGATGATGTCATCGGTGTGCGCAGTGCCCCGCTACTTCCCCGATCGTGAAATTTGGTAGCGCCCCCTGCTTTAACGCCGGTCGCAATTTGCGACCGGTTCAGGGGGGCCTACCTGCGGCGGTAGAGGTGCTGAGGTGCGGGGCGGCCATTTTTTTTGCTGGCCGCCTGCCAGCACCTCTCCGCGCCGCCATCCCCGGCCTCCTGAGCACCCCCTCCCCACATTGTGCCGGCTGTGTCCCAAGAGCCCGGCACTTCTCCTCGGTGCCGGGCTCTTTTGCCGACACTCGCGCTCTTCGAGCGCGCTGCAGCAGGCCCCCCCCTTTAAGAAGGGGAGGAAGGCCTGCAGTACCGCAGTGTGCCGTGCCGCAGTGTGTGGCGCTGCGGCACGTTGCGCTGCGATTTTCAGTTGCAGCGCCCCAAGAGGGATGCGGGGCACCTTGAGTAGCGCCGTGCTTCCGTCTGGGGCGCTCAAACTGAATTTGCGGTGGGCGACCGCAACTCCTTCCGGGGCGGAATGTCCGGCGCCCTGGCGAGACTGGCGCCCCAGGGCGCCAGTGAATTTCTAGGTCATGGTGTTTTAATATTCTGTGTTTCTGTTCGAAGTGTTAGTTTTTAACACTTTACTTGGGCATTGCTATTGTGTTGGTTCCAAACTGCAGACATTCTGGAAGCTGCAACTTGCTGTTTCAATAAGGCCATTGTTTTTGTATCAACAAACCAATTCCCATTTCAAAAGCTTGTGTGGTGTTTACAACTTTTGTGTTAACACTTCATCTTATCTCAGAAGCCTGTATTGACACAGCTTGTGTCGCCGAGGTTATCCAGACTTTTAAACCCAGTATGTCATGTATTAATAAAATCAGAAATCTGTTCATAGGATGGTGTATCTCTTGGAATATGGCTATTTCCTTTACAGGGAAACCCGATGGCTAAAGGGAGACGAGGACTACTGGATCCAGGAGGTAAGTGCCTTTCCACTTACCTGCTGGATCCAGTTTACCTGCTTCACCAACCCCCTGCAATCGGACACCCCTCCGACCCTTCCAATCTCCCCAGACTCTTCTGATCTCCCACCCCCCACCTTTCTGATCTCCGCCACAAGGCCTCCGATCTCCCCCTGAATCTTCAGATCTCCTCCACGAGACCTCCGATTTCCCCCGACCACAGCCTTCAATCTTCCCTCTGGCCTCCAATTTTCCCCCCTGCTCCAGCCTCCGATTTGCCTTCGGGCCTCCGATCTATTCCTCTTCCCACCCCCGGCCTTTCCAATCCCCCTCTCCCTCCTCTCTGCTCTCTGGCTGTGGCCTGGTGTTGAAGGCCTACCCGCCTGACAACCAGTCAGCCTCTCAATCTGACTGTCTGCGTCCAGGAAATGGAGATAAAAAATGTTAATCGGGTCCTGCCGTTAAGTTCGGCAGGACCTTCGGGAAACCCTTTCTTCTGGGTTTTCCCGACCTCAAAGCCGCCCCCTTGCTCCCTCCCCTCCCTGCTTCCATGTTAATATCCAGCCTGCCTCCAAGTTAATATCCAGCCCAATGTCTCGATCTGATTGGAATGACCGCCTGCCTTACTATTCTATGAACTCTGAATTGTTTAAAGAGCACATCCGGTGCTGCAATACTTTGTTGCATACTTAAGTTGTCTAAAAACTCTTATCCAGGATTGTTTCCTTAGATTATAAGATTTCTTGTAATAATAGAAGATTTTGCAGCCCTGTTTTCATGTGGATTGTTTTCTCTCATTTTGTACATTAAAAAAAAATCAGCACAAAAGTTGGAGTCAAATATTTGAAAGAATAGTTTTGAGGAGATTTTTTTGTGCTTGTGAATGTGGACTATTCCTTGATTGTATAAATCACAAAGTATTTTTTTTAAGTATTAAATGAAATAAAAATATTCTACAATCTTGTTGGCTTTCTTGAGACGCTGAGTAGGGTGGTTTAAGATGAAGAAGATTGGATTTGAATTCTAACTTTTCCCCTTGGTTTGACGTGGGAACATTTACTGGCAGAAAGATTCTGTACCAATTATTTTTAAAAACAAACTATTGTTGGGGAAAAGAAAGAATAATACACCCGTTTAATGATTGGCTATTAGAATTGATCTTGACATCACAACGATAGTACATCTGAAACTTTAAAAAGAAAACCTTGCATCGTTTGCTCATGAGATAAGGTGGGCCCTATCCTACTGGAGGAACTGGACATACCTGGGATGTTTGCTGATAGATTCTGTGGGCTCGAATTTCCAAGCCCCGTGGAGGCGGGTTTGGAGGCGGGAGTGGGGGGAAAATTGCAGAATTGGGGGGCACGAACCCTTCCCGCCCCCAACCCGCCTCCATGCCCGTTTCCCAGGAGGCGGGTACCCGATTTGTGCTGGGAGCCGCCTCCCCGAGGCGGGAAGGGGATTAGTGCCAATTAACTGCCTGTTAACAAGTAGTTAACAGGCAGTTTTTGGCCTAATCCCTATTTTTAGCCCTGAAGTGTGGGCTGCCCAACAGCTCCAAACCACGCCAAGTTAGCAAGGCAGACCGTCGGGCTGAAGGGCTTGGAGGTTTGAGATGTCCGGTGTTCAGGTGAGTGATGGGTGCATGAGTGCAGAGGTAAGTGTGTTTGGTGTGTGTAAAGTGTTTAAATAATTTTACTTACCTTTACTTACTAATGCAGGCTTCCTTCCTTCAGGTCTCGGGAGTCCCTCATCTCACCGGCACAGAAAGCAGAATGGCCACGAGCTGTCAAAAGTTGCAGCATTCTGCTTTCTGTTCTGGAGAGATTTCTAACTGAGTCTGTGGAGAAGGACTCAAGTTAGAAGTCAGATTGTCAGTGTTTGACAGCTTCACAGAGCTGTCAAATGCTGATATTTCATCTGTCAAAAGCTCTTGACAGATGAAATGTCAATCCCTGACGTCACCTGTAGCCGGGTGTCCCTTAATTGGCCTGCTGAGCCCGCTGGGTGGGCTCAACAAGATCAATCAAGGGAAAATCGCGTGGGTTGGCCACAAATCCATGGAGGCGGGACTACAACCCAAAAAGTGGGAGTTCCGCCTCCATCACGTCCCCATTGACAAAATCCAGCCCTGTGAGTATGAATATGTCAGGCTGTTGCTTAACTAGTCTGGGGACAGCTCTCCCAATGTGGACACCAGTTTCCAGATGTTAGTGAGGAGGACATTGCACGGCCAACTGAACTGAGCTTGCCCGTGTCATTGCCAATAAGTCTATCTGATGTTTTTTTTTATTACTGAATTTCTTGTGATTGTTTACTAAGCCTCTTCAAAGAGCATTAAGAGGTCAACTTTATAGTGGACCAAACCATGTAAGGGCGGCAGACTCCTTTTCTTGAAGGGTTTTTACAGCAATCTAGCAGGCTTCAATGAAGCAACTAAACATAATTTCATTGTTTTTGTGCATAATTGGTTGCAAAAATGGGTTTTAGAGCCAACTTCTAAAGATGTTTCCAGCTCTAGAAAGAAAAGTAGGATGTTGGAGGCACAGGTAGGAAGAAAGTTTGGCATTGGACCCTAAATAATAAAGAAAAGCAAATGTAAAATAGATTCAAATATAAACTATAGGTAAGAAATAATATGAAATAATGCTTAATATAACAATGTAAAAGAAAGAGAGTCTGGGATTTAAAGAAAAATGAGAATAGGGAGGGAAACTGTTTTAAAGCTTTTTGGGGTTGATTTTCCTATCCTAGCCAGGCTTAGCTGTGCTTGAATTTTGGGTATGGGAGGACCTTGCTCTGGCAATTAGGAAGCTTGATTGTTGCTGCCCTCAGGGCCTTCTGACTGCTACTGGAGAGCAGCAAAGCTCCCAATGCCTGAACATCTGATGGGTAAGTACAGAAAAGTACACTTACCTCTGGAATACTCTTCATATTGCTACCAGAACCCCTCAGACCCTCCAAGGTGAGGGGTCACCGGTGCAGGTCCGCCGCCATCTTATTGAGACGCCCCGTGTCTGAGCACCTGACTGACCAAAACATAGGAAAATAAGGTAGGAGGCCAGGAACGCCCTTGCCTCATTTAAATAAGTATGTTGGGCATGTTAGCATGTTACTGCAATTGTAGGCCTCGCTCTGCCCCTCGGGTAACATAAAAGGGGCAGCGGCCTGGTGTAATAGGTCTCCGCCCCCTTTTTTCTAACCTTTGCACCTGGTGTACAGTCCTGCTGCAGGGTCAAAGGTCAGGACAAATGGCCACTTTGTTTTTAATTTAGGATTTTTTTGAAGTATATGTTTGGGTAATATTTACTTAATATTACATGAATAATCTGCTCCTGAGATTGAAGTATCATTATTAATATAATAGAGGATTTTTCAGCATCGTCGTGTGTGAGCTGAAATTTTAAAAATGGGCTGCATTGGTGCAGAATTCCTTCTTGTTGCCAGTAGTCTAAGGATTCATTCAAAACATTTCTCATCAATGCTGACCTCCAAGGGAACAAAAGCTTGATTGCTAATCTGAATTCAATTAGTCAGTAAGTATTTAAATCGTTGAGTACAATACCAAACTTCAAATGTAACTTGCTGTTTAACAAAATCCCCAAAATATATAGTACTTATTGTTAGGTCTCCATGAAAATCTAGACCATAAATCTGAGCTGAGCTGATTTTGGATGATTCAGTGAGGTCAGGTCAGTAGTAAGCTGCGCTCAGTTTGTTGTTCAATGATTTCTCCATTTCACTAAAAGTTCAAACCCAAACTGAACTAAAGTACTTGTTCTGTTGATTCTGATAGCGTCAGTGAGATAGAGTCCTCACTCCGAGTTTGATGGCTGTTCATATCAAATGGAGTATCCAACCAATGCCTGCCCTCTCACCCCTAACAAATTGTTGATTTATTTACAGCATTTTTAACCAGGTGAAAACATTATAATGTTGTCTTGATGCCAAAAGTCTGTGCAATGCTCAAAGGGTTAACCTTCAAGCAGCAGATACCTAATGCAATGTTTTATTTATTCAGTTGATACTTGAAATGGGGTGGGCTGGGGTTGCTGCTATTTGTTTGTCTAGGGACTGAGAGTTACTGTACGTCCGCCACCAGACACATTGAAACAGTTGTTTCCCTCCTGTAGCCGGAGACGTCTGTTGTGAAACAGGGCGTGAGGTGGCCGCAGCGGATTTCCTGGCTTGCCCAGTCAAGTTGTTGTTGTCTTAGATGTTCCAATAAATGTTACTCTTGGAGCGGTCAGTGAAGTAAAATATTTCAAAAATTAACTTGAGTCCAGCTACCCCTCAGGGTGCTAACCTGAAGTCTTCTATGACAGGACATAAGGGATTTGCATTACAGCCACTGGACCGGAAATTGCAGTAATTAGAAATTTGCAGTTAAATGTCGGTAGGAATTTTCAGTTACAGTCTCCTGTAATAACATTTTCCCTAGTTAAATTATTTCCTATTCTGATTATTTATTTGCTTTGTTTACGTAGATTATATAAATAATTAAAGTACAAATTATAAAATAATAAGTCATGCAACGGATTGTACAATCTATAGTATTGTGGCAGAACCACTGAATGACTCTGGCTAACTATACATAATTCTCTTTAATGATGTTCTAACACCAGCCTAAGCCTGTACCATTGTGTTAGGCATTACTGTGTTTTGGATATAGAGTTTGCATGTACGGGACGTTGCCCCTTTAAGAGTGTGGGAAAACACGGGCAAACACGATGATGTCACGTCGCAAACCACGTGACTGCCCGGGCAGTCCTCGTGGCATCTCCGTTGAGTAAAGACCTGTTTCATTGTTCTCCTGTGTCGATCTCAGTTATTTGTAGGAATTCGTCAATTCCTACAGTACTATAGTTTAGCCATAAAATATGATAAAATACATAAACTACACAAAGGATTTAACAGGATTTTTTTTATCACATTAGTTAGTGTATCTGAGAGAATACAGTGAGTATAGTTAGGAAATTCGTTTTTTTAATTATATAATCATGTAACAAAATTTTCACATCCTTTCATAATCAAGAGACTTTTCTTTAGTATGAAGCAAATATGGTTTCCATCACATTACCTTTCGAATATATCTTGTAAAACCTTGTTATCCCCGGTGTCCTGGCCGATATTTATCCCTCAACTAACATAACAAAAACAGATTATCTGGTCATTATCACATTGCTGTTTGTGGGATCTTACTGTGCGCAAATTGGCTGCCGCGTTTCCCACATTAACAGTGACTTTACTTCAAAAGTACTTCGTTGGCTGTAAAGCGCTTTGAGATGTCCGGTGGTCATGAAAGGCGCTATATAAATACAAGACTTTCTTTCTTTCTTTGTGCTGTATATTACCAACTAAAAACAAATATATTTTGGTGTTATGTCCTGAGACAAATGTGAAATCTTTTTCATCAGTTTCATGCAGTAATAGGACTGAAGTCCTCACCAACGTTCCCACTAAGCTGCCTGGCTGCGCAGCGGTCTGGAGGTCCCGCGCAGGCCGTTTACCGGCTGTTACAGGGACGAAACCGTGCATGCGCGAAAATTTGAATGGGCGACGCAACCAGTTAAAGGGACCAAGCACAAAAAAATTAGAGGGCTCATTGGTCCTCACCTTTGTTCCTTTAAGAACATCTCATGCAAATTTTAATTTTTTTTTGCGTTAGGTTCTACCCCTGCTCCAGATGTTCTATGATGCATGAGTTCTGGAGTGTAGCAGGGGCATGTACTGTACTTAGAAAATGCCTGAGCTGCTGCCACTAACCTCTTAGTCGTTTATAGTTACTGTACCTCTCTCATCTACCACTGCATACAATACTCAACGCAAATGGTGTAAAGCTGTAGAATTATTTTTTTTATTTTCTTCCCTCCTGTTCTGAATTGTTGATTCATGTTGGGGGATTGCTCCACTGACATTCAGTACTTTGCCCAGGTGGCTATTTATCACATAGACTAGACAGCGAGTGTCGGCAAGCAACGCAGCCAAGCCCGAGCCTGATCCTCCCTCATATACCCACGCATGTTGACAAAGCAGGAATTAAAGGATTGCAATAAGGAGTGGGAGTCTGATTTTTCCCTCCCCTAACCTTAGGGCACTGAAGCCTTTCCTTATTGCCCTCCTGGGTGAGACCAACCAACTCAACACTGACCTAGGGGTGGAACCTGTTCTACTAACCGGAGTACAATAATTAAGGCAAACTTATTTTATTGGCAAATGTATCATTACACAGTGCCATTGCATATCACATGCCGTACACAGACTGAAATATATTGTTGATATACATTATGCAGAGCAGAGATTGACAAGTGGTGCACAGATGCCAGGTAGCTTTTTGCCCACCAATCTGGTGAGGTCTTTTTCCTCTCTGCAGATCCTACTTTTTCCATGTTTCATGTTACTGTGCTATGTGAGGCCACTTCCTCCCGAGTGGCCAGAAGAAATTCCATTGCACTGGCACACTGGATGCATGGAAATTTGCTGACGAATGCTTTCCTGGCAGCGTGTAACCAACTTATGCCATCACGTAAACATCACTTGTGGGTCTGTAGTGCACGGAAAGATGCAGTGCATTTGTCGACCAAAATTAAAGATAAAAAATTGTCCCTTTAACAGTGCATGTAACCAATAATGACTTTAGTAGAAGATAGCAACTAAACCTTAGTGGTCAATGGGACACTGTGCATGTGAAAGATGGAAATAAATTAAACAACCATTTAAAAGTAAATTAAAATTGGTATAATATTTGTTTGGCACACTTTTGATGATTGGGTTTTTGCGCTAAGGAGGTGCCCTTTTAAAATTAATTTAATCGTCGGAGGAATAATGTATTATTGTAGAATTTGAATAGTAAGACACTGATTTCCAAAACTGTTTCTAGGATATACACCTACATAATTACAATCACTGCACCTCAAAAGTCATGCTTTAAATGAAGTACTTTAAGATGTTTCAGTGTGATAATAAACTGGTATATTAATGCAAATATCATTGTTATACAAGTGCCATTGTGGTTGCTTACCTTATGTTATATATGTTCGAAATATTGACCAGCTGGTCCACAGGGCTTTTGTCACAGCAGAGGGTGCACACTTTATATCCATCCTTGTGCTTTATTTTTGCTAATTTTTCCCCTCCTGCCTTGACTCCAGCTGGTATACTGTTCTACAGATGCTGTTATCCCTCAACCAAGTGCTCCTTCTTCATGTACGAACCTAACCCGTGAGCAGCACCTGAGCTATTCAATTCTGGGAGGCATCGTAACAGAGTCTGATCTTGCTGTTTGCACATGAGCAGTTTCCCACAGGAGTCACTGGCAAACAATCAGGAGCAGGAACTCTGGCTGATTTTCTGCCCCTTGGTCTTAATGCACTGCTTCGGAAATGCTACAAGCGGTGATGATGAATGAGGATTTTCTTTGAATATTTTTAACTACCTTTTTACTTGGCAAATATGTTGCTGGCGTTGATCCTAATATTGAATAAATCACACCTTTGGCACAGACAAGGAGCTGGTCAGTGAGACAGAAAACAGCTGCGACAGGTTGTAAATGGTCTCTTGTAGCGGGATAGCAGAGGAAAGACATGATGAAAGGTTGGAGATGGAGGAAAAAAACACATTGTTCTTGTAAGCTAGTGAGGTGCTGTATTTTTCAGATAGCCAAAGCATGAAAGCAACTTGCCCCTGATTATGTTTTACTGACAAATTGGAGAAGGGCCCAGACCACCAAAGGACACAGCAAAGTTGGAAAGAGTACGGGAGAAGTCAGCCTAAATCAATAAGTGGGACTAAAACAGGCACGACAATAATCAATTTAGCAGGGTTGAGGCCTGTACCCAATTTGTGGCATTCAGACCATTGCTAAATTGGTTTTTAGCCAGCTCCTATTGAAATGAGGGTCCTGCACTCATTTCCATTGATAAATTAGTTTACACTAGTCAGAGCTGGTGATGTGCAAGCTCCGACTGGTATTTCTGGATGTTGAGCAGTCTAACCAGCTGTCCTTAAAGGGACCAGCTGGAGGCTGCAGTAAAAAGGCCCCAAAGATGTTGAAATGTTTGTATTTTAGAGAGTGCTCCTGGCTCCACAAAACAACTGCGGGCTGCTGATGGCCCATCCTCGCCCCCCTCCCGATCGTCTCCCCCCCCCCCGGCCTTTCCCATGAGCCTTGATGTGGGACAAAATTGACAAGGCCTCCCCTGTGGCGAGTTGTGTTGGGGCGCATGATTGTCACTCGCAGCTCACCTGACATTTATTTTGATGAGGTCCGAGGACAAATTTAGTTTGCTCCTTGGGCCACTCCGTGCTGCCGCCGGAATCGCGTGTGTTTTGGGTGCTGAGGAATTTAGGCCCTGATGCGTGATTAAAATAACGCAGCTGTTCATATCTTGAAGCTCTGCTGAATATTGGTCTATGTCCATTACACTGTAATAAAACACATTGGACCAGAAATTCGGGTCCCCACGGGTGAGTACGCGCTGGGTACTCACCCGTCTGGCCAACGAAAGTGCCGGTTTCGTGCATGCACTGCGCATGTGCTGGAAACCGGAACCTCCGTTCCCTTGAAGGAAGGGATTCACAGGTCAAACGCGTGCACCAGAGAGGCAGCGCGTATGCCTGGAACTTCCGATTTTTTTACAGGTTTCTCCGTGCGGGTAAGGCCCTAGCAGTTGCGCATGAAAAAAGCAGTCGCAAGGCCTGCTTTTAACAAGGTAAGAGGTTAATTAAGTAAAATTAAAACATTTTTTCCACAGGTTTATCATTTTAAAATACTTTAAAGAAACGTAAGTTTATTTTTAGCCTGTTAAAAACTTTAATTAACTTTTTCAAAAATTTCAATTTTTGTTTAAAATAGTTAATTATGTAATTTATAGTTATCTTAAAAATGTGATGGTTTTTTAAAAATTTATTTTAAGTTTTACTTATGTTTTGGGGCCGATCTCTATTCATAGATTTGACAGGTCTCTATGAATAGAGATTCCCTGCTCCGATTGGCTCCCCATGGCCCACGTGATCCCAGGGGATGCTTCGAACTAACTTCGCCACTGGGATACGCGAGCACTGCACACCGGCAGCTGGAGGAGGCCCAGGATCAGAATCCCACGCGGCCCCACATCACAACGGCAGGCGCGCTATGTAAGTGCAGGTCGGGGGCTTGTGCCCGCGGGAAGCCTCTGGCCCAGTATCATAAATAGAAGCGACTGCTGTCAACGAACCGGAAGCTGCGTAGAAGCGTTCGACGCATGCGCGCTTCAGGCTCGTTACAGGAGCAGGCTCGTTAAAAAAAACATTTTAAAATGCCGGGGAGTTAGCAGGCTCTGGGGAAAAAAACACAAACATCATGCTTCCGGTTCCAGATGAATGCGCAGAACGCTTTGACGCAGGTTCCGGTCGTTGGCTGCAGTCACTCCGATCATAAATACTCATGCACTAAGTGACCTTGTATAAGCCCAGCCGATCCCAAAATTTCCACTCCAAAGAACCCGAAAAGGAATTCATGACCCATGCGTATGTTGAAGGTCCAAACTACAAATTTTCTAATTGCCAAAGTTCGCACCTTCACGTTGGTTAGCATCCACAAATACACTTTCTCTTCCCAAAAGGTGCCTCCCCATTAGCTGTTGCATTTGCTGCAGCATTGTGATACAGGCAGCCCTCTAGTCCACTACGCAGCTGATCATTGTTCACATGAGAGCCGAGACAGTGTCAACAGGCTATTCAACATGAATGGCATCACAGCCAAGCCTAATCATGTCCTCACCTGACATTTACACACTCATTTTTAAAAATTATTTCCTATATTACAACAGTGACTACACTTCAAAAGTACCTCATTGGCTGTAAAATGCTTTGGGACATCCTGAGGTTGTAAAAGGCGCTATATAAATTCAAGTCTTTTAGTCTTTCTTTACATCAGGGATTACTGGATCAAGATTGGGATACCTAGTTAATTTTCCCGTCTTTAGAAAGAAAGAATGTCTTGCATTTATCTGGACCATCAAACGTCCCAAAGCGCTTTACAGCCAATGAAGTACTTTTTGAAGTGTAGTCACTGTTGTAATGTAGGAAACGTGGCAGCCAATTTGCGCACAGCAAGCTCCCACAAACAGCAATGTGATAATGACCAGATAATCTGTTTTAGTGATGTTGATTGAGGGATAAATATTGGCCAGGACACCGGGGATAGCTCCCCTGCTCTTCTTCAAAATAGTGCCAGGGGATCTTTTATGTCCACCTGAGAGAGCTGCTCTGACCATTGCTTTGCCTGGGATAAAATCTGCACTTTATGTTTATATATATCCTAAGATCACATTCATACTGTAAAATTCCTCACTTTCTATCTGTGGTCTAATAAGAAATATAAGAGTGTAAGGAGTGTGATGGAATACTCTCCACTTGCTTGAATGAGTGCAGCTCCAACAACACTCAAGAAGCTTGATACCATCCAAGACAAAGTAACCCTCTTGACTGGCACCCAATCCACCACCAGCGTACTGTGGCTGGGTCATTCTACAGAAACGGTGGCATTCCTGTCTCTCACCTTTGCAGCAAGCAAAATACTTTAAATGAACTTAATGATCACATGTAATATATATTTTTGATAAATATACACTGTTCTTTTAATAATAAAACATATTTGAGTCATGTAATGAGCAATGCTTGTTTTTTATAATTTATATAAAATACCAAGTGCAAGCAATTTGCTTGTCACTCAGATCATGTATGGGAGTTTAGAGCCATATTCTGAGTTTAAAAATATATTTTTCTCCTACTTTAAATGTCATTAAGTAAACACAAATGTCAGATTTATGGAATGGAAACCTAAAAAAACTAAAATACCAACTAAATATTATCTATATATATAAAATAGCTCTTCTGTCTCTGTCTGTCTGTCCTTCCGTCTGACTGTCTGTCTGTCTGTCTGTCCTCTATACACTCAAAAGTTATAGAGCGTACATAAAAGAAAGCTTACGATTCCGGAATGGTCATAAGCATATTTACTTTTTGGTCAGACAAAAATTGTGCCGACAGTATACAAAAAACGTTCAAAAATCCGCTCATTATCCGCTCATTAGCATCGAGTGACATGAAGGTTGACCAATCATACAGTCAAGCGACGCGACGGTCGACCAATCGCTGCATCACGGGGGCGGGTTCATTGCGCGTGTGGGCGGGCCATCCTAGAGTCGAGTGACGTGACGATTGACCAATCCTACAGTTCAGTGACCTGACGGTTGACCAATCGGTGCGTGTGTGGGCGGGCCTAACCCTTCTGAGCTGAGGTGAGTGGCCGCCATCTTGATTCCTAAGTTGGTTTTTTTCCCCCCACTTTCTGTACACAATTAAATAGTTTTTTAAAAAAGTAAATGAATTTCTAAAGACTTTTTGTAAGCTGATTAATTTTCCTATCTTTCACCCTCTTTTTTTAGTGCCCGGGGACTCGGGCTTTCCCCCACCTCTACTAGGCCGCAGGCCCAGCCGCAATCGGTGGTCTAAAGCCCACTCAGGCCCCGTCCCGGGGCTCGGGAGGGCAGAGGGTTTTCCATAAACGAAGTGACTGCTGCCAACGACTGGAAGCTGCGGTGAGTGACTGGTGCCAACGACTAGAAGCTGATATCGATGTTTCTACTTCTCCCCCACACCCACAGAGCCCGCTCCGTTCCCGCCTTTCTTCCCCCTGAGCCGTGAAGCAAAACACCCCCCAGTCTCTCTCTCTCTCTCTCTCTCTCCTCGCGCGGCGCGCAGGCCCAGCTGCAATCGGCGGTCTTGAAGCCGGCTCGGGCGGGGGGCCGGTGCTCGGGAGAGCGGGGGGGGGGGGCAGTGCTCAGGAGGGCAGGGGGGGCCGGTGCTCGCGGCGCGCAGGCCCAGCCGCAATCGGCGGTCTTGAAACATAGAAACATAGAAGATAGGAGCAGGAGTAGGCCATTCGGCTTGTCGAGCCTGCTCTGCCATTCAATGAGATCATGGCTGATCATCCAACTTCAGTACTCTGTCCCTGCCTTCTCCCCATATCCCTTGATCCCTTTAGCCTTAAGAAATATATCCAACTCTTTCTTGAATATATTTAATGAACTGGCCTCCACCGCCCTCTGTGGCAGAGAATTCCACAGGTTCACCACTCTCTGGGTGAAGAAATTCCTTCTCATTTCAGTCCTAAATGTCCTACCCCTTATCCTTAGACTATGACCCCTGGTTCTGGACTCCCCGACCATCGGGAACATCCTTCCAGCATCTAGTCTGTCCAGGCCTGACAGAATTTTATAGGTTTCGATGAGATCCCCTCTCAATCTTCTAAACTCCAGTGAGTATAAGCCCAATCGACACAATCTCTCCTCATACGTCATTCCTGCCATCACAGGTATCAGCCTGGTGAATCTTCGCTGCACTCCTTCCATGGCAAGAACGTCCTTCCTCAGATAAGGCGACCAAAACTGCACACAATACCCAAGGTGTGGTCTCACGAACTGTAGTAAGACATTCTTGTTCCTGTACTCGAACCCTCTTGCTACGAAGGCCAACATACCATTTGCCGCCTTAACTGCCTGCTGCACCTGCATGCTTACCTTCAGCGACTGGTGTACAAGAACACCCAGGTCTCTTTGCACTTCCCCTTCTCCCAATCTATTGCCATTCAAATAATAATCTGCCTTCCTGTTTTTGCCACCAAAGTGGATAACCTCACATTTATCCACATTATAGTGCATTTGCCATGTTTCTGCCCAATCACCTAACCTGTCCAAATCGTACTGGAGTTTCATGACATCCTCCTCACAGCATACCCTCCGACCCAGCTTTGTGTCGTCTGCAAATTTGGAGATATTACATCCAATTCCCTCATCCAGATCATTAATATATATTGTGAACAGCTGGGGTCCTAGGACCGATCCTTGCGGTACCCCACTAGTCACTGCCTGCCACTCGGAAAATGACCCGTTTATTCCAACTCTTTGCTTTCTGTCCGCCAACCAGTTCTCTATCCAAGTCAATACCTTGCCCCCAATCCCATGTGCCTTAATTTTGCACGCTAATCTCTTATGCGGGACCTTATCAAAAGCCTTCTGAAAGTCCAAATACACCACATCCACTGGTTCTTCCTTATCTATTTTACCAGTTACATCCTAAAAAAAATTCCAGTAGATTAGTCAAGCATGATTTACAATTTGTAAATCCATGTTGACTTTGTCCGATCCTGTCACTGCTTTCCAAGTGCTCTGCTGTTACATCTTTTATAATGGACTCTAGCATTTTCCCCACTACCAATTCACCGCTTTTTCTCTGCCACCTTTTTTGAATAGTGGGGTAACATTAGCTACCCTCCAATCCATGGGTACTGTTCCAGAGTCTATTGAGTTCTGGAAGATGACCAGCAATGCATCTACTATTTCTAGGGCCACTTCCTTAAGTACCCTGGGATGTAGATTATCAGGCCCTGGGGATTTATCGGCCTTCAGTCCCATCAATTTTCCGAACACCATTTCCCTATAAATACTGATTTCTTTTAGTTCCACCCTTTCATCTCCGAACACCATTTCCCTATAAATACTGATTTCTTTTAGTTCCACCCTTTCATCAGACCCTATGTTCCCCGGTATTTCTGGGAGGTTATTTGTGTCCTCCTTTGTGAAGACAGACCAAAATATGTATTTAGTTGGTCTGCCATTTCTTTGTTCCCCATTATAAATTCCCCCGATTCTGACTGCAAGGGACCTACGCTTGACTTCACCAATCTTTTTCTCTTCACATATCTATAAAAGCTTTTACAGTCAGTTTTTATGTTCCCTGCAAGCTTACTCTCATATTCTATTTTCCCTTTCTTAATTAATCCCTTTGTCCTCCTTTGTTGAATCCTAAACTGCTCCCAATTCTCAGGATTATTGCTTTTTCTGACCAATTTATATGTCCTCTCCTTGGATCTTATGCTATCCCTAATTTCCCTTGTTAGCCACGGTTGAGTCACCTTTTTTGTTTTATTTTTATGCCAAACTGGGATGAACAACTTCTGTAGTTCATCCATTCGGTCTTTGAATGTTTGCCATTGCCTATCCACCGTCAACCCTTTGAGCGCCATTCCCCAATCAATCCTACCCAACTCGCTCCTCAGACCATCGTAGTTTCCTTTATTTAAATTGAGGACCCTAGTTTCTGAGTGAACTATTTCATTCTCCCTCTTAATGAAGAATTCGATCATATTATGATCACTCCGACCCAAGGGGCCTCTTACAACAAGATTGCTAATTAATCCTTTCTCGTTACATAATACCCAGTCTAAGATCGCCTGATCTCTGGTTGGTTCCTCGACATATTGGTCCAGGAAACCATCCCGTAAACACTCCAGGAATTCCTCCTCCACAGTATTGTTAGTAATTTGGTTAGCCCAATCTATATGTAGATTAAAGTCACCCATGATGACTGCTGTGACCTTATTGCACGCTTCTTTAATTTCCCTTTTAATGCCATCCCCAACCTCCGCCTTACTGTTTGGAGGTCTATATACCACTCCCACTAATGTTTTTTTCCCCTTAGTATTTCTCAATTCTACCCATACAGATTCCACATCATCAGAGCTAATATCCTTCATTACAATTGTGTTAATCCCTTCTTTAACCAGTAATGCTACCCCTCCTCCCTTTCCTTTTTGCCTATCTTTCCTGAATATCGAATACCCCTGGATGTTGAGTTCCCAGTCTTGGCCATCCTTGAGCCACGTTTCCGTAATCCCAACCAAATCATATTCATTTACCTCTATTTGCGCAGCCAATTCATCCACCTTATTACAAATGCTCCTCGCATTAAGACACAAAGCCTTCAGGCTTGTTTTTTTAACGCTCTTAGACCTATTAGAATTATTATTTACTGTGGCCACGTTTGATTTAAACCATTGATTTCTCTGACTGCCACTTTTGTTTTTCTCCTTCCTATCTTTTGCTTTTATCCTTGTTTCCCTTTCCTCTGTCTCCCTGCTCAGGTTCCCAACCCCTTCCATTTTAGTTTAAACCCTCCCCCAGAGCACTAGCAAACACTCCCCCTAGGACATCGGTTCCAGCCCTGCCCAGGTGTAGACCGTCCGGTTTGAACTGGTCCCACCTCCCCCAGAACCGGTTCCAATGTCCCAGGAACTTGAATCGCTCCCCCTGGCACCATTCCTCTAGCCACGTATTCATCTGAAGTATCCTTCTATTTCTACTCTGACTAGCACGTGGCACTGGTAGCAATCCTGAGATTACTACCTTTGAGGTCCTGTTTTTTAATTTACCTCCTAACTCCCTATATTCTGCTTTTAGGACCTCATCCCGCTTTTTACCTATACCGGCTCGGGCGGGGGGGCCGGTGCTCGGGAGGGCGGGGGGGGCGGTGCTCGGGAGGGCGGGAAGGGGGGGGAGGGAGGGAGGGAGGGAGAGGAGAGGGAGAGGGAGGGGAGAGGAGAAGGAGAGGGAGGGGAGAGGAGAGGGGGAGGGAGGGAGGGGAGAAGGGGAGGGAGGGAGAGGAGAGGAGAGGGGGAGGGAGGGGAGAGGGAGGGACAGGAGAGGGGGAGAGAGGGGAGAGGAGAGGGGGAGGGCAGGAGAGGGGAGAGGAGAGGGTGAGGGCAGGAGAGTAGAGAGGGAGCTGTATACAAAAAACCTTCAAAAAACGGACAAAATCCGCTCATTAGCGGTTGACCAATCCTACCGCTCATTAGCGTTGAGTGACGTGATGGTTGACCAATTGGGGGGTGCTTCATGGCATTTGTGGGCGGGGCCTAATCCTTCAAACTGCCGAGCGGGAGCTGAGGTGAGTGGCGGCCATTAAAGACCGGCCGGGCCTGAAGCTAAAAAAAATGGTAATGGAGGTGAGGAAATTGTTGATTCATTAGTGTTGATTCATTAGTATTGATTCAGGAATTTCTCTCTCTCTCTCTCTCTCCTTCCCCCCCCCTCTCTCTCTCTCTCTCTCTCCTTCCCCCCCTCTCTCTCTCTCTCTCTCCCAAAGCGGGAGCTCAGCTAAGATGAGTCGCGGCCCGAGAGCCCGGCCGGGCCTGAAGCGCTAGGCCGCGCATGGTCACCACGGCCTGCCTCTAAGTCCTTCCCCCTCTCTCTCTCTCCTTCCCCCCACCTCTCTCTCTCTCTCTCCTCTTCCCTCTCTCTCCTTCCCTCTCTTGCCATTGATGCGGGACCGGGAAAACCGGGGATTTCCAACGAGCCGTCCCCGACCTAAATCGGACACGGGAGTCCGGGGAGCGAAAGGCCTTCCACTGTCGCCCAGCCAACCGGGTCCAAAGGCCCACCTGGTTAAACATGAGGAACCCCGGGCTCGCCTCTGAGCAAAGGGCACCCGGCCTCCCGGTGTCGGATATACTCCGTTCTGGTGCCGAGGTGAGTCGGAGGGAGAGGAGAGGGGGAGAGGGGGAGTGGGGGAGAGAGGGAGAGAGGGAGAGGGGAGGGAGGGAGAGAGAGGGAGGGAGAGAGAGCAGGGAGGGAGGGGGAAAGAGAGAGAGCGGGGCGGGAGGGGGAGAGAGAGAGAGCGGGGAGGGAGGGGGAGAGAGAGAGAGCGGGGAGGGAGGGGGAAGAGAGAGGGGCAGGGAGAGAGAGGGGGAGGTAGAGAGAGAGGGTGAGGGAGGGAGAGAGAGAGGCAGGGAGAGAGCGGGGCAGGGAGAGAGAGGGGCAGGGAGAGAGAGGGGGAAGAGAGAGAGCGGCAGGGAGAGAGAGCGGCAGGGAGAGAGAGGGGGAGGGAGAGAGAGAGGGTGAGGGAGGGAAAGAGTGAAGGGGTGGGAGAGGGAGGGAGAGCTCGCCTTCTTCCTTCGGCCGCCGCAATTCAAACTTCCCGCCGACCTCACAAAATGGCGGCCGCCCTTCTTCACCCGCCGGGCTCTGAGTCCAGCCCCTTCCCCGGGGTGTCTTCCTCTCTTCTCTATCTCCTTCCCTCACCCTCTCCTTCCCTCTCTCTCTCTCTCTCTCTCTCTCTCTCTCCTTCCCTCTCTCTCTCTCCTTCCCTCTCTCTCTTTCTCCTCCCCTCTCTCTCTCTCCTTCCCTCTCTCTCTCTCCCTCCTTCCCGCTCTCTTTCTCTCTCCTTCCCTCTCTCTCTCTCCTTCCCTCTCTCTCTCTCTCTCCTTCCCTCTCTCTCTCCTTCCCTCTCTCTCTCTCCCTCCTTCCCTTTCTCTCTCTCTCTCCTCTCTCTCTCTCTCTCTCCTTCCCTCTCTTTCTCTCTCCTTCCCTCTCTCTCTCTCTCTCTCCTTCCCTCTCTCTCTCTCTCTCTCCTTCCCTCTCTCTCTCTCTCTCTCTCCTTCCCTCTCTCTCTCTCTCTTTCCCTCTCTCTCTCTCTCTCTCCTTCCCACACAGACAGACAGACAGACAAACTCATTTATATATATATAAAAATTATTTCTACTTTTCATAACAATATGCCCTCAAAAAACCCTCGGCACAGCCAGGCACTCCAGCTAGTAAATAATAGAACGGCAATAGCGGTAACCCCATGTTATGTCATTGGTGTTACTGCTTCACAAAACACACTATTTTGAAAAAATGCAATGACTTTTGGAAGTACTTCCTGGTTCAAGAGGTCATTGGAGGAAGTGCGATCAACAGAGGCACATGGTGAGTCTGCTGTCTCTCTTCATTTGTTATAAATTTGATGATTTATTTGATAATTTTATGCGAGACTTTTAAGTATGTCATTGGTGTTAGTCATTTCATAGGAAGGGAAATGAGAAATTGATCATAGAAATTGATTAAATTAGATATTTGAATGATTTTAATATGATTGAAGACATGTGGTCTGAGGTACTGTGGCGTCCATTTTGTAAAAAACATTTTTTCTGCAAATTGTCATTGGTGTTACCGCCATTGGTGTCACTACTCCTCCTGGTAACACCAATGACAATCAGTAATACCAGTGATGTTTTTGTGTAAATGAGCTTTTATAAAAGCTTCAACAAAAGTTATTAGGGCAAAATAGCACATAATGTTTCATTTTCATAACTTCCTATTGTTATTGTTATTGTTCCTTTTGTCAGGTATGGCTAAATTGAGTGCAGCTGAGAAGCAGAGGCTTTACAGACAGCGCAGGGATGCAGACCCTACATGTAGAGCAGAGTACTTAGAAAAAAGGCGTCAGGGTTATGCCAATAATATAGCAACAAAAAAAAGAAAGAAAATAAATGATCTCAGTGAAAGGGCAAAGAGAGGTCAGCGCAAGGCATGGCGAGTCAACCAGGCAAGACACAGGCAAGATATGAGAGCAGGAGAGACAGTCTTGACCCCCCATCATCTCCAGAGAGTTCACCCAGCATCTCAAGGTAGAACTGAAGACATTGGTGTTAGTCATTTCATAGGAAGGGAAATGAGAAATTGATCATAGAAATTGATTAAATTAGATATTTGAATGATTTTAATGTAATTGAAGACATGATTGGATTACTATTCTGACATATTACACCAATATATTTGACAGACAACTACGACAAGGGAGGAGAGCGCGCAGGAGAGATGCACAAAGGAGCCAGAGGAAAATTCAGAAGTTGGAAGATAAGCTTGAGGAAAGCAAACGACAATGCAACATGTACAAGAAACTTTATTTCCGTTTGCGGGGTAGAGTTGCAAATTCCGAAAGCCCAGGAACGAAGACAAAAGAGATCCTCCAAGGTTACACAGTCCACTCTCCAGTCATGAAAGCTCTGAAATTCCACTTTGCTCTTGTGGGAGATTTAAAGGAAAAGTACAATGCAGCCAAAGAAACAAAATCCAAACAGGTTTTTGCAAACATACTGACGGGAAAGCTGATCAGAAAATACAAATTCCAGCTGCTGTGCCAGAAGAGCATTGGCTTCTCATACAAAGCTTGGAGAAAACCAAAGATCAGCTCTCGAGAAACCACCACAAACAAGAGGAAGACTGTGAGACAGTTCTACCTCAGAGATGATGTCAGCAGACTGACCACAGGAAAGAAAAACACAATCACTCTCCAGAAGGTGAAGAAACAGAGGAGGTTACTCTGTGACTCCCTGCTCAACCTCCACAAGAGATTTATTGTGAGCATGGTGAACAGATTTCTTATGCCTTCTTCTGCAGGCAGAGACCCTTTTGGGTTGTGACACCAAATGAGCGGAACAGAGAAACATGTCAGTGCAAGACTCATGAAAATCTTCAGTTTATGGCAGATACACTGTACAAACTTGGGCTCTCAGAGTGTAAAAACCTGGATGAAATGGCTGACAGCACCGTCTGCAACAACTCAAAGTCATGTGCCTATGGTGAATGCCAAGAATGTGAACGCACCACATATCCCCTCACCGAATCAACATCAAATACACTGGTAACTTTAACCCAGTGGCGTCTGGAGAAGATTGACCATTCCAAACCAGGTGAAGAGTCTGAGAAGAGAAGAACAATCACTGTCAAGAAAGATGTGCCAATAACAGAGGATGAGCTTGCTACCCATTTTCAAGGTAGGCTCTTTAAGTTCCACAGACACATCTTCAACATCCGTTGGCAGTCCAATGCTTACAGAAATCTAAGAGAGAACCTGACCTCCAAGGACTGCCTTATACACATAGATTTTAGTGAAAACTACACTTGCAAGTATGCAAATGAAATCCAGTCTGTGCACTTTGGGGGGGGGGGTCACATCAACAAGTGACCCTCCACACTGGTGTTCTCTATGTGCAGGACCAGCCCCCCATGCCCTTTAGTACGATCTCCCCAAGTAGAAGGCATGAACCAGTGGCTATATGGGCTCATCTAGACCCCATCCTGGAGATGGTGAAAAATCAGTGCCCTGAAGTCCAGAACCTTCATTTCTTCAGCGATGGCCCTGCCACCCAATACAAGCAGAAGGGCAATTTCTACATGATTTGCTCAGAACCTCACCAGAAGAGCTTCCCCAAAATCACTTGGAACTTCTTCAAGGCAAACCATGGGAAGGGTGCTCCGGATGGGGTGGGGGGTGCATTAAAGAGGTCAGCCGACATCTTGGTCCGTCAGGGAAGGGATATCCCAGATGCACTCTCTTTCTTCCAGGAGTTAAAGGACTCTGGAACGCAGGTGAAACTGTTCTATGTAAGCGAGGAAGATGTTGAGACTAAGGCACAGAAAATGCTGGAGGTGCCTCTTGTGGCAATAAAGGGGACCATGAAAATGCATCAAGTTTTGAGCATCACACCTGGCATCCTCAAATACAGAGACATCAGTTGTTTCTGCCACGCAGCAGAGGGCGCGTGGGATTGCCCATGTTACAGTCTCCAAGAAATCATTGTAGGAGCTGTGCCGCCTGCAGAACGTGACCACTCTGCTCCACAACAACCACACCAACCTGATGTCATTGAGACTCACCATGGCGGGCAGTGGTGTATTGTGAGGTATGATGACCAGCCATACCCTGGCATTATACTGGAGGTGGAAGAGCACAACATAAAAGTCAAGTGCATGCACAGGAATGGCGTGAACAGGTTTTTCTGGCCAAGCCCAAGAGATGACGTAAACTGGTATGGGGACGACCAGATAATGTGTTTCATGCCAGAGCCAGTTCCTGTGAACAAATGATCAACTCAGGTTGACCAGAAGATCTGGACATATTTGAAGGGGCAACTGGATGTGTGACCACAAGTCAAAAACCAGTTGCTGGAAGCCTAAAGTTGATGTAAAGACAGATTACCTTGTTTACTTGTGTTCTAATGAGTATGTTTTATATCTGGCTCCATCAGGATAGAACTAGGCTACATGTTTTATGAGTTTCTATGAAAATGGTGATGTTGACTACGATGTTGATGACAATGTTCAGACACAATCATTCTTGGTCTTGGTCTTAATGTGCTCTCTTTAATGTGCTCCTCTTTGGTCTTAAAGTGCTTTGGCTAAGTTTTTTTATGCTATTACTCAAATTATATGAATCTCTCAGTGCTGTAAATGAGTTAACTGAAAAAAATGGCACATTCGTTAGATGAAATGTAATAAATTCATTGAGTTGTTTGAAATAGTCTGGTGTCAAGTCATTGGTGTTGTATTGTGTCACTGGTGTTGCTGCATGTTTTTTTCCAGTGATATGATATCAAAGGTGTCATTTTTGACTTTATAATAATTTTGTGTTTGTTGATTGTTGCTTTATTCATGAGTTAGCAGTTTAAGGATAGTATCATTCAATTTTGATGACTGTCCTTCAGTTATTGTTGATATTATAGCAAAAACATGATGGCGCAAATGAAAAAATGTCACACAATTTAACTTTACACATACCTGATTATAATAAATAAATAAATAATCAAAACTTTTTCTTTAAATTATTATCAACCTACTCTGTCTTTCAGTATATGTGCAGATTGAATTGAGAAATAGCATTCTGATAAGCCTTTAATTTTGTTTACGGTATAAGTAACACCAATGACAATAAGACGGCACAAGCATTCTTTGAGTGAATGTATAAAAATAATTAAAATACATTAAGCTTTCATTTTTGTGGATTGATAAAGTTAAGAGGTTAATTAATATTGTACAGTAAGTTTTGATTATGTAAAATGAAATACATTTCAAGACATCTTGTAATTCCAAGTGCCACCGTTTCTGTAGACCGACCCGGCTGCAGTGTGTACCATCTACAAGAGGCACTGCAACTCGCCAAGGCTTCTTCAGCAGCACCTCCCAAACCTCTTCCACCTAGAAGGACAAGGGCAGCAGACGCATGGGAACACCACCATCTCCAAGTTCCCCTCCAAGTCACACACCATCCTGACTTGGATGTATATCACCAATCCTTCATCGTCGCTGGGTCAAAATCCTGGAACTCCCTGCCTAACAGCACTGTGGGAGCACCTTCACCACACGGACTGCTGCAGGTTCAAGGTGGAGGCTCACCACCACCTTCTCGAGGGCAACTAGGGATAGGCAATAAATGCTGGCCTTACCAGCGATGCCCACATCCCATAAATGAATTAAAAAAAACACTAAAATAATAAAATGAGAATGTAACCACAGGGCATTGTCTTATTGTGAAATAGTCATTGGGAAAGCGATAAAATCCAATTGAGGAGTTCCTAATTTCAGAAAAATGCACTGACAGAATTGGTGTCAGTGATTGAAGGATCTGAATCTGGTGAATATGATTAAGCTCATTCGTCTCAATGGGCTAATGCTCCAGACATAATTCCTGCAGGTTCTTTCATCGACCCACATAATGCAATATTGAAAAGTTTTTCTTTACAGCTTGCCAGCTCTGGGCATTCACACACTGTTGGCAAACTTCAGTTCAGACTCTGAGGCTGCTTTCCACTTCTGTGGCCCCAAAAGGCTCCGGGGAAAGGCGGTGAAATCACAACAACCTGTGAGGGTCACAGACAGTCTGTCCCCACTCTGTCTGAAATTTTAGTACGCAGGTGGTTAAAACTTCCAGAGTAACCACAGAACCTCACTTACACTGTTTGGCTAACCCATTCATTGGTACAAGCCTATAATTATATTTGAACAAAATGCCTCCACAGTGCATTCATCTATATTTGGGTGCACACTGCTATTTTTCTTCTTTATACAATCAATAAAACCTCAACATCGTTGTGGCAACCTACGAATGAATAACACATGGAACAGATTTGACTCGATAAGGATTTTACCAGAATTTATTTCAAAAACCAAATAAAATAAACCATCAAATATTACTTCAAAGCACTGAGAGTGTCGTGACGTACTGAAAGCTTTTCAGTCAGCACAATGGCCCAGATTTTGCAGTCAGCAGCGAACAAACGGCGCTCGCCCTTCATTACGCTTACACTTGCCCACAGGCAGTCTATGGGCTTTTGCACAATGAAGTCTTAACTCGCCATTAAAAATTACAATTGAATGAACAAGCCCTAACTTCTTCGGGCATGCTTGGTGGGTAACTTGCTGCAACTTCACGCCCTTACATGTATTTGAATGCATGTCTCCTGGTGAGATACCAGTGTAGCGAAGCTTCTGGAGGAGCAAGGCAACTTGGACAGCAACTTCCTGATTTCCGTGTTTAACTGCGCAGGCGCGTTCGCTGGAAGTTGCTGTCCGATTTACTCTTTAATAACAGTGAGCACTGATCACCTTATCGTTATTTTTACGGCAAAATCCGGGCCAATGAGTTGAAGAATTTAACCTATTCAGTGTTGAAGGAATGCAGAAAGGACAAACAAAATGACTTCTAGAATTGCTTTTCAGTGGCTACAAGAATTGCACCAATCCCAAGCTAAATACATAACATTGTATTTTATTGAAAGAATCCTGTCCTGTGAATCAAGAGGTATCCCAAAACTACATACATTTTTCTAATTCTACTTTATAACTTTGGATGAGTATTTGAATGAAGTCAGACGTTGGACCTGGATTGGAACCTCTTCCTCCTAGCCAAAGAATATTTAAAAAAATATTGTTGATGTATGAATGGGGAGAGCTTCCAGAATGCCAGGAAATTTCGATATGTAGACTCACTAGACCATCAGGGAAATCAGAAGCACAAACCTACTGGACTATCAGGAATATTGGACACAGAGTCACTACACCTGTATTATAATGAAACAGGTCAATTCCACAAGACTGTTAAGGAAACACACATCAAACGTACAGCACTTTAACCATTATGGAAATTAGATGGATGAGACAGACTGGATATACACAAACTGTAAAAGTAAAAAGCATATGTAACAAACAGTTAAAAAACAAACTTTGTCACTTGATCAGCACCCCATTCACCACCTTAAACATTCACTCCCTCCACCACCGGTGCACCGCGGCTGCAGTATGTACCATCTACAAAATGCACTGCAGCAATTCACCAACGCTTCTTGTTGAGTCTGTGTTTTCAAATGTAGTTATGCTGAATAACAGGACACAGACTACAGAAATAATTAAACAGGTCTTTAGTGATTGAGGATCAGGGCTGAACTGGGATACACTTTGCTCCGCAGGGTTTATATACCGGTGTGGTCACCACCGGTACTACAATGTACAGGAGCCATCAAAAAGTAGTCCATCACCTTAAGGTATCCTCTTAAGGTGGTACAGGTTACATACACTACAATTCCTCCCCTTTTAGCTTAACAGTGTACACCCCAAATTAAACATTACATGGATAACATATATACAATTTTCACACAAACTGTTCAAAGATTCAGTCTCTGAGGAGGCCTCCTGATCCGGGCTGGATAACGCCTTTCAGGGGTCTCTGGTTCTCGTTGCTGGGATGACCCATCCATTTGATCTCCTATGGATTGAACATCATCATGTACGTTCGAGTCTGAGGTAGATGCTACAGGCTCAATAAATTCTTCAACTGGTGTCTCTGCCGTAGACATGGGTCGACCCTTGTTCTCGATTCCACAAGTTGGTCAGCATGACGTCGTATTACGTTCTCTCCAATGTCTACCGTGTACATCAAGGGTCCTTGTCGGGCACGAATTGTTCCGGATTGCCATTTATCATCCCTATAGTCCCTGGCCAACACTGGTTGTCCTATTTCGAAACTACGAGTGGCCTTGTTATTTACATGCTGGAATTGCTTGTTTTCGACTTCCCTTCGCACATTGGGTTTTAACAAATCCAACCGGGACCGCAACCTCCTGTTATAGAACATTATGGCAGGGCTTTGATTTGTCACTGCATGCGTGGTGTTTCGATACGCCATCAGGAAATTGTCCACCTTGTGTTGTAGTGGAATATGGTCTTCGCTCATGGCCTTTATCGCCTTTTTGAACGTTTGTACAAATCTCTCGGCCAACCCATTTGTAGCCGGATGATATGGGGCAGATGTATAGTGTTTCACCCCATTCTTTTTCATGAATTTCTGGAATTCTTCTGACACGAACTGTGGTCCATTGTCTGAACATATTTGTTCCGGCAACCCATTCCTTGCAAATATGGTTCTTAGAACTGCGATCGTCTTCTCAGAGGTAGTGGTCGACATCTTAATCACTTCTGGCCATTTAGAATGTGCGTCTACTGCTATCAAAAACATGGAATCCATGAATGGACCTGCAAAGTCGATATGCACACGTTGCCATGGGGTTGAAGGCCATTCCCACGGATGCAGCAGTGCAATTGGAGGTGCATTTTGAACTTTCTGGCACCCTGAGCAGCTTTTAGTCAGATCCTCTATTTGTTTGTCGATACCTGGCCACCACACATAAGCCCTAGCAAGGCTTTTCATCTTGACTCCCCCCAGATGACCTTCATGCAATTCTTTCAGAACTCTCTCCCTTAATTTAGGAGGAATAATCACCCTTGTTCCATACATCAATGTTCCTTGACATACGGACAGCTGTTCTCGTCTGGCTGAGAATGCTGGTAACAGTGGTTCACCATGTGCTGGCCATCCCTTCACTGTCAAGTCGTAGACCCGAGACAGTGTCAGGTCGTTTCGGGTCTCTCTCTCAATACCCGCATTGGTGACTGGTAAGCATTCGATGATGGTTGAGTGAAATATCTCGACAGGGTCAACTGCCGGTGCCTCTTCCACTGTAGGTAGTGGCAGGCGCGACAGCCCATCAGCATTACCATGTTGCTTTGTACCTTTGAATTCAATATCATATTGATGTGCCCCTAGGAAAAGGGACCATCTCTGAAGCCTCTGCGCCGTCATTACCGGAACACCCTTCTTAGGGTTGAAAATGGAAACCAACGGCTGGTGATCTGTCAGCAGCGTAAACTTTTGGCCCTGCAGGTAATGGTTAAATTTCTTAACTCCCCACACGAGGCTGAGAGCCTCCCTATCTATCTGAGCATAGTTGCGCTCAGCGGAGGCCAATGATCTGGATGCGAACGCGACCGGCCTTTCCGAGCCATTTGGAAACTTATGTGAGAGCACTGCCCCGATACCATATGGAGAAGCATCACAAGCTAAGCGAATAGGCAGCGTTGGGTTAAAGTGAGCCAACACTTCCTTAGAAGTGATCAGTGCCTTGCTCTTTTGAAAAGCCCGCTTACAATCATCGCTCCACTTCCATGGTATTCCCATTTGCAAAAGAGTGTTTAGCGGGTGTAACACCGTGGATAAATTTGGAAGAAACTTGTGGTAATAGTTAACCAACCCAAGGAACGACCTCAACTGGGATACATTTTCCGGTGCAGGAGCTTTCACAACAGCTTCGATCTTGTCAGGTGACTTATGGAGCCCCTCCTGGTCAATGACGTGGCCGCAGTACGAGATTCGCTTTTGAAAGAACTCACATTTCTGGTGATTAACTCTGAGCCCATATTCTTTCAATCTGATGAGCACCTGCTCCAAATTCGTGAGGTGATCCTTATCGTCATCTCCTGTAATCAGGATGTCGTCCAGGTAGCATTGTGTGCCTGGGATTCCCTGCAATACCTGCTCCATGGCCCTTTGCCAAATCGCTGGAGCCGATGCCACTCCAAAAACCAGTCTATTATACCGATATAAGCCCTTATGTGTGTTGATCGTGAGATACTGGTGTGACGCTTCATCAACTTCCATCTGTAGGTACGCCTGCGCCAGGTCTATCTTGGTGAAGTGTTTCCCGCCAGACAGCGAAGCGAAGATATCTTCAACCCGTGGAAGCGGATATTGCACCGTGTGAAGAACCGGATTAACAGTGATCTTGAAATCGCCACAGATGCGAACCTTCCCAGGTTCCCCCGGCTTGTTGCTCAACGAACGCTTCATGACAGGAACAATGGGTGTGGCCCACTCGCTCCAGTCCACCTTGGACAGTACCCCTGAACGTTCTAGCCCTTCCAGCTCTGCTTCCACAGCAGGTCGTATCGCATAAGGTACCGGTCTGGCTTTGAAAAATTTTGGGTTTGCATGTTCTTCAACTTTGATGTTTGCCGTAATTCCTTTCAGTGTTCCCAGTCCCTGTTGGAACACCTCTTTAGCATCGTCTAATATTTTGGACAGTCGTTTAGGTTTGACGTCGTCCTCCTTACAGGCATCTACAGTCAGTGCTTGTATGGAATGCCAGTCCACATTTATTCTCTGGATCCATTCCCGTCCCAGTCGTGGCGGACCTCCATCAGGTAACACATACAAGTCCATTTTCTGACTTTCTTTACCATTGTAGACCACATTTACTTTTATCTTTCCTGTGGGGTATACTATTTGCCCCGTGTATGTTTTCAATACAATCTTCGTATCCCTCAGGGGAATGTGCGAGAATAACCTTTTGTAATCTTGCTTATTCATGACCGTTAATGCTGATCCAGTGTCCAATTCCATCTTCACTTGGACTCCTGCTATCCGAATCATAACCCAGATAGTCTGGTGGTCTGTTGTGTTACCCACATTATGTATTTTTAGACAACCCAGTTCCTTACTGCTGGAGTCTGAATCCATCTTCTGTTCATCCGAACTGTTCTCTGTCACCTTGTGTACTTTTTTGTACTTCTCCTGCGGCAACTTTTTGCTGCTGGTCTTCTTTCCTGACCGGCATACTCTCGCTATGTGACCAAGTTTGCCACATTGCCTGCATTCTTTATCTTTGAACCAGCACTGGTTCTGGTCATGCGTTGTCCTTCCGCAACGATAGCACTTTACTGCATCCAATGCCATTTCATTGGTGCTGAATTCCAATGGCCTTTGCTGTATCTCTGCAGCGCCTTGTGCTGCTGCCTCGTGCGATGCTGCAATGCTGAGAGCTTTGTCCAGCGTAAGGTCCTTTTCCTCTAGCAGTCACTTCTGGGTTCCTTCCCTTAGGAGCCCACACACAAACTTATCTCTCAGTGCGTCTGCTAGTCCTGTACCGAACTGACAGCACTTTGATAACTTGCGCAGTTCGGTTAGGAATTCAGCGTTGCTTTCTTCTTTAAGTTGAATTCTTTTGTAGAATTTAAATTGTTCCACTATCAGCAGTGGCGTGGGGTTTAAATGCTCTTGCAGGATAGTAACAATATCCGTGAAACTCTTCCCTACCGGTTTATCTGGTGTTACAAGGTTCCTTAATAACCTGTACGTCTTCGCACCCATTGAGTTTAATAGGGTTAGTGCTTTCTTATCCTCCGGTACCTCATTCGTTGTACAGTAAACTTCGATGCGTTCCACATAAGCTGCCCAATCTTCCACATCGTTATCAAAAGCAGCAATGTTACCTGTTTTTGGCATCCTTGTTGAGTTTCCTTTCCTTCGGATATGATTATTATTATTTTTTTTTCAAAATGGCGGCTTCCCGCGCTTGGCGGCTTTTCCCGCGCTTGTCTTCTTCCCCCGCCGACTCAAAATGGCGATTCCCGCGCTGTTGCCGTTCACGCCTCCCAGCGGTCCTTTATTTTCCCCTACGCTGCTGCTCTTGTTCCCCGCCGCTCCCGCGGTCCTTGTGGTCATAAACGCTTTTCTGGCTGCTGAACGTCTCTGCCCCAATTGCAGTCCGGCCCCTGACACTGGCTGCGGTCATGTTCTCCGCCCTTTTCGTCGTTTCCCTCCCCTTCTCTTACTGACAACTCGGCCGACTTCCCCCCCCGTGCCGCTCGATCGGGCTTACCCACCGCTGTCGTCGAAGGGATGTTCACTGATGTTTGACTTCGTGGCCAGAAACCAACCCGGGTTCCTGATGGCCTCCCGTGCGATGCAGTGCCCAGCAGGATGTTGAGGGTGGATGTCCTTGTTCGACGCCCGTTTCAGAGGACGAAGCTTCCTTTGATGCAACTGCCGCTAGGTAAGATCAGACTCGTCGCCACTGTTGAGTCTGTGTTTTCAAATGTAGTTATGCTGAATAACAGGACACAGACTACAGAAATAATTAAACAGGTCTTTAGTGATTGAGGGTCAGGGCTGAACTGGGATACACTTTGCTCTGCAGGGTTTATATACCGGTGTGGTCACCACCGGTACTACAATGTACAGGAGCCATCAAAAAGTAGTCCATCACCTTAAGGTATCCTCTTAAGGTGGTACAGGTTACATACACTACACTTCTTCGACAGCATCTTCCAAACCCACAAAATCTACCATCTAGAAGGACAAGGGCAGTAGGTGCATGGGAACTCCACCACCTCCAAATTCCCCTCCAAGTCACACACCATTCTGACTTGGAAATATACCACTGTTCCTTCATCGTCGCTGGGTCAAAATCCTGGAACTCCCTATCTAACAGCACTGTGGGAGTACCTTCAGAACATGGGCTGCAGCGGTTCAAGAAGGCGACTCACCACCACCTTCTCAAGGGCAATTAGGATGGGCAATAAATGCTGGCCTTGCCAGCGACATCCACATCCCATGAATGAATAACTAAAAAGTCAAATATTTTCTTGACAAGTTCATAGAGGAATACAAAGGTGCAGAAACTTCTGTTGGTAAATATCTGCCAGAAATGTCACTGGTATGTACACATGACAGATGTAGGATTCGCAAAAATCCAGGAAAATACAGTCTACATTGTAAAACCCCTGAAATGGCCACATTTTATGAACACAAGATGGAGTTGGCAGATCACATGACTCATTTCAGAAGGACATACCACTGCAGTATCTTAAAGAAACCTGAGTCACCACCGATTAGAAGATTCCAGAACTGGCTGCAATTGATATGGTAAAATGGTTACAGTAGTAACGAAGTCAAAACAAAAGTATTTACACCTCAAGGTGTGTTAATTGCTAGCAAAACGCAAACCCATCTCTGAAATCGCAGAGCACAGACAAAACCTATTATCTGTACCAAACTCAGAGGGACACAGGACAGATCCCATTAGTTTCATTTACAAGACATTAAAATAAAGTACCTGCTTTTGTCAAAGCAGCCTGCCCATTACTTTAACAAAAGAAAACCCCTGATTTGGCGCCAAGATAAGGGCAAGAAAACAGTATAACTGTTGGGGGAAAAGAGACATTAAAAAAAACAACACAGTTTCACACAGACACAAGGTCAAAGGCAGAGCGAGTGGAGAGGTTCGATTACGGTTCAAGGAGGATGGAGGGCCTACAAGTTCGAGCAGGAGAGCAGGTTCAGGAGCCGGTCCCATAAGGAAGATTGGAGATCCCGGATGATACAGGAGCACCAAGGTCAAGGACAGTTTTAAAAACCCTGGTGAGCATAGAGGCCCAACTCCACCTAGCTGATCTAGTTGAGGTATACTGTAGAGACGGGAGGGTTTTTAATATTAAGGGCTTTGTAATTCGGGAGTGTTATTCATCCTTCGTTGTGCCGTGCGCTTTCTCCACCCCCGTTTTATTATATCGCTGACCTAGAATTGATGTATTATGATAGTCAAAGTAATTCTTGTGTGTTAAATTTTAGTTCCCATTGAGAGGCGTGTTCATGATTTTTGTCTGCATTGTTTCTTCATTCTCTATGTTTTATTCTCCTTAAAAATAAAGATACCTTTGATTTAAAACTTACCTTGTCTCACCTGATCCATTTGTCTTCCGAGTCACAAGTTGGGCAAACACATCAAGGTGGTCTGGCAATAAGCCCAGTGTCTAGAACCGGTGAGGGGGGAGCGCTTCGGAACCGCTCACGAGCAGTGTGAAATCAAAAACCGATCTCGCACACCACAAGCTCGTTAAAACGACCCCTTACACAGACACAAACCAGCAAAATGTCCAACAACAACAACTTGTATTTGTATAGCACCTTTAACATAGTAAAGCGTCCCAAGGCGCTTCACAGGAGTATAAGAAGTCAAAAAAATTTGACACCGAGCCATATAAGGAGAAATTAGGACAAGTGAACAAAAGCTTGGTCAAAGAGGTAGGTTTTAAGGTGCGTCATAAAGGAGGAAAGAGAGGTATCGAGGCGGACAGGTTTAGGGAGGGAATTCCAGAGCTTAGGGCCTAGGCAACAGAAGGCACGGCCACCAAAGGTTGAGCAATTATAATCAGGAATGCTCAAGAGGGCAGAATTAGAGGCGTGTAGGAATGTCTAGTTCCTATCCAAAGACTGAGGTCCACTCAGGCGCTCAAACAAAACGAAGTTTAATGGAAACTAACAGGTTTAAACAAGTAACTGCAGGAGAACATCGAGTGTAGCTCTATTCAGTTCGGAGGCTCCACAAGGACTGCTGGCTGGTCCCGTGGTTGACATCATGACGTCATCACGTTCTTCCCGCCAGTGGGGGATCACGTGATGTACGGCGTGACGTCATCGCATTTACCCGCGCTGTTAAAGTAATCGCGCTCTGTACAAGTAAACAGTATAAATAAAGATACAGACTCAGGCTGTAGATAATATGTTGTTAAAGGGAATTATATACAAACGATCTGAGTCCTTTAGTGGCTCCGCCACATGCGCCCCCCCAGAATTGTCTTTAACAGCAAAAGTGAGACGGCGAGGAGGCCTGACAAGCCTGCCCGAGCGACTTCTGTAACCCTGAAGTGGAAGCTGATGGACGGTGGTCGAGCTGGCGGGCGGTTGTGGTGGATCTGGCACGGCGACTGAGGGCGGTCAGCCCCGTTTTCGCGGTTGAGTGATTTCGACTGGGTGATCCAGGTCTAAGTGTGCCGGCTTCAGCCGGTCAACCGATATGTGGTCCGGTTTACCTCCGATATCGACCGAAAAAGTTTTGTCTCCCATCTCTATGACGCGGAAGGGACCAGTGTAAGGAGGCTTGAGCGGGTCCCGGTGAGCGTTGTGGCGGATAAACACGTACTCGGCGCTTTTCAGCTCATGTGGGACGTGGGAGCTCTGTAAGCCGTGATGCGACGTAGGCACTGGAGCGAAACATCTGGCCGCTTCCTGGTGGCTGACGAGTTGCTGGGATGCGGACCATGGCTCTGTTGGAGACAGGAGGAAATCCCCTGGTACTCGTAGTGGCTGGCCATATACGAGTTCCGCCGAGGACGACTGTAAATCTTCTTTGGGCGCCGTACGAAGACCCAAAAGGACCCAGGGAAGTCTGTCCACCCATCCGGCGCCTTGAAGACTGGCCCGCAGAGCGGCTTTGAATGACCTGTGGAATTGCTCGCACAGGCCATTCGCCTGTGGATGATAGGCGGTAGTGCGATGTAGTATGGTGCCGAGCTCCTGAGCCACAGCGTTCCAGAACTCAGAGGAAAATTGCGGTCCACGATCGGAAGAGATGTCCGCCGGTACCCCAAAACGAGCAACCCAAGAGGAGATGAAAGCTCTGGCCACATCTGCCGAAGTGGTGGAAACCAAAGGAACTGCCTCTGGCCATCTAGTGGTGCAGTCTACCATTGTGAGGATGTGTGTAAAATCTTGAGAAGGTGGAAGCGGCCCCACGAGGTCCACATTCACGTGGTCGAATCGACGCTCCGGAACAGCGAAAGTGGCCAATGGAGCTTTTACATGAGGCTGTACCTTGGCCTTTTGACAGACCACGCAGGTGTTGGCCCAGTCGCGGACATCCAGGTGCATACCCCTCCAGACGAATTTTGGCAAAAACACTGAATGAATATTTTGTATCAGTCTTTACAGTAGAAGACACTAAGAATATCCCAACACTGGACAAACAGGGGGCTATAGCGGGGGAGGAGCTAAACATGATCAAAATCACTAAGGAAGTGGTACTCGGTAAAATAATGGGACTCAAGGCGGATAAATCACCTGGACCTGATGGCTTATATCCTAGGGTCTTGAGGGAAGTGGCGGTAGGGATTGTGGATGCATTAGTAATAATTTTCCAAAACTCCCTGGACTCAGCAAAGGTCCCGGCAGACTGGAAAACTGCTAATGTAACACCCTTATTTAAAAAGGGCAGTAGACAGAAGGCTGGAAACTATAGACCGGTTAGCCTAACATCTGTGGTAGGTAAAATTTTGGAGTCCATTATTAAGGAGACAGTAACAGGACATTTGGATAATCATAATTTAATAGGACAAAGTCAGCATGGTTTTATGAAGGGGAAGTCATGTTTGACAAATTTGCTGGAGTTCTTTGAGGAAGTAACATATAGGGTGGATAAAGGGGAACCAGTGGACGTAGTGTATTTAGACTTCCAAAAGGCATTTGACAAGGTGCCACACAAAAGATTATTGCTTAAGATAAAAAATCACGGGATTGGGGGTAATATTCTGGCATGGATAAAGGATTGGCTATCTAACAGAAGGCAGAGAGTTGGGATAAATGGTTCATTCTCAGACTGGCAATCAGTAACTAGTGGTGTTCCGCAGGGGTCAGTGCTGGGTCCCCAACTCTTTACAATCTATATTAACGATTTGGAGGAGGGGACCAAGTGTAACATATCAAAGTTTGCATACTAAGATGGGAGGGAAAGTAGCGAGTGAGGAGGACATAAAAAACCTGCAAGGGTACATAGACAGGCTAAGTAAGTGGGCAGAGATTTGGCAGATGGAATACAATACTGGAAAGTGTGAGGTTATGCACTTTGGCAGGAAAAATCGTCGAGCAAGTTATTATCTTAATGGCAAGAAACTGGAAAGTACTGAAGTACAAAGGGATCTGGGGGTCCTGGTGCACGAAACTCAAAAGGTTAGTATGCAGGTGCAGCAAGTGGTTAAGAAGGCCAATGGAATGTTGGCTTTCATTGCTAGGGGGATAGAATATAAAAATAGGGAGGTATTGCTTCAGTTGTACAAGGTATTGGTGAGACCGCACCTGGAATACTGCATGCAGTTTTGGTGTCCATACTTAAGAAAAGACATACTTGCTCTCGAGTCAGTACAAAGAAGGTTCACTCAGTTAATCCCGGGGATGAGGGGATGGACATATGAGGAGAGGTTGAGTAGATTGGGACTCTACTCATTGGAGTTCAGAAGAATGAGAGGCGATCTTATTGAAACATATAAGATTGTGAAGGGGTTGGATCGGGTGGATGCGGGGAGGATGTTCCCAATGATGGGTGAAACTAGAACTAGGGGGCATAGTCTTAGAATAAGGGGCTGCTCTTTCAAAACTGAGATGAGGAGGAACTACTTCACTCAGAGGGTGGTAGGTCCATGGAATATGCTGCCCCAAAAAGCTGTAGAAGCTACATCATTACATAAATTTAAAACAGAAATAGACAGTTTCCTAGAAGTAAAGGGAATTAAGGGTTACGGGGAGCGGGCAGGAATTTGGACATGAGTCTAGGTTCGGATCGGACATGGCCCTGTGGGTAGCGGAGCGGACCCAGGGGCCGTGTAGCCTGATCCTGCTCCTATTTCGTGTGTCTAATTCTGTTAGATTCAGGAGATGGTTCTGTGATAGTAGATTGGCAGTTAGGATCAGATCAGCCATGATCTTATTAAATGGCGGAGCAGGCTCGAGGGGCCGATTGGCCTACTCCTGCACCTATTTCTTATGTTCTTATGTTCAGCCTTTGCGAGGCCTTCATGCCAGGGTGTGACAACCCGTGTATGGCGTCGAACACTTTTCGGCGCCAGGCGACTGGAACGATAGGGCGGGGAGCTCCCATGGAGACGTCGCAAAGTAGCGTGGTGCCTGCGGCATGGAATTTGATGTCGGCCACTTGGAAGCTAAAGGGGCTGGTCCTGTATGCTTGGACCTCTGGGTCCGAGACTTGATCCGCAGCCATGAGGGCATAGTCGATTCCGAGTTGGACTGCGTGCACAGTCGCGCAGGAGAGGCAATCCGCCACCAGGTTGTCTTTGCCGGACAAATGCTGAATGTCCGTGGTGAATTCTGAAATGAACGTCAGGTGACGTTGTTGCCGAGCTGACCACGGTTCGGCGGTCTTGGCCATAGCGTACGTTAGTGGCTTGTGGTCCACATAAGCCGTGAACGGACGTCCCTCTAGTAAGAACCGGAAATGGCGGATGGCTAGAAAAAGGGCCAACAACTCCCGGTCAAAAGTGCTGTACTTTCTTTCATTTCGCCGTAGTTGACGGCTGAAAAACGCCAGCGGTTGCCACGTCCCATTCACCCACTGTTCCTGCACTGCGCCGATTGCGTAGTCCGACGCGTCAGTGGTAAGGGCAATGGTGGCACCGGGAAGCGGGTGCGTCAGCATGGTTGCGTTGGCCAAGGCGCCTTTGGTGTCGACGAACGCCCGGTCCATCTCGGCCATCCAGCTGATCGGATCCTTACCAAACTTGGCCTTGAGGGCCTTGTACAAGGGCTGCATAAGCAGAGCCACCTTAGGAACGAGCCGGTGATAAAAATTGACCGTCCCGAGGAACTTCTGTAGGGCCTTGACAGTCTGCGGGCGCGGGAAAGATGTAACCGCCTCGACCTTCGTCTGTAAAGGAATTGCACCGTCTGATGTGATGCGGTGGTCCAAGAAATCAATCCGCTGCAGGCCGAACTGGCACTTGGCCGGGTTGATAATCAAACCGTGTTGACTGAGGCGTGTGAAGAGGGTGCGCAAATGGCAGAGGTGCTCCTCTTTGCTAGGGTTGGCGATGAGGATGTCGTAGAGGTAGACGAAGAGGAATTTTAGGTCCCGAAGCACGGAGTCCATCAAGCGCTGGAAAGCCTGTGCAGCGTTCTTCAAGCCAAACGGCATCCGCAGAAATTCGAACAGGCCGAATGGGGTGATGACTGCGGTTTTCGGGACATCTTGCGGCTGCACGGGGACCTGGTGATAACCATGGATGAGGTCGACCTTTGAAAAAAAGGTGTTTCCCGCCAAATGGGCTGAGAAATCTTGGATATGCGAGATCGGGTACCGATCAGGAGTAGTGGCGTCATTCAGGCGTCGGTAGTCGCCGAATGGCCGCCATCCGCCGCCGGGTTTCGGAACAATGTGGAGAGGCGAAGACCAGGGACTGTTCGACCGGTGAATAATCCCCAGCCGCTCCATCGTGTCGAACTCAGCTTTCGCAGCCGCGAGCTTGCCGGGTTTGAGTCGTCGGGCCCGTGCGTAAGCCGTAGTGCAAGTGGTGGTGATGTGATGTTCTACACCATGTTTAGTGGCCGAGGAGGAGAAAGTGGGCCTGGTCAGATCTGGGAACTCTCCGAGTAGCCGAGTGAAGTCGTCTGGAGGTGGGAACGCATAGAAGACAGTGCGCGGCACGGCGTTACCGCGGTGGCACGGGATGGAGTGGTACGTGGCCGCATTGATCTACTGGTGGTGCCTGCCGTTGGCGCACAAAAAATCCGCCCCAAGGATGGCCTGCGTGACTTTGGCTGTGATGAATTCCCAGTGGAAACGCTGGCCGCCGAAACACACCTGGACCCGCCGCCTTCCAAAGGCCCGAACGGCTCCGCCATTAACCGCCGCGAGGGCGGGGCCATGGCCCCCAGCTAGTATATCGAGATTTGACGCAGGTAGGATGCTACACTGCGCCCCGGTGTCGCAAAGGAAACGTCGACCTGAAGAGGAAGCATTCCGGCTCGGACCCGAGGAGCGTGAGCATCTGGCTCATGAGCTCGGACGGCTTGGAGTCCCCGAGGCCGGGCATAGCAAGCAGCCGGCGGGCGTGCTCCAACTTCATGAGCCCAAAGACCTGCAGCAACCGCGCCCTTAAGGTGTCATACTTGCGATCAGTCGGTGGACTGCCGAGTAGGCTGACGATCCGCGAGGCTGTGGCGCTGTCGAGGGCAGAGACCACGTAATAATAACGGGTCTGATCCGCAACAATGCCCCTGATGGCGAACTGGGCTTCAGCCTGGATGAACCACGCTGCTGGTTGTTGCTCCCAGAACTGCGGCAGCCTCAAGGACAACGGCGTTCATTTCCATGTTGATTATCTTCTGCGAAAACCGTTCGCAAAAGTCGGGGTCACCAATGTAGGAATGTCTAGTTCCTATCCAAAGACTGAGATCCACTCAGGCGCTCAAACAAAACGAAGTTTAATGGAAACTAACAGGTTTAAACAAGTAACTGCAGGAGAACATCGAGTGTAGGTCTATTCAGTTCGGAGGCTCCACGAGGACTGCTGGCTGGTCCCGTGGTTGACATCATGATGTCATCACGTTCTTCCCGCCAGTGGGGGATCACGTGATGTACGGCGTGACGTCATCGCGTTTACCCGCGCTGTTAAAGTAATCACGCTCTGTACAAGTAAACGGTATAAATAAAGATACAGACTCAGGCTTTAGCTAACATGTTGTTAAAGGGAATTATATACAAACGATCTGAGTCCTTTAGTGGCTCCGCCACAGGAGCGCAGGTATCTCGGGAGGTTGTGGGGCTGAAGTAGATTACAGAGATAGGGAGGGGCGAGGTCATGGAGGGATTTGAAAACAAGGATGAGAATTTTGAAATCGGCTGAATTTTGACATGAACTGCACTGATGTGGTACCATTTTCTGACAGGGCCAGCGAAATCCAAATCTGTTTCATACAAACAAAACCAAATTAAAAATTTCACAAAATAAATCTGAATCTGCATAATGAAAACCTTTTTATTTGACTCATTCTTATTGAACAAAGCAAATATACAGAAAACGATACAAAATGTGTGCATTTTTAAATGTTGCAGGGAACAGCTATCACTCAATGGGTTAATTCAAGCTGCACTTCACAGTGCTGGGCAGGCCTTATTATCGTTGAATGTGTAGCGTAGCTCCTTCTGGCCCACTGACAAGCAAAAAAAAAATGTTGAGTTTAGATGAGGGGGAAGTGATTTGTCTGTGATGGATTTTTGGTGTAATAATGTTTGTTTAGGAGCACAAAAGGATCATATATCGTAATTGTGCTGGGTGTGTAGATATATCAAAACCAATCATTCCTTTATGAGTTAAAGGAGGTCACAAGGTACATTTACTGTGGCTGGAAGCCAGGGGTGGGGATGCAATAGTTGAATTCCATGTGAGATGAGGAGCAAGCAGGGCTGGGTCACAAAGAAACTGCAGTCTGAGCTGACAAAGATGATCTGTTTTTATTGTGTGATGGATGGCATTTTGCAACCATGAGGAACTCAGTGAAAGAAAAGCGGCTAAATTAGATACAGTTTAACATTTTTTTTCCCTCCAAATATTGTCAGGCTAGCAGGCCACTGTGAAATTCAAATATAACTTGACAACAGAAACTTGGTACTTTGGAGCTTTCACAGAAACACAATGAGCTGCTGAAAGTGGTTCATGGAAATTAAATGCATAGAATAACGTTCTGTGGGCAACTTCCCGGCTGAAATGATTATAAATAATCTCCGTGAAAAATTCCTGAATGTTCATAGGCCACAGTCAATGAATATCCATTGAACAGCAAGTGCTAATTGTATGTTCTGGTCTATGCATTAATAGCAAATGGTAAATTTGGGGTATAATTAAAACTACATAATCATGAGCACAAATAATGGATTGGTAAGATTTAAAAACATGTACATTTCTGAATGTTGAATTGTACAACTGTAACGACACCTGAGAACAGTTATTAGCACCCCTCTGACAAAATATTTATACGTCGTTCTTGCAAGCCCACGAAAAGTTTATGAATTTTTATATCCCCTTCTCAATGTGTGCTGATCCAGTCGTCAAACAGCAAATTTCAAATGCTCAGTTACAGTGTGTGAATAGCATTCTTTAAAAAAAAAGATACATTTTCATGAATATTCATTTAAAATATCCAACTGATTCTATTGTCATTCTTAAATATCCGTGAACAGTTCTTGTCAAAACCATAAAGGGAAACAGTGGAATGAGGTAACCAAATATTTGAAACTTTGGACTAAAGTGGTCGTACTGAATCAAAATAACCAACAAGAGTATACACCTGACAGTACAACAGACATGGATGCTATTGAGTGATTTGAAGTAATTTACTGTTGAAATCAGCCCTGAGAATTTCAGCACAAAATGCACATATGTATTGAAGCAATTAACATCAAATTCTGGAGTATTTTAGTCAATTGGAACTCTAGGATTGGTCAAACTACACTAATAAATCCAGTGAAGGCATTAGTTCCCCTCCCCCCATAGTTAGTGTAAAGGCTGGTACTGTAATAGTCACATCGGTAAAAATAAAAATGATTGCAAATGGAAAAATGAATGTGACCCAGACACAAAGTTCCATTTTATTGCAATTTTCTGAAGAAATTTTCGCTGCCAACTCGGCATCAAAATCTTTCTATGGAAACGCTCTACACAATTCCTGTATTACAGTACGTACTCCTTAAGCACTCCAGCTATTGTGTGAAATGATCAGTTACAACATATCAAAGATCCACATGGTCCAGCCAGAGCAGGAGCAATATATTAACTTAATGCCAAACCATTCATAATCAAGAGTCAACATTCTTCACAATTTTGAAATTTGTAAAACTTATGGTTGAATTTGAACTCAAACAATATATAGCACAATTCAAGAAAATAAACCTTATTGGATTCTGATCTTAATAGCTAATGACAGAATGAGAAAGTTCTGTCCAGAGTGTCTTTCCCTAGAGGTCATATTCTTTTTTATACTAAAGAAATGAATACACATGCCCACTGATAAACTGAAGGAGGAGCTGCTATTTTATATACTGCTGAAATAATACTACAGGAAACTTTCGATTTACCGGCACCTAAATAACCGGAAATCTCGGTTAACCGGCAAAATTCAGGAGTAGGTTCAGGTAAGTTTTACTTCATATTGTACTTGCCTTCCTCCATCTGTTGCTGTGCAAGGGTGTGGCTACAGCTGTTGCTAAGCTACAGAGACGCTTGGAACTTGTGGCCATTGTTCTGCACTTGTTGCTAAGCAACAGGGTTTGTTGCTTTATACGGAGCTGTCAGCTCTCCGTATCTTTTACAATAGCTTTCGGTGCCGGATAAAAAAAAGTTTCCTGTACTGCAAACAGAGGCATTTTAAGACTACTTTAATAAATTAAAGTCAAGTTAAATGAGAATTTAAAAACATTACATATGAATTTTGTAAATTCATTATTTTACTTAGTTAAAAGCACCAGGTCCCAATATTGTAATGTTTGTGCCTTTTAACAGCATGTGGATTTTGCTACATTTAAATAACATCTGCAGCGAGCTTCTTTAAAGGTTCAAACCTGTTTAAGTCCTTTGTCTACTTAACGTAGTGCACATTTCATGAATATTTCATTGATATCTGTGAGCGTTATTTAATTTGTTATGCTGGGTTTTAGAGAAATGTGTGAACGTAGTGATGGCTTATGCTGTAATATATTTTTTAAAGTTAATAGATGGGCTTTAATCGCTTGTCTAGTTAAGTTTCCTGTGACCATTAAGATTGGTGGAGTATCACCTGAAAGATTAATTTTCTGGTAGATAATGAACTTCAGCACAGAAATCCATTGAAGAAGTATCGTATTTCATAGTTTATGATCTTTGGATTGCTGAAATGATTCCTGCACCATCCACGTCTATCAAATCATTATAGAATACTGATCAGAAGAATCTTGCTAGTGGACAAATATCACAGCTGGCTGAACCACTCTGGTTTATGACCATCGAAGATCATCACATGATGGACACGACATGATTCTTCTTGTCCGTGACAATAAGATATAAAAACTTAGAGGAGTGATTAGAGTGACATCTAGTGATCTTGAAATAACGTGTCTTAATGAGGCAAATCACAAAGGATTAGAAGGCTTAAATTGACTTCAGCTATTGGCTGAATAGAATTCCTACAAATTAGCTGTTGTTGTAGAATGAGGTTTCAGTAATTGTGAAGTTACGTTGAAGATTCACTTCTGCAAAGCACTTATTCGCTGAGCCCCATCAATTTTAAATATTCCTCACAGCCTTTAAATGTTATTGGCTGCATAAGGAGGAAAGTATGATGGCGCCTCTTTACAGTGATCTCACATATAAAGTGCTTAATAATGAAAAATTCCATTATTCAATGAATTCATCAAAAACAAAATGGAGTGGAATAGCATTTCCATCATAATGGATTAATTGGCTGCTAATTATTAATCTTCAATTGCTTAGTCTATATGGTAGCATGGGCATCATGGATTGCTTGAGCTGTGTTCACCTTTTGTCTGCAGACTGACTAAAATAATTATAGTTTCAAAAGCATTTGTTCCAATTTAACTAAAGGGAATAGTTATTCTCAAAACCGCAACTTTCGTATTAAGGAGGGGGTTTCAACGTGATGTCAGAATCTTGTCACAAAATTGGCTACCAAAGGTTACAGTTCTGACATGGCTTGCGAGAACTGAACTTGAACTTGCTGGGTGGGTCCTCCATTTTATCAGTAAAGCTCAGCAAACTCCCTTTTAAAACACAACAGCTTTGCTGG
The DNA here is from genome assembly GCF_052327205.1 of Somniosus microcephalus. Lineage (NCBI taxonomy): Eukaryota > Metazoa > Chordata > Chondrichthyes > Squaliformes > Somniosidae > Somniosus > Somniosus microcephalus. Next base: position 50,705,801 of record NC_141006.1, on the reverse strand, counting down.
CAAACAAGATTTATTACAGGCAGGTTCCACTGTCCATAGATCAAGGTCTCATTCCTGGCATTTTGTTCAGTATTGTGCTGTAGTTCAGATTTATGTAAATGAAAAAATATAACATGGTAGAAATTTAGTTTGGTGTGAATTTGAGTCATAAGTGTTTGTTAAGGATCTTTTTGAAAACTTACATATTTGCTGTTTAACTTTAATATATGTTTTCGCACCGCTAGTGGCTACATTTTTCCAAGTCATTAAAACTTGTTAGAAGTTACAGACTAAAAAATATTTCAGCAGAATTCCAATAAACCTTTGCCATAATATTGCCTCGGGGAGCCAATTAAAAAATAAAGGAGATTCTATCACTATCTATAGAGGGAGGGATTATATATTTTCTCCATTAGTGGAGAAGTCATAAAGAATGGAGAATGTGTTATTTCTGAGAGTACTATATTAAAATGTTATTTAGGTACTTGAATGTTTAGCCAAATAATTCAAAAGTAGGTTTTATAAATAATTCCACATTAGTGCAGAATGCCTTGCATTGATTGCAGTGTGCTGGATACGGCAGGTGCTGAAGGTTTATGGATGGATTCGGATGGATTTAAATAGTGAAAAGCTAGGAACGGTGGAGGTCCAAAGAGATTTAGGGGTCCATCTACACAGATCACTGAAATGTAGTAGCCAGGTACAAAAAATAATCAAAAAGGCTAATGAAATGTTAGCCTTTATAACTAGAAGGCTACAATATAAAGGGGAGGAAGTTTTGCTACAGCTACACAAAGCCCTGGTTAGACCACATCTGGAGCACTGTGTACAGTTCTGGGCACCGCACCTTAGGAAGGATGTACTGGCCTTGGAAGGAGTTCAGCTCAGATTCACCAGAATGTAACCAGGGCTCCAAGGGTTAGATTATGAGGAGAGATTACATAAACTAGGCTTGTATTCCCTGGAATATAGAAGGCTAAGGGGTGATTAGCGTGGCCAGTTTTGTGGGCGGGGCCTGCTCCTTGCGTGATGTTTTTAAAACTAGCGCAAAAGATCATGGAAACTCGAGTTGTGCTGAATGTGATTTGCGCGTAAAGTGTTGTGATCTTTTGTGCCGGTTACGTCGATATCGGGTGAATTGCGCTGAAAAAACCCAGCGCAATCGAGCGGAAACTCCAGGCCTTGATGTTTAAGTAGGCAGATGTGTAAGCACTGAATGTTGCATGGGGTGAATGTGTTAGTAGACGTAGCTTGTACTAGGGCAGTGAGCACTGAGTACTTTATGAGTTGCATATGTAAGTGGACATGGAGCTGTGCTTGGATACTAAACACAAAATGCTTTAGAGGTTCCACGTGCTAATGGACATGGTGCTCTACTGGGATATATGGAGCATCTGTTTCTACTTCATGAAGCAGATCCATATTTAAGTTATAATATCCAGACTTTACAGTGAAAAAAACATGAAATTTATTTTGTTTAAACAAACAAATCCTAAAAACTTAGCTGCTGTGCTTCATTGTACAGTCAACGATTATCTGTCACTTGAACTGGCCTTAGTCAGTTCTTCAAGGTACTGCAATTATATCTGTTGAATTGTTGATTAATGACTAGAAAGAGTGGCTTAAACAAATATTTTGTGAGGACAAAGCGACAAAAGAATCATAAAAGTAAAAGGTTGCAAGTACTTTCGTCAGCTGCATAATCACAGTGGCAAATGTCCATGAAATACGCATGTGAAAATTGCCTTTTTTTTTTAAAAACCTCAAACGTTCTTTCCCCTCCCCCAACCCCACAAACACGATCCTTTGTATCTTAGAACCTGAGAAACAATTCTCAGCTGGAACATGCTCAAAAACCAAAGCTGATCTCAGTCTAGCCCATTAAACAGCTTGTGAAATAGCCCACTCTCACTCACACACACACACCCTCGCAGACGTGCTGTCAAAGTGACTCTCCCTCTCTCTGCTGTGCAGCTTGAAGTTGCTAACTGCGTAGGAGCAAGTGCTCTGGCTATTCATAGAAACCTATGGAGTAGAGCATCCAGAAGAAATTCTATCATCAGAACAAGAAAACGAGTCCTTTATTTCTTATCTGACCTTCAGCCAACTAGCAAAGGTAGGAAATTTTAGTTTCCATTTTTCATTTTGTATGCGTATCTATTACATGCTGTGCATATTAAGCTAAGCTAAGGAAATCTCTGCATTTTTACAGTCACAACACTTGTTAATTCTGGATGGTGGTAACCAGTATAGCACAACAGAGTGAAATGAACTATACATATTGTTTTGTGACTATTTAAAAAAAAAAAAAAAATTCCTAAATGAGCTAATTTTTTTTTAATAAACAGTGTTAACTTCAGTGTTTAAAAAAAAAAAATTAGCATGAAATTTCTTAATACCATACCACCTCAGTATCTAGATTGACCATAGCAAGAGTTTAAGATGCCAACTAAGACAGGTTTCAAGCCTATTAAGAAAGATGCTATGTGGAACTGAAAGAAGTTCCTATTAAAAACAGGTGGTGTCCTAACTCCTTCACTGGCACTAGGCGACATAAACATTTGAACAAAGAAATCTCTGTACGGTACGAGCCTACAATATGTAATTTTGAATATTAGTCACATAACATATTTGAACAAAATACATGCTGTACTAGTCACACTGTTAGAAACTGATCAAATTGGTGAATGAGTTAATGCTGTGATCTTTAGTATCAGAGTCATTGTATATGTGAACATTGTGGCATGGAATTTGCACCCAGAAGTTCCATCTTTCAGATGAGACATTAAACTGAGGACCCGTCTGCCCTCTCCGGTGGCTGTAAAAGGTCCCATGGCGCTATTCGAAGAAGAGCAGGGGAGTTATCCCCGGTGTCCTGGTCAATATTTATCCATCAACCAACATCACTTAAATAAAAAAACAGATGATCTGGTCATTATCTCATTGCTGTTTGTGGGAGCTTGCTGTGCACAAATTGGCTGCCGCTTTACCCTACATTACAACAGTGACTACACATCAAATAACTTTATTGGCAGTAAAGTGCTTTGAGACATCCTGAGGTTGTGAAAGGTGCTATATCAATGCAAGTTATTTCTTTACTTTTTCTTTCTTTTTTTCCTTCTTTCCTTCTAATCGCAGCACAATGATAATTTCTGGTGCAAATCATTCAGGCGACTTACACCTGTTCTTGTGCTATACCTGGATTTCCTCAATCGATTGCGCCGGTTCTTTGAAATCTTCGGCCAGACCCTCCACTGCTCATTAGCATAGCCCCGCCTCATTCAAAAGAGTGCTTAATGCAAATTCCCTGAATTTGTGCAGATTCAAAATGAGTGTCAATTTGCACCCAATCCCTTTGATTTTACGCTCTTCAAAGAGATTAGCAAATGTGATTCCAGTCCTGGAATTCAAAACCAAAGGCAGTGTGGATAAAGCTTTTAAACTTATTTTGTGTGCTCAGTTAACTCATCAAGCTGTAACGCATGACTCTTATCAATAGTGCTATTATGGGCGGGGCCTGCTCCTAGTGCGATGTTTTTAAAACTAGCACAAAAAAAATCGCAGAAACTCGACTTGCACTGAACGCAATTTGCGCTTAAAATTCCGTGTGCTGAAAAACCAGCGCAATCGAGCGGGAAACTCCAGGTCTAGATGTTTAAGTAGAGAGATGTGTAAGCACCAGGATGAGAATTTTAAAATCGAGGTGTTGTTTAACCGGGAGCCAACGTAGGTCAGAGAGCACAGCGGTGATGAGTGAACGGGACTTGGCACGAGTTAGGAAACGGGCAGCAGAGTTTTTGATGACCTTAAGTTTATGGAGGGTGGAAGTTGGGAGGCCGTCCAGGAGAGCGTTGGAATAGTCAAGTCTGGAGGTAACAAAAGCAGGGATAACGGTTTCAGCAGCAGATGAGCTGAGGCAGGGGTGGAGTCGGGCGATGTTACGGAGGTGGAAATAGGCGGTCTTAGTGACGGCGCAGATATGTGGTCAGAAGCTCATCTCAGGGTCAAATATGACACCAGGTTTGCGAACAGTCGGGATCAACCCTCAGACAGTTGACCAGGGGTGCTTTTGAGGTAATACAAGTGATTCCTGATTTTTTTAGAAACAATTTATATTCTAATATCAAACGATCTCAGCAGAAGCGTGTCTACCTGATCTCACTGACTGCTGTTTCAGGAGTCCTGAAACACTGCTGTAATTCACATGCTACTGCAGTTTGTTTCAATTTAACCAGTAGCAATTCTCTGCGCTGCCTCTCCGCACTCTCACTGAATGTAAATCTTCAGATGTATTTTGAACAGTTCCACAGGGCCTGGAGAAGGATATAAGGCACTATGAATTGAGGAACTAGCTACTACCTGTATTATCAGGTGCTATCAGTTATTACCGGATACATCTGTGCAGATGTTGAATTCCCATTGTATCTCATCATATTCCATAAATGGCAATTAATGTGTGGTTTTGGTTATGCTACACATACATTACAATGGATGGGAGCATTGTTGTGATGCATTTAAGTTATTATTGTAGCTGTACTGTAATTCAAACATTTTAAATTGAACATGGTTTGATATTGCAATCTGTATTAAATATCTCATACCATGAAAACAACAAACCCTTTGTATTAAATGCCACATAGCACTGATATCCTCTGGTATTAGCAGTTTGACAATATGAAATCTGTTCAGTTTTATCTCAAAAACAACCAGATACTTTTCTTCAGCAAAGATCCGAGTTAACTCCTGAAAGCTCAATCCCAAATATACTTGCTTCACATGCTAACAAAATTAGAGCGAGATGAAACGTTCCTAAAAAACATTTGTTTCGCATTATGAATGTTCCAGATTTGAAATTACGAAGTCATTTTTGAATGTGATTCCAACAAGAGGTTTTCAGCAACAGTTTTAAGTAAAAACGATATTCCCAGCCAGGCTTGGCAGTGAAGGAGATTCATGCTTTTTACAGTCTAGTTGCATTTCTGCTACAAAATAGCAAACAGACCACAATTGTTTGTTGAAAGACTACTTTAATACGAGTACAGGACGGCTATTCCAGCTGGATCAGACCGCTATCCCCAGTGTCCGTCCAAGTCTTGATGTTAATAATTGCACTTAATTCCACGGCATTAAGAAGTTATTTAATCTCAAAAGGTAATATAGAATCAAACAATATTGGGCCGTATTTTCCGATCGGAGGCTTCCCGTGTGCGGAGGCCTCCGATCTGGAAAAACTCTACGGATTTACCTGAGGGCTCCCGAGGTATGTATACTTCCGCTCCTGGGCCTCTCCAAACTCAAAATGGGCAGGACCCACGTTCGCAAGTGTCCCTGGGATCACGTGGGCCATGGGGAGCCAATAGGAGAAGGGAATCTCCCTTTATACACTTGACAGATAGACCCGTCAAATATATGAATGGAGATCACCCCAAAAACACTGTAAAGCATTAAATTATTATTTTTTTTAGATCACATTTTTAAAATTGGTTGAAATTGCAATAAATTAAATATTTTAAACAAAAATTTAATTTTTTGAAAAAAACAATTAAAGTTTTTTACAGGGCTAATAATAAAATTACCTTTTAAAAAATATTTTTAAATGATAAATGAGTGAAATTTTTTTTAAATTTTTTTTTCAAATCTTATGCTGGTAAAAGCAGGCCTTACACCTGCATTTACCAGGTGTAAGATTTCTAAGGGTTTTCTGCGGGCGGAGATTCTCCAGAAAGCAGAACTCGCTGCCCGCAGAGGCCCTTCTCCAGGGCAGGCGTCCGACCTGTCAAGAGCATTCTTGGCAGATCAGAAATACCGGTTTTCAGCGCATGCGCTTGGCATGCCTGAAACTGGCATTTCCGATGTCCCTACGGGTGTGTACACAGCTCGTACACACCCGTAGGGATTGGAATATACGGCCCATTGTATCCTAGTGGTTGAATTTACAAATGATCAAATATATTCTTCCAGTCTGGTTCTGATATTATACTATGAGGTGATTAGATGCCCAGATTATCAGGGTGTAAAGGAGCTATTAATGGATTGGATACCAATGAAAGCCTTGCTCAGTTGCGCACAGGCATCCTAATATTCTGGCCTTTTGAATTTGTGTAGTCCATGGGCACGAAGTGCTAACCTATACTGCCTTCAACATGGCTTTATCAGTGCGATAGGCCCATAAGCTTATAAGTAGAGCATTTCTCTGTCCTTTAGCGACATCATCCAAAAACACGGCATCAGTTTCCACATGTACGCTGATGACACCCAGTCCTACCTCACTACTACTTCTCACGACCCCTCCACGGTCTCTAAATTGTCAGACTGCTTGTCCGACATCCAGTACTGGAGCAGTAGAAATTTTCTCCAACTAAATATTGTGAAAACCAAAGCCATTGTTCTTGACCCTACCACTAACTCCGTTCCCTAGCCACTGACCCCATCCCTCTCGCTAGCATCTGTCTGAGGCTGAACCACACTGTTTGCAACCTTGGTGTCATGCTTGACCCTGAAATGAGCTTCCGATCACATATCCGCGGCATAACTAAGACCGCCTATTTCCACCTCCGTAACATCGCCCATCTCCGCCCTTGCCTCAGCTCATCTGCTGCTGAGACCCTCATCCATGCCTTGGTTACCTGTAGACTTGACTATTCCAACACACTCCTGGCTGGCCTCCCACGTTCTACCCTACCTAAACTTGAGGTCATCCAAAACTCGGCTGCCCATGTCCTAAGTCCCGTTCACCTCGATTTCAAAATTCTCAACCTTGCATTCAAATTCCTCCAGAGCCTTGCCCCTCCCTATCCTCTGTAATCTCCTTCAGCCCCACAACCCCCTGAGATATCTGCGCTCTTTAAATTCTGCCCTCTTGCACATCCCTGACTATAATCGCTCCACCATGGGTGTCCGTACCTTCTGCTGCCTCGGCCCTAAGCTCTGGAACTCCCTCCCTAAACCTCTCCGCCTCGCTACCTCTCTTTCCTCCTTTAAGATGCTCCTTAAAACCTACTTCTTTGACCAAGCTTTTGGTCACCTGCCCTAATATCTCCTTATGTGGCTCAGTGTCAAATTTTTGTCTTGTAACACTCCTGTGAAGCACCTTGGGACGTTTTACTACGTTAAAGGTGCTCGATAGGTACAAGTTGTTGCTGTTGTTGTTGTCTCTCTCATGCACATAAAGTTAACACTATTGCTACTTAAGGCTATTTGAATAGCAGCTGATTTTGCACACTGCTACAAATAGTATTGGAACCGTTATATGAAGGCAAGTAGTTGTTGTGATGTAAGTACCATCTTGCGATGTGAGAATGCAATGAAAAGAAAATTCTTGTTGGTGCTTTTCAACATATGTAGTGCAAGTTTGATCAAGATCTGTGTTAGCGCTAAATATTGATGTTTCTGAACCCAGGCTTGCACGGAATCATCCATCAGTAGGGATCAGAGTTTCAATTAATTTGGAATTCAAATTTTCCTTTGGAGAGTTGAAATTTATATCCTGTGAGGATAAACTAAAACCTGAAGTCCAACTAAGAAAACTGCAGTCCACAAGTCAAAATAGTAGTAATTCTTGCCTTTGACCTTTAAAACCAAATTAACTTGGACTACAAGACTACCTCCTTTCATCCAATGCACCACAAAGGAACAGACAAATTTTAACCCGACATGCTCAACAGAAACCTGGCGGGCGGGCAGTTAAAATCGTCCTGGCTCTTACCTGTCTGAAAGCCGCCATGATCGCAACATCTGCAATTTTAACCTGCTCTCCTGAGCAGGCAGCAAGGACACCCGCCCGGAGCCAACAGGGTCCTTCCTTACATATGCATGTTGCAACCTGATGACATCATTGAGACCCGACTGTAATTTTAGCTCGGGCCTGAGCGGGGAATCCAGCTGGAGTTCTCCACAAGACTCTCTATCGACCTTACCATTGAGATGCCCGGGATAGACACATCTCAACCTTTCTCCCTGCCCTTGCCCATCCCTCTAGATCACTGAAGAATGAACAAACAGATACCATCACATGACTACAGACTGGCCTCTCAACTAGACTACTAGCAATCTAAGAGCTATCACCACCAATATATTGTAAAGCGCCTCTAACCTTAGAGGTTGATGGACAGCCATGACAAGATTGTACTGCATCTTTCTACAAGACTCTCAAGGGTTTACAGACATATTATCCAGAAGCTGTATATTTACCATCCCGTGTGACTATCAGATGGATAAATGCCTCTCATAAATTTGCATATTCTGTGTCTTCAGTAGATTTCCAGAAGTTGGATGCATGTTTTAGAGTCTCAAAAGAGAACTAGCCCTCAAAAAGTTAACTGAGTTGCACAAATCTAAGTGAAATTGAAACAATTTGTGAATAAATAAACTTGCTGCAATAGAACAACAAAATGAAATCATTTCCAGTTTAATGTCCTTGAAATTGCAGCTTCCATTGTGTTACTTCAATTCAACAAATGTTGTCAGTGATCAAAACACAAATCAATGAATGCAGGCTACAGCCAGCTACTGAAGCTGCGGGTTTGAACATGACAATAAGAGGGGACCGTTAGTCACTCTGAAAGATGTCAGCTTTATTCTAGTAAAGTCATTATTAAAACAAGCAAATGCCATGGCACCACATTGTCACACTGGCCCAAATCAAAGTCACGGGCTTAGAAACCTGGCAGGTGGGCAGTTAAAATCGCCCTGGCTCTTACCTGTCTGAAAGCCGCCATGATCCGGGGCATCATCCAGCTGCTGTGCATGCTACACGTGCCTAATCAGGCCAGTGGCAGGTCGTGGCAAATTGGTCCGTCGGCCTCATTTGTGGACGCCGGTCGAGGCCTCAGAGGGCGAGCAAAATCGGCCGGCTCAGGGAGCGCAGCGCAATCCAATTTCAAGGCCCCTCTCTTTCGCTCATCCATTAATGAAACATTGGCACCCCAATAAGGGGCCCGTCTGCTCTCGAGAGCCAGTGCAACAAGCAAGGGCAAGGCCCAGTTTGTGCTGGAGGGAAATCTCGTCATTTCTCTTCTCGTGTACCATTAATATTTAAATTAGACTAAAATGTCAAAGAAGTACAGCAAAGCCATTTTTGCAACTGTGTTCCTCATTGGCCCAGTGCAAAGTTAAACAAATAGATTTATCACCATGTTGAAACCGTACAGCTCCATCCTGTCCCAGTGGGTGTAGGAATCTGAGGATATCATTTAAGCATATATAAGCATCTAGACAGTTAAGAAGAGCTTAATGTTGGCATTGCTGTCACGTTTTGTTAAAGGAAAATAGCTGCTCGGTTTCACCAACACACTGGGTGGGTTTTGAGTGCCCTCACCTGCAGTTAACGGGGCGGGAACAGCCTCAGAATGGGGTCGGAAGCCTTATGGCCCCATTAACACCAGCAATGCGGCCGGCTCCATTTTAAACGGGGCCTGCCGCTGGCTGTCCAAAGCGCCCGTCTGTTTTAGGCCCCCGTTTAATATGGAAATCGGGGTTTTATAACGTAAATAAGACCCCGATTTCCAATTTAGGTAGGAACTGGTGGATCAGTTCCACGGGCGATGGAAGCGAAGAGGCCCTCTAAAGGTAAGTCAGGAGTTATTTCTGTGGGCCTCGGAGGAGGAGTGCACCTCCGGGGGCCCACAAAAATAATCTGGGTCGCTGCCACCCCGGGAGACATCCTCCCCCCCCCCCTCCTCCACCCACCCCGGCAACTTACCTTGCTGGCGGCAACTCTGGCCTGATTTTCAGGCTTCAGTCAGCGAGCCGCATTGCCGGCTGAATTTAAATAAGGTCAGAGCCTCAAAATCACAGAGGTCTCTTCGCCACCAGAATAGGCGGCCGCCCAATGTGTTCCGCTGGTCAGCTGCCCAAAGGCCAAAATCTACCCCACTCTTTCTAAATTTATCCCATCTCATTATTTAGACCGATTCCCTGGTAAGGTAAATAGAGAGTCTTGTGGCGAATATATATTTGTCTATGAACAGAAAATGCTGGAGATACTCAGCAGGTCAGGCAGCATCTGTGAAGAGAGAAACAGAGTTAACGTTTCAGGTTGATGACCTTTCATCAGTTCTGATGAAAGGTCATCAACCTGAAACGTTAACTCTGTTTCTCTCTTCACAGATGCTGCCTGACCTGCTGAGTATCTCCAGCATTTTCTGCTTTTATTTCAGATTTCCAGCATCTGCGGTATTTTCTTTTTGTATATATACATATACATTTGTCTATTCCTTTGTGGTACATTGAAAGGGAAGAGATAGTCTTGTGGTCCATCAGATGTGTGGTGTGCAAGTTCAATTAGTCTTAAAAGGCTCGAATTACTACCATTTGACTTGTGTCCTGCAGTGCTTTCATTTGGACTTTAACTTTCAGTTTCTCCGCGCCAGATATAAATTTCAGAGTCTCAAAAGGAAAAAAGGTCAGGAGAAAATAATCCGTCATCCTCAAACCTCAAGCCTCTTGCACCTCAGCAGTAACCGACACCACACAAAGCCTCAATCCTTTGTCATTTTGGCATAACGCTGCTTCTTTGTCCCGGCAGTAGTCCAGTCCTTTTTTCTATATATTTGTTTATGGGATGTGGGCGTCGCTGGCAAAGCCAGCATTTATTGCCCATCCCCAATTGCCCTTGATGAGGTGGTGGTGAGCCGCCTTCTTGAACCGCTGCAGTCCGTGTGGTGAAGGTGCTCCCACAGTGCTGTTAGGGAGGGAGTTCCAGGATTTTGACCCAGCGATGATGAAAGAACGGCGATATATTTCTAAGTTAGGATGGTGTGTGACTTGGAGGGGAACTTGGAGGTGATGGTGTTCCCATGCGCCTGCTGCCCCGATCTTTCTAGGTGGAAGAGGTTGTGGGTTTGGGAGGTGCTGTCGAAGAAGCCTTGGCGAGTTGCTGCAGTGCATCTTGTAGATGGTACACACTTTTTTGAGGTCGTACAAAGTCACCTCCTTCCAGATCAATCTTCGGCCTCCACTTCTTTCTCTGTCTCCTCGTGGATGCCAATGTAATGCCTGGTTTGGCAGCCAACCACCTTCACTTCTGTTCACATCCAAAGCATTTAGGCACCTGTTTCTAATGATGGTCTGCAGAGTGGTTTGACTCATGTTTTGTCTGACTGATAAGATAATAATTCCATTGATTCTTCAGTGGATTACTGTAATAAATTATATTTTTCAAAGAAAACCAATTGGAAAAAATGCTTAGAGCTTTTAAGAGAGACAGGAGACTGATTAATCCAGTTTCAGTTGCAATAATATTGTCCATCATGTCCAACTGGATGCCAAAGTGTGTTATTGTACAACACTGTATTTTCATCTCTACTACATGTCCCAGCACAGGGAGATGAAGATTTTTTTTTTAACTAGGAAACACCTTTTTACCTCTAGTACTTTGGTTTAAAATCAGCAAAAAAATGATGTAAGAAATTGATTACTTAAGCCTTTTTTTTTATTCATTCCTGGGATGTGGGCGTCACTGGCAAGGCCAGCATTTATTGCCCATCCCTAATTGCCCTTGAACCACCTTAGTCCATACTTCTTTGTAGCAGTTTGGTATAACAGAGTGGCTTGCAGAGGGCAGTTAAGAGTCAACCACATTGCTTAGTTTGGAGTCACATATAGGCCAGGTAAGGACAGCAGATTTCCATACCCTAAAGGACATTAGTGAACCAGATGGGTTTTTAATGACAATCTGCCAGTTTCATGGTCACCATTACTGATACTAGCTTTTTATTCCAGATTGTATTTAATTAACTGTATTGAAATTCCTCAGCTCCTGTGGTGGGATTTGAACTCACGTCTCATGGATCAGCAGTCTAGACCTCTGGATTACTAGCCCAGTAACATAACCACTATGCTACCGCTCCCATAGTTGCCTAACTCAACATTTATCTTTTACTTATCGGTTATGATTGGGTTAAAAATATATTGTTGATTGGTTATGGCTGTTTTAAAATGAGAAGTTTGAGCATGACCGATTGGTCTAGTCAGGTGTAGTATTTCCTGTCTGAATTTTTGGGTCGAAGCTGACTGTCAGGGGATGAGAAACAATGGACTGGTGAATTAATTGGAAGTATTTCTGATGTTTATCAATTGTCTGGAACTGCAGCCAGTACTCAATTATTTGAAGCTAGCACGAGGTTGATCTCCAACCAGTCTCAAATGAAGTAACTCGGTTTTGCAGTATATATTTTTTTGAGGTCTGGATATGTGATTTTGCTCCCAGACATGTTTAATAAGGATTTTCTATCTCTGATACTTGTCAGCAATACTAAGAAAAATAAGTAGTCCAGCTGTTATAGCTTAGATAACAAAGCATCAGCAAACTTTTTTCAGGATTGCTTCATTCCTGAAGTGTTACTTTTTTTAAAAATAAGTACATCTGTAGTTGCCCCTTCAACCTTTAGTAGAAGCCATGAACTTAGCCAGTAATTTGTTTATGTATACCCCCAACTTCAAACTGATTTGAAAATAAGTATGATACGCACACCTTTACTTTTCAAAATCAAAAGAAAAATAGCCTTCTGATTTAATTACCCTTGTTTTACCGAACTGAAATCAGGTCATGTCATGCCACAGTGCATCATGAAAGGGAATGGGGGCCGGGTTCAGGTTCCTGTTTGTAATTTTCCATGGTTTGAGCTCTCAATCTCAACCGTGCCCTCAGTAGATTTGCAAAACGGCTGAACTCTTTCCCACAAGGAGAGAGGGAGAAATAATGAGGCAGCTTGGGCTCTCCTCGCACACCTCCTGGCAGATGTTTCTGGAGCAGCTTTTGGAAGATGACTGTGAGTGAGCGAGTTAGAAGATGAGATAACGTTGGCTGAGAGAAAGGCCATTTCACCATCAAACCTGCTGCTTCCACAGGCCAGGATCGAGCTCTGCTCTCGTGGGCTCTTCCCCCACCCATTGAACCTCCCGAGGCAAAGGCCTGCACAAATAGTCCTCCCCATGGTAGACAAGGAAAACTTGAGATTATCTAGGTTGCTTACTCTTGCCAATAGAATGGTGCTTGGCTGAGGGAAAAATTAAATACTTTTCAAAAATGGCGGGGGGGGGGGGGGGCGGAGGAGGGGAGTCTGAAATCTGTCAATTGGGAGCGGGATTTTCAACATACATGCTCCTCCTGGCTTCGCAAAATTTTCTGGTCAACTACCAGATTGTTTTCACCCCCTTGCAACCCACAGGATCCACACCCCTTCCTCCCCCACCCCACAGGCCCCACCGGCCCCACAGGCCTTACCAGCCCCCCCACCCCACAGGCCCACCAGCCCCACCGGCCTGCTGGCTCCAAACAGCAGCTGGCTGGTTTTCCGCTGCATCAAACCGGCAAGCTGCAGTGGTGCCTGCAGCGGTACCTGCGGCGGTGCCTGTAGTGGTGCCTGCGGCGGTGCCTGCGACAGTACCTGCAGTGGTGCCTGCGGCGGTGCCTGCAGCGGTTCCCGCGGCGGTGCCTGCGGTGGTGCCTGCAGCGGTGCCTGCGGTGGTGCCTGCGGCGGTGCCTGCGGCGGTGCCTGCGACAGTACCTGCAGTGGTGCCTGCGGTGGTGCCTGCAGCGGTGCCTGCGGTGGTGCCTGCAGCGGTACCTGCGGCGGTGCCTCCGGCAGTGCCTGCGGCGGTTCCCGCGGCGGTGCCTGCGGTGGTGCCTGCAGCGGTGCCTGCGGTGGTGCCTGCGGCGGTACCTGCGGCGGTGCCTCCGGCAGTGCCTGCAGCGGTGCCTCCGGCGGTGCCTGCAACAGTACCTGCGGCGGTGCCTGCAGCGGTTCCCGTGGCGGTGCCTGCGGTGGTGCCTGCGGCGGTACCTGCGACAGTACCTGCAGCGGTGCTTGCAGCGGTGCCTCCGGCGGTGCCTGCAGCGGTTCCCGTGGCGGTGCCTGCGGTGGTGCCTGCGGCGGTACCTGCGACAGTACCTGCAGCGGTGCCTGCAGCGGTGCCTGCAGCGGTTCCCGTGGCGGTGCCTGTAGTGGTGCCTGCGGCGGTGCCTGCGACAGTACCTGCAGTGGTGCCTGCGGCGGTGCCTGCGGCGGTGCCTCCGGCAGTGCCTGCAGCGGTGCCTGCAGCGGTGCCTCCGGTGGTACCTGCGGCGGTGCCTGTAGTGGTGCCTGCGGCGGTGCCTGCGACAGTACCTGCAGCGGTTCCCGCGGCGGTGCCTGCGGTGGTGCCTGCAGCTGTGCCTGCGGCGGTGCCTGCGGTGGTGCCTGCAGCGGTTCCCGCGGCAGTGCCTGCGGTGGTGCCTGCAGCGGTGCCTGCGGCGGTGCCTCCGGCGGTGCCTGCGGCGGTGCCTCCGGCGGTGCCTGCAGCGGTACCTGCAGCTTTCCAGTACAATTCAATTGCGACCCAAATGTGGAAATGGTTCGAGCCTCCAGACTGTGGCCTTGGATGGGTCCACGGGCGCACTGCCGATATTGTGCCTGTTTTGGGATCGGTTTGAAAACCTCCCCCGTCCTTGTACAGGAAATTAACTGGCAACAAAGAAGCCTGCAGTCGGCAGTGGGCCAAACCCTTCCCCCCATACTTTGTAAGTATAGATACCAGCACTGAGGTGAAATGTCAGTATCTTAACAATCGTGGATTAAACGCAAGCACACGTGGACTGAACAGTGACGAGAAGGACATTATAAGATTATCTTGTAGCTGAGATTATTGCTTTCAAGTGTTTTTGGCAAGTTATTGAGTCATTGTTCACCATGCTACATTGCCCCCATAGGTTCCAGTCAGTCATTTCTGTAGAAGGAAAGATTTTTTAAATGACCCCCATGAGCCTAGTGCGGTCATTGTTAGAGAATAAAAGTGAGATTTATTTGCCATACTACATAAGCCCAACATGACTTTTTTTTTTACAATGAGTCCAATGTGGTCCTTATAAATGGACTGACCCCTTTTAAGTTAAGCCATAAGTAATGCAGTATAATATCTTGTGTTCACCACATAAATGATTAGAATGATCGACAGTATGGAACATTGCAAACAACAACGTGTATTTATATAGCGCCTTTAACGTAGTAAAACATCCCAAGGCACTGCACAGGAGTATTAAAAGACAACAGATTTGACACCGATCCACATAAAGATAAATTAGGGCAGGTGACCAAAAGCTTGGTCAAAGAGGTAAGTTTTAAGGAGAGTCTTAAAGGAGGAAAGAGAGGTAGCGAGGCGGACAGGTTTAGGCAGGGAATTCCAGAGCTTAGGGCCTAGGCAACAGAAGACACAGCCACCAAAGGTTGAGCGATTATAATCAGGGATGTACAAGAGGACAGAATTAGAGGAGCGCAGATATCTCGGCGGTGGGGGTGCTGAAGGAGATTACAGAGATTGGAAATGGCAAACACTACTGCAGGATAACACCCGTTAGCAGGATCCACTGGACGATGCAACTACAGGTATAACATCTGCCATTCAGTGTGACAATTTAAATGTACAGACTTCAGGGGCACTGCTACTCAACATGGTCATATGAAAGTTTAAAAAAAAAGCTATGATAGCTTCACACATACTCAGCATTTCTTTGCTCATGACGTTATCAGCTAAAATTTCAGTTTTCCCGGAAATTATTTCTACAGTCTAAACAATTATACAGATCGGAAGCTTTCACATTGAATGAGCAACCACCCCGTCTAACAGTTGCCATTAACTTCTTGGCAGGAAGCTTAATAATTCAACATTCTCACTTTGAGAAGTGAAAGATTTCTTGCACGTGAGAAATTGAATCGAATCACATCCCTCCATCCATTTCCCATAACAAACAGTGAAAGCATGAGAGATCAGGAAAAATGTATCTTGCTTGGGGCACTGTGGATTTTACATATGGGCTCACGCACCCTTCGTTTCCAAAGGAAAATAAAATTGCAGGTGTTGTCCTCTGCAGTAGATTCTTTGCTTAAAAGATAAAACTGTTAGGTTTATGTCAGAAAATAAACAACATAAGCGCAATTCTTTTCCCCAAGTACAAGGGCAAAAGTGGAACCTAACTCACATCAATGTGCCAG
Organism: Somniosus microcephalus; assembly: GCF_052327205.1. NCBI lineage: Eukaryota > Metazoa > Chordata > Chondrichthyes > Squaliformes > Somniosidae > Somniosus > Somniosus microcephalus. Next base: position 50,689,854 of record NC_141006.1, on the reverse strand, counting down.
TTACAGATTACTCCTAGGAGCTGCGGATGCTGAGTATATTCAAGGTTGAGATAGATAGATTGTTGGACACGAGGGATATGGCGATCAGGCGGGAAAGTGGAGTTGAGGTCAAAGATCAGCCATGATCTTATTGAATGGCGGAGCAGGCTCGAGGGGTCGCATGGCCTACTCCTGCTCCTAATTCTTATGTTCTTAACAGTTAATATGAATGAGTACCTTACATCAATCAACACTTAAAATAACTTATGAAGTGGTTGGTTGACTGAATCACAAAATTAAGAAAAAAATACTGTGTGTGTAGATTTTTCCTCTTGCAATTATCTCAACAATAATTTTTTTTTAAATGCAACTGAAATAGAGACACATTTACAGAATTCCGATGTACGGACACATCACTGTTTCCCAGAATCTTAAAACTGTGGTACTTTGCACTTCTCTCAGTCGTCCCTTAGAATCAATAGAATCATAGAATGCCCACAGCACAGAAGGGGGTCATTCAGCCTGTCGAGCCTGTGCCGGCTCTCTGCAAGAGCACTTCAGCTCGTCCCACTCCCCCGCCCTCCTTTCCACAATCTACATGCTGTCAATAACCAAGCCTGATGTAACCTAATCATTGCTTGTTAATTTATCTTGTCTTCTCTCTTACTCTTTTCAGTCTGGGTTTCCCAGTTTAGAAAATAGCTACTCGCCCCACATATTTCTATTCTTCACATTTTGATCTGTTTGGGGAATAAAACTAGCCCCGCTGGGGGCTAAAATGGCAGTCGGGCACTACCTGCTGCATGCCTGGGGTGCTTGCACCCACTGCCCTTTAATCCATGGCGCTTTCGGTTGCGGGACAGTGCCCGCCGCAGCACTTACCAACTGCTAGCTCAATATTTCCCATTCAATTTTGTGCTTTTCACTGTGGAGCGAGTTTTTGAAGTCTGAAATCTCCCAATGATGTTGTCATCTAGTATATTAAAAAAATTACATTCTTCAACTGTTCATGGACAACACCACAGGCAGTTTACTAGTTAAATATATATGTGTGTGTGTGTGTGTGTGTAACATGAAATGGACAGTATTATGGAGAACTCAGGTGGTCACTATGAATACCCTCAGGTATGATTTACTCAATAATGTAATCATTTTACCAGTATGCACACACAGTATTTTTTTCTTAATTTTGTGATTCAGTCAACCAACCACTTCATAAGTTATTTTAAGTGTTGATTGATGTAAGGTACTCATTCATATTAACTGTTAAGAACATAAGAATTAGGAGCAGGAGTAGGCCATACGGCCCCTCGAGCCTGCTCCGCCGTTCAATAAGATCATGGCTGATCTTTGACCTCAACTCCACTTTCCCGCCTGATCTCCATATCCCTCGTGTCCAACAATCTATCTATCTCAACCTTGAATATACTCAGCATCCGCAGCTCCTAGGCGTAGAGAATTCCAAAGATTCCAAAGATCCAAAGAGTTGGAATAAACGGGTCGTTTTCCGAGTGGCAGGCAGTGACTAGTGGGGTACCGCAAGGATCGGTCCTAGGACCCCAGCTGTTCACAATATATATTAATGATCTGGACAAGGGAATTGGATGTAATATCTCCAAATTTGCAGACGACACAAAGCTGGGTGGGAGGGTAAGCTGTGAGGAGGATGTCGTGAAACTCCAGTACGATTTGGACAGATTGGGTGATTGGGCAGAAACATGGCAAATGCACTATAATGTGGATAAATGTGAGGTTATCCACTTTGGTGGCAAAAGCAGGAAGGCAGATTATTATTTGAATGACAATAGATTGGGAGAAGGGGAAGTGCAAAGAGACCTGGGTGTTCTTGTGCACCAGTTGCTGAAGGTAAGCATGCAGGTGCAGCAGGCGATTAAGAAGGCAAATGGTATGTTTGCCTTCGTAGCAAGCGGGTTTGAGTACAGGAACAAGGATGTCTTGCTACAGTTGTACAGGGCCTTGGTGAGACTGCACCTTGAGTATTGTGTGCAGTTTTGGTCGCCTTACCTGAGGAAGGACGTTCTTGCCATGGAAGGAGTGCAGCGAAGATTCACCAGGCTGATACCTGGGATGGCAGGAATGACGTATGAGGAGAGATTGGCCTAGAAATTCGCTATCGCCGCGACAGGTCTTTAGCGCCCGAAATTTAGCGCTCGCCCGGATTCCCGTAGCGCCCGCCTGAAATTCAGTTGCGGCGCCCCAAGACGGAGCGGGCGCTATTGCAGGGTTTGGCCGCCTCGCTTGGGGCGATGAAAGTCAATTTCAGGCGTCCAGCTGCCGCTGCGGCACCCGATGCGGTGCGGCAGGCTGGGGTACTGCAGGCCTCCTCCTTCTCTTAAGGAGGAGCTGCCTGCAGCCGTGAGATCGCCGCTGGATTCCCCCGGCAAATGAGCCCGGCACCACGGAGAAGTGCCGGGCTCGCGGGAGTCAGACACCAATGCCGCGGGGTGGTGGTGCAGGAGTCCGGGGAGGGAGGTGCGGCCAGGCGCCCGCCGGGAAAGCGGCCGCCCGCCCCTCCACCTTTATGCTCTGGCCTCTCGGAGCTGCAAGGCCCCGTTTTTCAAACGCTGTTTGCGGCCGCTACGGGCGAGGCGGCCGCAACTGAATTTGGCCGTCGGCACGGAATCGCGTTGGAACCGGGGCGCTGCGCACACCGATGATGTCATCGGTGCCGGCGCAGCGCTACCGGCTAATGCCGATTTTAGGGACCAACTGAATTTCGGGCACTAAAAAACTTCCGGCGCAAACCACTCTTTAGCCAATAAGTGGGCGCAAACGCGACTGAATTTCTAGGCCAAGGTGTCGATTGGGATTATATTCACTGGAGTTTAGAAGATTGAGAGGGGATCTCATCGAAATCTATAAAATTCTGTCAGGCCTGGACAGACTAGATGCAGGAAGGATGTTTATGATGGCCGGGGAGTCCAGAACCAGGGATCATAGTCTAAGGATAAGGGGTAAGCCATTTAGGACTGAAATAAGGAGGAATTTTTCCACCCAGAGAGTGGTGAACCTGTGGAATTCTCTGCCACAGAGGGCGGTGGAGGCCAGTTCATTAAATATATTCAAAAAAGAGTTGGATATATTTCTTAAGGCTAAAGGGATCAAGGGATATGGGGAGAAGGCAGGGACAGGGTACTGAATTTGGATGATCAGCCATGATCTCATTGAATGGCAGAGCAGGCTCAAAGGGCCGAATGGCCTACTCCTGCTCCTATCTTCTATGTTTCTATGTTTCTATTCACAACCCTCTGAGTGAAGAAATTCTTCCTCATCTCAATCTTAAATGGCCGACCCCTTTATCGTGAGACTATGGGTGCGATTTTGTCAGCCCTGAGGAGGCGGGTATGGAGGCGGGACTGCCGGGAAAATGGCAGAATTTGGGGGCGGGTGCCCAATCCGCCCCCAACCCGCCTCCGTACCATCTTGCCAGGAGGCGGGTAGCCGTCCTGCGCCGGGTCCCGTCTCCTTGGAGGCAGGAAGGGATTACAGCCACTTAACTGCCTGTTAACAGGTAGTTAACAGGCAGAAAATAGGATTATCCCCATTTTACCCGCACAGGTGCGGGCTTCCCGAAGGCTCCGAACCCTACCAGGGTCACCGAGGCGAGTAGTGGGTCTGCAGGGGTCGGGGGGGGGGTGCAAAAGTGCGCTGTGAAGGTAAGTGATGGGTGCAAGTGTGGAGAGGTGAGTATCTGAGGTAAGTGGAAAGTGTTTCTTCCTGCAGGCTCCAGTCGGTGGGTATGCGGAGAGTCTCGCACCTCCGCGATAGAGATGACAGATGGCCGTTGCATTCTCCAATGCAACAACCATCTAATTTCTGCAAAAGAAAGAGGTTTGATGAGGTCAGGAATTGCTGGCAACACTCAGCAAATCAAGCATGGCATCTGTGGAGAGAAGTGACAAGTTAAAGTTTCAAGCATAAACCTCCGTCAGATTTTGAGTTCTGATGAAGGGTTATGCTTGAAATATTAACTTGTCACTTCTCTCCACAGATCCTGTGCCCGACTTGATGAGTGTTTGCTGCTGCAGATTTCCACCATCTGCAGTATTGTATTTTTCGAGTCACTTGATATTCTTCTACAATAGAGAACAGCTGGATATATTGCTCCCAGTAGTCAATGACACCACGCTGTCGGGCCTTTCTTGTAGGTTCCACTCACCCGTTTCCAGCATTGATTGAACATTGCCACGTTTCCTACATTACAACAGTGACTAGACTTCAAAAGTACTTCATTGGCTGTAAAGCACTTTGGGACGTCCTGAAGTCGTGAAAGGCGCTATATAAATGCAAGTCTTTCCTTTATTGATAAATGGTAAAGCTAAAAACTAATATTTGCTTTAATTTGTTGTAGAACCTGTACTGCAGTCCTTAGAATGCCAATAGTTGCTCTTCCCATGGAAACACCTTTGGCTACAGACTTGTGACAGTGATAGGAGACAAAATAAACCTCGTTCCTTAGTTAAAGCTGACCCTCAGTTTGTAATATTCAAGAAGAAGAGAACACTGTTTGAAAGAGTCCTTTTTTTTGATTGAGAGATGTTATGATTCTGAATGATCCTTTTGATGTTATTACAATGCACAGCTTTGTAAATGTGAATACCAGTTGTGATAATCAGTTGTATTACCACAGCAGTTTTCATGATCAGGTCAAAGTCAGCAACAATAAGTTAATTTTAACTTTAGTGATCTGCTTTTTGAAATAAAAAAGGGATGTGAACAGAATAACGCACTTGGTTGAAATTAATTTTAGTCTGTGAAAATAATCTTATTTAAAAGAAGTAGAACTGACTTTAGATGAAAATCTACTCCTGTTCAAGCTGTAGGTGGAGGAGGAAATGACAGAACATTCAACCTTGTAGAAGCTGGATATGGTTGGATACAGAAACACAGTAGATTCAGATTTTATGGAGTTGGAGTTTTGAGAAGAAGCCTGGTCATTGGTCTATGCTGCCATTTTCCATGAGAAATGTTAGCATACTTGACCTGCCCCCAAGATTTCCAATCGCCTTTGTGCTACTTTTACTGTTTCTCAGTCTGAGACCAGGAAGGAAAACAGTCTGAATTTGCAGTGCCATGTGAGGCCATTTCCAGTTCAGTCCCAACTCTGTCCTGTGAAAACAATACAATTGCCAAAGCTAGTTTGAATGATTTCAATGATATCAAGGGCAGGCACAACCCTGCACTGATTTTTATTTTCATTGAAAAAGTTGGCTGAAGGGTGACAGCCCATAGTGCACAACGCTATCAAAAATAGAAAGAGCAGATAAGAAGATAAGGTCAGTCAAGCAATAGTGGTCAGATAAGACCAAGCTTGGGTTTTGAAAATTGTACATTGTAGGAAGAAGGAAATACTTCTTCGGCAGCATCTCCCAAACCCGCCACCTCTAACATCTAGAAGGACAAGGGCAGCAGACACATGGGAACATCATCACCTCCAAGTTCCCCTCCAAGTTACACATCACTCTGACATGGAAATATAATCGCCGTTCCTTCATCGTCGCTGGGTCAAAATCCTGGAACTCCCTCCCTAAAAGCACTGTGGGAGTACCTTCACCACACGGACTGCAGCAGTTCAAGAAGGCGGCTCACCACCACCTTCTCAAGGGCAATTAGCGGATGGGCAATAAATGCTGGCCTTGCCAGCTACACCCATATCCCAGGAGTGAATAAAAAAGTACTAAGAGAGGTGAGGAGTTCCATAGTTTTGAGAAAGAATGAGGTAGAATAGAATATTTATGATTTTGAACAAATTAGTAGAATACCACTGAATGAAATGAAAGTGCTGTCCATGCACCGGGACAATGTCAAGCTGGGGCAACCTGATAGCTGCATGATCCATAAATTAAGAAAAAAGTGAAGCAAATGGTTGTCTCATGAACAAATACTTTGCATCAGTTTTAGTGTTCACTTAAATGGCAGAAATAACACATTATCCAAAATTCATTGTGCTCCCTTCCATATCACAATATGCATGAATACTTATCTTCAAAGCCTATAAAATATGTTTTTCAGCTCAGTTAGCCAAATACAAATTTGTTGCTGATTTTTGGCCAATGGAAATGTTTTCCAAGTGATTTTAATTTTTAATTATGAACTGAAAAAGCACATCTTATAGCCTTGAAGATGTTGCTTATGCATTAATGTTATTACTTTTTCCAATATGGAAGGGAGGGAAAGGAATTTTGGATTGTGCTATTGCTGCCATTTAGTATGCACTGAAACTGATGTCCGTGAGGCAGCCCTTTGCTTCACTTGTTTTTTTTTATTGTGCTGGATGAATAATCAGACCCAGCCAGGCCTCCAATTTGCCAGCAGGTACTGGCCTCTGATCTCAGCAACATCTCCATAGTTTTGGTAAACAAACCGACTGGGGAGACAAAGGTGGTTTTATACTGTTATGAAAACCTACTCTGAGTGCCAGTTTCTTCCTGTGTGGGTTTTGGCTCCTTGTCTGGCATTCTCAATAAAATAAAATTGTTAAATTCACTGGCATTTACCAAACAAGACGTTTATGTGGAAAAAAAAATGTCATTCTTGATATGATGATGAAAGAGGGGGAAAGAAGCAAAGGAATCTTTGAATACTGAATAAAAAAAAATATCCACACATGGCATCAGATCAGAACTAAACGTTTGAACAAGTACATACCGAGCATGGCCATGAGACTTAGCGCATACTTGTGATCATATTCTGTGCATGTCTGCATACATTCTATTTCCATTGTACTTGTCTAATTCACTAGTTCTCCAAATAAGTACTGGAATGAATGTCTATGCCCAAGATGAGACAAAACTCAAGATCACTGTATATGACCCAGCGGCAATAATGTGCCATCTGAACATTATCAGTGTTTGTTTTGTTATTACCTTTGAACTAAAGACAGTAGGAACATTGGAATATATCCAGTTATTTTTGTATGCTCTAAAGCAGGTGATAAGTCTCTGCTGTGTGATGTTACCTCACAATAGTCCCTATTGTCTAAGATTAGTAGACAATCTTAGTTCTGTTTCCACCAACAACAGAAGATTATAGCCCACCCATATTAGTTTGCAGGGGAAAAAAAACTATTTTCAACCACATGACTGGTTTTCTGCTAAGCATCTTTAGTGACCTAATACGGTCTCTTTCTCTTCCACTCTAGTCACACAAATCTCCCCGCACCTACAAAACCTACACCATTATATTCCTGAATTCAGCCACATCTTTACAGAGAAGTTCTGAGCAGAGGTTAGGCACTTCCCTGCAAAGATATAGGTAATTCGGAGGTAAAATTATTCCGGACATTGTAACTGGCCTCCAAGCGGCTAACTCAGAGAGGCTTTCACAGAGACGACGGGGCAGGTTGCCAGCAGCCTGCCCGTTCAGCTGCAGTGTGGGCTGGGCAGAGCAGGGAATGGGCAGAGTCTTCAGTCTGAAAACAAAAGTTAAACTGAGTTCTATGCTGATTCTTACCCAGGCTATACCTGACCTGGGAGATAGCGTGTGAAAAGTGGCTAAACATTTTATTTGCCAGCATCGATTCGGCACCTCAACATTCACCTTTGAACTAAATTTTAAAAAATAAAGTAGGGGTTGTAAGTAATATAAATGTGGCATTAAACAGATAGAAATAAACAGAAGAATATTAATGCACGCGTTTAAATGCAGCTGTGGAATTTACCACTGGTGCTAAAGGAAAACCATTTTTGGGCAATTTCTGCTGGCCAAATAATCATTGATGCCAATAAACAACCTAAATTATAGTTTGCACCAGTACAAAAGCAAGCAAGATAAAGGCCGATGCCCATATATTCTCACATTCCAGAGTTTCTTTTGTAGCAACTCTTACATTGTACAGGATTAGTAAAGGCTCGGGATGCAGCACGCAAAACCTCCAGGCCAAGCACAACTGGAACGCAAATGGAATTTCTCTTCTTCTTAGAAACCAGCCACTGCACTACAAACCAGTCTGTGTGATTCGTGTAACCAAACACTTTCAGCATGACAGCTGTTAGCACAGCTTTGTTTATTCACTGGAGAGGACTCATTAAACTTTACTCAGCACTGATTTATTTCTGGGTAGCCTTTTCACTTTTGTTAACTTACATTAAACCAACTTGAGCTGCCCTGACAGAAACCCGGGCATTCACAACAGCACCTTTGTGGAGCGCTTGAAAGTAGTTGTCGGAGCTGCAGTTTAATTTGGGCTCATCCAACCTTTTATTACAAGGGCTGACCACGGAATAGCCACTTTATCCAATAAAAATAAGATTTCCCCATCTCGACCTGTCCCGTGGCCTTCTGCTGTAACCCTTTGAAGAGCAGGGGGCTGGTGTTTTTGTGCCTCACTGCACAACTGTGTCAGATTTAATCTTGACATTTTTCTCCAAATGTATTCTGAACACTGGCACCTCTCTCTAATTTGCTCTCATTACTGCTTGTGATAATCTATGCAATGCTTTGCAGGAATACAAGTTTAGTTTAAAAGAAGTGAAAATTTGGACCGTCAGAAATGGAAATATATCCTTTTTATTAAAAGATTACAATTTAACTGCTTGATAATAAATTTCAGAATTGGAGTTTAAAGAATGGAGTATTATAAACTATTATAAACAAAAGTGTCAGCTGTGGCTCAGTGGGCAGCACTCTCTCGCCTCTGAGTCAGAAGGTTGTGGGTTCAAGTCTCACTCCAGGGACTTGAGCACATAAAGCTGGGCTGACACTCCAGTGCAGTGCTGAGGGAGCGCTGCACTGTCAGAGGTGCCATCTTTCAGATGAGATGTTAAACCAAGGCCCCGTCTGCTCTCTCGGGTGGGCGTGAAAGACCCCATGGCACTATTTCGAAGAAGAGCAGGGGAGTTCTCCCCGGAGTCCTGGCCAATATTTATCCCTCAATCAACATAACAAAAACAGATTATCTGGTCATTATCACATTGCTGTTTGTGGGAGCTTGCTGTGTGCAAATTGGCTGCCATGTTTCCTACATTACAACAGTGATTACAATTCAATAAGTATTTCATTGACTGTAAAGCACTTTGAGAAGTCCGGTGGTTGTGAAAGGCGCTATATAAATGAAAGTCTTTATTTTTTTTGGATTATCTTTTCCTGGAAGCGGTCACCTAATGCTGTGCAAAGTGTCAGCATTTCTGCCAGTACATGATTGGTATGAAGGATTCCGTGTATTTGTGTAGTCCTGTATCTATAGCGTGAGCTGAGCCTTTGGGGAGATGCAAATGGGATCTCGGCGGATCCCCAGGGGTATCAGATTTCTGTTTGTTTGGTTTTAGATTTCTGAAGTTTTCTATATCTGTTGATCTACCAACACTCTTTTCTGAATTGAAGACCCCATGAAGCGATACCAAGAAAAAAATGCCAACGCTGGAAATCTGAAATGTAAAATGCTGGCAGCGCACAGCAAGTTTCTCACACCTGAGAGAGAAAAGCGAGGCTTGTGAGGGCTCGCACCTAGAACCTTGACCTATCTTTCGCTCTCAGGTGTTGCTGCAGCTGCCATTCATTTCCAGCCTTTTCTTTTTTTTTATTGCAGCGAAAGAAAATGTTATTTGAATCACTGTCCAAGGAACGAGCATATCTTGCATATATTATTATCGGTTTCTTAACGCAGGCTAGATTTTCAGCTTACCACAAATAGTATATGCGCTGTGTGAAAGTGAAAGCTGAGGGCTATTCCAGTGCCTCCCTCCGTTTCCCTTCGCTTTGTGTATTGATGTAAGAAGCCTGAAATTCTTCCCTGTGGAGGTGTGGAAATAACGCTGCCAGTGCAGGCAGGGGCGGGGATTTTGGGTGTATCCAGGTCTGGAAGTTGGGGAGTGCGCTCCTCGATTCCGCCCTCTACCGCACAAACGTCACAGAAAGAAGCGAGCACCCCTTCAGTGCCCAAAATATGGTGCAGGTACCTTCCTAAAATATGGTGATAGCTGTGACCCCCCCAAGGTTTGCGACCAGGTCAGGGGTGTATCCATGGGGTGAGCTGAATTTCTGCCCTGCCGCAGATTCAACCCCATGAGGCTGCCACAGTATTGGTTTCGGCTCCGATTGTCACGCACGATGGTATTGGGTAGAAATTGTTGTGTATGTGCCATTAAGAGAAGAACTGATTCTATACTGCAGTACCAGCAGTGACCACCCCTGTATATAAAGCCATAGCAGGCTTCTGTATTTCAGTCTTGAATTACTCTCTGTTCAGTAAATACCTGTGTTATTGTTCTCCTGCAGCCTGAGTATTATTGATCCTCGGACAGCACACAAACGCCCTGGCTAGGCTCTTCATTTTTACCCCTCCCAGATGACCCTCATGAAGCTCATTGAGCACTCTATCTCTCAACTTGGGTGGAATTACCACTCGGGATCCACACATCAAGGTCCCCCGGCACACTGACAGCTGTTCTCTCCTTGGCGAGAATGCTGGCAACAGTGAGTCGCCATGTGCTGGCCATCCCTTCACCGTCAAATCATAGACCCGAGAGAGTGTCGGGTCATTTCGGGTTTCCTTCTCTATACTTGAGTTTGTAACAGGTAGACATTCGACTATGGTCGCATGGAATATCTCAACAGGGTCCACTGCAGGTGCTTCCTCTACCGTAGGCAACGGTAGGCGCGACAGCCCACCAGCGTTTCCATGCTGTTTCGTACCCTTGTACTCTATGTTGTACTGATGTGCCCCTAGAAAAAGTGACCATCTTTGCAGCCGTTGCGCCGTCATCACCGGAACACCCTTCTTTGGGTTAAAAATGGAGACCAGGGGCTGATGATCAGTCAGTAGGGTGAATTTCTGCCCGTGCAGATAGTGATTGAACTTCTTCACCCCCCACATCAGGCTGAGGGCCTCCCTGTCAATCTGGGCGTAGTTACGCTCGGCTGAGGTTAACGAGCGCGACGCAAAGGCTATTGGCCTCTCTGAACCATCAGGGAATTTGTGTGACAGCACTGCTCCGATGCCGTAGGGAGACGCATCACATGCTAACTGAATCGGTAGTGTTGGATTGTAGTGGGCCAATACTTCTTTTGAAGTGATTAGGCATTTACATTTCTGAAAGGCATGCTTACACTCATCACTCCATTTCCATGTTACTCCAGTTTGCAGTAGGGCGTTCAGTGGGTGCAGAATTGTGGATAAATTCGGCAAGAACTTATGGTAGTAGTTCACCAACCCGAGGAACGGCCTCAGTTGCGACACATTTTCCGGTGCTGGAGCCTTGACTACAGCCTCAATCTTGTCCGGCGACTTATGCAACCCTTCCTCATCAATCATGTGGCCACAATACGAGATTTGTCTCCTGAAGAACTCGCATTTGGGGCGGTTGGCTCGTAGCCCATATTCCTGTAATCTCGTGAGCACCTGCTCCAGGTTGGCAAGGTGTTCACTGTCATTTTCGCCCGTAACCAGGATGTCGTCCAAATAACACTGGGCCCCCGGGATCCCTTGCAGGACTTGTTCCATCGCCCTCTGCCAAATAGCCGGGGCTGATGCTACCCCGAATACCAGTCGATTGTACTGGTAAAGGCCTTTGTGAGTGTTTATCGTGAGGTATTTCCTAGACGCTTCTTCCACCTCCATTTGTAGATACGCTTGGGCCAGATCAATCTTTGTAAAGCATTTCCCTCCAGATAGTGAGGTGAAAATATCTTCTATCCGTGGAAGTGGATATTGTACTGTGTGCAGGACTGGGTTCACAGTTACTTTGAAGTCCCCACAGATGCGAACCTTCTTCGGTTCCCCAGGTGTGCTGCTCAATGATTTCTTCATTACAGGAACGATGGGTGTGGCCCACTCGCTCCAGTCCACCTTGGACAGCACACCCGAACGCTCCAGACTCTCCAGCTCTGCTTCAACGGCTGGGCGGATCGCGTAAGGTACCGGTCTGGCCTTAAAAAATGTTGGGTTTGCGTTATCTTCGATTTTTATCGTTGCCATTACTCCTTTTAGAGTCCCAAGTGCTTGTTGGAACACCTCTTTCGCGTCAGTTAGAATTTTTGACAGTCGTCCAGGTGTGACGTCATCATCTTTTTTATCAGTCACAGTTAGCGCCTGAATGGAATGCCAATCCAATTGTATTTTTCGGATCCATTCACATCCCAATAGTGGTGGTCCTCCATCTTGTAGTATATATAGATACAGTTTCTGTGTTTCCTTGCCGTTGTATTCAACTGGCACCCTTATTTTTCCTCTGGGGTAGACTTTTTGCCCCGTGTATGTCTTCAATACAATGGACGTGTCCTTCAAGGGTATGTGTGAGAATAGCCTCTCATAGTCTCGTCGATTCATGACAGTTAGGGCTGATCCTGTATCCAATTCCATCTTTACTTGGGACCCTGCTATCATGAGGGTGACCCAAATGGTTCGGTGATCCTCCTTTGCGATCACATTGTGTAACTTTAGACAACTTAGTCTCCTGCTCCCGGAATCATTATCACTCTCCTGATCTTCCGAACTACTCTCCGGCATTTTTTTTACTTTCTTGTACTTTTCCTTAGTAGTTCTTGTAGTGTTGGTTTTCTTTCCCGACCTGCAGAGTCTTGCTATATGTCCCATTTTCCCACATTGCCTGCATACTTTGTCCTTAAACCAGCAGTCCTTCTGATCATGGGTTGTTCTGCCGCAGCGATAGCACTTTTCTGCTCCATACGCCATTTAGTTAGCACTGTATTCTTGTGGTTTCTGTTGTATTTCCGCAGCTCCCCGTGCTGCTGCTTCGTAGGATACTGCCACGCTGAAAGCCTGTTCTAGCGTCAGGTCCTTTTCCGAAGTAGCCGTTTCTGGGTTCCTTCACTCTGGAGCCCACAGACAAACTTATCCCGTAAGGTGTCTGCCAGTCCTGCTCCAAACTGGCAGTGCTTCGATAACTTGCGTAGTTCCATAAGATAGTCAGCATTGTTCTCACCTTTGTGCTGGTTTCTTTTATGGAACTTGAATCTTTCTGCTATCAGCAGCGGTGTAGGGTTTAAGTGTTCCTGTAAGATATTAACAATCTCTTCAAAACTTTTCTCCATTGGTTTAGCTGGGGTAATTAAATTCCACAATAGGCCACACGTTCTCGCGCCATCAAATTTAATAATACCGACGCCTTCTTTCCGTTGGCCACCTTATTGGCATTGCAGTACACTTCAATTCTTTCCACATACGTGGTCCAGTCTTCTACCTCGTTGTCGAAAGCCGGGAATCGATAAAGAAATCGAGGATATGACCAAGAGATGCACAGGATGCCAGAAGCTCCAAAACGCTCCACCACAGGCCCCGCTACATCCATGGGAGTGGCCCTCATCTCCATGGCAACGGGTACACATTGATTTTGCTGGTCCATTTCTGGACTCAATGTTCCTAATCGCTGTGGATGCCCATTCGAAATGGCCAGAGGTCATCAAAATGTCCTCCACCACCACGGAGAAAACTATTGCAGTCCTACGGACCATCTTCACCAGGAATGGCTTGCCAGAACAGATTTGCTCCGACAATGGGCCACAGTTTGTGTCAGAGGATTTCCGGAGGTTTCTGAGGAATAATGAGGTGAAGCATTACACATCTGCCCCATATCATCCAGCCACAAATGGATTGGCTGAGAGGTTTGTTCAGACCTTTAAAAAGGCCATAAAGGCAATGCATAATGACGACATAACACTACAACACAAGGTGGATAATTTCTTGTTTGCTTACCGGAATGCGACACATGCAGTCACCAACCAAGCTCCAGCCATAATGTTCTTCAACCGAAGGCTAAGATGTCGCCTGGATTTGCTCAAACCAATCATAAGACGAGACGTTGAGGATAAGCAATTCCAGCACATAAATGAGAAGCCAACCAGGAGCTTCAAGATAGGGCAACCAGTCTTGGCCCGCGACTACCGAACAGAAAAATGGCAGCCAGGAACGATATGCACACAGCAGGGACCACTAATGTACACAGTGGACGTTGGAGAGAGCATCGTGAGACGCCATGCTGACCAGATTCTAGAGTCACAGGAACAAGCCAAGCCCATACCACGAACAGGTGCACCTGGTAATCAACCCGAAGTACAGATTGCGTCTACCTCAGAAGCAGTGGTATTGGAGGCTGACGAACCAACCAATGACAATGAGCCAGAATCAACTCCGCCGCAAGAACAGGATACTCGAGAAAGGCGCTATCCAGTCAGGATCAGGAAGCCTCCTCAAAGACTTAACTTATAAATGATTGTTTCAGTTGATGTATATAGTACCGAGAAAATTGTAATTGTAATTAGTTATTATTTAGTTGTTAAATGAATGTTATGTACTGTTTATCTAAAAGGGGAGGAATTGTTGTGTATGTGCCTTTAAAAGAAGAACTGATTCTATACTGCAGTACCAGCAGTGACCACCCCTGTATATAAAGCCATAGCAGGCTTCTGTATTTCAGTCTTGAATTACTTTCTGTTCAGTAAATACCTGTTTTATTGTTCTCCTGCAGTCTGATTATTATTGATCCTCGGACACTACAGAAAATGCATCCCATTTTCTCCTCGTATTTTATTACAAGCTGCAAGAAAAGATAAGCACAAGTTACACCAAGAATGTCGGCCATTATCTCAGCATTTTTCCACCTGAAAGTTACCGCATTTGGTGATCTCACCTCCCACTGCCTCCTGGGAGAGACAACAACAAAAAATAGATAAAAATCCCAGGGCCATTAAGGGAAAAAAATACTCTGGAAAATTCCCCCCGACCTCCTCAGGCCATCAAAACCAGGTCAGGAGACCACATGGACGTTCTATGATGCGATCTCTGCCTCAGTTAAGAACCAGTCCAGCTCCCTTTTGAAGAATTCCAGAGAGTCCCCACCCACCGCACCAGTCGGCAATGTATTCCAGAGAGTCCGCACCCACCGCACCAGTCGGCAATGTATTCCAGAGAGTCCCCACCCACCGCACCAGTCGGCAATGTATTCCAGAGAGTCCCCACCCACCGCACCAGTTGGTAATGTATTCCAGAGAGTCCGCACCCACCGCACCAGTCAGTAATGTATTCCAGATAGTCCACACCCACCGCACCAGTCGGTAATGTATTCCAGAGAGTCCGCACCCACCGCACCAGTCGGCAATGTATTCCAGAGAGTCCCCACCCACCGCACCAGTCGGCAATGTATTCCAGAGAGTCCCCACCCACCGCACCAGTCGGCAATGTATTCCAGAGTGTCCGCACCCACCGCACCAGTCGGTAATGTATTCCGGAGAGTCCGCACCCACCGCACCAGTCGGCAATGTATTCCGGAGTGTCCGCACCCATCGCACCAGTCGGCAATGTATTCCAGAGAGTCCCCACCCACCGCACCAGTCGGCAATGTATTCCAGAGAGTCCGCCCCCACTGCACCAGTCGGCAATGTATTCCAGAGATTCCCCACCCACCGCACCAGTCGGCAATGTATTCCAGAGAGTCCGCACCCACCGCACCAGTCGGCAATGTATTCCAGAGAGTCCCCACCCACCGCATCAGTCGGCAATGTATTCCAGAGAGTCCGCACCCACCGCACCAGTCGGCAATGTACTCCAGAGAGTCCGCACCCACCGCACCAGTCGGCAATGTATTCCAGAGAGTCCGCACCCACCGCACCAGTCGGCAATGTATTCCAGAGAGTCCACACCCACCGCACCAGTCGGCAATGTATTCCAGAGAGTCCGCACCCACCGCACCAGTCGGCAATGTATTCCAGAGAGTCCACACCCATCGCACCAGTCGGTAATGTATTCCAGAGAGTCCGCACCCACCGCACCAGTCGGCAATGTATTCCAGAGAGTCCGCACCCACCGCACCAGTCAGTAATGTATTCCAGAGAGTCCGCACCCACCGCACCAATCGGCAATGTATTCCAGAGAGTCCACACCCACCACACCAGTCGGCAATGTATTCCAGAGAGTCCGCACCCACCGCACCAGTCAGTAATGTATTCCAGAGAGTCCGCACCCACCGCACCAGTCGGCAATGTATTCCAGAGAGTCCGCACCCACCACACCAGTCGGCAATGTATTCCAGAGAGTCCGCACCCACCGCACCAGTCGGCAATATATTCCAGAGAGTATGCACCCACCGCACCAGTCCGTAATGTATTCCAGAGAGTCCGCACCCACCACACCAGTCGGCAATGTATTCCAGAGAGTCCGCACCCACCGCACCAGTCGGCAATGTATTCCAGAAAGTATGCACCCACCGCACCAGTCCGTAATGTATTCCAGAGAGTTCGCACCCACCGCACCAGTCAGTAATGTATTCCAGAGAGTCCGCACCCACCACACCAGTCGGCAATGTATTCCAGAGGTTCACAACTCTCTGGCAAAAGAAGAACCGCTTAACATCCAGTCTATTCCTGCACTTACGTAGTTTAAACAAATGCCACCACATTAATGCCACCACATTTTAATATAATTAAATGTGGGTCTCAGTTCCCAAAGGAAAATAATTTTGTGCGAAGCTTTGAAACAAATTGCATTAATACCAGAAAGAGTCCAACCTAAGCCCAGTAATCTTAAATGGAATTTGATTTCATAGAATAGTACAGCACAGAAGGGGGCCATTCGGCCTATCGAGTCTGTGCTGGCTCGTTCGAAGAGCAATCCAGTTAGTCCCACTCCCCCGCTCTTTCCCCTATGTCCCTAGAATTTTTTCTCCTTCAAGTATTTATCCAATTCCCTTTTGAAGGCTACTACTGAATCTGCTTCCACCACCCTATATCAGGCCGTGTATTCCAAATCCGAACCACTCATTGCGTAAAAAGGTTTTCCCTCATGTCACCTCTGGTTCTTTTGTCAATCACCTTTAATCTGTGCCCTCTGGTTATCGACCCTCCAGCCATTGGAAGCAGTTTCGCTTTATTTACTCTATCTAAACCCTTCATGATTTTAAACACCTCGATCAAATCTCCTCTTAGCCTTCTCTACTCTAAGGAGAAGAACCCCAGCTTCTCCAGTCTATCCACGTAATTGTAATCCCTCATCCCTGGAACCATTCTAGTAAATCTCTTCTGCACCCTCTCCAAAGCCTTCATGTCCTTCCTAAAGTGTGGTGCCCAGAATTGGACACAATACTCCAGCTGGGGCTAAACTAGTGTTTTATACAGGTTTAGCACAACTTCCTGGCTTTTGTGAAATTAATTTTACTCAATTTATTTTTCATTGCAGAGTATCATTTTTTTAATATGAGGTGGAGTTTCCACTTTGGGCGCAATTGGAAAATTGCACCCAAAATTGCGCTGGTTAGGTTACAGTTCAAGTCTCCGATAAAATTAATTTTGCTTAATTACAAACATAATATCGGCCATCAGGCAATATAATAGAACGCAATCAGATTTTTCTTTCCATTAAAAGTAATCCTTGATGTATTTAAGAGTGGTAACCTGGTGGAGTCTTATTAACACAGCTGAACTGGATTTATCACACAAAAGAGCGTTTTTAATAAATGCCCAGTCTTCCACCTGTTTAAAATGAGTGAAAATGTTTTTACAAAAAACTATACTGAACCATTTACTAGTTTCATCAGTGTGCACTAGTCAGTTTCTTAGTAAATTAAATATGTTTTGATATGAAGAAACTTTAAAAATGTGCCTATTGGTGCCCGTGCGCCGAAGAAAATGAGCGCTGGTTAGAGCCTTCCCGAACCAGCGCAGACGGTGGTATCTGGCAAAGTTGGCCTGGGGGCATGAGCAGTTCTGTGGGCGGGGTCTGACCCAGGCAACTTGAATCTTAAACCAGCGTAAAAGATCGCAGAAAGCACGAATGCAAGTGGTTTTGGGTGTAACTCACGTTTAAAATTCCCCGGTATTTGGCGCTGGTTCAGCCAATTTCGCTCGGGTTCTTCTTCTTAGGCAGCCCCTCGGAACCAAGGATGACTTGCTTCCACATTAAAAATGAGTTCTCAGGTGACTGATGGGTCCAATGCGGGACCTACAGTCTCTGTCACAGGTGGGGCAGACAGTGGTTGAAGGGGCGGGTGGATGGGGTCCTTCCACTGTTTGCATTTGGCTTCTGCTTGCCGAAGAGACTCGAGGTGTTCGGCGCCTTCCCGGATGCTTCTCCTCCACTTTGTACGGTCTTGGGCCAGGGATTCCCAGGTGTCGGTGGGGATGTTGCACTTTTTCAAGGCGGCTTTGAGGGTGTCCTTGAAGCGTTTCCTCTGCCTGCCTGGGGCTCTCTTGCCGTGTCGGAGCTCCGAGTAGAGCGCTTGTTTTGGGAGTCTCGTATCGGGCATGCGGATGATGTGACCTGTCCATCGGCGCTGATCGAGCGTGGTCAAAGCTTCGATATTAGTAACAGAAACAAGCAGAAACTCTACCCCAATGACTTTTATCTTGTTAGAGTTAATTGGAAAAAACTGTAGTATTTTTGTCAGCCTAGTTAAAGGTGCTATATAAATACAAGTTGTTGTTGTTGTAGTCTTGGTTTGGTGGCTGTTTATATCAATCCATAGTACACAAGCAGGTTTAAAAAAATGACTGCAGTTCAAATTCTTGCAGCAAGCTTGTCTTGATAAAATGTTACAAATGTAATTGGTTATAGGCTTGAGAATTGAGTCATTCAAACTTAAACAATACTGTGTGATTGGTTCAGTTTGTATAAGACTGACGGATCCTTTTTTAAATTTGAGTGATCAGTTCGGCAAAAATCCAGGAAGTCCCGGTAACTCTTTTCCAGGATATAAAAGGGGTTGAATTGGGAATGAGTTTAAAACTCTGAGAGAGGAGGAGAGTGAATTTGAAATTTTATCAGGAAGGACCAGTTTGAAACTCCACAGAGAGAGAAAAATAATCAGGTTGAAGCCGCCTAGAGATGATTTAAATTATTATAGGGGGAAAAGAAAGAGTGTAGAATATAAAAGTTAGAGTTGTGATCCTTTTACTTTCCCACCCAAGGAGTTAGGCAGAAGCATTTAGAATTTAAATATGTAAATGTTATGCAACTGTTATGTATTTGCTTGTTTATCTTTTGTTAAGTAAATCACTTAATGGTTTTAGACTTAAAACAAACTCTGAAGGTGTATTCTTCTCCTTGCTCATTAAACACTGGAGAGATCCTATGAACCCATTGGTTAAGTCCAGTAACTAAAAATAATTAACAGACAGGGTTTTCTGTTTCATTTGCATGACTCGCCCAGGAAAGTGACCCAAGGTATGAAAACCAAAATAATCTGGAGTTAAAAGGGTAGAAGGCACCCAAAAGTGTAACATTTATTTCCGACTGTATATTTTCCCTCTGTGTATCAGTCTCTAATTCTGGCATTCTTATAGGTTGATCACCTGAAGAACAGGTATGACAAAAACTAATTTCCCTTTCCACATGAATTCTTCCCATTTATTTTCAGGGAGGCTGGGTTTCCCGCAGGCTCTGCCGACTTTACCGGCAGGGCCTAATTTGAATGTGAGGCCTCGGTTTCCCGCCCGCAGCCAGCTAGCTTGAGAGTCTGGCTGGCTGCAGGTGGGTAGGCCTCAGTTGCGAGGGGTTGGTCCCGGGGGAGGGATCGCGGGGGGTGGGGGGCGTCGGGGATCAGCAGGAGGGGGTCGGTAATCGAGGGGGGAGAGAGGATCGGTGGGGCGGTGTTGCAGGGTCGGCAGGGGATCAGGGATCGGCAAGCGATGGGGTGTGGTCGGGGATCGATGGGGGGTGGAAATTGGGGATCGTAGGAGAGGGGGTCTTGGGGGGGGTGGGTAGGCCTGGGAATGCGATTGGAGGCCTCGTGGTGGAGTCTCCAATCGCAGGGAGTGGTTTAGGTAGGGATCCTGGATCCAGGAGGTAGGTATAAAGCCACTTACCTCCTTGATGCAGCAGTCCCCGCCTCTGTTTAACTGGCGGGTTTCATGAATTGTGTGAAGCCCGTCCACAGGCAGTTAAATTCAAATTGATGGGGAAAATAGAGGCTTCCAGCCTCATTACAATATTTAGATTGAGGTAACGCCCCCTGGGAGCGGGTTGGTCGCCCACCCCCATCCTGCCTCCGGTAAAACCGGAAGTGGGCGGGATCAGGTTGGGAATCCCGTTTTTAACAATTTAACTGCCCCCTACGCTCCAAACCCACTTTTTTTTTAGGAGAAAATTCCGGCCATTGGGGCGATTTTAATCCTACTCGCTCATTAGAAACCTGGCGGGTGGGCAGTTAATAATCGCCCTGGATCTTACCTGTCCGAAAGCCGCCATGATCGCAACATCTGCAATTTTAACCAGCTCTCCTGAGCAGGCAGCAAGGACACCCGTCCGAAGCCAACAGGGTCCTTCTTTACATATGCAGGTTGTGGCCCGATGACATCATTGAAACCCAACTGTCATTTTACCTCGGGCCTGAGCGGGGAATCCACCTGGAGTAAGGCCTGAGATTGAACAACATTGCCTCATCTGTAACAAGTGATGAGTTTAAAAATTAAATTCCATATAACTGTGCCTATTGTATGTATATAATAATGTATGCAAAGTCTGTTCAGTTGTGTTAGGTTTTAATCAATAAATGCAATATACTTAACCAGCACTCAGGAAGTGGTTAACTACATTGACATGAAATTCTTGTTTGCACTACAAGTATCTGCTAATTTGTAAGGGTCTTCCCAAAGAACTGGTTCTTTAAAGCAACAACCGGAGTCTAAACTGTTCCAGTTAAGTTGTGGTGTTTCCATTAGAATGTATAGAGAATTGCTCTTTGCCAGAGCAAACATTTCCATTTACTGGATGCCTTTTAACTGGTAACAACTGTGCTAGATGTGAATTCCCGATGAGAGGTATTAATATTTATATCAAGTTAAAGAGGAAGGTTTTTGATGGAAAATTCTCCTTTGTTCTTGATAGGTATATATTACAAATCGGTGGAATCACATTCCGTATGAACTCCAGGACTGATGATTACAATTAGTAAAATATGTAACTATAATTTAAAATAACAGTCCTGTACATCAGTCGCACGAATGGGTTTACCCATTAAATTAGTCGAAGCTTGAATGTTCCACAAATTGCCAAAGTCTTTCTCATGTTGAGAATGTCGCACCCAACCCTCTCACACTGGTCTGATTTGGAGATCTGTATCAGACGGCAGCACTGCCTCGCTCTGCACAGTTTTCAGATTAGAGGAGAACACAGCTCTGTGCCTGGTGGACTGCATTGAATGCACGTGTGGCATGGCTTTACAATGTTAAGGCTTGTCCAGCAAACTGCCTGGGTAGCTTGCTAAGCATTAATATTAATGTTTAAAAAGCTGGCTTCTGATTGCCAATGTTGCAGCCAGTGTGAAATGAAGAGTGAGAGGCTGCCATTTCAAGTTAGCTCCCCACCCAACGCCAAGCACTGGACTGACAACGGGTTGAGCTTCAGTTATCGCTACAACAATGATATCACTGCACACTAATGCAAATGTGTAATATAAGTGCTAGGTAGTCAACAGAGCTTACTGTGTTGATTTACAGAATAATGTCTGGCAGTGTTGAGAAAATACACTAGTATCCATTTCTAACATTTTTGGGAGCGGTCCTACATATGTGTTACAGTGAGAGGCAGGTTACACCAAAGATATTTTAGGTTTCTTTATTGGTCATATAAGTAAGTGTTTTGTCAAAGGTTATGCCATACCGGAGAATGTGAAAGCAAGGTGCAGCCTATAAAAGCTTTTTCTAATAATTTCTGTACAAATGAGGCTCATAAAGAGTGCTGGTTATAACAGGATTCGAGGTATGTTTATAGTGAGGTGTATGTTATAAGTCTTTTTAATAGATTCTCATAACTTATAATAACTGATGTCGATATCTCTCAGTGAGTGTTATAATGTGGGATTAATGTTTGATTGTTGCTAGTATGAAGTACAGTATTATTACAAATTAAGTCCTTCAGTTTTAAAAAAGGTTAGCGACAGATGCACTTATTACATTTTTACAAGCATTGATTAGAAGCATTCGTTGGAATAATTTTTTTAAATTATTTTTGGATTATGTTCATAATACACTGTAACAGATACACACACAGAATATTAAGTGGCCATTGATGTTATGGAAGGAATTTTCACATGAAAAAATGGGTGGGTGGGGGCGGGGGAAGTTAAAGTTTTAAAAATAGAAAATCCCAACCCCAACCCGCCCACTTTCACCTTTTACTCAGGCGGGACAGGGGGTGGGCAGCCATTTTAAATGATAATGATACCTGAAGCCTCTGCTTTAACCTGTGGATTCCCAGTAGCTCCACAGCATGCTAGGAAACCCGGACTTCCGGGTTTCCCGGGGTCTACCGGCCCCCCCGCTCTGGGCGGGCCAGAATCGGGGAAAATCCAGGTCTATGGCCTAGAAATTGGGTTGGTAGCGCCGGCGCTGAGCGCCTAAAGAGACCTAGAATTGGGCCGATGCCCTATGTTGGGGCGGACGCTATGAAGATAGCGACAACTCAGATATTGACTATACATTTAGCGCCTGCGCTAAGTGTTTGCGCGCGCCCACGAGCGCAAGCAGCTCATGACGTCATTTCAGTGTGCAACGCCTTTTAGGAGCACCTGAGCGCATATTGGGTGGCGCCCGGAGCCTTAGCGCCCAGCGCTATTAGTGACAGTTCGAGGGAGGGCTAACAGGCCCTTCTCGGAGTAGGGCGGCACTATTTAAAGGGGACAGCTCCAGTGCAGAATCTTCTGCCACTTGGCCTGCTCATTGCGATCGTTGCTAGAGAGAGTTGGCGAGCTAATGTGGAGCGGAGTTCTGGGAATTTAGCTTTACAGTACTTGGGACCTTCAACCCTGTCCGAAGCACTTGCAGCACTACACCTAAAAGCCTTTTGACCAACTGGCATCGGAATGGGAGCTTGTTTGGAGGGCGGCGGCCTCATCGCCCAACACTGTGAAGGGGCAAAGAGACAGCGGGAGAGAGGGCCGGGATTGGCCAGAAGGAGGAGGGGCAATGGAGGTCGGCCAATCCGACGGGATGCTGCGAGGGTCTTTAGGCAGCAGGTGACAAGCCTTGACATGTCGGAGGAGCAGTGTTTGGGAAGGCTCCGATTCTGGAGGGACATTGTTACTGATCTGTGCCACCTGCTTGGTCAGGATCTGCAGCCGCGTGAACGCTGCAGAACCTCTCTGTCCGTGATGGCTAAACTGACTGATGGCCTCCATTTTTATGCCAACGGATCCTTTCAGTCAGCCATTGGGGACAATGCGACTGTCACTCAGGCTGCAGTCCACTGTTGCATCCGGCAAGTTACAGATGCCCTTTATAGGCGAAGGCATCAATTCATTACCTTCCCTCGGACCCTGCACAAGCAGGCGG
Source organism: Somniosus microcephalus (assembly GCF_052327205.1). NCBI lineage: Eukaryota > Metazoa > Chordata > Chondrichthyes > Squaliformes > Somniosidae > Somniosus > Somniosus microcephalus. Next base: position 50,666,640 of record NC_141006.1, on the reverse strand, counting down.
AGGAGGAGGAGTATGAGGAGGAGGAGGAGGAGGAAGAGCAGGCGGAGGAGGAGGAGGAGGAAGATGGAAGGGCTGCTGAAAGTGGAAGGGCCATACGTCAGAGGCTCATCTGGACTCGTGTCGACACCCCTGTGGCGGAATGATGAGAGTCTTAACTCATGCGCACTTTGGATGTTTGAGGGCCTCTGAATGCCAGCATCACTGAAAGTAGTCACATGCACCATGCCACATTGAAACTTCTGTTTATTGGCACAAAAGTCTTTCATTACAGCTAAACAACGTAATGTCAACAGAAACCATAACTTTCAAAATAACTGTGAACTGTTCGGCAAAGCCGCAAAACTCAACAAACCTTCTGCAAATTCTAACAACAGGTGAGGGTGTCCTTGAATTTGGACAAACAAACGTCTCAGCACCTCCCTCTACAACTGGCCCCTTGAGGGAGAACGGCTTCTCTTTCGCGCCCGGCCCCTTCCCTCCCTGCTGCTCCTACGTAATTGGACCCCAGTGGCGGCCTGAAGACTGTGGGACGCCTGCTGACTGTCTGGAAGCGCAGAAGCCCCTGAGGGACGGCCTGGCCGACCTCTGGGCTTGGAGGGTGCGGACGCAGGATGCTTGATGTGACCATGGCTGGAAGCAGTGTGGCCTGCAGGTGGTGGCAGCTGCAATGCAGGCGTCCCAGCGCTGGCATGTGCAATGGTCTCCTGCCGAGAGAGGACACCTGCACCATGGTCGGACGACACACTGGCTATCTGAGGGGAGCGGCTCGGCTCATCTGCCACAATCGCATGCTCCACTGATTCCTGGCTTTGTATGGGACTGGAAGGGCCCGGGGTGATCCTAACTGATGCAGAGAGGGTGGCTACAGTGAGAGATTGCGTTGCGTCAATCTGGCTGTGGAGGAGCCCAGCAAGTGACTGCGTGGCAACAGTGAGGACCTGTGTGCCAGGTGCCAGTGCTTCGGAGAAGGCCTGGACAGTTCTTCCCATTGCTTCGGACAAGGCAGGTGCCGACCGCTCCACTGCCTCGGACAAGCCCTGCACAGACCTTTCCAGGGATTGCCCGAAGCCCTGAACAGTCCTTTCCATAGCCGACTCAAAGCCGTGGACAGTCCTCTCCATTGTTGGGCCGAAGCCCTGGATAGTCCTGTCCATTGTTGCCCCGAAGCCCTGGATAGACCTGTCCATTGTTTCCCCGAACACCTGGAGAGTCCTGTCCATTGTTGCCCCAAAGCCCTGGAGAGTCCTCTCCATTGTTGCCCCAAAGTCCAACATACTCTTAGCCAATGTATCTATTGACTCAGGCATCTTCTCCACTGCAGCCATCAGCTCCGTGTGTCTGACCCGGGCCTGTTTGCTCATCTCAGCCAGGCGACGGACCTCATCTGCACTCTGTGCAGCAGTCATCACGACCTGCCTTGCCCTCCGGGGAGACGGTGGCCGAACTTGCCTATCCCCCGTGCGTTGCTGCATGCCGCTTGGTCCGGCAACTGGTTCATCCTCAGAGCCACCCCCCCTCCCCTCCAGGGGACTACTATCCCCAGTCTGTAGATGTGTCAGCGCCCCGGATTCTGCAATGGCTGGTCCGGATTCCTCCTGGTCCTCGCCTCCGGTGGCTCTGGCACTGGCAGCTTCAGCGCGTTGAGCCCGAGTTGGTGCTGCTTCATCTGAAAGTGGGAGGTGGAAGAGTGGCTTTAGCAAAAGGACAGCTTTGCTGAAAGGCATGCCAGATTGCAGCAAGGCTCTGACATGGCTGCACACTGAGGATGCATGCTGGCGGGGGGACCAAGTGGAAGGCAACAGGTGAAAAAGGTGAGAGTCTTACCCTCGCTGTCGGTAATGGGGTCGGCAGATGCAGTGGTCACAGGACCAGACAGACGTCCTCCAAGTATCTGGTGCACTCTCTCCTCCAGATCCGTGAGAGTGACCACTTGTGGAGGTCCGCCACCGGTTCGACGCTGCTCCTTTCGAATCATCGCCAGCTTGGACTGCAGGGGAAAGAAGGGGAAGTTCTGTAACATGATGCCTTGAGACCTCATCGCATGCCCCCCATGGTGCAAGAGCCCTTACATGAGGCCTTGAGACCTCATCGCATGCCCCCCATGGTGCAAGAGCCCTTACATGAGGCCTTGAGACCTCATCGCATGCCCCCCATGGTGCAAGAGCCCTTACATGAGGCCTTGAGACATCATCGCATGCCCCCCATGGTGCAAGAGCCCTTACATGAGGCTTTGAGACATCATCGCATGCCCCCCATGGTGCAAGAGCCCTTACATGAGGCCTTGAGACATCATTGCATGCCCCCCATGGTGCAAGAGCCCTTACATGAGGCCTTGAGACATCTGTCCATGTGTGTGCCCAGAAAGGGCCATGGGTGCATGCTGACAGATGGCCATTGGGGCATCATTGCAGCAGGGTGCCCGAAGTCAGCTGCAGATGGAGGGAAGCACAAGTTTGCTAAACCATCACTCACCCTAATGATCCGTGTGAGGTCGTTGAATTTCTTCCTGCACTGAACAGGGGTCCTGGTCGCCATGCTGCTGGAGTTGACCCTCACAGCAACCTCCCTCCAAGATCGTCGGTAAGCCTTCTGATTCGGCCTCTTGCCATTATCCGGATACAGGACCTCTCGACGGTGTTCAACTGCAGCCACCAAGTGGTCCAGAGCCTAAGTGCTGAAGCGCTCTTCTCTCTGTCTAACCTTCTCCATGCTGAACAAGTTTGTAATGCCAGACAAGGGCGAGCGCTGATTCTGAGGCCTACAGGGCGTTGGGTGTTGAAGCTCAGGCTGACTGACCCATCCCTTTAAGAGCCGGCCGGCGCCTGGAGGTCTCGTGCTTTCCCGTAATTGAGATCACCTGCGCTGCGCCCGTCCGCGTCGATATTGAGTAGCGCCTGAACTTTTGTGCCTTAAGAGCACCGTGCAACAGCTGAATTAGTGCCTCAATCCCCTTTGGGGGCGATGCAACCCAATATCGCGCCAGGCGGCGATAAGTTTTGTCTGGCTATAAACTTTGCGCAGCGCCAGTTCTAACGCCTCAAGCGGGGCTATACCCAATTTCTAGGCCTATATGTCTAAAATTCCATTCATTAGTTACAGTGCTGGAGCAACATCACCTCCGGGCAATTCTATACCCTTGAACTGGTCATAGTTTTAATCATTTCACTTCACAAAGTATGAAACTTAATAATCACTAACTATTACAGTAATAATGCATTTGAGATGTTAGGATTAATATTGTAATATTAATAAAATATAAATATTACATCAAAATAAACAGTTGTATTACTGTTCTGTCTGTCTTTCCTACTCTGTTCTTCATCCATGTCCTCTAGTTTAATTTTTATTATTTGTTTAGTCTTTATTTTATAAACTTATCTGCCTCTCTTGGCCCACCATCCATTATTACAGCTAGAGCAACATCATTTGGAACACGTAACACAGATATAATAGAGAACAGGAAGGTTTGAGTTGGCTGACCTTGGGGCAACACATTAGAACTGGCCTTATGACCACTAACTTATGGAGAGAAAAGTAGGCCAGGTGCTTCTTTCTGATCATTATAAGTACCCCTCGGTGGGGAGGGGAAAAACCAGGCAGGATTCCCACTCACAGACACTGTCCAATGATCCATGCTAGAAATTCTAGGCGTGTAGAAGTCCAGTAAAGACAGGATTAAGCTCAGCTTTGTTAACTTCCTTGGTTAATTAGCCTGTTAACCGTTTCTATCGCGACTCATACATGAAGAATGGGCATGTGGCTGAGGTATTGCCGGTGATGATGGAAAGGTCACAAAGAAAGGATGAAAATTGAAAAGCATAACCAACGTGCATATATGGCATTATAAAGAAGCTGTACTCTTATTTCTGAATGTATACAGCATTCAATATGGTTTGTGGCTATGCCTCATGCTTCAGCTATTTGGGGTGTTTCAGTAACATCTGGAATTGTGCAAACTGCTTCCAATAAAAATGGCATGCATATGACATCACCTGTGAAAGTATTGATGAGAACACATAGCCAACAGCTGAGGCCTTTGGTCCTGGTCAGGGACCTGAAGACAACGACAACAACAACAACTTGCATTTATATAGCACCTTTAATGTAGTAAAATATCCCAAGGCGCTTCACAGGAGCGTTAGAAAACAAAATTTGACACCGAGTCACATCAGATATTAGGACAGCTTGGTCAAAGAGGTAGGTTTTAAGGAGCGTCTTAATGAGGAGAAAGAGGTAGGGAGATTTAGGGAGGGAATTTAGGAAGGCGCGGCCACCAATGGTGGAGTGATGAAAATCGTGATGGGCAAGATGCCAGAATTGGAGGAGCACAGAGATCTCAGAGGGTTGTAGGGCTGGAGGAGATTACAGAGATAGGGAAGGGAAAGGCCATGGAGGGGTTTGGAAACAAAGATGAGGATTTTAAAATTGATGCGTTACCGGACCAGTAGCCAACCAGTGAGCACAGGGGTGAAGGGTGAATGGGACTCGGTGTGAGTTAGGATACAGGTAGCGAGTTTTGGATGAACTCAAGTTTATGAGAGAGTGCAAGGTGGGAGACCGGCCCGGAGAGTATTGGAATCGTCTGTCGAAAAATACCCCAAGGTGCTCCACAAAGGTGAAATAAAAAAAGGAAGCCAATTCTAAAATATAAAGATTAGAAGGGGTGGCCAAAGGCTGGGTCAAAGGGGTAGTTGTTAAGGAGGAGAGGAAGGTGACGAGGTGGAGGGGGTTAGGGAAGTCATTCCAGAGTGTGGGGCCTCGACAGCTGAAAACAAGGCCACTAATGGTGGGGCGGGGGGGGGGCATTAAAGGCAGGAGCCAGAAAACTGGAGAGTTTTGGGGGAGGGGAAAATTGTAGGGCTGATGGAGGTTACAGAGATAGGAAGGGATGAGGCCATGGAGGGAGTTAAACACAAGGATGAGAATTTTAAATCTGAGGCATTGCGGTCAGCAAGGACGGGCTAATTGGCGAGTGGGAGTTGGGTTGACATATGATCTGGTTTTGGATGAGCTGATGTTTACAGAAGGTGAAGGATGGGAGGCCAGCCAGAGGAACATTGGAACAGTCGAGTCTGGAGGTGTCCAAAGCAAACATGCTAATGACCCTGTCAATTTGGGACTGAGAGCGTAGGCGACTGGGATTCTTGCTCCAATAGTCTTCAAGCAGTGGAACAGGGACTTTGGAATTTCAACCCCATTAAGAGTTACACTACAATGAAATGAAGATCCCAGCAAATATCAGCCCAACAGTATTACACTTCCAGTAGACCACTAGTCATTCTCCCTCAGCTAAATTACCTGATAAACGCAATAGGGGTAACTCTGTGTTCCCAGCAGGGGGCCATGCTTGCAGGGAGTGTGGGCCAGGAGTACAAGAGAACTGTGTTGTAGCCCTTTCTCTGACCCATGCTGCCTGTGTAACAGCTTCCCCAATGGAATCGCAGGATTGTCGAATTATCCCAATAATTCATCAATATATTTTAAAGGTTGTAGTGTCCGTGTGTTGATAGAGACACTGAAGACAGGAGTTGGTTCATAGGTGTTTACTAAGCAAAGTCTGGGGGGGGTTCTAACGGATATACACAATATACAGGCTTATATAGCCCGAGTGGCCATTACCGGCATTACAGCACACCTGGGGCTCTTAAAGGCACATACACTACAATTCCTCCCCTTTTAGCTAACCAGTACATCATATTTTAAGTAATTATTAATTACATGTTATAAGAAAAATAATATACACATTGCTGTAGTTAATTAATTATAAGTCAGTCTCTCAGGAGGCTTCCTGACTCGGTCCAGATAATGCCTCGGGGGTGTAGTAGTTTCTGGTGGTGTAGTAGGTTCTTTTGGCAAGGCTGATTCGGCTTGAATGCCAGTGTCGGGTTCATCGGGTTCCAGTATCACCGGATCGGAGGTAGATATGGGTATCTCTACTTCATCGTTAGACGTATAGAGTTGTGGTGTAGGTTGTCCCTTTTCGGATGACTCTGATTTGGTCAGCATGGCGCCTTATTATGCTTTCTCCGATGTCCACGGTATACATTAGTGGTCCTAGTCGTGTGCAGATAGTTCCAGGCTGCCATTTCTCGGTACGGTAGTCCCGGGCCAAAACTTGTTGACCTATCTGGAAGGTTCTAGTTGGCCTTTCATTCATGCCTTGAAACTGCCGGTTCTCCACGTCCCTTCTGATGTTGGGCTTGACCAAATCCAGCCGGCATCTTAGGTTTCTATTGAAGAACATCATGGCGGGAGTTTGGTTGGTAACCATATGTGTTACATTCCTGTATGCGAATAAGAAGTTATCCACCTTGTGCTGAAGTTTTATGTCTTCATTACCCATGGCCTTTATGGCCTTCTTGAAGGTCTGGACAAACCTTTCAGCCAATCCATTGGTGGCGGGATGGTATGGGGCGGACGTGTAGTGCTTAATCACATTGTTTTTTAAGAACTTCCTGAATTCTTCGGACACAAATTGTGGTCCATTATCAGAACAGATCTGTTCCGGCAGCCCATTCCTGGCAAATATGGTCCTTAATACTGTGATGGTTTTTTCCATGGTGGTGGAGGACATCTTTATTACCTCCGGCCACTTGGAGTGTGCATCAACCGCGATTAAGAACATTGAGTCCATAAATGGACCAGCAAAGTCGATGTGCACCCTTTGCCAGGGAGATGAGGGCCACTCCCATGGATGTAGAGGAGCTTGTGGTGGAGCGTTTTGGACCTTCTGGCATCCTAGGCAGCTCTTGGTCATTTCTTCGATGTCTCCATCGATACCTGGCCACCATACAAACGCCCTAGCTAGGTTCTTCATTTTCACTCCACCCAGATGCCCCTCGTGAAGCTCCTTTAGCACTTTATCCTGGAGTTTGGGTGGCATCACCACTCTGGATCCACACATCAAGGTTCCTCGGCACACTGACAGCTGTTCTCTTCTTTGCGAGAATGCTGGCAACAGTGGTTCGCCATGTGCTGGCCATCCCTTCACTGTTAAATCGTAGACCCGTGAGAGAGTCGGGTCATTTCTCGTCTCCCTTTCAATGGCAGAATTTGTTACTGGTAGACATTCCACTATGGTAGAGTGGAACATCTCCACTGGGTCTACTGTAGGTGCCTCTTCTACCGTTGGCAACGGTAGGCGCGATAAACCGTCAGCATTCCCATGCTGTTTTGATCCTTTGTATTCTATGTTGTATTGGTGTGCCCCTAGAAAAAGGGACCACCTCTGTAGCCTTTGCGCTGTCATAATGGGAACACCCTTTTTAGGGTTGAACATGGAGACGAGGGGTTGATGGTCAGTCAACAAGGTAAATTTTTGTCCGTGTAGGTAATGGTTGAATTTCTTCACTCCTCATACCAGGCTGAGTGCTTCCCTGTCGATTTGGGAATAGTTACGCTCAGCTGAGTTTAATGAGCGTGACGCAAAAGCTATCGGCCGTTCTGAGCCATGAGGGAATTTATGCGATAATACTGCTCCTATGCCGTAAGGGGATGCATCGCACGCCAGTCTGATTGGCAGTGATGGGTTGTAATGAGCCAAAACTTCTTCAGATGTGATTAAGTCTTTGCATTTATGGAAGGCACATTTACAGTCTTCATTCCATTTCCAAATCACTCCTGTTTGTAGCAGTTCATTAAGAGGGTGTAGAAGAGTTGATAAGTTCGGTAAAAATGTATGACAGTAATTTATTAATCCCAGGAACGACCTTAATTGTGAGACATTTTCAGGTGCTGGGGCTTTTATGACCGCTTCAATTTTTTCAGGTGACTTATGCAACCCTTCCTTATTAATTATGTGGCCACAATATGATATTTGATTTTGGAAAAATTCGCACTTGGGGCGATTTGCTCGTAGGCCCCGTTCTCTCAGCCTAGTGAGCACCTGCTCCAAATTGGCAAGGTGCTCGTTGTCATTTTCTCCTGTTACAAGGATGTCGTCTAGGTAGCATTGAGTCCCCGGAATCCCTTGCAGGACTTGCTCCATAGCTCTTTGCCAGATAGCTGGAGCTGATGCTACTCCAAAAACCAGTCGATTGTACTGGTACAGGCCTTTGTGTGTGTTTATCGTGAGATACTTTTTAGAGGCCTCCTCAACCTCCATCTGTAGATATGCCTGTGCCAAGTCAATTTTGGTGAAACGTTTCCCTCCGGATAGTGAGGCGAAAATATCTTCTATCCTCGGAAGAGGATACTGTACTGTGTGAAGGACCAGGTTTACAGTCACCTTGAAGTCTCCACAGATGCGAATTTTTCTCTGTTCTTCAGATTTATCATTATTCAATGCTTTTTTCATGACTGGAACGATGGGTGTTGCCCACTCGCTCCAATCTATTTTGGATAATACGCCTGCCTTTTCCAAATTCTCCAGCTCTGCCTCGACTGCTGGACGAATTGCGTATGGCACTGGTCTTGCCTTAAAAAATTTGGGAATTGCTGCATCTTCCACTTTTATTGAGGCGGTGATGCCTTTCAAGGTTCCTAGTTTCTCTTGAAACACTTCTTTGGCGTTGGCCAAGATGTCTTTTAATCGTTCAGGTATGATGTCATCATCGTTTTTTTCCTTACTGGTCACCGTCAGTGCCTGAATGGAGTGCCAGTCTAAACGTATCTTTCTGATCCATTCACGTCCCAACAACGGTGGACCACCATCTTGTAGAATGTATAAATACAACTTTTGTATTTCTTTGCCGTTGTATACAACAGGCACCCTTATTTTTCCTTTGGGGTATACTTTCTGCCCCGTATATGTTTTTAAGATAATGGATATGTCTTTTAGAGGTATATGCGGAAATAGCCTCTCGTAATCCCGTCGATTTATTACGGTTAGAGCTGATCCTGTATCTAGCTCCATTTTAACTGGGGACCCTGCTATTGTGAGGGTAACCCAAATGGTTTGGTAATCATCTTTGGCAAGTACATTATGTAATTTGAGACAGCTTAGTCTCTTGTTTTCGGAGTCGCTATCGCTCTTCTGGTCTTCGGAGTTACTATCCGTCATCATTTGTACCTTTCTGTACTTTTCTTTATTGATTTTTTTTTTTCTGTCTGTGGATTTATTTTGTCCAGATCGGCATACCCGTGCAATGTGTCCAATCTTTCCGCATTGCCTGCATGCTTTGTCCTTGAACCAGCAGTCCCTCTGGCTATGGGTGGATCTGCCGCAGCGATAACATCTTTCAAAACCCTGTGTCATTTCATGGGTGCCGAAGTCCTGTGTCTTTTGTTGTATCTCTGCAGCTCCTCTTGCTGCTGCTTCGTATGATACAGCCATACTGAAAGCTTTGTCCAGTGTTAAATCTTTTTCAGAAAGCAGCCTTTTTTGTGTTCCTTCACTTAAGAGACTGCAGACGAATTTGTCTCGAAGATAATCTGCTAGTCCTGCCCCAAATTGGCAGTACTTTGATAGCTTTCTTAATTCGGTGAGGTAATCAGCGTTACTTTCATTCTTGTGTTGATTTCTCTTGAAGAATTTGAATCGTTCCGCTATCAGCAGCGGTGTTGGGTTTAAGTGCTCCTGCAGGGTATCAACAATTTCTTTAAAATTCTTGTCCTTTGGTTTGGCTGGAGTGATTAAATTTCGTAACAGCCCGTATGCCTTTGCGCCCATTAGGTTCAGCAGTACTGAAGCTTTTTTTCATCTTCTATTCCATTTGCAGTGCAATATACCTCTACTCTTTCCACATATGTGGTCCAATCCTCTATTTCGCTATCAAAAGCATCAATATTGCCAGACTTAGGCATCGTAGAAAGGATATGGCGCTTCCCGCGCTTTTCTTTCTTTTCTGCAGCAAAGATATGGCGCTTCCCGCGCTTTCCCGCCGCTGCTGCCGATGACAACGCTGTTTCCCGCGGTTTCCGTTCTTTTTTTTAAATTTTATTTATTTATTTACAGTTGGAGACTTGTTCCTGCCGGACTTTCTCTCCAGGTCTGAACGCCGACCTGCTTGCAGCGCCGGCCGTCTCCCGAGTGCTTCCTCCCAGTCCGTTATTGCTTGCCTCTGATTTCGCTGCCTGTCTCAGCTGTAGAGCCAGCCGCTGGAGCCCCAGCCTGACGCCCAGGAAGAATTAGCGCAGTACCTGCCACCAGCTTGGCCAGCTGGTGAAACCACAGCTTCTCTCACTTTCTTGAGTCTTCTGGACGCCCGAGGAATCGATGTCCTTGAGGTGCTGCCGAATTGCAGGTAAGTCCGTTTCCACTTCGTCGCCACTGTAGTGTCCGTGTGTTGATAGAGACACTGAAGACAGGAGTTGGTTCATAGGTGTTTACTAAGCAAAGTCTGGGGGGGTTCTAACGGATATACACAATATACAGGCTTATATAGCCCGAGTGGCCATTACCGGCATTACAGCACACCTGGGGCTCTTAAAGGCACATACACTGCAATTGTCTTCCCTTTTTAAAAGACTGAAGCCTCATTAGATGCTTACCTGCCACCTTCTACAACAACAGAAAACTTTTCAAAGCACTAAATAATGCAATCTGTTTGGAGAATTTTTTTCATGTTTTTTAAGAAAAAGTGCCACCAATCATTTTTAATTTGGCAAATGCATCTCAGTTCAGCAGTGTCCTCAGTCTAGGTCCTGGGAGGGTAATTAATTGGAGATAATGAAGAGTCTTGTTTGAATTGAAATCCATCTCCAAGATCAAGTAGATATAATGGAGAAAAAAGGGTTGCTTGTTAGATGTAGTGACATTGTAAAGACCTTCTTTTTGAATGTATTTATGAGATTGCCACACAGATCCATCAGAGATATTCTTCCTCCAACAGTCTTTTTCTCAAAGCCAATTCATGTGCTCACCATGTGAGCTCAGAGAGATGTATTGCTGAAGAAAACCTATAGTGCTCCTCAGCACAACGCCACTCAATATTTACTATACCTTTCCTTTTATGGTAACTTCCTTTAAACGTCGTCTCTGAGAACTGTGCATTTTACAGTCTGTAACAAAATAACTTATACCAGACCTCCTGCAGCTGTGAACGCCTGATACATGAACACATACAGTATTTATCCTGACTGTACAAAATATTTTTGCCCAATGTTTATGCTGTTCTTGGAAAAGGAAATATTTTTCAAGGAAACGTGTCTGAAGCCTTTGGCAGGATCAGGTGGCAGCTACTGATAAGAACATTGCTGTTCTTGGTCTATGTTGGCAGCTCTTGGTCAGATTATTGCAATTAATGATTCCTCGGGGCACTCCTGCCAGGTCTTTCCCCTCGGACCAGAACTCTCTCATTCCAGCAGATTCCAAAGCACTCTTCAGAACTTGTGAAATTGAAACACTTGTGTGGGCAGGAGGAACTTGCTCCTTTGATATTTATTTTGTATGCAAACCAAGCAGCTTTTATACTAACCAACTGGCCAATGTCAAACTAAGAAAGCCTCCACTATGGATTACTATCATTTACTAATCTTGTCGATGTAAATGTCGGGGAGAAAGCTGATATTTTTGGGGGCTTTTTTTTGTAACCGTTTTGTTGAATTTAGATGTGGGGAAAAAAGTATTTCAACGAATTCATTTGAATAGACGGAATTGGCGAGCTGGCCCTCACCAGGGTGTCCAATCCGACAACCTGCTCTGTTGTGGTTCTTGGTTAATCTGTGACATGTCTTGCAAATACTTTGATGCGCCTTTATCAAGTCTCATTTGCTTTTATATACTGTGATTGAAAGAAATGCTGCTTTAAAGAAGTGCAGCTTTAAAACAAGCCATCTTTGCCACATGCTATTAGACAGATTTTTTCTCATAGCGATGGATAGGTGAAATAGATTCCCAACAAAGACAATTAATACCCTGTCAATTAAGGGATTGACTTTTAGAAAGATAGATACAGATACTGCGTAGAACACAATCTACACAGAGAGCCACTGAGATCACGGAAATGCCACACCATGGGAAATAACAGGTGAGGGGTAAATAAGGTAGAATGGCAGGTAAGATGTATATATGGACTTTTGCTCTATTTACCTTTGGGGCACTGGGAGAAGCTCTACAGAAGCCTTCCTCAGGCAGGACAGAGCCATAATAGAGCGGGTTGTACATCATCTGTGGAAGGCACAAACTTGATGGGCCAAATGTCCATTTCTTGTTCAATGTTTTCTTATGGGGGGAATTAGTTGGATATTGTCATTATTTTCAAGTGTCAGTATTCCCTGCAATTGGCCTTTTACTTGCCAGGATTTCTGTTTTTGGAAAACTCACATCCTCGTCAATGATATCTTTTTCAATATAATACCTTTGCGCTTGGGGAAATAGAGCTGCAAAAAATGCTGATGGTTTTTGCATCTGTTTGGGTTTGTACTCTGGCGTTTTTCCTTTGTAATTTATATAGCTTTTGGGTGAAAATAGGTTTTCCCAGAGGCAACATTTTCTAAAAACAAAAGTTTCTAGCCTTTGCTTCCTCAGTTGTAACCCTACCCTGACTGACCAAGGCCGCTGTGCAGCAAGTGTGAATATTAAATAGGAGCTCCTGTTGCTGCCAATGTACACAGGCAAGGTAGCGCTGATGTTTCTGACATGTTTTAGAGATTACTGTAAAATGAACCCCAGTCGCACATTCTCGTATTTTAAACCATAAGCAGCACTGAAAAGATTGGCTTAAAAAGTGGAAAGACACACAGACAAGAATGACAGCTCGTATTTCCTTCTCACAACGTTCAATAACATAAGAGACGGCCTCTGGTGCCAACGCATAGTACAACGTGTAATAAGGTTTGTTTCAGCGCCGGGGTAACCAGACAGTCTTTGCAAAATGTTCAAGATTAACAGCCAGATTTGTTAAAATAACTGGAGTAATGAACTGTGGAACTTGATTGATTTAACGTGTTTTAATAGTGGAATTTGGGATGGGAGTCCTTGACATTAACCAATCAATCTCCTAGATGGTTATTTACTCTCTCAGGCATTTAGATGATAATGCAGCAACGTCAACTAACCTTGTGCAGTTTGCTGAAATGTGACAAAGAATGCTAACTGTTTAAACAAGCTAATTTTCCCACTATTACGAGCAACAAAGTTTTCTACATTTTTGTTGAAGAATTGATGCTCCTTATTGAATAATCGCAGGATGGTTCAATTATTCACTGAATATACTCTGGAAATACTTTGATGTACTCCTCTGGTTCTTGCCTAGAAATGACGGTTGCGAAACACATTCCTATCACATCTCTTAGTTTCCTTTTTACTGGAGGTATTAATTAATGCCTGCTTTAAATAGGGAACAAAGGAATGTCATATGGATGCATTAAATATTTGTAAAATATTCTCGGCTTGTAATCTTAAAACAAACGTAAAGAAATGGCCTTGTTTTCGTGACACGTCTGATGAATGCTTACCTTGTTCCATTTTAGTGTTGTGCTGTTCAAAAACTCTTTAGCCAACTTCTCAAACTTTTTCAGAAGAGATTTTTCTGAAGAAGTCCTTGCATATACCTGAGACTCTCCATAATAATTTTACAATTAAAATAATTGTCATGCAGCATAATTTTCATTAAATACTTATACAAAGCACAGTAAAAGGGGAGTAATGCTGAACATCGATGTGTTTGATTAAAAGATTTTCCATTGACAGCAAGGAAATTCAAGGAATATGTTGGAAAATAAAAATACACTAATGCAACTTGACATCTTTGCCGACAAGCAATTTATCTAAACACAACAGCTTTGTGTATATATGGCCAGTGAGTCATACGTGAGCTGCACAGAGCCAGATGTGAATGAATCGCTACATTTTACCCAGTTTACTGCATGTCAGCTTTTGACAAACAGCCCTGTGATTGGAATCCACAACCATCTATTCGGAACGTGAATCTAAAAAAGCAGGTACTAACCATACTGTCCATAAATTATCTCTCTCTTACGCTGAATTACAGTATGTAAAAGAATGATAATACAGGTATCAGTCACACCAGTACATTACAGTAGTTTCTTCTCTACTTTATAGTTGCCATTTGGACAAAGACTTTAGAGATTGCTCCATTATATAACTCACCATCTTAACACAGGATGAAAAGAGCATCCATCACAGCACAGGTTGTACACCAGGTTTTACAGTAATCATTGAGTGAATTTAAAAAGAGAATACAGGACAATTTATTGGGGCACAGTAATGGAAGATTTGTTCCACAGCTGTCTGATCTGGGAGTTCTGGAAACTGGCACTAAGCAATAAAGAGGGGGCAACCAGTATCCCACTCCTTATAACTGCTTGTCAAAAGCTGACTTAGTATCCCCGTCCTTTATTTTAATGAGAATAAATTCATTTTTTAATGCACAACATAAAATAGCTATTTTTTCTGTGTGCTCGTTAGAATAAGGTTGTTTTTCAATTTTACACGAAGTGCTCTCCACTCGTAGGCGAAACCCTCTGCAGTTTACAGTTACTTATAAGTAATATAAAGCACAGAGCAGAATAGGACTATTGGGCCCATATTTGTGCTTACATTACAACCACATTTATACACCTCAATATAGCTGCTGAGGTGTTGAATATTTGCATGAAAAATCTGATCTATGGGTTGGTGCCTGTGTTACTGAAACAAATTGTCCATCACTTTCGTTGTACAGAATAGAATGTAGACGTAACATGGGAGCAACATGTCTGTACAAATCATAGGGGTAGAAAGCTGAAAAGACCTTTCTCTTGAGTTACTAAGATGGTTTCAAATAGGAAAATATCAAACTTGAGCCATTTTCAGTAATAATAAGCTCTGTCAGTTCGTGGCAATTTGTCTTCATCAATCTGGCATGCCAACCCCTTTCTTTTGTGTCATAGGACTTTTTTTCATTTACAGAACAACTGAAGCTAATAATAAGGGCTCAAAAAAACAATAAGCGTTCTGTTAGCGGTCAAATGGGCCATTAGAAATGAAGGGTTCGATTCGTAGATGTTATAACACATGGTGAGAAAGAAAATCAAAGAATATGTTCAACCAAATATCAAGTATATTTCTCACAAACTGCATTGTGCTGTTTTTAGTAGAACTATGTATGTTCCTGAAGCAAGAAAGTTGCATGCATAATGGCGCTGTGTGTAGTCTATGAGAAGCTGTGGTCAGTAGTGTGATAGACAGAGGATATTCAAAAGGAAATGGCTGTCTACAGGAACAAGGAAGGCCTCATAGCCAACAACTAATGGCTTTACATATGGGACAGGCCTCATACGCTGCTGGTTTCAATCAAGTATTAAGTTTTTCTTACAGTAGATGGATATTTTCATCGTCCTAATGTATATAATGTATGAGCAGTAACCCCGCTGAAGATAAACACAGCAATTCAGCACCACTCAACGACAAACATGTGACATGTTGCAGAGTACAACTAATAAGCCACCCTTTTTAAACTGAGAAACCTATTTGAAGGGCCAAGGTCCACAGTGCGGGAAGCTATCAGGAATGAAAAGAGACCATGGCTGAGAAATTGGAGGTGTTAGTGCTGGCTGTTAAGGCCCGTTTTGGTAAAACAAATGGCGGCTGCCTCACTTCCGCCCGGTCCTGTGGCGGCCGCCATTTTCAGCAGGTCGGCTGTGCTGCCATTGCCTGCGCTCGCGGCAAGTATTTTAATTAACAGGAGCGTGACGTCAATCGGCGTGCAATGATGAATTTACGCATGCTCATCCATTTTGGAGCTCGCCGCTCCTCTTACAGCCCTCTCCAAAGCACGCCGGTGCGTGCAGCTGTTGACAGCGCGGAGAAGTGGGAGAAAGTGGCGGTGAGCTAGAACCTGTACAGAAAACAGCTGTTGGGATAACTGTTAACTATGGAGAGCTCAGACTATGTAATTGGATTGAAAACTACTCCCAATGAGATGCATCAAATCTCCCCCCTGGTCAGTCAAACATTATAGGAGGTAAATACTTTTAAAATAAACTGTACTGTACTACAATTGTAATATTCTCAGGAAAAATCAAAGCTGCATTTCCTTAAATTTTATACATTGGGGTTTTCTAGTTTAGGAACTGATAAAATGATATGCAAAATTTGGAAGTCTGCTTTTAAAAGGCTTGACAGCATATTCTCACCAAGAGTTCTTCAAAGATCTGCTGTTATTAAAAGTTTAATTGAATTCTCTTCTGCAACATTTACACCAGTGAACTCCTGACCAAGAGTTCATCTTCCCCTTTTTAAAAATGTGTTTCCATTGATTTCTTATGAAACGGTTTAAGGACGCCTGTGCCACAGTCTTTATGTGGTGTTTCCAGTCACAGTCCCTCTAGATCTGAGCCTGTGCTGTAAGAGCCACTCACCAGGGACTGGTGCGATATGCGGGCTCGTGCACTGTCACTGCTAGCTGCAAGATGGTGCATCCCCAACCCCCTCCAGCACCATGGTGGAGCACAAACCTCCACACAGCAACCATCTGGGTGAAAGATCTGTGGCGCTATGGCAGCCAGCAAAGGTGGGAGTACCAGGCAGTCTGGCACCCATTTGTGGACCCCACACAAGACCCAGAGAAATGTCCGCGAAAGTACGAGGGGAGCCGTGGATAAACAGATTCCTCATTATCTGCGACAACGCACAATGCTCCAACTCTACAAGGGCCATCAGTGGACTCAATAGCAAAACCCAGGACCCATTACCAAATGATCCGACACAGCACATTGCCCGAGAACGCCACACTGATCCTTCAGACGCGACCTTCGGCCTCCTGCTGTGCTTAGCGCCGGAAAGAGCGCGTTGCACAACAGATTCTCTACTCATGTAAATCAGCACCAAAATGCCGGTGCTGCCTGCGCTCTTTCCGCAGGGCAGCCGTCTGCCTTGGCCGGCGCTGTTACTAGCGGGTTTCCGGCCTACTCGAATTTCTGGGCCAGTGAATTAAATCAAGATGATACTGAGCTTGGGCTTTAAAATCCTGTGGTTTGTAAGAGGAAGAGAAAATTAAGAGAGATAAGGAGCTCCATAGTTTTGAAGTGGTGGTAAAGAGTGAATTAGAGTAGGGGATTATGCAATGTTTTGATTTCAACACTGAACATGGAAGGAGGAGGAAGCTCCCTATCAGACAGTACATTCAGAGCTCAGGAGGAACAAGAGAGAAAAGTAACATATCACACTATACAATAAGCTACACAACAGCTAGCACTTATTACAGAGATTATTTAACTGGTGCAAAAGACCATCACAATTTACTCGGGCCTATATTATTGAAGCTGTTTGCGTCTTTTGTACTCAAGCAAATAACTCCCCAAATACACTAACATCAGTGTGGCCCCTAGAATGGAGGGGGTGGGTTGTGGGGGGAGGGGGTGGTGGTTGGAGGCAGCGTTCAATCTGAAGTCTATGAACCGCTTACAGCCCCAGGAAACCTGGCTCTCAAAATACAGGCAACGCAGTCAATATTTGTTTTTCGATTTCTCATTTGCTGGTTTGTCTGGTTTGAACATTGTGGGCCCAGAGGTCTGAAAAGGGCTATTCCCAGCACTGCTAACTCCGAAGTCTGAACTTCAAGATCAGTTAGTATCAACAACTTCAAATATATGCAAATTGATTCAAATATGGATTTAGACTTTATATTCCCGCCAAAGCTTCATAGTATGCCTATATGCAGCTCATGAAGACAAAACACTAGGACGCCTTTGCCCTCGAACGTAAGTAATAAGACATTCCCCTTGTTGCACTTTAAATTGGAAAGCTGGTGACAGGGCTGTATTCTATAGAAGCTTCAACAAAATCATATCATCGTGATGCATTAAGTTGCCTCGTCTGAATAGAGGTTCTTTAAAGCTGGCTGTTTTGGGGTGATATTATGATGTGTTTTTGGCTATTATGTGTCCGAAGTTACTGAAATACACAATCTGCACCATTTAAAATCACACCACAAAAGATATGCGTCTATAATAGCTGCTTCCCCTTAACTCATAAAAAGCACATTTGCTAACAGAGGTAAAGTTTATAGCTTCAATAGACTAAACAGCACATCCTTTTCAGAACATCACTACAAAGAGACAAAGGTTGAATATTATTCAAAGGTGCATAATATCCTTTTGAAGATATAGTGACCATGTTGTACATAGTACTCCGAATGTGGCCCTATTAACGATTTTAAAAGTTTTGAAATAACTGTTTCAAGATGTAATCAAATGTACTTGAGATATATTCCAGGACTTGATTAACCTTGCATCGAATGAATACTTTTAGTGAATAATAATTGCAGCAAAATCTTTTTCATGTTCTACCTTTGGCAATGGATATCCATCCATTCTGCAAATTTCATGTTCCATACATCAAAGGACATTCCTTTACATTTTTTCCACATCTATCAAGATCCCTTTGAACTCTTTCAATCCTATACTGGGTGTCTGACTGCATAGTTGGATGTCACCAAAATGTTTGCAATACTACATGTTGTTTTTGAATAGAGTATCAGAGGATGCAGAACACACTTCTGTGGAATCCCACAGTGAATGCCTCAGACAAAGGCTGGTGCATTCATCATCACCTGCTATTTTCTATTCCTTAGCGAGTGTTCGATTCGCTATTAATTCCATGTGTCAATATCTTTGGTGATGACTTCATCCCATCTGTCTGGACCGGGTTTGATCCAGATACCAGATACGAGGTAACAATAAGACACCCACTTTCAGCTCATGGTCATTCTGAAATAGAACATTGATTAGAATAAGGAAGTGCAGTTGTGAAAGTAGTGTAGAAAGACTGAAAATACACCCATCCTTCATTGACATGGTGCACTGAAGAAATTAGAAAATTATAGCTTGTTTCCTCTTTGAGCAATTGCACAAGTGTAAACCCTGAGATGGACAGGAATGGTAAACCAGTCCTCCTCTACTTGGAAGAGCAATTACACAAAAGGATCAGTGCTGTTGCAAAACAAAATGCAACTTTATGGAGAGAGAGGGAAGATTAATGATAGTTAATTAACTTCAATACCCACCATTACATTTTATGGCAACTTCTTTGAATGATATACTGTGCTGTGTTGAAACCCCTCTTTTCTCAACACTAAACTATAATTGTGTGCATTGGCATATGGCATATACATCCATAAAACCACAGGTTTCAGAACAGATTAATTGATCTTCCAAATTTTTCCGGTGGCTAGAGCTTCCATGTGATCATCTAGGTTCTTCTGGGAACAATTCTACTTTTGACAGTATTATTTTAACTACAGATGTGCCAGCACACTATTTTTCAGAGAGCATAGGTAGAATGCTACAGTGCTGAGAAGCAAAAGTGCTTAACTGCTTATGGATACATTTCCATCACAAGTTCCAGAATGTAATACACTATGGGGGCGATTTCCCCGGATACTTTAGGCACTAAAGCTCCTCTGAGGTGGCCAAGATGGGGTCTTAAGCTGCATCGACGGTTTAGCCCGCATTTAGCGCAAGACACCATTGTGGTAAAGGAGTTGTAACGCGCGCTAGGAATGGCCACCTGTAGGATCGTTAAGGGTCTGATTGACAATTAAATTGCTTGCTAGCGCTCATTAAAGAGGCTGCACAGTATTTTGGTGGCTAGCACTTCAACTAACGCCCTCTCCTAACAGCAACCAGCTGAACAGGAGTAAACACGGCGCTGCTGAGGATTCCAAGCGCTACTTAAAGCCACGCTCAGCTTTCACTGTTCACTTGCTGCTGGAGGTTTGAAGAGAACTTTTGAGACACATTGGGAGACTCATCAAGACTTCACCAACACTCTATCAGCATTTATTCTCTGAGGACTTCACTTAAAGAGATTAAGTGCTGAGCTACTCTACCTTATTGGACACCTTCTAGGAGTCACCAGGAGGAAAGGGAGTGCTTGGTCATGGGCACCTTGCTAGGGGTCCCCCTTGGTCTGGAGGAGGAATGGGAGGAGGACATGAGGCTAGGCAGAGCAGCACCAGCTGCTGCAGGAGAGAGGGACACGAGGACGAGTTGGACTCCTTCCCCTCCTCCTCTGGACCTCCTCCACCAAGACCTCCAGTGGCGCGTCCACGAACCTGTGCGCCCTCTGCCTCGGCCCCTGAGCCATCCTGGGGAATCCACAAGAGGCCAGAGTTGGAGGAACGCAGATTTCTTGTAAGCAATATTCCCTCTAATTTTTTTTGGCGCGTGTTCCCTTTAACCAGCTGCGTGACCCATTCAAGTTTTCGCGCATGGGTGGTTTCTTCTATTGAAAAGCTGGTGAGCAGCCTGCACGGGACCTCCAGAATACTGCGCGGCCGCTCAGCGGGAACTCTGGCTTCTTGTGGATCCCCCACCCTTTGCCCCACCATTGGTGCACTTGGCTTCAGTCATCTAGGCCCTAAGGTCTGGGCTTCGCCGCCTCTACTCCTTCCTTAAACCTACCTCTTTGACCAATCTTTGTGTCACCCATCCTAATATCTCCTTCTTTGGTTCGGTGTCACTCTTTGTCTGAATACTGTCCCATGAAACCCCTTGGGACACTTTGCCACATTAAAGGTGCTATATTAAAGCATGTTGTTGTTGTTGTTATTAGTGAGGCAACATTTTAAGTAAGACTTTTGTCTTACCTTTCACAGCATGTTTTCAAAATGTACCCTGTACCTTGAAGGACTGTGAAGGGATCCTGAGAGGTCCCCAAATTATCAAATTTCTATCCATCTGTCATCGGATTACTGCAATTTTCTGAAACTGTTGAGTTAGCAGCACATTGTTTCAGTGCTTGTATCCTCATAAAAACATTTTTGTTTGTGTACTGACAATATCTTTAAGAAGTTGGGATGGCGCTCCCTGGGAGCATTTATAAGAGTTTCCCCACAGAAAAAATTTGAAAATCTCTGTTTGAGAAAGGTTGCTAAAGTTGCATTAGCCCTAAAGTTTTTATTATTTAATTAAAGGATCAATTTGAATATAGTGAGATGCTCAAAAAAAAACCTCGAAAGAGTGATTTTATTTTACAGCTCACAGATGATACGATAACGGAACACATGCAAATTTTGTTTATAGGTCAATGGATAATGGCTACTCTGGTGGCATGGAAGAAAACCTAAGCTAATGTTGGATGAGAGCTGTCTGAGGAGAGGAAGTATCTGTGTTCATGGGCAAACAGTGTGCTTGGTATCACACATACATTAGCTGCTCATGGTGTAACAGAACACAAATATAGACAGAGATTTTATGCTGGGTCTCTGCCAATAATAAGCAAACGCACATTTTCAGGGAGTCTCTTGAATTGTGCAGGAAGCTCTATAGCGTGATTTTTCCAGTCCTGGTTAGGCTAGCTCAATGTAGAAGGCCATAACTCCAGAGGGAGCTCTGACTAATAATGAAATGATCTGATCACAGGAAAATTGCGTGCAATCGGCTTATTGCACTTCTGGCTAACTTTACATGACTACCTGGGCATTCTGGACTGAACGCTGCTGGGCCCAAAAAATCTACCCGATTTTAATCTGTCTTTTTGCTCTGCTTTATTTTTGTCTACTGTCGATGCCTTTGTTGGCTTGCAACATTACACAGAACCGCTCTAAGATTACGGTCAATGCCATACAGTAACTAGTTGGCAAGAGGAACTGTTGAAGTAAGAAGAAGCTAGATGATGCCAGGTTTTCCACTCCTTGAGAAGGAATGCACTGCTTTCATGCTGTGCTTAATCTGGTGGTCTGATAACAGATAAAACCCGCCTGACTAGGCAAGTAGTTTAGCCAGCTGTGTGATTTGATATCTCGGTCTTCTGGGTGGCAGTGAAACACTTGGCTGCTTGAATTACTAAACCACTTCAGATGTGCTCTAGAGCTAGTGCAGTGGATTAATACGCTGGCAATACAGTTTGTTGTGCTATGTTGTGGTGGGGCACAGAGTTGTTCCAAATTGTCCATATGCTTAATTCCTTTTGCTAGATTGTCCTGTGGTCAATGTGAGTGGAAAAAGTCTGTAAATTTAAATTGGGTTTCCCCTTCACGTACTCACACTAATATTGCTTATATTAGTGACTGAAGGCAAATTAAGGGGCAGGATGGAACAGAAACCAGGGCCTAGAAATTCTGGCGCACAGGGATCGATCCCTGTGCCTGAATGGAGAAGCCCTGAGACGCCCCCGATATTGGGCCTTGGGCCTCATTTCCATTGGGCCAGCGAACTGCGGAGAGCAACCGGCAGCTCACCGGCGAAGCACAATGGCACTGGCTACCTCTGGGCAAACCAATCTTTCAGTGGAGGTCTCAACGAGGCATTAAGCCCCTTATTTGCATTTGCAAAGGGCTTAATGCCTGTTTCAGGTGTGGGCACTGCACAGTGATTTTTTGGCCTACACCATTATGGTCGGTGGCACACTTCCGACTCGTAATAAGCGCGCGCTTCTGGCCTACCATGTCGGAGGCTTCGGAAGGTGTTAAGCGGATAAAAAAATGGGCACTGCGCAGCTGAATTTCCAGGCCTGTGTATTTCTACATAGGGAGGGGAGACAATTAAGGAGAAAATCACCACAGGCCAGTCTTTGTACCTCCTATTGGCCTATTCAAAGGTGCTCAGGGTGTAGGTCATATCCTCACCATTTTGGGGATTGCTGCATGATGCCGGAAAACCTGGGGGGAGGAGAGAGAATAAAAATGAACTATATGGGGTAGTCCACATAATGTAAACTGTGCATTGACAAACATGAAACTATTAAACTATATTACTTGTGTGAATCTCAGTGCCAAATTCTATTTATGCGAGCTGTAAACTGAGTAAATCTACCATAAAATGTTGCGCTAATATTAAAAAGCAGAAACACGCTCTGTGGGTGTTAATGGAACCATTATATCTTCGCTCTATAAATAGTGCTTAATTCTGACACAGTGGAATACTGCTTCTGCATGCTGCACATAGAATGCGCATGTGATGCAGTTTGCATACTGCAGTTTTAGGCTGTGTTTACATTGCAGCTGTAGTGTCCGTGCAAAACAGTTTTGCCTCACACCAACACTAAGAAATTGCCATGTGAATTTGGAATTAGTGCCCCAGCTTGAGAGAAGCAGAATGAGACTGCCTCCTCCAGGGGAATAGTCAGGATTAGTCCAGGTTTGCTCAAGTAAACAGTCAATGATCGAGCAGAATGCCAGTGACTGTAGAGATGTCCAGAGCTCTGATTTTCTTGCCCTCTGAGCTGAAGAACAAAGTAGTTTTGGACAGTCCAAAATCTAAAAATAGAAGAAAGCAGTCAAAAAAAATACAAACGGGTATCCTTAGACCATCTGGGAACCTGGGCACATTGGTACTCCCCAGATCCTCATCCACCTTGCAGGGATACATTCTGCATGAGGGAACACAGATTCCCACTAGATGACGAGTGTAATTGGATCTAGCCATGCACCAGATCTCCAGGAAATTAGTTGCATCTGCCCTCGACCACAATGGAGCTCATTTGGACCATTCCTCATCTCACACAGTAGGAAATTCAAACAGAGACCTCAAACTAGACAATCAGTGAATTCAGATGCAGCTCCCCCACAGAAACAACAGGAAATCATTTGCACTTTCTGCCACAAGACTAGCAAGGAACTTAGACATAGATATCCTGTTCCCCCACCAGACTACCAAAAAACTGAGACTGCAATAATGATTTTAATATTATTTTAAAGAACTTCCTTCCTTTGCAGCCTCCAATGGTTCTTCACGGACACTCAACCTACAAAGGAATACTTTTGCCATGACTCAAAATATATTATTTTACATTCTCACGACAACCAAAATCTGGCTTGGCGTCTTCATATGACATTCCTCTGTCCGCTAACATGGGAAATGTTAACCTATTTATTTGAAACAGGGTGAGTGCTGATGATCTTTTCTTGCCCTTCTTTACAAATGTTCTTTTCATGTGCAGACAAAGGAATGTCAGATGAACATGTTGAGAGTTCATCCACTCGTAATCATAGGCTACGTTATTATATTAATCGGAGCCTGATAATCTGCTTCTATCAGGTATGCACACGCACTTGGATCTCACTGTGTTTGGAAAGAAAAACAAAGGTTCTGAAGGAAAATGAAAAAAATGTAACCAACCTCAAATAACCCCACCAGTGAAATGATTAGCGCCATATGGGAGACATTCTGTTCATACTTAGACAAGAGTTTGTATCTCTGAAGAAGGTTGTAAAGTGCTCCCTAAGAGGCATTTCAAATCGAACTTGCAGATAATTAAATTGCAGCCAGTTACGCAGGATCCAGTCAGACGAAAGAGGCCCTTCACTCTTATTTTCATCTTTAAGCCACTGACCTTGTCCGGTTGCACCAAGGCTCTAATTAATTTTTCACTTCTGTTGACAACTTTCATATAAAACACATGTGGTGAGATTCCAGCTATTAGACTTACCGCAATAAACTCTGAAATCATGCTGTGCATTTAATGCAATGTTTGGATGTTTTTATTAACCTGGCCCAATAACTACCTTGACATATGCTGAAAATAATGACACTTCTTTGCAGTGTTGCGAGGAATTTTTTCCAAGCCATATGGAAAATGGCAGAAAATGATTTTAACGATTGGAAGAAATTATATTTTGGCACATAAGAGTGCGGAATTCCACAGCTGCTACAGTTGCATTCTGCTCGTCTTCCCTTTATTTGTCCTATTTTTAGTGGCTCCAAATGTCACACTCCACTTTTCTAAGCAAGAGGGTGTGCGCCAGGCCCCCACCTGTGCCTCGCTGTAACCAGCGTGAAGGAAATGCATGTAAGCTCATGCTCAAGTTACTCTGTTGCTGCTACATAATGAGTCAGTATTCATTGCCATGCAGGTGAGCTTCCCAACCACCCCAAGAACATACAACCAGCCTGACCCAAAGGCTAACTACTGAGGAGACAGTCCCCAACACTCCACTCGATTCCCCCCAGGGCTTCTGCTGCCTCAACTTATTGCATCACCTGCCCTCCTCCCTCCCCATCAATTCACGGCCTCCCTGACTAGGAATGGCCCGGGTCCTGTCACCAAAACCCCCGTACTCCAGTCTATCAAACTCTATCAAATGGATCAGATCAAAGCTCTGCAGTCCTGCCGCATCCAGTCGTGAATGGTGGTGGACCATCAAACAACTAATGGGCGGATGAGGCTCCATGAATATCCCCATCCGCAATGATGGTGGAGCCCAGCATGTGAATGCAAAAGACAAGGCTGAAGCGTTTGCAACCATCTTCAGCCAGAAGTGCCAAGTGGATGATCCATATCGGCTTACTCCTGAGGTCCCCACCATCACAGAAGCCAGTCTTCAGCCAATTCGATTCACTCCTCGTGATATCAAGAAACGGCTGAGCGCACTGGATACAGCAAAGGCTATGGGCCCCGACAACATCCCGGCTATTGTGCTGAAGACTTGTGCTCCAGAACTAGCCACGCCTCTAGCCAAGCTGTTCCAGTACAGCTACAACACTGGCATCTATCCGACAATGTGGAAAACTGCCCAGGTATGTCCTGTCCACAAAACGCAGGATAAATCCAATCTGGCCAATTACCACCCCGTCAGTCTACTCTCAATCATCAGCAAAGTGATGGAAGGTGTCATCGACAGTGCTATCAAGCGGCACTTACTCACCAATAACCTGCTCACTGATGCCCAGTTTGGGTTCCGCCAAAATCACTCTGCTCCCAACCTCATTACAGCCTTGGTCCAAACATGGACAAAGGAGCTGAATTCCAGAGGTGAGGCAAGAGTGACTGCCGTAGACATTAAGGCAGCATTTGACAGAGCGTGGCATGAAGGAGCCCCAGTAAAACTGAAGTCAATGGGAATCAGGGGGAAAACTCTCCACTGGCTGGAGTCATACCTAGCACAAAGGAAGATGGTTGTGGTGGTTGAAGGTCAATCATCACAGCCCCAGGACATCGCTGCAGGAGTTCCTCAGGGCAGTGTCCGAGGCCCAACCATCTTTAGCTGCTTCATCAATGACTTTCCCTCCAACATAAGGTCAGAAATGGAGATGTTCGCTGATGACTTCACAGTGTTCAGTGCCATTCACAACTCCCCAGATAATGAAGCAGTCCATGCCCGAATGCAACATTACCTGGACGACATTCGGGCTTGGGCTGATAAGTGGCAGGTAACATTCACGCCACAGAAGTGCCAGGCAATGACCATCTCCAACAAGCGAGAATCTAACCACCACCCCTTGACATTCAATGGTATTACCATCACTGAATCCCCCACCATCAACATCCTGGGGGGTCACCATTGACCAGAAACTTAACTGGACCAGCCACATCAATAATGTGGCAACAAGAGCAGGTCAGAGGCTAGGTATTCTGCGGCGAGTGTCTCACCTCCTGACTCCCCAAAGCCTTTCCACCATCTACAAGCACAAGTAAGGAGTGTGATGGAATACTCTCCACTTGCCTGGATGAGTACAGCTCCAACAACACTCAAGAAGCTCGACACCATCCAGGCAAAGCAGCCCGTTTGATTGGCACCCCATCCACCACCTTAAACATTCACTCTCTCCATCACTGGCGTACCGTGGCTGCAGTGTGTACCATCTACAAGATGCACTGCAGCAACTCACCAAGGCTTCTTCGGCAGCACCTCCCAAACCCACGACCTCTTCCACGTAGAAGGACAAGGGCAGCAGGCGCATGGGAACACCACCACCTCCAAGTCCCCCTCCAAGTCACACACCATCCTGACTTAGAAGTATATCGCCGATCCTTCAGCTTTGTTGGGTCAAAATCCTGGAACTCCCTCCCTAACAGCACTGTGGGAGTAGCTTCACCACACAGACTGCAGCGCTTCAAGAAGGCAGCTCACCACCACCTTCTCAAGGGCAATTGGGGATGGGTAATAAATGTTGGCATTGCCAGCGATGCCCACATCCCGTAAACAAATTTTAAAAAATTTTGTTTAAATAACTATATCAGACTCTCATTGTTTGTGCCTGCAAGTCATATAAAATCTGTAGCCACCTTTGCATCAAACCATGTTCTGAGAAAGTGTGAAAACACCTAGTAGAAAATAAGCAAAGTGAAAGGGTTTATAGAATTGAAGTTTATGCAATGTTGATTGTCTGGTTAAAAAATATCACGACGTCAGCTTTACGCATGACAAACAAATTTTCTTTCTCCTTGGCTGTAGCAGGTATTTACATAAATTCAGGAAAGGGAGAGGAATAGAAAAGAGACCGCAGAAAGAGAAGAGAGACTGAAGAACACTGTGACTTTTTTTAAGAACAGTTTAGATTACCTGCAAAGTTAAGATATTAGGGTAAACTTTCTGAATTTGGTGCTCCCAGCAGGTGAAGCTCTCCATTGCAAGTGTGAATTATTAATACTTTGTCTAATATGTAAATTATAGGGCTGATTTCCTGATTGGAAAATCAGAGGCCAACTATCACCCTGACAACAACTGTTCCTTCTGCTCCCTGCGGAGCCAGTGGTGCTCCCTCCCACAAAAGGGTTTCTATCCCTCTCTACAACTTCTTGTACTCAGTTCAACAGGATCACTCTCTCTCTCTCGCAAAAAGATCTTTCCCTCCTCATTTTATTTCCTCTATCTATCCTCTCGAAGTAAGGTGTGTCTCCCTCTCTCTTTTCGCTTATCACACAAGCAGGGTCATCCCTCTCTCTTTCTCTCTCCACCAACAAAGGTTTCTCTCTGTATCTCTCCATTTAAGTCAATGGAAATATAATGTGCAGCTGAATTGATATAGTCCATTTTACATGATCATTCAAAGTGAAAATGAGTCCCATTTGGATGCATTATGTTTGGTAATCTGTGATTGGAGAAATTGGAAAGAAGGCTATTGCACAATATGATTAATGATTAAAGTAGAAAATAACCTATTAGGTAAAAAATACGACTTAAAAATGTAACCAAATGAAAAGCACGAAAAGCAATTACCGTTTGACAGTCACAATGTAGTTGACAGACTTGACGTGCACAACAGATACAATGGCCCCAATATTCGATGGCAGTTTCACCAGTCTCCCGCCATAAGTCTGGCCAGAAATCGACAGAACCCCCAGGGAAATGGTGTCCACCGCTATTTACATTGTTTCCCTTGAAGCTCTCCTGGTCTCCTGCTGGGTTTATGGCAGGAGACCAGAAGAAGCCCCATGGAATTTCAGGGTCAATAACTTTAATATAAAGATGAACACTTAGTAGCATTATTACTGTAATATCAAGTAATTCTTGTACCTCGTGTATTATGAATATATATACCAAAATATTCTGAAGATGGTAGCTCACTAGTGCTTAAGCTATTCTCAGGGCAATGTAGAGGACTGGAAGATTACTTGATGTTGATAATGGGAGCAAAGCAGATAAATATTAAATTCTGCAGCAGTACATTCTTTGCCTTGATAAATATGACATACTCACGAATAAAATTGAAAAAAAGAATAAAGCGATATATGGACAATTGAAATTTGAGTGTATTCATTCTCATAGTGGCCTTGTTTCATTCTTGAAATGTGTTATGTAAGGCTTTGGCCTGATGGATGTTTTCTTTGCATTAGTTTGCAGTGGTCCATATTTTCTCAAGGATCATCAAAGGAATGTTGGCAAATGGTACTTTCAATTTAAAAAATATTTTTCAAGAGGAAAGAAGAGACTTTTTTTTATATAAAAGGGATACATGTCAGCCAATGATGGTTTAAAAACAACATTCCGTTGAGTGATATTAAACCTAATAACCATTTTAGTGCCATGAGGTTATTGGTGCAGCCTCAGGTATCTAAACTAGGATGAAAGCACATGTCCGCATTCAGGCTGTTGCTTCCATTCAATCATCAGTTCTATTTATTTTTAATTAAAACATTTTTACAAAATACTACTGATGCTCAAAACAGCATGTGTCTTCTGCCTACTGTTGACTGCAGTATGACATCCAAGGTGAATATGGCATCACAATATGAGCTCATCTGTCCCCAATTGAAAATTGGAAAGTTTATAGCAAATCAGATTTATAATTGAATTTAGATTCTTTCCATAACTTTCAATAAAATTGCTTTTGGAAAGTTGGATTATATCAATGTCAGTCATGCATGGAGTTATTCGGAATTATGAATCTTACAAACGGCGTGCATGAGTTGGGCAAAATATGTAAATGAATGGACCAGTGGTAGATTAAATTGTAGTGTAGAGTACTGCACATAGAAAGATAAAAAGGCAACACACATACTCCAGGAATTGTGTCTAAATAGCTAAGGATGAAGTTGAAAGTGAGCTAAGCGTTCTAATAGTCTCAACAACAGCAACTTGTATTTATATAGCACCTTTAACGTAGTAAAACATCCCAAGGTGCTGCACAGGAGTATTTTAAGACAAAAAATTTGACACCGATCCACATAAGGGTAAATTAGCGCAGGTGACCAAAAGCTTGGTCAAAGAGGTAGGTTTTAAGGAGCGTCTTAAAGGAGGAAAGAGAGGTAGCAAGGCGGACAGGTTTAGGCAGGGAATTCCAGAGCTTAGGGCCAAGGCAACAGAAGGCACGGCCACCAAAGGTTGAGCGATTATAATCAGGGATGCTCAAGAGGGCAGAATTAGAGGAGCGCAGATATCTTGGGGGAGTTGTGGGGCTGAAGGTGATTACAGAGATAGGGAGGGGCGAGGCCATGGAATGATTTGAAAACAAGGATAAGAATTTTGAAATCGAGGTGCTGCTTAACCGGGAACCAATGTAGGTCAGTGAGCACAGGGGTGATGGGTGAACGGGACTTGGTGCGAGTTAGGACACAGGCAGCTGAGTTTTGGATGACCTCAGGTTTACGTAGGGTGGAATGTGGGAGGCCAGCCAGGAGTGTGTTGGAATAGTCAAGTCTAGAGGTAACAAAGGCATGGATGAGGGTTTCAGCAGCGGATTAGCTGAGGCAAGGGCGGAGACGGGCGATGTTACGCTGACCTACATTGGTTCCCGGTTAAGCAGCACCTCGATTTCAAAATTCTCATCCTTGTTTTCAAATCATTCCATGGCCTCACCCCTCCCTATCTCTGTAATCACCTTCAGCCCCACAACCCCCCGCGATATCTGCACTCCTCTAATTCTGCCCTCTTGAGCATCCCTGATTATAATCGCTCAACCTTTGGTGGCCGTGCCTTCTGTTGCCTTGGCCCTAAGCTCTGGCATTCCCTGCCTAAACCTGTCCGCCTCGCTACCTCTCCTTCCTCCTTTAAGACCCTCCTTAAAATCTACCTCTTTGACCAAGCTTTTGGTCACCTGCCCTAATTTATCCTTATGTGGATCGGTGTCAAATTTTTTGTCTTAAAATACTCCTGTGCAGTGCCTTGGAACGTTTTACTACGTTAAAGGCGCTATATAAATACAAGTTGCTGTTGTTGAGACTATTAGAACTCTTAGCTCACTTTCAACTTCATCCTTAGCTATTTAGACACAATTCCTGGAGTATGTGTGTTGCCTTTTTATCTTTCTATGTGCAGTACTCTACACTACAATTTAATCTACCACTGGTCCATTCATTTACATATTTTGCCCAACTCATGCACGCCGTTTGTAAGATTCATAATTCCGAATAACTCCATGCATGACTGACATTGATATAATCCAACTTTCCAAAAGCAATTTTATTGAAAGTTATGGAAAGAGCTGAGGCAAGGGAGGAGACGGGCAATGTTACGGAGGTGGAAGTAGGCGGTCTTAGTTATGTCTCGATGCTCAACATATCCAACTACTGCAGAGCACCAATCAACATAACCACACAGAATGCTGAATTATATAGCCAAAAGAGCGGCTTGCAAGTCAGAGGAAGTCATGCTGAAACTGTATGTTGCTCTGGTCAGACCACATCTTGAGTATTGTATCCAGTTCTGGTCACCTAGATACATGGAGGTATTCCAGAGGACAGCCATAAGGCTATGTCCTAACATGGATGGACTGAGGTATGAGGAAAGATTGGGAAAGAGGAAAGAGAAACTTGGGCTTTTCAGCCTTGAAAAGAGATGACTGTGAGATGACCTTTTCGGAGTATATAAGATAGTAAAAGGTAGATCTTGAAAATGGCTTCAAGTTAAATTGGAAGGTAGGACCAAGATACACAGATTCAAACTGTGTAAAGAAAAATTTAGGACTGATGTCAGGAAGTTCAACGACTCATAGAATGGGGACTTCTGGGTAGTGCAGTGGAGCTGAAAACCCTGGAATTATTTAAGGAGCAGTTAGGTATCGCAATGGAGGGGACTGCATGATCTTTCTGAATGGATAAACTAACCAGTTGAATGGCCTTCCTTGTCTGTATATACCGTGACATTGTGCAACAGAGGATCAATGGGTTTCAGGTCCGTGGGGGGGAGTAATTCATTATAGCCCTGTTTGGGGCGCTAACTTTTAAATGTTGAAAAAAATTAGCCCTAGGCGCTATGTTTCTCAACTTTTAAAAGATTCGGTTTTGCGCTCCAGGAAGGAAGTGGAACGCTAAATCAAGTGCTCCACAACAGGCAGCAGGCGGGGTGGTAGGTGAGCAGCGCTAGATAATGGGCCGTGTAGCACTGCCGTGTTGGAAGGCTCCTTCCCTCCCTTAAAGGGAAGGGCCGTCGCTGCAGGCTCTGCAAGAGGCAAACTTACCTGGTCCCCGACGGCAGTGTGATCCAGCCCGATCAGCCCGATGCACTGCAGCAGAGTGCCGGGCTGATTGGTCGCTGGGGAAATAAGAGAAAACGAGCATTTGATTATTTTTTTCCCTAGCTCGGCCACCTTGCCTTTAAGTATTGCCCCCGAAGCGCCCGGCCTCCCGGTCAATGCCTCCTGCAGCTGCTGGTGTTTTTGCCCAATGATGCTGCAGGGGAAGAAACCGAAGTTTGGGTCCAGGGCACAACCGGGGCGATGCGCATGACGATGACGTCACGATCTCCGGGGGAAGGAAGGGCAATGCCGTACCACCGCCGCAAACCTCCCGCCGAATTTAGCAGGAGGCGATATTCTCGCTGCACCCGAGCGGTAAGTGGTTAGCGCCCCCCCGGAGGCGATAATGGGAGGTGCAAAGGTACCCAATTTCTCCCCCACATGTCATATAGACAAGAACTCAAATATCTTGAACAACTTGATAAAATGTATGTTAAATATACATTGTGAAACTAAAGAATAAGACTCAATTTAGTAATATCTCACAAAAAAATGCCAGCTAAAGGTCAATGCTGCGAGTTAAATATGTAAACAAGGTAGTGACTTTTTTTTCTTTTCTGTAATTCTCCCCTCCTCCCTCCTGAGGGCGCTGTATCATGCTGAGATACAACACCACAGGTGCTGGCCATCCTCCAGTACTGTACCCAAGTGGCTGTTTTTCATGTATAAGCAGTGACAGGCTGTTTGAACATGGAACACAACAACCAATTATGTGATGTCAACATAAATACTGTCCATCAATGTCCATTAGGAAGCAATCATAGAATCATAGAATGATACAGCACAGAAGGAGGCCATTCAGCCTATTGTGCCTGTGCCAGCTCTTTGAAAGAGCGATCCAATTCGTCTCACTCACCTGCTCATTCCCCAAAGCCCAGAAAATGTTTTCCTTTTCAAGTATTTATCCCATTCTCTTTTGAAAGTTATTATTGAATCAGCTTCCACCACCCTTTCCAGGCAGTGCCTGAATCATGTTTGAGAAACCAGGCTGATCTTTCCCCTACCTAGTCTGGGGATGCCTTCCACTGTCCTGCATGGGATCAGCGAAATCAGCACAGATGGAATGAAACCGGGGACATCAACTCCTGCTGTCTCTGAGATTCATGTTTTTAAAGAATAAAGATGCTGAGATGAAAATTGCCAAAACAAATCAGGATACAATTTTTTTTTAATCTCCAGAGAATGCAAGCAGTTTCAGAAAAGATGAGACTTGGCAAGTGAAAAATTTTCATATTTTTGCAATGCATGGGATACCTTAACCTCACTGACCAAGTATAACAAGTTGAAAAATGGTGGAACTTTTTAATATTTAAAAACAGCATCCCATATATTGATTGAAGTCTGATGATTGATACTTTACAATGGGCCAGAAATTAGAATCGGGTGCTTGCCGCGCGTGCAAGCCCCCGATCTGCACTCACCCTGCGCGCTGACATCTGAAGCATGGGCCTGCTTGCATTTCCTGTCACTGGCCCGGTTCAGATGTCGGCGCGATGTGCTTGCCTGATCCAGCGGCGTAGTTAGTGCGATGTGCCGGCTGGGATCAGGTGAGCACTCTGCAGCCAATCAGGGGAGGGGAAACTCATTCATGAGTTTGATAGTAAAGACTGTCAAACTCATGAAAAGTACAGGCACCCAAAAGACTAGTTTAACTTTAATTAAAATTTTAAAAAACATCCCAATAATTAAATAAACTATAAATAACTTTAAAAAACTATTTAAAACAATTAATAAAATTTTTGAAAAAAATAATTTTTTACAAAATTGGGTCTAAAAATAAACTTACCTTACTGTAAAGTCCTTAAAAACAATGAAGCTGTGGAAAAAATGTAATAATTATAAATAATAGACCACTTACCTTCAAGAATCCACTCCTTACGCCTCCTTTTTTCATTTCTAAAAAGTTCAGGCCCTTGCACATGTGCAAACCTGTCAAAACGAAGGAAGTTCAACGCATGCGCGCAGAGTCCTGCGCGCACGCGTTGGACCTCTTAACCCCTTGGTTCGATGGAGAGGAAATGCCGGTTTCCCACGCATGCACTGTGCATGCTGAAATCCGGCACTTCCAACGGGCCCACGCGTGAGTACACCGTCCGTACTCACGCGTTGGGACCGGAATTACTGGCCCATTATAATTTAACATCTGGTGCAATACATGTAGTCTTCCACTCACTGAAAATTCCAGTATAGTCGGAGAATCATACCTGGGTGGTTAAAACCTCTGTTCCCCCTCCCCCACGCCCCCTACCCTGGGCTAAAAGGGTTAAATTATAAGGATAGGTTGCATAGACTAGGCTTGTATTCCCTTGAGTATAGAAGATTAATTAAGATGTTTAAGATGATTAAAGGAGTTGACAGGGTAGATAGAGAGTAACTATTTCCTCTGGTGGAGGAGTCCAGAACAAGGGGGCATCACCTTAAAATTAGAGCTAGGCTGTTCCGGGGCGATGTCAGGAAGCACTTCACACAAAGGGTTGTGGAAATCAAAAAGCTGTTGAGGCCGAGTCAATTGAAAATTTCAAAACTCAGCTTGATAGATTTTTGCTAGGCAAGGCATTAAGGGTTACGGAACCAAGGCGAGTAGATGGAGTTAAGATACGGATCAGCCATGATTTAATTGAATGGTGGAACCGGCTCGAGGCGCTGAATGGCCGACTCCTGTTCCTATGGTCCCATCTACACTCATTAACCTATGATGTGACAGCACCATTTCTAAAGGGAAACAATTAGGGCACCGTTGCTGTAATGCTTCAAGTTGAAAGTTGGCCTTATCCGAAGAGTATAAGGAGAAAATCCGTTTAAAGGAATTGCCATTAGTTCATTGAAAAATTTGTCATACACTTGTCAGACTTGCATAAACATGTTTATTTGACTTAAGTTCTTTGGGAAAATTGATTAAAATACTTTTCTTCTTGAGTGTAAAAGGGTCTTTACCTCACACTTGGCTGTTAAATGTACACTGAAGCCCATAAAACGTTTCATTTGGTTTACAGAAAAGTTCTCAGCTATCCGAGACACACAAGGTTCGTGACAGCTATCTGCTCTGTGTCAGACTCTATAACAGGGTTAGTTTGTTTTCAATTTATTGAAACCAGCATTGCTGTGTTAAACTGAAATGTCTGCAATGTGTCTGCATTGAGTGCCTACAGTATTCCTGACAGGAGCGGCTTTTTAACAGTTTGTCTACAAAACATTTACACATCCTCTGAGACATGAGGCACACTTGGCATTTCTCAGTTTACTACCAGAAAATGCAGGAATTATCCAGGCTCTGGGACATTCCGCACTGCTTAAATAAAATGTAAACAATTATATTCCTTCATTTTACAATATATGGTGATGCAAAATGATTTAATAATTAACATTGATGAATGATCCTGCTTTTCATTGGGCAAGCTCATTGGATTGGAAGCTTTTATAGTCTGCACCTGTTTTGCCGTTGAAGAGCACCAAATAAGCCTTGCATCATATTTGTGTATACATGTGTGTGTGTGTACATATATATATATATACTAGCTGGGGGGGGCCGGCATTGCCAGGGAAATTTTGGGCCGTGCGGTTTATGGCCGGATGCTGCCGCTCCCCCGCTCTGTGTCACTGTTTCCCTCCCTGAACCTCTCTCTCTCCCTCCCCCTCTCTCTCCCTGCCCCTCTCTCCCCCCCCCTCTCTCCCTGCCCCTGTCTGTCCCCTCTCTCTGTCCCTCCCTGTCTCTCCCTCTACCCCTCTCCTCTCCCTCCCTACGGCTGGGTGCTGCCGGGTCCCGCGCTCTGTGTCACTCTTTCCCTCCCTGACCCTCTCTCTGTCCCTCCCCCTCTCTCTCCCTGGCCCTCTCTCTCCCTGCCCCCTCTCTCTCTCCCCCCCTCTCTCTCCCTGCCCCTGTATGTCCCCTCTCTCTCTCTCTCCCTCTCTCTCTACCTCTCCCTCTCTGATCTCCCTCCCTCCCTCCCTCCCCCTCTTTTGGCACCCAGGGAAGGGCTTTGAAAATTGAGCCCGGCCGCGGTGGCCGTGCGGGGCCTAGCGGTTCAGGCCCGGCCGGGCTCTCGGGCCGAGACGGACCCCAGCTGCGGATAGCGCGGTTTATGGACGGCCGCTGACGCTCCCCCGCCCGCTCTGTGTCTCGGGCCGAGCGATTGTGAGGCCCGGCCTGAGTGACTCCAACTCACCTCCCGCTCCTGGAGCCGCAATGTGGGGGTTTGTTTGGCTGGTGCTGTTGCTGTGGGGATGAAAAAAATGGCGGCGAAGTGTCGGGAAGCTGCAGGATTAAGCCCGCCCACAGACGGCGGATTGGTCAACCATCAGGTCACTGAACTGTAGGATTGGTCAACCATCACGTCACTCAACGCTAATGAGCGGTAGGATTGGTCAACCACTAATGAGCGGATTTTTGAGGATTTTTGAACGTTTTTTGTATAGTGTCCAAACAATTTTTGTCTGACCAAAAATTAAATATGCCTATTAGACTCCCCTAATGATAAGCTTTCTTTTGATATAACATGCGTGTAGGTACGCTCTATAACTTTTGAGTGTATAGCAGACAGACAGACAGACAGACAAACAGACAGACAGACAAACCAACTCATTTATATATATAGATATATATATATATTATATACATACACGCACATAGAGTTACTTGTATGTAGGCTGGAAACAGTCATAGGAACCCACACACACACACAGTATTGGATCATTGCAAAAACGAATGCTGTATTTGTAATGTAGTAGTGCTCTCGGAGGCAGACATGACTCCAGCAACAGCAATAATATAAACAAGTCAGCATTAGTGACTGCAGTGCCATTGCAACAACCTCAGGAGGTGGTTTTTCCACAACATCACTTTTTTTCAGACCACGGGCAATCTGAGAGTTCACTCATACAGGCTCGCAGCGGAGTGTCTACGTCGCTGGCTTCCCAAAATATTGGCGAGTTTCACGGCCAGAAGTTTATCGTCAAAATCAGGACTTTTAAACAACCGCACATCCCGTGGATATTCTGAAATCCACCCAACAATGTAAGAAGGAAATATTCCCAAGCACTGGCAACCTCCCCACCGTAAACCGTAGATACAGTAAATGCAATTTAATTTATGCTGCTCCTACACCAAAGCACCTCTTCTCCAGACCTACTACCAATCAGATGGACTAGGAACTTATATTACAAAAGCAAAATACTGCGGGTGCTGGAAATCTGAAATAAAAACAATAGTTACATTGTCTGAGACCAGTAAATTAAATAATGTTGTGCATATGCCACTAAATTCTTCGGAACCTAGAGGCAGGAATGCTAACCACTAAGGCTTGCTCCTATTCTGATTATGGATGGCAGATATTTTATTATAAAAGGTATCAAGTAGAATGATTTCTCATCACCCTAGTTATAATACTCCTTCGAACTGTATGGAGTTCCTATTTATATTGGAGTTTAAAGATTAAACATAAAAGAAAAAAAGAAAGACTTGCATTTATATATCACCTTTCATGACCACCGGACATCCCAAAGTGCTTTACAGCCAATGAAGTACTTTTTGAAGTGTAGTCACTGTTGTAATGTAGGAAAATGCAGCAGCCAATGTGCACACAGCAAGCTCCCACAAACAGCAATGTGATAATGACCAGATAATCTGTTTTTTTCAGTAATGTTGATTGAAGGATAAATATTGGCTAGGACACCAGGGATAACGACCCTGCTCTTCTTCAAAATAGTGCCATAGTATCTTTTACGTCCTCCTGATAGGGCAGACAGGGCCTCGGTTTAACATCTCATCCGACAGTGCAGCATCTCCCTCAGTACTGCACTGGGAGTGTCAGCCTAGATTTTTGTCCTCAAGTCTCTGGAGTGGGACGTGAACCCGCAACCTTTTGACTCAGAGGTGAGGGTGCTACCCACTGAACCATGGCTAATGCTACATGAATGCAGAGGCTCAGATGAAGAAACACAGAGCTATGAGGCAAGTATCTAACCAGTACACTGGGTCTGCTGCCATAGTGTAGTAATTTCAAAACACAACCCTGAAGAGCATAAACTAAGTTGTAATTTGTAACTCTAAAGGCTGCAGGTACATTAAACTCTGTGAGACATTTACAGGGACAGCAAGTATATTAAACGATTAAACAATTATGGGGTAGCAAGTATATTTACCAACCATGAGATAATTAAGTGAGCAATAGACACGTTACGCTCTCCGCTGTGAACTGACATGGGGCAGCAGGTATATAAAACACCGTGAGAGGCATTTATTGAGGCAGCAGAGGTGTTTTAAGTATGATCCTTTCAGCAGGACAAAGTACACATCCACACTCATTATAATCTAGTCACAAAATACAAGTAGCTGTAATATATAATAAGTGTAAATTATATAATGACTTAATATGTTGAAATGTCTCAAAATGCTTCATATTGTTTTTTGAAGTGCAGACTGTAATGCTGACAGACTGGCTACCAATTTTGTACAACAAATTCTGCCCTATGAAAATAAAAACATACTTTTAACAATTTGGTTATTGATTTAGAAAGTTAAACTATCTATAATAGCATCACATCTCTCAAAAACCAAAGAAATCAGTGCCTAAAGACCTTTACGATTGGCTAAGCAAAGAGGAATGGTTTCTTTTATGGGATCATTAGCAGCAGCATACGGCCAGTTGTAACATCATAACCTTTGGCAAAGGCCGTCCTAGTGACTTCAATGAGACTAGTTGGTTTTGTTTTCATGCTAGTGTCCAAATATCATCTTTCTGCATAGAACCTGCTGATGAGGCTGGTAAAAGAGGGAAGTCACTGAACTGGTAGGAATATAAGTTGTGGCATCAAGTACAGAGCAGTCATGGTAACTCCAGGGATATCTGTAGCAACAACTTGTATTTATATAGTGCCTTTAATGTAGTAAAACGTCCCAAGGCGTTTCATAAGAGCGCAATAAGACAAAAAAATTGACACGAGCCACATAAGGAGAAAATAGGGCAGGTGACCAAGAGGTAGGTTGTAAGGGGCATCTTAAAGGAGGAAAGAGGTAGTGAGGTGGAGAGGTTTAGGCAGGGAATTCCAGAGCTTGTAGGGGGTTTTGGTTTGGGGTTTGTGTCTGGCCAGCCAGTCGTGTCTGAGCTGCTCCAGCCCCGTGCGGTTCAAATCACTTTCCCCTTTTAGTTCTGAGCACCGGACTTATTTACGAGTAGCGATATAGACAAACGAGACCAGTGGTTCGGTGCAAAGAAAACCAATGTTTATTAAAATAGAGAAACAATTACTATACAGAGAAAATCACTATGACGCAACACAATTACACTTAGCGGGGGAGGAGAAACGGACACATCGAGGAAAATGACTAAAATGACACTTTAGCAATTCCCCTTAACTCCCACCCTTTACACCTATCTAGGTTATCTTGTGATGGGCCAGAAAGTTGATGCTCACCAGTCTAGGATGTTGAAATGCCTGCTCCGTGCCCTGTTGCCTGCCGATGTTTTAGGTTTTTCACCGCCCCAAAGCAGAGATACCCCAGTAATTCAAATGTGCGGTTATCCTACTTCCCTGGACGGGCTCTTCATCGACTATCCTCTCGCTGGGTTGATGATACGGCAGGGCACCGGAGGCGAGATGGGAGAGAGAGAGAGATGGCTTCCCGAGGGACTAGTTATACCCTTCCCGGTAGCCCTTATCTCCCACCAGATCAGCTCATTTCTTTGTCTGACCTGGACGTGTTGAAGCTCATACAAAGGAAACCGATCTGGGCCCATCGACCTGAATGGCCGGTTAATCGGTTTTAAACGTCTCATCAGTGTTCCCCTTTGTCCAACTGGTTTCGTGATGGGGCCATTCCAGACTGAATGCCCCGTTGATCGTTTGTAAACAGTGTCGATGTTCTCTAACGAAGGTCTGAAATGCAGCTAAGCTTGTCCCATTACATATTGAATAGGCCTTGCTTACTCTTGATTGCTTGTGCAAACAACCTTGATGGGTTTTAATCAGAGGCCTGAATGTCACTGGGTTTGCTTCTCATGCATAAATGTAGAAGGTCTGTCTGCATTCTAATTTCCAGAAAGTTCCTTCTTTGTCAGTCCAAACTGAAACTTACAGGCCTTGGCCATGAGGTTGACCGCAGCCATCTTGTTGAGCCCTGGAGCCCTGGATTTTAAACTCAGTCCAGCCAGGGTTTCTTCAATAAGCCAAAAGTAAACCTTCAGGGGGGGAAACATGAAATTTGCGAATCCTTTCAGTCCCCCCTAGGACACTGAAACTTGCTTGAAGTGTCCAATCAAGGTGAGCAAATTTCTGACCCCCCACAAACAACCTTCCCCTATATTTATCTATCCAAGATCCCTCGACACATACATTCCCCTTACTTAGAGAAAACCGCAGTGCACAACAGGCATCTATTGATAGAAACAATTACTATCTGTTACAATAGTCCAAGCACGGAGGGGGTCCAACACCCCTGCACTACTTGGGACATCATAAAACTTTATTACAACACACAACCTTTAATAAAAATCAACATCAGGCCAAAACCATATTTATTAAAAATAACGAATGGAAGGAACGAGCTTTATTAAAAATAACAAACGGATCTGCCATCACTCGGCAGTGATATGACACAAAGCTCACACGGGTGTTTCTTCTTCCACCCGGGCATACTGGTCCTTCCACAACCCTTTTGCTTTAAATTCTATCCCGGGACCCTTTCTCCTACACTGGACACAAACCAGGTAGAGGACGATCCCTAGCTGACAGACTACTAAGATGTGGGACGCCATTCGAGTCCAGGAGGGGACCTCTATACTCTCAAAAACGTCCCACCAGGGCGGGGTCGTAATAGCTAAAATGTCGGCCCCTATCTGTACAGTCTTCTGTTCCAAAGTGTAGAAGTGCTTTTGTGATACTAGAACGGCTTTTAATAATTTGGTAAGCTGCTCTGGGAGAGGGGGAATCGGGTAACCGAAGTGGGTGACATATTTCTGGAGGTGGGTAAAATTCTCCTCCACAGTGAGGTGAACAGTGGATGGTTCAGGAATGGGGACAATTCGTGTCTGTGCCACTTGAACTTCTGCCTCGGGTTTGAAACAGAAGCTGCTGTCACTCACCGCGCACCAGCTGTGCTGTCCGTGCTGGTAGTGAGACGCTCCTGTGGTGACGCAATATGTCCCACCTCTTATATATGCTACCTGTGGGGGAACATGGCCTTGTGCCATGGCTTCCATGGTACAATTTATAGGTTTCGCGTCAGCAGCTCTGAACCCGCATTGTGGTTTCGAATAGGCATTCAAGTGCTGGGGGACACAGGATGATGTGTGCTCCCCGGCTATGGCACCCCGAGAGGTCAGTACCCGTCACAGCATGCTCCCACTTTATGACATAGGGCGCTGCAAAACGAATGTGTGCACCCCCTTGAATGATTCCAATGTTCTCCACCCTGTATACCGGTGCGG
Organism: Somniosus microcephalus; assembly: GCF_052327205.1. Lineage (NCBI taxonomy): Eukaryota > Metazoa > Chordata > Chondrichthyes > Squaliformes > Somniosidae > Somniosus > Somniosus microcephalus. Next base: position 50,625,715 of record NC_141006.1, on the reverse strand, counting down.
GTCGGGCCGTCCCGCCCATGACCGGCATTCTTACAACTATCCCCATGACAGTGTGGTTGGACCGCCCACAGTCCACTGGGACTGGGTAGGCCTCAGAAGCTAACCAGAGCTGGCACGGGCTTAATGCGTTCTCAAAAGGGTGGAGGGCTGCGAGGTGTTTGTTGCTGATCCAGGAGGGGACTAAACCTTGCTTTAAATCCTCCAGATTGCTGCGGCCCTCGCCCAGCAACTATGTCCCATACAGCACGCACACCTCGTTTTGCGCAGCCTGGTCAGAAGCGTTTCTGTATTCCCTGATGAGAGCATTTACCATCTTTGCATGTTTTTCCAGCTCCGCGATGATCTCTTTCAAATGGAGAGTCATGGCCTGGTCTTCATGCAACTCAGAACCTACCACCTTATTCTCATCAGTTAAAATACCCTTTAATTGTGTTTTTAGACCATTAATCTGCAGTTCGATGTCATCTAAACTGTTGATGACCGAGGACCCCGTGTTAAAACCAGTTAAAACATCATTGAGAACAGCCCTTCTTTGCCTCCCAACCCTGTCCCAAATCTCGTGGTGAGTATACAATGCGGTCTTATTGACCTCCGAAAAGTCAAATTCACGGAATTTTCGAAACATTTCTGTTAATAGGGCTTGATACAATTTGGCAGTCTCTGCGGGGCATCACGCGGGTAAGTGTACCTCAGTGAGGTTTAAAATCACTGAGGCCACTGCGTAATGCACCCCTTGGTACAGCACCTGGTCTGTGGGTACTAGCACCAGGCCGTTCCCTGGTCCCTTGGTGGTGGCGGGGCATCCCTCTGCTACTGTCCGTGACGTCGGGGTCGTGGGCAGGGGCCGTTGGGGACGGGTCACTAGTTCAGTGGCATTAACCGAGATTGGGGAGTACGGGATCACGCATGCATCCAGGCGGGACTCCCAGTCCATCCCCCTCCCGTTATTTTGCCACTGGCTGCGGAAAATGATGGAAATGCCTGTGGGGCAGACTTTCTCTGATCCCCACATACAGACATGGATCCCCTGATCCGGTTCCCACCATTTATCCCAGCACACACTTAACCCTCCCTAGGTCCCTGTAATGGTCCTGTGAGTGTCATTCCCCAACCTTTCCCACTCTACCCTGGGGTTCCCCATGTCTTTACTTAACTTTCTGAGCCACCACCACCTATCCAGGGGAACATTCCCTTTACACGTCAAACATATTCTTTTGCCCATGGTGACACTAATCCTTGGGGTGACGATTCGTATCCTCGGGCACTGGAGGGAGGCCTCCCCATACGTGAAGCTGGTCTCACTAGTATACTGGGTTGAATTGGATCCTAGCCATCCTGGCCAGCTCCCCTTGTGGACATACGTGGTGATTTCATCCGCCTCCTGTAGGCCACTTCCATCGTGTGCTAGGGGCGCTCTCTTCCCCGAGCATCTGAAGATATGATGGTCCTCAACATCGCCCCTTCTCGCGAGGCTCAGCCTGAACAGGGCGAGCAGGATTATGCCTCTGTACATTTCAAAATTCTGAAAAAGAGAAAAAACCATCTAGCCAGGTTCCCTGGAGGGTCCCTGGCTCGGGGGAAGTGTGATTGGGTCCCGCGAACTCGGCTCACGTAGACAGCACTCTGGAACGGTTCCATACTTAAAACTTATAGACTACCAATTCCTTACATAGAATTAAATTAAAACACCCTAACTTAACCCTCTACACATTACTTAAAATTATACTACCTAAACTATATACATCCACCGCCCGTCTTCGGGCGGCCAGCCTAATCCCTGTTTGGGCTGCTGCAGGCTGCTCCCTGCGGCATGGCTGCACTGATCTCCACTTCTGGTCCCTCGCAGCTTATGGCTGCTGGCTGGGGCCCTCTGTCTTTCGGCTTCTCCCTGACACGGGAGGCCGCCCTTTTCAACTGAAGAGCCGGTGACCATACTTTTCTAGGCTGGGGTGGCCAAGGAGACCTCCTAGGGAGTGCTACTGGTGGGGCTACCCTGGCGAGCGGACCCTTGGCTTGGGTCACAGTCCTCGCTGGCTGGGGACCTTCTCCCTCGGGTCCCTCCCCTCCCAAACCTGAACTGGGGACGGGCAATCCCTCGCCACTGGCTGCCGGTGGCTGAGGGTCTTCCCCTCCAGGTTCAAAACCTGGTTCGGGCTCGGGGCCATCTGATTCAGGCTCCTTCTCCTCGGAATCCCATAGGAGAGGGGGAGTGGTCTGGACAAAGTGCTGAGGAACTTCTCCCTTGACGCACGCGACTGCGCCTGCATGTGCAGCCTGCGTGCGCGTACCCGCTGCAGGCTGAGGATTTCTAACCTCGGGTTGGATCCCAGCTGCCTGTTTCCCTGCCTCCGGCTTAAACAACTTACACTGGTCATGAACCATTTTAAAAACCCTTAGCTGACCCTCTAAACTGCCAGTCCTCGCTGTTAACCTAGCGTTCTCCTCCCTTAAAGCCTGCTCAACTAACTTAGCCTCCGCAACCTGGCACCGCAGGTATTCCTCCATTTTACAGGAAGTCTCTTCCTATGCGTGTCTTTCTGGGGGACACAGGTCGGCAGGCTGCGCTGGCTCTAGTCATTGCTGTGGGTTGTATGGGGCTGATGGGATTACAACACCGGTGGTGGCTGCTATTTCCCCCTGGCTGGCCAGGAGGAGAGATCGTATCAACTCCAAGAGTGGCTCGATCGCAGCGGGAGGGATACCTGGCTCTGCCTTTTGGGCTAGGGCTGATGAATTCTTTCCCTTATTCTCCTTCCAGGGATTCTTACAATCCTTGCGCCAGTGGCTGTCCTTCCCGCACCCGTAACAGTTTAACTTAGTCTGGGAGGGACGGTTCCCCTCCTGGTGCCACTCTTTCTTATTCTGGCCCCCAGGTTTAACCTCATGGACTTTTCCCTTAGGTTGGGGCATCTCGATACCCTTCATATTTTTAAATGCTATCGTGAGCTGGCGGATCACCGTTTCCTCGGTGATCTAGGGGCTACTGGGGTCAAACCAGGCCGCAGCCTGGGCTCGGATTTGGGGCAGGCAGTTTGTCATTAGACAACGGAGCCAGTGGGTCAATTGGGCTTGGTTCAGTAATGTCCGCGCTGGCATTCACGGGCACGCGCTCCAGTAGACTGGCCACAGCCTGCCTGCGAACGCCTGCGGGGACTCCCCTGGGAGCTGTACCGCTTTTTTCCACCCGGGCAAACGGACTACCGTCATTGAGTCCCATGGCCTCCAATATCTCGTTCCTCAAATCCTCATAATCTTTCTGCCCCTTTTTACATTCATCAGATAGGGTCTGGAGGAGATCACTCCCCAGAGAAAACAGCAGCATCTTAGCTTGCTCTGCGTCATCGCAGTCATTAACGCACGCTGCCTGTTCTATGTCCCTGAAATGCAGAGAGGGGTCTCCCTTTTCGGTGAGCTTGGGGATGTGACTAACCATGGCCCTGAGCTGTTGGGTGCCATGCGGCACCACAAACTGATTTTGGATGGCCCCTGGGTCCTCGTCATCAACGGGCGGGCCGTATCTCCGTTGTCGGAGGGGGTACACCGGCCCTGGTCCCGGCCTATCTAGCGGAGCCTGCTGTGCTTCCCCTACCACTTCATCCTCCACCCCCCTTGCTGCCAGAACTCCTGAAAACTCGGAGCTAAGGGTGGCGGCTGTGGGACCTTTGATTCCCTAGCCAACTTTGTCCTGGGTGCTGCCTGTGGGACGGTTCTGTTTGGGTTGCCGGTAAAGTCCGACTGGCCCGTCTGCAAGTGCGAGCAAGCACTGAGTGCAAGTCAGCAGAGAGTGCTGCGAGTTTGGGTAACTGTGAGTTAGGGTAAGTGGGGTGTTAGGTGCTCTTTTCAAACTTTAACTCTGTGGGTTGTAATTAATAAGGCCTTTCTGGTGCAGAGTGACTGTTGGTAAACCATTTCACTGGTGTAATTAGAGGGATTGATTTAATTTAAATCCAATTAATTAAAGGGGATACTAGCATCTAAAATCGGGCAGAAGGTGTCCATAACTAACAATAAAAAATTTAATTAATTACATAGAATGGAGCAGGTGATGTGTTACTGTTGCGAGATGTGGGAGCCGGTGGACCCCATTGAGGCTCACGGTGATTACATCTGTGACAAGTGTCTGCTGCTACAGGAACTCCAGCTCCGTGTTGATGAGCTGGAGTCTGAGCTTCAGACACTGCGACACATCAGGGAGGGGGAGAAGTACCTGGACTCTGTGTTTCAGGAGGGGGTCACACCTATGAGTTAATTAATTCAGATGTAGCCCATGGTCAGGGACAGGACGGTGTGACTACGAGTGAGGCAGGTACGGGGATCCAGGAGGTAGTGTTGGAGGAGCCGCAGCCCTTGCTCTTGTTGGTACAAATGACGTAGATAGGACTAGGAAGCCGGTTCTGTTAAAGGAGTATGAGCAGCTAGGGGTCAAATTAAGGTTCGAGGTTCTTACTCCCGGTGGGGACAGGAGCAGAGACTGCAGGGAGGATGAGCAACCTGGCCACAGCACCGTGGAATGGGGGGTCATTCAAGAGGGGGGAGTAAATAGAAATGTTGTAGTGGTAGTGGATAGAATTATTAGGGGGATAGATAGAGTTCTCTGCAGCCGAGAGCGAGAGTCCCAAAGGCTGTGTTGCCGACCCGGTGCCAGGGTTAAGGACATCTCCTCTGGGCTGGAAAGAAACTTGCAGTGGGAGGGGGTGGATCCAGTTGTCATGGTCCATGTTGGTACAAACGATGTAGATAGGACTAGGAAGCCAGTTCTGTTAAAGGAGTATGAGCAGCTAAGGGTCAAATTAAAAAACAGAACCTCAAGGGTAATAATCCCTGAGCCATGAGCGAATTTGGCTAGGACAAATAAAATTAGAGAGTTAAATGCGTGGCTCAAAGACTGGTGTGGGAGAAATGGGTTTTGCTTCCTGGGACACTGGCACCAGTACTGGGGCAGGAGGGAGCTGTTCCGTTGGGACGGGCTTCACTTGGCCAGTGCTGGGACTAGAGTCCTGGTGGATCATATAACTAGGGCTGTAGAGAGGGCTTTAAACTAACTAGTGGGGGGGAGGTTCCTAGAGAGCAAATAATAAAAATGACAACAGAGAAGGTCATAGACTTAGGTAGCAGTGGGGAAATTAAAAACCAGAGCGTGTCAGGAAGGGGCAGAAGGTATGGAGTAAAAGGTAAAGTAATAAAAAGGGCAAAAGGAGGAACTAAGTGTCACAAAACATATTTGAAAGTTCTCTATCTGAATGCACGTAGCATTCGTAACAAAATAGACGAGTTAATGGCACAAATAACTACATATGGGTATGATCTTGTGGCCATTACAGAAACATGGCTGCAGGGTGACAATGCCTGGGAATTAAACATGCCAGGTTATTTAACGATCAGGAAGGACAGGCAGGAAGGAAGGGGAGGGGGGGTGGCTATGTTAATAAAGGAAGGAATCACTGTAATACAGAGAAATGATATTGGGTCAAAAGATCAGGATAATGAAACAGTTTGGGTGGAGCTAAGGAACAATAAGGGGAAAAAAACACTAGTGGGCATAGTCTATAGGCCTCCAAACAGTTGCAACTCTGTTGGACGGAGTATCAATCAGGAAATAGTTGAGGCTTGTAACAAGGGAACATCTATAATTATGGGGGATTTTAACTATCATATTAATTGGACAAATCAAATTGGGCAGGGCTGCCTTGAGGATGAGTTCATTGAGTGTATTAGCGATGGGTTTCTTGAGCAGTATGTAACTGAACCGACCAGGGGGCAAGCAACCTTAGATCTGGTCCTGTGTAACGAGACAGGATTAATTAAAAATGTCCTAGTAAAGGATACCCTTGGAATGAGTGACCATAACATGGTTGAATTCCATATTCAATTAGAGGGTGAGAAGGTTGGATCTCAAACAAGCGTGCTAAGCTTGAATAAAGGAGACTATGAAGGTATGAGAGCGGAATTGAGTAGAGTGGATTGGGAAAATAGATTAAAGGGTGTAAAAGAAAAGACAGCCATCCGTGGCTGAGTAAAGAAATTAAGGATAGTATTCGACTAAAAACAAGGGCATATAAGGTAGCCAAATCTAGTGGGAGGATAGAGGATTGGGAGAACTTTAAAAGACAGCAAAAAATAACAAAAAGATTGATTAAGAAAGGGAAGATAGATTATGAAAGTAAATTAGCAAAAAATATAAAAACAGATACTAAGAGTTTTTATAGTTATATAAAAAGAAAAAGGGTGGCTAAAGTAAATGTTGGTCCCTTAGAGGATGAGACTGGGAAATTAATGGTGGGAAATATGGAGATGGCAAAAACACTGAATGAATATTTTGTATCAGTCTTTACAGTGGAGGACACTAAGAATATCCCAACACTGGACAAACAGGGGGCTATAGGGGGGGAGGAGCTAAACACGATCAAAATCACTAAGGAAGTGGTACTCGATAAAATAATGGGACTCAAGGCGGATAAATCACCTGGACCTGATGGCTTACATCCTAGGGTCTTGAGGGAAGTGGCGGTAGGGATTGTGGATGCATTAGTAATAATTTTCCAAAACTCCCTGGACTCAGCAAAGGTCCCGGCAGACTGGAAAACTGCTAATGTAACACCCTTATTTAAAAAGGGCAGTAGATAGAAGGCTGGAAACTATAGACCGGTTAGCCTAACATCTGTGGTAGGTAAAATTTTGGAGTCCATTATTAAGGAGACAGTAACAGGAAATTTGGATAATCATAATTTAATAGGACAAAGTCAGCATGGTTTTATGAAGGGGAAGTCATGTTTGACAAATTTGCTGGAGTTCTTTGAGGAAGTAACATATAGGGTGGATAAAGGGGAACCAGTGGACGTAGTGTATTTAGACTTCCAAAAGGCATTTGACAAGGTGCCACACAAAAGATTATTGCTTAAGATAAAATATCACGGGATTGGGGGTAATATTCTGGCATGGATAGAGGATTGGCTATCTAACAGAATAAATGGTTCATTCTCAGACTGGCAATCAGTAACTAGTGGTGTTCCGCAGGGGTCAGTGCTGGGTCCCCAACTCTTTACAATCTATATTAACGATTTGAAGGAGGGGACCAAGTGTAACATATCAAAGTTTGCAGATGATACTAAGATGGGAGGGAAAGTAGTGAGTGAGGAGGACATAAAAAACCTGCAAGGGGACATAGACAGGCTAAGTAAGTGGGCAGAGATTTGGCAGATAGAATACAATACTGGAAAGTGTGTGGTTATGCACTTTGGCAGGAAAAATCGTAGAGCAAGTTATTATCTTAATGGCAAGAAACTGGAATGTACTGAAGTACAAAGGGATCTGGGGGTCCTGGTGCACGAAACTCAAAAGATTAGTATGCAGGTGCAGCAAGTGATTAAGAAGGCTAATGGAATGTTGGCCTTCATTGCTAGGGGGATAGAATATAAAAATAGGGAGGTATTGCTTCAGTTGTAGAAGATATTGGTGAGACCGCACCTGGAATACTGCATACAGTTTTGGTGTCCATACTTAAGAAAAGACACACTTGCTCTCGAGTCAGTACAAAGAAGGTTCACTCGGTTAATCCCGGGGATGAGGGGATGGACATATGAGGAGAGGTTGAGTAGATTGGGACTCTACTCATTGGAGTTCAGAAGGATGAGAGGCGATCTTATTGAAACATATAAGATTGTGAAGGGGTTGGATCGGGTGGATGCGGGGAGGATGTTCCCGATGATGGGTGAAACTAGAACTAGGGGGCATAGTCTTAGAATAAGGGGCTGCTCTTTCAAAACTGAGATGAGGAGGAACTACTTCACTCAGAGGGTGGTAGGTCCATGGAATATGCTGCCCCAAAAAGCTGTAGAAGCTACATCATTACATAAATTTAAAACAGAAATAGACAGTTTCCTAGAAGTAAAGGGAATTAAGGGTTACGGGGAGCGGGCAGGAATTTGGACATGAGTCTAGGTTCGGATCGGACATGGCCCTGTGGGTAGCGGAGTGGGCCCAGGGGCCGTGTAGCCTGATCCTGCTCCTATTTCGTGTGTCTAATTCTGTTAGATTCAGGAGATGGTTCTGTGATAGTAGATTGGCGGTTAGGATCAGATCAGCCATGATCTTATTGAATGGCGGAGCAGGCTCGAGGGGCCGATTGGCCTACTCCTGCTCCTATTTCTTATGTTCTTATGTTCTTATGTTCTTATGAGGCATACCATGTCCTTCGCCCTCGATAACGCCATGCCCAAGCTTTCTATCTCCTGCGTACAGGGCCCGTGATCAGCCTCCTCGAACCCCCGGTCGCAGGCTAGCTTGTATGCTGCCTTTACCTCCCTTACTTTCTCCTCCTGCTCTTTTAATTTTTGGGTGAGGTCGCAAATCGTGTCCTGCAGCTTTATATCGCTGCCCCTCGCCACTCTAACCTGGTATTCTAAGTGCTTCATCTTGCGCCTAGCGCTGGCTTTAGTTTCAGCAGTCTGGTATTCCAGACGCTCTACCTTTGCCTGGTGTTCCCTTGCCGTCTACGCTCTTTCTTGGCTTAACGCCTAAAGTGCCACTAGCATTTTCTCTTCCGCTACAACCTTATCCTGCATTTCTAGGGCCAATTTCTTGAGCTTGGCAGCCTGTGCTGCTACAACACTGTCCAGTACTAAGACTTGTTTCTTATAACACATTAACCAGACTGCCTTTTCAATTGCCTTCTTATGCTGTTTACTCGCCATCCACTGGGCGGCGGCGTCTATGGGACGCTCAGCCATTAACAAAGCGCCCACCCATTTCTTGGCGATATTGACCTTTCTGCACACGTAAGTGGACAACCTCTCTTCCATTGCGGTTTCTCCCTCCGCACCACTGTCTGTCATATCGCATACTGTCGCCGATGCTCCTACCTAGCTCGCCATTTCTGTAGGGGGTTTTGGTTTGGGGTTTGTGTCTGGCCAGTCAGTCATATCTGAGCTGCTCCAGCCCCGTGCGGTTCGAATCGCTTCCCTCTTTTAGTTCTGAGCACCGGACTTATTTACGAGTAGCGATATAGACAAACGAGACCAGTGGTTCGGTGCAAAGAAAACCAATGTTTATTAAAATAGAGAAACAATTACTATACAGAGAAAATCACTATGGATGCAACACAATTACACTTAGCGGGGGAGGATAAACAGACACATCGAGGGAAAATGACTAAAATGACACTTTAGCAATTCCCCTTAACTCCCACCCTTTACACCTATCTAGGTTGTCTTGTGATGGGCCAAAAAGTTGATGCTCACCAGTCTAGGATGTTGAAACACCTGCTCCGTGCCCTGTTGCCTGCCGATGTTTTAGGTTTTTCACCGCCCCAAAGCAGAGATACCCCAGTAATTCAAACGTGCGGGTATCCTACTTCCCTGGACGGGCTCTTCGTCGACGATCCTCTCACTGGGTTGATGATACGGCAGGGCACCGGAGGCGAGGCGGGAGAGAGAGAGAGAGATGGCTTCCCGAGGGATTAGTTATACCCTTCCCGGTAGCCCTTATCTCCCGCCAGATCAGCTCATTTCTTTGTCTGACCTGGACGTGTTGAAGCTCATACAAAGGAAACCGATCTGGGCCCATCCACCTGGATGGCCGGTTAATCGGTTTTAAACGTCTCATCAGTGTTCCCCTTTGTCCGACTGGTTTCGTGATGGAGCCATTCCAGACTGAATGCCCCGTTGATCGTTTGTAAACAGCGTCGATGTTCTCGAACCAAGGTCTGAAATGCAGCTAAGCTTGTCCCATTACATATTGAATAGGCCTTGCTTACTCTTGATTGCCTGTGCAAACAACCTTGATGGGTTTTAATCAGAGGCCTGAATGTCACTGGGTTTGCTTCTCGTGCATAAATGTAGAAGGTCTGTCTGCATTCTAATTTCCAGAAAGTTCCTTCTTTGTCAGTCCAAACTGAAACTTACAGGCCTTGGCCATGAGGTTGACCGCAGCCATCTTGTTGAGCCCTGGAGCCCTGGATTTAAAACTCAGTCCAACCAGGGTTTCTTCAATAAGCCAAAAGTAAACCTTCCGGGGGGGAAACATAAAATTTGCGAATCCTTTCAAGCTTAGGGCTTAGGCAACAGAAGGCACGGCCACCAATGGTTGAGCAATTATAATCAGGGATGCTCAAGAGGGCAGAATTAGAGGAGCGCAGATATCTCGGGGGGTGGGGTTTGTGGGGCTGGAGGAGATTACAGAGATAGGAAGGGGTGAGGCCATGAAGAGCTTTGAACACAAGGTTGAGAGTTTTAAAATCGAGGCGTTGCTCAGCCGGGAGCCAGTGTAGGTCAGCGAGTACAGGGGTGATGGGTGAACGGAACGTGGTGTGAGTTAGGACACGGGCAGCTCCACAGCGAGCGTGTGACGTCACTGACAGGTTCCCACCCAGGGGTTACCCTGATTGACAGGCTTGGCTCGCAGTTGGGCGAGGAACACCGGAGAAGAGACCGCAGCCCCAGGTAGGTCCAAAGACCGATCTCAGGGGTCCAATCCTGGGGTTTCCTTTCCCCGACCCTGGGAGGGTGGTCCACTCCAGGGAGGGGGTCTGATCCCCGACCCCGGGAGGTGGACTGATCCCTGACCCTAAGGGGGTTTGATCCCTGACCCCAGGAGCGGGTCCGATCCCTGACCCCGGGAGGGGTCCAATCCCTGACTGCTGGGTGGGGGGAGGCCCAATCCCTGACCCCCAGGGTTCTGAACCCTGACCTCGGGGGGGGGTGGGGTGGTCCGATCCCTGACCCCCGGGGGTTCTGATCCCTGACCGCTGGGTGGGGGGAAGTCCGATCCCTGACCCCCGGGGGTTCTGATCCCTGACCGCTGGGTGGGGGGAAGTCCGATCCCTGACCCCCGGGGTTCTGATCCCTGACCGCTGTTGGGGGGGGGGTCTGATCCCTGACCCCCGGGGGTCCAATCCCTGACCCCCCTGGAGTTCTGATCCCTGACCCCCGGGGTTCTGATCCCTGACCACTGGGGGGGTGGGGTCCAATCCTGGGTGGGTTAAATGCGGAAGTGGGCAGATTGGGGTCGGGATTTAGATTCTTAACACTTTAACCTCCCACCCGACCCAAACCCACCCATTTTTTGGGGGGTAAAAGTCCCCCATCTTGTCTCAATGAGGATTCTTCAATCTGATTGGTTGAAGAGTCACGCTGTTGCTTTGCCTGCTCACACATGCCACAGATCCCCTGTAGAGGGCGCCGCGCTGGAAATGATCTCTAAATATCACAAGTTGCCACTCAAAACACCACGAAAAGTCTGTGGCCATGATGCTATTCAGTACTGTACCAAGTACATAACAGCAATGTGATTGTAACAGCAGACTGTAGAATGCGGCTCTATTTTGTTATGATTTGCGGATAAATATTGACCACTTTGTGAACTCTGCGGTGGGGGGCGGGGATGGTGGAATGTACGGGACAGAAACTAACCAAATATCAGAAAGAATAACTGTGGTTTAGAGAACCCAGACAAATAAAATGCACATGGTCAGAAAGCTACCACAGTAACACTCCGAGGCCAAGTCTGGAATTCTTAGAAAAATATATAAATCAAAATCTTGGAACAGTTACCAACCTGAATGGATTTTTCACAAGTGCTAGAAAATTAACAAAATGTTCGCTGTACGGTTGTATATTTTATTTATTATTTTTTTGGTTGAAGAGAGATAAGTCAGGTGCTGGAACTGGAATAGCCAATTTATCAGAGAGTGGGTAAACTGTAAAAGCTCTCCGAGCCCTAGATGGTGTAACTTTCCGAGAAGTGACTCATAGCTTTTGCCCTTGGGAGGTGTGATTGTGGGGTGGGTGCGGGGCGAGCGACACGCTTGCCTGTCGGCTCTGTGGGAGGCCCGGAGAGATTTTAGGTCCCGGATGGGCCTCGTTTTAATATGGCAGGTCAGACTCCCGCCCAAACTCGGCAGCAATCAGCACCTGGCCGGCAGGAGACTGCCGCCAGGAAGCCAGCTGAGCGCACCCCGGCACTAAGGTAAGTTGTAAGGGGGGTTGGGGGGGGGCGCGAGTGGATCCGGAGGTGAACACAGTTGGGGGAATGGGAGGCCCAAGGTTTCCTGGCCCACAAGGAAACTTTAAATCCATTTTTTAATTGTTAAACTCACCTCAGAATCTTCAGGACCTCAATCCAGCTCCTGGCAGGTTTTACATAAGGATTACATAGGATATACGGCACAGAAACAGGCCATTCGGCCCAACCAGTCCTGCTGGCGTTTATGCTCCACTCGAGCCTCCTCCTGTCTTTCCTCATCTAAATTTATCAGCATAACCCTCTATTCCCTTCTCCCTCATATGCTTGTCTAGCCTCCCCTTAAATGCATCTATGGGGGCGATTTCGCCAGCCCTGGGGAGGCGGATATGGAGGCGGGACTGCCGGGAAAATGGCAGAATCTGGGGGCGGGTGCCCATTCCGCCCCCAACCCGCCTCCGTGCCATCTTCCCAGGAGGCAGGTACCCGACCCGCGCTGGGAGCTGTCTCCTCGAGGCGGGAAGGGGATTAGTGCCAATGAACTGCCTGTTAACAGGTAATTAACAGGCAGTTTTTTGGCTAATCCCTATTTTGAGTCCTAAAGTGCGGGCTTCCTGATGGCTCCGAACCTCTCCAGGGTCAGCGAGGCAAGCTGTGGGTCTGCAGGGGTCGGGGGGGCCAAGTGTGCAGGTGAGTGATGGGTGCATGAGTGCAGAGGAAGTGTGTGAGGTGAGTCCTAAGTGTTTTAAAAGCTTTACTTACCTTAGCTTCTTCCTCCAGGCTTCTGCTTTCTGCTCAGGACAGATCTCTAAGTGAGCCTGTGTCCCAGGACTCAACTTAGAAGACAGATTGTCAGTGTTTGACAGCTTCACAGAGCTGTCAAGCGAAGACAATTCATCTGTCAAAAGCTCTTGACAGATGAAACGTCAGCCGCTGTCATCACCAGTAACCGACTTTCCCTTAATTGGCCTGCTGAACCCGCCGGGCGGGCTTAACAAGGTCAATCAAGGGAAAATAGCGTGGGTTGGCCGGACGTCGATGAAGGCGGGACTAAAACCTGACAAGCAGCAGTCCCGCCTCCATCACGTCCCCATTGGCAAAATCACCCGCTATACTATTCGCTTCGACCACTCCCTGTGGCAGCGAGTTCCACAATCTCACCACTCTCTGGGTAAAGAGGTTCCTTCTGAATTCCCTATTGGATTTCTTGGTGACTATCTTATATTGATGGCCTCTAGTTATGCTCCTCCCTACAAGTGGAAACATTCTCTCTGTATCCACTCTATCAAAACCTTTCATCATTTTAAAGACCTCTATTAGGTTTGGCGTGGTGGGGAAGCCACCACTGACTGCTCCACGCTCAGGCCTCAGGTTAATATTGCAGTCGGGCCCCGATGACGTTATTGTAGCCCAATCTTCATATTTAAAGAAGGACCCTGCCGGCTTCGTGTGGGCATCTTTGCTGCCTGTCGGCCAGATCGGGGCAAGAAGCCAGTGGGTAAGTCCTCTGGTCCATTTTAACTGCCCGGTTAAAATTCCTCTCCCCCCGCGCCCCCCCTCCCCCACCCCCCACGCCCCACCACCCCCCCCCACCCCCCAATCCTTTGAATCCAGCTCAATCAGAAAAGGCAGAAGGAGTAACATCAAGAAGTAACAATTCTTGGAATGGCCAGCTATCCACCAAAAAAGGAAGCAATGCAAAGGAACAGCTGTAAAAGCCCACTTCCTTTAGTAGACAGGGAAAGAGGCTATCTGAAGAAATCGCTGTAACATAATCCTTCTATGGAAAACTCGAATTACAAATTGATTACAAGTCATTAAACACTGAAAATTGCCAAAACTTGAACAGGGCTCAACACTAGAATCAAACCAGCCAATCAGGAGGATGTTCTACTGATTCACTGGCTGATTCGTTCCTTATGTATAAATTAATAATGCTTAAAGTGGAAAATAATGTTCCGTAGCAAATTTTAAAATATGATTGGAGCTGTCAGATAAAAAGTTAAGAAACATGTGGACGTAAATGGGAACAAATTTTTTAACTGGTGGGTATTAATGAAGCAATCCGAACCACAGGTGTTTTCAGTTAGTAACTTCAATGTTGCCTTTCCAAGACTTAGAAAGATTACTTTTATGCAGATTATATATCGTGATTAAGATTACTTTCAGCCATTAGGAATTTTATATGGTCCTTTCTAAATGTACATGTTTGGTTTTTGGATTAAATTAATTAAGCTGTGTTGCCATTTCATTAAGCGGGGGTGGCATCATGCTTTAAATGCTTTGCTGAACAGGATTGGTTTTGTTGGAAGTTTTAACCTTCTGACATTCTGGTGATGTCCCCCTGAAATTGACATCCTCTTTCTCTTAGCTCAGTCCCAGAATGTTGGCAGTTCCATGGAGACCTGGACTGGGAGTGCTCTATTGACAGTGAGGAAAAGCATCGATTTGTCAGGCCCATTTAAAAAGCACCAAGTGTCAGCGAATTTGAATGCGTGCTATCAATTTTCATTTATTTATTAACAAAGCAGAAAATATTACACCATCTAAATTGGTAACAGGCCACAAAGAGAAAACAGGATCTGAGTTGCTAGAACAACGTCCAGATAATGGAAGAAAATAAGTGTCTGCGTTGATAAGATTTTTTAGGAATCCAATAGCTCAGGATGAAGCTTTACAAGTCTTTGTAGACTCGATGTTTCCTATATTACGACATTACAACTAATGTTTCCTACATTACAACAGTGACTACGGGTTGGATTTTGTCAATGGGGGCGCGTTGGGGGCGGGACTGCTGGTTTTCGGGTTTTAGTCCTGCCCCCAACGATGTCCGGCCAACCCATGCTATTTTCCCTTGATTAACCTTGTTAAGCCCGTCCTACGGGCTTAGCCGGCCAATTAAGGGAAAGCCGGTGACAGAGGATGTCAGCGTATGACGTTTCATCTGTCAAAAATATTTGACAGATGAATTGTCAGCGTTTGACTGCTTTGAGAAGATGTCAAACACTGACAATCTCTGTTCTAAGGTGAGTCCTTGTACTGAAGACTCACCAAACCTCTTTCCTCAGCAGAAATCAGATGGCTGCTGCATCTGAGAATGCAGCAGCCATTCTGTCATCTCTGCCGTTGAGATGAGGCACCTCCAGATCCCCAAAGATTGAAGCCTGCAGGCAGTTTAATGGCTGTAATCCCCTTCCCGCCTCGAGGAGACGGGTTCCTGCGTGATTCGGAGACCCGCGTCCCGGGAAGATGGCACGGAGGTGGGTTGGGAGTGGGGTTGGTACCCGCTCCCAGTTTCTGCCATTTCCCCAGCAGTCTCGCCTCCATACCCGCCTCCCCAGGGCTGGCAAACTTCCCCCCATACTTCAAAAGTACTTCATTGGCTGTAAAGCGCTTTGGGACATCTGGTGGTCGTGAAAGGCACTATAGAAATGCAAGTCTTTCTTTTTCTTTCTTTTCGATGCCAAATATGTCCAATCAATGCAAAGCAGCAATCCACAAAGCCAATAGCATGTTGAACTACTAGCTCAAACAGTAGAATATAAGCCAGAGAGGCAGTGATCAAATGTGCTAGTGGTCTGGTCAGACTGCATCTTGAATGCTATGGCCGGAATTTTACCGGCACTGAGAGGGCGCATTTGGAGGCGGGTCAGCTGTCAAAATGGAAATGATTGACAGCGGGTCGGGAGCCCGCTGTCAACCCGCCTCCACGTCAGTTTCCCAAGTGCCGGGTCTGTCTGCGCTTTACAGACCCGACACCAAGCGGCGGGGGAGCCGACTGACATCATTAGGAGCTTGTTAAAAGGTACTTAAACAGCATTTTACCATGTACTTACCATTTTTCCAGATTTTACATGAGGTTTCCGGCGCTCGGGGATCACGTCAGGTAAGTAGGTCAGGTTTGCAATGACTCTCCATTCCTCTGAATAGTTGACAGCTGCAAAAGCTACCATTTCACAGCTGGTCACTTTCCAATCTGAGAAGCTGGAGCCTTCAGGATTTGGAATACATGTTTCAGCTTTATGCAGTTTGGAAGTGTTTGGAGTAAACGCTCTATCCACTGTCACCTCCTTGGAGCAACCTCTCTCACCATTGACAGATCGCTTCTGTCATCTCAACTTCAGCTGCCATCTGTTCCAGCAGCATCGGTGCCCTTGAAAGAATCGCACCTTGGTCCTCAGAATCCCACCACGATCAGCCCCTACACCAGCATCACCAGGCACACCAACAACAACACCAACCTGCTCCGCAGTCACCTGATGCTGCACAGAACACAGGGCATCAGCACCTGATCACATTGCTGCCCAGGAGGCCAGGGATGGCCTCACCATGGCCACATTTACTTCACTTGACGCTGTACACCCCGGCTGCCACATGATGCGCCAGGTTAGCACCAACCCACACCAACACCATAAAGCATCCCTACATAGCCCAAGCCATTCCTTTCACACTTACCACCATTGTGGGGGGTACCATTATGTCTCACCATTCACTGCAACTCACTGAGCCACTTCCAAAGGTGCACACAAATCTGTCCAAGAATGCAATGTGTTGAAAATAAAGGTTTCAATGTTTGGTAGCACATTAACAGAAACTTCACATGAACATTGGCTAAAACACACAAGTGTGTTGTTGTTGTTAGTTGGTATGATTGGACTAGGACGAGGGTGAGGGGTGGCTAGTGAGATGGGGAAATAATAATGTAGATAGAGGGATGGGTGGAGGTACAAGGTAAGTTGGTGTGAGTAAGGATGTGCAGGAGTAGGGTAGGGAAGGCAGAGTGATGGGGATGTGATGAGTGGCACAGCAGGATGAGGTTGAGTGTGGCTTTGCAGTAACGTTTTGTGATCTATTGAGATCATGGAAAGGTTTGCGCCACTGCACCCAGGTCCTCCTGATGACATCCCTGCTTGTGTCCTCCTGTGCAATGTACAACCAGGCCGCGTTGGTCCCCTGGGGAGGTCTCTTCCACCCATTGGAAGGGAAGAGGACCTCACTGCATGCTGTGACTCCATAAGCATATGAAGGGAATCATGGGAGAGCCTGGGTGCAGCCATGCACTTCTGTGCAGTGCTTGTCAGTGTTTGCAGCACCTCAATGCTGTAGAACACTGATGGCACAACTGTCAAAGGAAATTTGCGCATGGTCCCTTTAAGGAAACCGGCTGATGAAGTGTCATCAAATGACATCATCAGACCCGCTTCCTTCAGTTGGCCGGGAAACTCGCTGGGCGGGGCTCAGCAAGCCCAATCAAGGGAAAGTCATGTCGGAGGCCGGGATGGAGCCAGCAACGAGGCAGCGACCTGCCCAGGTAGGGGAAATCACGGCCTATGTCTGTTTCTGGATGTCACAAAACAAGAGAGGCTTTCTTGCATTGGCGGCGATGCAGAGAAGAGCTGCAAGGTTGATCCCTAGTGCCAGGCGTCTGAGTTTTGAGCAAACAACACTTGAGTTTTTCATCCTGGAAAGGAGACACCTCAGAAGTGATTTTCTAGACATATATAAGATTGTTAAGGATATAGACAAAGTTAACTTAGAATATTACTTAAAATTAAACTGTGAGAGTAGGACAAGGGGGCACAAGTTCAAACTAGTAAAAGATAATTTTACGATTGATATCAGGAAACTGTTCTTCACCCAGAGTTACCAACGTGTGGAGTAGATTTTCGGATGTGGTAACTAAAACCCTGTGATTATTCAAGAAACAATTGGATGCTACAATGGGGGGAGATTAGGATCTTCCTGGATTTAGGAAATAAAATGAACTGAATGGCCTTCCTAATCTGTAATTACCAGTATCTTGTCACTTGTGAAAAGGCCATTAGACCCCGAGATATCTGCGCTCCTCTAATTCTGCCCTCTTGAGGGTCCCTGATTATAATCGCTCAACCTTTGGTGGCCGTGACTTCTGTTGCCTCGGCCCTAAGCTCTGAATTCCCTGCCTAAACCTCTCCGCCTCGCTACTTCTCTTTCCTCCTTAAAACCTACCTTTTTGACCAAACTTTTGGTCACCTGCCCTAATTTATCCTTTTGTGGATTGGTGTCAAATTTTTTTGTCTTAAAATACTCCTGTGCAGCGCCTTGGGACATTTTACTACGTTAAAGACGCTATCTGAATACAAGTTGTTGTTTTTGTTGTAAACTCATCCTTCTTAATTAAATTACTGCTTTAACAAGCCAATAATAGATAAGAGTTAACAAAAGGGATATCTTACTGAATATACTACCTTAAAACTGTTCCAGTGTTTTACAGATGGTCCAGGTTGACTCAGTTCAGCATGGCATAGTGATGTACACCAGGGGTTCTCAACCTTTTTGCTTCCGAGGCCCCCGGCCCGTGTTACAAAAATTCCGCGGACCCCCATAACACAACACAGGTATTTTTTCTGTATAAAAATTAGTTACTGGTCATTAATAGCTCTATTACACCTTAGGTAAAGAAGAATTTATTAAGTCCTAAATTTACAAAAGCACAATACTGCGGATGCTGGAAATCTGAAATAAAAACAGAAAATGCTGGAAATAATCAGCAGGTCAGGCAGCATCTGTGAAGATAGAAACAGAGTTAACGTTTCAGGTCCGACGAAAGGTCATCGAGCTGAAACGTTTCTCTCTCCACAGATGCTGCCTGACCTGCTGAATATTTCCAGCATTTTCTGTTTTTATCCTAAAATTGACATGTGCCCAGTTGCTGCCCGCGGTCTGCTCCGCCCCACCAACCTTTCTTAACAGGAAATGAAGCAGGAGCATCAAGCGGAGTGCTCACTACAGGCTCGTTTTGTGAACACTTGGTCGGACTGGATTAAAATTCCAGGTCCACGTCCTCCATTTCGGAAACAGAACTTCCCTCTTATTTCGATGCCAAACCCCAAGACGACAATGAAAGCCAATGACTTGAATTAACAGCACCAGTAAAGGTGAGGCAGATGGCACATGAGAGAAATGGAGAAATAAACAGGGCCCTGAGCGACGTTACCCACCTGACCTCATTGCCATAAATCCTTGTGACAAATGCAGCCCCCCTCTTTCCTCCTCCCCACCTCTTTCACAAATAGCCGGCGGTATCTCAAAGGACACGAGCACCCAGACTGGGCCTATCCGACCGTCAGAGAAGCATGCGGCCATGAATATAAAGCTGAGGCACGAGGAAAATCATGATAACGCCTTCAGCTATTTTACTAACTCAGACTTAAGACATTGAAGGGGAAAGGCACACCGGATCCTGGTTATTACACCCTTGCTGCAGTCCCAGAGACTGGAAAGTCTCTTTCCTCCCCCCACCCCCCACCTCCCGGGTCCCCCCAAGGCCACGTGGCACGCACACGCTCTCAACTGATGGCATGCTTTTCAAACGTGCGAGCGGCTTCCAACCGGCACGGGGCGGCTCCGCATGAGGGGCAAGAAAAGGGTTGGCTGACTGGATAGACTGTCTGCACTTGCATGAGTTTCCTTACAGCCACTTGCCAGCTTCTGACACCTGTATCCACACACCACTGTACAATTCAGTTCCTGTTTGCCTTCTTACCAGTGACTTACTCAAGGGTCTAAAACACAGTCTAACTGTAAGTGGCAGTGACTCACTGTGCATTAATCGTTAGCTTATTTTTATTTTTGTGTTCTCCCTGTTCAGCTCAGTCGATGTTTGCTCCTCTGCTGCACTCTGACTTTGAAAGCAGTTGCTTAAATATACGATGACCCAGTCCACTCAGGAGCAGGGCAGCAGTCTGTGTGTCGCAGACTAGGTCACCGGACTTCCTCAACTATAATGAATGGACGGAAAATGTGGCTGGTTATACACAATTGTGCAAACTTCCCAAAGTATTTTCCTTGGCAGGACCAATCATCCATCCATGACCTGCTGAAAGGCTTATCTGGGTTTCGGAATGGTATCTGGCCACGTGTCTGAATGGCTGGTCCTGAGAGAACGTTGTGGACCATTTGCGGTACTTTGGTTTGCTTCCGAAAGGCGAAGTGGGGAACTTTCAAGAATTCTAGGGCTCCTGCAAATACCCTGCTTTCAACCCATATTGACACGGGCGGGTTTTCTGAGCGAGGTGTGGGGGGGGTGGGGGCAGAGTTTCAGTCGGGATACCCAGAGGTCCGGGTTTGCCCGCATGCTGCAGAGTTTTAACTCCATAGCGAGGGTATTTTTTTTTTTGACAGGATCCCTGCCTGGAAGTCAGCCTGATTGACAAGCTTGGCTTCCAGTTAAGCGGGGAGCAGGCCGCAACCGCAGGTAAGGAGCCTGCAGCTGGTAGTGGGAACATGGGGTGGGGGGGTGGTCCCCGACCCGGGAAGGTGTCCATTCCACGATCGGCCGGGGGTCGGGTGGGAGGGTGGTGGTGTCTGATGGGAGAGTAGAACCAATCTCAGGGAGGCTGCTAGTGGGAGCTGCTAGTTGGGGGCCTGATCCCCGATGCCGGGAAAGTCTGATGCCCATTTGGTGGGGGGGGGTCTTTGGATGTTGGGGTGGTCCAATTGGGGGGGGGCGGGGTCCGATCCCAGGGAAGCAATTAAACTTGGGGGACCAGGGGGTGAAGCTCCTCCTGGCCCACAAGCAGTGTTGTAAGAGCACTTACCTTTCCCCCAAAGCTGTCCTCGCCTCCCTTGAGCTGTCGAGTTTCCCAAGGTCTGGGCTAAACCAGTAAGATAGGTTAAATGTGAGGCTCCCAGCTTCATAATAATATTTAAGTGGCCAACCCGCCTCCTGGTAGCGGGTTGGCTGCCCGTTCCCTGTCCCGCCTCCGTTAAACCCAGAAGGAGGCGGGTTGGGGTCAGATTTGAGATTTTAAAAATTTTTACATCTCACCCGACCACAACCCAACCATTTTTGTGGTTAACATTTATCTTTATCTTTGTGCTGCACTTTCCAAAATGTGCTCTGAATTATTATATGTATTAATTTACAGCAAGTCAAAAGAGCCGAATCTAAGGCTCACCACTGGATTAGCAACAATCAGCTAGCACATATGAACATGTATTTCAAACTGATAGGAGCATACTTTGGCAGAACACACTAAAGAACAAGCTGATCCCAGACTTTCTAAATCTACATATTTTATTTTAAAATTGTTTAATAGTTTCCCTATGGATGCATCAAGTCTAGAATGGGATCCAATGTGTATTTCTTTGTCTTGGTAAAATTGATTAAAGAAGTTTGAATGTCAGCATAAGAAATTGCTTTGGAACAACATGTTGTCAGTTAGCTGGAGATATGTCTAGTATGGAATAATGTATAATACTATTTTCTACAACCCTTATGGTGAGCAGCTCCAGCAGCATGAAGCATCCCAGTTATGAATGGAACCAAATACAGGAAACTCTTTGCTATCCGGCACCGACGGGACCGGCGTGTTGCCGGTTGATCAAAAATTCCGGATGACAGAGAGGGTTATCTACCTAGGCTATTTTTAACAAAGAAAAATTAAAAAATCAAGAAATGTGCAGTATACAGTAATTGAGTACTCACCTACAGAATGTTGTGTTAAATGGATGGTGGAAGATGCTTGATTAAGTACAGTACTGCCAGTTGAGCGTAATGCAATGCAATGGCTACCAGCAGCGTGGGAGTCACACAGTACCCCTGTAAAATGGCGGATCAGAAGAGACTACCGGCAGCGCGGGAGAGTCAGACTCCTGTTACAGGGGTAGAGGTGTTCGGACTCCCGACAGCGCCAAGAAGCCGAGTAGTGGCAGTTTGGAGAACTACCCCCACTGACTAACTCAGCCACCGCGGGAGACTCGGGCTCGGACTCGGCAACATTGCCAGTTATTGAGGTGTTGTTTTCGGAGTGAGAATTTTGCCGGTTAATAGAGAATACCGGATATTTAGGTGCCGTTTAAACGAGAGTTTCCTGTAATAGTTACCATGAACAAAGCTAATATGAAGCAGTATTGATATTAAAAGTATAGACTGGGTCAGAGAGATTCAAAGACCCTGCATATGTAGAGAGGAGTCTTGCAGTGTTGGGTCCTTAGGAGGTGACGATTCCTAATTTATGACCTCATTTTCTAAGTTGGTCTATTCTTACCTTCTTGCGGACTGACCTAATAGTCATGGGGGTATCTGGGCTGTGTTGTCTTCCAAGAAAGAGTTCCAGACGTTTGATATCTCCAAAATTTCATGAACCTCAGGGACCATCGCCAAATTATCTTGACCCCCAATTATGCTGTTGCCAGTGTGTGCACAGCTGTATTGATGATAATAAACTGCAATTTTATAGCATAATAAAATGTCCTAAAGTGCTACAGAGGTGGAAAAAAATAGCTAGACACTAAGCAAGTGGTGAGAGAAGGATTAGAAGTACAATGACAGCAAGATCAAAGATAACTACAGATGTAAAGGAGGCCTCTGCAGATGGGAAGAGAGAGCAAAGTAGAGTGGTTTAGGGAAAGCGTTCCAGTGTGTAGGGCTGTAATGGGTGAAGGTTGTGTCACTAAAGGGAGGGGAATATGAAGGAAGCAATAGTTAGACAATGTACCCCACTAAACTCAATTGAAAACTGTAAAATGTGAATTATGTACATTGTTACAATATATCAACAAGCTAATATACTTGTTTCTTGCTATGCAACTAAACTCTTTTGAACCTAGAAATTACAGTTGCTGATATTCTGATTTCCTTATCTGTTATTTTGATACAGGTGTGACATGTTTCAAGATTTCATACTGTGCCACCATATGTGGTACAGCTTGCTGTAATACATGTTAAATTATCTCCTGAGGGATTAAATCTACAGGACAGTATGACACACACATATAGGTTGGCTTTCAGATGGGTGTCTGAACCAGTGTGCTCGAAACAATAACATTGACATTGCAGTGATTGTTCACACCCAGTGCTGCTATGATGATTGTATTTACTTGAACTCATTAGGGGGTCATTGCCAAGTAAGGCTAATGGGTTCACTCTTGGAAGAGAGAGTAGTCAGTTTAACTAGAACTTGACACTTAATTCGGGCTTTAGAAAAAACAGAGGGAGCTGTGAGACAGTCAAGTAGCAAAGGGGTGTGAGAAGGATGGAATACAGAAGAGACGAGTTAGAAATGACCTTTAAGCGAAGTGAGACGATCCACTCCAATGGGGTAGTGTAGTGTGTTCATTATTTTTATATTGTTACCTCCTCCAGCTCGACAACCCTTTAAGACCTCTGCGCTCCTCCAACTCTAGCCTCTTGTGCATCCTCGATTTTAATCACTCCACCATCGATGGCTCTGTCTTCAGCTGCCTAGGCCCTAAGCTTTGGAATTCCCTCCCTAAACCTCTCCACCTCGTTACCTCTCTCTCCTCCTTTCAGTCACTCCTTAAAACCTACCTCTTTGGCAAAGCTTTTGGTCGCCTGTCCTAATCTTATGTGGCTCGGTGTCAAATTTTGTTTGATAACACTCCTGTGAAGCGCCTTGAGACATTTTATTACGTTAACGGTGCTATATAAATGCAAATTTCTGTTATTATGCGAAGACAAGTTGTATTGATGGAAATAGTGAATCTGTATGTTACTCATGCTCTGTATGCTCACTTGATGGGTAATAAAGCAGCTTAACAATTTATATTAAGCCTTGTCTCACAACGTGTTTGTTTAGTTAGCCGATGGGGAGATTGAAGAAATAGACATGTGAAAGACACAAGTATCTGGTCTAGATCACAAGAAGATGCTGTTGTTACATCTCTGAGTTATGCTATTGTATAAGTAGATACAGGAAGAGAGGAGCTAAAGTAAACATTGGTTCCTTAGAGGATGAGACTGGGGAATTAATAATGGGAAACAAGGAAATGGCAGAGACTCTGAACAATTATTTTGGATCGGTCTTCACGGTAGAAGACACTAAAAACATCCCAATAATAATAGATAATCAAGGGGCTATAGGGAGGGAGGAACTTAAAACAATCTCTATCACTAGAGAAAAAGTACTAGGCAAATTAATGGGGCTAAAGGTCAACAAGCCCCCTGGACCTGATGGCCTGCATCCTAGGGTCTTAAAAGAAATGGCTGCAGAGATAGTGAATGCATTGGTTGTAATCTTCCAAAATTCCCTGGATTCTGGAAAGGTCCCAGCGGATTGGAAAGCCGCAAATGTAATGCCACTATTCAAGAAAGGAGGGAGACAGAAAGCAGGAAACTATAGGCCAGTTAGCCTAACATCGGTCATCGGGAAAATACTGGAGTCCATTATTAAGGGAGTAGTAGCAGGACATTTAGAAAATCATAAGACAATCAAGCAGAGTCAGCATGGTTTTATGAAAGGGAAATTGTGTTTAACAAATTTATTAGAGTTCTTTGTAACAAACAGGATGGATAAAGGGGAACCAATGGATGTGGTGTATTTGGATTTCCAGAAGACATTCGATAAGGTGCCACATAAAAGGTTACTACACATGATAAGAGCGCACGGGGTTGGGGGTAATATATTGGCATGGATAGGGGATTGACTAACTAACAGAAAACAGAGAGTCAGGATAAATGGGTCATTTTCCGGTTGGCAATCAGTTACTAGTAGAGTGCCACAGGGATCAGTGTTGGGGCCTCAACTATTTACAATCTATATTAACGACTTGGATGAAGGGACTGAGTGTACTGTAGCTAAATTTGCTGATGATACAAAGATAGGTGGGTTAGCAAGTTGTGAGGAGGACACAAAGGGGTGATTTTGCCAATTGGGGTGCGTTGGAGGCGGGACTCCCACTTGTCGGGTTTTAGTCCTGTCTCCATCGACCTGTGACCAACACACACTATTTTCCCTTGATTTAACTTGTTAAGCCCGCCCAGCGGGCTCAGCAGGCCAATTAAGGGCCACCCGGCAACAGGTGATGTCACAGACTGAAATTTCATCTGTCAAGAGTTCTTGACAGATGAAATATCAGTGTCTCACAGCTGTTTGAGGCTGTGAAACACTGACAGTCTGAGTTCTAAGCTGAGTCATTCTGCACAGACTCAGTTAGAACTCTCACCAGCACTCAAAGCTGAAGGCTGTCACTTTTGACAGATCGCAGCCGTTCAGCTTTCAGTTCCGGCTGAGTGATGCGCTCCCGACGGCTACAGGAAGAAAGGCTGTTAAGGTAAGTACAGGTAAGTAAAAATTCTTTACACACTTTAGACACACCAAACACACTTACCTTTGCACTCATGTACCCATCACTCACCTGAGCGCCGACATCGCGACCCCTCCAACTCCTTCAACCCGACGGCCCGCCTGCTCTACCAGCCGTGGTTTGGAGCCGTCGGGAAACCCACACGAAACCCCTCAAAATAGGGATTAGGCTAAAAACTGCCTGTTAGCTACCTGTTAACAGGCAGTTAATTGGCACTAATCCCTTCCCGTCTGGTTTCGGCGGGTCCCAGTGCGGGGCGGGTACCCAACGCCCCTGAAACTTACGTGGGACGGGGTTTTGGGCGGGATGGTATTGGGACCCCCAAATTCGGGATTTCCCCCCCCCCCCACACGCCTGAAACCCCGCCTGACGGCTCCCCGAAAATCTAGCCCTTAGTGTTTGACAGCTCTGTGAAGCTGTCAAACACTGACAATCTTTCCTTTAAGTTGAGTCTTTCCACTCAGGCTCAGTTACAGATCTCTCCTGAGCAGAAAGCAGAAGGCTGCAGCTTTTGACAGTTCAGCGGCCATTCTGCTTTCTGTGCCGGTGAGCTGAGGGACTCCCGAGACCTGAAGGGATGAAGCCTGCAGGAAGAAGTAAAGGTAAGTAAAACTTATTAAAACACTTTACACTCACCTCACACACTCACCTCTCCACACTTGCACCCATCACTCGCCTGCACACTGGACATCTAGGCCCCCCCGACCCCTGCAGACTGATGGCCCGCCTCGCTGACCCTGGCATGGTTTGGAGCCATCGGGAAGCCCACACTTCAGGGCTGAAAATAGGGATTCTCAAAAAAACTGCAGTTAATTGGCACTAATCCCCTTCCCGCCTTGGGGAGGCGGCTCCCAGCTCGGGTCGGGTACCTGCCTCCTGGGAAGATGGCACGGAGGCGGGTTGGGGGAGGGATGGGTACCCACCCCCAGATTGTGCCGTTTTCCCGGCAGTCCAGCCTCCTTACCCGCCTCCCCAGGGCTGGCAAAATCGTCCCCAAAGAGTCTGCAAAGGGATATAGAGAGGTTAAGTGAGTGGGCTAAAATTTGGCAGATGGAGTATAATGTGGGAAAATGTGAGGTTATCCACTTTGGAAGGAAGAATGAAAAAGCAAATTATTATTTAAATGGAGTGAGCCTACAAAATGCCGCGGTACAGAGGGACCTGGGGGTCCTAGTACATGAAACACAAAACGTTAGCATGCAGGTACAGCACGTAATTAGGAAGGCTAATGGAATGTTGGCCTTTATTGCAAGGGGTATGGCGTATTAAAGTAGGGAAGTCTTGATGCAACTTTACAGGGTGCTAGTGAGACCGCACCTGGAGTACTGTGTATAGTTTTGGACTCCATATTTAAGGAAGGATATACAGTACTTGCATTGGAGGTAATGCCGAAAAGGTTCACTAGGTTGATTCCTGGGATGAAGGGGTTGACGTATGATGAAAGGTTGAGCAGGTTGGGCCTATACTCATTGGAGTTTAGAAGAATGAGAGGTGATCTTATTGAAACATATACGATTCTGAGGGGGATTGACAGGGTGAATGCTGAGAGGACGTTTCCCCTAGTGGGGGTATCTAGAACTAGGGGGCATAGTTTCAGAATAAGGGGTCGCCCATTTAAATCGGAGATGAGGAGGAATTTCTTCTCTGAGGGTCGTGAATCTTTGGAATTCTCTACCCCAGAGAGCTGTGGAGGCGGAGTCATTGAATATATTCAAGGTGGAGATTGACAGACATTTGAACTACAAGGGAGTCGAGGGGTATGGGGAGAGAGCGGGAAAGTGGTGTTGAGGACAAGATTGGATCAGCCATGATCTTATTGAATGGCGGAGCAGGCTCGAGGGGCCGATTGGCTGACTCCTGCTCCTGTTTCTTATGTTCTTATAGGGCAGTGTGAGTCAACTCCCATAAGAGTAAAGCACTCAGTCCACTTACAGAAGTGACTGATGTCAAAAACCTGAGAAGGTATCGACAGCAGACCTGAATTCATAATAAGAAGTTAACCTATTTATTTAAACAAGTTAAAATTTGTTGAAATAGCGATCAAAGGTGTTGTGTATGTGTACTTTTAAGAGAATAACTGGTCTCAGACTGCAGTACCGGCAGTGACCACCCCTGTATAAAAAGGCGCTAGCAGCCTTCTGTAGTTTCAGTACCCGATTGTCTCCATTCAGTAAAGACTTGTTAAACCAACTCCTGCATTCCGTGTCTCCATTAACACACGGATTTAATACTGGCGACGAGTAAGAAACGAACTTACCTGCAACTCGGCAGCACCTCAGACGACGTTATTGACGGTCGAAGCCAGAAGAGAGAAAAATAAAAAAATAATCCACAGAAACTCGAGAAACGGGCGTCGACCGTGGGCAACCGCCCTCCAAATCATCGACTTGAAAAGTGCAGGAGAGACTGTCGAGAGCCAGGCTTGGTCTCCAGTCTGTGGTTTCCCAGCCAATCGGGCTGGTGGCAGGTAGTGCACTGATCCTTCCTGGGCTGCGGCGGGCTAGAGCTCGATCGGGTGGCTCTGCAACGGGGCCGGGCAGCGAGTCGGGAAGCAAAGAGAGAGAGAGAGGGTGGAGCACACAGGGCGCGGCCGGTGCTTCGCAGCCGGGCAGCGTTCGGACCTAAGAAGAGGGAGGGAAGTGTCCCAGAGGGTCCGCTCCACGACGGGAACGGTTAAAAATAAAAATACCGCGGAGAGCGGCGTTGACAGCATCGGCAGCGGTGGGAAAGCACGGGAGGCGCCATCTTAACTCGGCGGGGAAGAAGGAAAAGCGCGGGAGGCGCCATTTTGTTAAATCGGGGACGAAGGCAAAGCGTGGGAGGCACCATCTTAGATTTTCAAGATGCCAAAGATTGGTGATATCACTGCCTTTGATAATGCAATAGAAGACTGGACCATGTATGTGGAAAGAGTCGAGGTATATTGCGAGGCAAACGAAATAACCGAAGAGAAAAAGGCATCGGTATTGCTAAATTTAATGGGCGCAAGAGCGTACGGCCTATTGCGGGACCTGATTACTCCAGCCAAACCGAAGGCGAAGAGTTTTAACGGAATTGTTGCTATCCTACAGGAACACCTAAATCCTACACCGCTGCTGATAGCAGAAAGATTTAAATTCCACAGGAGAAATCAGCATAAAAATGAGAGCAATGCTGATTACCTTACGGAACTACGCAAGCTATCAAAGCACTGCCAGTTCGGAGCAGGACTGGCAGATACCTTACGGGACAAATTTGTCTGTGGACTCCTGAGTGAAGGAACCCAGAAGAGGTTACTCTCAGAGAAAGAGCTAACGCTAGATAAGGCTTTCAGCGTGGCAGTATCGTACGAAGCAGCAGCAAGGGGAGCTGCGGAAATACAACAAAAGCCACAGGAATACGGCACCCACGAAATGACACGGGGATTTGCAAAATGTTATCGCTGCGGCAGAACAAACCATGACCAGAAGGACTGCTGGTCCAAGGACAAAATATGCAGGCAATGCAGAAAGATGGGACACATTGCACGAGTTTGCAGGTCTGAGAAGAAGACCAACGACAATAAAAAGGCTACTAAGGAACCGTACAGGAAAGTACAAAAGATGACGGACAGTAGTTCCAAAGACCAGATGAGCGATAGTGAATCCGGGAACAAGAGACTAAGCTGTCTCAAACTTCACAACGTAATCACAAAAGAGGATCACCGAACCATTTGGGTCACCCTCACGATAGCAGGGTCCCAAGTCAAAATGGAATTGGATACAGGATCAGCTCTAACCGTCATGAATCGACAAGACTACGAGCGGCTATTCTCACACATACCCTTGAGAGAGACATCCATTGTCTTGAGGACGTATATGGGGCAAAAAGTATACCCCAGAGGAAAAATAAGGGTGCCTGTCGAATACAACGGCAAGAAAATACGGAAATTGTATTTCTACATTCTGCAAGATGGTGGACCACCGTTATTGGGACGTGAATGGATCAGAAAGATAAGTTTAGACTGGCACTCCATTCAGGCACTGACGGTGGCTGGTAAAAAGGATGACGACGTCACTCCTGGACGATTGTCAACAATCTTAGCTAACGCCAAAGAGGTATTTCAACAAGAACTGGGCACTCTTAAAGGCGTAACCGCCTCGATAAAAATAGCAGAGAATGCAACTCCCAAGTTTTTCAAAGCAAGACCGGTACCATATGCAATTCGCCCAGCCGTCGAGGCAGAGCTGGAGAATCTAGAGAATGCAGGCGTGTTGTCTAAGGTAGACTGGAGCGAGTGGGTGACACCCATCATTCCTGTCATGAAGAAAACGTTAAACAATAAGTCTGAGGAGCCAAGGAAGGTTCGCATCTGTGGGGACGTCAAGGTGATGGTGAACCCAGTCCTTCACACAGTACAATATCCTCTTCCAAGGATAGAAGACATCTTCGCCTCACTATCTGGAGGGAAGCGTTTTACAAAAATTGACCTAGCACAAGCATATTTGCAGATGGAGGTTGAAGAATCCTTTAGGAAGTATCTCACGATAAACACTCACAAAGGTCTTTACCAGTATCATCGATTGGTATTCGGAGTAGCATCAGCTCCGGCGATATGGCAAAGAGCGATGGAACAAGTCCTGCAAGGGATTCCGGGGACTCGGTGTTACTTGGACGACATCCTAGTGACAGGTGAAGATGAGATTGAACACCTTAACAACCTAGAACAGGTGCTCACTAGACTACGTGAACATGGGCTACGAGCCAACTGCCCCAAGTGTGAGTTTTTTAAGAAACAGATATCGTATTGTGGCCACGTGATTGATGAAGAGGGATTACATAAGTCCCCTGACAAAGTTGAAGCCGTTGTTAAGGCCCCAGTGCCTGAAAATGTGTCACAACGGAGGTCATTCCTCGGATTGGTGAATTACTACCATAAGTTTTTACCGAATTTGTCCACAATTCTGCACCCACTGAACGCCCTACTACGAACGGGAGTAGCATGGAAATGGAGCAATGACTGTAAGCGGGCCTTTCAGAAGAGTAAGGACTTAATCACTTCAAGAGAAGTATTGGCTCACTACAACCCATCACTACCGATAAGACTGGCATGTGATGCGTCTCCCTACGGCATTGGGGCGGTACTGTCACATAAATTCCTTGATGGTTTAGAGAGGCCGATAGCTTTTGCGTCACGCTCGTTAACTTCAGCCGAGCGTAACTACACCCAGATTGACAGAGAGGCCCTCAGCCTAGTGTGGGGGGTGAAGAAGTTCAATCACTACCTGCACGGTCAAAAATTTACTCTAATAACTGATCATCAACCTCTTGTCTCCATTTTCAACCCTCAGAAGGGCGTACCGATAATGACAGCACAACGGCTACAGAGGTGGTCCCTTTTCCTAGGGGCACACCAATATGACATCGAGTACAAAGGAACTAAACAGCATGGGAATGCTGATGGATTGTCGCGCCTACCGTTGCCAACGGTGGAAGAAGAACTTGCAGTGGACCCAATGGACATATTCCACTCGACCATAGTCGAATGTCTCCCTGTGACGAATGCAAACATAGAAAAGGAAACACGAAATGACCCGACACTATCCCGGGTCTATGATTTAACGGTGAAGGGATGGCCAGCACATGGCGAACCACTGCTGCCAGCATTCTCGCCGAGAAGAGAACAGCTGTCAGTGTGCAGAGGAACCTTGATGTGTGGATCCAGAGTAGTAATTCCACCCAAATTGAAGGATAGAGTGCTCAATGAGCTTCATGAGGGCCATGTGGGAGGGGTGAAAATGAAGAACTTAGCTAGAGCGTTTGTGTGGTGGCCGGGAATCGATAGAGAAATCGAAGAGATGACCAAGAGCTGTACAGGATGCCAGAAGGTCCAAAACGCCCCACCACAAGCCCCTCTACATCCATGGGAGTGGCCCTCATCTCCATGGCAAAGGGTGCACATTGATTTTGCTGGTCCCTTCATGGACTCGATGTTTTTAATTGCGGTGGATGCACAAAGTGGCCAGAGGTAATAAAAATGTCCTCAACCACCACAGAAAAAACTATTACAGTCTTACGAACCATATTCGCCAGGAATGGGCTGCCTGAACAGATTTGCTCTGACAATGGACCACAGTTTGTGTCTGAAGAGTTCTGGAGGTTCTTGAAGAACAATGGTGTTAAGCATTACACATCTGCCCCATATCATCCAGCCACTAATGGATTGGCCGAGAGGTTTGTTCAAACATTCAAGAAGGCTATCAAGGCAATGTGTAATGCAGATATACCCCTACAACACAAGGTGGACAACTTCTTGTTTGCCTACTGGAATGCGACACATGCGTTTACCAACCAAACTCCTGCCATGATGTTCTTCAATCGAAGACTACGATGCCGCTTGGATTTGGTTAAGCCGAACATCAGAAGAGATGTGGAGAACAGGCAGTTTCAGAATATGAATGAAAGACCGACCAGGAGTTTTAAGATAGGTCAACCAGTTTTGGCCCGGGACTACCGCACAGAGAAATGGCAGCCAGGAACGATTTGTACATGGCAAGGACCTCTCATGTATACCGTGGACATTGGAGAGAGCATTGTAAGACGCCATGCTGACCAGATTCTAGAGTCACGGGAAAACGTCAACTCCACACCACGATCTGATACACCTGACGATGAAACCGACGTACCAATTGCATCTACTGCAGAATCGGTGATATTGGAAGCAGATGAACCGAACAACGACATTGATCCCGACTCAACCTTGCCAGAAGAACCTGATACCCCAAAGAGGCGGTATCCAGACAGAATCAGGAAGCCTCCTCAAAGACTGAACTTATAATTGATTAACCTCAACCAATGTATCTAGCAACCGTAATTGTGATTGTAATTAGTTATCATTTAGTTGTTAAATGAATGTTATGTACTGTTTATCTAAAAGGGGAGGAATTGTTGTGTATGTGTACCTTTAAGAGAATAACTGGTCTCAGACTGCAGTACCGGCAGTGACCACCCCTGTATAAAAAGGCGCTAGCAGCCTTCTGTAGTTTCAGTTCCCGATTGTCTCCATTTAGTAAAGACTTGTTAAACCAACTCCTGCATTCCGTGTCTCCATTAACACATGGATTTAATAAAAGGAGTATCATATGAATCTGTTAAACATATTTTTCACTAATAATGGCAGCAATAATTTCTAGGCTTTGGTCCCAAAATGAATCATTGATAATATAATAGTATAGCATAAAAACAGCTCTTCATTACAGAAGTTTATGATCTTCATCAGAACGTAGTTGCCCATTTTGTCTGGACTTTGTGTCATTTGCCATCAGTATTTTTGGAGCCAGAATCCAATATATTTATTCAGATATAGATATTGCATATAATGATAATGGGGATGAAATGTGAATGAGAATTAAACATAGAGGCCCCTAAATTCCATGGGGTTCTACCATACCCCTGGCAGGACACCACTGGAAACCCTAGGGCAACAGTGTAAAACATTGATTAGGACCAAGCATAGCACTCTGTTTACTCCTCATTCATATCTTAGACTCCAAAAACTAAAAGCAGGTGTATTTAGTATACCCGTCATTGTGTGATGTGCAAAAAGTGGTAAAATCCTTCCTCCAAAAATACTCTACCATAGCCTTCATGACAACCCTGAGTAGAGGTGAGATCTGGGTGGAGGCAGGCAATATTGAGAGAAGGAAATAGGTGGTCTTGATAGTGGCTGGGAGGTGCACAGGCCCAGTGCATCAATGTAGATTCTGTGTGACAAAATGGAACAGTTACCTCACAAAATGCAGGTTCATATTTTTTTTCGAAATGTAATTTGCAAAAAGGGGATGGGAACAACGCAAGCTCCATCGTCTACCTTCACTGATTGTAAGTTGAAATTAGAACCCCGAGGAGAACGAATTCCGTAGGGGAAAGAGTCTGATTGTCACTATGAAATAAAATACATTACAATTCCACGTCTTTCACTGTTCAAGCAGAAGGACAAAGCTGTAATTCATTTGACAGTTCACTGCTTTGCACTTCATAAATCTCTTTCACATTGTTTTCATTTGTACTAAATAAGTGAAATCTGAGCATGTAAATGACAACTTTACTGCAACGTGCATGATGGAAAGAACTGCTGTTAGAGACATGGAATGACTCACTTCTCAGCTTCAGGACCAGAGGGAAATTGTCTGAACTTAGCTTTTTTAAAATTCTTTTTGTGTTAAAGTGGTAGAACAGTGGAAGGGAAGCCATTTACAATGACTCTATGTACAAGTTAGATAAAAGTATGCACAAGTTCATGTTTCAAGTAACATGGCCGAGAAACTGGATTGCACCCGAATCGGGGCACGATCCTAGTGCTGCGCACGCTGCATGGCCCAGAAATTCCGTTCGCAGGCCTCCCGCGGGCGGAGGGCTGCGATTTGGAAATATCACCGCTTGGACCGGAGGGCTCCCGGGAGGCACAGAGTTCCGTTGCTGGGGCTCTCCAAACTGCCGGTCCCAGGGGCGCAGGCGGTTCGCAGCGTCCCTGGGATCACGTGGGCCATGGGGAGCCAATCAGAGCAGGGAATCTCCATTCATAGATTTGACAGGAAGACCTGTCAAATCTATGAATAGAGATCACCCCCCAAAACATAAATAAAACTTCAAATAATTTTTTTTTTTAAATCACATTTTTAAAATGTCTATAAATTACATAAATTAACTATTTTAAACAAAAATTTTAAAATTTTTGAAAAAATAATTAAAGTTTTTAATGGGGCTAAAAATAAACTTACCTTTCTTTAAAGTATTTTAAAATGATAAATCAGTGGAAAACTTTTTTTTTTTACTTTCTTCAACTCTTAGCCTGGTAAAACAGGCCTTGCGCCTACTTTTACAGGCGCAAGAATTGTAAGTGTTTTCTGCGGGCGGAGAGTCTCCAAAAAGCGGAACTCTCCACCTGCAGAGGCCCTGCTCCAGGGCAGCTGGAGGATCTGTCAAGAGCTTTCTAGACAGATCGGAAATGCCGGTTTCCAGCGCATGCGCAGTGCATTCCTGAAACCGGCATTTCCGATGTCCCTATGGGTGACCGGAGGGATCGGAATTTCTGGCCCATTAAGTCTAAAGCGGCCGCTGGTAGGACCGCGAGAAATTGGTCCACCGGCATCACTTGTTTATTGCCAGCGAGCTGCAGGTGCCAGTCACGGCCTCAGAGGCAGCTTGCCGGTCCCGGGAGGCACCAAGACTGGTCAGCTCAGATGCCAGCCAAGATGGTAAGTAGAGCCCTTTTAGCTTAATATTGTCTCTTACCTCTTTTTTTTGACCCATGGTTGCTTAACTGCTCAAGGGAAGCTTTTGCCTTTTAGGGGTATGTACCAGTTTTGTATTGTACGAAATACTTCTTTGAATACTCCCCACTGTTTGTCTGTATATTTAACAGTTCAGCCCAGTTTACTGTGGTCAATGTATTTCTCATCCCTTGTGCCTTATTTATACTTAAAACCTTGACTTGTGACTCTCCCTTCTGCTTCTTAAACCTAATATCAAATTCAATCTTATTACAGTCACTATTCCCAAGATGCTCTCTTACCATCACTAAGTCTAGTATGGCCTGTTTTTTTGTTGGTTCTAAAACACTATATAGGGCCAGATTTTCAGTGTGCCGTGAGGCAGGCTTTCAGGCGTGCGGGGGGCAAAAATCCCGAATTCGGGGGTCCCGACACCATCCCGCCCAAAACCCGCCTCCACGTAAGTTTCAAGGGAGGCGGGTACCCGCCGACCCGAGGCGGGACGGGATTAGTGCCAATTAACTGCCTGTTAACAGATATTTAATAGGCAGTTTTTAGCCTAATCCCTATTTTGAGGGGTGTCATGTGGGATTCACGACGGCTCCAAACCACGCCAGGTTAGAGCAGGCGGGCCGTCGGGTTGAAGGAGTTGGAGGGGTCGCGACGTCGGTGTTCAGGTGAGTGATGGGTGCATGAGTGCAAAGGTAAGTGTGTTTGGTGTGTCTAAAGTGTGTAAAGAAGTTTAAATTACCTGTACTTACCTTAACAGCCTTTCTTCCTCTAGGCATCAGAAGTCCATCACTCAGCCGGAACTGAAAGCTGAATGGCTGCGATCTGTCAAAAGTGACAGCCTTCAGCTTCCACTGCCGGTGAGAGTTCTAACTGAGTCTGCGTAGAAGGACTCAGGTTAGAAGTCAGACTGTCAGGGGTCGATTTTCCTGGAGCCGTCAGGCGGGGTTTCAGGCATGTGGGGGGGGGAAATCCTGAATTCGGGGGTCCCGACACCATCTCGCCCAAAACCCGCCTCCACGTAAGTTTCACAGGAGGCGGGTACCCGCCCCGCACTGGGACCCGCCGACCCGAGGCGGGAAGTGATTAGTGCCAATTAACTGCCTGATAACAGGCAGTTTTTAGCCTAATCCCTATTTTGAGGGGTGTCATGTGGGATTCCCGACGGCTCCAAACCACGCCAAGTTAGAGCAGGCGGGCCGTCGGGTTGTAGGACTTGGAGGGGTCGCGATGTCGGTGTTCATGTGAGTGATGGGTGCATGAGTGCAAAGGTAAGTGTGTTTGGTGTGTCTAAAGTGTGTAAAGAAGTTTAAATTACCTGTACTTACCTTAACAGCCTTTCTTCCTCTAGGTTTCGGGAGTCCATCACTCAGCTGGCACTGAAAGCAAAATGGCTGTGAGCTGTCAAAAGTGATAGCCTTCCGCTTTCATTGCCGGTGAGATTTCTAACTGAGTCTGTGGAGAAGGACTCAGGTTAGAAGTCAGACTGTCAGTGTTTGACAGCTTCAAACAGCTCTGAGACACTGATATTTCATCTGTCAAGACCTCTTGACAGATGAAATTTCAGTCTGTGATGTCACCTGTTGCCGGGTGGCCCTTAATTGGCCTGCTGAGCCCGCTGGGTGGGCTCAACAAGGTCAATCAAGGGAAAATCGCGTGAATTGGCCAGATGTCGATGGAGGCGGGACTAAAACCCGAAAGTTGTAGTCCCGCCTCCTTCCCGACAGCTTAATGAAAATCCAGCCCATGTTCCAGAAAACTGTCCCGAATGCATTCTTGAAATGTGTTGCCCACTACTTGGGCTGTTCTGCATCTCCCAGCCTATGTGAAAATTAAAATCTATTATAACCACATTGTTTCTGCTACATGCTCCCGTGATCTCTGTATTTATATGTTCTTCCACTACATCACGACCATCAGGAGATCTGTAGACAACTCCCACCAGAGTCTGGCATCCTTTGCCCTTGCCTCAGCTCATCCGCTGCTGAAACCCTCATCCATGCCTTTATTACCTCTAGACTTGATTATTCCAACGCACTCCTGGTGGGCCTCTCACATTCCACCTTACGTAAACTTGAGGTCATTCAAAACTCGGCTTCCCGTGTCCTAACTCGCACCAAGTCCCGTTCGCCCATCACCCTGTGCTCGCTGACCTACATTGGTTCCCGGTTAAGCAGCACCTCGATTTCAAAATTCTCATCATTGTTTTCAAATCCCTCCATGGCCTCGTCCCTTCCGATCTCTGTAATCTCCTTCAGCCCCACAACCGCCCCCCCCCCCCCCGAGATATCTGCGCTCCTCTAATTCTGCCCTCTTGAGGATCCCTGATTATAATTGCTCAACCATTGGTGGCCGTGCCTTCTGTTGCCTAGGCCCCAAGCTCTGGAATTCCCTGCCTAAATCTCTCTGCCTCGCTACCTCTCCTTCCTCCTTTAAGATGCTCCTTAAAACCTACCTCTTTGACCAAGCTTTTGGTCACCTGCCCTAATTTATCCTTTTGTGGCTCGGTGTCAAATTTATTGTCTTAAAATACTCCTGTGCAGCGTCTTGGGACGTTTTACTACGTTAAAGGCGCTATATAAATACAAGTTGTTGTTGTTGTTCCTTAGTTCTACCCAGCGTGTTTCCACTGCCTGACCACAGTTACAGAAATCCTTCCTTTTTACTGCTGTAATTGTATCTGTGATGAAATATATTCCATTCATCACTGCCTGTTTTCTGTGTCTTCTAACTGCCTGCTTTCTGTGTCTTTTCCCTTCCCCCAGTCCTCATGTATTATGCATGGAATGTGCTGGAACTGGTTGTGTGCAGGGCTCCGCCCATACCTGGCTCCTTTGTAATCTAACTTCAGTCCGGCATCAGCCTCCTGAAGGTAGACATCTCTCTATTTTACGTGTTATGTTCTGAGTTAATAAAAGCCTTACTTTTGTTCTGCTAACTTCGAGTCTCGGAATAATTGAGGCACATCAATTTTATTAACTCAATTTTCAACACTATGGATCAACTCCTGAAACCCGAACGTTTGGATTTGGATCAACATGCTCCGGACGCATCAGCACGCTTCGGACACTGGTTTGACTGTATGGAATTCTTCCTGGACAATTCCGCAGCCGTCAAAGACGCTACGGACACTGCGAAGATGAGACTCGGAATGCTACGGAATTGGGTAAGCCACCGGGTTTACCCCCTCATCCAAGACGCCGATACGTACCTGGCCGCCTGCAACACCTTAAAGGCGCATTACCAGCAGCCTACGAATGAGGTGTATGCTAGGCATCTACTCGCTACTCGCGCACAGCGACCTGGGGAATCGGTGGAGGAGTTCCTAAGCATCCTGAAAAAGCTTGGCAAGGACTGTAAGTGCCGAGATGTAAAAGCCGCAGTGTACACCGACGAGCTTGTTCACGATGCCTTTATCACAGGCCTCAGCTCCACTCACATCCGGCAAAGACTGCTGGAAAAAAATGGGGTTGGACCTGAAACAGGCTGCGGACACCGCGCGGTCCCTGGAGATGGCCCAGAGAAACTCGGACGCCTACTCTTCAGCCCGCGCCGCCCACGCCGCCACGTGTGCGCCGAGGGCGCCGCCATCTTGGAAGGCATCTTCCCCGCCCGGCAGCCCGACACCGGCGGGGCCCAGCTCTCCCCCCAGAAGCCCTACGACAGCCGCAACGCGTCAAGGACCCAACTGCTACTTCTGCGGGCAGCCAAAGCACACCAGAAACCTGTGCCCGGCGAAAGGCACCACCTGCTTTAAGTGCGGTAAGAAGGGGCACTTCGGGAAGGTGTGCAGAGGGAACCCCGCCGGAAAACCAACCGCCGGAAAACCCGCCACCGCCGCGTGTGCGCCGTGGGAGCGGCCATCTTGGACGCCATCTTGCCCGACCTCGTGGGGTCCGCCATCTTATGAGCAGACAGCGTGGACGCCATCTTGTCTCGATCAGGGCCCTACAGTGGCATCGGTCACAGTGGACCAGACCAGGCCGCATCCGCTATCCAAATCAATGGTGGACATCGAGGTAAACGGGTGCCGGGTTAAATGCTTAATTGACAGTGGAAGCACGGAGAGTTTTATCCACCCTGAACTGGCACAACAACTCTCCCTAAAGGTGGTCCCTGCTCAGGGTACCATCTCTATGGCCGATAAAACCCAGACATCGACCATTCTGGGTTACTGCACGGTACAATTGTGCGTTAACGGAACTGTGTATGATAATTTTAAAGTATTAATCATGAAGAATCTATGTGCGAGCGTGATCTTGGGTTTGGATTTCCAGTGCAACCACCAAAGCATCACGCTCAAGTACGGTGGGTCCCAGCCGCCCCTCACAGTGTGCGGTCTGGCTACCCTGAAGGTAAAGCCGCCTTCGCTATTCGCGAACCTTACCCCTAACTGCCGGCCAATAGCGACCAAAAGCAGGAGGTACAGCTGGGAGGACAGGCGGTTTATCGCGACCGAGGTAGACAGGCTCCTGAAAGAGCGCATTATTGAACACAGCAACAGCCCGTGGCGCGCCCAAGTGGTAGTGGTAAGGGGTAGCGAGAAGAAACGGATGGTGATCGACTATAGTCAAACGATCAACAGGTACACCCTACTAGACGCCTACCCGCTACCCCGCATATCAGAAATGGTGAACCAAATCGCCCAATACCGGGTGTTCTCCACCATCGACCTCAAGTCAGCGTACCACCAGCTCCCTATCAGACCAGAGGACCGCCCGTACACCGCCTTCGAGGCGAACGGACGCCTCTACCAATTCCTCAGAGTCCCCTTTGGGGTGACGAACGGGGTCTCGGTCTTTCAGAGGGAGATGGATCGCATGGTCGATGACCACCACTTGCAGGCAACCTTCCCCTACCTCGACAACGTCACCATCTGCGGTCACAACCAGCAGGATCACGACTCGAACCTCGAGAGGTTCCTGAAAACCGCACAAAAACTCAACCTCACCTATAACGAGGACAAGTGCGTTTTCAACACCACGCGCCTCTGCATACTGGGCAGCGTGGTGGAGAATGGGGAAATCGGACCAGACCCCGACCGATTGCGCCCCCTACGGGAGCTGCCCCTGCCCAACACTCCCAAAGCCCTGAAAAGGTGCCTGGGGTTATTTTCTTACTATTCCCAATGGGTCCCCAACTACTCCGACAAAGCCCGCCCCCTCTTGAAAGCATCCTCTTTTCCGCTCTCTGCTGAGGCCCACGCCGCCTTCAAAAGCATTAAGCAGGATATTGAGCGGGCCACGCTACAGGCAGTGGACGAGAACACTCCATTTCAAGTGGAAAGTGATGCGTCCGACTTCGCCTTGGCGGCCACCCTCAACCAGGCGGGGCGGCCCGTAGCTTTCTTCTCGAGGACCCTCCAAGGCCCCGAGATCAGACACTCCTCCGTGGAAAAGGAGGCCCAAGCCATCGTGGAGGCAGTGCGCCACTGGCGCCACTACCTAGCCGGCAAACGCTTCACCCTACTTACCGACCAGCGATCGGTAGCGTTTATGTTCAACAATAAACAGAGGGGGAAGATTAAAAATGATAAGATTCTTAGGTGGCGGATCGAGCTCTCCACTTTCGAGTACGACATCATTTACCGGCCAGGGGCCCTTAACGAATCCCCTGACGCCCTCTCACGAGGGATGTGTGCCAGCGCCACCGAGGATCGGCTACAGACCCTCCACAACGACCTCTGCCACCCAGGGGTCACGCGGCTGTTCCACTTCATAAAGTCCCGTAACTTACCCTACTCGATTGAGGAAGTTCGGTCTCTGACCAGGAACTGCCGCACTTGCGCTGAGTGCAAGCCTCGGTTCTACCGCCCAGATAGAGCCCACTTAATCAAAGCTACACGGCCCTTCGAGCGGCTCAGCTTAGATTTCAAGGGCCCCCTCCCGTCCGTCGACCGCAATGTTTACTTCCTGAACATTGTGGACGAATACTCCCGTTTCCCATTCGCCTTCCCCTGCCCAGACATGACCAGCGCCACGGTCATTAAATGCCTCAACAGCCTGTTCTGCCTGTTCGGTATGCCGAGCTATATCCACACGGATAGGGGGGCGTCCTTCATGAGTGAAGAGCTACGCCAGTACATGCTGTCCAAGGGGATCGCCACGAGCCGTACCACCAGCTACAACCCCCGGGGTAACGGCCAGGTGGAGCGAGAGAACGGGACAGTGTGGAAAGCAGTCACTCTAGCTCTAAGGACCAAGGGCCTCCCTATCTCCCGCTGGCAGGAATTCCTCTCGGATGTGCTCCATTCGATACGGTCGCTATTGTGTACGGCCACTAATACCACGCCTCATGAACGAATGTTTGTCTTTCCCCGGAAATCCACCTCGGGCGTATCCATGCCGTCATGGCTCTCCACCCCAGGTCCGGTACTCGTGCGAAGGCATGTGAGGGGCCACAAGACGGACCCTCTCGTGGAGCCAGTACACCTACTCCACGCCAACCCCCAATACGCATATGTCCGGCACGCCGACGGAAGGGAGGACACCGTGTCCATAAAAGACGTCGCCCCAGCCGGCATCAACAACAACCACGGCAATAGCAGCGACGACGATCACAGCAACCCTTACCCACCCACTATTCTTTCATCACCCCCGGAAGAACATCGACCAACGGCACCCCCACCAACTACCCCTTCAACAACCCCGGCGGCACCCCCGGCAGAGACCCAGGAGGCTACCGGGGACACCCAGCCGACACCCGCGGCACCACAACAGCCACGTCGGTCGCAGAGGACTATCAAACCCCCGAACAGACTAAATCTATAGAAGGGGTGAATGTGATGAAATATATTCCATTCATCACTGCCTGTTTTCTGTGTCTTCTAACTGCCTGCTTTCTGTGTCTTTTCCCTTCCCCCAGTCCTCATGTATTATGCATGGAATGTGCTGGAACTGGTTGTGTGCAGGGCTCCGCCCATACCTGGCTCCTTTGTAATCTAACTTCAGTCCGGCATCAGCCTCCTGAAGGTAGACATCTCTCTATTTTACGTGTTATGTTCTGAGTTAATAAAAGCCTTACTTTTGTTCTGCTAACTTCGAGTCTCGGAATAATTGAGGCACATCAGTATCTATTAACAATATTGCTGCTCCAACTTTCTCAATTTTCCTGCCCTTTTTAAAGATCCTGTAGCCTGAAATATTTCGCTCCCAGTTGTGCCCAGCTTGTAGCCAAATCTCTGTAATGGTTACTACAACAAACCTTTTAAGCTGATTTTGTGCTTCTAACTTATTTGTTTTATTTCTTACGCTATGTGCATTTGTGTATAGAGCACTTACTTGGTTTACAGTCCCCACCCTGCCCGTATGCCCTGATGGTGTTTTTCTCCCACTTTGTGACGTATCACAGTTTTTGTTGCTGATACTCTGTACATTGCTATACAGACAATTTAATTTGTTCTTGCTTTTCATCACTCCTGCTTTATTTTTAGCAAGTATTTTATTATTAATTTCTACAACATTTTCTTTTCCTGATTATTTATGTTATCTTTAATCACTTTTCATTCTCTGACCTATTATTATAGGTTACAATTATTACCCCC
The DNA here is from genome assembly GCF_052327205.1 of Somniosus microcephalus. Taxonomy (NCBI): domain Eukaryota; kingdom Metazoa; phylum Chordata; class Chondrichthyes; order Squaliformes; family Somniosidae; genus Somniosus; species Somniosus microcephalus. The sequence continues at coordinate 50,583,889 of NC_141006.1, read as the reverse complement.
TTTATTGGTTTAAAGTCCTTTCTGCAGTCCTATTTATCTTTTCTGTTGGGACATTGGTCCCAGCCCAGGTCAACACATTGCAGTTAAGAGGCACACAATAACGTACATTTATATAGTGCCTCTAATATATCAAAACATCCTAAGGTGCTTTAAGGCTGAATGTTTGTCACAGAAATCACAGGGTTATTTGACCAATCTTCCAATCTTTGGCTTTGCTCCATACTGCTCTCCGGTGTGAGTCTTAAGTTCCAATGGCAACCCTCCCTCTCACTCCCAGCACGCAGTCACAGCTGAATAAGGTGAGCATTATTAATAAAAAGCACTCGGAAGCAGATGACCTGACGTAAGAAAACTACTAGGCACTTGGTCTAAGTGTTAAACAAAGCTTTAATCAACTGTTTTACAACATGGAGGTCTAGTTGTGTCCTTCACTAGTTCCTGTTAAGAATGGCCTGCGCAAGCTGGGCCCGTGCCCGAGTATTTATACTCTCCCTGGACAGCGCCACCCGTAGGCCACTCAGTATTATTTCATAAGTCTTTCTTTCATGAATGACTGATTCATGTCACTACCTATCGGGATTAAAACAGTTTATGCCGTTCACTCTCTCAGAGGGCGTGCACATGGCTGGCATAGACCTCGCTGCCAGCACTGTTGCTTTCTCATATCAGTTGGGACTGTCCTCAGGAATCCACAGTGTCGCTGAGTCTAGCCTCAACAACAACTGATTTAGCCAAAGCAGTCCCAAAAAGGCTCACACAGGTATGGTGAGCATGCCAGCACCTCTGGCCCTCCAACAATGGACTGTGCTACCCCTTGCCCTCACCTATGCTGTGGAAATTAACTAGGAGTAATCTTGTCCCTTACCACTGTAACATTAATGTAACTTGAGGGGAGGAGACAAAGAAAGAGTAAACTATCTAAGGAAAAATGTTAAAAACTAGTTGAATCTGCACACAGGCGGGAATGTTGTGTGCACCGTTGAATGCTGCCTCCTGGGTTTCGGGCTTGATTGATTCTCCACACACCCCCTACAGATATTAAATTTTTCTGTGATTTTTGCAACCATTTTCACGACTTTTCATATTTTTAATCACCAGTAAGCCACGATTTTCCCCAAACTTTATCATGGCCAAATTACAACCCCAGGTATGATCTATTTTATAAAGTAACTTCTCAACTAAGAATCACAGTAACTGTTCCCAGCCATCTCAATAACTGGGAAGCCCCATTAATGTCACTTGCTCTGATCAACTCTAATGGAGTTTTCATGGATTCACATTCTCTAGGTTTGAGGCTTTGCAAAAGCCTGTAAAGAATGTTCTTTACAAGATCTGAATACAAAACAGTGCCAGTTATTGTAAACAAAGCCCGTTACCTGTTTCCATGGTAATAATGGTTGTGGCATCATTGCTTTCCATTTACAGCTGAGTGTTTCTTCCATTGAAAATATGAACGTTACACAAATAATGGGTCATTTATGCATAAAAGAAACACCCTTGGACTCTGTCACTGAAAGTAGGTGAACTAAGCAAGAGGGAAAGTAAGGATGATAGTCGTTTCCTTGGGGGTCTTTGCATTCCTACGATTTTTTAATTAATTTAATAGTTCAGCTTTTGCTTTGTGTCAATGTTAGCCCCGTGGTGTGCTTAAAATTCATAAACTGCTTTCTAAAATTGCTCACCAATCACAATTGCTCAACATTAGCTGTAAATTCTTTCATCAACACTCCCAGGAAACGGATTAATTTGAGGGGGAGTGTTGGAATCCTGCACTTCTGTTAAACAGCTACAGGACCTGCTTCTAAATCAAACACGCTAAGTGCACCCAGACATCATATCATCACTATCATTACTGCAGCTGCTAATGGGCAGAATGGTGGAATATGATCCCCAAAACATGAATAAAAATTCAGGAATTGCATGAAATAAAGATTTAAAAATTGCCGTAATCAGTTATTATATACCAGTGGCACCTATGTAAAGAAAATCACAGCTTTACTGTATAGTTTGGGCGAAGCTGCTTGTTTTCTATTTTCACAGAAAAACAGACAGAATTGCAGAATATGATCCATGAAACAGCAGTAAAAATTCCACTACCTCATGTAATAAGAATGAATTTGACTTCTCTGGGCCAGGTAAAGCAGTGGTCCTGCCATTCATCTGCACCAGCTGAAATACCTCTTCCTTCATCATTACTAGAGCCCTCCTAAGAAGCTTAGGGGGAGAAATTCATTATAGCCCCATTTGGGGCGCTAACTTTTAAAAGTTGAGAAAATTAGCGCCAGGCTAAATTAACTTTTTAAAAATTCGGTTTTGCACTCCACTTCATTCCTGGAGTGCAACAGGCAGCAGGCGGGGCGGTTGGTGAGCAGTGCTGCACACTGGGCCGTACAGCGCTGCCGCATGGGAAGGCTCCTTCCCTCCCTTAAAGGGAAGGGCCATTGCTGCAGGCTGTGCGAGGAAAAAACTTACCTGGTCCCCGACAGCAGCCGCAGTGCGGCTCGATCAGCCCGATGCACTGCAGCAGAGTGCCGGGCTGATCGATGGGTGGCGATGAAACATAAAAAAATCCACAAAGAGCATTTCAGATTTTTTTAAAATCTACCTTGGCCAAGTCGCCAAGATGCACTCCAGCAACTCGCCAAGGCTTCTTCAGCAGCACCTCCCAAACCCGCAACCTCTACCACCTAGAAATACATGGGTAGCAGGCGCATGGGAACACCACCACCTCCAAGTTCCCCTCCAAGTCACACACCATCCTGACTCGGAAATATATCAGTGTTCCTTCATCGTCGCTGGGTCAAAATCCTGGAACTCCCTCCCTAACAGCACCGTGGGAGTACCATCACCACACGGACTGCAGCGGTTCAAGAAGGTGGCTCACCACCACTTTCTCAACGGCAATTAGGGATGAGCAATAAATGCTGGCCTTGCCAGCGATGCCCAGATCCCATAAACGAATAAAAAAGTGTCGCCCCCCGAAGCGCCCGGCCTCCCGGTCAACGCCTCCTGCAGCTGTCGGTGTCATTGCCCAGCGATGCTGCAGGGGGCGGAAATGAATTTCGGGTCCGTGGTGCTACCGGGGTGATGCGCATGCCGATGACATCACGATCTCCGGGCGCAGGAGTTCGTGGCGCATGGGGTTACCACTGCCACAAACCATCGGGTAAATTTCGCGAACGGCGGTAACACCGCTGCACCCGGAGACGCTAACAGGAGGCGCTAGGGCACCGAATTTCTAGCCCTTAGTATATAGAATCATAGAATAGTACAGCACAGAAGGAGGCCATTCAGCCTATTGAGTCTACGCTAGCTCTTTCGAAGAGCAATCCAGTTAGTCCCACTCCCCCGCTCTCCCCTTATCCCTGAAATTTTTTCTCCTTCAAGTATTTATCCAATTCCCTTTTGAAGGCTACAATTGAATCTGTATCCACCACCCTACCAGGCCGTGCATTCCAAATCCTAACCACTCGTTGCGTAAAAAGGTTTTCCCTCATGTCACCTCTGGTTCTTTTGTCAGTCACCTTTAATCTGTGCCCTCTGGTTATCGACCCTCCAGCCATTGGAAACAGATTCTCTTTATTTGCTATCTAAACCCTTCATGATTTTAAACACCTCTATCAAATCACCTCTTAGCCTTCTCTGCTCTAAGGAGAAGAACCCCAGCATCTCCAGTCTATCCATGTAACTGTAATCCCTCATCCCTGGAACCATTCTAGTAAATCTCTTCTGCACCCTCTCCAAAGCCTTCATGTCCTTCCTAAAGTGTGGTGCCCAGCATTGGACACAATACTCCAGCTGGGGCTGAACTAGTGTTTTATACAGGTTTAGCACAACTTCCTGGCTTTTGTACTCTGTGCCTCTATTTATAAAGCCCAGGATCCCATATGCTTTATTAACGTCTTTGTTAACCAGCCCTGCCACCTTCAAAGATTTGTGCACAAACACCGCATGGTCTCTCTCTTCTTGCACCTCCTTTAAAATATTACTATCTCGCTTGTATTGTTTCTGTTGTGTATGTACCTTTAAGGGAATAACTGGTCTCAGACTGCAGTACCGGCAGTGACCACCACTGTATAAAAGGCCCTAGCAGGCTTCTGTAGTTTCAGTTTCCAGGTTGTCTCCATTCAGTAAAGACTTGTTATAATCAACTCCTGCAGTCCGTGTCTCAATTATACACGGACATAATAGTCTCTCCTCATTCTTCCTACCCCAATGCATCACCTCACAGTTTTTTCTGTTGAATTTCATCTGCCACATGTTCTATTATTTTCTCCAAATTCTTACTTCATTTCCTTGCCTTACATTTTCATTCACTGTGAAACTTTTACATATCATTGCTTTGGGTCTGTACCCTGCCAGCATGTAAACCACCAGCTGAACATAGGAAATTGACTGGGAAACAGAACAAGCTGTGTTTGCGATTTTGTTACACTTAGTGACCGGAGCAATCCTTCCCCCACAGTTAGGAGATTTCCTCTCTGTATTTGGTGCAGCCAAATTATCAACTAATTTATAAAGATGAATGAATACTTTTGTATATGGGATGAAAAAGAATGAAGAAGCAGATTAGAAGGAAGTTTCTTGGTTGCCGCGCTTTTTTCACAGGAGGCTAACAATTTTATGAGAAGAAATGGAAGACCATATGAAATACTTTGTAATATTGCTTTAATAGCAAAAGCAGTATGTTTAGGTGTAAAGGTAACTATAAAAATTCCCAAATCTATAGGCAGCAAAAGTCTTTTAAATGGATCTACTGGACCTTTGAAATACAAATTGTTTCACTATGAATCTGCCTGTCAGTGTGAGTGCCTCTAATAAACAATACATCTGCTTGGCTTGAAATCTTATCACGATGCAAGAAATGCAAATGCAAATGATAATCTAATATTTACTAGTATGAGTTTTGTCCACTTCTAATATAGAGCGATGTTTGACTCGACCTGTAGTGATACTATGGCACAAATGGAAGCAGCAGCATCTGTTGAAATCACAACACAGCAGACTGGTGATCGAGTTAACATCCATGTGTCTGAAATGGTGATCTCATTGTTTAAGAGACAGATGGTTTATTTATGGCACATTTCTGGACAGCAGTGATGGGGGAATGATTGAAGTTGCACGTGGAAAGAACTGAAAGCGTGGAGCTGCAGTCATATGGAATTGAAGTCAGACATACACTGAGCGCATATAAAGGAGGGATACAGTCTAAACAGATCCTGTAGCTAGACCTCACTATGAACTGCTTCTATTCTATATAGTTTTCTCATCCCACAGAGAAGAGTCAGTCAAGATTTTAACACAGGTCCAGTTGTGTTAATAATTTGGAAATCACATTCTGTACCGTTAGTAAACAATGGGGGAGAAATTTGGTTGGTTAGCACCTCCCATCAGCGCCTGGGGGGGCGCTAAGGGATTAGCGACCGTGTGCGGCGAATGCAGCGACGCCCGCAAACTTCAGTGCCGGTTTAGCGCTGGTGCTAACTCTTAACGCCTGGGCCTCTAGCGCCTCGCAGATCATGACGTCATCGAGCGCGCAGCCTCCCGTTATCGTCCCGGATGTGAAATTGCCTCCCACTCCCCTGCTGTATCGCCGGGCATGAACAACGGCAGCAAGAGGAGGCGTTGTCAACTCAGCTGGCCGCTTGGGGAGCGCTAATTAAAGGGAATGGTTTTCAGGTAGGCCAACCTTTATTATTTGCACCAGTCTGGTGCCTGTTCAAAGTTTTTGATGTTTCATTGCTGCAAGATGTCCAAGCCCTCCACTTTGAGAGAGTGTTGGGGCTGTAATGGCAGTGGCACAGGTTGCCTTACAATGCAGAACTGCTGACAAGTAGGTTGTGCACCATCATTGGCCCTTCCCTTTAAGCGAGGGAAGCAGCCTCTGATGCCGTTAACAATGCGCTCCAAATTGTTCAGCGCTCTGCCGCTACCGCCCCGCTCTCGGACTTTAATGCCCTAAGAGAAGTGGTTAGCGCTTGATTTAGTGCTCCACTTCCCGCTTGGAGCGCTAAAGCTGAATTTCCCGGCAGGAGAGAATCATTAGCGCCTGGCGCTAATTTTTCTACTTTTCAAAAGTTAGCGCCCCAAACGGGGCTATACCGAATTTCTAGATTCTTTACTAAGACAAGGGAAGAAAGTAAAGTACCAAAGCAATGAGGCTAGTGCCAAAACAACTGAAGCAGTGCAGTAAATGTAGCGATAATAACCCTTTGGATTCCATTGCATCCTTCAATACTTGTCTTGTAAAAATCCATCACAATGTTGACACTGATCTTTCAGGCTAAAATCAAGTTGGAGGTGTTAATGGGTAAAGGTGCATGTTGGCCTGGGCTTACTGTTCCGAGTATTTCCACATTTGTTTCCGCCATATAAAGTGGATTGGGGAAAATCATCGCAATAACTAATGTTTCTGAATTTGCTTCTCGATTAGTTAGGTGCTGTGCAATAACACGGTGTAAATTCCATTTGCAATGTAAGATAGTAGAGTTTAAAATGGACAATGAGCAACAACAACAACAACTTGTATTTATATAGTGCCTTTAACGTAGTAAAGCGTCCCACAGGAGTGTTATAAAACAAAATTTGACACTGAGCCACATAAGGAGAAATTAGGGCTGATGGCTGGTCAAAGAGGTAGGTTTTAAGGAGCGTCTCAAAGGAGGAAAGAGAGGTAGGGAGGCAGAAAGGTTTAGGGAGGGAATTCCAGAGCATTGGGTTGTGCCAGCTGAAGGCACGGCCACCAATGGTGGAGTGATTGAAATCGGGGATACTCAAGAGGCCAGAATTAGAGGAGTGCAGGTATCTCAGGGGGTTGTGGGGCTGGAGGAGACTACAGAGATAGGGAGGGACAAGACCATGGAGGGATTTGAAAACAAGGATGAGAATTTTTAAAAAACAGTCAGACATTTGCAAATGAGTACATTAACCCAACTCTAGCCATCCTGGAGCAGAACAGATACTTGAAACAGTTTATGAACGGTACTATATTTATAGCACAGAGATGTTTTTAAAGTGTCCGGTGCACTCACTCCTTTGCCCGCCTGATGTTTAACCTGCCTCGTTACTAGTGCAGACGGTTTCATCAGAAGGAGAAAGCAACAGCTAAAAAAATTTGGCTCCCACCAGCCCAAATGTGCCGAACCCTCCCACTCCTCACATTGTATAACTGAAGCAATTTTACAGCCTCTTATAATAACATGGCTAGTCTTACCAACTGATTAAACCGGAGGGAAAGAAGGGGACGTAACCTGGCCACTGTGCATGTGTGTGTGTGTGTGTGTGTGTGTGTGCTTGCAGCGTACTGTTACATGCATAGCTTTGATAAAACATTTTAAATACTTCATCCCCTCCTGAGATTTAAACAGCTAATGAGAAGAACCACAAGAGCCTCGGGGGAGACGGGAGTGGAGGAGGGCAGGCAGACAGGGGGCGACAGGAGGTCTTGTTACAGTCTTGTGGAGACTGCTAAGTTCACTTTCACCATCTTCATAGTTTATAGCTCAGGAAAGCAGAACCAGAGCTCGCATCTGCACCTCTGAATTCTCAGCTGGCATTTTGGCCTAAACATCATTTTTTTCTGACAAACAGGAACAATGCACTATTTTCACTCCTGGTTACTACTATAAATGGGGTATGATGTACAGGAGTAAGGATGTCTTGCTACAGTTATACAGGGCCTTAGTGATGTAGTGTATGTACTTTGCAGAAGGAACTATATTCTGCAGCCCCTGTATACTGCAGTACCAGTAGTGACCACCCCTGTATATAAGCCTGTGTAGTAACTTTGCATAGTTAGTTCCAGTTTGTCTCCACTCAGTAAAGACCTGTTATAACCAACTCCTGCAGTCCGTGTCTTAATTACACACGGACATAATAAGTGAGACCACACCTGGAGTACTGTGTGTAGTTTTGGTCTCCTTACCTAAGAAAGGATATACTTGCCATAGAGGGAGTCCAGCAAAGGTTCACCAGGCTGATTCCTCGGATGGCAGGACTGTCATATGAGGAGAGATTGGGTCGACTAGGCCTGTATTCACTAGAGTTCAGAAGAATGAGAGGGGATCTCATTGAAACGTATAAAATTCTGACAGGGCTAGACAGACTGGATGCAGGGAGGATGTTTCCCCTGGCTGGGGGGTCTAGAATGAGGGGGTCACAGTCTCAGGGTACGGGGTAGGACATTTAGGACTGAGATGAGGAGAAATTTCTTCACTCAGAGGGCGGTGAACCTGTGGAATTCTCTACCACAGAAGGCTGTGGAGGCCAAGTCACTGAATATATTTAAGAAGGAGATAGATAGATTTCTAGACAGAAAAGGCATCAAGGGGTATGGAGAGAGAGCGGGAATATGGTATTGAGGTAGAGGATCAGCCATGATCATATTGAATGGCGGAGCAGGCTTGAAGGGCTGAATGGTCTACTCCTGCTCCTATTTTTCTATGTTTCTATGATGCGCTCAGAAACCCATGAGTAATTGTGATTTTCAGTGAAAATTCTCTGGTGGAACTAGTAACTATCGTAGGAACCCTTGGGCCCCAAACACAGATCATTGCATGTCGGCCCCATAACAATAACCTGGAACCGAAACTTTTGTTTTAAGAATTTAAAAACGTTTCAAGTCTGTTTTCCTTTGGTTTGCTCATGCCGGGATCTCGAGCATTTAAACTGGCAGTAATTTGAAGCAGTGAGATTGCATTGGGGGTGGTCATCTATGTGAACCTGTGGGATCAGAACAGGGAGGCATAAATCAGTACTCTGGAGTAAAGAAAGGAAGAAAAATGATTGAAAAATTATACATGTGAATGCATTTTGACAAATTTGATTTGCAGGAAGAATCTGAGGAGCAGATTTGGCAGACCAATTAGAATCAGGAGCTGATGTACTTTGAAAACTAAACTGTTCACTTTACCAATTTAAGTCAGAAGTTGGCATAAGCATAGTTTCAAAAAGATGATCTAGTTCACCTCCCAGATGTTCAAACTCCAGCACAGGGGTCATATTTGGCTGTTTCTGGATTGGACTGCTAAGTATGTACAACGTGTGCCAACTCAGCAGACCACGTAGGAAGATTTGGTGAGCACAGAAGAATGTTGCTGTTGCATAGCAAACAACAATGGAAGAGGAAAAAAATATAGACCGGTACAAATGATTAAACTGCTATCACCTTTTGTGTCACAAGGCAAACGCTGCTATTTATAGTACTGGGTAAAAGGTGAAGACTGGAAAACAACATTGCATGAGATATTAGGGAGAATAATACAAATCTTTTGTATATGTTTGTGGTAAGCAAAGTATGCAAGTACAAGTGGGGTTTTTAAAGTGAAATGGGAGATGGTGGAAAGCAATATGTTGGAAATTTGAAATGCTTTTTTAACAAGCCTTCACAATACAAAAAGATTGATACATTCTTTCTGAGTAGTAAACGCATCAAAGTTTAATGAGAAAATATGAACAAAATGGTCATAAAAAGACTGGAGTCCTTGAACACAGTATTCACAAGACAAGAGCAGATGAAATGCCTCATAGAATACCTAAGGAAAGGACTTTAGAAAGGGGAGCTGTGGATTAAATTATTCACAACTCATTAAATACAGTGGGAGTACCAGACATTTGGAAATTTTCAAAAAATGTCAGACGTATGATTCAAGGCATGAAAGCTTGAGATCGTTAGTAGGAAAATGTTACAGTAAAGCAAGTAGTTCAAGCATAATTAACAAAAGAAAAGGGAAAAAATCCAAGTCATAGCCATATGTTTGTGAAAAGCAAATCATGGTGCATTGAAGATGTAATGGTATGGTAATGTTTCATATGCTAAATATCTTGACATTCAGAAGAAATAACTTGCATTTATATAGTGTCATTCATGACCTCAAGACCTTCCAAAGTGCTTCACAGCCAATGAAGTACTTTTGAAGTCTAGTCACTGTCGTAATGTAGGGAAATGCAGCAGCCAATTTACACACAGCAAGATCCCACCAATAGCAATAAGATATATGACCAGATAATCTGTTTTGGTGATGTTAGTTGAGGGATACATGTTAGCCAGGCCACCAGGAGAATAGCCCTGCTGTTCTTTAGATAGTACCTTGGGATCTTTTGCATTCACCTGAGAGAGCAGATGTCGCCTCAGTTTCATGTCGGATCCGAAAGATGGCGCTTCTGACAAAGCAGCACTCCCTCAGTTAAATACAGCCCGAGTCCAGAGTCAGGGCCCGACATGAAGTGGATTGAGATTCCCTGGAGGAGTCAGTTCTGGCCTTGATTTACACTGCCAAGATTGGCTTGATACCAATGCCCAACTTGCAAAGTGTGAATGCACGGTAAGAACAGAAGGTTATGGGCAATAGAGTTATTTGAATAGAAATTCTGTGACCAACTATTTGCCCTAAAACCAGTCCTGAGACCTCTGTTCATACATTTGTAAAGGATTTTGATGATGGTACTAAATTAGCTCATTCTAATCCCAATGTTACTTTAATTCACTACAGTATAGTATTTTTTGTTTATTCATTCATGGGATGTGGGCGTTGCTGGCAAGGCCAACATTTATTGCCCATCCCTAATTGCCCTTGAGAAGGTGGTGGTGAGCCATCTTCTTGAACCGCTGCAGTCCGTGTGGTGAAGGTACTCCCACAGTGCTGTTAGGTAGGGAGGTCCAGGGTTTTGACCCAGCGACAACGAAGGAACAGCAAAATATTTCCAAGTCAGGATGGTGTGTGACTTGGATTGGTGCTCCCATGCTCCTGCTGCCCTTGTCCTTCTAAGTGGTCGAGGTCACGGGTTTGGGTGGTGCTGTCGAAGAAGCCTTGGCGAGTTGCTGCAGTGCATCTTGTAGATGGTACACACTGCGGCCACGGTGCGTCGGTGGTGGAGGGAGTGAATGTTTAAGGTGGTGGATGGGGTGCCAATCAAGCGGGCTGCTTTGCCCTTGTTCATTGTATGAAGCATTTTTAAATGTTTCAATGACATAAGGTTCTATATGAACACAAGTATTTCTTTATGTTTCACTTTATAAGTTAAAGAGAAATATGTAAAAGAGTCCAAAACTAGGGGCTATAAATATAAGATAGTCACTGATAAATCCAATAAGGAATTCAGGAGAAACTTCTTTACTCAGAGTGGTGAGAATGTGGAATTCGCTACTGCGCGGTGTGGTAGAGGCGAATAGCATAGATGCATTGAAGGGGAAGCTAGATAAACATATGAGGGAGAAAGGAATAGAAGGATATGTCGCTAGGGTGAGATGAAGTAGAGTGGGAGGTGGCTCATGTGGAGCATAAACACCGGCATAGACCAGTTGGGCCGAATGGCCTATTTCTGAGCTGTAAGTTCTATGTAATGTATTTCTACTCGAGGTAGGAGAGCCATGTTTGCATTCAGCAGAAAGCTTTGTAGAAAAGCAGAAGAATAAAAGACAAGAGGTAAAATTCTAAGTGGTTTGAGAGTTATAAATTGAATTTAAGCTTTGGAATCTAAGATAAAACAAAGTGGTTCTAAAAATAGTGAATATGATTTCAAAGTTAAGGACGTATCATTAAACCGTCAAGAAAATGTATAGGTGTAACATTTAAACAAATATCGAAAATATTGCAGCAGTTGCAAAGACATATAAAATGTCGGGATGATGAATAGATCTAAAGAAAGTTAAAAGCAGTAGTAGTGTCATACAATAAAGAATTAGTGAGACCACATGTGGAGTCTTGTGTTTAACTGTGTTTACTTGCTTGGAAGCAGTGAAAGGATAGGAGCAACCAAGATGGTCCTAGATCTAAGATTAGTGAGCAATGGAAACTAATTCTGTTCTCAGAAACAAAGGATATCAAACACATTCCAAGTTTTTAAACTTACTTAGAAAGTTGATCAGGCAGATAGCAATAACAAATTTAAGAGATATGGTGACGTGCTAAAGAAACTTTCACCTGACCTTAGCCAGAGAAATAATCTTCTTATTTAAAGTCATCAAGTTATGGAATAGACTGTGGCGTATATATTGACTCAGTTGAAGAATTCAAAGGGAAATTCAATTCATCTATGATCAATCAGGGAGCAGAATATTATGGATTTGGATTAGGAAAAAGTTAGAAAATGGTTATACTTAGGCTACGACAAGATCTGGATTGCGTTTTCTCGTTCCTTTTTTATTGTTATGTCTTCTCAATGCTATACACCAACCATATATGGTGCAGAATTGGTTTAGCCAGTCATCGCCAGATCTGGCCGGACCTCATCAAGCACTATCGGGCCCTTTTCTCCTCTTCCAGAGCTGCTCTCTGCTCCAGGATCATCATGGAATGCAAAGACAATGCTGAGCTTCTTTTCCCTTAAAGCCCGCTCCCCTGTCCCCTCCACCCTCACCTTCAACAAGTGCAAGGTGCTCATGGACCTCTTTGTCACTAAGATTGAGACCATCCATTCAGTTGCCTCTGCTACACCCTCACTTACCCTTCCCTACAAAGCCAAGCTACCCCCAAGGTTCCCCCATCCTAGCACTGAATCCACATCTTTCTCTAGTTTCCCTCCTATCTCCCCTGATGTCCTCTCCGAGCTCATCTTGTTCATGAGATCCACCTCCTTCTCTCTCGACCCAATTCCCATTAAACAGTTGGCCATCCACCTACATTTCCTGCCCCCCATGCTAGCTGCCATTGTAAATGTACCGCTCTCCTCGGGTACCGTTCCTGTCCCTTTCAAATCTGTTGTTAGCACCCACCCTAAAAAACTCACCCTTGACCGCTCTGTCCTTGCAAACTACTGGCCCATCTCTAACCTCCCTTTTCTCTCCAATGTCCTTGAATGTGTTGTTGCCTCCCAAATCCATGCAACTCTATGTCTGAAACTCCCCAATTAAGTTTCCGCCCTTGCCACAGCACTTAAACGGCTATAATCAAAGCCACAAATTACATTCTCTGTGACTGTGACCATGGTGCACTCTCCCTCCTCAATCTTCTTGCCCTCTAGATAGCCTTTGACATGGTTGATCACACCATCCTCCTCCAACACCTTTCCTCCGTTGTCTAGCTGAGTGGGACTGCTCACTTCTGGTTCCACTCTTATCTATCCAGTCGTAGCAATGACTTCTCATCCCGTGCTGCACCATTAATTTTGGAGTCCCCAAGGATCTGTCCTTGGCCCTCTCATATTTCACATCTACATGCTGCCACTCGGGGTCATCATCCAAAGACATGACATCAGGTTCCACGTGCACACTGACGACACTCAGCTCTATCTCATCACCACTTCTCTAGACCCCGCCACTCACTCTGTGTTGTCAGACTACTTGTCCTACATCCAGTCCTGGATTAGCCGCAATTTCCTCCAATTAAACATTGAGAAGACTGAAGCCATTGTCTTGGGCCCTCACCACAAACTTTGTTCCTTCGCCATTGATTCCATCCCACTCTCCATTCACTGTCTCAGACTGAACCAGACTGTTCTCAATCTTGGCGTCCTATTTGCCCCAAGGTGCTTCCGGCCCCATAAATCTATATGGGTATATATGATGCATAAGATTGTACGTATGGTGCCTACTTCCACCTGTGTATCATCGCCCGTCTCCGCCCCTGCTTCAGCCTATCTGTTTCTGAACCCTTCATCCATGCTTTTGTTACCTCCAGACTCGACTATTCCAATGATCTCCTGGCTGGCCTCCCTTCTTCCACCCTCCATAAATGTGAGGCCATCCAAAACTCAGCTGCCCGTATCTTAACTCGCATCAAGTCCCCCTCACCCATCACCCTGGTGCTCACCGACCTACATCGGCTGCAGACCCACCAATTTTAAAATTCAAATTTAATATTCTCTCGTGTTCAAATTACTCTGTGGGTGCACCCCTCCCTAGCTCTGTAACATCCTCCAGCCCTACAACCCTCCTCCAACTCTGCGTTCCTCCAACTCAGGCCTCTTGTGCGTCCCACACTCACTTCGCCCCACCATTGGCGGCCATGCCTTCAGCTTTAAGCTCTGGAATTCAATCCCTAAAATCTCTGCCTCTCCACCTCTCTTCCCTCCCCCCCTCCCCCCCCCCACCCCACCTCAGTTGGGGGCAATTGTTCCAGCTTCTGTTATAATTGCTACAAACTGAATAATGCGCATGGTGCGAGTTCCTTCAGCTGATAAATATAATTCAGTTTTCAGAAGTCAGCTGAACATCAAACTGGATATTAGGCTATAGGTAAGATTTATACAGCTTTACAAGAGCCAAGTATTGTTGAAATCCAGAGATCAAGCCATTATTACAAGCTGACTAATGCATGGTCCCCTATAGGCCTTGTATCTCCTCTGAGGCAGTCTTTTGCAGATTCTAGAGTCTTAGAAGCTGGATTGGCTTCAGATCATCCAGTTCCTGAATCACTGTGTGGGATTTGGCTGTGTCTTGTTTCAATCTATTGAATCTTTAACAGAAACCATATGTAAAAACAACCTGGAGAAATGGGAAGACTAACAATACAGTTTGGTTCAGAAAAAAATGGGAATTCCTGCATCAGCACAAATATTAACAGCTTTGGACACAGAGTTAAATAATACCTTTCAACTGAAAGTAGCTTACATTTCAGGAATAGTGTGCTTGCGTGCCAAGATACCAGATGCCCAGAACACCAAGTCTAGATTCTATTCCACATGCAGTTTTAATTTATTCAAATGATTAGGTCAACTATGAAAATTTTGTGAGGTGCTAGAAGCACTTTATTTTTAAGCCTGGGTGTTTAAATGTCCTAATGTTTTTTTTTTATTCATTGATGGGGTGTGGGCGTCGCTGGTTAGGCCTGCATTTAGTGCCCATCCCTAATTGCCCTTGAGAAGATGGTGGTGAGCCGCCTTCTTGAACCGCTGCAGTCCATATGGTGTAGGTACACCCACAATGCTGTTAGGAAGGGAGTTCCAGGATTTTGGCCCAGCGACAGTGAAGGAACGGCGATACAGGTCCAAGTCAGGATGGTGTGTGGCTTGGAGGGGAACTTGTAGGTGGTGATGTTTCCATGCGTCTGCTGCCCTTGTCCTTCTAAGTGGTAGAGGTCGCGGGTTTGGAAGGTGCTGTTGAAGGAGCTTTGGCGAGTTGCTGCAGTGCATCTTGTAGATGGTACACGCTGCAGCCACATTTAGGAGAAATGACTGGATATCACAAGGAGCATTCCATGGATATAGTGGGCTTTCTCACAACGGATGAATTGTGTTTCTTTAAATGCCCTGCCATTGCCCGGCAGATTCTCTAAGCACAGTGTAAAGTTTGGGAAATTACTTAACTGCTTTATAATGTTTGTTTTTGTATCTACTGATGATTATTTTATAATTTCAGCTATGATGTCAGCTGTGGCTCAGTGGGTAACGCTCTCACCTCGGAGTCAGAAGGTTGTGGGTTCAAGTCCCACTCCAGGGACTTCAGCACAAAAATCTAGGCTGACACTCCAGTGCAGTACTGAGGGAGTGCTGCACTGTCGGAGGTGCCGTCTTTCAGGTGAGACGTTAAACCGAGGCCCTGTCTGCTCTCACAGGTGGACGTAAAAGATCCCATGGTGCTATTTCGAAGAAGAGCAGGGGAGTTATCCCTGGTGTCCTGGCCAATATTTATCCCTCAATCAACATAACAATAACAGATTATCTGGCTGTTATCTCATCGCTGTTTGTGGGAGCTTGCTGTGCGCAAATTGGCTGCCGTGTTTCCTACATTACGACAGTGACTACATTCCAAAAGTACTTCATTGGCTGTAAAGCATTTTGAGATGTCCGGTGGTCATGAAAGGCGCTATATAAATTCAAGTCTTTCTTTCTTTCATTTCACTTACCTTACTATACAATTGCATCTGCTTTATATTATCATCTTCTCAGAATTGCTGTTTACTGTCCATGTTAACTCCTACAGTTTTACTGGCACTGATGTACAGTCCAATACAGCATTGTGATGTGAGTTAATTGGCACTGCTACACGGTACATTACAGTACAGTTCAATGATTGTAATTCCCCAGTACTGTTTTGCAGTACAGTTCAATTATGTGTCTTCCCCTGTTCAAGTCAGTGCAATTATATGAGTTTCTTGTTATTGTTGTAAAATACAGTGCAATAATGTGAGTTCCTTATTACTGTTGCACAATACAATTAAATGATTTGATTCCCCTGTAGCGTTGTACAGTACAGTGCAGTGATGTGAGTTCTGCAGTACTGTACGGTACAAATCAATGTTGTGAATTCCCCTGTACTGTTGTACAGTACAGTGCAGTGATGTGAGTTCTCCAGTACGATTGTATGATACAATGTAGTGATGTGAGTTTCTATTACCGTTGTACAATACATTGCAAAGATGTTAATTGGCCGGTGATTTGAGTTCGCCAGCAATGTTGCACATAACAAAGTACATGTCATGATTGTAGTAAAGGACGTCAGGGATTGTACAGTAAAAGATGGAAATGTATTGTGCTGGATAGTAGAAGGTGAAGAGGACAAGAGTGTGTGATGACACAAGTGTGCAGCGAAGGATAGCAGATGCATGAGGTGAAGGATGGCATTGGATGCAAGATTGAATAAATATACAATACATAATAGTAGAGGATGTATTGAAGAATGGTAAGCAAATTTGGTGCAGGACAGAAGAAACACATGGTACGTAACAGTAGAGGAACACAGTGCAATTTGGCAACAGGATTTAGTCTAGGGTGCTGGTGGTGCTGCTAGAATGACAAGCGTATTAAGGTCAGAATGGCAGAAGTGGCTAAACCATCACTGGTGGGTTTGTTTAACAACTTAAACTTCAATAAGCTTTGTCCCCCTGCAAAAATACTAGAATAGCTATGCTATGCCTAGTAGGTTACCACATGCCACAGTCAAATTGCATTCCAAAATGTATTTTTCTTTGGCTGAACAAGAAGCCTTATGTCTACTTACTGTGACTTTTACCGGTTATTTAATCAGTGTGGTCTTGTAAAAGACACTGGGGATCAGTATGACTGATCCAGTGCCAAACAAAAGTAATGTGTTGATTTTATACAAGTTTTATCAATTTACTTTATTAACGCAGTACACAAAACATTGGCGTTGTCAAGGTAACAGAAGCAAAGGTTACTGCTCAAAAAGCCACAAGCAGGACTATCCAAAGTGGGAGCTCCAGACATATCTGTAAGGTCTTCAGGAGAAGGAGATTAAGACTGTTCTATTTGGATTAATCCGTTAACTTCAGGATATGAGGCCCGGGGCTGAATTTTGCCAGCGCTCAGAGGTCAGGTTCAGCAGCGGGTCCGCTGTCAAAATCAAAAAGATTGACAGCGGGGCAGTATCCCGTCCTAAACCCGCCTCCTTGTGAGTTTCCCTAGTGCTGGCTCTGCCTGCGCTTTGCAGACACAGCACTAAGTGGCGGGTTATACAATTGAAATAGTTAAGAGGGTGTTTAAAGCAATTTAATCGGCATTTTACCAGGTACAGGGCATTTTCCCAAGTTTTCCACGAGGTTCCCGTCGCTTGGGGATCACGCCAGGCAAGTATGTCGGGTTCTGAACAACTCTCCATTTCTTTGAATAGGTGACAGCTGCAAAAGTGGGATAAAGCTGATCACTTTCCAATGTCAGAAGCTGGAGCATTAATGATTTGGAACCCACTTTTGAGCTTTATGCACTTTTGAAGTGTTTGGAGTAATCTCTCTATCCACTGTCACCGCCTTGGAACAACCTATCTCAACATTGACAGATTACTTCTGTCATCTCAACCTCACCTGCCATCTATTACATCAGCATTGGTGCCCTTGAAAAAATCACACCTTGGTCCTTAGAATCCCACCACGATCAGCCTCAACACCAGCAGCACTGGGCACACCAGCAGCACCAACACCCACACCAACCTTCTCCGCAATCAACTGATGCTGCACTGGCCACAGGGCATCATCACCCATACACATTGCTGCCCGGGACGCCAGCGATGGCCTCACCATGTCCAGATTTGCTTCACTTAACACTGTACACCCTGGCTGCCACATGATGCAACAGGTTGGCACCACCCCACACCAGCACCATAAAGCATCCCTACAATGTCCAAGCAATTCCTTTTACACTCATCACCATTGGGGGAGGGGACTTTTTGTCTCTCCATTCACTGCAACTCACTAAGGCACTTCCAAAGGTGCACACAAATCTGTCCAAGAACGCAAGGTGTTGAAAATAAAGATTTCAATGTTTGACAGCACATTACCAGAAACTTCACATGACCATTGGCTAAAACACCCAAGTGCCTAGGATTGCATTAGGATGAGGGTGAGTGGGAGGGGTGGCTAGTGAGATGGGGAAGTGATAATGTAGATAGAGAAAGAGGGATGGGTGGGTGGAGGTGCAAGGTAAGTTGGTGTGAGTAAGGATGTGCAGGAGTAGGGTAGGGAAGGCAGAGTGATGGGGATGTGATGAGTGACACAGCAGGATCAGGTTGAGTGTGGCTTTGCAGTAACGTTTCATGATCTAATGAGATCATTGAAAGGTTTGCGCCACTGCACACAGGTCCTCCTAACCACATCCCTGCTTGTACCCTCCTGTGCAACCAGGCTGCGTTGGTCCCCTGGGGAGGTCTCTTCTGCCCATTGGAAGGGAAGAGACCTCCCTGCATGCTGTGACTCCCTCCATAAGCATATGGAGGCAATCATGGGAGAGCCTGGGTGCAACCGTGCACCTTTTCGCAGTGTTTGTCAGTGTTTGCAGCACTTCAATGCTGTAGAACACTGACAGCACAACTGTTAAAATCAATGTGGACATGGCTCCGTTAAGGAAACCGGCTGATGATGCGCCATCAGATGACGTCATCAGACCCGCTTCCTTTTAATTGGCAGGGTGGGCTTAACAAGCTCAATCGGGGCAAAATCACTTGGAGGAGGCGGGATGAAGATGGGTGCGGGGTCTGAGGCTGCTGTCTGCTCCGGCCGCATTGGACTCACCATGGCTGGTGAAATCGCGGCCTCAGTCTCACAACATGCGTGAGAATTGTGTATTTTAAGCTTCCATATGTAATTCACATTTACAGAATGACACCAACCTCTGTTTAAGGCTACACTATCTTCATTTTTTGTGGAATCAGTAAAGTGTTGTCAATGTGCATTGTTCTTTGAAGGATGTGTACGTAAAACTTACATTGTTCAATGAGAACATTAACAAATACAACCCTCCCATTGGGGTAAAGAAAGGCCAGACTACTGTTCCAATGTGCTTTCTCATAATTGTATACAATTGGGAATTCCAGGGCTGTAAGAATGTGAATGAGAAAATGTCCAATTAAATGATTGTAATTTAAATTATCACAGAGGTTGAGAGTCAGTCAGTGCCACTCTGCTGAGCAAATAGTCATGAGTGACTCAGATATGTGTGTGTTATGTTGGCCACAAAAGCTTATTTTCTTGAACGTATGTTACCTGTTGGCCCAGAAATTCGGGTCGGGGGCTTCCTGCGGGTGCAAGCCCCCGACCTGCACTTACCTTGCGCGACGGCAGTTGAGCTCTAGGGCCCCATGGAATTCCGCTCCGGGGCCTGGCCCAGCTGCCGGCGCGCTGTGCTTGCGTGTCCCAGGGGCGTAGTTAGTGCGATGCGTCCCCTGGGATCACGTGAGCCATGGGCAGCCAATCGGAGGAGGGAAAAGCCCATTCATAAGATTGACAGGAAGACCTGTCTAAACTTATGAATACTACAGACCTCAAAATAGCATTAAACCTTCAAATACATTTTTTTTAAATCACACTTTTTCAATAAACTACAAATTACATTAAATAACTATTTTAAACAATAATTTAAATTTTTGAAAAAAATAATTTTATTAAAAAACGGGGCTAAAAATAAACTTACCTTGCTTTAAAGTATTTAAAAATAATAAACCTGTGGAAAAAATGTTTAAATTTTAATTAATTGACCACTTACCTTGTAAAAAGCAGGCCTTACGCCTGCTTTTTAAATGTGTAAATCCTACAGGCTTAACCTCGCGTGAAAACCTGCAAAAAAAACCTACGTTCAAAGCGCACGCACAGCCTCCCCTGCGCGCACGTTCGACCTCTGAACCCCTTCGTTCAGAGGATCGGAAGTGCCGGTTTCCCGCGCATGCGCAGTGCATGCAGGAAACCCGCACTTCCATTCGGCCTATGGGTGAGTATCCCATGCGTACTCACCCGTGGAGAGCCGAATTTCTGGGCCGTTATGTATTAAATTTGGACAAATCAAAATGAGTATTTGTTGAAGCAGTTAAAAGTTAATTAAAATAGTTTAAAACACCATATCCAGGTGCACTTACTATTCTGCCTGAGGGCAATTAAGGCTTTTATTATAAATTTGAAGTAGAGAGGATTGGAATTTGACTACTTGTGATGTGTGCACCGAGCATTATTATTCATTTATTTGTCTTGAATATGTTCCACATCATCACTTTTCCCCAACATTCTCCCTTTTTCGTTGATAGATGCACACAACTTTAACATTACATAAGGCCTATCTCTTCATAGGAACAGAAGTAGGTCATTCAGCCCATTGAGCTTGTTGTGTCAGTCTATTAGATCATGACTGATCTGTACCTCAACTCCATTTACCTGCTTTTGCTCCATAACCTTGAGACCCTCGCCTAACAAAAATGTATCGATCTCAGTCTTGAAAATTTCAATTGACTCAGCATCCACAATCCTTTTTTGTGTGTGGGGGTGGCGGGGGGAGATTTCCATTATCCTTTGTGTGAAAAAATGCTTCCTATCTGGTCTAACTCTAATTTTATGCCTCCTTGTTCTGATTGCCCCACCAGATGAAATAATTTTTCTGTATCTACCCTATTGACTACAAACCAAGTTTATGTAACCAGTCCTCATAATTTAACTCTTTAAGCCCCACATTCTTCTGAATAATCTGCGCTGTATCCAATCCAAGGCCAATTTCACTGGGGAGACCAAACGCAGATTGGGTGATTGCTTTGTGGAACACCTTCGTTCAGTCCGTAAGGGGAACCCCTCATCTTTCGATTAGGCACTTTACAGCCTTTTGGACTCAACATAGAGTTCAACAATTTCAGATCATAACCTCGGCCCCAATCATATACTGTATATATTTTTTATCCACACTTTTTGTCTGTCTTTTTCTCTTCTCTCCCACATAGCAGCTGTCTGTCATTCTGCCAGCGCAATTTACACTTCATCTGGAGCCATCCTTTGTTTCTTAACCTGTCCCATTACCATCTCCTTTTGTCTTGAATATCTCTTAATGTCTCTTAACCTGTCCTGCCTTCTATCCTATCACAGACCTTCCCTTTTGTTCTTTCATTCCCCCGCCCCAACGCCACCCCCCCCCCCGCCCCCGCTTTCCCAGCCCCTACACTTGCTTAAAAATCTGTTCCATTTCCTGCTTTTTTCCAGTTCTGATGAAAGGTCATCGACCTGAAACGTTAACTCTGTTTCTCTCTTCACAGATGCTGCCTGACCTGCTGAGTATCTCCAGCATTTTCTGTTTTTTATTTCAGATTTCCAGCATCTGCAGTATTTTCTTTTGGTGCCAATTTATCTTTCCTGGGGTGCAGTGCCCAAAATTGAACACCGTACTCCAAGGCACTGTACAACTGAAGCATTACTTTCTTACTTTTGTATTCCAACACCATTGAGATAAAGGCCAACATTCCATTAGCCTTTTTGATTTTTGATTTCAGGTTCTGACACAACCATAACTGGAACATTGTATTTGGGCCAACTTACATGTGGCTACTTTTGGCTAAGCCCAACGTTTGTGCGCGTTCTCAACCTTGGCTCATTCTAGAGAGAATATCTTCCTTTCAGTATATGTGGCGTAAGATATAGTAAAGATGAATCATTTCCTGGCTACCCCATAACACATCAGTCAACACATACACAAAGGAGCTGTTTCAGGAAGCAAAAGAGCCCAGAAGAGCCACAAGTCATTTTCATTACAATTAAGTCATGCTCAAATAATACAGTTGCATGTTCTCATATGAATTTATGTTATTATGTTATGAGTTGCTGCATATTTCTGCCATCACATATTCTTGTCCTCTCTGCTTTCCTTTTAGCTTTCCCCTACTATTCTACATTCAATGGCCGAGATTTTCCTTAGCTCGGCGGGTGCGTGATGTCAGTGGCGGGTCACGGCCCCGCTGCTGGCTCCATTCTGCTCTGAAAAATGAATTTACATTGATGGGGCTTGTTAAGCCCACCCAGCCTGCTTTCCGGCCCAATTAGAGGAAGCGGATCTGGTGACGTCATTCATGATGCATCATCAGCCGGATTCCTTAAAGGGACCATGGCCACCTTACTTTTGACATTTGTGCTGTCAGTGTTCTACAGCATTGAGGTGCTGCAACCACTGACAAGCACTGCACAGAGGCAGAGGGCTGCACCCAGGTTCTCCCATGACTCCCTCCATATGCTTATTGAGAGAGTCACAGCATGCAGGGAGGTCCTCTTCCCTTCCGATGGGTGGAAGACACCTCCCCAGGAGACCAAAACAGCCTGGTTGCACATTGCGCAGGAGGGCACAAGCAGGGATGTCATCAGGATGACCTGGGTGCAGTGGCGCAAACGTTTCTATGATCTCATTAGATCACGAAACGTGAGTACAAAGCCACATTCAACCTCATCCTGCTGTGCCTCTCATCACATCCCCATCGCTCTGCCTTCCCTACCCTACTCCTGCACATCCTTACTCACACCAACTTACCTTGCACCTCCACCCATCCCTCTCTATCTACATTATCACATCCCCATCTCACTAGCCACCCCTCACACTCGCCCTCATCCTAGTGCAATCATACCAACTAACAACACACAGGGTAGCCACTTGGGTGTTTTATCCAATGTTCATGTAAAGTTTCAGTTAATGTGGTGTCAAACATTGAAATCATTATTTTCAACACTTTCCGGTCTTGGACAGATTTGTGTGCACCTTTGGAAGTGGCTTAGTGAGTTGCAGTGAATAGTGAGACATAATGGTACCCCCTGCAATGGTGGTGAGTGTGAAAGGAATGGCTTGGACATTGTAAGAATGCTTTATGGTGCTGGTGTGGGGTGGTGCCAACCTGGTATATCATGTGGCAGCCAGGGTGTACAGCATCAAGTGAAGTAAATCTGGCCATGGTGAGGCCATCCCTGGCCTCCTGGGCAGCAATGTGGTCAGGTGCTGATGCCCTGTGTCCTGTGCAGCATCAGTTGATTGCGGAGAAGGTTGGTGTTGTTGTTGGTACTGCTGGTGTTGGGGCTGACCGTAGTCAGATTCTGAGGACCAAAGTGAAACAGTATAAATGTTACCCATGCTGATGGAATAGATGGCAGATGAAGTTGAGATGACAGAAGCGATCTGTCAATGGTGAGAGAGGTTGTTCCAATGAGGTGACACTGGATAGAAACTTTGCTCTAAACACTTGCAGCCTGCATAAAGCTCAGTCTGTGTTCCAAATTGAGTAAGCAACAGCTTCTACACTTGAAAAGTGAACAGCTGTGAGGTGGGAGCTTTTATAGCACATTTCAAGCTGTCAACTAATCAGCTGATTCAATGGCCATTTAACTCCCGCCTCAGGTTCACAAACGTGGTCCCTGAGCAGCGTGGACCCCTTGGACGAGCAGTTAAAGTTAAAAGGTAAGGTTAAAAACATTATTAAGGGTCTGTCAACAACCCAATAACTGGTTTAATTGGCTCACCTGCCTCTGCGGGTTGGGTGGGATCGGAGATCACACAGGCGCCATTGGGAAAGGTGCGTGGCATCGGGATGACAGCGGGGTCCTGACCGCTGACCCCCCGGAAAATTCCGGCCGATGTCATTTCCATTAATTAGCTATGTCAACACCTTTTGAATCCCTTAAAAAAAAACTTGTTTACAAGTAGCTGCTATCGCAAGTTATTACTTTATATTATTATCAGTTACCTCACTGGCTTAGCCCAGTTTGAACACAAAATGCAAAATATAACTTAAACACGTTGCCTCAGAAACCTGGGAGCAGCTTCTCCGCTGAGAAAACAGTGTGCATGCTGGGTGAAGCTGAGAAATATAAAAGGAGAGAAAAATACAAGATTCCAGGGAAACAAAAATAAAGCCGAGATAAGAAGTCGTATCATTGATGTCCATGATAATACAATTAATCAGATTTGTCTGAATATAGTTACCGTAATAGAGTTCTACTTGATTATGGGGATTTAGTTTTGATTTGACATGTGAGTGGATTTGACTGCCAGTACCCAGAACCACCAGTTTACAAGCCCTGGCTGTCAGATATACTTAAATCTTGATCAACAGATAGCTCATTTACACAGAGACATTAGGTTTGGACTTGATTTCTATATAATAATGAATAGCACTGCCATGCTTTAAGCTTGGCTGGATCAAGGTTATGCACAGGCTAAATACATATTGACCTAAGCTACCCTGAAATTGCCGATAGTCTAGTTTTTCACTTTTTGCCGACATAAAGAAAAAGAAAGACTTGCATTTCTATAGCGCCTTTCACGACCACCAGATGTCTCAAAGCACTTTACAGCCAATGAAGTACTTTTTTGAAGTGTAGTCACTGTTATAATGTAGGAAACGCGGCAGTCAATTTGCGCACAGCAAGCTCCCACAAACAACAATGTGATAATGACCAGATAATCTGTTTTTTAGTGATGTTGATTGAGGGATAAATATTGGCCAGGACACCGGGGATAACTCCCTTGCTCTTCTTCCAAATAGTGCCATGGGATCTTTTATGTCCACCTGAGAGAGCATCCAAAAGATGGCACCTCCGGCAGTGCAGTACTCCCTCAGTACTACACTGAAGTGTCAGTCTAGATTTTTTGTGTTCCAGTCTCTGGAGTGGGACTTGAACCCACAACCTTCTGACTCAGAGGCAAGAGTGCTACTAGCTGAGCCACAGCTGACATAGTAACAATTAGTGGACTTATTAAAAAGTAATTCATTGTGTGAAGTGCTTTGAAACATTTTGACATGAAAGCCACCCTATAAATGTAAGCCTTATAACTGTTATTATTTCCCGGTATCTCTCATGTTGACACAGGCATTAGTCCATTCTCTGAGTATATGCGACCAATTTCTCTCAGGTTGATTAACCTTTCCTAACATGTTTACCAATGTCTTTCATAGAATTGAATTACTCACAGCACTTGATATATTCGTGCATTCCCCCCATTGAAATATGTATGAAAATACTGAGAAAATCATTGGTGTATAATAATTCAGAGGACAGAGTAAAGAGTTAATTAATACATTGAAATACTATCACAGTACCTCAACATACGAAGCTAATGCTTGCAGTAAAGCTTGGTGTAATGGCCACAGTGATTTAAACATGATGAGCCAAATCTTGCTGGAGTGGGGCATCTCGTGGCGTACTGCGTTAGTTAGACTTTTTCCTGCACCCTCCAGCTTGAAAAATGTTTTCACCGTAACTTCCTGGAAGTGCGAGCTGATAACGGCACAGTGAGGGCAATGGGGCATCCGGGACCTTAATGAACAGCGGGACCAACAGTGTATCTCCTTAACCAATGAGATTTAAGGATTGTGAAACGGAGGAGGAGGGTGAATTAAAATGGGTGAATTAGAGTTAAATCAGGTACAGAAAGAGAAATAAAAAGAGGGAAAGAAAGATTGGATTAAGAGAATGAGAAAATAGAGTTGGAAAGGAAAAGTAAGAACAAAATAAAAAAATAAAAAGTTGGAATTTTTAAAAAATCTCTAAGAAGAATTGACTACATGCAGGAATGAGATTGAACAGTTTAAATCATTCCCTTTCTGGACCAGAGAGGTTGATTCGCATTATATTAACAATTATCACATCGTTAAAAGGGTACTTACGCTCTTAATCACCCACCCTAACTTTCTTTGGCGAGTTTAATGAGCAATTAATGTGAAATTCCAGCAAGTTCTTAAAAATGATGGGGAGGCTAAGGGCAAGATGCCATTTGTGCAAAGCAAATGGCAAAGCAGAGTAAATTGACCAGCAAGTTCTGGAGATTCCCAACTCACGGTGTATCTCTTAATCCCTTGAACTTGCTGGCCGATTTGTGTATTAATAATGGCGTGCGTCGTTAACACATCGGTATTTTTCTAGCAAGATCTGGCCCGATATTTGTAAGTACTACGTCAACTAGTTGGACAGCAAAAGGTTGGTCACATTGATATTTAACATGTATGCCAAACACGCATCCATACAAAACTTGCATCAAGGTGCAACTTACGCAGTTTGATCTCATGGAATTCGCTTCAGTAGACAGGAAGTGTCAGTTCACCGTCTCTTTATTCAGAGCACGGTTCACACACACTGTATCCTCAGCCATTGTAGGACCCCAGCTGTTCACAATATATATTAATGATCTGGACGAGGGAATTGGATGTAATATCTCCAAATTTGCAGACGACACAAAGCTGGGTGGGAGGGTAAGCTGTGAGGAGGATGTCGTGAAACTCCAGTACGATTTGGACAGGTTGGGTGATTGGGCAGAAACATGGCAAATGCACTATAATGTGGATAAATGTGAGGTTATCCACTTTGGTGGCAAAAACAGGAAGGCAGATTATTATTTGAATGGCAATAGATTGAGAGAAGGGGAATTGCAAAGAGACCTGGGTGTTATTGTGCACCAGTCGCTGAAGGTAAGCATGCAGGTGCAGCAGGCGGTTAAGAAGGCAAATGGTATGTTGGCCTTCGTAGCAAGAGAGTTCGAGTACAGGAACAAGGATGTCTTACTACAGTTGTACAGGGCCTTGGTGAGACCGCACCTTGAGTATTGTGTGCAGTTTTGGTCACCTTACCTGAGGAAGGACGTTCTTGCCATGGAGGGAGTGCAGCGAAGATTCACCAGGCTGATACCTGGAATGGCAGGAATGACGTATGAGGAGAGATTGTGTCGATTGGGCTTATACTCACTGGAGTTTAGAAGATTGAGAGGGGATCTCATCGAAACCTATAAAATTCTGTCAGGTCTGGACAGACTAGATGCACGAAGGATGTTTCTGATGGCCGGGGAGTCCAGAACCAGGGGTCATAGTCTAAGGATAAGGGGTAAGCCATTTAGGACTGAAATGAGGAGGAATTTCTTCACCCAGAGAGTGGTGAACCTGTGGAATTCTCTGCCACAGAGGGCGGTGGAGGCCAGTTCATTAAATATATTCAAGAAAGAGTTGGATATATTTCTTGAGGCTAAAGGGATCAAGGGATATGGGGAGAAGGCAGGGACAGGGTACTGAAATTGGATGATCAGCCATGATCGCATTGAATGGTGGAGCAGGCTCGAAGGGCCGAATGGCCTACTCCTGCTCTTATGTTCTATGTTTCTATGTAGTCTTTTCACAGCCATTCTACAATTTATGTTTGACTAAAGTAACCAAATGTTGTAATGGGAGCCTAAACATCACTTTCCTTAGGTTAGAGTACAGCTTGTGTTGCACTGTACTTGGCAGGAGGATCTTGTATTATTGAGGGAGACTAAACCATTACACTGCCTAAAAGGTGCTTCTTTTAATTATATTTACAAATACATATTATTTGTAAGAAGATTACCCTTTTTCAATGATGTGTTCTTTATTAAAGGTAAACAAATCTAAGTCGATTGTAAATCGTAAATGGTATCAGACAATGAATTTGAAATGGAAGCAGAGAATGCTGGTCAGACAGCTTTTGAAAGAGAAAAGTGGTGAACATTGAAGGATTTTCCTTTTATTTCGACTAGCCAATTTGAAATATGGTAAATTATGAAATGTAAATGTGCAACAAGCTCTTCACAAAAATAAGATTACTGTTATGCTGAAGGAATTTTGTGGAAAACTAGTTAAGCCTGCAAGGATATACTTGCATTGGGCTTGACAGGGTAGATGCAGAGAGGATGTTTCCCTTCGTGGGGGAATCTAGAACTAGGGGGCATAATTTCAGAATAAGGGGGCCACCCTTTTAAATTGGAAATGAGGAGGAATTTCTCCTCTCAGAGGGTCGTGAATCTTTGGAATTCTCTTCCCCAGAGAGCTGTGGAGGCTGGGTCATTGAATATATTTAAGGTGGAGATGGACAGATTTTTGAATGGTAAGGGAGCCGAGGGTTATGGGGAGTGGACAAGGAAGTGGAGTTGAGGCCAAGATCAGATCAGCTCGAGGGGCCAAATGACCTACTCCTGCTCCTACGTCTTATGTTCTTATGTTTGCAATATGTTTTTGTTTCTTTAGTAAGGGGTTTTACTCACTACATGTCATTTCTGTTTAAATATATTGTTCATTTGGGATGTTCAATATAATCCTTCCTGTTGTTATTTCAAGAATGTGCCCCAACCAATTATGTTTCATAGACCGTCACTTGGTCATATTTCATACAATTTCAGAAAGCATTGGCAAATTAAAATTTAGATAAGTTTAGGTCGGAAAAATGATTCATGTATTGTCGGTAATAAGCAGAACTATCACGTTACGGTATTCCAACTAGCCTGGGCCGCACTTCAAAACATTTAAAAAATAAACCCTGTGACACATCCCTTAACTTTTGAGGATTACTGGGATATTTCCAATAATAATACAAGATTCAAATGGTCCATACTTTTCCACGGGCAATTCTATGGCTAAGGATGTGTTTGTGTCTGTAGCCTATTCTGGTTGTGATGTAGTTTTGTGTTCTGTAATATTCAGCGTTGTGTTTTTACTGGATTATGACGCACACATTATTTTTGATGGATGATGTTCTCAAAACTAATAAAATCCATGAACAGTCAAAATGTCAGATCATTACTCATAAGACTAAATCACAATCTGATTTTTTTTTATCTGAAAAGCTAACATTTTATATTATTAATTGGCTGGAAATCACATTTTACAGCTATTCAATGTCATGCGCGAGGCTTTTAAAAAGATTACACCCCAAGGTCTGAAAAGTTAGATTTTATTTTCCAAAGCTAATTTTTGTCAAAAACAGTAGGGCCGATTTTCATTTACAGCACTGAGTAATCGCACAACCTGCCTGATAGCACTCAGGAGAGGCCTGAACCATCTTCATAGCCGGGCCTCATTTGAATGTGATCAGCGAGAAGTACTGGCGGGCAGCTCGCCGACTGGGGAGGGGATGGGAAATCCGGCAGTTCCTCCATGGAGCTAAGCCGGAAGTATACACTTAAAGGAGAGGGAGATAATCCCGGGTGGGTAATGGGAGGTCTGGCAGCAAGCTGGAAAAGTTGTTGTAGGGCCAGGATGATCATTCATGTTCCTTCCTGCCCTACAAAAATCATTTTGAAAGCTTGCCTGCAGTGTTTCAGGAGCGGCCTCCAGCGGTCTTAACGGTTAGGCCGTTCTGCATCCAGTATCAATGGGCAGGGGGCAGTGGCGCCTGCTCTGCCACCGGTACCTGAAAATCGCGTTGGGATCCTACAACCAGCATAGGAGCCCAATTTAACTATTGTAATAAGGCCTGTGTTGGGCAGGAGCACTCGCCAGCCATTTTGAGGCCTATCAGAAATCAAGCATTGGGCCACAAGCAGCAGTCCAACTGCAGCTACTGGCAGACCGTATTGCAGCGCTGGAGCTGCGATTGGATTCATACTGGACCATTCGCGAGGCTGAGGACGTCGTGAATAGCACGTTTGATCAGTTGGTCACACTGCAGGCAAAGGTTGGACAGGCAGAAAGGGAATGGGTGACCAACAGACAGAGTACTAGACACAGGCAGGTAGTGCAGGGGCCCCTGTGGACATCCCCCTCTCAAACAGATACACCACTTTGAGTACTGTTGGGGGGGATGGCTCACCAGAGGAAGGCAGCAGGAGCCAACTTCCTGGCACCAGGGGTGGCTCTGCTGCACAGGACGGGAGGAAAAAGAGGGGTAGAGCTATAATAATAGGGGATTCTATTGTAAGGGGAATAGATAGGCGTTTCTGCGGCCACAAACGAGACTCCAGGATGGTGTGTTGCCTCCCTGGTGCAAGGTCAAGGATATCTCAGAGCGGCTGCAGAACATCTTGGAAGGGAAGGGTGAACAGCCAGTTGTCGTGGTGCATATAGGTACCAATGATAAAGGTAAAAAGCGGGATGAGGTCCTAAAAGCAGAATATAGGGAGTTAGGAGGTAAATTAAAAAATAGGACCTCAAAGGTAGTAATCTCAGGATTGCTACCAGTGCCACGTGCTAGTCAGAGTAGAAATAGAAGGATATTTCAGATGAATACGTGGCTAGAGGAATGGTGCAAGGGGGAGGGATTCAAATTCCTGGGACATTGGAACCGGTTCTGGGGGAAGGTGGGATCAGTTCAAACCGGACGGTTTGCACCTGGGCAGGGCTGGAACCAATGTTGTAGGGGGAGTGTTTGCTAGTGCTCTGGGGGAGGGTTTAAACTAAAATGGCAGGGGGTTGGGAACCTGTGCAGGGAGACAGAGGAAAGGGAAACCAGGATAAAAGCAAAAGATAGCAAGGAGAAAAATAAAAGTGGCAGTCAGAGAAATCAATGGTTTAAATCAAACATGGCCACAGTAAATAATAATTCTAATAGGTGTAAGAGCGTTAAAAAAACAAACCTGAAGGCTTTGTGTCTTAATGCGAGGAGCATTCATAATAAGGTGGATGAATTAGCTGGGCAAATAGAGGTAAACAAATATGATCTGATTGGGATTATGGAAACATGGCTCCAGGGTGGCCAAGGCTGGGAACTCAACATCCAGGGGTATTCAATATTCAGGAAAGATAGGCAAAAAGGAAAGGGATGTGGGGTAACATTGCTGGTTAAAGAAGGGATTAACACAATTGTAAGGAAGGATATTAGCTCTGATGATGTGGAATCTGTATGGGTAGAACCAAGAAATACCAAGGGGCAGAAAACATTAGTGGGAGTGGTATATAGACCTCCAAACAGTAATGCAGAGGTTGGGGATGGCATTAAAAGGGAAATTAGAGAAGCGTGCAATAAGGGCACAGCAGTCATCATGGGTGACTTTAATCTACATATAGATTGGGCTAATCAAATTAGTAACAATACTGTGGAGGAGGAATTCCTGGAGTGTTTAAGGGATGGTTTCCTGGACCAATATGTCGAGGAACCAACCAGAGATCAGGCCATCTTAGACTGGGTATTATGCAATGAGAAAAGATTAATTAGCAATCTTGTTGTACGAGGCCCTTTGGGTCGGAGCGATCATAATATGATCGAATTCTTCATTAAGATGGAGAATGAAGTAGTCGACTCAGAGACTAGGGTCCTAAATTTAAATAAAGGAAACTACAATGGTCTGAGGCGTGAGTTGGGTAGGATTGATTGGGGAATGTCACTCAAAGGGTTGATGGTGGATAGGCAATGGCAAACATTCAAAGACCGCATGGATGAACTACAGAATTTGTTCATCCCAGTTTGGCATAAAAATAAAACAAAAAAGGTGACTCAACCTTGGCTAACAAGGAAAATTAGGGATAGCATAAGATCCAAGGAGAGGACATATAATTTGGCCAGAAAAAGCAGTAAACCTGAGGATTGGGAGCAGTTTAGGATTTAACAAAGGAGGACAAAGGGATTAATTAAGAAAGGGAAAATAGAATATGAGAGTAAGCTTTCAGGGAACATAAAAACTAACTGTAAAAGCTTTTATAGATATGTGAAGAGAAAACGATTGGTGAAGTCAAGCGTAGGTCCCTTGCAGTCAGAGTCAGGGGAATTTATAATGGGGAACAAAGAAATGGCAGGCCAATTAAATACATATTTTGGTTCTGTCTTCACAAAGCAGGACACAAATAATCTCCCAGAGATGCCGGGGAACATAGGGTCTGATGAAAGGGAGGAACTGAAAGAAATCAGTATTTGTAGGGAAATGGTGTTAGGGAAATTGATGGGATTGAAGGCCGATAAATCTCCAGGGCCTGATAATCTACATCCTAGGGTACTTAAGGAAGTGGCCCTATAAATAGTTGATGCTTTGCTGATCATCTTCCAGCATTTGATGGAATCTGGAACAGTACCCATGGATTGGAGGGTAGCTAATGTTACCCCACTATTCAAAAAAGGTGGTCAAGAGAAAACGGGGAATTACAGACCGGTAAGCCTGACATCGGTAGTGGGGAAAATGCTAGAGTCCATTATAAAAGATGTAATAGCAGAGCACTTCGAAAACAGTGACAAGATCGGACAAAGTCAACATGGATTTACAAAAGGTAAATCGTGCTTGACTAATCTACTGGAATTTTTTGAGGATGTAACTGGTAAAATAGATAAGGGAGAACCAGTGGATGTGGTGTATTTGGACTTTCAGAAGGCTTTCGATAAGGTCCCGCATAAGAGATTAGCGTGTAAAGTTAAGGCACAAGGGATTGGGGGCAAGGTATTGACTTGGATAGAGAACTGGTTGGCAGACAGAAAGCAAAGAGTTGGAATAAACGGGTCTTTTTCCGAGTGGCAGGCAGTGACTAGTGTGGTACCGCAGGGATCGGCCCTTGGGCCCCAGCTATTCACAATATATATTAATGATCTAGACAAGGGAACTAGATGTAATATCTCCAAATTTGCAGATGACACAAAGCTGGGTGGGCGTGTGTGCTGTGAGGAGGATGCCGAGAAACTCCAGGATGATTTGGACAGGTTGGGTGACTGGGCAAATGCATGGCAGATGCAATATAACGTAGGTAAATGCAAGGTTATCCACTTTGGTGGCAAAAACAGGAAGGCAGATTATTATCTGAATGGCAATAGATTGGGAGAAAGGGAAGTGCAACAAGGCCTGGGTGTCCTTGTGCACCAGTCGCTGAAGGTAAGCATGCAGGTGCAGCAGGCGGTTAAGAAGGCAAATGGCATGTTGGCCTTCATAGCGAGAGGGTTTGAGTACAGGAACAAGGATGTCTTGCTGCAGTTGTACAGGGCCTTGGTGAGACCACATCTTGAGTATTGTGTGCAGTTTTGGTCACCTTATCTGAGGAAGGATGTTCTTGCCATGGAGGGAGTTCAGCGAAGATTCACCAGGCTGATACCTGGGATGGCAGGAATGACGTATGAGAAGAGATTGGGTCGATTGGGCTTGTACTCGCTGGAGTTTAGAAGAATGAGAGGGGATCTCATTGAAACGTATAAAATTCTAACAGGACTAGACAGACTAGATGCAGGAAGGATGTTCCCGATGGTCGGGGAGTCCAGAACCAGGGGTCACACTCTAAGGATAAAGGGTAGGTCATTTAGGACAGAAATGAGGAGGAATTTCTACACCCAGAGAGTGGTGAACCTGTGGAATTCTCTACCACAGAAGGCAGTAGAGGCCAATACATTAAATATATTCAAGAAGGAGTTGGATATATTTCTTCAGGCTAAAGGGATCAAGGGGTATGGGGAGAAAGCAGGGACCGGGTACTGAATTTGGATGATCAGCAGCCATGATCGCATTGAATGGCGGAGCAGGTTTGAGGGGCCGAATGGCCTACTCCTGCTCCTATCTTCTATGTTTCAATGTTTTTTTTTAAACCAGTTTTCATCTGCTTACCGTCACATTTTTCAGCATGAAAGGGGTGGTAGGTGGGTAAAAATTGGCCCAATTATTTTTTGTTCTTCTCTCTGTCTCTCCTGTTCAAAATTGGTGCACAGTTAAATGTGCCATGGAGGGTTCCAGGTTTCTTCAATGTCCTGAGTTACTAATCTGTGTCATGCTATTGTGGACTGGTGTCGAGTTTCGGTCAGGCACTTCCATACTGGGAGGCAGGAAGAATTACAGGAATGGGCACCTGGGCTACTTACATAAACCTCCCAGTACCGTTGGTGCAGTCCTCGGAGCAGGTCAATCACCTGATCTCCAGACCAGGGATGGCTTAAGGCATTGGGAAACCACAGAAAGGGAATAGAAAAGAGCTTACAATACATTAAGTACATTTAAATATATATCTCCCCAAAATAGATAAATACCAGACATGCTATGCTAAATATGGACTTCTAAAACTGAAGTAAATCATCAAAAATATGGTTAGTAACACCCATAAGTGGAATAGAGAGTCAGGAATTTCACCTACCAACAAATGTTTGTTTTCTGTAAACAGCTGCAGGAAGCAAAGTCCCTTTGATAAAATGTAGAAAGTACTGAAATGGATTTTAAAGGATTGTATTAGTAATAGGACTAAAGTTTAGCAACATTTATACAGAAGGCAATTAGGAACCTGCTGAATGGTGTGAAGACTTTAGCAATCATTAAATAACTAAAGCAGCTAAAAAGCTCCTTTTATTGTAGTCCTCCCAGACATCCTTTCATTCCTAACTAAATGAACACTTTGTCTCACATTCAAGCATGTAAACGTTTAAAGAAAACATGAGACTGAGAAACAGAGGCTGAAGGCTGCATCAGTGCCTGGCAAAGCACAATAAATGTGTTCAGTTGGTTCTGCAGTCTCCTGGCGAGCAATTGGATTCCGGAGGACTGGGCTGTTAGGTGCCGGTAAGTGAGAATTGCAGCTCAGATTTGCTCGGAGTCTTTGCTGGCCAGTTCACTGTGGTTAGCCTCACAGAAGCAGGTTCAGTTGCGGGATCTTTACAGTTTGTGCAGTTTGGTGATGTTTATTCATTAGCAACAGCAAAGAGTCTATCATGTTTAAACGAATATTGAGATTTGAAGGATGAAAATCATTTTTAACACTTGAAAATCTCAGTGGACTCCATTCTCTGGGGTAGTTCGCTATTTAGTGTTCATTACAATTTTCATTTTTATTAATGTAATCACATGTAGAAACATCTATACTAACTTTCAATTAAACCATTTACTTTTCTTTTTAGTTCATTCTTTCATTACAACTATGTATCTATAATAAAGATATATTGTATAAAAAACTTGAATTAAAATATAACATAATTTAGATTAAACTCTACTATATTAAAATCTTAATTATTGGCTTCAGTTTCCTATTATGTAGAGGATTGTCCTGACATGCTGTTTCCACTAAGTTTAATGACAAAGTAGCCATGAGTACAAAGGGTTATTATGCTGGGAGAAAATGACAATGGACGATTCATTCATGAGGTGCCGTCTTGTTCAACCAAGGCCCCATCTGCTCTCTCAGGAGGACGTAAAAGATCGCATGGCACTATTTTGAAGAAGAGCAGGGGAGTTCTCTCCAATGTCCTGGCCAATATCTACCCCTCAACCAACGTCACTGAAACAATTTTATCTGATCATTATTTCATTGCTGTTTGCGAGACCCTGCTGTGCACAACATGGCTGCCCTGTTTCGCTGCATTACGGCAATAACTACACTTCAAAAGTACTTTATTGGCTTTGGGGCATCCTGATGTCATGAAGGGTGCTATATAAATGCAAGTTCGTTAGTTAGTTCTTTCCTTCTTTCTTTCCTTCCTCCTTTCCTTCCTCCTTTCCTTCCTCCTTTCTTTCCTCCTTTCTTTCCTCCTTTCTTTCCTTACCTTCCTTTCTTGTTGGCTTTTGACAAATGACACTGCACAATCAAAGAATGATAGACTGCAAGATGTAGCAACAGTGAATTCATTCTACACAGTTCTGCAGTGTTGTGTATGTATTTAATATATTTTTCGGCTGTGTTAAGTTGTTGTGAATTTCCCAGTGTTGGCTGTGGATGTCCTCCATCAGTGCCAGCGGTGTCCTGTGATGTTGTGCCTGTGGGCTCTGTGTTTTCAGACGTGTCACCTACTGTGCAAGGCTACATGATGGCACAGAACTGCCAGTGAGTTTCGTGCCTGCCAGCGGTTCCTGCCACTAGTTGACATGTCACTGCTGGAGGATATCTCCTCACAATGCCTGCTGATCTTTGAACGTAGGATACTGGACATTTATGAATTTTTGGATCCTTCTGTCGAGTAGCCAATCTCCAATTGAATTGAACCCTTAACTGTGTCTTGCAGTTTAGAACTATAGATGGGTAGAACCATAGAATTTTACAGCACAGAAGAAGTCAATTCGGACCATCGTGTCTATGCCGGCTCTTTGCTAGAGCAATCAAAAATGAATCACAGTGGGCTGCTCTCTCCCCCTCGCCATGTATCTTTCTCTACTTCAAATAGTTGGAAAAAAAGTAAGAGCTTGCATTTATATAGTGCCTGACACACCAAAGCAACTCACAGCCAATAAAGTACCTTTGAATTATCCCACAAACAGCAATGAGATAACTGACCTGATAATCCATTTTTAGTGATGTTGGTTGCTGGATAAATATTACTTAGGATACCAGTTATCTAATTATCCCTTAAAAGATGCCAGTCTCTTCTTCAACTACTCTCTGTGGCAAAGCATTCCATGCTGCAACAACCCTCTGTGCAAAGAAATGTCTCTTAACCTATCAATCACAGACATGTTTTAAACTTCTTTTATAATGCTTCCAAAACCTTGCAAAATAACAAAATCTTCTATGCTATCCCGAATAGCATGCTGAATACTCACTTTTGTTTCCCTTTCTGGTCAACCCCTAGCTGTAATCCGACTCGCTATATATTTTCAGCCTGAGCCCGGACCTGCCTCTCACAATGTTTCTTGGAACTGACGTTGAACATGTTCTAACACTTCTTTTGTTGCTCCTGAGCACAAGTTAAGGGTCATATCTCTGACTTCTGCCCCATCTAGGGGTTGGCCAGTAGATCTGTCAATCAAACTGGCTACTGCCCTGCTCGGGAGGCCCAGCCCGACCACCTCATGCTGTGTGTGCATGAACTCAGTTCATCCCAACACCTTACATGTGAATGTCCACTGAAAGTATTTGAAACAAGATAATGTTGTCTTATTGTCACAAATCATTAACGATAATTATTACAATCAGTGGCTCATCTGGCTTTACTACACAACTTCACCCTTCTCCGCTCTCCATTTCTGGCTGGAAGCTGGATTTTAACCCTGTGAACTCACTTTAGCTCACTTTAACACAGCACGTCAATATAAACTATACCCAAATACCTTAATAGTAAAATGTTCAAAAATCCTGAAACGGGACAGACCCATTGATGTAACATTATAGTGGAATCTGCAATATCTACAGTCTAAGGCCTAGAAATTCGGTGGCGCCCCATTTGGGCCGGCAGTCTCACCAGAGCACCGGAAGTACTGCCACGGAAGGAGTCACGAGCGCCCGCCGGAAATTCAGGTTGAGCGCCCCAAACGGAAGCGTGGCGCTACTCGGGGCGCCCCGCATCTGTCTTGGGGCGCTGCAACTGAAGTTCACAGCGCAACGTGCCGCAGCGCCACATGCTGCGGCACGGCGCACTGCGGTACTGCAGGCCTTCCTCCCCTTCTTAAAGGGGAGGGGCCTGCTGCAGCGTGATCTGAGCTCGCGAGTGCCGGCAAAAGAATCCGGCACCGAGGAGAAGTGCCGGGCTCTTGGGAGACAGCCGGCACAACGCGGGGGGAGGGGGGCTCAGGAGGCTGGGGACAGCTGCGCGAAGAGGTGCTGGCAGGCGGCCAGCAAAAAAAATGGCCACCCCGCACCTCAGCGCCTCTGCCACCGCAGGTAGGCCCCCCTGAACCAGTCGCAAATTGCAACCGGTGTTACAGCGGGGGGCGCTACCAAATTTCGCGATCGGGGCGGTAGCAGGGCGCTGCGCACACCGATTACGTCATCGGTGGCGGCGCAGTGCTACCAGCTAATGCCGCCATTAGCGCCCGCTAAATTTCGCGGGAGGCCTGGCCAGTGGCGCTGAACCCACTAAGTGCCCTCTTTGGGCACTAACTGGTGGTGCAGCCCACCGAATTTCTAGGCCTAATTGTCTACCTGTCTGATCATCTGGTAAAATTATGGGGGCAAAACCTTGCATGAGATGTTGTTGTCTCACAACACAGTCCGTTAACACCACTCGATCAGTCAGAAATCAGCATCACAGCCCCCAAAAAATAAAAGTTTGTTATTTGGATTGTACTTGTCTTTATTCCTGTGCCTAGGGTTTGTTGTGCCATGTATGTGACCAAAATTTGGTTACTCTTAATTATTTGCAAATTTCCATTATCCAGTAGGTGGGTGCGTTCTATGCTGACAAAAAACAGAGGTTCCAATGTAATATGTCCCATACATTATCTTTCCACCAATATCATCTCAACTCTCCCTCTTGAACAAATCAAGTATAGTTTCTCATATAGAGTGAATTCCTTCATGTCTAGGGCTTCACTATCTGGTACATGCTGTGTTCTCTTATTACGTAGCATTGAGCATAACAGCAGTGGGAACTGACACATGGTGAGTTTGCCAATAACATGTTATGACACTTCTCACCTTCTATGCATGCTAGGGTGTTATCTCTCCTAACAAAAATGTATCTGCAGTATACCATTACCTTGCCAGCACTTACAGGGGCTCCTTGTTCATTTAGCTCTCCAGTTGGGTTCTTTGTTAGTGTTCAGATACTTTTACCAACAATAGCATACTCCATTGCCGGATTATCAAACTCAAGGCAGGTTTGATTCTCTGCTACTTTTCAATGACATTAATACATTCTTTTTCTCACATGTTGTATGATTGACAAAGTGATTTTGTTACCGTTTCATCAATATACTTTTTTTCCCCATTTTTAGCTAAAACAAGGATGTTGGTCGCTAGTTGTCTAGTTGGATGCGAAGGTTTCCTTTTCGTAAATATGAACCAGGTCTAGAGGAATGCGTGTGTATTTTTTCTAAATCATTAACGCCAATCCTGGCTAATTAGGGGTTTGATTTACTGCCAAGTGAAGAGATTACATTTATTAATGAACATGTCAGGAATCTACACTTTTAACATAACTCTCAGGCAAGGTCCCACAGGATATACTTTGAGAGCAGGAAGTGTTACTGTGTACTTTACATTTAATTTATTTCACCCATCCATCCACACTGTCGTTGCTGCATCTCTCACAAGCAATGCTAGTGTCATCCATCTTTCTGTCGTATGCGATGCAGACACTTGGGCTCTTCCTATTTTCTTCACTGTGGTAGCTGCATAGTAACAGCATCTAGTGATTGTGATATCTGCATTATTAGAATTCAAAGAATGCTCTTGGCTCTCCTCATGGTTTAGTAGACAATCAAACTGCCCCATGTCAAGTCTGGCCATGCACGCCAGGAAGGTCCCGGGTTCAGTTTCTGGCGAGGGCTGAATTAGCTGATTTCAGCCAGGGAAGCAGATGCTTTACTCCAGTTGGCTTTAGCGTCCCTGAAGTAGGGAGGGGAAAAATCAGCCAGGGTTCCCACTCCGGATCACTCTCCAGTGACCTCTGCTTTAGAGATGGTGTGTAAATATAGAACCGAAGGTTCAAATTTGGATGGTAAACCTCTAACAGCTGGTCTTACATTGAGCATCTTCTGTCCTCTTGGACACAGGAGAGCCATGGCACTGTCAAAGTAGCATTGGAAGTGGGTGGAGCAGAAGAAAAGAACAAGTGAGGGCTATTCAGTGACACCTCCTGGAAACACCTGTGTGTGTACATGTTGGCTGAGGACAGCATTGAAATTGGCTGTGATAACCCCACAATTACATAACTTGCCAATGCTCATTGTTCAGGCTCATTCATGAAGAATGGTCACTTGGACAATCCCCATTGAACATACAAAGAGATGAAGAATGAGACAAACTGATAGAAAGAGAAAGAAAACAATAGATTACAGGTTTCTTTTAGTAGATGTGTGGTGCAGAAGCAACTAATTGACAATTGTTCACGCCTTTAAAAAATAATTAGTCATCTGGTTGGAAATGGGATTGAAGGTTATGTGACTCGGTACAAACTGAGATTTCCAATATTCCACAGCGTACAATGATTTCGGTGCTGAAGTGGCCAGAGCTGGTGAGAAGGATGTTCTCTGTGGAGCCCAACCAGTCAGGATTGGATACTCAAAGTTGACCAGGTGTGCTGGAATCCTTTTGAGGATCAATGAGTATTGCTGCAGAACTTTCCCTCAGGAAAGTAAGCAGGTGGAGCAGAATCCTCAATAGGGTAGATTTTATGTGGTATCTGGAAGGAGCAGCTTGGTGAACCGAGTTGCCTTTTCTCATTCTGCACTTTCTTCTATTCTTTAATCATAGAGTCCTAGAATATTACAACATGGAAACAGGCCATTCGGTCCATCAAGTCTGCGTCAGTACTTTTCCCCACAGAAGTCATCTTTCCAGTCCCACTCAATCCCCATATCCTTTAACATTTCTCTTTTTCAAACAACTATCGAATTCCCTTTAAAAATAATTTACAGACTCCGCTCCAACAACGGTTTGTAACAGAAAATCTCACATTCGTCCCATCCTCTGTGCAAAGAATTATTTTTCTAATCTCCTCTTGAGTTGTTTCTACAATTATCTTAACTTTGTGCATGTTTGTTACTGTCTCACCAAGCAGTGGAAACAACCACTTCTTACCCTTCTTAGCTTCACTGTCAAAGAAAGCCCTAGGTTCTCAATTATCTCTCCATAACTGTAACTGTAAATTATTAAGAACTGTTTAGATTTTTTTAAGCAGTGGCGAGTGCCTCTATAATTGACCTCTGTTTGATGCTAGGGTGCTCTGTTGAAAGATTTCAGCAACCACTTTACCTAATTTGACCAAAAGTAGAAAATGTATCTTGGGTCTAAAATCAAACTGCAAAAAGAAATGTGAAGGAAATGCATCCAATGTTCCCTCATTAATTGAGAAGAAAATCTTGGGATACATTTCTTTGTTTTGGCCCCACTTTCTATTTTTTTCTGCCATTTATTCAGGAGCTCCAGTATATGAGGAAATGTGTTTTTTCGTACATGCTGCTAATTTCACTGGAATATTCAACAATAGAAAATTGCAGGAAACAATTTTGAGAGAAGCTATGTGATTGAAACTGCAAAGGAAATGAAAGCACGCCAAGGATTTACAATACTGCCCCATATCTGATCTTGAAGTGAGCTACACACCACTATAGTTGTTGGCTGGTCTAATATGTGCTAGACATTTCTACAGTTGCAATCCACTGTTACAATAGAGTCTCATTTGACTGTGTTGCTATTTCTTCTTCCCCAATGTAGCTCCTCTTTCTTATCTCTTCAGCCTCATTTACTTGGCAGGACAACAATTTCCAGATTTTGGTTGATGTCCTGGTAGAGTTCAGCAAAGGGCTGAGCTCTCAGTTCAGCCTTAGTACCAGCAACCCGCAAGCAGGTTTAAAGTTTTTTTATTAATTTTTTATCCAAATTGTTTGTCTTCATAAAGGTGAAGAATATTTACCACTGGGAAATGAACACTTTCAAGGACCTGATGACCTACATCCTAGGGTTTTGAAAGAGGTGGCCATTGGGATAGTGGACGCATTGGTTGTCATCTTCCAAAATTCTATAGATTCTGGAACGGTTCCTGCAGATTGGAGGATAGCAAATGTAACCCCGCTATTTAAGAAAGGAGGGAGAGAGAAAACAGGTAACTACAGACCTGTTAGTCTCACATCAATAGTTGGGAAAATGCTGGAATCTATTATAAAGGATGCAATAACTGGGCACTTAGAAACTAATAGTAAGATTGGGCAGAGTCAACATGGATTTATGAAAGGGAAATCCTGTTTGACAAACCTATTGGAGTTCTTTGAGGATGTAACTAGTGGAGTAGACAAAGGGGAACCAGTAGATGTGGTGTATCTGGATTTTCAGAAGGCCTTCGATAAGGTCCCACACAAGAGGTTGGTGAACAAAATTAGGGCACGGGGAATTGGGGGTAATATACTAGCATGGATTGAGAATTGGTTAACAGACAGAAAACAAAGAGTAGGGATAAACGGGTCTTTTTCAGGATGGCAGGCTGTGATTAGTGGGGTACCGCAAGGATCGGTGCTTGGGCCCCAGCTATTCACAATCTATATCAATGATTTGGATGAGGGGGCCAAATGTAACATTTCCAAATTTGCTGCTGATACAAAGCTAGGTGGCAGTGTCAGTTGTGAGGAGGATGCAAAGAGGCTTCAAGGGGATCTTGACAGGCTCAGTGAGTGGGCGAGAACATGGCAGTTGGAATATAATGTGGATAAATGTGAAGTTGTCCACTTTGGTAGAAAAAACAGAAAGGCAGAGTATTTCCTAAATGGTAAAAGATTGGGGAATGCAGATGCTCAAAGGGACCTGGGTGTCCTTGTACATGAGTCACTGAAAGTGAATGTGTAGGTACAGCAAGCCATTAGGAAGGCAAATGGCATGAGACCACACCTGGAGCACTGTGCACAATTTTGTGTGTAGAAGTGTTTCCTAATTTCACACCTGAAAGGTCTGGCTCTAATTTTTAGACGATGCCCCCTAGTCCTAGAATCCCCAACCAGTGGAAACAGTTTCTCTCTATCTACCTATCTGTTCCCCTTAATACCTTGAAAACTTCGATCAGATCACCCCTTAAACTTCTAATTTGTGTAATCTCTCCTCATAACTTAACCTTTGAAGTCTGGGTATCATTCTGATCATGTGTCTTAATCCCAATTTTAGTAGAACAACCCCTATATTCATCCCATCGGTCTGGGTTGGATTTAAACTCAGGTTCTGGATGTGAATGGCGGGTATCTAATCCACTGTACCACTGAGCTCCCAAGCAGTTTTAATTACAATATCTGTATTAGTCTAATCGTATCTGTTGCTTGTTACTAGTTTAAGCTTGGAAATTTAAATTTATTTACAGTTCTACCAATTGCAGGTTGTTCCACTTGAAATCAGAGTGCAATTCAGAGTAACTGGTCGCCTTAGTCTTTCAAATGTCAGAAGTCTCTTGGGCTACCAATTTTCATCTGCAGTAATAGTTATATTAACTATTACTTGTATCTACATGTGCCAAAACACTGTGGAACTTTACAAATCACTCACTCATATTAATGGAAGAACTTTTGAAAACTGACTTTATAAAACAGTGATTGATGAAAGGGAGACTCCAAGGTAGAACTATTGTAAGATAAATAAAAAGCAAATAAAATGCAAATGCTGGAAATCTGAAACAAAAACAGAAAGTGCTGGAAACACACAACAGGTCAGTCAGTATCTGTGGAGCGAACAGAAGAGTTAGCATTCCAGGTGTAACCCCTCATCAGAACTGTGAAAATGACAGCTTAGCAGAATCTAAAAATGAACAGAACATAGCCAAGAGGGAGGAAAACACACATGCACGCACACATGCTGTAATGATATCAGCAAATAGTGATGGTATTTGCCTGTTTGATTATTTATGCCTTACCAGCAGAGGGCATGTGAGAGACAAAGAGTTTAGTTTTGGTTTCGTTTTAGACGGATCTCTAAGATGGCGTCTCCTGTAATGCTGTTAACTTAGATGAACAAGCTTTAGATTAAAAGACATTCTCTTTCATGAATGTCTCGTCATTGAACCCACATACAAACCAATACATGGTGTCAGAAGTGATTGAAAGAGATGAAGAGGAAAAATCTGAAGTTAAATCAGCTCTCCACATGTTAGCAAGCCAAAAGAGAACATCGTTACTTACCTTTGAAGAATAGCTAACGAAGTGAAAAAAAGGAAGGTTTGCACCCACCGGCGAAGCTTCAGTTGACAGGTAATGTGGCTGAAAATTGGAGGAGGTTCAAACAACGTTTGGAGTTGTATTTAGCGGCAATCGGAGCTGACGAGAAAAGTGATAAAATGAAAGCGTCAGTGTTCTTACATGTCGTGGGTGATGAAGCGCTGGAGGTGTATAATAACTTCACATTCGCTGCTGATGGAGACAAAATGAAGCTGGATAAAATAATGGAACGGTTTGAGGCCTACTGCATACCTAAACGTAACGTGACGTTTGAGAGGCACAGATTTTTCACATGTGTACAGAAAACGGGAGAGACTATTGATCAGTATGGGACTGAACTGAGAAACAGAAGCAAAACGTGTGAATTTGGGGGACTGACAGACTCGCTGATAAAAGACAGACTGGTGTGTGGTATTCCAGGTAATGGTCTAAGGGAAAGACTGCTAAGAGAGCAAGATCTAGACCTGGGAAAAGCCATAGCACTGTGTAGGGCTACAGAGACTGTGAAGTCGCAGGCAAAGGAGCTGTTCAGTGACAGTAGCTGCAACGTGGATGCAGTGAGAAAGAACGGACACAAACTGTTTAACAAAAAGAGCGCCAATGTGAAAAAAGAGGCGTGGCCAGCAAACAAAAATGAAAGGGGCAATCGAAAGTCATGTAGTCGATGCGGTACACAGCATCCACCAAAAAAGTGTCCAGCATATGGTAAAAAAT
This sequence comes from Somniosus microcephalus, assembly GCF_052327205.1. Taxonomy (NCBI): domain Eukaryota; kingdom Metazoa; phylum Chordata; class Chondrichthyes; order Squaliformes; family Somniosidae; genus Somniosus; species Somniosus microcephalus. Next base: position 50,539,849 of record NC_141006.1, on the reverse strand, counting down.
GCAATAGTTGCAACAAAAACAACCATTATGCCCGTTGCTGCAAGAACCAAGCGCAACAAAGCAAGGTCCATGCAGTAGATGAAAGTGAGATAGAGGAGTTCTATGTGGATGTCGTGTCTGAAAACAAAAAAGAAAAAAGAGACTGGATGTTGACATTAAAAGTGAATGACATACACATTCCATTTAAATTGGATACTGGAGCACAAGTTAATGTGATATCAGAGACTGATTTTAAGAAAATTAGACCCAGACCAAAGATACATGGAATAAAAGTGAAAGTGACAGGATACTCAGGTACTGATATACCAGTGAAAGGAAGATGCATTGTCAAAGTGACACACAAGGACAGAGAGCACACGCTAGCATTAATCGTGGTGCCAAAGGATGTGCAGGCCATACTAGGTTTAATAGCCTGTGAGAGACTGAACCTGGTAAAGAGAGTCCTCGTTGTGGAAGGCGAAGGAGAGACAGTCTATGATGAACTCATGAAAGAGTACAATGACCTATTTCAGGGTCTAGGCTGCCTTCCAGGTGAACACACGATCAGAGGAGATAAAAGTATGGCAACGGTCATACATCCATGCAGAAAAGTTCCGTTTGCTCTTCAAAAGCAACTGAAGGCAGAGTTGGACAGGATGGAAAGCCTGAGCGTGATTCAGAAGATAGATGAGCCAACTGAGTGGGTGAGTTCCCTCGTCGTTGTGGACAAAAAGAATGGAAAGCTCAGAATTTGCCTGGATCCAAGAAATCTAAACAGTGCAATAAAGAGAGAACACATCAAGCTTCCTACACGTGAGGAAATCATGTCACAGTTTGCAAATGCAAAGTATTTCAGCAAGTTAGATGCATCATCAGGATTTTGGCAGATGAAATTGGACGAGGCAAGTTCAAGACTCTGCACGTTCAACAGTCCATTTGGCAGATACAGATTCCTAAGGTTACCATTTGGCATTGCCTCAGCTGCTGAAGTGTATCACAAAACTATCCATATGATCTATGCTCACCTGGGGGGAGTTGATACCTCAATGGATGACATCATAGTATGGGGAACCACGAGAACTGAGCATGACGAGAGACTGAAAAAAGTGCTGGAAGCAACAAGGAAAACAAACCTGAAGCTGAATAGAGAGAACTGCCAGCTCGGGGTGACAGAACTGACATTCGTGGGAGATATCCTTAGTGGTGAGGGCATCAGACCAGATCCCAGAAAGGTGTCCGCCATTGAGAATATGCCAAAGCCACAATGCAAAAAGGACGTGCAGAGGTTTAATGGAATGATCAACTACATGGGTAAATTCATATCCAACCTCTCAGAAAAGATGGAGCCACTGAGACGACTAACTGAAAAGAACATAGAATGGGAATGGAATCATGAGCATGAGAAGTCATGGAGCGATCTAAAGAAACTGCTCACAGAGGAACCAGTTCTGAGGTTTTATGACCCAGCGAGACCCATCAAGATATCATCAGATGCATCACAGAGTGGGCTCGGTGCCGGTCTTCTGCAAAAATATGACTACTGGCAACCTATTGCATATGCATCGCGCTCAGTGACAGACACGGAGATGCGATATGCTCAAATAGAAAAGGAGCTGCTCAGCATCACATACGCCTGTGAAAGATTTCACCAGTTTGTGGCAGGACATGCAATCAGTGTAGAGACTGACCATAAGCCCTTGATTGCATTGTTCCAAAAGCCACTAAGTAGCTGTCCGCTTAGAATACAAAGAATGATGATCAGGCTGCAACGCTATACACTGAATGTTGCGTACACACCGGGTAAGCTGATGTATACAGCATACACGTTGTCCAGAGGTGTTGACCCAAGTGAGCCCGCAAACACCAAAATGGATGAAAAAGTGAACGCCTACGTGGACATGATCACAAGTGCACTGCCCATAGCAGATGCAAAAATGGAGCTCATAAAGACTGAGACAAACAAAGAATAAACAATGAGACGACTGAGGAAAAGCATCTTGGATGGATGGCCCAACATGAAGCAAGACTGCTCACCTGACATGGCAGAGTACTGAAACTGCAGGGCGGAACTATCAGTGGTCGAAGACATCATCTACAAAGGAAGTAAAATAGTTATCCCAAAGAGTCTGAGAAAAGAGATGCTAAAAAGGATCCATGGAGGACATCTTGGAATCGAAAAGAGTAAGAAAAGAGCACGAGAGGTGATGTACTGGCCACAAATCAACCAAGATGTGACAAATGAGGTGTCAAACTGCACAATATGCCTGAAATATCAAGCAAGCAATCCTGCAGAACCACTAAAGCCACACCCAGCGCCAGACAGACCTTACCAGAAGGTAGGCGCTGACCTATTTGTATGTCAAGGGAAGGACTATCTTGTAGTCACAGACTATTATTCCCTGTATCCAGAGGTTTGTAGACTGTACACCACCACTGCAGATGCTGTGATAACATGTATGAAAGCCATATTCTCCAGACATGGCATAGCAAGCGAGGTCTTCACAGACAACGGACCCCAGTTTTACAATGCAAGTTTCCGACACTTTGCCAAAGAGTGGGACTTTGTCCACACAACGTCAAGTCCTCACTTTCCACAGTCCAATGGACTAGTGGAAAAATCGGTCCAGACAGTGAAAAGACTGATGTACAAGGCAAAAGACAGTGGAACTGACTTCTACCAGAGCAGGCTTGTATACCGCACAACGCCGCTCGAGTGTGGTATGTCACCAGCCCAACTCCTTATGGGACGTCTGCTAAGGTCAAACCTACCCATCCCGGAGAATGTCTCGTCATTGAACCCACATACAAACCAATACACATGCATGCACGCACTCACACGCACAGACTCACACGCACACGCACATGCACTCACACTCACGCACATGCACACACTCACATGCACACACTCACACGCACTCACACTCACGCACACGCACACACACACAGACAGATACTGAGAGACACATGCACACGTGCGCGCGCACACAGAGACACACGCACGCACACACATGATAGAGGAAGTAGAATGATCTATAAAAAGAAAAACAGGAGATGGTTAAATGGTTGAAGTGATATTAACATGAGATAATAGGAAGAAACATAAAAGAAATGAGAGACATTTAAGAGACACAGATGTGTGAATAGCTGCGGTAATGGGGGGCGGGGGGGAGGAGGTGGGGTGGTAAGGCAGATCTGAAATGGAAACATGGAAAGCTGGCAAAGTGGAACACAATGCATCTGGCTGAGAAGAGAGCAGCAGGCCGATATCAAGGGTGCAGACCTGCAGCCATCATGGTAATCAGACACAGGGTCCCCACCCCAAGCGACAGTCCATCTTCCCCAAATCACCAAAACTGCTAAAGCTAAAATGGCTACTGAAAACCCTACTTTTTCACGCCTTGGGAATGGTTTTAATTTGGAACATTTGGACTCAGTTAAGAACCAGCGGTGATGGGGACCTGCCATTTTCACTGGATTATTGAGCTAGGATGAACCATTGTCACCTGCATCTGTAAGAAGTGCAAGGGGGTTCTTGTGGTCACATTTGTTATTAAAATGATGAACTCCTCAACAAGATGAAGTTAAAAAGTTCAAAATGCAATTTAGATATGTGATTTTAATATATTGTTTATTTTTGAATTCATTCTTCATCCCTGCCCAGTGCGATTAGTTGAAGGGAATCTCATTGCACTGGGCATGTGGAGGAAGCATAACATTTATTTGCTGGGTGTCTAACATTCAGCTCTTGTAACAATACTAAACCCTGGGTGACTCCTGGCTAATTAGTGAGTTTTTGGGTGGGAGGCAATTGATTAAAATAAACACCATTCAGGACTCTGCAGCTCTGTAAATTGGATGGCTAGTAAAATACATTGTGCCTCTTTTCTCAAAAACATTAACAAGGAATCGGCCAGTGGAAAGTGTTTACTTCTGTGCTGAAGTCCTCAAAGCTGCTGATGAATTTTATTTCAGTATTATGTTCTTAACTAGCAGTGGGCCTGTATATTTCTTACTGTAGAGCACTGTACAGGCACAACCACTGCCTGCTACTCATTAACCTTAATTAGAGGAGCTCACGTAAGGCCGAGTGTGTTGAGTGGTTAATTGGTTCACTCTAGATGTTGAGTTTTATGAGGAATGGTTTTAATTTTGGAACATTTTAATAACGCAGCAATTTTTAATAAAAACTTGATGTTGTAACTGACATGGAAAAGTCCAGTGGGAGATGTGACAGCGTGTATGGTTTCAGCAGAAAGGGGGTGGAACATTGCGCCGGAGAAACAGGCTATGACAGCAGCAGGGGATACTTGAGAATGCAAGGTGAAAAATGTTTGCAGTTTACTTAATTTCTTCGAATTGTTTAGTTTCAAGTAGATTCTGAATGCGTTTTGGATATAAAAAAGCACAGAACAAGGAAAGGGTCATTGGGCCCATCAAACCTGCTCCTTCCATATAGGAACATAGGAACAGGAGCAGGTCATTTAGCCCCTTTAGAAATTGGCTGCTTTGTATCCCAACTCCACTTACACGCATTTGCTCCATATCCCTTGATACCCTTATCCAACAAATATCTATTGATCTCTGTTGAAAATTTCAATTGGCCCCCAGCATCCACAGCCTTTTGGGGGAGAGTGTAGTGTCCGAGTATCAATAATACACGGACTGCAGGAGAACAATAAAACAGGTATTTACTGAACAGAGGGTAAACTTAAGACTGACGTACAGAAGTTTGCTATGGCTTTTTATACAGGTGTGGTCACTGCCGGTGCTGCAGTATAAATCAGTTCTTCTCTTAAAGGTACATACACAACAATTCCTCCCCTTTTAGATAAACAGCACATAACATTCATTTAACAACTAAATAATAACGAATTACAATTACAATTGTCTCTGTACTATATACATCAACTGAAATAATTATTTATAAGTTCAGTCTTTGAGGAGGCTTCCTGATCCTGACTGGATAGCGCCTTTCTCGAGTATCCTGTTCTTGTGGCGGAGTCGACTCTGGCTCATTGTCATTGGTTGGTTCGTCAGCTTCCAATACCACTGCTTCTGAGGTAGACGCAATCTGTACTTCGGGTTCATTACCAGGTGCACATGCTTGTGGTATGGGTTTGGCTTGTTCCTGTGACTCTAGAATCTGGTCAGCGTGGCGTCTCATGATGCTCTCTCCAACGTCCACTGTGTACATTAGTGGTCCCTGCTGTGTGCATATCGTTCCTGGCTGCCATTTTTCTGTTCGGTAGTCGCGGGCCAAGACTGGTTGCCCTATCTTGAAGCTCCTGGTTGGCTTCTCATTGATGTGCTGGAATTGCTTATCCTCAACATCTCGTCTTATGTTTGGTTTGAGCAAATCCAGGCGACATCTTAGCCTTCGGTTGAAGAACATTATATCTCGAGCTTGGTTGGTGACTGCATGTGTCGCATTCCGGTAAGCAAACAAGAAATTATCTACCTTGTGTTGTACTGGTATGTCGTCGTTATACATCGCCTTTATTGCCTTTTTAAAGGTCTGAACAAACCTCTCAGCCAATCCATTTGTGGCTGGATGATATGGGGCAGATGTGTAATGTTTCACCCCATTATTCCTCAGAAACCTCCGGAAATCCTCGGACACAAACTGTGGCCCATTGTCGGAGCAAATCTGTTCTGGCAAGCCATTCCTGGCGAAGATGGTCCGTAGGACTGCAATAGCTTTCTCTGTGGTGGTGGAGAACATTTTGATGACCTCTGGCCATTTCGAATGGGCATCCACGTTGATTAGAAACATTGAGTCCATAAATGGACCAGCAAAATCAATGTGTACCTGTTGCCATGGAGATGAGGGCCACTCCCATGGGTGTAGAGGGGCCTGTGGTGGTGCATTTTGGACTTTCTGGCATCCTGAGCAGCTCTTGGTCAGGTCCTCGATTTGTTTATCGACTCCCGGCCACCACACATAAGCCCTGGCTAGGCTTTTCATTTTTACCCCTCCCAGATGACCCTCATGAAGCTCATTGAGCACTCTGTCTCTCAACTTGGGTGGAATTACCACTCGGGATCCACACATCAAGGTCCCCCGGCACACTGACAGCTGTTCTCTCCTTGGCGAGAATGCTGGCAACAGTGAGTCGCCATGTGCTGGCCATCCCTTCACCGTCAAATCATAGACCCGAGAGAGTGTTGGGTCATTTCGGGTTTCCTTCTCTATACTTGAGTTTGCAACAGGTAGACATTCGACTATGGTCGCATGGAATATCTCAACAGGGTCCACTGCAGGTGCTTCCTCTACCGTAGGCAACGGTAGGCGCGACAGCCCATCAGCGTTTCCATGCTGTTTCGTACCCTTGTACTCTATGTCGTACTGATGTGCCCCTAGAAAAAGTGACCATCTTTGCAGCCGTTGTGCCGTCATCACCGGAACGCCCTTCTTTGGGTTAAAAATGGAGACCAGGGGCTGATGATCAGTCAGTAGGGTGAATTTCTGCCCGTGCAGATAGTGATTGAACTTCTTCACCCCCCACACCAGGCTGAGTGCCTCCCTGCCAATCTGGGCGTAGTTACGCTCGGCTGAGGTTAACGAGCGCGACGCAAAGGCTATTGGCCTCTCTGAACCGTCAAGGAATTTCTGTGACAGTACAGCTCCAATGCCATAGGGAGACGCATCACATGCCAACCGAATCAGTAGTGTTGGGTTGTAGTGGGCCAATACTTCTTTTGAAGTGATTAGGCATTTACATTTCTGAAAGGCACGCTTACACTCATCACTCCATTTCCATGTTACTCCAGTTTGCAGCAGGGCATTCAGTGGGTGCAGAATTGTAGATAAATTCAGCAAGAACTTATGGTAGTAGTTCACCAACCCGAGAAACGACCTCAGTTGCGAAATATTTTCCGGTGCTGGAGCCTTGACTACAGCCTCAATCTTGTCTGGCGACTTATGCAACCCTTCCTCATCAATCATGTGGCCACAATACGAGATTTGTCTCCTGAAGAACTCGCATTTGGGGCGGTTGGCTCGTAGCCCATATTCCTGCAATCTAGTGAGCACCTGCTCCAGGTTGGCAAGGTGTTCACTGTCATTTTCGCCCGTAACCAGGATGTCGTCCAAATAACACTGGGTCCCCGGGATCCCTTGCAGGACTTGTTCCATCGTCCTCTGCCAAATAGCCGGGGCTGATGCTACCCCGAATACCAATCGATTGTACTGGTAAAGGCCTTTGTGAGTGTTTATCGTGAGGTAATTCGTAGATGCTTCTTCCACCTCCATTTGTAGATACGCTTGGGCCAGATCAATCTTCGTAAAGCATTTCCCTCCAGATAGTGAGGCGAAAATATCTTCTATCTGTAGAAGTGGATATTGTACTGTGTGCAGGACTGGGTTCACCGTTACCTTGAAGTCCCCACAGATGCGAACCTTCTTCGGCTCCCCAGGCGTGCTGCTCAATGATTTCTTCATTACAGGAATGATGGGTGTGGCCCACTCGCTCCAGTCCACCTTGGACAGCACACCCGAATGCTCCAGACTCTCCAGTTCTGCTTCAATGGCTGGGTGGATCGCGTACGGTACTGGTCTGGCCTTAAAAAATTTGGGTTTGCGTTATCTTCGATTTTTATCGTTGCCTTTACTCCTTTTAGAGTCCCAAGTCCTTGTTGGAACACGTCTTTCGCGTCAGTTAGAATTTTTGACAGTCGTCCAGGTGTGACGTCATCATCCTTTTTATCAGTCACAGTTAGCGCCTGAATGGAATGCCAATCCAATTGTATTTTTCGGATCCATTCACATCCCAATAATGGTGGTCCTCCATCTTGTAGTATATATAGATACAGTTTCTGTGTTTCCTTGCCGTTGTATTTAACTGACACCCTTATTTTTCCTCTGGGGTAGACTTTTTGCCCCGTGTATGTCTTCAATACAATGGACGTGTCCTTTAAGGGTATGTGTGAGAATAGCCGCTCATAGTCTCGTCGATTCATGACAGTTAGGGCTGATCATGTATCCAATTCCATCTTTACTTTGGACCCTGCTATCATGAGGGTGACCCAAATGGTTCGGTGATCACGTTGTGTAACTTTAGACAACTTAGTCTCCTGCTCCCAGAGTCATTATCACTCTCCTGATCTTCCGAACTACTGTCTGTCATTTTTTTTACTTTTTTTTACTTTTCCTTAGTAGTACTTGTAGTGTTGGTTTTCTTTCCCGACCTGCAGACTCTTGCTATATGTCCCATTTTCCCACATTGCCTGCATACTTTGTCCTTAAACCAGCAGTCCTTCTGATCATGGGTTGTTCTGCCGCAGTGATAGCACTTTTCTGCTCCATATGCCATTTCGTTAGCGCTGTATTCTTGTGGTTTCTGTTGTATTTCCACAGCTCCCCATGCTGCTGCTTCATAGGATACTGCCACGCTGAAAGCCTGTTCTAGCGTCAGGTCCTTTTCCGAAAGTAGTCGTTTCTGGGTTCCTTCACTCTGGAGCCCGCAGACAAACTTATCCCGTAAGGTGTCTGCCAGTCCTGCTCCGAACTGGCAGTGCTTCGATAACTTGCGTAGTTCCGTAAGATAGTCAGCATTGTTCTCATCTTTGTGCTGGTTTCTTTTATGGAACTTGAATCTTTCTGCTATCAGCAGCGGTGTAGGGTTTAGGTGTTCCTGTAAGATATTAACAATCTCTTCAAAACTTTTCTCCATTGGTTTAGCTGGGGTAATTAAATTCCGCAATAGGCCGTACGTTCTCGCGCCCATCAAATTTAATAATACCGACGCCTTCTTTCCATTGGCCACCTCATTGGCATTGCAGTACACTTCAATTCTTTCCACATACGTGGTCCAGTCTTCCACCTCGTTGTCGAAAGCAGTGATACTGCCACTCTTCGGCATCTTGGGTGATTTAAAATGGCGCCTCCCGCGCTTTTTCTTCTTCCCCAATGGAATAAAATGGCGCCTCCCGCGCTTTTCTTTCTTCCCCAATGGAATAAAATGGCGCCTCCCACGCTTTTCCTTCTTCCCCTTGCTGCCACGCTGCTCCTAGCGTTCTACAGGGTAATGGCGGCGACCCGCGGCTTCGGCGCATCTCACTTTTCCTTCCCCTCATTTTATTTTCTCTACGCTGCCCGGTTCTTGAGCACCGACCGCGCCCTGTGCGCTCCACCCTCTCTCTCTCTCTTTCCTCCTGACGACGCTGCGCGGCCCCTGTTGCAGAGCCGCTCGATCGAGCTCGAGCCCGCCGCAGTCCGGAAGGATCAGCTGGAACACCTTGACTGGGGAGCCAAGCCCAGCTCTCCACAGCCTCTCCTGCAATTCTCTGAACACCGATGGATCCTTGGGCGGTTGCCCGCGGTCGACGCCCATTGCTCTGACTTCGACCTCCAAGAAGCTTCTTCTCAGTGAAAGATCCCCGTGAGGTGATGCAGTACTGCAGGTGAGTTTGAACCTGCTCATCGCCAGTGTAGTGTCCGAGTATCAATAATACACGGACTGCAGGAGAACAATAAAACAGGTATTTACTGAACAGAGGGTAAACTTAAGACTGACGTACAGAAGCCTGCTATGGTTTTTTATACAGGTGTGGTCACTGCCGGTACTGCAGTATAAATCAGTTCTTCTCTTAAAGGTACATACACAACAGAGAAAGTTCTGTTTTCTACTACCTTTGTGTGAAGAAATGCTCCCTTATTTCACCCCTAAATGGCCTTGCTCTAATTTTAAGATAATGCTCCCTTGTTCTGGATTCCCCCACTAGAGGCAATAGCTTCTCTGTCGGAAACTCTCTTTTAACCACCAGATAAATATCCGGAAATCTCTCTTAACCGGCAAAATTCAGGAGTAGGTTCAGTTAAGTTTTACTATATATTAGTGGCCGTGTAACCGGGGTTCCTGGATCTGTGGCCGTGCAACAGGGCCGCCTGGATCTGTGGCCGTGTAACTGGGACTCCTGCACCTGTGGCCGTGTACGGGGCTCTCGTACCTTGGTAAGTAGACCTCTCTGTAATCTGGGCTTTTTGATCAACCGGCACCACGCCGGTCCCGTCGGAGCCGGATAAAAAAAGAGTTTCCTGTAAATACCCTCTGATGTCTCAGCAGCATGGGGCCCATTACACACCTGTATTTGATCATTTCTAAATTCTATCCGTAGACTAATACTACTCCCAGCTAGATATTTATCCAACTCCTGGATACAGCTGTTAATCACCTCAGCCTTTAATCAGTTTTGAGTCTGTTGGAAGTGGCAACATTTTACCATGGTAATTTTGTCTTTATAACAGAAACATTTCTGATATTAAAAGATTAGCCTGGATTTTGCAGTCGGCGGCGTACCTACGGAGTACGTCGCCGGCATCCGAATACAATGTGAGCGTACCTGATGGGGACGCTCCTTCACGAACTGGCTGTTAGACGCTGCGTACTCGAGGGCAGCGTAATGGCCCACGGACCCCAGGGGCGCAGCGTGTGCGGAGGTGTACCTGGGATCACGTGGGCCGGTGCTCCACTCAGGAAGCAGAAGGTATCTCATTGAGAATTGATCTTTGAAGCATTTATATTTGGAGAATAAACATTGCAATAAACGTTGGATACACATAGCTCCGATTAAAATAAGGATATTCCGATTTTTAAGCCTTCATCCGAAGTGTGTTTTGCATTTTGCCTCTTGTCCCACTATTCAAAAAAGGTGGTACAGAGAAAACGGGGAATTATAGACCGGTAAGCCTGACATCGGTAGTGGGGAAAATGTTAGAGTCCATTATAAAAGATGTAATAGCAGAGCACTTGGAAAACAGTGACAGGATCGGACAAAGTCAACATGGATTTACAAAAGGTAAATCGTGCTTGACTAATCTACTGGAATTTTTTGAAGATGTAACTGGTAAAATAGATAAGGGAGAACCAATGGATGTGGTGTATTTGGACTTTCAGAAGGCTTTCGATAAGGTCCCACATAAGAAATTAGCATGTAAAGTTAAGGCACATGGGATTGGGGGCAAGGTACTGACTTGGATAGAGAACTGGTTGGCAGACAGGAAGCAAAGTGTTGGAATAAACGGGTCTTTTTCCGAGTGGCAGGCAGTGACTAGTGGGGTACTGCAGGGATCGGTCCTAGGACCCCAGCTATTCACAATATATATAAATGATCTAGACGAGGGAACTAGATGTAATATCTCCAAGTTTGCAGACGACACAAAGCTGGGTGGGCGTATGTGCTGTGAGGAGGATGCCGAGAAACTCCAGTATGATTTGAACAGGTTGGGTGATTGGGCAGATGCAGTATAATGTGGATAAATGCGAGGTTATCCACTTTGGTGGCAAAAACAGGAAGGCAGGTTATTATCTGAATGGCAATAGATTGGGAGAAGGGGGAGTGCAACAAGACCTGGGTGTCCTTGTGCACCAGTCACTGAAGATAAATATGCAGGTGCAGCAGGCGGTTAAGAAGGCAAATGGTATGTTGGCCTTCGTAGCGAGAGGGTTCGAGTACAAGAACAAGGATGCCTTGCTGCAGTTGTACAGGGCCTTGGTGAGACCACACCTTGAGTATTGTGTGCAGTTTTGGTTGCCTTATCTGAGGAAGGATGTTCTTGCCATGGAGGGAGTGCAGCGAAGATTCACCAGACTGATACCTGGGATGGCAGGAATGACGTATGAGGAGAGATTGGGTCGATTGGGCTTATACTCGCTGGAGTTTAGAAGAATGAGAGGGGATCTCATTGAAACTTATAAAATTCTAATAGGACTAGACAGACTTGATGCAGGAAGGATGTTCCCGATGGCCGGGGAGTCCAGAACCAGGGGTCACAGTCTAAGGATAAGGGGTAAGCCATTTAGGACAGAGATGAGGAGGAATTTCTTCACCCAAAGAGTGGTGAACCTGTGGAATTCTCTACCACAGAAGGCAGTTGATGCCAATTCATTAAATATATTCAAGAAGGAGTTAGACATATTTCTTAAGGCTAAAGGGACCAAGGGATATAGGGAGAAGGCAGGGACAGGGTACTGAATTTGGATGATTAGCCATGATCGCATTGAATGGTGGAGCGTGCTCGAGGGGCCGAATGGCCTACTCCTGCTCCTATCTTCTATGTTTCTATGTTTCTATGTCTGATGAATTGATGGCGCAAGAGTTATACCGGGATAAGATCAAGCATTTATTTTTCAAAATATGAAGAAGTGCAGTTTTAATTATTAAGGTGTAGTTGAATACTTGATTCTGTGTGTAGGCCTGCCAATTTGTGCTATTCCACATTTTCTCTGGGTGCCATCCCAAATGAGACACTCCGGTTCTACAATGTTCCTGGATGTCATCTAGTTGGGGGAAAAAAGCATCCAATACAGTAATAAAGCATCAGATTAAGATTTTTTTATACCCCTTACGCTGTGGAAAGGGGCCCTGCGCCTGTTTCCATCGGCCGTAAAATTTCCGTACCTAATTGCTGGGCGGTTGGTGGGCGATGAGCCCAACTCTGTGCCAGCAAATAGGTTTTCAATGTCGGTGCGGCGTCGGTGCGGATGACCTGTCAAGTCGGAACTTGACAGATCACAAGTTCGGGATTTAGCCCATGCGTAAATCCTGAACTTGCTGTCCATTTCAAAGGCGGTATGACGGCGTGCTCTCATACGCACCACAAATTCTGCCCCATAATATTTTTTTTTTGCAGTAGTTTGTCGTTGAAAAATCTCACAAGGGAATCAAATACGTCTGCTAAACCTCAGTCTGACTAAAGTTGTCACTTCCAGCTCGCCACCTATGTTCGGCATTAACTGTCGTATATTCTGCCACAAACATGTTTTCCCAAGGATGGGTGGAAGCAACACTTTATTTCCTGAGGAAGTGTTTTAGGAGAAATTCTCTTCCAACTCTCCCTACCAAGAAACCTGCAACAAAAAAATTGTTTGGAATACAATCACAGACTGTTAGATCATTACAGTTGGTTTTGGAATTGTTTTCATTAACTGTAATCGAGAATAAAGAGTGAAAAATAATCTCTTTCTTTTACTACGTGCTGAGACGTGTTTACAATTGGCATTGTGCTGAAAGGCTTATGAAGGACTGCAATAGTTTTGCACCAGACTCATAGGAAATTAAATTGTTCAGCTATAACACACAGCTAAATCCATACCCGTCTGGAGTTAGTAACACTAATCCTGTTCAAATGGAATCCACTGATGAACATATTTTATTGTCTATTTTCTAAAACCTCAATTATTTTCTGCAGCTCCACCGTGACATTTTATTTGAAAAAGTATCATTTTATTCACCATTTTTGTCTAAAGTTACTTTTTAAATAGGATGTGTTTTTACATTTTTGGTGAGCTCAGATTCAGATTAATATCCCATCAAATCTTAAAATCCAATGGGCTGGATTTTGTCAATGGGGACGTGATGGAGGTGGGACTCCCACTTTTTGGGTTGTAGTCCCGCCTCTATCGATTTGTGGCCAACCCACGTGATTTTCCCTTGATTGACCTTGTTGAGCCAATTAAGGGACACCCGGTTACAGGTGACGTCAGGGATTGACATTTCATCTGTCAAGAGCTTTCGACAGATGAAATATCAGCGTTTGACAGCTCTGCGAAGCTGTCAAACACTGACAATCTGACTTCTAACTTGAGTCCTTCTCCACAGACTCAGTTAGAAATCTCTCCAGAACAGAAAGCAGAATGCTGCAACTTTTGACAGCTCATGGCCATTCTGCTTTCTGTGCCGATGAGATGAGGGACTCCCGAGACCTGAAGGAAGGAAGCCTGCATTAGTAAGTAAAGGTAAGTAAAACTTATTTTAACACTTTACACACACCAAACACACTTACCTCTGCACTTATACACCCATCACTCACCTGAACACCAGACATCTCGAACCCTCCAAGCCTGACTGTCCGCCTCACGAACATGCCGTGGTTTGGAGCCATTGGGCAGCCCACACTTCAGGGCTAAAAATAGGGATTAGGCCAATAACTGCCCGTTAACTACTTGTTAACAGGCAGTTAATTGGCACTAATCCCCTTCCCGCCTCGGGGAGGCGGCTCCCAGCACAGGTCAGGTATCCGCCTCCTGGGAAACGGGCATGGAGGCGGATTGGGGGCGGGAAAGGTTCGTGCCCCCCGATTCTGCAATTTTCCCCCCCACTCCCGCCTCCAAACCCGCCTCCATGGGGCTTGGAAATTCGAGCCCAATGGGCAGGATTTTCATTGGCCCATGGAGGCGGGATTGGAGGCATGTGGGGGGTTAAAATCGCGAAATCGGGGGGCACGAACCCATCCCGACCCCAACCCGCCTCCATCCCAGTTTCAAAGGGGGCGGGTACCCGACCTGTGCTGGGAGCCGCCTCCCCGAGGCGGGAAGGGGATTAGTGCCAATTAACTGCCTGTTAACAGGTAGTTAACGGGCAGTTTTTAGCCTAATCCCTATTTTTATTCCTGAAGTGTGGGGTTCCCGACAGCTCCAAACGACGCCAAGTTAGTGAGGCGGACCGTCGGGCTGAAGGGCTTGGAGGGTTCGAGATGTCTGGTGTTCAGGTGAGTGATGGGTGCATGAGTGCAGAGGTAAGTGTGTTTGGTGTGTGTAAAGTGTTTAAAGAAGTTTTACTTACCTTTACTTACCTTTACAACCTTCCTTCCTTCAGGTCTCGGGTGTCCCTCATCTCATCGGCACAGAAAGCAGAATGGCCGCGAGCTGTCAAAACTTGCAGCCTCTGCTTTCTGTTCTGGAGAGATCGCTAAATCAGCCTGAGAGGAAGGAATTAACTTGGAGTACAGATTGTCAGTGTTTGACAGCTTCAAAGAGTTGTCAAACGCTGATATTTCATCTGTCAAAAGCTTTTGACAGATGAAATGTCAATCTGTGACATCACCTGTTGCCGGGTGTCCCTTAATTGGCCTGCTGAGCCCGCTGGGCAGGCTCAACAAGGTCAATCAAGTGAAAATCGCATGGGTTGGCCACAACTCGATGGAGGCGGGTCTACAACCCCAAAAGTTGTAGTCCCGCCTCCTACACGCCTCCAGTATCAAAATCCAGCCCAATGTCTCTTTCGTGCCCTTGAAAAAAAAGTTTTAAATTAGCTGTGTTTCTTGCACTACTAAAATCACAAGAAATGCATGAGGAGCACATGGCCATGAGAGTGCAGCAATAGGCATTATTAATTCATCAGGTAAGCAAAGCAAGTTAGAAGGGACCTATCTCCCAAACCTGCAAAAACAAAAAGCTCACACTAGTGGCCCCGATTTTAACTCCAGGTGGATTCCCCGCTCAAGCCTGAGTTAAAATTACAGTCGGGTCTCGATGATGTCACCGGATCGCAACATGCGTATATAAAGTAGGACCCTGTTGGCTTCGGGTGGGTGTCCTTGCTGACTGCTCAAGAGAGCAGGTTAAAATTGCGGATGTTGCGATCATGGTGGCTTTCGGAGAGATAAGAGCCAGGGCGATTTTTAACTGCCCACCCGCCAGGTTTCTAATGAGCGAGTAGGGTTAAAATCACCCCCTATTAGAGAGCATACCCTCTATAGTGCAATGGTATCAGATACAGAGCCATCAAACAGTTGCAAATTTAAAAACTGATGGGTACATAGTGGAGATCAAATGCATAGATAGTGAGTCAGATTACCAGTCGGAGGCATATATTGGAAATCTGGACGCGGTGCTCCATGATTTTCCAACCACCAATGTTAATTGTGCACCATGCCCTATTTCTAATATGCACTCGCACATTTAGGTGCAACATTTTCAAAATACAATGTAGCATTCGGTATCAAGGCTGCTGCCTCTTACAGGTGGCAACTATTAATTCCAAATGAAAAAATAAATGATTGGAATTTTGGTAACATTTTTAATGAGAACCAGCACAAAAATTTCTCCTGGGGAGTGGTTTTCCCACCCCCCCCCAATTTCTGGCACTTACAGAGCTGGCCCACCACCTCAAATGCCCAACATAACTTTGACCACAGTGCCAAAAGTCAATTTGTGATCTGTTTATTTTAGTGATGGTGCAACAAGCTTAGTTTCCTTAAAACCAGCTTGAAAGGTGTTTTTTTACATCTGTACCAATAATGTAAAGTATGGTCCATACGTATTTGCCAACCAGGATCCAGCTGTTTCAAACACAAATGTTAATGTTGTGGCTTCAAATCCCACTCCAAGGACTTGAGCCCAGAATGTGTTGGAGCAGAGCATCTTGCGCCGTGCCCTGTTAGACTTTTTCCCTTACGCTTCAGCCCGAAATTTTTTTTTTGCCCTGTGGGTTGCTGGAAATGCGAGCTGACAACAGCATGGCAGGGGCAAAGGGGCATATGGGACCTTAGTGAACGATGGGACCAACAGTCTATATCCTTAACCAATGAGGTTTGAGGATTGAGAAAGAAACAGAGGTACGACAGAGAAGGAGGGTGAATTACAGTCAAATCAGGTACAGAAAGAGAAACAGAGAGAGGGAAAGAAAGATTGGATTGAGAGACTTAAAAAGAGACGAAGGAAAAGTAAGAAAAAATGTCAACATTTAAAATTTAATTTGAAAAAAATCTACAACAATTTGCTACCTATAGGAATGAGTTTAAATCGTTCCCTTTCTGAGCTGGAGAGGTTGATTGGTATTGTAGGATCATAAATCTCCTGATTATAAAGGCACTTATTTCGTTAAGTACTAACCCTAACTTTCTAAGGTGAGTTTAATTGGCAATTAATGCGTAATTGCAGCAATTTCATGAAACTTACAGGGAGGTTGAGGGCGAGCTGCTCTTTTCAGAGACTAACAGCAGAACAGCGCAAATCGTCCAGCAACTTGTGGCGATTCTCAATTCACAGGGGATCCCTTTTTCACCACAAGTTATTTGACTATTTACACATTAATAATGGCGAGCACCATTAAACTCATTGTTATTTAGGCAACAAAGTCTGAGCCAATAACACAAAATTTAGGCTGACACTCCAGTACAGTACTGAGGGAATGCTGCACTGTCGGAGGTGCCGTCTTTCAGTTGGACGTTAAACCGAGGCCCCATCTGCCCTCTCAGGTGGACGTAAAAGATCCCATGGTACTACTTTGAAGAAGAGCTGGGGAGTTCTCCCACTATCCTGGCCAATATTTATCCCTCAACCAACAACAGTGACTACACTTCAAAAGTACTTCATTGGTTGTAAAGCGTTTTGGGATGTCCTGAGGTCATGAAAGACGCTATAGAAATGCAAATCTTTCTTTATTAGTTCAGGCCGTTGCAAGTTTTTCTCTGATAGACATTCTTCTCCAAGGCATCAGTTGGGCACGACAATTGATCTTAATATCTCCTTGGCTAGAGAGGAGGAAAATCCAGGAAGGATTCTCATTCCTGATCATTATCCAGTGACTCCTGACGTAAGAAAACTACTAGGCACTTGGTCTGAGTATTAAACAAGGCTTTAATCAACTGTTTTTCAACATGGAGGTCTAGTTGTGTCCTTCACTAGTTCCTGTTAAAGAATGTCCTGAGCAAGCTGGGCCCTTGCCCGAGTATTTATACTCTCCCTGGACAGCGCCACCAGCAGGCCGCCCAGTATTATTTCATAAGTCATTTCCACATGAATGACATGATTCATGTCAACCCCAACGGTAGATTTTCGGTGAGAATAGGCTCAGATTTAGCAATGTTGCCTTTCACAGTGAAATAACCTTCCAGCACTGTCACCCATCTACTGCACATATTAAGAATGGCCATTTGGACAAGGTACTGAAGAGCTGTCAACACTCCCAGACGCGCACTCCACAAAGAGAAACAAGGGGAGAAGTTTGGAAAAAGACATTCTTTTTCGTTCTTTATTGTATTTAGTGTTCAAAGATATACACACTCTCACCCCTTCATGCACATACTTTTCTCTATATGCATTCTCCCTCCTTTACACCCCATACTCTCTGGTTACTCCAACAGTAATGTGATTAATATAATCACATGCTCTCCCAAGAAGATAAGATCTTGCCCACTTGCTATTCTGCAATTGAAAAAAAAGTAGGAAATATCTGCCTGAAAGGATCGGTACTGAACGTTTAATTCAACCTCTTTCGAAGGTGTCCCTGCTGATGTGTGCTCAACTCTTGGTTGCTTTTAAAAGTTTAATCTTTTATTACAAGGTATTTTTATGAAATGCCTTCCCACCCCCACGACAGAAGCAAGAGGTTGAAGTCATTAGTATAGTTCAGCCGTCACCCATCTACTGCTCACATCTGGATTAATGCTTTTTCCATAGGGAACTTAAAAATATTTCCGTCAGATTTTTTAAAAAGAAGTTGCTTGATTGTTGCCATGGAGAAACATTCCTTGGTTAAGATGACAGAGAGAGGAATGGTAGCCAACCTTCTGCAAATGCCCAAGTGTGTACATGTTCATCCGAAGCTGATACTATAATGGGATAAAACTAAAATTTTAGGCAAGTTAGTTAGGCTAAAGTAAGAAGAAGTGTCAGCTCCTGATATGGTATACATCCTAGGATCCTGAGGGAGATGAGCGAGGAAATAGCCAAGGTCCTAGAACAGGCGGTAGGACCCGCATTAGTATAGGCAATGGGCCTAACACCTATTTTAGCCTGCTCCCCTGGACACCTGAAAATTGTCCGAGGGCATTATGACGCCCAAAAAATGGGAACGATGATGACCAATTTCTACCCCGAGAAGTTAAGGACAGTTTTTCAGTGGTTGGAAGTGGGTAGTGGTGTCCCAAAGGGTTCATTTCTGGGGCCACTCTGTTGACTGTATACACCATTGATTTAGGTATCGGCCTAGAAGGAGTGGTGTGTAAATTTACAGATGATATCAAAACAGTAGGTGTAAGCTCCAAAAGCATATTGATAAGGTGGGGCAATAGGCTAAAAATGTCAAAGGAATTCAATTTACTAAGTGTGAGGTGATATACTTTGGTAAAAAAAAAACATAGTATAGTAATTATACTCTGAATGGAAGTAAGCTCAGTGGTTTGGAAGAGCAGACAGAATTTTGGGTTACAAGTTCACAGAATATTAAAGGCAGCCTCTGAGGCTGTTTTTTTTAAAAAAGCAAATAGAATTTTTGGTTTTATCACAAGAGGTATAGAATATAAAAGCATACAGGTAATGATGGGCCTACATAATAAGAGCTCAGTTAGAGTACTGTGTGCAGTATTGGGCTCCACATTATGGGAAGGATATTGAGGGGATACATAGATACATAGATACATAGAAGATAGGAGCAGGAGTAGGCCATTCGGCCCTTCGTGCCTGCTCCGCCATTCGATGAGATCATGGCTGATCCTTTAATTCAGTATCCCGTCCCCGCCTTCTCTCCGTAACCCTTAACCCCTTTTACCCGTAGAAATATATCTAATTCCCTCTTAAATATATTTAATGAGCTGGCGTACACTGCCCTCTGTGGCAATGAGTTCCACAGGTTCACCACTCTCTGAGTGAAGAAATTCCCCCTCATCTCTGTCCTAAATGGTTTAGCCCTTATCCTTAAATTATGTCCTCTAGTTCTGTTCTCACCCGCCAAGGGAAACATTCCTTCTGCATCCAGTCTGTCTAGACCTGTCAGAATTTTATACACTTCTATGAGGTCCCCTCTCAATCTTCTAAACTCCAGTGTGTACATCCCTAAACTACATAGTCTCTCCTCATAGGTCATTCCCGCCATTCCTGGTATCAGCCTGGTGAATCGCCGCTGCACCCCCTCCATGGCAAGAACATCCTTCCTCAGATGAGGCGACCAAAACTGTACACAGTACTCGAGGTGTGGTCTCACCAGTGCCCTGTACAGCTGCAGCAAGGTATCCCTGTTCCTGTATTCTAACCCTTTTGCTATGAAGGCCAGCATACCGTTTGCCTTCTTGACCGCCTGTTGCACCTGCATGCTCGCCTTCAGTGACTGGTGTACAAGAACACCCAGGTCTCTCTGTACTTCCCCCTCTCCCAATCTATTGCCATTTAAATAATAATTTGCCCTCCCGTTCCTACACCCAAGGTGGATAACTTCGCACTTGTCCACATTATAGTGCATCTGCCATTTATCCGCCCAATCGCCCAGTCTGTCCAAATCGCTCTGGAGCTTCCTGGTCTCTTCCTCTGAGCCCACCCCCCCTCCTAGTTTAGTGTCGTCTGCAAATTTGGAAATGCTGCATCCGACTCCCTGATCCAGGTCATTAATGTAAATTGTGAACAGCTGGGGGCCCAGGACAGATCCCTGTGGTACCCCACTTGTTACTGCCTGCCATTCAGAAAATGAGCCGTTTATTCCAACTCTCTGTTTTCTATCTGACAGCCAGTTCCCTATCCACGCCAAAACTTTCCCCTTTATCCCATGAGCCTCAATTTTCCATGCTAATCTTTTATGTGGGACCTTATCGAAGGCCTTTTGGAAGTCCAGGTACACCACATCTACTGGCTCTCCCCCATCTATTCTACCAGTTACTCCCTCAAAAAATTCCAATAGATTAGTCAAGCACGATTTACCCTTTGTAAATCCATGTTGACTCTGTCCTATCCTGTCCCCATTTGCTAAGTGCTCCGCTATTTCATCCTTAATGATGGACTCCAGCATTTTGCCCACAACTGATGTAAGGCTTACAGGTCTGTAATTACCTGCTTTTTCCCTACCCCCCTTTTTGAATAGTGGGGTAACGTTAGCTACCCTCCAATCCATCGGCACTGTTCCCGAGTCTAATGAATTCTGAAAAATCATCCTTAGTGCATCCGCTATCTCTAGGGCCACCTCCTTCAGTACCCTAGGATGCATGTTATCAGGCCCTGGGGATTTGTCCACCTTCAATCCCTTTAGCTTCCTTAACACCATATCCTTAGAGATATTGATTTGCGTCAGTTCCTCCTTTGCCAATGTCCCTATTTTTCCCGATATCCCAGGGAGGTTTTTTGTGTCTTCCTTCGTAAAGACTGACCCAAAGTATGCATTTAGTTGATCTGCCATTTCCTTATTTCCCATTATATATTCCCCCGTATCTGACTGCAATGGACCAACTTTGGTTTTCACCAGTCTTTTCCTTTTGATATATTTATAAAAGCTTTTGGAGTTAGTTTTTATATTTTCCGCCAGCTTGTTTTCGTAAGCTATTTTGCCCCTCTTGATCATGCCCTTTGCCCTCCTTTGCTCTATCTTAAACTGTTCCCAATCTTCCGCTCTGGCGCTTTTTTTGGCTATTTTATACGCCCTATCTTTGGATTTTATGCTGTCTCTAATTTCCCCTGTTATCCACGGTTGAGTCACCTTTTTAGATTTCCTTTTATGCCAGATTGGTATAAACAATTTTTGCAATTTTGTCATTCTATCTTTAAATGTTTGCCATTGTTTATCTACCTCCAGTCCTCCCAGGAACGTTGTCCAATCAGACCTACTCAGTTCCCGTCTCATGGCATCATAATTCCCCTTGTTTAAATTCAGGACCTTAGTCTCTGAGTCAATTTCTTCGCTCTCCATTTCGAGTGAGAAATCGATCATGTTATGATCGCTCTGACCCAAGGGTCCCCGTACAACAAGATTACTGATTAGTCCCTTCTCATTGCACAGTACCCAGTCCAATATAGCCTGTTCCCGAGTTGGTTCCTCGACATATTGATCCAGATAACCATCCCTTAAACACTCAAGGAATTCCTCCTCCTCATTATTTTTACTGATTAGGCTAGTCCAATCTATATGTAAGTTAAAGTCACCTATGATGACAGCTGTGCTCTTATTGCACGCTTCTCTAATTTCCCTCGTGATGCCCTCCCTAACCTCTATTTTACTATTTGGAGGCCTATATACCACTCCTATTAATGTTTTTCGCCCCTCGCTATTTCTTAGCTCCACCCATATAGATTCTGTATTAACTGAGTTAATATCCTTCTTTTCAATTGCATTTATCCCCTCTTTTACTAGCAATGCTACCCCTCCTCCCTTTCTTTTTTGTCGATCCTTCCTAAATACTGAATACCCCTGTATGTTAAGCTCCCAGCCCTGCTCACCCTGCAACCATGTTTCCGTAATCCCAATTAGATCATAATTATTAACCTCTATTTCCACAGCTAATTCATCTACCTTGTTCCTGATGCTTCTCGCATTAAGGTATAAAACCCTCAGGCTTTTTTTATGCTCACATTTTTTATGAATTAGTTTGGCCCTTTGTTTTTTGTTCCTCACCCTTTTACCATTTATTTCTGTCTGCCTTTCACTTTCCTCTATTTCACTACATAGGTTTCTAGCCCCCTGCCATACTAGTTTAAATGCTCCCGAACTGCTTTATCAAAAATTACCCCGAGAACATCAGTTCCATCTCTGCACAGGTGTAGACCGTCCCTTTTGTATAGGTCACACCTACCACAAAACTGGTTCCAATGCCTCAAAAATTTAAAACCCTCCCTCTTACACCACTGCTCAAGCCACGTATTTAGCCTAACTATCCTGTTCTCTGTACTCTTACTAGCACGTGGCACTGGTAGTAATCCAGAGATTACTACCTTCGAGGTCCTACTTTTTAGCTTGGCTCCTAACTCCCTAAATTCTACTTGTAGGACCTCTGCAGGTTCACCAGGATGTTGTCTAGTATGAGGCAATACAAATACAAGTCAATGTTAAAGAACAGGGTGTAAAATGGGCTGTTGACTCACTAGCACTGAAGACCACCCTGGGAGTTCACAATGGAAAGTGTTCCATCCTTCAACAACAACAACTTGTATTTATATAGCGCCTTTAACATAGGACAACGTCCCAAGGTGCTGCACAGGAATATTATAAGACAAAAAATTTGACACTGAGCCAGATTTAGGGCAGAGCTTGGTCAAAGAGGTAGGTTTTAAGGAGCGTCTTAAAGGAAGAAAGAGAGGTGGAGAGGCAGAGAGGTTTAGGCAGGGAATTCCAGAGCTTGGGGCTTAGGCAACAGAAGGCACAGCCACCAATTGTTGAGCGATTATAATCAGGGATGCTCAAGAGGAGCGCAGATATCTCGGGGAGGGGGGGGGGTTGTGGGACTGGAGGAGATTACAGAGAGGCCATGGAGGGATTTGAAAACAAGGATGAGAATTTTGTAATCGAGGCGTTGCTTAACCAATGTAGGTCAGCGAGCACAGGGGTGATGGGTGAACGGACTTGGTGCGAGTTAGGACATGGGCAGCCGAGTTTTGGACGATCAAGTTTACGTAGGGTAGAATGTGGGAGGCCAGCCAGGAGTGCATTGGAATAGTCAAGTCTAGAGGTAACAAAGGCATGGATGAAGGTTTCAGCAGTGGATGAGCTGAGGCAAGGTCAGAGACGGGTGATGTTACGGAGGTGGAAAAAAGATATGTGGTCGGAAGCTCATTTCAGGGTCAAATATGACACCAAGGTTGCGAACAGTGTGGTTCAGCCTCAGCCCAATGTTAGGGAGTGGGATGGAGTCAGTGGCTAGGGAACGGAGTTTGTGGCGGGAACCGAAAACTTCGGTCTTCCCAATATTTAATTGGAGAAAATTTCTGCTCATCCAGAACTGAATGTCGGACAAGCAGTCTGACAATTTAGAGACAGTGGAGGGGTTGAGAGAAGAGGTAGTGAGGTAGAGCTAGGTGTCGTCAGCGTACATGAGGAAACTGACACTGTGTTTTCGGATGATGTCACCAAGGGGCAACATGTAGATGAGAAATAGGAGGGGGGCCAAGGATAGATCCTTGGGGGACACCAGCGGTAACGATGCGGGAGTGGGAAAAGAAGCCATTGCAGGTGATTCTCTGGCTACGATTAGCTAGATAAGAATGGAACCAGGCAAGTGCAGTCCCACCCAGCTGGAGGACATTGGAGAGGCATTGGAGAAGGATGGAGTGGTCAACCGTGTCAAAGGCTGTAGACAAGTCAAGAAGGATGAAGAGGAATAGTTTACTTTTGTCACAGTCACAAAGGATGTCATTTGTGACTTTGATGAGAGCCGTTTCGGTATTGTGGCAGAGGCGGAAACCTGATTGGAAGGATTCAAACATGGAATTATGGGAAAGATGGGCACAGATTTGGGAGGCAACAACATGTTCAAGCACTTTGGAGAGGAAAGGGAGCTTGGAGATGGGGCAGTAGTTTGCAAGGACGGAGGGCTCAAGGGTTGTTTTTTTGAGGAGAGGGGGACAATACCTGAGTAGAGAGAACCGTTAACAATGTCAGCTAACATGGGAGCCAGAAAATGAAATTGGGTGGTCAGCATTTTGGTGGGAATAGGGTCGAGGGAGCAGAAAGTGGGTCTCATGAACAAGATGAGCACAGAGAGGTCATATGGGGAGATCGGGCGAAACTGGAGAAAGATGTGAGTTCAGGGCTAGGGCAGGAGGGAATCTTAGAGGAAGTTTGGCCCGGTGGGCCTTAATGAACATCTGTAGGAGGTAAAAGCTTAGCCAAGTGCGTCTCTGCCTGCACAGTGGAATTATTTATTGCTAGCTCGCCATTCTCCCAGCTGCAAGAAGGCTGCATAACAGTGAAAACTCATGAGAGCAATTATGAAGTAACTCAGAGATAAAGCAAACAGAAAACTGAACTGACAGTAATTCGGAACAATTCACTGAGTACACAAATATTGAGGGCGAGAGTTCAACCATACTCATAAACACAAATGACCAGAATTTAAAATTTATTATTCAGTCTATCAAGTCCATTCCTTTGCCGAACCAGGTACAATTCCTACCATCAAGCAGTCTGTCCAATCAATTTAATCTCCTGAGGATTCAAATTCAGCCCAGACCAGTGGGATGAAAGTCTCTTTGACCTGCGAGTTGTAAGACTTCTCCATGAAATGAGTTTGGATATCTCAAATCAGTTCCTGATGGGGTTGCTCCTATAATACATACCTGTCCCTAATCCAGCACCAATTGGCAATCTCACTCAGAGAGGTCATTGGATAGATATTGTGAGATATGGAAATAAATGGTGCTCGCCTGAGGTTGGGGTAGAGGCATGATGTTGGCAACAGAGCAGAAGAAGCTTTACTCTGCATCTGGCTACGCTATACCTGTATTAGGAGTGCCTGAAATAGAAAGGTTCAATTTCCCAGAACTAACATTCCTTACTGTGACGACAAAAAAAAGAGAAAATGGAAAAAAAATCTCCTTAAAAAAGGTCCTGCAAACATTGAACCTGGCATGTTATTTCAGTTCACAAAAAAAAGAACCCAGGGTGAAGATGATGGAGCTCTTTCCATGTCTGGCATTTGAAAGCTCTTGTATGATCAGCTCATGCCCGTGCAATGAGTAACGCAATGATCCTCAGTCTTTGATCTTAATATCAAATACCAAAGCCATTGTCTTCGGTCCCCGCCACAAACTCCGTTCCCTAGCCATCAACTCCATGCCTCTCCCTGGCAACTGCCTGAGGCTGAACCAGACCGTTTGCAACTTTGGTGTCTTAGTTGACGCCAAAATGAGCTTCTGACCACACATCCTCTCCATCATCAAGACCATCTACATAGCATTGCCCAACTCTGCCCCTGCCTCAGCTCATCTGTTGCTGAAACCTTCATCCATCCAGGCTCAGTTGGTAGCTCCCTCGCCTCTGAGTCAGAAGGTTTTCGGTACAAGTCCCACTCCAGAGACTTGAGCACAATATCTAGGCTGACACGCCAGTGCAGTACTGAGGGAGTGCCGCACTATTGGAGGTGCCATCTTTCAGATGAGACGTTAAACCGAAGCCCTGTCTGCCCTCTCAGCTGGATATAGAAGATCCCAGCACTATTTTGAAGAAGAACAGTTCAGTTATCCCCGGTGCCCTGGCCAATATTTATCCCTCAATCATCACTAAAAACAGATTATCTGGTCATTGTCACATTGCTTTTTGTGGTACTTTGCTGTGCGAAAATTGGCTGCCACGATTCCTACATTACAACAGTGACTACACTTCAAAAGCACTTAATTGACTGTAAAGTGCTCTGGGATGTCCTGAGGTCATGAAAGACACTGTATAAATGCAAAAATTTCATTTTTTTCTTTTTCTTACCTCTAGACTTAACTATTCCAACGCTCTCCTGGCCGGCCTCCCATCTACGTATTATGTCCGTGTATAATTGAGACACGGACTGCAGGAGTTGATTATAACAAGTCTTTACTGAATGGAGACAACCTGGAAACTGAAACTACAGAAGCCTGCTAGGGCCTTTTATACAGGGGTGGTCACTGCCGGTACTGCAGCCTGAGACCAGTTATTCCCTTAAAGGTACATACACAACAATTCCTCCCCTTTTAGATAAACAGTACATAACATTCATTTAACAACTAAATAATAACTAATTACAATTACATTTACGGTTGCTAGATACATTGGTTGAAGTTAAGCAATTATAAGTTCAGTCTTTGAGGAGGCTTCCTGATTCTGTCTGGATAACGCCTCTTTGGGATATCAGGTTCTTCTGGCAAGGTTGAGTCGGGATCAATGTCGTTGTTTGGTTCGTCTGCTTCCAATATCACCGATTCTGTGGTGGATGCATTTGGTACTTCGGTTTCATCGTCAGGTGTATCAGATCGTGGTGTGGAGTTGACGTTTTCCAGTGACTCTAGAATCTGGTCAGCATGGCGTCTTACAATGCTCTCCCCAACGTCCATGGTATACATTAGAGGTCCTTGCCGTGTACAGATCGTTCCTGGCTGTCATTTCTCTGTGCGTTAGTCCCGGGCCAAAACTGGTTGACCTATCTTAACACTCCTGGTCGGCCTTTCATTCATATTCTGAAACTGCCTGTTCTCCACATCTCTTCTGACGTTTGGCTTAACCAAATCCAAGCGGCATCGTAGTCTTCGATTGAAGAACATCATGGCTGGAGTTTGGTTGGTAACTGCATGTGTCGCATTCCGGTAGGCAAACAAGAAGTTATCCACCTTGTGTTGTAGGGGTATATCTTCATTACACATTGCCTTGATAGCCTTCTTGAATGTTTGAACAAACCTCTCGGCCAATCCATTAGTGGCTGGATGATATGGGGCGGATGTGTAATGCTTAACACCATTGTTCTTTAAGAACCTCCGGAACTCTTCAGACACAAACTGTGGTCCATTGTCAGAGCAAATCTGTTCAGGCAGCCCATTCCTGGCGAATATGGTTCGTAATACTGTGATAGTTTTTTCTGTGGTGGTTGAGGACATTTTTATTACCTCTGGCCACTTTGAATGTGCATCCACTGCAATTAAAAACATCGAGTCCATAAAGGGACCAGCAAAATCAATGTGCACCCTTTGCCATGGAGATGAGGGCCAATCCCATGGATGTAGAGGGGCTTGTGGTGGGGCGTTTTGGACCTTCTGGCATCCTGTAAAGCTCTTGGTCATCTCTTCGATTTCTCTATCGATTCCCAGCCACCACACAAACGCTCTGGCTAAGTTCTTCATTTTCACCCCTCCCACATGGCCCTCATGAAGCTCATTGAGCACTCTATCCTTCAATTTGGGTGGAATTACTACTCTGGATCCACACATCAAGGTTCCTCTGCACACTGACAGCTGTTCTCTTCTCGGTGAAAATGCTGGCAGCAGTGGTTCGCCATGTGCTGGCCATCCCTTCACCGTTAAATCATAGACCCAGGAGAGTGTCGGGTCATTTCGTGTTTCGTTTTCTATGTTTGCATTCATCACAGGGAGACATTCGACTATAGTCGAGTGGAATAACTCCACTGGATCCACTGCCAGTTCTTCCTCCACCGTCGGCAACGGTAGGCGCGACAATCCATCAGCATTCCCATGCTGTTTAGTTCCTTTGTACTCGATGTCATATTGGTGAGCCCCTAGGAAAAGGGACCACCTCTGTAGCCGTTGTGCCGTCATTATCGGTACGCCTTTCTGAGGGTTGAAAATGGAGACGAGAGGTTGATGATCAGTTAGTAGAGTAAATTTCTGACCGTGCAGGTAGTGATTGAACTTCTTCACCCCCCACACCAGGCTGAGGGCTTCTCTGTCAATCTGGGCGTAGTTACGCTCGACTGAAGTTAACGAGCGTGACGCAAAAGCTATCGGCCTCTCTGAACCATCAAGGAATTTATGTGACAGTACCGCCCCAATGCCGTAGGGAGACGCATCACACACCAGTCTTATCGGTAGTGATGGGTTGTAGTGAGCCAATACTTCTCTTGAAGTGATTAGGTCCTTACTCTACTGAAAGGCCCGCTTGCATTCATCGCTCCATTTCCATGCTACTCCCGTTCGTAGTAGGGCGTTCAGTGGATGCAGAATTGTGGACAATTTCGGCAAAAACTTATGATAGTAATTCACCAATCCGAGGAATGACCTCAGTTGCGACACATTTTCAGGCGCTGGAGCCTTAACTACCACTTCAATTTTATCAGGGGACTTATGCAACCCCTCTTCATCAATCAAGTGGCCACAATACGATATCTGTTTCTTAAAAAACTCGCACTTGGGGCGATTGGCTCTTAGCCCATGTTCACGTAGTCTAGTGAGCACCTGCTCTAGGTTGGCAAGGTGTTCACTTTCATCTTCACCTGTCACTAGGATGTCGTCCAAGTAACACTGAGTCCCCGGAATCCCTTGCAGGGCTTGTTCCATCGCTCTTTGCCATATCGCCGGAGCTGATGCTACTCCGAATACCAGTCGATTATACTGGTAAAGACATTTGTGAGTGTTTAACGTGAAATACTTCCTAGAGGATTCTTCAACCTCCATCTGCAAATATGCTTGTGCTAGGTCAATTTTTGTAAAACGCTTCCCTCCAGATAGTGAGGCGAAGGTATCTTCTATCCTTGGAAGAGGATATTGTACTGTGTGAAGGACTGGGTTCACCGTCACCTTGAAGTCCCCACAGATGCGAACCTTCCTTGGCTCCTCAGACTTATTATTTAACGTTTTTTTATGACAGGAACGATGGGTGTCGCCCACTCGCTCCAGTCTACCTTAGATAACACGCCTGCATTCTCCAGATTCTCCAGCTCTGCCTCGACGGCTGGGCGAATTGCATATGGTACCGGTCTTGCTTTGAAAAACTTGGGAATTGCATTCTCTTCTATTTTTATCGAGGCGGTTACACCTTTAAGAGTTCCCAGTTCTTGTTGAAATACCTCCTTGGCGTCAGCTAAGATTGTTTACAATCGTCCAGGAGTGACGTCGTCATCCTTTTTACCAGCCACCGTCAGTGCCTGAATGGAGTGCCAGTCTAAACTTATCTTTCTGATCCATTCACGTCCCAATAACGGTGGTCCACCATCTTGCAGAATGTAGAGATACAATTTCCGTATTTTCTTGCCGTTGTATTCGACAGGCACCCTTATTTTTCCTCTGGGGTATACTTTTTGCCCCGTATACGTCCTCAAGACAATGGATGTCTCTCTCAAGGGTATGTGTGAGAATAGCCGCTCATAGTCTCGTCGATTCATGACGGTTAGAGCTGATCCTGTATCCAATTCCATTTTGACTTGGGACCCTGCTATCGTGAGGGTGACCCAAATGGTTCGGTGATCCTCTTTTGCAATTACGTTGTGAAGTTTGAGACAGCTTAGTCTCTTGTTCCCGGATTCACTATCGCTCATCTGGTCTTCGGAACTACTGTCCGTCATCTTTTGTACTTTCCTGTACGGTTCCTTAGTAGCCTTTTTGTTGTCGTTGGTCTTCTTCCCAGACCTGCAAACTCGTGCAATGTGTCCCATCTTTCCGCATTGCCTGCATATTTTGTCCTTGGACCAGCAGTCCTTCTGGTCATGGTTTGTTCTGCCGCAGCGATAACATTTTGCAAATCCCCGTGTCATTTCGTGGGTGCCGTATTCCTGTGGCTTTTGTTGTATTTCCGCAGCTCCCCTTGCTGCTGCTTTGTATGATACTGCCACGCTGAAAGCCTTATCTAGCGTCAGCTCTTTCTCTGAGAGTAACCTCTTCTGGGTTCCTTCACTCAGGAGTCCACAGACAAATTTATCACAGAATCACAGAATCACACAGAATCACAGAAACCCCACAGTGCAGATAGAGGCCATTTCGGCCCATCGAGCCTGCACCGACACATATCCCACCCGATCCCCATAGCCCCTACACCAACACATATCCCACCCTATCCCCGTAACCCCACGTATTTAATCCCCCTAACACTAAGGGTCAATTTATCATAGCCAATCATCCTAACCCGCACATATTTGGACTGTGGGAGGAAACCGGAGCACCCGGAGGAAACCCACGCAAACACGGGGAGAATGTGCAAACTCTGCACAGACAGTCACCCGAGGCCGGATTCGAACCCGGGTCCCTGCCACTGTGAGGCAACAGTGCTAACCACTATGCCACCGTGCTGCCCGTAAGGTATCTGCCAGTCCTGCTCCGAACTGGCAGTGCTTTGATAGCTTGCATAGTTCCGTAAGGTAATCAGCATTGCTCTCATTTTTATGCTGATTTCTCCTGTGGAATTTAAATCTTTCTGCTATCAGCAGCGGTGTAGGATTTAGGTGTTCCTGTAGGATAGCAACAATTTCGTTAAAACTCTTCACCTTCGGTTTGGCTGGAGTAATCAGGTCCCGCAATAGGCCGTACGTTCTTGCGCCCATTAAATTTAGCAATACCGATGCCTTTTTCTCATCGGCTATTTCGTTTGCCTCGCAATATACCTCGACTCTTTCCACATACGTGGTGCAGTCTTCTATTGCATTATTGAAGGCAGTGATATCGCCAGTCTTTGGCATCTTGAAAATCTAAGGTGGCGCCTCCCGCGCTTTTCCTTCTTCCCCGCCGAGTTAAGATGGCGCCTCCCGCGCTTTCCCGCCGCTGCCAACGCTGTTGCTGGCAATTATATTTATTTTATTATCCTGTAATGGCGACGCCCTATGGTCTTCGCGCCTCCCCGATTGCTGCTGCCAACACTGCTCTCCGCGGTATTTTTATTTTTCTATCGCGCTTCAATATTTGCGCCGTTAATTGAAGAACCGTTCCCATCGTGGAGCGGACCCTCTGGGACACTTCCCTCCCTCTTCTTAGGTTCGAACGCTGCCCGGCTTCGAAGCACCGGCCGCGCCCTGAGTGCTCCACCCTCTCTCTCTCTCTTTGCTTCCTGACTCGCTGCCCAGCCCCGTTGCAGAGCCACCCGATCGAGCTCTAGCCCGCCGCAGCCCAGGAAGGATCAGTGCACTACCTGCCACCAGCCCGATTAGCTGGGAAACCACAGACTGGAGAACCAAGCCTGGCTCTCGGCAGTCTCTCCTGCAATTTTTCAATTCGATGATTTGGAGGGCGGTTGCCCATGGTCGACGCCCGTTTCTCGAGTTTCTTTGGATTATTTTTTTTTTCTTTCTTCTGGCTCCGACCTTCAATAACGTCATCTGAGGTGCTGCCGAGTTGCAGGTAAGTTCGTTTCTTACTCGTCGCCATTATTATGTCCGTGTATAATTGAGACACGGACTGCAGGAGTTGATTATAACAAGTCTTTACTGAATGGAGACAACCTGGAAACTGAAACTACAGAAGCCTGCTAGGGCCTTTTATACAGGGGTGGTCACTGCCGGTACTGCAGTCTGAGACCAGTTATTCCCTTAAAGGTACATACACAACACACCCTATATAAACTTCAGCTCATCCAAAACTCTGCTGCCCGTTTCCTAACTCACACCAAGTCCCGTTCACCCATCACCCCTGTGCTCGCTGACCTACATTGGCTCCCTTTTTGGCAACATCTCGATTTTAAAATTCTCATCCTTGTTTTCAAATCTCTCCATAGCCTCGCCCCTCCCTATCTCTGTAACCTCCTCCAGCCCGACAACCCTTTGAGATTTCTGCGCTCCTCCAATTCTGGTTTCTTGCGCTTCCCTGATTTGAATCACTCCACCATTGGCGGCCGTGCCTTCAGCTGCCTGGGCCCTAATTTCTGGAATTCCCTCCCTAAACCTCTCCGCCTCTCTACCTCTCTCTCCTCATTTAAGACGCTCCTCAATACCTAGCTCTTCGACCAAGCTTTTGGTCATCTGTCCTAATATCTTCATATGTGGTTCGGTGTCAAATTTATTTGGTAACACCCCTGTGAAGCACCCTGGGACATTTTACTACATTAAAGGCGCTATATAAATACAAGTTGTTGTTGTTTCTCTTGTTCTATGATGTATGTTGTAGTTTGCTTCTGTTCATTTTCCTTCCTTCTCTTGTTACTTTTCCTTTTCCCTTCTTCTTCTACTTGGTAATAAAAGTAAATTATTTGTATCAGAATTTCCTGAATATAGTTATACCACTATCCACAACTATCTGATGAAAACAATCACAGTATCGGCAAGCACAGTCATACAGCTTCCCCAACATCTGCTTAAATGATGGACCAGAACTTGCGGTTGGAGGCGTACCTCCGGAGCGCGCCTCCGACCCGATAAAGAAATACGAACCTACCCGCTGGCTCCCGGGCTTCGGAGACTTCGGGTCCTGGGCCTGCAGGCGTGCGCCTGCGCCTGCGCAAAGGCCCACGTATCCCAGGGACGCAGGCAGCTCGGAAGCATCCCTGGGATCACGTGGGCCAGGTCCTCCTATCAGAAAGGAGGATTCCATTGCAGTCATTCCCGAACGGAATCCCCTAATGACAAGCAACGGAATCCCCAAATAATTAAAGAATTTACACTATTCTAATAAAAATAAATGTTCCCATTTTCACATTTAATTTAAGGTCCCTTTAATGAAACATTTACAATAAAAATTTAATTTTTTGAAAAATAATTTTAAATATTTTAAACCAGGCCAAAATTTACATAAACTATTTATAAATGTTTGTGGATGATTTTTTATTGCTAAATTTTTAATTTAACATTTATATTACCCCTTACGCTGGTGAAAACAGGCCCTACGCTTGATTTTACCAGGCGTAAGGTGTTTCATGGGCATTTGCTGGGCAGTAGTTGGGCAAATATTCCAACTCTGCACCAGCAAGAGTGATTTTACTTTCGGTTCGGAGGATCTGACGAGGCGAACCTTGACAGATCACAAGTTCCGGGTTTTCACGCGTGTGCCGCGCTTGCGGAAACCCGGAACTTGCCTTTTACGAGGCTTACGACGGCGTGTGCATTCGCCGTCATTGGCACCGCAAAATCTGGGCCATTAAATACACTGATGGTTGAATAGAAACCATAATGGATTGGACCTAAGCACGGAAGAAAACATAGGCGCATATTAGACACTCTTGTGACACAATATGAGAAGAAAATTGACAAATGCATTTTGTTACTTTGACTTCCAATCCCACAATAACAATCCTAATACTTTCTACAAAGCCAATAAGCCGAAAATAGAGAGGAGATTTGTTGAGGGTATAATTATACTGATTGTTGGTTAACCCACATTAAGGCTTCATTCAGTAGGAACTATTGAATAAAGCAGCCTGTAATTATAGCGGGAACATGGGCAGTTACAGAGCTAGAGAATCATAAATGAAGTATTTTCCTTTTAAAATAACAGGCACTACAATTCACTAGGTAGTTTCTGGAGAACATGTTTTTAGAAATAACAGCTTTAATCTAACCATTGAATCTTCCTCAAGCATTAGTACTAAGGTGTTTGTGAGGAGTACTTATGGAAGCCACATCTAAACCATACATAAAAATATCGTGTGAGATTTTTTGATTCTCTTCTGCTTCTTAAAGAGACAGCTTAACCTAAAGTTAGCTACTTTAACATAATCGTTAAGCCATTTATTTTAAACAGGTCAATGGCTGTGTTAAAGTATCATACAAAGGAATTTTACCTGAATGCATTAATCAGTGTGCACCAGGAGAAATTAAACCCTAAGGGCTTATACTTTACAGTGCATTCAAGAATATCTCATACTGTTTTGAGCAATTTTATTTTAGAGTGTAGACACCGAAATTACACTGTGGGTTACAGGGTACGTACATAGTGTCCCACAGTGTAATTTCAGGAGCTATATTTCTTCCTCAAAAACAGAGAAATTATCCTGCAATCTTCAAAGGCAAATTCTGGAACAGACTCAAATACCCCAGCTTGAATCTAATTGATCTGAATTTATTTAAATAGGTTCCTACAATAGGAATTTAAAGACTTTTTCCATTATCAGTCACCATCTGGTAATTATGCTGCGGTGTGCTTGCTCCAGCCATAACATAAACATTGTCAGTAGTTTGCAGGAAATAATGCTGTACTTTTCCCAAAAGTAAAGTCAAAGTGATTACGGCTGTGTCATGTTGAGAGACATGTTTAATGGATAAGTTCACAACTTGTATCCTTTGGCTTCAAATTACAGAAGTTAGAAAAATTGTTATTGACCAGAATGGCCAAATATTGTATAAATTAACACAAACGGTACCAACTCCCTCAGTGATTTACACATTCATTCGCTAACTTTATCAGTTTGATGTCGGGTCAACCCAGCTTCCTCTCTGGTGTTGAAGATTTGCTTCACAGTCTGGCAATAATAATAATAATTAACTCTGAATATATTTCAACATCTTAAGAGATTTTATCACAACATGCATTAAGTCCATTTCATAAAAGTACTTGATTAGATTTTGGTTACTGCTAAAAATAATGCATTTATATGGATTTGGATAACATAAGAGGTTCATTTACCGCTTTGTCGAGCATTTGTTAATACATTATGGGTACAGGAAACTTTGGTTTATCCGGAGGTTGTATGTCCGGAAACCTCGATCTACCGGCAGAAATCAGGAGCTGTTTTGTTAGGTTTTTTTTCTTCTCGTGGCTTTGTTTTCAACAGTCGGGCTCTGGAAAGTCTCTCTGAAGCTGTTGCTAAGCTACAGAGACGCTTCCAAGGTACCGGCCGACTGTTTACAAGCTGTTGCTAAGCAACAGTGTTTGTTGTCAGATACGGAAATGAAAACCTCCGTATGCTTCAACATTAACTTTGTATGTCCGGCAGTTTTGATAGATCGGCAACAGCTCGGTCCCGTCGGTGCCAGATATAACAAAGTTTCCTGTATTTGTATCCATATATGTAACTGTGACATCGGTTTTGCCATTAGCTTCACTGATTGTGTCCTTGTTCTCTCAGGCGCATGCAATCGTAGCACAGGACAGGCTGTCTACACATTCTGAATCTGCCTGAGTAATGTGCGCACAACCATGTGCTTTGGAAGCGTGTTTCACAACCTCTGGAAAATGAACCCAATTCTATTCGTCATTTTCTGACTGCCCTCAAAGTGAGCATCATGGCATTATTTGCCGTCTCCCCTCAGATAGCACGGCTGGGCATTCGGTGCACACAGGTTTCTCTGCAGCCCTCACCTGTGGTACACTATTCCAGAGCAATGGTCAAAGATTGCAGCGAGGCATGGTGGGAAATGATGGCATAGTCTCTGCAGTGGCCTAACATACCGCACTATGGTGAGGCCTAATGCTGAACCAAGGATCGGTGAAACTCATCGCAATAGAAAATGAACTCGGATTTTAGGGAATTTGAGCATCAACCTTGTTGACATTTCCTTGTGATCACTTTCTAGCACTCAGCTTCCTAGACTTGGGCATTAAAGGTAATTCAAATAAAAGTAGCTGATTAGTCAGTATTTCTGATGATGCATGTGGCAGAATTCCAAACAAAATCAATTGAGAAAACTCTAAGGTTGCCTTGTGAAGGGCAAGTCTAGGACATATCCAGGGAGTATTTCTCTACACAGAAGCCGATCCATAGCTGGAAAAGACAGGCAGACTGGAACGGGGGGTGGGCTGGGGGTGAGGGGGAGAGCCCTGATAATTAAGGATGACAAGGACATTAGTGAGTAAGGATCTTGGCTCAGAAGATCAGAAAGCAGAATCAGTATGGGTGG
Source organism: Somniosus microcephalus (assembly GCF_052327205.1). Lineage (NCBI taxonomy): Eukaryota > Metazoa > Chordata > Chondrichthyes > Squaliformes > Somniosidae > Somniosus > Somniosus microcephalus. Next base: position 50,504,235 of record NC_141006.1, on the reverse strand, counting down.
AGATAAAAAATAACAAGGGGCAGAAAACAGTGGTGGGAGTAGTTTATAAGCACTGGAGTTTAGAAGAATGAGAGTTGATCTCATTGAAGCATATAAGATTCTGAGGGGGATTGACAGGATAGCTGCTGAGAGATTGTTTCCCCTGGCTGGAGAGTCTAGAACTCAGGGGCATAGTCTCAGGATAAGGGATCAGCCTTTTAAGACTGAGATGATGAGGAATTTCTTCACTCAGAGGGTTGTGAATCTTTGGAATTCTCTGCCCCAAAGGGCTGTGCATGTTGAGTCATTGAGTATATTCAAGGCTGAGATAGATAGATTTTTGGGCCTAGAAATTCAGTATAGCCACGTTTGGGGCACTACAGCCGGGCGTTCGCTAAATTTAGCGCCCGGCGCAACTTAGCGCCACCTTCGCCGATATTCAGTTGCATCGCCCCAAGAGGTTGCTGCTGCGCTAAAGCAGGCGATGCACGCCTATCATTAGGCGCTAAGCCGGCGTGCCGAGGCGCTAACACCGAGGGCGGGCGCAACGCAGGTGCGGCGAGTTTCTGAATGAAGGCAGACACGTTGGCGCCGGCCAGCTCTTAAAGGGGGAGGGTCGACTTGTTTGGCTGCCATGCCCTGCACACTGCAGCCCTGAAGCAAGGCCTGACCATTGCTGGTTCATCAATTCTAAGCCCTGGACCCTGGGGAAGCCTGCTATTCTTCCAAATCCCATTGCACGCTCTTGCTGCTTGTCCAGGGTCATGGGGAAGGAGATGTACTGACGTCTCCTTCTGAAAAGGGCATTGGTCACCTGGCAGATGCAGCAATGTACCACGAACTGGGAGATGTTGGCAATGTCCCCAGTAGCGGATTGGAAGGAGCCGGTGGCATAGAAGTTGAGAGCCACCGTCACCTTCACTGCCACCAACAGAGACGTCCTGCTCCTCAGCAGTGGCTGCAGATCTCTGCGAAGCAGGTGGCAGATCTCAGTGACCACCTCCCTTCTGAATCGCAGCCTCCAAACACACTGCTCCTCAGACATGTTCAGATATGAGAACTGCTGGCGGTATACCCTGGGTGGGTAAGGCCTCCTGTGCCGACACCTGTTGGCCCTTCTCCGTCTGGCCATGACTGGCACTCTCACACGGCGTCTCTGAGCCCTTTGAATGCAATGCAGAAAGCCAACGTTTCCACCCATTGCAGCCCCCATTATATGTGGCGACTCAAGGCTATGGCACTGAAAGTGAAATCCAAGTGCAAAGCTCTGGCCTGAAGCCAGAAGTACCTGTGCGAGCGCTGAGTCAAAGCAGAAAGCTCTCTCCCTTTGTTTCTCTCCAAATATCCGCCTCTCACACAGAAGGATTGGCACAAAATGGCTGCCACTTATAATGCAGGAGGAGTCCCCTTTAAATAGCGCCCCCCACGCCCCGCAGCGACTGGGAGCCGTTCCCCTCTACTAGTCGCTGGGGGCGCCAGGCGCAAAGAAGGGCGGCGCCACTGAAGTTCCGGTTCGGGGCGCACCAAGGGCATTGCACCATGAAATGACGTCCCGATCTGCGCGCGCAGCTGAGCGGGCGCTGCGGTTTAGCGCCGCCGCTAAATCTTGAGTGAAGTTCGCGAGAGGTGCAGATCGCGCCGCGCCCGGGCGCTAGCCGCTTAGCGCCCCACTTCTCCTCCTCCTAAGGCGCTAGCGGCTGGCACTAACAACTGAATTTCTAGGCCTTGGACTCTAGAGGAATCAAGGGCTATGGGGATACGGCAGGAATGTAGAGTTGAGGTTGAAGATCAGCCATGATCTTATTGAATGGCGGAACAGGCTTGAGGGGCTGTATGGCCTACTCCTGCTCCTAATTCTTCTGTTCCTATGGAACAGGTTATCAGGAAGGGTGATTGGAGCCAGGACACTGGAATAAGTCAGGAAACAGCTAGATGCAGTAATGGCAAGACAGCCAGGTGATACTCTGGAAGAATGAGATCAAAAGACCTTCTATATCAGAACCTACCTTGTCTTTAGAACCTGACTTTAGACCATCCAAAGCACATCCAAAGCTGGACAACTTGTCCCTAACATTATGCGCAGTAACAGCAAAATAATACAAAATGGACAGCTCCGACATAACTGAATGCTTGAAAAAAAGTTCTGCGTAAGGAGTTTCTAGTATGTGTTTCTTTGCAAGTGACGATTTATAAAGTATAGACAAGAGCAAGCATGATGGTGGAACGAGGAGAAAAATTGGGACTACGACAAGTTAAAGTAAAATATACATTTGCAAGTGACAAAAAAATGTGTTTAACTGAGATCTTAGATTGGTTTCAGTTATGCACTTTATTAGTGTTGGCACTGATACACAGGAGCTCACCAACAGCCAGAGAGTCTGTGCTGAGGCTGCAAGATCATGCATGCACAGTCCACAAAATGCCAATCAAAATTGCACCTTTGCCAGTGGGGCTGTAGCATTTCAGGGCCAGCCTCACACTCACAGATGTGCCACTAATCCCGCCTGTACATTAGTGTACCCGTTAATGCATTTAGCACACAGTGGAATAAAGGGAGAGCAGTCATTCCTAATTTGGCTCTTTTTTAAACCAAATCAAAACTGCACGCATTTAAGGGGTAAGTGCAAAGAAACATACTGAAGCAATGAGAATACTTTAAAGAATTCTGACATTACCTGGATACAATTGCTTTCAGCTGAGCTCCAGAATCATACTGGATCATTTCCAAACCTAGATTGATGGCGTTAGTATAAAGATGTGTTGTGTTCAAGTTTCAGTCCAGTTTTTGTTCCTAACGGTTCCTCTTTAACCTCTCACACAGATCACCCAGGAAAGGACAATGCTGCAAATGGATATTTTAGTTCTTTTGTTGATGACCATCATTGGCTATGTTTCCAGTGGAGGCTATTCTCCTTCAAAATACATGCACCCAATGATTAAAGGCCCACCTGGACCCCCTTTCAGAGAAGGCAAAGGACAATATATAGGTAAGAAGTAACCGGGAGCAGATTTAATGGTTTGAATCTTTGAGGGAACAGCCTGTTGCTGACATTGTATTAATATTTCACTGAAATCGTAGTATGTTTGATCTGCTAGATAATGGGCAACATATATGAAATTCTATTTAAATATAAAATGCAAACTATTTTGAAATTGTTTTTCTGTTATATAGTCCCCTGCATTTTTGATACTTCCTGCATCAATGACATGTGTAACTTGGACCAGAAACATGAGACAATAAGTATTTTTTGTGATGTAAACATGACAAACAAGACAGGAACAAACACATTACAGGGGAATTGTAGTAATAAAATCTTCAGTTAATAGGAGCAAATATAACACTGTAAGTTCAGCTTTAAAAGTTGTTATACTATTTACGTTCACTTATATATGAAGTTACCGCAAACTTGTAAAGAGATAATAGGGGAAATATTCATCCCCTTAATGCCTTCCATTAGCGCCAGTAGATGTCGCTAATGGGGCACTAGACTAGTATCGCCGGTGTGAGGCGAACCCAGCGCCGCAGACCAAATTCACCCCCCGCCCCCCCTGTAGCACTGCCAGTAAGAGGTATTGCCAGGAACGTCAATGCCAGGTAGGTCATGACGTTGTTGAATATGCAATGCTCACTGACCGCCTGATTTGCTAAATTGATTCTGGCCACTTACCTCATCACCTGGAGTAAACACCGATAGGGAGAGCTGGCGTGCAGCACCAGGAAGCTGGCTCCAGGGACATTATTTAAAGGAATCATGAGTAAATCACTCGCAGCTGTCAGGTTAGTGCAGTTTCAATGATTTTTGTTGGTTTCAACCACTGCAACAGTTTCATTTAGTAATTTCAAGGCTCTTTTGTATCAGGACTCTTCTGGCAACTAAAAAGTAGCTACATTTATTCTTCAAAGATTCAAACTGCTACACTGGCTAACATTAATGGGGGCTGTACTGGCCACCTCGCCCTCCATGATCTATGGCGGTGGGAGCATAGGCAGGGAGAAATACAGGAACATGTGCGCAGAGGGAGGAGGAGGGCCATCAGGGCTCTCACCAGGAGGCCTTACACACCCAGGGTATTCCGAGAGCACTTCTACCTTCAATTAAGTGAGGAGCAGTGTATTAGAAGGCTTCACTTCACCAAGAAGGTGGTCACAGAACTCTGCCACCTCCTGCAACCAGACCTTGAGCCTCAGACCAGGGTCTCCCAGTGGCAGTCAAGGTCACTGTGGCCCTCAATTTCTTTGCCAGTGGATCCTTCCAGTCTGCTACAGGAGACATAGCTAACATCTCACAGTTCGCCGTCCATCGCTGCATCCGGGAGGTCACTGAGGCTCTCTACACCAGGAGAAGGGACTACATTGGCTTCCCGACCACCAGAGAGAAGCAAGACAAGCGTGCATGTGGCTTTGCCAGGATAGCGGGCTTCCCCATGGTGCAGGGCGCCATCGACTGCACCCATGTGGCTTTGCGGGCACCGCATAACAATCCTGAGATCTTCCGTAACCGCAAAGGCTACCACTCACTTAATGTGCAGTTGTTGTGCGACCACACACAACGAATCCTTAATGTTAATGCCCGCTATCCTGGCAGCAGCCACGATGTCTTCATCCTGCGCCAGACTGGTGTGCCAGCACTCTTCCAGCCACCACGTCAAGCTCGAGGGTGGCTGCTCGGAAACAAGGGCTATCCGCTCTCCACCTGGCTCATGACTCCCCTCTGCAACCCCAACACTCCTGCCCAGCACTCATATAATGAGAGCCATGCTGCCATCAGGAACATCATCGAGCAGACTATCCGCTTTTTGAAGCAACGGTTCTGCTGCCTTGCCCGTTTAGGAGGAGCCCCCCAGTACTCACCAGAGTGGGTGTCCCATTTCGTGGTGGTCTGCTGCATGCTCCACAACTTGGCCATCATGAGGGCCCAGCCCTTGCCACCAGGGATTGCGGGACCACCTTCGGAGGAGGATGAGGAGGAGGAGGAGGAACAGGAGGGAGAGAGGAGGCAGTGAGACAATTGGCCTTCTGGATGGGCTGTCCGTGACCGTTTCATCAGACTCCGATTCACATAAATGAAACCCCAGATCCCTGTAGCTCACCACATCCCATCATACAATCCCTGTCTCATGCGTATCACAGCATCCTCCTGAGCGCAATTGTGAAATGAGAAAGACCACAAAGTATTCCAAAGACCATTAATAAATGTATCTATAAACATATCACACATTCCACATGAATTCTAATAACTAATGACCCTTGTGCCTGCCATAGTCAAATAGCTGGCATTGTGTGCAAGGTGTGAGATGTGGGCGTGGGTGTTGCTAGGTAGAGATTGTTGGTGGGTGAGCGCTGGGGGTGTGGTGCTTTGGGCAGTGTGTGAAGCTTGTGGTACAGATGGTGGTATGTAGCATTTGTTGAAACATTCACTTACCCTGACCACCCGAGTGAGGTTGTTAAATTTCCTCCTGCACTGTGTGTGGGTCCTGGGGCCCACAGTGCTGCCCGAGACATGCTGCGCTACCTCCCTCCACATGGTGTGGAAGACTTGTGGTGAGGGCCTCCTGCCATTTGCCAGGTAGAGCACCACCCTCCGTCTCTCCACAGCGAAAACTAATGCCTCCAATGCTACATCGGAGAAGCTTCGGGCTCTCTCCCTGGGGTGTGGACCTGCCATGAGCACGCCTGGTTCAGTCCTCCGGCTCCTTTTTTTTATTCGCTTATGGGATCTGGGCATCGCTGGCAAGCCCAGCATTTATTGCCCATCCCTAGTTGCACTTGAGAAGGTGGTGGTTAGCCACCTTCTTGAATCGCTGCAGTCCATGTGGTGAAGGTACTCCCACAGTGCTGTTAAGGAGGGAGTTCCAGGATTTTGATCCAGCGATGATGAAGGATCGGCGATATACTTCTAAGTCAGGATGGTGTGTAACTTGGAGGGGAACTTGGAGGTGGTGGTGTTCCCATGCACCTGCTGCCCTTGTCCTTCTAGGTGGAAAAGGTCGTGGGTTTGGGAGGTGCTGCCGAAGAAGCCTTGGCGAGTTGCTGCAGTGCATCTTGTAGATGGTACACACTGCAGCCACGGTACGCCAATAGTGGAGGGAGTGAATGTTTAAGGTGGTGGATGGGGTGCCAATCAAGTGGGCTGCTTTGTCCTGGATGGTGTCGAGCCTCTTGAGTGTTGTTGGAGCTGCACTCATCCAGGCAAGTGGAAAGTATTCCATCACACTCCTTACTTGTGTCTTGTAGATGGTGGAAAGGCAATGGGGAGTCAGGAGGTAAGACACTCATCGCAGAATACCTAGCCTCTGACCTGCTCTTGTTGCCACTGTATTTATGTAGCTGGTCCAGTTAAGTTTCCGGTTAATGGTGACCCCCAGAATGTTGATAGTGGGGGATTCGGCAATGGTTCTTCTCCTTGTTCTGCTTCTGCTTGCTGACGCAGCTGCACAGACAGCAATGCTGAGAATGAGGTGCTGCAGCATCAATGAACCTCCCCTTTAAGTAGTGAATAAAGCCTGTGGCAATGATGAGTTGCAATTACACTGCACCCAATATTGGTCCGCCCTTTAAGTCTAACACCAATGAGCTTGGGTTTTAAGACTTGATTTAGAACTCCAATCATTTTATTGAGCAGTGAGCACAAATTATTCATGCAGTCTAAAGCATTTGCGCCTGGTGCTAATTCTACAACTTTTCTACTGACACCGCCTGTTCCTTGGCTACAACAAATTTATAGCCCATTGTATCTCTGAGATTACAATTCCGTGAATCAATAAACAATCCCTTCTGTAAGTACGAGAATCACACAAACCAGTTAGCTCCATGCTTTCTATGGGGAAAGTATTGACAGAGGGTTAATGTTCTCACATATAATTTATCACTGCTGAGATAAATTATTATTATACTGTTGCACCACATCCCAGGGGAAACTTAATCGTTCAGGTCGGGTAGAGACCCTGACACACATTCAGGTAACATCACCCTCAGGTCCAGATAGTGAATGCCTGCATTAACACAACAGCAGTTAATATTCTTGATGCTCCTGGATGCCAATCAAGAGCTCTTAATTATTTCTGAACTCATTACCTCTTGAGTACTACAGTCTATTTGTCAAAAACATGATTAATAACTCCTGATCAGCTTCCAGGATTGAGAACTGCAAACTCTGGATTTTCTTCTGTTTCCGGTCTCCTCCTTTCCTTTCCCGAGAGTCCAGATACTTGCTGGAGTAGTTCCATGGATACTGTCAACTCTCCTGTACCTCTTTATATGTGCGACTTAGTTGTGAACTATGACAGGATATTTGGCTGGTGGGAACATCACTGCCAAGCCTGATTCTGCTCTTACCCAATGTCAACAAATGCACTTTCCAGCGTGGTAATGGAACTGTGATAAGGAACGGGATTCTTGTCCGATTTCTCGTCCGCCCTTGTTAGAGGACATTGAAGTTAATAGTAGTGCTCTCACTACTCTACTGACCGGCTAACTCAGCACAAAACGGGGGCTGAACCTGCTCTAGCTGGCACTGAGTTCATCCACAGAGACATCGAGAGAGTTCTGTAATAGGGAAAACAAACAAAAGGGCACATACAACAAGTCTTCTCATCCTACAACATACACCAATGATTATAGTTGTGGAACTGACAGGTTTGGCACTGAATTAGGGAACTGAAGCTAATTAAGGGAATTTCACGTTGTGCCTTAATTTCAAAGGGCTGTGTTGAACTACTTGCAGCAACAAGTGAACATACCATAAAGAAAATGTAACGATGTGGGAACTCTGGAGACAGGAAACAAAAGTTAAAAGCAGTACAATATTTTTATTATGTAAAGAGTTTAGTATCTAAAACCTGCACATTTCTCGACACTATGATACCACTGGAGAACAAAAATACCATTCATGTACCAGTACAACTAGTTGAAATGTCCAGTGCTGCTCTGAAAATCACTGGGGACAAGTTAATAAGCAACAGTTGTTGAAGATTAAGTGAACAGATTTGAGAAGTGCAGGGGTCAGTAGTCAGTCAAAGATTTCTGACCCTAGGTCCACAGGGTACAGTAAAATTCTTGCTACTGTCGTGTGTGTGTAATTAGAAGTTTATGTTTTCATTTCACTTGTGCCATAAATTTAAATAGAATGACAGGGTTTAGTTAACTTTCTCTGTCAGAACTGCTGTTGTTGGCCCAGCCGATTATGGCAATAAGTAGCTGAACCATGCAGAGCAGGAAGGTTTCAGTTTCAATCCCGGGCCTGTGCTGAGTTAGCTGTTCTCAGCTGGAGCGGGGCAGGGCAGGGCTCGGGGCCCAACAATGGGCCGCAGCACTCCTGGATTAGATGGGCAAAATTCGGCAACTGCCCCCTGGTCACTCCTGATCATGACTGTTAATTGGTGAGGTAAAGCTGCACACATCAATCAATAATGTAACATCCCCTTTGCCTGCTTCAGCGTGATCTACCTGAACTGCCACAACATTAATTGCACTGGGCATGAACCATAGCCATTAAATTCAACTGATGTGTTGCAGGCGTTTTCTGATGGGGGATTACATTTCCTGTGATTCTTACTTTATTGATTTAATAAAGTAAGCAGCCGCCTACCAGAAGTGCAATGGTATGGGTATCGGGCAAGGACCGGATTGGGCTGGGCTGGGATGCTGCGCACTCGAGTTCCCTGCTGACAGTCCCTGTCAAGACTTTAATATGAAGAATGGCCATTTGGGTGAGAAACTGCACCTCAGCAACACTTTCAGGACAGAAGGTTGTGGGGGAAACTTGGCACGAAAAAGGGAATACTGTTGCTATATTGTAACATAAACTTACATTTAGGCACAATGTTGAGATTAGGCAAATAGTTACAATTTGATTTGGTTTGTGCTATTGATGGGCATGTTCTATGTTCATGCTTTCTCAGTTAGAAATAGCACAGTGTTGTTGTACGTTCATCTCATTTTAAGATTCCTCAAATAAATGTAAGTCCCCTGATGTAAGAAAACCACTAAGCACTTGGTCCGAGTATAAAACAAGGCTTTAATCAACTGTTTCACAACCATGAGTTTCTAGTTACATCACTAGTTCCTGGTTACAAAAACGTCCTGAGCAAGCTGGGCCCACGCCCGAGTATTTATACTTTCCTTGGACGGCGCCACCAGCTGGCCACCCAGTGTTATCTCATGAGTCAATTCTACATGACATCCCCCTTACAGGAAGAGATAGAAATATATTAAATACCATAAGATGATAGTATTTTAGCAAAACTAATCTGGTTTGAAAACAAAAGTTAAGAAAGAAACTTCCATTAAAAATTCTTAACAAATCAGGAATAAGCATTACGCACAAATAGTCCTGAGATCATGAAGCCACACATGAGAAGTAAGAGATGCCGTTTAAAAAGAGACTGTCTTGCTTTCCATAATATTCCATAATATCTAGGCCCCAGAGCATGGGATCCCAGATCATGAAGTAGCCACCAACAATTAAACATTACAGGACTCACTGCTGTGATATTTTACCTACTGAGAAATAGGTGGAAGGCCAAGGTCCATAGTGTAGGATATTGCCAAGACTGAAAATAATAAGAGAGAAGACAGTGTTAACCAGGAAATAAGGACTAATTAAGGTTGGGTTTTAGAAATCTATAGATTTTGCGAGGGAGACAAAACTGAGAAAGGTAAGGAAATTCTACCATTTTGGGAGTTGGACTAGGAGACTGCGTGATGAAGCACCGGAAACTATGCATAGTAAAAAGCAGGACTGAAATCATGAACCTCATATGCCAATACCTAAGCAGGTCTAGATCATGTTTCTCATGCATCAGGGCTTGAACATTTCAAAAATTGTCATTGTGTTCGTGAACTTCATATATCAGAATGAACTATTATAGGAAACAGGATTGAGATGAGGAAATTGCTCATGAATCAGACGTCAAAATCTTCACATTGTAGAAAATGACCCAGAACCTCACATGAAACGAGACACACATCATAGAAAGGGTGACTGAGATCATAAATCAGTTCGAATAATAGAATCATAAAATCATAGAATGGTTACAGCACGGAAGAAAGCCCATCGAGCCCATGCTGACTCTCAGCTAGTCCCACTCTCCTGCCCTTTCCTCGTAGCCCTGCAATTTATTTTCCTTCAGATATTTATCCAACTCCCTTTTGAAAGATAAGATTGAGTCTGCCTCCACCATACTTTCAGGCAGTGCATTCCAGATCTTAACCACTCGCTGCATAAAAAAGTTTTTTCCTATGTCGCCTTTGGTTCTTTTGCCAATCACTTTAAATTTGTGTCCTCTGGTTCTTGACCCTTCTGCCAATGGGAACAGTTTCTCTCTATCTACTCTGTCCAGATCTCTCATGATTTGAATACCTCTATCAAATCTCCTCTCAATCTTCTCTGCTCCAAAGAGAACAATCCCAGCTTCTCCAGTCTATCAACAGAACTGAAGTCCCTCATTCCTGGAATCATTCTTGTAAATCTTTTCTGCATTTTCCCTAAGGCCTTCACATCCTTCCTAAAGTGTGGAAATGGACACAGTACTCCAGTTGGGGCTGAACCAGTGTTTTATACAGGTTCATCATAACTTCTACACTTTTGTACTCTTTACCTCTATTTATGAAGCCCAGGATCCCGTAAACCTTTTTATCTGCTTTCTCAACCTGCCCTGCCACCTTCAACGATTGGTTAAGGAGAATGTTATGGTGCTGGTGAGGGAGGATGTCCTGGAGGGGTCAAGGACAGAATTTATATGGCGAGAGTTAAGAAATAATAGAGGTGCCATTACACTACTAGGTGTATTCTATAGACCACCAAATAGTGGGAAAGGGTTCGTGCACCCCCTTTAGGATTGTAACATTTAGTTTCTATTTCCTCTCCTCATTCTTTCTACCAAAATGTATCACTTCGCACTTTTCTGCGTTAAATTTTATCGGCCACAGTCTGCCCATTTTACTAGCCTGTCTATGTCTTGCTGAAGTCTATCACTCTCTGTTAGGTCCATGTATCTTAATGTTGTGTCCTTCAATAATCAGACAACAGACTGCAGGGAACGATTCAACAGGTGTTTACTCAACGTGGTTCAAACTGCAACTGAAACAACAGATTACTACTCAGCGTTATATACAGGTGTGGTCACTGCCGGTACTACAGTATACATGAGCTGTAGAAAGTAGTTCCCCCCCTTAAAGGTACATACATTACAATTCCACCCCTTTTAGATTAACAGTACCATAACACTCATTTAACAATTAAATATCAAACTAATTACAATTAACACTTTTAACATGCAACATTAGCTGAAAATAGTCTATTTATAAATTCAGTCTTTGGGGAGGCTTCCTGATCCTTTCTGGATAGCGCCTTTCCCGAGTGTCTTGCTCTTGGTGCGGAGGCGATTCTGGCCCCCTGTCGTCGGTTGTTTCATCAGCTTCCGATGCCACTGTTTCTGGGGTAGATGCTACCTGTACGTCTGGTTCATCACCAGGTACATATGGGCGAGGCATGGGGTTGACTTGTTCCTGTGACTCTAGGATCTGGTCAGCATGGCGTCTCACGATGCTCTCCCCAATGTCCACTGTGTACATTAGTGGGCCCTGCCATGTGCATATCGTTCCTGGCTGCCATTTTTCTGTTCGGTAGTCGCGGGCCAAGACTGGTTGCCCTACATTGAAGCTCCTTGTTGGCTTCTCATGGATGTGCTGGAATTGCTTACTCTCAACATCTCTTCGTACGTTTGGTCTGAGCAAATCCAGGCGAGATTTTAACCTTCGGTTAAAGAACATCATGGCTGGGGCCTGGTTGGTGACTGCATGTGTCGCTTTCCGGTAGGCGAACAGGAAATTGTCCACCTTGTGCTGCAGCGGAATGTTGTCATTGTACTTAGCCTTTATTGCCTTCTTAAAGGTTTGAACGAACCTCTCAGCTAATCCATTTGTGGCTGGATGATACGGGGCAGATGTGTAATGCCGTACCCCATTCTTTTTCAAGAACCTCCAGAACTCTTCGGACACAAACTGTGGTCCGTTGTTGGAGCAAATCTGTTCTGGCAAGCCATTCCTGGCAAAAATGGTCCGTAGGACTGCAATAGTTTTCTCCGTGGTGGTGGAGGACATTTTGATGACCTCAGGCCATTTCGAGTGCGCATCCACGGCTAGTAAAAACATTGAGTCCATGAATGGACCAGCAAAATCAATATGCACCCGTTGCCATGGAGATGAGGGCCACTCCCATGGGTGTAGAGGGGCCTGTGGTGGTGCATTTTGGACTTTCTGGCATCCTGAGCAGCTCTTGGTCAGGTCCTCGATTTGTTTATCGATTCCCGGCCACCATACATAAGCCCTGGCTAGGCTTTTCATTTTTACCCCTCCCAGATGACCCTCATGAAGCTCATTGAGCCCTTAACTTGGGTGTAATTACCACTCGGGATCCACACATCAAGGTCCCCAGGCACACTGACAGCTGTTCTCTCCTTGTCGAGAATGCTGGCAACAGTGAGTCGCCATGTGCTGGCCATCCCTTCACTGTCAAATCATATACCCGAGACAGTGTCGGGTCATTTCGGGTTTCCTTTTCGATACAAGCGTTAGTTACCGGTAGGTATTCAACTGTTTCGTGCCCTTATATTCAATCTCATGGTGGTGTGCCACTAGAAAAAGTGACCATCTTTGTAGTTGTTGCATAGTCATCACCGGAACGCCCTTCTTCAGATTAAAAATGGAGACAAGAGGCTGGTGGTCAGTCAGCAAGGTGAATTTCTGCCCGTGCAGATAGTGATTGAACTTTTTCACTCCCCACACTAGGCTGAGGGCCTCCCTGTCAATCTGGGCGTAGTTATGCTCGGCTGAGGTTAGTGATCGTGATGCAAAGGCTATTGGCCTCTCTGAGCCGTCCGAGAATTTGTGCGACAGCACCGCTCCAATGCCATAAGGCGACGCATCACATGCCAACCGAATTGGTAATGCTGGGTTATAATGGGCCAATACCTCATTCGATGTGATTAGTGTTTTGCTCTTCTGGAAAGCTCGTCTACATTCGTCACTCCACTTCCATGGCACCCCAGTTTGCAGCAGGGTGTTCAGTGGGTGTAGTATTGTAGACAAATTTGACAAGAACTTATGGTAGTAGTTTACCAGCCCGAGGAACGACCTCAGTTGTGACACATTTTCCGGTGCTGGAGCCTTGACTACTGCCTCAATCTTCTCTGGGGACTTATGTAACCCCTCTTTATTGATAACGTGGCCACAATACGAGATCTGTTTTCTAAAAAACTCGCATTTGGGGCGGTTAGCTCGGAGCCCATATTCCTGCAATCTAGTGAGCACCTGCTCCAGGTTGGCAAGGTGATCACTGTCATTTTCGCCCGTGACCAGGATGTCGTCCAAATAACACTGGGTCCCCGGGATCCCTTGCAGGACTTGTTCCATTGCCCTCTGCCAAATAGCCGGAGCTGATGCTACCCCGAATACCAGCCGGTTGTATTGGTAGAGACCTTTATGGGTGTTGATTGTGAGGTATTTTTTGATGCTTCTTCTACCTCCATTTGCAGATACGCCTGGGCCAGATCAATCTTAGTGAAGCGTTTCCCTCCAGATAGCGAGGCGAAAATATCTTCAATCCACGGAAGTGGATATTGTACGGTGTGAAAGACCGGGTTCACTGTTACCTTAAAGTCCCCACCGATGCGAACCTTCCTTGGTTCCCCAGGCGTGCTGCTCAACGACTTTTTCATCACAGGGACGATGGGTGTAGCCCACTCGCTCCAGTCTACCTTGGACAGTACACCTGAACGTTCCAGACTCTCCAGCTCTGCTTCGATGGCTGGGCGGATCGCATAAGGTACCGGTCTGGCCTTAAAAAATTTTGGGCTTGCGTTTTCTTCAATTTTAATCGTCGCTGTCATGCCTTTTAGTGTTTCGAGTCCTTGCTGGAACACTTCTTTCGCATCAGTTAGGATCTTTGACAGTCGCCCAGGTGTGACGTCGTCATCCTTTTTGTCAGCCACAGTCAGTGCCTGTATGGAATGCCAATCCAGTTGTATTTTCCGGATCCATTCACGTCCCAGTAATGGTGGTCCTCCATCTTGCAATACATACAGTTCTAGTTTTGGTGTTTCCTTACCGTTATATATAACAGTCACCCTTATTTTTCCTTTGGGGTAGACTTTTTGCCCCCTTTACGTCTTCAAAATAATTTTTGTGTCTCTCAAGGGTATGTGTGAGAATAGCCACTCATAGTCCCATTGGTTTATGACTGTCAGAGCTGATCCTGTGTCCAATTCCATCTTTACCTGGACTCCTGCTATCTTGAGAGTGACCCAAATGGTTCGGTGATCCTCCGTTGTGATCACATTATGTAGTTTCAGACAACTCAGTTCCCTGCTTTCGGAGTCGTTATCACTCTTTTGTTCGTCTGAACTATTCTCCATTATCTTATGTACATTCTTGTACTTCCCTTTGGTCGGTTTCTTATTGCTGGTTTTCTTTCCCGACCTGCAGACTCGTGCTATGTGTCCTACTTTTCCACACTGTCTGCACACTTTGTCTTTGAACCAGCAATCATTCTGGTCGTGTGTTGTTCTGCCGCAGCGATAGCACTTCTCTGTTCCATATGACATTTCGTTTGTGCCATATTCTTGCGGTCTCTGTTGTATCTCAGCAGCGCCCCATGCTGCTGCTTCATATGATACCGCAATGCTGAAAGCCTTTTCCAGCGTAAGGTCCTTTTCAGATAAAAGCCGTTTCTGGGTTCCTTCACTTTGAAGCCCACACACAAACTTGTCCCTTAAGGTATCTGCTAGTCCCGTTCCAAACTGGCAGTGTTTCGATAGCTTGCGCAGTTCCGTTAAATACTCAGCATTACTTTCATCTTTATGCTGGTTCCTTTTGTGAAACTTAAATCTTTCTGCTATCAGCAGTGGTGTGGGGTTTAAGTGGTCCTGTAGGATTGACACTATGTTTTCAAAATCCTTTTCTACTGGCTTCTCTGGGGTTACTAGGTTTCGTAGTAAGCCATACGTTTTTGCACCCATTGAATTCAACAATACCAGCGCTTTCTTGTCATCTGGCACTTCATTCGCCTTGCAGTATACTTCTGTGCGTTCGACATATGTTGTCCAACCTTCGACTTCATTGTCGAACGCTGTGATACTGCCACTCTTCGGCATTTTTGAGTGTGGTTAGACTGGCTTAAAATGGCGTCTCCCGCGCTTTCCTTTCTTCCCTGCTGCGGCTTAAAATGGCGTCTCCCGCGCTGCTGCCAATGCCGCTCTCGGTGGTCCTCGTGGGAAATGGCGACGCCCTGTGGGTTTCGTGCGCTGCTCCTGCGCTGCTGCCAACGCCGCTCTCTGCGGTCCTCGTGGCAATGGCAGCGCCTCGCGTTTTCCTGCACGCCTCTCTCCCCCGTTGACGCTGCTTGGCCCTTGAACACCGGCTGCACTCTGCTCTCTCTCGTCTCTCTCCCCTGTTGACGCCACTCGGTCCTGAACACCGGCTGCGCCCTGTGCGCTCTGCCCTCTCTCTCTCCCCCGTCGACGCTGCTCGGCCTTTTTCTGTGCCTCTCGGTCGGGCTCTAGCCCGCCGCTGTCTGGGAAGGGTCTGCGCAGTACCTGTTGCCAGCCCGTTTCGCTGGACCACCGTGACTGGAAAACCAAGCCTGGCTCTCGACAGCCTCCCCTGCGATGCTCAAATCTCCGCTGGATGACTGGGCGGTTGCCCGTGGTCGATGCCCGTGCTTCTGGACTCGACCTTCTTCCACTGTTCTCCAGGAGCGAATCCCTGGGAGGTGATGCAGAGTTGCAGGTAGGTTCGAATCTGCCTCGTCGCCAATGATAGGTCCGTGTATCTTAATGTTGTGTCCTTCAATAATCAGACAACAGACTGCAGGGAACGATTCAACAGATGTTTACTCAACGTGGTTCAAACTGCAACTGAAACAACAGATTACTACTCAGCGTTATATACAGGTGTGGTCACTGCCGGTACTACAGTATACATGAGCTGTAGAAAGTAGTTCCCCCCCTTAAAGGTACATACATTACACTCTCCTCCTCACTGTTCACTATACTTCCAAGTTTTGTGTCATCTGCAAATTTTGAAATTGTGCCCTGTACACCCACGTCCAAGTCATTAATATATATCAAGAAAAGCAGTGGCCCTAGTACCGACCCCTGGGGAACACCACTGTATACCTTCCTCCAGTCCAAAAAACAACCGTTCACCACTACTCTCTGTTTCCTGTCACTTAGCCAATTTCTTATCCATGCTGCCACTGTCCCTTTTATTCCATGGGCTTCAACTTTGCTGGCAAGTCTATTATGTGGCACTTTGTCGAACGCCTTTTGGAAATCCAGGTACACTACGTCAACCACATTATCCTCATCAACCCTTTCTGTTACCTCATCAAAAAACTCAATCAAGTTGGTTAAACAAGATTTGCCTTTAACAAACCTGTGCTGGCTTTCCTTAATTAATCCACACTATCCAAGTGACTGTTAATTTTGTCCCTGATTACTGTTTCTGAAAGCTACCCCACTACTGAGGTTAAACTGACTGGCCTGTAGTTGCTGGGTTTATCTTTACACCCTTTTTTGAACAATGGTGTAATATTTGCAATTCTCCAGTCCTCTGGCACCACTCCTGTATCTATGGAGGATTGGAATATTATGGTCAGTACCTCTGCGATTTCTGCCCTCAATTCCCTCAGCATCCTAGGATGCATCCCATCCACCCCTGGTGATTTATCTACTTTAAGTACAGCCAGCCTTTCTAATAGCTCTTCTTTATCAATTTTTAACCTATCAAGTGTCTCCACTACCTCCTCCTTCACTATGTCTATGGCAGCATCCTCTTCCTTGGTGAAGACAGATACAAAGTACTCATTTAGTACCTCAGCCATACCCTCTGCCTCCATGCATAGGTCTCCTTTATGGTCCCTAATCGGCCCCACCTCTCCTCTTACTACCCTTTTGCTATTAATATGTCTGTAGAAGACTTTTGGATGACCTTTTATGTTGGCTGCCATTCTGTTCTCATACCCTCTCTTTGCCCCTCTTATTTTCTTTTTCACTTCTCCTCTGACCTTTCTATATATATATATATGATTCTCAGATGTATTTGCAACCTGACCTCTGTCATACGCACTCTTTTTCTGCTTCATCATATTCTCTATCTGTTTCATCATCCAGGGAGCCCTGACTTTAGTTGCTCTGCCTTTCCCCCTAGTGAGAATGTACCTGAACTATTTCCTCTTTAAAGGCAGCCCATTACAGTTTTGCCTGCTAATCTTTGATTCCAGTTTACCTGGGCCAGATCTGTTCTCATCCCACTGAAATTGGTTTTCCCCCAGTTAAACATTTTTACTCTAGATTGCTCCCTGTCCTTTTCCATAGCTAATCTAAACCTTATGATACTATGATCGCTGTTCCCTAAATGTTCACCTACTGACACTTGCTCCACTTGACCTGCCTCATTCCCCAGAACCAGATCCAGCAATGCCTCCTTCCTCGTTGGGCTGGAAACATACTGATCAAGAAAGTTCTCCTGCACACACTCCAGAATTCTTCCCCTTCTTTGCCCTTTACACTCTTACGATCCCAGTCTATATTAGGATAGTTGAAGTCCCCCATTATTACTGCTCTATAGTTCTTGCACCTCTCTGTAATTTCTCTGCAAATTTGGTCCTCCATATCTTTCCCACTATTTGGTGGCCTATAGAATACACCTAGTAGTGTTGTCACCTCTATTATTTCTTAGCTCTAGCCATATAGATGCTGTCCTTGACCCCTCCAGGGCATCCTCCCTCTCCAGCACTGTAACATTCTCCTTAACTAATTCTGCCACACCACCTTCTATCTTTCCTTCCCTATCTTTCCTGGACACCGAATAACCAGGAATATTTAATACCCAATCATGCCCTTTTTTGAGCCAGGTCTCAGTTATTGCCACAACATCATATTCCCATGTGGTAATTTGTGCCTGCAGCTCACTTACCTTGTTTACTACGCTTCGTGCGTTCACATACACACACTGTAAACCCATCTTAGACCGTCCTGTATTCTCTCTTAGTTTTACCCCACCTAATAACTTACTATTTCTTACTTTAGTGCTCTCTGCCTCTCCCAATCCTTTGAGCACTTTATTTCCCCTTTCTAATGTTACATCCTGGTGCCCATCCCCCTGCCAAATTAGTTTAAGTCCTCCCCAACAGCACTAGCAAACCTCCCCACGAGAATATTGGTTCCGGCCCTGTTGAAGTGCAACCAGTCTGGCCTGTACAGGTCCCTCCTCCCCCAGAACCAATCCCAATGCCCCAGGAATCTGAAGCCCTCCCTCCTGCACCATCTCTCCAGCCACGCATTCATCTGCTCTATCCTTCTATTTCTATACTCACTTGCACGTCGCACCTGGAATAATTTGGAGATTACTACCTTTGAGGTCCTGCTTTTTAACCTCTTTCCTAGCTTACTAAAATCTGCCTGCAGGACCTTATCCCTCTTTCTGCCTATGTTGTTGGTACCAATATGGAGCATGATCTCTGGCTGTTCACCCTCCCCTTTCAGAATGTTCTGCAGCCACTTAGTAAAATGTACAAATATACAAGGGGTAAGACTAAGTGAGAAATCTTTTCTCCAGAGAAAACCATCAGTTTTTACTTTGTTATTTTGCATTGGTAATTGTCATACCAGCTTCACAGAATCACAGAATCACAGAAACCCCACAGTGCAGATGGAGGCCATTTCGGCCCACCCGATCCCCGTAACCCCTACACCAACACATATCCCACCCTATCCCCGTAACCCCATGTATTTAATCCCCCTAACACTAAGGGTCAATTTATCACAGCCAATCAACCTAACCCGCACATCTTTGGACTGTGGGAGGAAACCGGAGCACCCGGAGGAAACCCACGCAAACACGGGGAGAATGTGCAAACTCCACACAGACAGTCACCCGAGGCCGGATTCGAACCCGGGTCCCTGGCGCTGTGAGGCAACAGTGCTAACCACTATGCCACCGTGAACAGAAACAAATCCAACTGCTTGACTGGAATATTATCAGCAATATAACAAAGGTGGACAAACATGTATCTGATCCAAGCATAATTATAACTGAAGCATGGGATTCCATTTACCGTTCCCATTCACTTCCATTATGTTGAAATGCTGATCCAAATATAACGGCCCAGAATTTGCGATTGTAATGATGGCGAAACTTTCAGCGTTCGTCGTCATTACTCTGTAAAACCGACAGCAACTTCTGGCATTCGCAGATGCGCAGTTAGATGCGGAAATCCAGAAGTTGCTGTCAGTGATACCCTGCTCCTCAACAGGGTGTGCTGTTGCAGTCCTCACAGATGCAATCAATATAGAAATCATAGAATTGAGGTGAACTTAAATTTTTTATGCTCTATTTTCGCTGTAAAAACCCTTGAAAAAGTTGAGCCTAGTTGAATGAGATGTAACTGGGTTTTTAACAGCGTACTATGGCATAATTACTGCTGAACAACCTCTCTGGCCCTGAAAAACTAATTTTATGATGTGGAGTCTCATTTGCTCCATTCCATGATAAAAATTCCATCAAGATTTTTTAAAAAAAAATAAAAATTAATTTTTATTTTTTAAGGTTTGTTTATGATTTTTCAGCTTCTCCTTTAACCCATGTGTATGTCCCAATCTTTATTTTGCTTTCTGTAAAATTAATAAAAAAGTGAATGATAAGACCTGCTTTTTACTTCCTGGTTTGCTGTCTGTTAGAATTCTTTAATGTGATTGGCTGCTTAGCTCGCTTGATGACATCACTGTTGCTGGACACCACAGATCCCCATAGATGGTGCCAGATTTATACTGACATCAGAAAAGGTGAAACAGAGGCTGCTAAATGTTAGTGGGCAGCTTTTTTCAAGGTTAGGGCAAAGTCCAGGCCAACATTTCTTGGCAAACCATGTATTTATCAGGACTGAGTTATATTTAGATAATTCATAGGAAAGAATGACCGATAGGGCCACACACTCCACTTTGGCACCCCAACTTCTCTTACGGCACTAAAATAACATTTCACTGTTTTCAGGGATGTTAGTTAGTTTATCGAGCACTCTGTAGGTTACAAGCCGATTATCATTTTGGACGATATAGCTTTGATGCGCTGTTGTTAAAAAAACTAGAATTCTATTCCTTGCCATCACCAGCACTGCTGTGAATATCTCAAAATCTCAAAATATGCTGTAGAATTAAATATAAAAAGTTATTTCCATCAGTAATTCAAGGCCCAATATGAAATTTGGAAAAAGTTGCTCAGAATTCTAAGTGTAAACTTCAGCTTTTTATTTGCTGCCAAATAAATATTTCTTTCTTTCTCCTCTTTTGGACAACTTTCAATTTTCTTCCTCCTGGCTTCAGACAGTTCCCACAGTTTTTTTCCCCCAATACCTTGCCCAAGCGTCTATTCTCATGTGTGTCAGCCATGGTCCCATCACAGCTGAGACTGATCCCGGTGTCATCCGACAGCCACATAATAAACTTCCAGCAGTCTCCGGATTGGTTTGAAAGCTGACAGCTTCGCTGAGATCTGCACTGTGGAGCCTATACCTGGGATCAGTGGAGATAAGTGTATACTGCTTCGGGCATTCCGTAGTTGGGGGAGCTGTTGTAGTCCATTCCATCTAAACAAAGCCGAAATAAAATCCTTAAACAACATATCCCACCTCTGCTGCTGGAGTCGTGTTTTGCTGTGTGGGGGCGGTGCAATGGGAGCCTGCAGATCAGCTGATTGGTTAGCTGTTCCACTGTCTACTGATTTTACTGGCACGATGACGAGTGCTACTGGAGAGAACTGAGACAATGAAGTGGGAAAAGGAAGAACAATTGGCAGTGCACAGTAACTTGGGGATTCTTGATTATCCAATTATTTCTATTATCTGCCAGGAGGGCCCTTCATTATGGTGAATAATCAAGGCTACACTGTAGAGTGTATACTATTGTAAGGCAGATTAAGTGAGCACATCTAAAGGTTTTATTTGTCTCTCTAGGGGAGAAGAATATTTGCAGAACCATACACTGTGTATAGTCCATAATCGAACAAATTGTATCTGGTCTCTGGAGGGTTTGACAGGTCCAAAGGCCTTTTCTTCTTTAATGTGTTTTATATAGCATATAGATAGACAGAGCATGCAATGCTTCCTTTATCATTTAAATCCACTGTTTTTATATAGCTTTGAGAAAAATGCCTTTAGGACATCACTCACTGATTTTTATGTAAACAGCAATTTTGATTTTTTTTTTCTTGCCATTTTTCTGTTCAGAAGGCATTGACTTTTTACTGGGTTACAGTTCCATGGATGTCAGGCACCCTCCAGTAACTTGCCCGAGTGGCAGTGTGAGCCTTGATGGTGAGTGTGGTGAAGCTATGTTACCCCTAGGGTATCTCAGTTGAACATAATCCAGCCCTCATCCAAAAGCCACACACATGCATTTCCAGCATGTGTCACTGGATTGCGATAAGGAGAGAAATCATTGGCTCGTTTTCCCCTAATTATTATGGGGCCAATTGCAGGCCTCACCGTTACCTGAGCTACAAACAGATAACTCAGAAGAGTATAATCAGCTAGCCACAGGATAAATTTGCTGGTCTACTGGGGAGCTGGTCTGTTTGCATTCGTAACTAGCAAATATTTAGAGATACGGGCCTAGAGTTTCCACTATTTTGCACTGTTCACCTGAAATCAGCCAAACCAGCGTAAAAGATTGGGGAATTTTAAGCGCAAGTTACGTTGAGTGTAAAGCGAGTTTCCGCGATCCTTAACGCTGGTTTAAAGAACTTCGCGCTGGAAACCGACCACCGCCCACAAAACTGGCCATGCCCCCCAGATCGAAATAATGAGCGTGGCAAGTTTCCACCGATTGCGTCCGTTTGCGACTGTTTGAGGAGGCTCTTCAAATTAAGCTTTTTTTTTAGGTGCAAAGGCATGTTTTAAAAGTTTTAAAATGTAAAAAGTATTTAATTTACTAAGAAATGGGCTAGTGTACACCAATGAAACGAGTAAATTGTTCAGTACAGTTTTCTAAAGTTATTTTCAGTGATTTAAAATCAGGTTACTTACAAGTGGCGGACTAGACGCTCTTAAAGACTGCTTGTTTTTGCTGATAAGCCCATTTTCAGGATGAGCAACCTGGCCACAGCACCGTGGAACGGGGGGCCATTCAAGAGGGGGGAGTAAATAGAAATGTTGTAGTGGTAGGGGATAGTATTATTGGAGGGATAGATAGAGTTCTCTGCAGCCAAGAGCGAGAGTCCCGTAGGCTGTGTTGCCTACCCGGTGCCAGGGTTAAGGACATCTCCTCTGGGCTGGAAAGAAACTTGCAGTGGGAGGGGGTGGATCCAGTCGTCGTGGTCCATGTTGGTACAAACGACGTAGATAGGACTAAGAAGCCGGCTCTGTTAAAGGAGTATGAGCAGCTAGGGGTCAAATTAAAAAACAGAACCTCAAGGGTAATAATCTCTGGATTATTACCTGAGCCACGAGCGAATTTGGCTAGGACAAATAAAATTAGAGAGTTAAATGCGTGGCTCAAAGACTGGTGTGGGAGAAATGGGTTTTGCTTCCTGGGACACTGGCACCAGTACTGGGGCAAGAGGGAGCTGTTCCGTTGGGACAGGCTTCACTTGGCCAGTGCTGGGACTAGAGTCCTGGTGGATCATATAACTAGGGCTGTAGAGAGGGCTTTAAACTAACTAGTGGGGGGGGAGGTTCCGAGAGAGCAAATAATAAAAATGACAACAGAGAAGGTCATAGACTTAGGTAGCAGTGGGGAAATTAAAAACCAGAGTGTGTCAGGAAGGGGCAGAAGGTATGGAGTAAAAGGTAAAGTAATAATAAGGGCAAAAGCAGTAACTAAGTGTCACAAAACATATTTGAAAGTTCTCTATCTGAATGCACGTAGCATTCGTAACAAAATAGACGAGTTAATGGCACAAATAACTACATATGGGTATGATCTTGTGGCCATTACAGAAACATGGCTGCAAGGTGACAATGCCTGGGAATTAAACATACCAGGTTATATAACGATCAGGAAGGACAGACAGGAAGGAAGGGGAGGTGGGGTGGCTATGTTAATAAAGGAAGGAATCACTGTAATACAGAGAAATGATATTGGGTCAAAAGATCAGGATAATGAAACAGTTTGGGTGGAGATAAGGAATAATAAGGGGAAAAAAACACTAGTGGGCGTAGTCTATAGGCCTCCGAACAGTGGCAACTCTGTTGGACGGAGTATCAATCGGGAAATAGTTGAGGCTTGTAATAAGGGAACATCTATAATTATGGGGGATTTTAACTATCATATTAATTGGACAAATCAAATTGGGCAGGGCTGCCTTGAGGATGAGTTCATTGAGTGTATTAGGGATGGGTTTCTTGAGCAGTATGTAACTGAACCGACCAGGGGGCAAGCAACCTTAGATCTGGTCCTGTGTAACGAGACAGGATTAATTAAAAATGTCCTAGTAAAGGATCCCCTTGGAATGAGTGACCATAACATGGTTGAATTCCATATTCAATTAGAGGGTGAGAAGGTTGGATCTCAAACAAGCGTGCTAAGCTTGAATAAAGGAGACTATGAAGGTATGAGCGTGGAATTGAGTAGAGTGGATTGGGAAAATAGATTAAAGGGTAAGACGATACATGATCAGTGGTGTACATTTAAGGAGTTATTTTACAACTTCCAAAAAATATATATTCCACTGAAAAGAAAAGGGTGTAAAAGAAAAGACAGCCATCCGTGGCTAAGTAAAGAAATTAAGGATAGTATTTGACTAAAAACAAGGGCATATAAGGTAGCCAAATCTAGTGGGAGGATAGAGGATTGGGAAAACTTTAAAAGACAGCAAAAAATAACAAAAAGATTGATTAAGAAAGGGAAGATAGATTATGAAAGTAAATTAGCAAAAAATATAAAAACAGATAGTAAGAGTTTTTATAGTTATATAAAAAGAAAAAGGGTGGCTAAAGTAAATGTTGGTCCCTTAGAGGATGAGACCGGGAAATTAATGGTGGGACATATGGAGATGGCAAAAACACTGAATGAGTATTTTGTATCAGTCTTTACAGTAGAGGACACTAAGAATATCCCAACACTGGACAAACAGGGGGCTATAGGGGGGAGAAGCTAAACACGATCAAAATCACTAAGGAAGTGGTACTCGGTAAAACAATGGGACTCAAGGCGGATAAATCACCTGGACCTGATGGCTTACATCCTAGGGTCTTGAGGGAAGTGGCGGTAGGGATTGTGGATGCATTGGTAATAATTTTCCAAAACTCCCTGGACTCAGCAAAGGTCCCAGCAGACTGGAAAACTGCAAATGTAACACCCTTATTTAAAAAGGGCAGTAGACAGAAGGCTGGAAACTATAGACCGGTTAGCCTAACATCTGTGGTAGGTAAAATGTTGGAGTCCATTATTAAGGAGACAGTAACAGGACATTTGGATAATCATAATTTAATAGGACAAAGTCAGCATGGTTTTATGAAGGGGAAGTCATGTTTGACAAATTTGCTGGAGTTCTTTGAGGAAGTAACATATAGGGTGGATAGAGGGGAACCAATGGACGTAGTGTATTTAGACTTCCAAAAGGCATTTGACAAGGTGCCACACAAAAGATTATTGCTTAAGGTAAAAAATCACGGGATTGGGGGTAATATTCTGGCATGGATAGAGGATTGGCTATCTAACAGAAGGCAGAGAGTTGGGATAAATGGTTCATTCTCAGACTGGCAATCAGTAACTAGTGGTGTTCCGCAGGGGTCAGTGCTGGGTCCCCAACTCTTTACAATCTATATTAACGATTTGGAGGAGGGGACCGAGTGTAACATATCAAAGTTTGCAGATGATACTAAGATGGGAAGGAAAGTAGTGAGTGAGGAGGACATAAAAAACCTGCAAGGGGACATAGACAGGCTAAGTAAATGGGCAGAGATTTGGCAGATGGAATACAATACTGGAAAGTGTGAGGTTATGCACTTTGGCAGGAAAAATCGTAGAGCAAGTTATTATCTTAATGGCAAGAAACTGGAAAGTACTGAAGTACAAAGGGATCTGGGGGCCCTGGTGCACGAAACTCAAAAGGTTAGTATGCAGGTGCAGCAAGTGATTAAGAAGGCCAATGGAATGTTGGCTTTCATTGCTAGGGGGATAGAATATAAAAATAGGGAGGTATTGCTTCAGTTGTACAAGGTATTGGTGAGACCGCACCTGGAATACTGCATACAGTTTTGGTGTCCATACTTAAGAAAAGACATACTTGCTCTCGAGTCAGTACAAAGAAGGTTCACTCGGTTAATCCCGGGGATGAGGGGATGGACATATGAGGAGAGGTTGAGTAGGTTGGGACTCTACTCATTGGAGTTCAGAAGAATGAGAGGCGATCTTATTGAAACATATAATATTGTGAAGGGGTTGGATCGGGTGGATGCGGGGAGGATGTTCCTGATGATAGGTGAAACTAGAACTGGGGGGCATAGTCTTAGAATAAGGGGCTGCTCTTTCAAAACTGAGATGAGGAGGAACTACTTCACTCAGAGGGTGGTAGGTCCATGGAATATGCTGCCCCAAAAAGCTGTAGAAGCTACATCATTACATAAATTTAAAACAGAAATAGACAGTTTCCTAGAAGTAAAGGGAATTAAGGGTTACGGGGAGCGGGCAGGAATTTGGACATGAGTCTAGGTTCGGATCAGTCATGGCCCTGTGGGTAGCGGAGCGGGCCCAGGGGCCGTGTAGCCTGATCCTGCTCCTATTTCATGTGTCTAATTCTGTTAGATTCAGGAGATAGTTCTGTGATAATAGATTGGCGGTTAGGATCAGATCAGCCATGATCTTATTGAATGGCGGAGCAGGCTCGAGGGGCCGATTGGCCTACTCCTGCTCCTATTTCTTACGTTCTTATGTTCTTAATAAAACTGCACCAGATTATCACTCTGAAGTACATCAATGAATATATTACACTGCCCGATTACACTGGCTCATGGAAGATTTTATGTTTGTGATTATGCAAATGCGTTTGAGCTGAAACTTGAACCATAACTTCACTTCGGAGAAACCAGAATAATTTCAAGAGCAATTTGCGCCCGGTTGCTCATTGCACCCAAAGTGGAAACTCTACCCCATGTATGAGTAAAGTTATGGAAAACGGATACATTTCAGTTCTGACTCTTAATATGAAGAATTTAAAAACTTGGTCACAACCAGATGCAAGTATGATTTCAAATCAGTTAGAGCAAGCTGCTGTAATCGGACCACATGGGTTTTTCATACATCATCCCACACAGCCGTACAAATGTGCATTTATAGAGTTCAGCAAAAAAAAATATAAGTATGGTGTCTCTCTCTCTTAGGCAGTCCCTCAGAACTGAGGATGACTTGCTTCCACACTAAAAATGAGTTCTCAGGTGGCTGATGAGTCCAATGTGGGACCTACAGTCCCTGTCGCAGGTGGGGCAGACGGTGGTTGAAGGGGCGGGCGGGTGGGTGGGGTGCTTGGGTTGACGTGCGCTCCTTCTGCTGTTTGCGCTTGGCCTCCGCTTGCTCCCGGCGAAGAGACTCGAGGTGTTCGGCGCTTTCCCGGATGCTTCTCCTCCACTTTGTGCGGTCTTGGGCCAGGGATTCCCATGTGACGGTGGGGATGTTGCACTTTTTCAAGGAGGCTTTGAGGGTGCCCTTGAAGCGTTTCCTCTGCCTACCTGGGGCTCTCTTGCCGTGTCAGAGCTCCGAGTAGAGCGCTTGTTTTGGGAGTCTCGTATCGGGCATGCGGACGATGTGGCCCGTCTAGCGGAGCTGATCGAGCGTGGTCAAAGCTTCGATGCTGGGGGTGTTGGCCTGAAAGAGAACACTGACGTTGGTGCGCCTATCCTGCCAATGGATGTATGGTGTATGAAATGCCTGTGTGCCCACGGTGAGACCTCCCTTCCAGCAATCAGAACATGAGAGTGACAAGAAGTTCAATGGCATCATTATCTTGCCGTTCTTAAAATTAATTGTCCTGGGTCCCCACTATCAATGCTCACTGTAAGTGAGTTGTCATTTTTATTAAAGAGAATTTATGTTAGTGTGATCTGAGGACTGTGTTTGTAGAAACTGTGCCCTGTGAAGCAACATGTTTCAGGGAGGAAACCTGCCTCTGAAGTCATTATGTTACGTTTTTGTATTGTGCATTTAGTAGATATTTTGCAGGGGGTGGGGTGGGGTGGGGTGGTGGAAGGACTAGAGTGAGAGATAACAAGAACAAACGGTGAATGCTGCAGATCTTAAATAAAAACTTGATTGAACAAGTTTACTGAAACTAATATAACTTTGAATTTGGCATTGATATGTAAAAGGTACTATATAAATGTAAGCTGGTTCTGACTAATGCCAGTAATATATCTGAAAGCTAACTGAGTCATATGGAACTTTGCTTTAAAAAGTAATGAGTTAGGGCACTGCTGAATTAAAATGTTGGGACAGATTAAACCATTCAGTGCCTACGTTATAAATCTGGTTTATTTTAATGGCACTGCCTGATTGGATATGTCACTAAATTGTTCCATAAAAAATGACCTGAACTGGTTTCTATTTTGCAATAAGAGCCCCCTCTGTGAATTATTTCTGCACACCATATTGTAAAAAATTATCTATTTAAAATGAGTCACCTGTATTGAGAGCATTGATTTCCCCCCACCCCAACTTTAAAAATATATATTTTCTGAAGTTTTTGATGTGGGGAGAAATCGTGATCTCTTCCCCCTGCTTTCTTTTAATATTAAAAAATAAAAAATATTAAAAATCAGCTGCCTTCTTATATGTGTGCAAGCACATGTGCTGTGCTCCTTTGCCATTTGGCTCAGTGTAATCCATGGCAGGCACCCTTGGCAGTATCATTCGGATCTGCTTCACTGAGTATTGTGCTCTAAAGAAATGGAGGAGTCGATTTTAACCCCCACCCCCACCACCACAGCCAAAACCAGGCAGGTACGACATCGTCATAGAGTCATAGAGTTATACAGCACCGAAAGAGGCCCTTTGGCCCATTGTGTCTGCGCCGGCCATCAAGCCCTGTCTATTCTAATCCCATTTTCTAGCACTTGGTCCATAGCCTTGTATGCTATGGCATTTCAAGTGCTCATCTAAATGCTTCTTGAATGTTGTGAGGGTTCCTGCCTCCACCACCCTTTCAGGCAGTGAGTTCCAGATGCCAACCACCCTCTGGATGAAAAAGTTTTTCCTCAAATCCCCGTTAAAAGCGAGCACGTTAGTTATCCTATCAGGGCTTGCCCCTTTCCCGTTGCCTGCCATCATAACCTGCAGCGTGAATGGCCTTCCCTTCCCGCAAGGTGAAAGCAGGTCGGCAAATGTCAGGAGGAACGAAGGGTCCCAGAAAGTCGGTCAGAAATGTTCCTTTGTGAGGCCAAGAAGGGCAGGAGTGCTCCTCCAGGCCCCACAGGGAAAGTCACGGCCACCCTGCACCATCTCCCCTTCTCTCCCAGGAGACCCTCCTGAAACCGCTCCCCCCCCCCCCGGAAGACAAGGACCTCCCCATCTTCGGCAGCTAGCAGCCACTCTCTGCCCTCTTCGGAACAGGCAGGAATTGGGCTTGTGGCATTTAAACGAGGCCTGGCAGTTAAAATTGGCGGAAGCCTCTTGCTGCTGATGGGCCAGGAATGAACTTGGGCCGGAATTTTCCCAGTGCCGAGGTTTGGGGGCGGGTCATCGAAATTGCCATCCCGCCGAGTTCCGCATCTAACTCGGGCGTGTTTGGTAGCGTGCCATGGACCTGCTCGGGAGAGGCGGGAGACCTCACTGAAATGCTTAAATGCTTGTTGAGAGACCCTTAAGAGGCTTTTTAACATCAGGTTTTGGCTTTAACTTCTTGAGCACGGGATTCACGCACCTCGGGAACGTCACCTGTGAAGGGGAGGCGGAAGCTCAGTGGCCACTAATTGACAGATGGGAAAAGCACATAGATACTCTCACCTTCCACCTGCTTCCTTGCCTAATGGGAATCTCTTGCTGACTCCATTCTGTGCAGAGATTTAGCTGTCAGCAGTTTGCAGGTCATTTTTGCAACCTCGGAAGCCACTCTTACAGTATTGCTAGTCACTATCAGAACATTGAGGGATTGGCCCTCTGATCTCCACTTTACCTGCCATCTATTACATCAGCATGGGTACCCCTTATTCTGTCTCATCTTGGACCTCAGAATCGGACCAAGATGAGCCCCAGTAGCAGCCACAACAGCAGCCTTCTCCTCAACAACCACATGCTGCACAGGAGAGAGGGGGTCAGCACAGGGTGATTCTCCCAACACAGGGTATACAGGCAGAGGATGAGCTTCCTGGACA
This sequence comes from Somniosus microcephalus, assembly GCF_052327205.1. NCBI lineage: Eukaryota > Metazoa > Chordata > Chondrichthyes > Squaliformes > Somniosidae > Somniosus > Somniosus microcephalus. The sequence continues at coordinate 50,474,896 of NC_141006.1, read as the reverse complement.
TGACTGAGCAGCAGTGCTACAGGAGGCTCAGGCTATCACGCCAAGTCGTCACAGACATTTGTAGCTTGCTGGAACAAGACCTGCTGCCCAGAGGACCTGGTGGGCGCTCTTTACCAGTGGCTGTCAAAGTCACCACTGCCCTCAAATTCTTCACCTCAGGCTCCTTCCAGGGATCTGCAACAGACATTTTGCAGGATCTCGCAGTCGGCCGCTCACAGATGCATCACCCAGGTGACCGATGCCATGTTTGACAAGTCAGCCAATTATGTAAACTTTGCCACTGATGAAGCCAGTGTTACTGAGTGGGCACTCGGCTTTGAGGCTCTGGCTGGTTTCCCACAGGTACAGGGCATCATCGACTGCACACATGTGGCCATCAAGGCACCCCCTCATCACCCAGAAGTGTTTGTGAACTGCAATGACTTCCACTCCCTCAATGTGCAGCTCATCTGCAACAATAAAAAGATGATCATGCATGTGTGCGGCAGATTCCCTGGCAACTGTCATGACTCTGCTGCACCAGTCCACCCTCCCTCAGCTCTTCACATCTCCAAACAGACTTACCGGCTGCTTGCTTGGAGACAAGGGCTCAAGACGTGGCTGATGCCACCCTTGAGGACACCAAGTACTGAGGCTGAGCAGTGTTATAATGAGAGCCACCTGTCCACCAGACGTGTCATAAAGCCAGCAATTGGCAGGCTGAAGCTGTGCTTCAGATGCCTTGACTGATCTGGCGGAGCCCTTCAATACGCACCAGTCAGTATCTTCAGAATTATTGTTGTTTGCTGCGCACTGCACAACATAGCGCAGCAGCGAGGATTGGAGCTGCAGGAGGAGCAAGGCGCAGAGCGCACAGCCTCTTCAGAGAAAGAGGAGGAGGAGGAACTGGTGGAAGATGATGAGGAGGAACCTGAGGTGGAGATGGCACCACCAGCGGTGCACATTGCTGCCCAGGAGACCAGGGATGGCCTCATAATGGCCAGATTTACTTGCTCCAATGCACCCATATGGCTGCCACAAGCTGTACTAAGATCCCCCACCCCACCCCCAACAACACCATAAAGCAGCCCTACAATGACCAAGCCATTCCTCTCACCCAAACCCCCATAGCTCGAGGTTAACTAAAGTCTCACCATTTACTCCAAGTGACAAGGCCAATTCCCAGGTAACAGGCAAAAATGGACAAGACTGGAAAGTGGTGCAAAGAAATAAATTTATGTGCATCAAAAATAGAACTGAAACTTATCACCAACATTTTTTCATACACCCACGTGCTTACCCTTGTGCATCTAGGATTGTGTCTTTTTTCTTTTTCGCTTGCTTCTACGTGGTGCGACCCCTGTGGCTTCAGCAGAAGTAGAGGCAGGCTGCTCACATCCCTGCTGTGACTGCTTAGACACTTTTGGCGGACATCCTCTAGGTTTTGGAGCCTGTGAGGAAAAAATGAATTCTAAAATGAAATAAAATGGAGCGTTACTATCAGGAGGAACTATAGAAAACTTTAGAAGCAAGCAGCAAAAGATTTCAAGATTTATGCCAAAGAAGAACTGTGTTGTTATGCCTAAAGTTAGTGACTTGCTTTGCTTTTCAACCCATCATAGCTGTAGAGTAGGTAGGTCACCCCTGGTGGGTTATTGAGTGGAATTTTCCAGCCTAGCACTGCCCACATACATAAATCTATATCATGGTGCCATGTACACCAATGACATCATCCCATTGGCTTGTGTATAGATTTGAGCTTTCCTGTTGAAAAGGGGAAATTTAAACACTTCAGGTGAAGTTCTGTATAAATTTAGCTTTTGATTATTATTTTACTGAATATTTAAAATGAGCCTTTATTGACTTGAATTTGTTCCGTATGTTCTTCATTCATAAAACATTAGGTGGCTATGAAGCAGCAAGAGTGTGACGGAAATAAGAAAGGGAGCAGTGTAGACATAAATAGAGAGTAATGCTATCCTGATGTATATTGCTCAGACCTGTCCATTGATTTAGTCAGCTGGAAAAATGAATGAAAGAAATGTGTTTTATAACACTTCACAGAATGACCTGAATTCCATAACAGGATGCCTCAAGCGTGTGTCATGCAAGGATTTTGGACAGTACTTACTTCTGTAGTCGCATGAAAATCAAACTATAATGGCCCAGAAATTCGGGTCAGAGGCTTCCCGCGGGTGCAAGCCCCCGACCTGCACTTACCTTGCGCGCCGGCCGTTGAGCTATGGGCCCCCATGGGATTCCGATCCGGGGCCTGGTCCAGTTGCCGGCGCACAGTGCTTGCGTATCCCAGGGGCGCAGTTAGTTCGATGCATCCCCTGGGATCACGTGGGCCATGGGGAGCCAATCGGAGCAGGGAATGCTTCATTCATAAGTCTGACAGGAAGTGCTGTCAAGACTTATAAATACTACGGCCCCAAAATAGCACTAAATCTTCAAATAATTTTTTTTAAAACATCACATTTTTTAAATAAACTATAAATTAAATGAAATAACTATTTTAAACAATAATTTAAATCTTTGAAAAAAATAATTTTCTTTTCTAACGGGACTAAAAATAAACTTACCTTGCTTTAAAGTATTTAAAAATAATAAACCTGTGGAAAAAATGTTTTAATTTTAATTAATTCACCACTTACCATTTCTAAATTCTGCAGGCTTACCTTCCTGGGAAAACCTGTAAAAAAAAACGAAGTTCAATGTGCACGCGCGGCCTCCCCCGTGCACGCGTTCGACCTCTGAACCCCTTCGTTCAGAGGAATGGAAGTGCCGGTTTCCCGCGCATGCGCAGTGCATGCAGAAAACCGGCAATTCCATCGGGCCTACGGGTGAGTACCCCGTGCGTACTCCCCTGTGGAGACCCGGATTTCTGGGCCAATAACGCTTTTATATACTTCGTACCACATCGAAACATCTCAAAGTGCTTCACACAATGAATTACTTTTTGCAGGACACTGATTGTTTCCAAAGGATCATCATCTTGCCTGAGACCAGGAACTCTTCCACCTTATTTTTAATGTCAGCTTCAATCTACTTACATTTTAATTCTTTCGAACTATCGCTGCCGCCTGGATTGCCAAAAGGAAATGGCACTTTAAAAGAGAAAAGGAAGTCATTCCAAACTCATGCAGCATGTTGGAAAAAATTAGCAGTTTACAACACAGAGATGCAATGACATCGGTCAGGCCTCAAATCACCCTGTTCACATGGAGAATGACATCAGTGCCCTTTATCAGTCTGCTGTGGAATTTGATACAATTTTTAACACAATCTGGGCTCTTAAAGTGATGTCCCTCACACATTCTAGGTAGCTTAAAGATCCAGGATTTCCTCAGGACAAACTGTACTTTTAGTCTAGGGCTGGGCCAAGGCAGCTTCCTTCAGTAACACTGACTTCACAGAAAACTATTTGGCTTATTGATCTTTTGTGATGGAGCCATGAGAAGGCCACGTCTGCACTCTCTTATGCTTCGATTTCAGTCCCACTCACAAGGTCATCCCGGTTGGTGTCTGCTTCAGCACAAAGGGATTTGGAAGATTTAATAATTGACAAAGCATATCTTATTTTACACCAAGTCTTATTCACCTATTATCCTTGCCCTTGCCCATCTGCACTGGATCCTTGTTCCCCCAAAGCCGCAAATTCAAAATTCTCATCATGTTGTGTTCAAATCCCTTCATGACCTTACCCTCCCTATCTCTGTAAGCTCCTCCAGCCCTGCACCCCTCCGAAATCTCTCCATTCCTCTAACTCTGGTTTATTGCTTCTCATAGTTATACTTTGATTTGTTGCAGCCAAAAGGTGATTGAAAGCACTTTTGAGTGATTTGATTGCATACGCTTCTGCATCTTGTATTGGTAGATTTTTATTCTGATATGAAATTTTAGAAATAATGTGAAACTGACAAATTTGCACCTTGGCACGATATCTGAAGTGAGGTAAATAAAATACATGCTATTTTCATCATAATAGCAGACCTCCCATGGCATTGCTCATGGTGAGTTGTTTTATGACAATAATAAAGTGTTTTCATGTATTATACAATGTATTATCAGGGCCACTGGTTTGTGGTGATGAGTAATACTAATAGTTTTTATTGCACGGTATTCTGGCCTGTTTACTGGTGTTGTGGAGATCAAATTCTGTGATTCAGCGCAGTTTTCAGTGAACTTTAAATCACTGGCCAAATTAATAGTATAGGGGGGAAAAATTGAGTTGCGCCCCCTTTGGGGCGCTAACTTCGCCAGGATGCTACTTTTAGCGCCCGGAAAATTAGTGCCCCCACAGCCGAAATTGAGTGGTCGCGCCCCAACAGGGAAACGGGGTGCTACTGGAAGTGCCCCACATTGCTCTTGGGGTGCTGCGAGGGAATATCGCGGCGCTATGTGTCGCAGCGCCACACTCTGCGGCGCATCGCGCCATACTCTACAGCGCATCGCGCCGTGGTATTGCAGGCCTTCCTCCCCTTCTTAAAGGGGAGGGGCCTTGCGCAGCGCAACCCGGGGCCCAGCTGGGTCCCCGGGGATCGGAATGCCGGCAAAAGAGCCCGGCACTCGAGAAATGCCGGGCTCACGGAACGCAGCAGGCACTCCGCGGCGGGCGGGGGGGGGGTGCGAGTCAGGAGGCCGGGGACGGCAATGGAGGCAGGTGCTGGCAGCAACAAAACTGGCCACCCGGCACCTCGCCTTTAAATAGCGCTGCCCCGGCCGCAGGTGGGCCCTCCTGACCCCGTCGGACATAGCGTCCGGTGGTAAGTCAAGGGGTGCTACCGAAGATCACGGCTGTGGCGCGAGCGTGCCGCTGTGCATGGTGATGAAGATATCGCCGGCGGCGCAGTGCCACGGGGCGCTTACGGTTAGCACCACCGCTAACCTCCCGCTGAATTTCGCATGAGGCGTTGGTGGCGCCGCGCCTGGGTACTAGTTGCTTTACGTCCTGTTAGCACCCTCTTAGAGTGCTAACAGGAGGCGCAAAGCAACCGAATTTTTCCCCCTAGGTTCCTTTACCTATCCATTCAATTTTTGTTCTTATATTGTAAAAGCCCGGGATATACAGAAGAATATAAGTTCAAGGTAGATACCTTCTATTTATCAGCAATGGGAAGTTGGGGGAGGCTTGTAGGGTTAAGCAGTATTGTGGAGGAGGAGAGAGCCTAGATTTTGCTAACATCGGGTGGGATTGCTAGGGTTTAGCAGCAGCCAATGCATGAGCTCAGAAAACTGGACAAGACACCACTGTTCAAAGGGAAAGGGAAAAAGATGGAAGAAAAGAGGATCATGTTTAGACACACTGTGCACAAAGTACAGGACAGATTCATGCCACTCGGGAAGAAGGGTAAAACAGGGAAAAGACTGATGTGGACAACAATGGAAGTAATGCATTTGAATAAATCCCTTCTGCAGGACTGGGGATTCACTGCTGCACATTCTCCACCACTACTGCAGGCTGCTCATGGTGGATTCAAAGGATGTGGAAAATGCCACCTTCTTCCAGTCTGAAGGCAAACCCAGCAGGATGCCAATCCCATGCCCATATAGTTCTCAGATGGCATGGCGTTGCATCTTTCTTTCTTCCTCTCCTGCCACCAACAATTGATCCTCTCCCTGAATCGCTCCCTAAATTCTCCAAGATGTGAGTATCTGTGCTGATGCTGGAGATAGGGGAGTGCAATGTGCTGTGAAGTAGTCGGGACTTCCTCGGTGCTCTTCGTTTTGGGAAAAACCTAAAAGGATTTTATTATGTCCGTGTGTAATTGAGACATGGACTGCAGGAGTTGGTTACAACAGGTCTTTACTGAGTGGAGACAAACTGGAACAAAGTTACTACACAGGCTTATATACAGGGGTGGTTACTACTGGTACTGCAGTATACAGGGGCTGCAGAATATAGTTCCTTCTGCAAAGTACATACACTACAGATTTAGATGTACAATGCTTCCCCCAGACTCTGGCTTCCAAGACAGGCACGATCATAAAGAGTTTTTGGTGCATCATACAGCTGTTTAACAAATATGGACCCGGCTTTGAGGATTCCAACAGTGACTCAGTGTATGAAGGATCGTAGCAAATGGAAGATTCATGGTGCTGGTTAGACTACGCTTCCAGGCATGTTCTCACCAATGCCCTCTGCAGTGTCATAACCAAAAAGGGTAAGGGCAATCTCCTCAAACTCAAATATCTGCTTCAGGGCCACTGGTCTACCATCTGTCCTCCTCTCTCCTGATGGTGGTGAGCAGTTTGCACCTTGCCATTTACAGGTAGGTGCCCTTCAGCAGCAAACAGGGCCACCTTCCTTAGGTACACTTCCTGCATCAACACCTCCAAAGAGTCATGACTGAAGTCTTTGTGCTGCCTTCAACACACACCTGATGCTAAAACTGCTCCCTTTCCAGCAGAATAATTGGGAACACCACCACCTCCAAGCTCCCCTCCAAGCCACACACCGTCCTGACTTAGAAGTATATATACCGATCCTTCATCGTCGCTGGGTCAAAATCCTGGAACTCCCTCCCTAACAGCATAGTGGGAGTACCTTCACCACACGGACTGCAGCGGTTCAAGAAGGCGGCTCACCACCACCTTCTCAAGGGCAACTAGGGATGGGCAATAAATGCTGGCCTTGCCAGTGACGCCCACATCCCATGAACGAATAAATAAAACCTCCCCTTTAAAGGGCGAGCCGCAATTCTTTGTCAGTTCTCCAACTCGGAGCCAACCCACCTGCAGACCTGGCTCCCCGTGCATGGAAACCATATGCAGGGAGTGAACTCTAATGAAAGAGAGAGGCTTACCTCGTAAAATGTAATGAGGCCAAACCTCTCTGCCTGTGCCATACGTAAATTAAGCACCAATTTTAATGGAGTTAGAAAATCGGGCATACATCTACAAACATGTCTTCGTAGGCAGTCCCTCGGAACCGAGGATGACTTGCTTCCACATTAAAAATGAGTTTGCAGGTGACTGATGAGTCCAATGCGGGACCTACAGTCTCTGTCACAGGTGGGGCAGATGGTGGTTGAAGGGGCGGGTGGGTGGGGTGCTTGGGTTGACGTGCGCTCCTTGCGCTATCTACGCTTGGCTTCCGCTTGCTCCCGGCAAAGAGACTCGAGATGTTCGGCGCCTTCCCGGATGCTTCTCCTCCACTTTGTGCAGTCTTGTGCCAGGGATTCCCAGGTGTCGGTGGGAATGTTACACTTTTTCAAGGAGGCTTTGAGGGTGTCCTTGAAGCGTTTCCTCTGCCCACCTGGGGCTCTCTTGCCGTGCCGGAGCTCTGAGTAGAGTGCTTGTTTTGGGAGTCTAGTATCGGGCATGCGGACAATGTGACCCATCCATCGGAGCTGATCGAGCGTGGTCAGAGCTTCGATGCTGGGGATGTTGGCCTGAGCAAGAACACTGACGTTGGTGTGTGGGGCACACTGACAGGTATTAGTATGCATTTCGAGTTAGATGGATTCCCATCAATAGAATCTTGTGATTTCCTGAAACAGACAAAAACAATTGCTCTCTCTTTGGTTTTACCTTTTGATTCCGATAACAGGGATGATGTTGTCCTTAAATGAGCTTCACTTTTCAGAAATAAACCAGATTAAAATAAACAATACAGGTCCCTTCTCGTTCAGAATGTCATCTCAAATACAAAGCGGTGCACCGTATCTGCTAGGTAGAAGCCCAAAGTGAGCGTAGTTGAACCTGTGCTTCGTTCTGGAGCTTCCCCTTTAACTGGACTGATGCTGCCCTCTACTGGAGGACAGAGAGCCGGTTCACTACACAGATTCCAAACAAAAAATTTCAAACCATAATAATGGGCCGGATTTTGCGACCCCCGCGGGTGCGAACGAGGTGTGTACGTGCCCGTAGGGGCCGCGCAAGTGCCGGTTTCAGGCCTGCGAAGCACATGCGCTGAAAACCGGCACTTGCGATCTGTCAAGGATTCTCTTGACAGATCATCCGCCTGCCCGGGAAAAGTGCCTCTGCGAGTGGGGAGTTGCGCTTTTTGCACAAGTTCCGCCCGCTGAATGCCTGTCAAATTCTTACGCCTGGTAAAAGCATAAGGCCTGCTTTTACCAGCTTAAGAGTTTCCAAAAATAGAAAAATTAAATTTGATCACTAATTTATGAATTAAAAATACTCTTCAAAAAGGTAAGTTTATTTTTAGCCCCGTAAAAACATTTAATTACATTTTTGTTTAAAATATTTAATTAAAGGTCATTTTAATTGATTTTAAATATGTAATTTAATGTGTTTTTAAATGTGATTCCCATTCATACTTTTGACAGTTCTGTCCGTACGGAACTGTCAAAGGTATGAAGGGGGATTCCCTTCATTCATTTGTTCGCCTGCCCCACGTGATCCCGGGGTGCTTGTGAACCGCATGCGCCCCTGGGATACGTGGGCGTCTGCGCATTTCGAAGAGGAGAGGCCCAGGATCGCAAGCCGTGGAATTTACGGAACCAGCAGGTAGGTTCATAGATTTTGTTCCGATTGGAGGCATCCGCCCGCAGGAAGCCTCCGATCGGAAATTCAGGGCCAATGTGTTTTCCCAAATCCAGTTTATCCAGTCCAGTGCTCCTTTTTACTCTGTGGTCCCAAAAAGAAAAGTTAAGATATTTACACGACTGAATGAAAAAGCCAATAAATTTGCACAATTTACACAAATGTTCACAATTTAGTTTAGACTGCTCTACTGCAGAGTAACTTGTCATTTGTTTATGTCACAGTAGAGACGACATTGGTTGATTAACTTTGCATTAAGTTGGAGATTGGCTAATTTTCCCATCTTATACGTTATAATTTTTTTAACTGCACTCTCAGTTCTCACTTTATTCATTGTAAATCTATTGTTAATTGTTAATCAATCCTCCTTGGATATGGGGGTGGTCCCAGGGGACTGGAGGATAGCAAATGTTACACCCCTATTTAAAAAAGTGGAGAGGGATAAACCCAGCAACTACAGGCCAGTCAGCCTAACATCATTCGTGGGGAAACTTTTAGAAACAATAATCCGGGACAAAATTAATTGGCATTTGTTACAGACAAATCGTGTTTGACTAACTTGAGTTCTTTGATGAAGTAACGGATGATGAGGGTTAATGAGGGTAATGCGATTGATGTGTATATGGATTTTCAAAAGGCATTGGACAAAGTTCCACATAATAGACTTGTTAGCAAAATTAAAGCCCATGGGATTAAAGGGACAGTGGCAGCATGGATACAGCATTGGCTGAGGGACAGAAAACAGAGAGTCGTGGTGAACGGTTGTTTTTCAGACTGGGGGGAAGTATAGAGTGGTGTCCCCCAGGGGACACTGTTAGGACCACTGCTCTTTTTGATATATACTAATGATCTGGACTTGGGTATACAGGACATAATTTCAAAGTTTGCAGATGATACAAAACTCGGAAATGTAGTAAACAATGAGGAGAATAGTAACAGACCTCAGGAGGACATAGACAGACTGGTGAAATGGGCAGACACATGGCAGATGAATGAGGAGAGGAAATATGAACTAAATGGTACAATTTTAAAGGGGGTGCAGGGACAGAGAGACCTGGAGGCATATGCACACAAATCATTGAAGGTGGCAGGACAAGTTGTGAAGGCTGTTAAAAAAGCATACGGGATCCTTGGTTTTATTAATATAGGCATAGAGTACAAAAGCAAGGAAGTTATGCTAAACCTTTATAAAACACTGGTTAGGCCTCGGCTGGAGTGTTGTGTACAATTCTGGGCACCACACTTTAGGAAGAATGTCAAGACCTTGGAGTGGGTGCACTGGAGGTTTGCTAGAATGGTACCAGGGATGGGGGACTTCTGTTATAACAACAACAACAACTTGTATTTATATAGTGCCTTTCACTTAGTAAAACGTCCCAAGGCGCTTCACAGGAGCGTTATCAAACAAAATTATGTGGAGAGACTGGAGAAACTGGGGTTGCTCTCCTTAGAGCAGAGAAGGTGATTTGATGGAGGTGTTCAAAATCATGAATGTTTTTGATAGAGTAAATAAGGAGAAGCTGTTTCCAGTCCCAGAGGACACTGATTTAAGGTGATTGGCAAAAGAACCAGAGGCGACATGAGGAAACATATTTTTTTACACAGCGAGTTGTGATCTGGAATGCACTGCCTGAAAGGGTAGTGGAAGCAGGTTCAATAGTAACATTCAAAAGAGAATTGGATAAATACTTGAAGGAAAAATATTAAAGGGCTATGGGGAAAGGGCAGGGATTGGATATCTATACCAAAGAGCCGACACAGACATGATGGGCTGAATGGCCTACTTCCATGCTGTATCATTCTATGATTCTATGAATTCCAGATCGAATTCCAGTAATCTTGGGGTAACACGATCACAAATGTAATCCTTCAGTGAGGACATCATCATGCGGTTGATTAAATGAAACATTCTGGTTGTGATATGTCATCATATTACCAATATAACTTTCCTTATAAGCACTCTCTTTCATCCATCATTATTCACATGTCATTCTATCAATTATAGGACAATATTATTCTACATGCGATAACATTACAAAAAACCTTTGACAATTGGGTCATTTTAGAGTTCACAGCATATGTTTGTGCCTTCAATGAGCTGTAAGAATTTTATTTTACCAGCCACAGCGAATGCATGAGTGTCAATAACTTCACAGTTAAAATGCTACATGTGCGAGGTGCTCCTGAGTATCGTATTCCTTTGCTCAGTGGTCCAGAGCTGGGACGGATTGAGCTTTGAATTCTGCTCTGCTCAGTTACTGACCTAAACGCACGGTGGCATAGTGGTTAGCACCGTTGCCTCACAGCGCCAGGGACCCGGGTTCAATCTGGCCTTGGGCGACTGTCTGTGTGGAGTTTGCACATTCTCCCTGTGTCTGCGTGGGTTTCCTCCGGGTGCTCCGGTTTCCTCCCACAGTCCAAAGATGTGCAGGTTAGGTTGATTTGGCCATGATAAATTGACCCTTAGTGTTAGGGGATTAAATACGTGGGGTTACGGGGATAAGGTGGGATATGTGTCGGTGCAGGCTCGATGGGCCGAAATGGCCTCTATCTGCACTGTAGATTCTGTGATTCTGTGATTCTGTGAAGTGAGAAGGTAACGAGTGGAGGCTGCAGCACATCCAGCAGCAGGGCAGGAGAAATTGAAGGGGAGAGTCATGCCTGGACAGTTTCTGGTGCCTTTGATCAGCCATCTGGCTGTAGCGATCAAGCCAGGTAGATGAAGAAAAAGAGGATAAAATACATAAAGCTTGACCTCATCCAAAACTCTGCTGTCTGTATCCTAACTCATACCATGGGCTCCTGGTCCACCAACACCTCATTCTCATCTTTGTGTTCAAATTCCACCATGGCCTTGCTCCTTCCTAGCTCTGTAACCTCCTCCTGCCCTACAGCCCTCCAAAAACTCTGTGTTCCTCCAGTTCCTTTTTTTTTGTGCATCCCCTACTTCCTTCGCCCCACCATTGGCCTCGCTGGACTGAGGCCTCAAGATCGGGTCGGGGCAGCCACCAGCAAGGTAAGTTGTGGTGTGGGGGGAGGGGGATTGCGATCGTCGAGGGTGGGTGTCCCGGGAATGCAAAAATAATGCAACACTTACTTTTGGCGGCCCTCCTTGGTTCCATCACCCATGGAAGTAGTCAGAGCGCGCACTACACAAGCTCCAACCAGTTCCGACCTAAAATGGTAATAAGGGTCCTAGTTATATAGAATTACATAGAATTTACAGCACAGAAACAGGCCATTCGGCCCAACTGCTCTGTGCTGGTGTTTATGCTCCACACGAGCCTCCTCCCATCCTACTTCATCTCACCCTATCACCAGAACCTTCTATTCCTTTTTCCATTGTGTATTTATCTAGCTTCGCCTTAAATGTATCTATTTTATTCACCTCAACTACTCCTTGTGGTAGCGAGGTCCACATTCTAACCACGCTCTGGGTAAAGAAGTTCTCCTGAATTCCTTATCGGATTTATTGGTGACTATCTTATATTGATGGCCCACTTCCAAATTGTATTACTTCACACTTTACTACATTGAACATTGTTCAACAGCTTGTTATGCAGTGTCCTCATTCTTTTACTGATGGTTATTTTTTCTCCTTCATTTTCCCTCCAAGGTTGTCCCCTTGGCCTACTCCCCGCTCTGGCTGCACTACCGCTGCGCGGGTGACAACAGCTTTTGTGTACCTTACCCAAGTAGCTGTTCCTCGGGAGTGACCCCAGGCATTAAAGGGCAGCGGGTTACTTAAGTATAGAGGGAGGGGAGGCCAGAGAGAGAGAGAGAGAGAGAGAGAGAGAAATAGGGAAGTTGCACACAAGACGCGATTCTGTCCTAATCTGATATCTGTACAATTCCAGTAGAGGTCACACCAGGTTGTGATTTATAAACAAAATGCAATCTGAAAACCACAAATATCCAATTGTAGGATAATGCTTGGGCAAACATTCCGACGCAAATTTGTGACATTTCCAAAAGAACACGGCCCTCAAAGTAAAGAATTTAGCCTAGGAGCGTTTTTTTTGGGCAAAATGACAAACTTGTATTTTAGGAGCCTGGTTAAAATGGTTTGGAGAGGCAGATTTAAAGGGGACATTGGGGTAGAAATTGGTATGCTTTACACCCATTTTTCAGGTGGCCAATCTGTACATGTGTTGTTGGTCTCATTGCTAAGTTCGTGGGGACCATTTTCAGGTGCCTGCCAACATTAGTTAATGAGAGGCCTTATGTCAAGTGAACATAACATGAAAATTGTGACTAGCATCGTGCCATCACTGACACTGTGGATCAAATGGACGGGGTTAGTGCAGCCCGGCAGAAAAAGCAGGTTTAAATGAGACCTATTTAAACATTTAGGTCATAGGATCCCAATTTCCATATTAAAATGGGCTTCTTGTCTAAAACAAGCGGGCGCTTTGAACGCCCTGCAGTAGGCCCCTTTCAAAATGGAGCCGACTGCATCCCCGGTGTTGACGGGGCGGTAAGGCCACTGGCCCCATTTTGAGGCCGTTACCGCCCCGCTAATGCCAGGTGAAGGCAGTCAAAACTCGACCCCAATGAGATTGCTGATCAGTGCTGAATTAGGAACAGTTTTGTTTTTTGTAAACTGATGGTCTCTCGGAACTGGATTAAGACTGCATTTCACCTGGGATCTTTACAGCTAACAGACTATCATTCTGGGCTGGATTTTAACCTAGTCTGGAAGACCAGTCTGTCAGCCATAATGCCGCCCAATTCCCCCAAAGCATTGGGAAGAATCCCGAATTGTGGCGCTTGCAACAACCTTGCACCTGGGATTAAATATACCCTTATACTTGTAATAAAACACACTTCTCATATTCTGTACACACAGGATGTGTCAGGGTGGTGTCAGTAGTTTACAACAAATAAACTACTTGCCGATTGCTAATTATGCTTCTGCAGTCGGATATTATGGAAACCACCCCTCCCCATTGTGCCTCCTCTATACAAATTCAGCTTCATTTTAACTGTCATTAGGATTGTTCCCATTTGTCAAGGACCATAAAATGTGTATATTGCTGGACTCACTCCGCGGATTCTCATCTAAACCACTAGAGTACTTCACACGCTTACTGGTTACTACTTAAAGCAATAATTTTATTTTGTCATGCCTCGTAAACTATGGTCCATTCTATCACAAGCATGCCCAGAAATACCTCAGCATGACAGCTATAGGTTTCAAATATTTGCCTGACAAATTATCGCAACAAGTCAGACACTGCAAAAGCTCAGCTCCGACACCTCTGTGTTGGTCACTGAGGCAACTTTGCCCTATAAAATAGACAGTGCTGGGGTGCAAACAAGGGTCACATTTTTTTATTAAACCTACAAAACTTATAGTGTAGGCTGTGATGGAGTGTCATGACAAACCTGGTAAAGATGAGGCAGGCATGAGATTTGATCAGAGAACTGGATGTCTCCCGTGCATTAAGTTCCCCTCTGGCCTCCTCCAGCTATTACTACTGATTAGAGAGCAGGTTCTATTTCACCATACTGCTAACTGCTTGAATGGAAGTAGAATTCCCCGATGATCCAGGGCACTGGTAGACTCTCCAACCTTTATGGGCTGCCCTCCACACCTAACCTGGCCCAGAGAATGTGAAGTAACTATTGATTCCAATTGTGTTCCTGGAAAATTAATCCTGGAGCTGCGCTATGTAGAAGGCACCTCATGTCGCACCTCTTATCCAATCACTATTAATAGACGTTTTTTTAAAGCTAACAGGTTTCCCATGGCATTGCTCACGATGAGTTGGAGGATCCACGATTTTATAACAAGTATGACAGCTAATGTCTATTTGGATGTGTCTTTTACATAGACATATTAATAGAGAAATAACACAGGGACTGGTTGTTCTGCAGATTTGATATTTTACTCTCAGCTTTTCTGCAATCCCTGTTCAACTAGTTTAAAAATGTTCTGTAGCTTACCAAGCTAACACCCAGACAGGTTGCACCAATCCGAGAACATTCTTGAAATAGCAGTAATGGCATTCCTAGCCATTATAATGTGCTGAATGCCTTTTGGAACAGGAATGCAGGAATGCTCAAGTAATCATGTGAAACACAATGGCATTCTGAGTGCACTGCTCAAACCCCATAGTAAACTATTTAGTTCAAAGCCTAACGATGTGTCAAAAGAGGTTTTTTTATTAGTTTTTAAATCACACTTGATATTAAAATTAAACAGGGCTCATAATTTATAGAAAAACAATCCGTCCTGTAGCTGGGCACAGCATCGAGATACTCAAGCTTCCATTAGAGTGTATATGTGTATATATTCTGCTGCCAGTACTTGAGCTCCACATTAAGGTAATCAGCATGCTAATGATGTTTAAAATAGTAACTCAGCGTATTGTGCTCAGTTAGTGTAATCAGTCAGTTTGGTGGCCTAACGGCTCTTATAACTAGTATAATAGCAAAATATTGCAGATGCTGGAAATCCGAAATAACAACAGAAAATGCTGGAAAAGCTCAGCAGGCCAGGCAACATCCGTGGAGAGAGAAATAGAGTCAACTTTATCAAGACTGAAAAAGCACAGGAAATGAAACAAATTAAAAGGCCAGTTTGGAGGCTGGGAGAGAACAAAAGAGAAGTGAAGAGACATTAAGAGGTATTCAAAACGAGACGAGATGGTGATAGGACTAGTGGAGACAAAAGACGGTTCTAGATTAGGTATGAAATGCGCTGGCAGAATGGGAGACAGCTGCCATGTGGGAGAGAAAAAGGGGGGGCCAAAACAAAGGTGTGGATAAAAAATATAAGTAAAAATGTAATGGGGGCCGAGGTTATGATCTGAAATTGTTGAACTCAATATTGAGTCCAGAAGGCTGTAAAGTGCTTAATCGGAAGATGAGGTGCTGTTCCTCGAGCTTACGCTGAGCTTCCATGGAACAATGCAAAAGGCTCTTATAACTATGTACAGTATAAAATAATGATAATGTACTACATGATGATCAGGAAAAGGATCTAAAGCCCTGAATGCTGCTAGTCTAAAATATAAACAGCGAAGGCGAGTCAATATCAGTAAGGTTGTAATCTCATGATCTTTAAGTTTCATTTATTGAAAGGTAAGAAAGCGATCAGATTGGCTCATTTGGTAATATTCTTTGCTTCTGGGTGACTTGAGCACATAAAGCTAGGCTGACACTCCAATGCAGTGCTGAGGGAATGCTGCACTGTTAGAGGTGCCGTCTTTCGGATGAGGCGTTAAACCAAGGCCCCGTCTGCTTTCTCAGGTGGACGTAAAAGACCCCATGGCACTATTTCGAAGAAGAGTAGAGGAGTTATCCCTGGTGTCCTGGCCAATATTTATCCCTCAACCAACATAACAAAAACAGGTTATCTGGTCATTTTCACATTGCTGTTTGTGGGAGCTTGCTGTGCACAAATTGGCTGCCGCGTTACCTACATTACAACAGTGACTCCACTTCAAAAAGTACTTCATTGGCTGTAAAGCGCTTTGAGATGTCCAGTGGTCGTGAAAGGCGCTATATAAATGCAAGTCTTTCTTTCTTTATATTCTGGGAAATACTTTCCAAAGTGAGCATCCCAAAAGATCTGACCTGTGCTCAAACCATTCCAAAGGAACATGTGTTAAAAATTAAAGGATTCCGATTCTCAAACTCCACCATTACAATAAATTATGTTGTTAAAGCTCCATTATGGTGTAAATTAGTTCAGGATATGAAATAAATGCAGGACACTTAAAAATCCAAGAGGATTTAACCTTCTGCCTATGTTTTGTTGGTATATTTAATGTGTGCCTGAATCCACTTTGACCAGGCCATCTTTGAAGCTGATTATTCCATTTCAGATGTTTTATTTTAAGCATTTAAAAAAGCCTTTGGCGAATGCTTTGTAAGGTCAATGATGTTTATTGAAATTCATTTGCCTGATGGCTAACATCAGGATCCTTAAGTTTGTTTGGTGATGTTTGAATGGTGTTATGACTTGACGTGACCACAGATAATCAGAATGTGGTTCCATAAATGGCACAGTACTTCAATGAAAGAATATGAAAAAATAAGCTTTTTAAAAAATAGAACTGAAGTATAAATATTTTAATAACAACAGAAAATGCTGGAAACACTCAGCAGGTCAGGCAGCATTGAGGAGAGAGAAGCAGAGTAAATGGGGGGGGAATTTTATCAATGGGGGCGCGTTGGGGGTGGGACTGCTGGTTGTTGGGTCTCAGTCCCGCCCCCAATGACGTCCAGCCAACCCACGCTATTTTTCCTTGATTGACCTTGTTAAGCCCGCCCTGTGGGCTTAGCAGGCCAATTAAGGGAAAGCCGGTGACAGAGAACGTCAGCGTATGAGAAGCTGTCAAACACTGACAATCTCTGTTCTTTGGTGAGTCCTTGTACTCAAGACTCACCAAACCTATTTCCTGAGCAGAAAGCAGATGGCTGTTGCATCGGAGAATGCAGCAACCATTCTGTCATCTCTGCCATGGAGATGCCGGAGCCTCCGGATCCCCAACGATTGAAGCCTGCAGGAAGAAACAAAGGTAAGGAAACTTTTTCTAACACTTTTCACTGACCTCCCATACTTACCTCTCCACACTTGCACCCAGCACTCACCTCCACAGCAGACTTTTGGACCCTTCCGACCCCCGCAGACCCACTGCTCGCCTCACTATCCCTGGCGGGGTTTCCCGACTTTGGGAAACCCGCACTTGTGTGGGTAAAATGGGGATAAGCCTCTTAACTGCCTGTTAACTACCTGTTAACAGGCAGTTAATTGGCTGTAATCCGCTTCCCGCCTCGAGGAGACAGGTCTGTCTACGAGTCGGGGACCCGCCTCCTGGGAAGATGGCACAGAGGTGGGTTGGGGGCGGGGGCGGTACCCGCTCCCAGTTTCTGCCATTTTCCCGGCAGTCCCGCCTCCATACCCACCTCCCCAGGGCTGGCAGGATTCCCCCCAATGTTTCGGGTTGACTCTGTTTCTCTCTCCTCGATGCTGCCTGACCTGCTGAGTGTTTTCTGTTGTTATTTCAGATTTCCAACATCCGCAGTATTTTGCTATTGTATAAATATTTTTAAGCGGGTTATGTTATCACGTTTGGGAGTTTTACAGGCAGAGTCAATTTCTGAAATAATCTGTGCCAAAGCTCCACCATGTTAACCACTGGGGAGTGCGCTCGGGTTGCAGCAGGCACTCTACAGATCAGTCTTTGTTTCACATTATTACTTCATTTGAGCTCGTGATTTAATGGCCTTCTGACTGGTGCCTTGGGATTTAAGGCTGTTACCACTAATGTAGGGGCTGTTGCACACTGGGTGCAATTTAGGAACCAGTGGGGTAAAACATGCTGTGCAATAGTAGCAGACAGAATTGTTAACATGCTTGTATGAAATAACCTTTGTCGCTGCTTTAGCTTGGAGTTAACCCGCATTAAAATAATTTGCCCACTCCCGGTTGGATTGTATATTTTGGATGTGCCTCTCCTTTTCAGAAAATGTAAAGGCACATGTAAGGCTTTTCTCTGTTCGTCACATCTATGATCTGAAGCAGTATAAAAGAGTTTGTCACTCTCCACGTTTTGCAGACCACAAGTGCTACCAGCTGTAAGGGAATAATTAACAGTTTTACTTTCGTTGTGCAAATCTGTTACATTTATATTCCTAATGGTCTTGGAAAATGCGACATTCTTCCTATTCTCAACTCATGCTCTGGCTTGTTTTCAATTGTATTTGCAAGCTTTATTCAACCATTGAATGTGAGATCAGTACTATGCATTGAGGCTGCAACACTATTACAGGAAACTCTCGTTTAAACGACACCTAAATATCCGGAATTCTCTATTAACCGGCAAAATTCTCACTCCGAAAACAACACCTCAATAACCGGAAATGTTGCCGTGTCCGAGTCTGAGTCTCCCACGGTGGCCGAGTTAGTCAGTGGGGGTAGTTCTCCAAACTGTCACTACTCGGCTTCTTGACGCTGTCGGAGTTCCGAACACCTCAATAACAGGAGTCTGACTCTCCCGCGCTGCCGGTAATCTCTTCCGATCCGCCAATTACAGCAGCAGCGGAGGCGGCGGTGCGGACCTGCGAGGGATGAGGCTGAGTGGCGGTTTAAACAGGGCACCAGAGTTCAGGTGAGGCATACCAGTCTCCGAGCTCAGAGGGAGGGAGAGAAGTAAAAAGTAATTGAAGTGTAACGTCACCAGAAAGCAGGTAAGTGATTGGTTGGTGAGTATTTCTCTGTTTTTAAACTTTAACTCTGTGGGTTGTAGTTACTAAGGTCTCTCTGGTGTAACGGGGACTGTTGGTAAACCATTTAACTGTAGTGTAATTAGTGGGATTGATTGATTTAATTTAATTTCAATTAATTAAAGGGTACGTGTGCAGGAAGTGCATCCAGCTGCAGCTACTGACAGACTGCATTGCGGCGCTACAGCTGCGATTGGATGCATACTGGAGCGTTCGTGATGCTCGGGACGTCGTGAATAGCACGTTTATGGAGTTGGACACACCGCAGGTAGATGTTGGACAGGCAGAAAGGGAAGGGGTGACCAACAGGCAGAGTACTAGGCGCAGGCAGGTAGTGCAGGGGTCCCCTGTGGACATCCCCCTCTCAAACAGATACACCATTTGAATACTGTTGGGGGAATGGCTTATCAGAGGAAAGTAGCAGCAGCCAACTTCCTGGCACCAGGAGTGGTTCTGCTGCACAGCACGGGAGGAAAAAGAGGGGTAGAGCTATAGTAATAGGGGATTCTATTGTAAGGGGAATAGATAGGCATTTCTGCGGCCGCAAACGAGACTCCAGGATGGTGTGTTGCCTCCCTGGTGCAAGGGTCAAGGATGTCTCAGAGCGACTGCAGAACATCTTGTAAGGGGAGGGTGAACAGCCAGTTGTCGTGGTGAATATAGGTACCAACGATATAGGTAAAAACTGGGATGAGGTCCTAAAAGCTGAATATAGGGAGTTAGGAGGTAAATTAAAAAATAGAACCTCAAAGGTAGTAATCTCAGGATTGCTACCAGTGCCACGTGCTAGTCAGAGTAGAAATAGAAAGATATTTTAGATGAATACGTGGCTAGAGGAATGGTGCAACGGGGAGGGATTCAAGTTCCTGGGACATTGGAACCGGTTCTGGGGGAGGTGGGACCAGTTCAAACCGGACGGTTTGCACCTGGGCAGGGCTGGAACCGATGTCCTGGGGGAGTGTTTGCTAGTGCTCTGGGCGAGGGTTTAAACTAAAATGGCAGGGGGTTGGGAACCTCAGCAGGGAGACAGAGGAAAGGGAAACAAGGATAAAAGCAAAAGATAGGAAGGAGAAAAACAAAAGTGGCAGTCAGAGAAATCAACGGTTTAAATCAAACGTGGCCACAGTAAATAATAATTCTAATAGGTCTAAGAGCGTTAAAAAAACAAGCCTGAAGGCTTTGTGTCTTAATGCGAGGAACATTCATAATAAGGTGGATGAATTAGCTGCGCAAATAGAGGTAAATGAATATGATTTGGTTGGGATTACGGAAACGTGGCTCAAGGATGGCCAAGGCTGGGAACTCAACATCAAGGGGTATTCGATATTCAGGAAAGATAGGCAAAAAGGAAAGGGAGGTGGGGTAGCATTACTGGTAAAAGAAGGGATTAACACAATTGTAAGGAAGGATATTAGCTCTGATGATGTGGAATCTGTATGGGTAGAATTGAGAAATACCAAGGGGCAGAAAATGTTAGTGGGAGTGGTTATATAGACCTCCAAACAGTAAGGGGATGGCATTAAAAGGGAAATTAAAGAAGCGTGCAATAAGGGCACAGCAAGTCATCATGGGTGACTTTAATCTGCATATAGATTGGGCTAACCAAATTAGTAACAATACTGTGGAGGAGGAATTCCTGGAGTGTTTACGGGATGGTTTCCTGGACCAATATGTCGAGGAGCCAACCAGAGATCAGGCCATCTTAGACTGGGTATTATGTAACGAGAAAGGAGTAATTAGCAATCTTGTTGTAAGAGGCCCCTTGGGTCGGAGCGATCATAATATGATCGAATTCTTCATTAAGATGGACAATGAAATAGTTGACTCAGAGACTAGGGTCCTGAATTTAAATAAAGGAAACTATGATGGTCTGAGGTGCGAGTTGGGTAGGATTGATTGGGGAATGTCACTCAAAGGGTTGACGGTGGATAGGCAATGGCAAACATTCAAAGACCGCATGGATGAACTACAGAATTTGTTCATCCCAGTTTGGCATAATAATAAAACAAAAAAGGTAACTCAACCGTGGCTAACAAGGGAAATTAGGGATAGCATAAGATCTAAGGAGAGGACATATAAATTGGCCAGAAAAAGCAATAATCCTGAGGATTGGGAGCAGTTTAGGATTCAACAAAGGAGGACAAAGGGATTAATTAAGAAGGGGAAATAGAATATGAGAGTAAGCTTGCAGGGATCATAAAAACTGACTGTAAAAGCTTTTATAGATATGTGAAGAGAAAAAGATTGGTGAAGTCAAGCGTAGGTCCCTTGCAGTCAGAATCAGGGGAATTTATAATGGGGAACAAAGAAATGGCAGACCAACTAAATACATATTTTGGTTCTGTCTTCACAAAGGAGGACACAAGTAACCTCCCAGAGATGCCGGGGAACATAGGATCTGGTGAAAGGGTGGAACTGAAAGAAATCAGTATTTGTAGGGAAATGGTGTTAGGGAAATTGATGGGACTGAAGGCCGATAAATCCCCAGGGCCTGATAATCTACATCCTAGGGTACTTAAGGAAGTGGCCCTAGAAATGGTAGATGCATTGCTGATCATCTTCCAACATTCGATGGAATCTGGAACAGTACCCATGGATTGGAGGGTAGCTAATGTTACCCCACTATTCAAAAAAGGTGGTAGAGAGAAAATGGGGAATTACAGACTGGTAAGCCTGACATTGGTAGTGGGGAAAATGCTAGAGTCCATTATAAAAGATGTAATAGCAGAGCACTTGGAAAACAGTGACAGGATCGGACAAAGTCAACATGGATTCACAAAAGGTAAATCGTGCTTGACTAATCTACTGGAATTTTTTGAGGATGTAACTGGTAAAATAGATAAGGGAGAACCAGTGGATGTGGTGTATCTGGACTTTCAGAAGGCCTTCGATAAGGTCCCGCATAAGAGATTAGCGTGTAAAGTTAAGGCACATGGGATTGGGGACAAGGTATTGACTTGGATAGAGAACTGGTTGGCAGACAGAAAGCAAAGAGTTGGAATAAACGGGTCTTTTTCCGAATGGCAGACAGTGACTAGTGGGGTACCACAGGCATCGGTCCTTGGACCCCAGCTATTCACAATATATATAAATGATCTGGACAAGGGAACCAGATGTAATATCTCCAAATTTGCAGACGACACAAAGCTGGGTGGGCGTGTGTGCTGTGAGGAGGATGCCGAGAAACTCCAGGATGATTTGGACAGGTTGGGTGATTGGGCAAAAGCATGGCAGATGCAATATAACGTGGATAAATGTGAGGTGATCCACTTTGGTTGCAAAAAGAGGAAGGCAGATTATTATCTAAATGGCAATAGATTGGGAGAAGGGGAAGTGCAACGAGACCTGGGTGTCCTTGTGCACCAGTCGCTGAAGGTAAGCATGCAGGTGCAGCAGGCGGTTAAGAAGGCAAATGGTATGTTGGCCTTCGTAGCGAGAAGGTTTGAGTACAGGAACAAGGATGTCTTACTGCAATTGTACAGGGCCTTGGTGAGACCACATCTTGAGTATTGTGTGCAGTTTTGGTCGCCTTATCTGAGGAAGGATGTTCTTGCCATGGAAGGAGTTCAGCAAAGATTCACCAGGAATGACGTATGAGGAGAGATTGGGTCAATTGGACTTGTACTCGCTGGAGTTTAGAAGAATGAGAGGGGATCTCATTGAAACTTATAAAATTCTGACAGGACTGGGCAGACTAGATGCATGAAGGATGTTGCCGATGGTCGGGGAGTCCAGAACCAGGGGACACAGTCTAAGAATAAAGGGTAGGCCATTTAGGACAGAAATGAGGAGGAATTTCTTCACCCAGAGAGTGGTGAACCTGTGGAACTCTCTACCACAGAAGGCGGTGGAGGCCAGTTCATTAAATATATTCAAGAAGGAGTTGGATATATTTCTTAAGGCTAAAGGGATCAAGGGTTATGGGGAGAAAGCAGGGACCGGGTACTGAATTTGGATGATCAGCCATGATCACATTGAATGGCGGAGCAGGCTCGAGGAGCTGAATGGCCTACTCCTGCTCCTACCTTCTATGTAATTTCTGTATACTGCACATTTCTTGATTTTTTACATTTTTGTTTGTTAATAATAGTCTCGGCAGATAACCCTCTCCATCATCCGGAATTTTTAACCAACCGGCACCATCCTGGTCCCGGATACCAAAGAGTTTCCTGTATCTCAGCATGACATAATCTGATGGAACATTATCATTTTGTTTCAGAAAGCTTTTTAGAGTGTGAAGGAATAAGCCATAGTTCAGAAAAATGCACCATCCTATGAACAGATTTCTGATATTATTAAAACATGATATACTGGGTTTAAAAATCTAAAGTCTCAATAACACAAGCTGTGCAAACAGGCTTCTGAGATGGGATGGTTTGATAACACAAAAGTTGTAAACACCACAAGCTGTTGAAATGGGAATTGGTTAAAAATACTAAAACAATGGCCCTATTGAAATAGCAGTTTGGCGCTTCCAGAAGGTCTGGAGTTTGGGAGAAACACAATGGAATGACCCAAGTAAAGTGAACCAACACGTTACACAGAAACATTTTAAAAAACATGTGCCTTTGAAAAAATGACATCAAGTAAAAGAAACACCTGCTGGTCAAATAGTTTTTATGTTAAGCTTGAAATATGAAGTCCCGAAGTCTGTTATACAACCAATTGAAGTAAATAGGAGCAATCAAGTACCCTGGTTGAAGTGGTTTTGATTTACATGTTGTAAAAGGTACCTGCAGAACACTTTGAAAATATGACTTCAATAGATGACACCAAGCAATCACATGGTTTTGTATTGAACTTGGAACAGTTAGGAGTCATGACATCTGCTAAAACCAGTTAAGCCAATATTAAGAATTGAAAGGAAGCCCTTCGATAAAAATGGCATCAAAGAGATACATAAGTTATAACTGTTTTTTATGATAACTATTGAACACCTAAAGATAGAGACAGAAGTCTGAGAGTTGGCAGCTGAACTGACAGTAAAAATTGAAAGCATTCAACAGAGATATTATTAAAGATAATTAGCTTACATCAGCAGAAAACTTCAAAGAGATACCATTCAAAAAAAGGTATCAAAATAGAGCTTTTCAGATCGACAGTCAGAAGTCGCTGGAAAGGGCAAACGATTCTCTTAACTTCAGAGCCATCTGTAAGTTTTTAACTTTGAGTCTCGGGGATCACAAGGTACTTTTAATTTGATTTTGGTGGATATTCTGGATTAGAAAGAATAAGAAATGTAAGCTATTTGTTTTTTGAGCTGTTAACATCGATTGACTCAACAGCTGTTAACTGTATGTCGGCTCTTAAATAAATCTATATATTTTTAGAATTGTCTCAAGTAGTATTTCTGTATCAAACTCACGAACTCAATTTCTGTACACTCTTTTGTAAGGAGTTGCAGAATTCTGGGGGGTTTTCCAGACCCTCATAATATCCGGAAGGTTACAGTCTAGTTAAACTTATTAAAAGTGCTATCCGGAGGATAGTAACATCTTCACGTCATTCCTTCCCTTTAGGGAGAGATAGTCTGAACCTTTAGACCCAATTAAGCATTTTATAGAATTCGGCTATCTTTAACTTTAGTTGAAGGTGAATGTCTGGGGAATACGCCTGATCTGGGGTAGCCCGAAAAGGGCTAGGACTAGTAATAATCCCTTCAAGAGAACTTTCAATATTTAAGTGAATATTTCTGAATAAGACTCAGATAATGCCTTTCACAGGAATCACCTGTACTAATAATTTAATCAAGAATAAAAAGTTGTTCAGAAAGACACAACATGCATTGAATTACTGTAGCATTAAATGTCTGGTATTCGTTTAGTCGCTGTGTTCATGCTGGTGCAAGGAAGGAAATCTTTCCATGACTAAACATTTTGATATAATTGTGTGTTGGAACAGTGTGTTGTGATGTCCGCTTTGGTTTACCAGAGGCACCTGCAATCCCTACAGCTGCAATCTCCAGATTAAGGCAGCCATGTCACATTTTTGGCAAGACACAGGATTCCACACAATAAGGCAGATGTTTGTGATTTCCCGTCCAGTTAAAAGGGAAATAAAATAAGTTAGCCAGGAACCAGTAAAAAACACAGTAACAATCATCTATGCTACAGAAAATAAAACAACAAAACAAATCAATTGGAAGAAAAAAGGGAACTGTTTCTGTTGAACATGATGTCACCCTCACTTCCACATCTGGCATGCTTATGCAATAAGATTTGATTTGATTTTTATTAAAATTGATCAAAGGTTTATGTTAGGAACTAGGATAGGTGTGAACTTCAGATCCGAGTTCTTTAAGAAGAAAAGCATGGAACATGTTATAGAAAGAACCCAATTCCCATTGCCATAATAGAAATGAAAATCAGGTAGTTCCAACAGATGGTCAATCCCCAATGCCAGTTTTACGCCTGGGTGGCAAGTTGAAAATCTACTCCAATGTATTTCTTTGGATATACATGGTGTATGCGTGCGTGTGCAATATAGGTTTATGTCATTAAAAACACAAAAAGAGGGATGAGAAAAGACCCATCAGGCTCGACCCATTCAGGCAATGGTGCAACATTGTACATCACTGACCCAGCCTGAACCAGGAAACCTCCTGGGAGAGGCACAAAAATAGAGAAAAGACCTGTAGCCAATTCAGGAAAAACTGTCAGAAATTCCTTTCCAACTCTCTCAGCTCCAGTAGCCCAACATAGCTCCTTGTGATCCCAGCTAACTAGCAATATTTCCTCTACAGCTAGGAATGCCCTCTTCTCTGGGAATTAGTCATGCTCTCGTTTCAAAGGACTATACCAGCATGTTTCGGAAGTCTGTTCCAGAGGACAATGACTCCCAATGAAAAGAATTACTTCTTGCGATCTAGCCTAACTTTTTGCCTATGGATTTTATACACACATAATCTCGACCTATCATCCCTATGCAACTCTATAACTTATCCAAACCAGATTGAGTCCAATCCCTACATCATTTAAAAACATCAAACCTCTCTGAGCCTGCATTTCTCTAAATAGCCCTAATTCTTGAAGCCTATCCTTATAACTTAGGGCTTGCAGATTAGCTACCGTGCTGGTATCCCTGTTCTGCACCTTTTTGAACGCCTCAACGTCCCTCATTGTGTTTGCATACAATACTGCAAGTGCAGACAAACTACATATCATTCTGTACGCAATAATCGTAACAATATAGCCTGAAACACCATTCATTTTCCCTATAGCTACCTCACACAGTTTGTGCACTTTTAATAAGTGATCACTTATTACCCCCAAATCTGTTTCCTGCTCCATTACCCTTAACGTGAACCCCTGCATAGTGCAAACATGCCTGGAGATTCCTAAATCCATAAGTATGACACTGCATTTTCTCACAGTAAAGGATATCTGCTACAAACAACTCCTTTACTCTTACTTTCCTAAATTGGCCTAACCTATTCATTTGGTTTGAATTACTAATGCCTGTGCTAATTGTTATGTCATCAACAAATTTAAGAATTGTTCCGTGAATGCCCTCATCTAAATCATCGATAAAAAAGGGATCAGGTATAAATAAGAATCAAACATAGTTGAGGGAATTTTGCAAGACTCCACTCTTGCACAGATCCTCAGTACTGGTGAGCGGATTAGCAGAGATGGAACTACAATACTGTGGCCTTCGCTTTTCCTATGTATCCTCAGTGTCAGGAATAGAGCTTTGCAAAATTACCCCAGTCTGAATTTACAAATTCACACTCCCACAGCGGAGTGTCGCGAGCACATATCAGGAATTCAGGTGTAGACGTGGCGTCTGCAGGATGTTGTAACCATTAAGTCAGATGGGGAATTGAGGGGTCCTGCTGACTGCCAAACCCAATTCCAATACCTGCTTCTGGTGTGCCAAAGTCCATGGTGAGAATGCAAATTCATAAAATCTAACCCTTGATAAGTACGGGCAAGATATTTGGATGAGGGCTAATTATAACACAGTGGGGAGAATTTCCACAGGGGTTCTCCTGCTTGCCCGCCATAGCTTTAGTGAAAAAGCCTCAGAAACTACTGAAAAGTGGCACAAATGGCCATTTTTCCACAGCTCTTCCAACAATGTTATGGTAGCGAGTGGAAGAATCCCCTGGGAAATTCACCATCTCTCCATATGTTTAATTCTCATTCATACCTTAACTTCCAAAAATAAAAGTGGGTAGTCTCAGCACACACTAGTATACCCTCCACTCCACCTCTGCAGGGATAGAACCTTGGGCTTTTGTAGTCTTATATCTCAGCTGCTGACTGGACCAACTCATGGCACCATTGGGACAGTCCAATCCTTTTTTAAAACAATTGTGCTTGTTTTGAAGAGCAAATGTAAGGATTTGAGTGTCACATGCTGCTTCACGAGATCTGTATTTCCTACATTGTGGAGCTGGGATAATGGGCCAGGCTGGACATAACCTTAATTTTCTGGAATACAGGAGATGCTGTAAAAAAAAAAGTGATCTACCCAGGGCTCTAGAATGGATAAGCAAGAAATCGCACAGATACATGCAATTTATTCAGCTTTCATGACTTTAAAAAAATGCAGTCTCCACTGGTCTTTAAAATGCAATATGTGAAGGATGTTTTTTAATATGTTTCATATTTTACATCCTCAGCATGTGCAACCTCTCCTATAAATTATGTGATTTTAAACAACTTGTAGGTTAATCAATAGTCCAAAAAGAAAACAGTGGAACGCTGGAAGCCTGAACTAAAACACAGATATAGCTGAAAGTAAAAATTGCTGTTTAGTCAAACAGTGAATAAAGGGTCGCATCCAAAATGCTATCTCTGACTTGGCTGACTGATGTGTATATTTCCAGCACTGCCTGTTTATATTGTAAAGCTGAGCAGTAACTGGCTGACATCCTTTGTGAATGAGAAGTATCTGCATTGTCCCTTCTGCTGCCTCTCAGTTTTAAATGGGAGCCTACTCAGTTACATTTTCATTTTATTAGCATCTGACTCTTTCAGATTTATTCTTATCCCGATTGAATGGCGCCTGGCTCCAAGTGGTGCATTTTTATATCTTGAGTCATGTTGAGGCCAGTCCTTGATTGTTTATAATAGCTAGAATTCTCTGAATCAAGAAGATTTACAACTTCAAAATTGCATCCAGTTATAAAGTCAATGGGGGTGAAATTGGAAGGAAGGAAGGAAGTGGGGCGCTAAATCAAGCGCTAATGGCCTCAGTGGGGCACTACGTGGCACTACCAGCAGAACGCTAATGAATTTCAGGTGCAATGCATTCAGCAATGATCCTTCGTACTGGCCCCTTCCAGCTCTTAAAGGGGAGGTTGCATCATTGTGCAGATGCTCATTTTCTTCATTGCTGGCGTTGAGGCAGCCTGCGAGCAAGTGAATCCCCTGATGGCTGTGGTTGTTCCCACTCCCAGGGAAGGAGCTCGTCGGTTCACAGACGCGGCATTGGAGGCATTGGTGGTTAGAGTGGAGCGAAGGAGGGCGATGCTGTTCCCGGCCACTGGAAGGAGGTCATCGCCTCAGGTGTTTAGGGCAATGTGGAGGGAAGTGGCCCAGGAGGTCTCAGCCAGTAGTGTGGTGCAACGCGTCCTGACACAGTGCCGCAAGAAATTCAACGACCTCACTTGGGTGGTCTAGGTGAGTACATGCTTCAACAGCTCCTACATACCAGCATCTGAACCTCAGTCTGTACACACTGCGCAAACAACCACACCCCACCACTCACCAACCAAACATCTCCACCTACTCAAACTCACATCCACATCTCATGCCTTGCCTACAATCACAACTGTTCAACGACGGCAGGCATATCTCCCAAACACATAGCTGGACTCTGACTCAAACACATTTGTTTCTCTTGCAGGCCAAGATGGCCCGCAATAGGAGGGAGCAGCAGAGAACAGGCGGGGGTGATGCGCAGCTCCAGCAGCTCTCAGACCTGGAGGAGCGAATGCTGCGACTCCTTGGGCAGCAGGTGGTGGGGGCCGTGGCCGTTGGCGATGTCGATCCTGTTGGGGGCAAAAAGAGTTTCTTCAGCCCCTCTCCTTCTCTGATCCCACTTCACCCTCATACCATAAACCTTTCTCACTTTCCACCTCCTGAGAATGTCTGCATTCCTTGCTCTATTCCTGCCCCCCTGCCCTCACCTTAACGCGAGTCTTGTGCCTTTATGCTTTCAGATAATCAGCAACCAGATGACCAGCCTGTCCCTGAGCCCCCCACTGAGAGTGAGGAAGGAGAAGAGGAGGAGAAGCAAAGCACCGCGTCACTGTATCTCTCACCCACAGGCACCACCTCAGATACTGGCACTATGGGATCTTTAGAGGCATGTTTAGCAGAGGGGTCTGCACTGGGTGATGCACCGGGGACGAGCAGGCTGCAGCAAGGCCAGTGGGAAAGGACAGCTCGGGAGCCAGCTCCCTGGAGGGCGAGTTCGCGCGTGAGTTCTGCTGCACAGGACTTAGATGAGGACCTCGATGGGGACTCGTTCACAAGAAGGGTGAGGCCATGCACACCGAGATGATAGGTGCAATGGCAAGGGTAGCCGAGAGCCTCTCGGCAATGGTAAAGAGCATGCAGGAGTCCACCTCCAACATTGCACAGAGCTCTGCGCACACCATGGAGCTCATCATTTCCATTCTGCAGAGGATGGTGGATTCCCAGAGAGACCGTGCAGATCCAGACCTCATGACGCATGTCATGGGCGATGTGGCAGCTCCTATTGCAGCACAGGCGGAAGCGCCGCAGTGTCTTAGTGCTGTAATGCAGTCAATGGTTGCTGCCATTGAGTCTCAGACTGCTTTCATGCAGTCTCAGCTTGATGCCACGCAAGCTCTGACTGCTGCCATCATCGCTGGGTCCACCACAGTCCACCGGGGATCACACGGTGTTGCAGCAGGCTACCAATCTGTGCTCCAGCAGATTGATAGGGATCCTGAGGTGCTTCCCTGGGGGACTGGGAGTGGGTCAGTGAAGCAGGAATCTGCTGTCTTCTCTCAGGATGACAGCATTCCTGCTCCCACCACTGCCACTCCACCATTGCATTTGTCGCTGCCAATCATCCAGCCAGCCCAGACTGCCGTCGCCCAGCCTGAGGTGGTGTAGTGTACAGCTGGGCCTTCCAGGCCCAGAGCTGGTCGAGGGTGACCTGCAAGGCCATCTGTGGTCTCAGGCATCAACACTCAGCAGCCTTCCACCAGCCCTGTTGCAGCCACTGGGGAGACACTATGTAGGGACAGTAAATTAGGAAAGGGGACTGTAAAGAGGGGAGGCAAGGGTTTGCACAAGGGTGATTAGTCAATATTGTTGTTGTATATATGTGGTTAATGGTTTTTCATAAATTTATTACTGGAACGTTGCAGATTTGGTGCTGTGTCTCATTTCAGTTCTGGGGTGTGATATGGAATCACAAAGTGATGGAATGATGGGGACGTGCTCAGCAACCGGAACGAAGACTCGAAGTCACTGGAAACGAAGTCTGATGAGGCGGTCACGGACCGACCTTGCAGAACGCCCATTGAGTGGCTGCCTCCTCCGTCGCTGCTGTTCGTCCTCCTGTTCCTCCTTGTCCTCCTCCTCCTCCTGAGGTGGTGCGGCTAAGCCTGGTGGCAATGGCTGTGCCCTCATGATGGTCAAGTTGTGCAGCATGCAGCAGACTACAACGAAAAGTGACACCCGCTCAGCCGAGTACTAATGGGCTCCTCCCGAGCGGTCAAGGCAGCGGAACCATTGCTTGAGCACTCCGATGGTCTGCTCGATGATGTTCCTGGTGGCAGCATGGCTCTCATTAAATGAGTGCTGGGCACGAGTGTTGGGGTTGCGGAGGGGAGTCATGAGCCAGGTGGAGAGCGGAAAGCCCTTGTCTCCCAGCAGCCAGCCGCAAGCTTCATGTGGTGGCTGGAACTGATCTGGCATACTGGTCTGGCGCAGGATGATGGCATCGTGGCTGCTGCCAGGATAGCAGGCATTGACGGTCAGGATTCGCCATGTGTGGTCACACACCAACTGCACATTAAGTGAGTGGTAGCCTTTGTGGTTACGGAATATCTCAGGATTGTTATGAGGTGCCCGCAAAGCGACATGGCTGCAGTCGATGGCGCCCTGCACCAAGGGGAAGCCCGCTATCCTGGCGAAGCCACATGCACGCTCGCGCTGCTTCTCCCTGGTCATGGGGAAGGAAATGTAGTCCCTTCTCCTTCTGTAGAGAACATCTGTGACCTCGCAGATGCAGCAATGGACAGCGAACTGCGATATATTAGATATGTCTCCTGTTGCACACTGGAATGATCCGCTTACGTAGAAATTGAGGGCAACGGTGACCTTGACTGCCACTGAGAGAGCCGTGGTGGTCCTGATCTGAGGCTCGAGGTTTGGTTGCAGGAGGTGGCAGAGCTCTGTGTCCACGTCCTTGCTGAAGCGGAGCCTTCTAACACACTGGTCCTCAGTGAAATTCATGTTTTAGAACTGCTGCCGGAATACCCCGGGTGGGTAAGGCCTCCTGTTGAGAGCCATGTTGGCCCTCCTCCCTCTGGCCACATTTTGCACTCTTTCTCTGTGCCTCAGTTGCCTCCGACATTGACGCTGGAGGGCGAGGACCAGTGCCAGTACAGCCCCCATGAAAGGATACAAATATTGCACTTGCAAATCTCCCCTCAATGAACCTCAATAATCTTTATGTGCCAGAACACTCGTTGAAATGCAAAAAGTGCAAATCGGTCAAAAGGCCTCTTTGCTTGTGTTAACAACGCAGCATTGTTGGCCGATGAAAACTAAATCGGATGCGGAGGCCTTTAAATAACGCTCCTCCAGGGGACATCCAACTGAAAGCCGCCTCCTCTATCTATCATTGTTAACGGCAGGCGCACAAGCAGGGGGTGTGAGGGGATTTTTCATCCAGGGCACTACCGGGGTGCTGCACACGGCAATGATGTCATGATCTCCGGGCGCAGGAGATCGGGGTGCAATGACTTACTGCTACCACAAAACTCCCGCCGAATTTAGCGGGAGGTGTTGATATCGCCGCCCCCGGTCGCAAACCCATTTGCGCCCCGTTAGCACCCCTGGAGGCGCTAACGGGAGGCGCAAAGGACCCCAATTTCTAGCCCAATTATATTGCCAGGGCCACACCAATACAGGCAGTGAAATTTCCGAGAAAGGCAGTGACACTGATCATAAATCAAAGAGAACCCACCAAAACTTATTGTTCCAGTGAGACACACGAAACAGTGAATACTGGAAATAAATGAGTCATGATAGCTCTACTGTGCACTAGAATTAAAACCTCAGTCTAACTGCGGTTAACAGTGGGTATAATTGTATGATCACCTTGCCAAGCCTCCAAGTGGGCGAAACAATCAAAACATAAAAAAATAGGAGCAGGAGTAGGCCATTCGACCCTTCGAGCCTGCTCCGCCATTCAATGAGATCATGGCTGATCTTCTATCTCAATACCAATATTCCCGCTCTCTCCCCATACCCCATGATGCCTTTTGAGTCTAGAAATCTATCTATCTCCTTCTTAAATATATTCAGTGGCTTGGCCTCCACAGCCTTCTGTGGTAGAGAATTCCACAGGTTCACCACCCTCTGAGTGAAGATATTTCTCCTCATCTCAGCCCTAAATGTCCTACCCTGTATCCTGAGACTGTGAACCCCCCCCCTCCCCGTTCTAGACCCCCAGCCGGTATGGTCCTGGCTTGCATGATGTCGATCAGATTAGGTATTTCCAAATGAACAATTTGACCAGTATGCAAGATCAACATTGGTCCTAGACATTGCGGTATTTATAGAATAACTAAGGTATATGTACATGCTCGAGGATAGTCTCCAAATCAGAGCTGGCATTGTTCTGATTTCACAATGGCTGCCGTGCTTTCTGTAGACATGGCAGCAATTAGTCAGGAGTTCGCAGCCCCGTCCTCAGACCATTGGTTTCCACTGAGGTTATCTTTGTCGCTAGGAGATAGTCCAGACAAAATAGCTTTCAAAGCATTTTGTACAGTATTTTAAATCAAAGCTAGAGATTAGAAGAAATGTCTTTCTTTCCCACAGAACAGTAGATATGTGGAATAGAATCCTATTAAAAGTGGTTAATGCTGTGTTGATTAGGTCCTTTAAAAAGGAATTGGATGAATAGCTGATTCAGAACAGGTTCCAAGGACAAGTGTGGACAGATAATCAAATGCTTTATGGTTGTTCTGCTGGAACTTGGGGGAGTCATCTGTGGAATGCAATTGGTCAACATTGAATAACGTTGATTGTAATGTTGGATTACTATCCAGGGAGACATTTCACAGAACTTTATCTTCTTGGAAGTTCTCCCTGTATGCAATTGAATTCACCTCTCTCAGGAGATTAAATTGGACAGACTCTATGACGACAAATTGTGAACTGCCTATTGGAAGGAATGGGCCAAATGGATTTGTCTCATTTAATTTTAGGTTCCTAAGTTATCTTTAAAGTCACTGGCTGCAACATTTGATGAACAGATTGGAATTATAATGGGCCTTTTCTCATTTCTAAACTATTTATGTTCATGTGTTTTTAAATAAATTACATCTTTGATTTTTGTTCTCTGTCTTTCAAGGCAGCTGGTGTTTTTAATACCTACAGACTGGGGGCCTGTTTACAACACACGCAAGAGGTTTTCATTTGCAGGCTTGGCACTTATATTCCAATAATCCTTTGATGCATATCTTACTAAATTATATTTGGAATGTTTATCTGTGGCATGAGCAAAATGTGAAGTGGAACTAGTGGACAGGGAATTCACTAAAGCCCTCCTGAATTTCTACTGTTTGTGTTTTCCACTTTCTGACATATAGGCAGTGCTAAGTGAGATTGAAATTCTAACCACAGGGAAACAACAGAAGTCAAACATTGTTACTGTTCTTTCATTGTTTGCTCGGTTGGCAACACTTTTAAAAGCTTCACACAAGATGTTATTCTTACTGTTAGACTTCACACCACTGCAGACAAGCACTGCGGGAAATACAGTAAAAGTTATTTTGCTTGTGTCGGCTTGGATTCTTAACTGATTCTTGTTGTGAATAGTTCATGCACAGTAGAAGAGTGACCATCATATCCCAAAAATGGGTAATTTCCTTCAACCAAAATAAGTGAAGTACGGTGTCTAAAGAAAGAGTATAGTATTAGCGTTCCAGGGATCGAAAGACTTTTCAGCTTATTTACTGCAAGTGAAGATTGTTTATTTAGTGGAGAATTAAATACAACAACAGCTTGCACTTATATATCACCTTTAATGTAGAAAAATGTCCCCAAGGTAGTTCACAGAGGCGTAAGAAAAGAAATCAACACTGAGCCAAAGATATTAGGAGGTTTGGCTAAAAGCTTGCTCAAAGAGGTGGGTTCTAAAGAAGGTCGTAAAGGATGAGAGGAAGGTGGAGAAATGAAGGCTTCATCAATATCCAGAACATTTTTCTGCCTTAGAGAGTTTGTTAGTGATGCCTTTAAACTTGAAACAATACATTTAAAAAAAGTAATGGGGGGAGAAGAGGGATTTTTGTGTTCACAATTGTCTGAAGTGTTATGCTGAGGAATGGAATATGCTTCAGTTCAGGTACACCAGTCTCAGCATCAAGCACTCCCAGATTAGGCAATGTACCTCAACTTCAAACTCAGAAAAGCAACAGCTGAACAATAACTAAATTATGGGTTCCAGCTGGGCATTACCCTTTACACTTCCTGGCTGGCAATCCAGTTTTTTGGCCCAGGAGAGAATTTTTTGCTAATTTGAAAGTTAAGGACTGCAGGCCACAGCGTCCACATTTAAATTAACTGCAAGTAGGTTTCAATACTGTCCAGCAGGTTTCAAGACGTATGAAAACTCAGTTTGATACCTCACTGGAATTGCACTCCATGTGGTGTCTAACCTAAATGGTGTGATTCTACGTCCATCAGGGAATTGGAGTGGGACTCAGACCAGGGAAGATACAGAGACCCTGAATCTACTGAATGCCCAGTAGATTCCCTGTATGGTTTTTCTGCTTTACAAAGCCCTGTATTATTTAAACAGCAGTGTTTCATCTTTAACTTTAGCACAGGACTGGACCCAGTTTAATTGTACATAATGCAAAGTTGAATAAATGAAAAGAAATGAAAGGCTGTTGGAGGTGCATAAACTATTGTTCACCTTGCTTCCTTTATGAGTCAAAGTTGGTTGTATATTGTTTAGCTGATGCCTGCAGCACTCAAGCTGCAATTCATGTGCAAAGATTCTGAACACGATTTCACTACTGCCTTTTAAATGAAAGTGTGTACAACCCTCTAAAATCTCAGCCACAGTGTCAGCTGTGGCTCAGTGGGTAACACTCTCTCGCCTCTGAGTCAGAAGGTTGTGGGTTCACAATCCCGCTCCAGGGACTTGAGCACGTAAAGCTAGGCTGACACTCCAGTGCAGTGCTGAGGGAGTGCTGCACTGCTGGAGGTGCTGTCTTTCGGTTGAGACGTTAAACCGAGGCTCCGTTTGCTCTCTCAGGTGGACGTAAAAGATCCTATGGCACTATTTCGAAGAAGAACAGGGGCGTTCTCCCCATTGTCCTGGCCAATATTTATCTCTCAACCAACATAACAAAAACAAACAGATTATCTGGTCATTATCACATTGCTGTTTGTGGGACCTTGCTGTGCGCAAATTGGCTGCCACGTTTCCCACGTTACAACAGTGACTACACTTCAAAAAGTACTTCATTGACTGTAAAGCGCTTTGAGATGTCCAGTGGTCGTGAAAGGTGCTATATAAATGCAAGTCTTTCTTTCTTTTCAGTGATATCACCTCTCTGAGCTAGAGTTTTCCAATTTTGTTTAAAAAAAATCAGACATGTTGGCAACACCTCTTGTTTATATTCCTTCCTATGTATGAAGCCAATCCCTCAAACATTTCTCAGTTGGTTAAATATGGCCTATATATAATATTTAGTACTTAGCAGCTTTCAACGTTTGCCAATTTTTAATCATCTACATCTCCAACCCAATTTCCTGTAACTTTGTAATGCTGAATCTTACATTGTAATGCAGAGTTAGGCAAATATACAAAAACCTCTAAACATTCTCTAGTAAAAATGAAACAAAGTAGTAAAGTTTATTTTCAATCCTATCCTGCATAATGCATTTTCTGTTTCGCTCTACATGGTTGTTTGCTTAACAGGAATTTGCATTACATTATTAGTGTGTGTGTGTTTTCTCAGAATGCGTTAGGGCCACCTTGATAATTCTATGAATTATAAATATTTATATTTCTTAATTACACTTGCTACATTCTCATGGAATTGTTAAAGTTCTTCCAGGACCAGCCTTGTTTGAATAGCTCCAGAGGATAATGACTGTAAACAGTGAAATATGTAATTGGGTAAGACGCTGTTTTTTCGCCCCTATTCCTGTCTACTGAATTAAAGCGGTTGTAACCAGTTTATATAAGGAAAAATTCTCAACACATGCACGAAACACATTCAGGAAACGATTCTCACACTGGATTGTGTGGAATAAACTGCCATCTAGTGCCTGTGAAAGTAAAGTCCGTAAATTCCTTCGCAAGGGACCAAGACAGATTTCTGTTGCGGGAGACTGAATACCAACATAAGCATAACCAGAGCTGTCCACCTGCCAGCACCACACCAGCATTTAAAATGTATATATTTTGTTGTAAAAATCATGAGATTCCTGATCAATTGAGAAACAATCAGAGACTGTACAGGGCCGATTTTAACCATGCCCCGCCCGATGGAAACCTTTCCATGAGTTCCGACCTCTGAGCGGGCAGGAGGGACACCTGTCGGAAGCCAAGGTGGTCCTTCTTTAAATATGCAGATGGAACTTTGATGGCGCCATCTATTGGCCAACGCTCCCCCCACCTGCCAAAACAAACCCACAAATGCAAATGCACGCAACAAGTCTAAATGCCAACAGGGCATAACATGCTCTGTTTCCAAACTCGGAAATAGTGGGCTCCATTGCTAGGCACCCTGTATGCAGGCTAACCCCAAATCAGCCCCAAGATGGAATCAACAACAACAACAACTTGTATTTAAATAGCGCCTTTAACATAGTAAAACATCCCAAGGCGCTGCACAGGAGTATTAAAAGACAAAAAAATTTGACACCGAGCCACATAAGAAGAAATTAGGGCAGATGACCAAAAGCTTGGACAAAGAGGTAGGTTTTAAGGAGCGTCTTAAAGGAGGAAAGAGAGGTAGTGAGGCAGAGAGGTTTAGGCAGGGAATTCCAGAGCTTCGGGCCTAGGCAACAGAAGGCACAGCCACCAATGGTTGAGCGATTATAACCAGGGATGCGCAAGAGGCCAGAATTACAGGAGCGCAGATATCTCGGTGGGTTGTGGGGCTGAAGGAGATTACAGAGATAGGGAGGGGCAAGGCCCTGGAGGGATTTGAAAACAAGGATGAGAATTTTGAAATCGAGGCGTTGCTTAACCGGGAGCCAATGTAGGTCAGCGAGCACAGGGGTGATGGGTGAATCAGAATGTAGGGGTGTCACATGCTTTTGTGTCTAATGATATTTCATGCTACATAGCTGACTGGCAACATGCAGACGAGGCCCACCCAAATGCCACCCCAATTAAAATTCCACCTAAAAGATTCAGAGAGCAACAAAAAAGGATTGTATGGTACACACAATGTAAAAGCTAATAGTCTACTCATAGCTGATGCAGTATGGCTTGCGAATGTCTACATATCAATTTCTATTCATACATGCAGTAAGCTGGGTGCGTTGAATGCTACGATAGCACAGAACCACCGCAGTACTTGAGGGCAGGTCAAGTTGTGCTGGTGTTGCGCAAGCCGACAGTCATTCATCTGGCATTAGGAATAGCAGCTATAGAATTGCCGTATATCTCTTGTACAAGTGTGTACGTCTATTGTACAAATGACATATAGCTGCCATATGATACACATTCCAGTGTCAGTTCTACATAGTATTTATTGTATATTATTTTAAACAGATGGCTTAGAGTGTGTTTAGCATTGTAATGGCACCATAAATATTGTGACTCTTGCTCGAATCACATGGGAATCTTTCAGTTGTATTGTACTCTTGCAACACATGATCAATCAATGATCATTCTAGGTATTAATGTTATGAAGTGTTTTGATAGGATAATTAGGGAAAGACTATTTACTGTGGTTGGAGAGTGGATAATAATTTAAAATTGTCTTGAAAGGTTAGGAGACTCACTTGTAAAATTGTGCTCATAGCTGTGGATAATGTAATTTCTGCTCAATTATATACATAAAATACATAATTTTAGACAGAGGTAGATATTCTGTTTGAGTGTTAATTAAGCAGTTATTAATGCCCACACCACCACTTAGTTTGATTGCTGGTGAAGTGAAAGTGGTGTAGAATAAGGTGGTAATGAGAAGATGGCCTCTCTTGAATGGCATGCTGGCTGCTATGTTGTCCTATGCTGCTCTAGGGCATCCTCAGCATAGGCCAGCATTGCAGAATTCCTTTATGGAGGAAGAGGAAAATGACTTGTGGATACAGCTGACCATTGCTATCACTGGCAGAATCCATTGATCCTTGCCAGATAGGTGTGCCTCTGCCTGCAAATGGAGGTGGGAATGTACTGGTCAGGTGGGCACAGTCTGCCTCTGGTAGTCTGACCTGCCTGGTATCCCTCCATTGAATCCCCTGTTTTTCCTACAAAAAGCTCAAGTAAAGGGAGATTCCCAATGGGAAACCCATTGGCCCAATATCATGGGCATAACAAAGAACAGGCAGTGCCAGAAGAGTTGGCATGAAGTCCCGACCAAGTAAATAGAAACAGTAAAGAAACAAAAACAAGCAAGAAAAGAGGTCTAAATGTAGCTTCAAGATGCTGCGACAAAGCTTCCTGTCCAGCTTTTTAAATGCACTTTCCTAAACAGTAGATCCTAGTCGGTTTTTATGGGAATTAGATGGCTAAGTGCTATACTGGTGGAAATTTGTTAAATTGTATGGCTGTTTCCAATTGGTATGCCCATTTTATGCATGATAGTTGAACTTAACCAATTGGAAAAATTACACTATAGTGAGTCTTACATGTACCTAGAAAGTTAACAAAGACTAAATTGATCATTTGAAATACTGAACATTCTCCAGCATACCACAACTAGTTAAGAAACTACTAGAAACAAATCCTGTCCACCATGAGATCAAGTTCTGTGGATATTGACACGAAGCCTTGTTCAATAAACAATCACTTCATTTTGTTGCTTCGTGCAGCTGATTTCCCTTTAATAGTGCAGTCCTATCCATCTAGCTCCTGGAAGCAAGGTTACTGCACTGCAGTATACAGCAGTGCCAACCAGCCCAATCGCAGTGCTTGTCATTCAGACACCGGCCACATATTTACCAACATTAAGAATTCATCCACATTGAACTGATTAAAAAGGAACACGCATCAGAATTTACAAGGACTTGGAAAATCTGCTCTATTGCTCTACATTTATAAAAGGCTTATTTAGTGTCTTATCTAATGGCTTGGGGAGTAAAATATACTACCTGGTTTGGTACTGAGCCAAATGG
Organism: Somniosus microcephalus; assembly: GCF_052327205.1. Taxonomy (NCBI): domain Eukaryota; kingdom Metazoa; phylum Chordata; class Chondrichthyes; order Squaliformes; family Somniosidae; genus Somniosus; species Somniosus microcephalus. The sequence goes on along the minus strand of NC_141006.1, from coordinate 50,435,633 downwards.
ACCCAGAAAGTGTCAGCCATTCAAAAGCCTAAACATAGAAAATAGACAGGATCAATCTACACATCAAATCAGGGAGATAGCTAGTGAATGAGTATCCTTGGTAGTAGTCCGCAGAGTACCACACCACCTGAACAAGCAAACAAATCACGGCTGGAGCCCTTAAGGAGTTAAGTTTCAAATCTCAAAATTATTAATTTAAATTTCAACATTATTGAATAAAATTTAAAAGAGTAAAATCAATTCAGTAATTTACAAAAAAGATTGGCATTTTGCCCTGTCAAATTTTCAATTGTTCCAGTTTGTAACTGTTTTAACTTAAAATGGTGAATACATTCACAATAAAATTCTGCCAGTACTCTTTTTTTTGCCCCATTTCATTTTTTAAAAACGTATACAGTGCAATCTGAGAGATTTGAACTTGAACTTTCAGGGACAATCAAGTAGACAAAGGTCTGAATGTGGATCTTGGGAATTTTGAGAGAATGCGATTAGAATTCAGTTGTGTAGAATTTTGAGCAATTAATTGTTATCCCCAGTGTCCTGGCCAATATTTATCCCTCAACCAATATAACAAAAACAGATAATCTGGTCATTATCACATTGCTGTTTGTGTGGGAGCTTGCTGTGCGCAAATTGGCTGCTGTGTTTCCCACATTACAACAGTGACTATACTTCAAATAGTACTTCATTGGCTGTAAAGCGCTTTGAGACATTCGGTGATCATGAAAGGCGCTATATAAATGCAAGTCTTTCTTTTCTTTACTGATTTGGAAACTCAAAAATAACACTTTACATTAGATTATTCCATTTTTGTGACACTTGGTACTAAAAGTCACAAATCCACTGGTAGGTTTGTATCTGTAACTGCGACATATATAATAGTTGAAATATCTACATAGATGAAATGCAACAAAGTATTTGCAGTATATTTCCAGGCCATTGTGTGCCAGCTGTGGCTCAGTCATATCACTCTCACCTCTGAGTCTGAGTCACATAATCCAGGCTGACACTCCAGTGCAGTGCTGAGGGAGTACTGCTCTGCCGGAGGTACGATCTTTTGGATGAGACGTTAAAACCGAGGCCCCATCTGCTCTCTCATGGCAATATTTCGAAGCAGAGCAGGGGAGTCCTGGCCAAAATTTATCCCTCAGCTAACATCACTTAAAAGAAACAGAATATCTGGTCATTATCACATTACAGTTTGTGGGAGCTTGCTGTGCGCAACTTGGCTGCTGCGTTTCCTACATTACAACAGTGACTAAACTTCAAAAATACGTCAGCAGCTGAATAGCGCTTTGGGACGTCCTGAGGTTGTGAAAGGCGCTTTATAAATGCAAGTATTTCTTTCTTTCTTCAAATTTTTTAAGTATTTGAATGCAATAGCAATTGTACCTTTGATTTTATAGAGCTTTTCTCACTGCACTGAGAGCTTCAGTGTAATAGCGAAGTCTGTACAGCTTTGTGCGATTGTGCTCCGCCACACTGTGGTAGACACTGGGATCACAGCCATTGCATTCGGACCCCACGGTGATCTAGCTTCAGTTAAAATTATTATTGCATGAATTTTAAGCCACAAGAAAGGTACCTTTTGTACTTAATTTCAATCAGTATCTTATCTAAACTATTCAAATTGGGTTTTTGGTATTTCAGTTCCCACTCTTGAATCAGTGAGCATTTCATCTGTTTTTCTGAACAATAGGTAGAATTTCTGAGCCTCTGTATAAAGGCGGGGGAAGACTTGCATTTAAATAGCACCATTCTGCACTGCTCTCCTCTGGGGAGTGCACACAGGACAGCACTCGGTGTCCACCTTGTGCAGCAGTACTTTTATTGCTGCATCGGTGAATCTGACAGCTCTTCCGCCAGGACACTCCTTAAATGGTCAAGACACTCTGTTTTCTTCCACAATAGATTTTCTGGACTTGCTCGGCTCCCCTTTAAATGGATGCTGTAGCTGTTTGAATTGCTGCAACACCATTTGTTTGCTGTGAGCACTGTGCAGGCAAGAGCTTGACTTATAGGCCCAATTATGGTCAAATCCAGAAGTTTAGACGGGAATTCATACGCCGTCAGATGGATCTTCCTTATTCATCATTCCCACCAAGAAGCAGCCAAAGCAGAATTTTTACTTAATGATTATACTTGTTTATATGATTTACAAATAGTGTACTTCAGTGCAGGGGGAGTAGGACTAGCTGAAGTGCTCTTGCAGAGAGCCGGCACAGGCTCGACGGGCCGAATGGCCTCCTTCTGTGCTGTAGCCATTCTATGATTCCATTCTATGATTCCATTCTATGATTCTATTCTATGATTCCGTTCTATGATTCCATTCTATGATTCGATTCTATGATTCCATTCTTTGATTCTATTCTATGCTTCTATTCTATGATTCTATTATATGATTCCATTCTATGATTCTATTCTATGATTCCATTCTATGATTCCATTCTTTGATTCTATTGTATTCTATGATTCTATTCTATGATTCTATTATATGATTCCATTCTATGATTCTATTCTATGATTCCACTCTATGATTCTATTCTATGATTCCATTCTATGATTCCATTCTATGATTCCATTCTATGATTCCATTATATGATTCTATTCTATGATTCTATTCTATGATTCCATTCTATGATTCTATTCTATGATTCCATTCTATGATTCCATTCTTTGATTCTATTGTATTCTATGATTCTATTCTATGATTCTATTATATGATTCCATTCTATGATTCTATTCTATGATTCCACTCTATGATTCCATTCTATGATTCTATTCTATGATTTCACTCTATGATTCCATTCTATGATTCCATTCTATGATTCCATTCTATGATTCCATTCTATGATTATTCTATGATTCTATTCTATGATTCTGTTCGATGATTCCATTCTATAATTCCATTCTATGATTCTATTCGATGATTCCATTCTATGATTCCATTCTATGATTCCATTCTATGATTCCATTCTATGATTCCATTTTATGATTCCATTTTATGATTCTATTCTATTCTATGATTCCATTCTATGATTCCATTCTTTGATTCTATTCTATGATTCCATTCTATGATTCTATTCTATAATTCCATTCCATTCTATGATTCCATTCTATGATTCCATTCTATGATTCTATTCTATGATTCCATTCTATGATTCTATTCTATGATTCTATTCTATGATTCCATTCTATGATTCTATTCTATTCTATGATTCCATTCTATGATTCCATTCTTTGATTCTATTCTATGATTCCATTCTATGATTCTATTCTATTCTATGATTCCATTCTATGATTCCATTCTATGATTCTATTCTATTCTATGATTCCATTCTATGATTCCATTCTATGATTCCATTCTATGATTCCATTCTATGATTCCATTCTATGATTCCATTCTATGATTCTATTCTATTATTCTATTCTATGTTTATTCTATGATTTTATTCTATGATTCTGTTCTATTTTATGATTCCATTCTATGATTCCATTCTTTGATTCTATTCTATGATTCCATTCTATGATTCTATTCTATGATTCCATTCTATGATTCTATTCTATGTTTATTCTATGATTCTATTCTATGATTCTATTCTATTCTATGATTCTATTCTATGATTCCATTCTATGATTCCATTGTATGATTCTATTCTATGTTTATTCTATGATTCTGTTCTATGATTCTATTCTATTCTATGATTCCAATCTATGATTCCATTCTATGATTCTATTCTATGATTCCATTCTATTATATGATTCTATTCTATGATTCTAATCTATGATTCCATTCTATGATTCCATTCTATGATTCTATTCTATATGATACATGAGCCCAAAATGATTGGAAGTACGTTTTACATAGAGGCTTGCAAAACATCCAGGCAGAGTTTTATCATGTTCTGCAGTGGCTGCCTTTTGCGGTGCTGTTGATGGTTACTGGATCTTTATCATAATTATTATTAAAATTGTCTTTCCGCTGCATTCTTTGATATTACACCATTGATCATCTTCTCAGCAGCACCAGTGTTCTGAAATTCTAATGACTCTGGGCCTTTAGATTGTTTGTGGCCCTCCAGGGATTAACATGTTTGTTAATGATGATTGCTCAATATTTGGCAATCGAATGCATGACCTTTGGTACTGGACTGATGCCAAATGCCCAGAACAATCCTGCTAATTTCACAGAAATTGACAATTTGACATAATTAATCACACTTTCTTCAGTCCGCAAGCATCACCCTGAGCTTTAGGTTGCTTGCAACTTTAGTTCTCCATCCCACTCCCACCTCTCTGTCCTTGGCTTCCTACATTGTTCTATGGAAGCTCAACACAAGCTCGAGGAACAGCAACTCATATTTATATTAGGCACTTTACAGCCTTCCAGCCATAACATTTCCTTTACCAGCTTTAGATCTTAACCACTACTCTAATTTTCTCAGACAAAGCAGGTGCTGGTAATGGGGCATTGCTGCACCAGAGCCATTGGGAGTGGAGGAGGTTCTTCGGGAGGTCCACATCCCTGGGGTCTACCTACCTTTCTCCACCACATTCCTGAGCCATGGGAGCATTCTCCTCTTTGCAGAGTTTCCATTCTCCGCCCCCCCCCCCTCTGCTATTCTGCTGTAACCATTTACACCTTCTCTGGACTCATCATTTGTTTCTTTACTTGTCCCATTACCACCTCCTTTTGCTTTGCACTATCGTCCCATTTGTCAATTAATCACCCCTGCCCTCCACCCTATCCCGGATTTTCCCCTTTGTTCTTTCCTGCCCTCTCCTGGCTCTGTTTTGCTTAAAAGCTGGTAACCTCTAACATCTTCTAGTTCTGACGAAGGGTCATCGACCTGAAATGTTAACTCTGTTTCTCTCTCCACAGGTGCTACCTGACCTGCTGAGTGTCGCCAGCATTTCTTGTTTTGATTTCAGATTTCCAGCATCTGCAGTATTTTGCTTTTCTCTTACCGTTTGAAAGGAGGTGTTTTTTGCATTGTTTGGCTGTGTGTAATCACATTTTTTGAAGTTTAAGAAATGTAGGCAGCCAGCCGAACCACTTAACAATTTCCAAAGATTACAAAGGAAAGCCTAGAAATTCTGGTTGGGAAGCTGCATTGCCAGAAGGGCAGCGGACTGGGACTTCCACACACCTGTCTGCCGCAATGATGAGGGGACTGAGTCATTTGCATAAAAGAACTGGGTGACTGTGCCATGTATAATCAGGTGCTAATGCCAGAAGCCTGCAGTGTGCCTCTTGAGCATAGAGCAGGATAATACAGTGAGAGAGCACCCATGGCGCTTCAGTGCTATATTCAGACACACATGTGCATTAGGCTCATTCAGGTCTTAAAACAAAATGTTAACGAGGTCCTTGACCCATGCTGGAGTGCATTACCCATATAAAATGAGCATTGGAAGGTTGGACCATTCAGCCATATGATTTCTGTTCCCTCGCATATGCTTGGTAGTGGTATTGAGCGGTTTTGTGCTGACCCAGTGATTTCATTGTTTACACCCTCGTGTCCTTGGATTTCAGTACCGCTGCTTTTCAAAGCTTCTTAAAGCTGCACTCCATCTGCGTGCGTTAGCTGAAGGAATTGTAGTTGAGCTCCGCCTGACGTTTTAGCCATGCTGCCCTCATTTGCAGTTTTGGAGGAAATAAAGCAGGGTCAAAGGAGGCATGCAGCGCAGGCCAACCTATGATCAGAATCTGACACAAACTTAGCCTGCAAAGGGACAGGTGGAGAAGAACCAAACCTGCTGCAACCAATTGCAGAAATAATTGGTTTTGTGAGTCTGTGAACATTCAGCATGCAACTGCTTTGTGTTGACTGCATGCTTGGTGTTTGTCTCTTGCCATACCTCATGGGCTGTGGGGCACGTATATTGATAGAGTGCAGTGCTAAAAACAGGTATGTCTGTGCACTTGGTCAACAGTTGCAAAGTGTTGCACATTTTCTGTGATGCTCCACCAAACATACTGTGAAATGCATTGTACGGCAACCTTGTAAAATTAAGTAAAATGTGAGCACACTTATCTTGGCAACCTTTTGGAGACCAGCAAATTTCTTCCCCACCTACTCCTGCCCTCTGATCACTTTTTCTGCTGTCTCTATCTAGGCTGTTCTTGCACTACACTTAAAGGAATGTTCCTCTGCTCCTCTGCTCCAAAAAAAGATACCCTTTTAACATCAGTGCAGTCCGCTACAGTAACGTTCTATAGCCCTATCACACACCCAGTTCAGAATAGTGGTGGACAATAAGGCAACTGATAGGAGGAGGCTGCTCCATGAACATCCCTGTCCTGAACAATGGGGGAGCCCAGCATATGAGTGCAAGACAAAATGCTGAAGTCTTTGCAAATGTCTTTAATCAGAAGTGCCAAGTAAATGATCCTATTCAGCCCCCTCCTGAGGTCACAGATGCCAATATCCATGCAATTTGGAAAGTGCGAGGTTATGCACTTTGGCAGAAAAAATCAAAGAGCAAGTTATTATCTAAATGGAAAGAAACTGCAAAGTGCTACAGTACAAAGGGATCTGGGGGTCCTGGTGCATGAAACACAGAAGGTTAATATGCAGGTACAGCAGGTGATCAGGAAGGCCAATGGAATCTTGGCTTTTATTGCAAGGGGGATGGAGTATAAAAGCAGGAAAGTCTTGCTTCAGTTATACAGGGTACTGGTGATGTTGTGTATGTACCTTTAAGAGAATAACTGGTCTCAGACTGCAGTACCGGCAGTGACCACCCCTGTATAAAAGGCGCTAGAGAGCCTCTGTTTGTTAGTTTTCACTATTGATTTCCACCAGTAAAGACTTGTTTGTTTTCACTCCTGCTGGTCCGTGTCTCAATCATTCACGGACTTAACACTGGCGATGAGTAAGAAACGAACTTACCTGCAACTCGGCAGCACCTCAGACGACGTTGTTGAAGGTCGGAGCCAGAAGAAAGAAAAAAAAAGAGTCCAAAGAAACTCGAGAAACGGGCGTCGACCGTCAATCATCGGTTTGAAAACTTGCAGGAGAGACTTTCCAGAGCCAGGCTGGGTTCCTCGGTCTTTGGTTTCCCAGCTAATCGGGCTGGTGGCAGGTAGCGCTCTGATCTTTCCTGGGCTGCGGCGGGCTGAAGCTCGATCGGGTGGCTTTTCAACGGGGCCGGGCAGCGAGTCGGGAAGCAAAGAGAGAGAGAGAGGGTGGAGCACACAGGGCGCGGCCGGTGCTTCGAAGCCGGGCAGCGTTCGGACCTAAGAAGAGGGAGGGAAGTGTCCCAGAGGGTCCGCTCCACGACGGGAAAATAATAAAAGATAAATAATCAATATTTAACGCACAAGAAACCGTGGAAAGCAGCGCTAACAACAGCGGGGAAGAAGGCAAAGCGCGGGAGGCGCCATTTTGTTAAATCGGGGAAGAAGGCAAAGCGCGGGAGGCGCCATTTTAGATTTGCAAGATGCTGAAGACTGGCTGTATCACTGCTTTTGATAATACATTAGAGGACTGGACCACGTATGTGGAAAGAGTCGAGGTATATTTCGAGGCAAACGAAATAGCGGAGGGGAAAAAGGCATCGATATTGCTAAACTTAATGGGCGCTAGAACGTATGGCCTATTGCGGGACCTGATTACTCCAACCAAACCGAAGGCGAAGAGTTTTAACGAAATTGTTGCTGTCCTACAGGAACACTTAAACCCTGCCCGCTGTTGATAGCAGAAAGATTTAAATTCCACAGGAGAACTCAGCTCAAAGATGAGAGCAATGCTGAGTATCTTACGGAACTACACAAGCTATCAAAGCACTGCCAGTTCGGAGCAGGACTGGCAGATACCCTACGGGACAAATTTGTCTGTGGACTCCTGAGTGAAGGAACACAGAAGAAGTTACTCGCAGAAAAAGAGCTGACGCTAGATAAGGCTTTCAGCGTGGCAGTATCGTATGAAGCAGCAGCCAGGGGAGCTGCAGAAATTCAACAAAACCACAGGAATACGGCACCCACGAAATGACACGGGGATTTGCAAAATGTTATCGCTGCGGCAGAACTAACCATGACCAGAAGGACTGCTGGCCCAAAGACAAAATATGCAGACAATGCGGGGAGATTGGACACATTGCACGAGGTTGCAGGTCTGGGAAGAAGACCAGCGACAACAAAAAGGCTACTAAGGAACCGTACAAGAAAGTACAAAAGATGATGGACAGTAGTTCCGAAGACCAGATGAGCGATAGTGAATCCGGAAACAGGAGACTAAGCTGTCTCAAACTTCACAATGTAATCGCAAAAGAGGATCACCGAACCATTTGGGTCACCCTCACGATAGCAGGGTCCCAAGTTAAAATGGAATTGGATACAGGATCAGCGCTAACCGTCATGAATCGACGAGACTACGAGCGGCTATTTTCACATATACCCTTGAGAGAGACATCCATCGTCTTGACGACGTATACGGGGCAAAAAGTATACCCCAGAGGAAAAATAAGGGTGCCTGTCGAATACAATGGCAAGAAAATACGGAAATTGTATCTCTACATACTGCCAAATGGTGGACCACCGTTATTGGGATGGGAATGGATCAGGAAGATAAACTTAGATTGGCATTCCATTCATGCAATGATGGTGGACGGTAAAAAAGATGAAGACGTCACTCCTGGACGATTGTCAACAATCTTAGCTAACGCCAAAGAGGTATTTCAACAAGAACTGGGCACGCTTAAAGGCGTAACCACCTCGATAAAAATAGAAGAGAATGCAGTTCCCAAGTTTTTCAAAGCAAGACCGGTACCATATGCAATTCGCCCAGCCGTCGAGGCAGAGCTGGAGAATCTGGAGAAGGCAGGCGTGTTGTCTAAGGTCGACTGGAGCGAGTGGGTGACACCCATCGTTCCTGTCATGAAGAAAACGTTAAGCAATAAGTCCGGAGAGCCAAGGAAGATTCGCATCTGTGGGGATTTCAAGGTGACGGTGAACCCTGTCCTTCACACAGTACAATATCCTCTTCCAAGGATAGAAGACATCTTCGCCTCACTGTCTGGAGGGAAGCGTTTTACAAAAATTGACCTAGCACAAGCATATTTGCAGATGGAGGTTGAAGAGTCCTCTAGGAAGTATCTCACGATAAACACTCACAAAGGTCTTTACCAGTATCATCGATTGGTATTCGGAGTAGCATCAGCTCCGGCGATGTGGCAAAGAACGATGGAACAAGTCCTGCAAGGGATTCCGGGGACTCAGTGTTACTTGGACGACATCCTTGTAACAGGTGAAGATGACAGTGAACACCTTAACAACCTAGAACAGGTGCTCACTAGACTACGGGAACATGGGCTGCGAGCCAACCGCCCCAAGTGCGAATTTTTTAAGAAACAGATATCGTATTGTGGCCACGTGATTGATGAAGAGGGGTTACATAAGTCCCCTGACAAAATTGAAGCGGTTGTTAAGGCCCCAGCGCCTGAAAATGTGTTGCAACTGAGGTCATTCCTCGGGTTGGTGAATTACTATCATAAGTTTTTGCCGAATTTGTCGACAATTCTGCACCCACTGAACGCCCTGCTACGAACGGGGGTAGCATGGAAATGGGACGATGATTGTAAGCGTGCTTTTCAGAAGAGTAAGGACTTAATCACTTCAAGGGAAGTATTGGCTCACTACAACCCAGCACTGCCAATCAGGCTGGCGTGTGATGCGTCTCCCTACGGCATTGGGGCGGTACTGTCACATAAATTCCTTGATGGTTTAGAGAGGCCGGTAGCTTTTGCATCATGCTCATTAACTTCAGCCGAGCGTAACTACGCCCAGATTGACAGAGAGGCCCTCAGCCTAGTCTGGGGGTGAAGAAGTTCAATCATTACCTGCACAGTCAAAAATTTACTCTAATAACTGATCATCAACCTCTTGTCTCCATTTTCAACCCTCAGAAGGGCGTACCAATAATGACAGCACAACGGCTACAGAGGTGGTCCCTTTTCCTAGGGGCACACCAATATGACATCAAGTACAAAGGAACTAAACAGCATGGGAATGCTGATGGATTGTCGCGCCTACCGTTGCCGACAGTGGAAGAACAACTTGCAGTGGATCCAATGGAGATATTCCACTCGACCATAGTTGAATGTCTCCCTGTGACAAATGCAAACATAGAAAAGGAAACACGAAATGACCCGACACTATCCCGGGTCTATGATTTAACGGTGAAGGGATGGCCAGCACATGGTGAACCACTGCTGCCAGCATTCTTGCCGAGAAGAGAACAGCTGTCGGTGTGCAGAGGAACCTTGATGTGTGGATCCAGAGTAGTAATTCCACCCAAATTGAAGGATAGAGTGCTCAATGAGCTTCATGAGGGCCATGTGGGAGGGGTGAAAATGAAGAACTTAGCTAGAGCGTTTGTGTGGTGGCCGGGAATCGATAGAGAAATCGAAGAGATGACCAAGAGCTGTACAGGATGCCAGAAGGTCCAAAATGCCCCACCACAAGCTCCTCTGCATCCATGGGAGTGGCCCTCATCTCCATGGCAACGGGTGCACATTGATTTTGCTGGTCCCTTCATGGACTCGATGTTTTTAATTGCGGTGGATGCACATTCAAAGTGGCCAGAGGTAATAAAAATGTCCTCAACCACCACGGAAAAAACTATCACAGTTTTGCGAACCATATTTGTGAGGGGGTGTGGGGAGCCACGGGGCCGTGCTCTCCGGGTAATGTAGGTTCTGGACCCAAGTGCAGAAATGAGGCGAGAGGCAAATATACAGTACTTTGTTTGAACTTTACTAGATTCACACATAACTAGATTCACACAAGGAACACAGCAACAAACATAAGAACTTAAGACAAGTTACAAAACGGCTAGTCAAGATAAGAACTCAGGACAGCTTCCATGAGGCAACCCACTTGTCCATACTGAGCTTGAGACAAGCTACCACAAGGGCAACAGGCTTGCCGAGATGAGACTCGAGACAAGCTACCACAGGGGTAAAGGCTTATCAATACAGAGCTCAAGACAAGTGCCCACATGGCAACACGCTAGTCCAGCCCAGCACCTTATCAAGACTAAGAACAACAAGAACACAGACTTAGATACATCTTAAATACAGAGCTCGAGAACCATGGCAGCCAGCTAGTCAAAGCCAGCAGCCACAGAGTGAAGGCTAGTCCCCGATTAGGACTGAGCACAGAGGAAAGCAACCACAGAACTTATATACCAAGAAAACCAGGTGAAACCCATGAACAGCTAACAGGCCGTTAAGAATTAACACAGGAGGCTAGGAACAATTAACAAAGGGCTAGAAACAATTAACAAAGGAAATAAACAAGTGAGGGTGCCATCTAGAGGTTACAGAAGGAACTGACTGGCACCCTCACAATATTCGCCAGGAATGGGCTGCCTGAACAGATTTGCTCTGACAATGGACCACAGTTTATGTCTGAAGAGTTCCGCAGGTTCTTAAAGAACAATGGCGTTAAGCATTACACATCTGCCGCATATCATCCAGCCACTAATGGATTGGCCGAGAGGTTTGTCCAAACATTCAAGAAGGCTATCAAGGCAATGTGTAATGAAGATATACCCCTACAACACAAGGTGGACAACTTTTTGTTTGCCTACCGGAATGCGACACATGCGGTTACCAACCAAACTCCAGCCATGATGTTCTTCAATCGAAGACTACGATGCCGCTTGGATTTGGTTAAGCCAAACGTCCGAAGAGATGTGGAGAACAGGCAGTTTCAGAATATGAATGAAAGGCCGACCAGGAGTTTTAAGATAGGTCAACCAGTTTTGGCCCGGGACTACCGCACTGAGAAATGGCAGCCAGGAACGATTTGTACACGACAAGGACCTCTCATGTATACTGTGGACGTTGGGGAGAGCATTGCAAGACGCCATGCTGACCAGATTCTAGAGTCACTGGAAAACGTCAACTCCACACCACGATCTGATACACCTGGTAATGAAATTGACGTTCCAATTGCAGCTACCGCAGAACCGGTAATATTGGAAGCAGATGAACCAAACAAAGACATTGATCCCGACGCAACATTGCCAGAAGAACCTGATACCCCAAAGAGGCGTTATCCAGACAGAATCAGGAAGCCTCCTCAAAGACTGAACTTATAATTGCTTAAACTTAACCAATGTATCTAGCAACAGTAGTTGTGATTGTAATTCGTTATCATTTAGTTGTTAAATGAGTGTTATGTACTGTTTATCTAAAAGGGGAGGAATTGTTGTGTATGTACCTTTAAGAGAATAACTGGTCTCAGACTGCAGTACCGGCAGTGACCACCCCTGTATAAAAGGTGCTAGAGAGCCTCTGTTTGTTAGTTTTCACTATTGATTTCCACCAGTAAAGACTTGTTTGTTTTCACTCCTGCTGGTCCGTGTCTCAATCATTCACGGACTTAACAGGTGAGGCCACACCTGGAATACTGCGTACAGTTTTGGTTTCCATATTTAAGAAAAGATATACTTGCTCTCGAGGCAGTTCAGAGAAGGTTCACTCGGTTGATTTCGGAGATGAGGGGGTTGACTTATGAGGAAAGGTTGAGTAGGTTGGGCCTCTACTTATTGGAATTCAGAAGAATGAGAGGGGATCTTATCGAAACACATAAGATTGTGAGGGGGCTTGATCGGGTGGATGCGGTGAGGATGTTTCCACTGATGGGTGAGACTAGAACTAGGGGGCATAATCTTAGAATAAGGGGCTGCCCTTTCAAAACTGAGATGAGGAGAAACTTCTTCACTCAGAGGGTAGTAAATCTATGGAATTTGCTACCTCAGAGAGCTGTGGAAGCTGCGACATTAAATAAATTTAAAACGGAGATAGGCAGTTTCCTAGCTGATAAGGGAATTAGGGGTTATGGGGAGCGGGCAGGGAAGTGGACGTGAGTCTAGGTTCGGATCAGCCATGATCCTATTGAATGGCGGAGCAGGCCTGAGGGGCAGTATGGCCTGCTCCTGCTCCTACTTCTTATGTTCTTATGTAATTTAGTTCACCACACATTACATTAAGATGTGGCTGAGTACACTGGGAACAGTGAAGTCTATTGATCCTGATAACATCCTAGTTGTAGTGCTGTGTACCAGAAATAGCTACCACCCAAGCTATTCCAATGCATAGGAACATAGGGAGAGGAGGAGGCCATTCAGCCCCTTGAACCTGTTCTGCCATTCAGTTAGATCATGGCTGATCTGTACATCAACTCAGTTTACCCGTCTTTACTCCATATCCCTTGATGATGTTACCTAACAAAAATCTATTGATCTTAGTCTTGAAAGTTTCAGTTGACGCAGAATCTAGAACCTTTTGGAGGAGAGAGTTCCAGGACATGCGGATTTGGGAGCGGGTCGGCAGTTAAAAGGGCTGAAATTGACAGCGCGTCGGGAACCTGCCGTCATCCTGCTGATTTCCGCGTTTAACTGGGGTACGTTTCAAAGCGTGCCACAGATCTGCTCGGGAGAGGCGGGCGACCTCATTGACGTAGTTAGTTGCTCATTGAGAGACCCTTAACAGCCTTTTTAACGTGAGGTTTCAACTTTAACTGGTTGCACACGGGATTCATGGACCTCGGGAAGCTCACCTGTGAAGGGGAGGTGGGAGCTCAGTGGCCATTGCGCTATGTCATTAAGTGACAGCTGAAAAAAAGCACATAAATACACACAGCTTACACCTGCTTCCTTGCCTAAAGGAAAGGCGCTTGCTGACACCATTTTGTCCAGAGATTTATCTTTCAGGAGTTCGCAGGTCATTTCTGCAACCTCAGAAGCCACTCTCGCCACATTGCCCCTTACTCTCAGTACATTGAAGGATTGGGCCTCTGATCTACACTTTACCCACCATCTATTAGATCAACATGGGTGCTGCTTATGCTATCTCACCTTGGACCTCAGATTCAGATGAAGATGAGCCCCAGCGCCAACAACACCACCCACACCAGCAGCAGCACAGTAGCGAGGATTGGAGCTGCAGGAGGAGCAAGGCACAGAGTGCACAGCCTCTTCTGAGGAGGAGGAGGAACAGATGGAACACGAGGAGGAGGAGGAACCTGAGGCGGAGATGGCACCAGCAGCTGTGCACATTGCTGCCCAGGAGGCCCAGGATGGCCTCATAATGGCCAGCTTTACTTAACTTGCACCAGTGCACCCATATAGCTCCCAGATGCTGCACCAACTTCCCCCCCCACCCCACCCACCAACACCACAAAGCAGTCCTAAAATGACCAAACCATTCCTGTCAACCAAACACCCATTGCTCAAGGTTAAGTAATGTCTCACCATTCACTGCAAGTGACAAAGCCACTTCCCAGGTAGCAGACAAAAATGGACAAACGGGAAAGTAGTGAGGGCCCCACCAAAGACTGCTCCTCCTGCAACTGTGCAGGGGCAAACTCAGCCATCGGGATCCGAGGCAGCATGTGGGGCTCTGACTGAAGGGGAGGCAACAGGGGAGAAGTGGGAATGCTTTGAGCAGAGCCCCCACTTCCATGTCCCATCTCACCATCATCCCTCTCATGGACCACCCGCACTTCCCTGCTAGCAAGGAGCTGGAGAGCACCTAGCTGCACATCAGTGGGGCGATGAAGGCCCAAGTCTAGGTGGGTATCCCTTCTAGAGATGAGGTCAAAGAGAGTCGGCAATCTGTTGTTCACAGCAAGCGTGTTCTCAATTCGACTGGCGCATTAGCTGTTCCATGCAGGTGGCCATCCTTTCCATGGAACAGCACATCGTCACCATCACCTGCGAGATGGTGCTGCTCATGTTGGAGATGGACTCCTCCATTCTCTGCATAATTGTGCACATCGCGGCCGCAAAAGCTGCCAGAGCCTCGCGCATTTGAACATAAGAACATAAGAACATAAGAAATAGGAGCAGGAGTAGGCCAATCGGTCCCTCGAGCCTGCTCCGCCATTCAATAAGATCATGGCTGATCTGATCCTAACCGCCAATCTATTATCACAGAACCATCTCCTGAATCTAACAGAATTAGACGCACGAAATAGGAGCAGGATCAGGCTGCACGGCCCCTGGGCCCGCTCCGCTACCCACAGGGCCATGACCGATCCGAACCTAGACTCATGTCCAAATTCCTGCCCGCTCCCCGTAACCCTTAATTCCCTTTACTTCTAGGAAACTGTCTATTTCTGTTTTAAATTTATGTAATGATGTAGCTTCTACAGCTTTTTGGGGCAGCATATTCCATGGACCTACCACCCTCTGAGTGAAGTAGTTCCTCCTCATCTCAGTTTTGAAAGAGCAGTCCCTTATTCTAAGACTATGCCCCCTAGTTCTAGTTTCACCCATCATCGGGAACATCCTCCCCACATCCACCCGATCCAACCCCTTCACAATCTTATATGTTTCAATAAGATCGCCTCTCATTCTTCTGAACTCCAATGAGTAGAGTCCCAATCTACTCAACCTCTCCTCATATGTCCATCCTCTCATCCTCGGGATTAACCGAGTGAACCTTCTTTGTACTGACTCGAGAGCAAGTATGTCCTTTCTTAAGTATGGACACCAAAACTGTACGCAGTATTCCAGGTGCGGTCTCACCAATACCTTGTACAACTGAAGCAATACCTCCCTATTTTTATATTCTATCTCCCTAGCAATGAAAGCCAACATTCCATTGGCCTTCTTAATCACTTGCTGCACCTGCATACTAACCTTTTGAGTTTCGTGCACCAGGACCCCCAGATCCCTTTGTACTTCAGTACTTTCCAGTTTCTTGCCATTAAGATAATAACTTGTTCTACGATTTTTCCTGCCAAAGTGCATAACCTCACACTTTCCAGTATTGTATTCCATCTGCCAAATCTCTGCCCACTTACTTAGCCTGTCTATGTCCCCTTGCAGGTTTTTTATGTCCTCCTCACTCACTACTTTCCCTCCCATCTTAGTATCATCTGCAAACTTTGATATGTTACACTCGGTCCTCTCCTCCAAATCGTTAATATAGATTGTAAAGAGTTGGGGACCCAGCACTGACCCCTGCGGAACACCACTAGTTACTGATTGCCAGTCTGAGAATGAACCATTTATCCCAACTCTCTGCCTTCTGTTAGATAGCCAATCCTCTATCCATGCCAGAATATTACCCCCAATCCCGTGATTTTTTATCTTAAGCAATAATCTTTTGTGTGGCACCTTGTCAAATGCCTTTTGGAAGTCTAAATACACTACGTCCACTGGTTCCCCTTTATCCACCCTATATGTTACTTCCTCAAAGAACTCCAGCAAATTTGTCAAACATGACTTCCCCTTCATAAAACCATGCTGACTTTGTCCTATTAAATTATGATTATCCAAATGTCCTGTTACTGTCTCCTTAATAATGGACTCCAAAATTTTATCTACCACAGATGTTAGGCTAACCGGTCTATAGTTTCCAGCCTTCTGTCTACTGCCCTTTTTAAATAAGGGTGTTACATTAGCAGTTTTCCAGCCTGCCGGGACCTTTGCTGAGTCCAGGGAGTTTTGGAAAATTATTACCAATGCATCCACAATCCCTACCGCCACTTCCCTCAAGACCCTAGGATGTAAGCCATCAGGTTCAGGTGATTTATCCACCTTGAGTCCCATTATTTTACCGAGTACCACTTCCTTAGTGATTTTGATCGTGTTTAGCTCCTCCCCCCCTTTAGCCCCCTGTTTGTCCAGTGTTGGGATATTCTTAGTGTCTTCTACTGTAAAGACTGATATAAAATATTCATTCAGTGTTTTTGCCATCTCCATATTTCCCACCATTAATTTCCCGGTCTCATCCTCTAAGGGACAAACATTTACTTTAGCCACCCTTTTTCTTTTTATATAACTATAAAAACTCTTACTATCTGTTTTTATATTTTTTGCTAATTTACTTTCATAATCTATCTTCCCTTTCTTAATCAATCTTTTTGTTATTTTTTGCTGTCTTTTAAAGCTTTCCCAATCCTCTATCCTCCCACTAGATTTGGCTACCTTATATGCCCTTGTTTTTAGTCGAATACTATCCTTAATTTCTTTACTTAGCCACGGATGGCTGTCTTTTCTTTGACACCCTTTTCCTCTCAGTGGAATATTTTTTTTTTGGAAGTTGTAAAATAACCCCTTAAATGTACACCACTGATCATGTATCGTCTTACCCTTTAATCTATTTTCCCAATCCACTCTACTCAATTCCGCTCTCATACCTTCATAGTCTCCTTTATTCAAGCTTAGCATGCTTGTTTGAGATCCAACCTATTCACCCTCTAATTGAATATGGAATTCAACCATGTTATGGTCACTCATTCCAAGGGGATCCTTTACTAGGACTGTAGTGTATGTACTTTGCAGAAGGAACTATATTCTGCAGCCCCTGTATACTGCAGTACCAGTAGTGACCACCCCTGTATATAAGCCTGTGTAGTAACATTTGCATAGTAGTTCCAGGTTGCCTCCATTCAGTAAAGACCTGTTATAACCAACTCCTGCAGTCCGTGTCTCAATTATACACAGACATAATACTGGCGACGAGCAGATACGAACTTACCTACAGTCTGCACCACCTCATGGGGATCCATCCCTGAAACGAAGTTATCAGAGGTCAAGGCCAGAAGGAAGAAAGAAACAGAAGAAATGGGCGTCAACCGTGGGCATCCGCCTCTGAGTCAGCGGAGTTAAAGAATTGCAGGAGAGTCTGTCGAGAGCGGGGCTTGGTTATCCTGTCGATGGTGCTTCAGCTAATCGGGCTGGTGGCAGGTAGTACACTGATCCTTCCTGGGCTGCGGCGGTCTAGAGCTCGAGCGGGTGGTTTGCAACGGGGCTGAGCAGCGTTGTCGGGAAGAGGAGAGAGAGAGAGAGGGTGGAGCACACAGGGCGCGACCGGTGCTACGAAGCCGGGCAGCGCACAGACCCGAGAAGAGGGTGGCAAGGGTCCGCAGGGTTGTTCCGACGACGGGGAAATAATAAAAATTAAACGCGCAGAAAGCCGCGAGGAGCTGCAGTTTGCCACGGGAACCGCGGAGAGCGGCGTTAGCAGCAGCGCGGGGGGAAGTGCGCGAAGACCATAGGGCGTCGCCATCAAGGCATAAAATGCCAGCAACAGCGCTAGCAACAGCGGAGAAGACAGAAAGCGCGGGAGGCGCCATCTTAATCCAGCGGGGAAGAAG
Organism: Somniosus microcephalus; assembly: GCF_052327205.1. NCBI lineage: Eukaryota > Metazoa > Chordata > Chondrichthyes > Squaliformes > Somniosidae > Somniosus > Somniosus microcephalus. Next base: position 50,417,509 of record NC_141006.1, on the reverse strand, counting down.
GCAAAGCACGGGAGGCGCCATTTTGTTAAATCGGGGAAGAAGGCAAAGCGCGAGAGGCGCCATCTTAAATTTCCAAGATGCCGAAGACTGGCAATATCACTGCCTTCGATAATGCAATAGAAGACTGGACCACGTATGTGGAAAGAGTCGAGGTATATTGCGAGGCAAACGAAGTAGCCGATGAGAAAAAGGCATCGGTACTGCTAAACTTAATGGGCGCAAGAATGTACGGCCTATTGCGGGACATGATTACTCCAGCCAAACCGAAGGCGAAGAGTTTTAACGAAATTGTTGCTATCCTACAGGAACACCTAAATCCTACACTGCTGCTGATAGCAGAAAGATTTAAATTCCACAGGAGAAATCAGCATAAAGATGAGAGAAATGCTGATTACCTTACGGAACTACGCAAGCTATCAAAGCACTGCCAGTTCGGAGCAGGACTGGCAGATACCTTACAGGACAAATTTGTCTGTGGACTCCTGAGTGAAGGAACCCAGAAGAAGTTACTCTCAGAGAAAGAGCTGACGCTAGATAAGGCTTTCAGCATGGCAGTATCGTACGAAGCAGCAGCAAGGGGAGCTGCGGAAATACAGCAAAAGCCACAGGAATACGGCACCCACGAAATGACACGGGAATTTGCAAAATGTTAGCGCTGCGGCAGAACAAACCATGACCAGAAGGACTGCTGGTCCAAGGACAAAATATGCAGGCAATGCGGAAAGATGGGACACATTGCACGAGTTTGCAGGTCTGGGAAGAAGACCAAAGACAACAAAAAGGCTACTAAGGAACCGTATAGGAAAGTACAAAAGATGACGGACAGTAGTTCCGAAGACCAGATGAGCGATAGTGAATCCGGGAACAAGAGACTAAGCTGTCTCAAACTTCACAGCGTAATCGCAAAAGAGGATCACCGAACCATTTGGGTCACCCTCACGATAGCAGGGTCCCAAGTCAAAATGGAATAGGATACAGGATCAGCTCTAACCGTCATGAATCGACGAGACTACGAGCGGCTATTCTCACACATACCCTTGAAAGAGACATCCATTGTCTTGAAGACGTATACGGGGCAAAAAGTATACCCCAGAGGAAAAATAAGGGTGCCTGTCGAATACAACGGCAAGGAAAGACAGAAATTGTATCTGTACATACTGCAAGATGGTTGACCTCCGTTATTGGGACGTGAATGTATCAGAAAGATAAGTTTAGACTGGCACTCCATTCAGGCACTGACGGTGGCTGGTAAAAAGGATGACGACGTCACTCCTGGACGATTGTCAACAATCTTAGCTAACGCCAAAGAGGTATTTCAACAAGAACTGGGAACTCTTAAAGGTGTAAACGCCTCGATAAAAATAGAAGAGAATGCAATTCCCAAGTTTTTCAAGGCAAGACCGGTACCATATGCAATTCGCCCAGCCGTCGAGGCAGAGCTGGAGAATCTGGAGAATGCATGCGTGTTATCTAAGGTAGACTGGAGCGAGTGGGCGACACCCATCGTTCCTGTCATGAAGAAAACGTTAAACAATAAGTCTGAGGAGCCAAGGAAGGTTCGCATCTGTGGGGACTTCAAGGTGACGGTGAACCCAGTCCTTCACACAGTACAATACCCTGTTCCAAGGATAGAAGATATCTTCGCCTCACTATCTGGAGGGAAGCGTTTTACAAAAATTGACCTAGCACAAGCATATTTGCAGATGGAGGTTGAAGAATCCTCTAGGAAGTATCTCACGATAAACACTCACAAAGGTCTTTACCAGTATAATCGACTGGTATTCGGAGTAGCATCAGCTCCGGCGATATGGCAAAGAGCGATGGAACAAGTCCTGCAAGGAATTCCGGGGACTCAGTGTTACTTGGACGATATCCTAGTGACAGGTGAAGATGACAGTGAACACCTTGCCAACCTAGAGCAGGTGCTCACTAGACTACATGAACATGGGCTACGGGCCAATCGCCCCAAGTGCGAGTTTTTTAAGAAACAGATATCGTATTGTGGCCACGTGATTGATGAAGATGGGTTACATAAGTCCCCAGACAAAATTGAAGCGGTAGTTAAGGCTCCAGCGCCTGAAAATGTGTCGCAACTGAGGTCATACCTCAGATTGGCGAATTACTACCATAAGTTTTTGCCGAATTTGTCCACAATTCTGTACCCACTGAACGCCCTAGTACAAATGGGAGTAGCATGGAAATGGAGCGATGAATGTAAGCGGGCCTTTCAGAAGTATAAAGGCCTGATCACTTCAAGCTCACTACAACCCATCACTACCGATAAGACTGGTGTGTGATGCGTCTCCCTATGGCATTGGGGTGGTACTGTCACATAAATTCCTTGATGGTTCAGAGAGGCCGATAGCTTTTGCGTCATGCTCGTTAACTTCAGCCGAGCGTAACTACGCCCAGATTGACAGAGAGGCCCTCAGCCTGGTGTGGGGGGTGAAGAAGTTCAATCACTACCTGCACGGTCAGAAATTTACTCTACTTACTGATCATCAACCTCTTGTCTCCATTTTCAACCCTCAGAAGGGCGTACCGATAATGACAGCACAACGGCTACAGAGGTGGTCCCTTTTCCTAGGGGCACACCAATATGACATTGAGTACAAAGGAACTAAACAGCATGGGAATGCTGATGGATTGTCGCACCTACCGTTGCCGACGGTGGAAGAAGAACTTGCAGTGGATCCAGTGGAGATATTCCACTCGACCATAGTCGAATGTTTCCCTGTGACGAATGCAAACATAGAAAAGGAAACACGAAATGACCCGACACTATCCCGGGTCTATGATTTAATGGTGAAGGGATGGCCAGCACATGGCGAACCACTGCTGCCAGCATTCTCGCCGAGAAGAGAACAGCTGTCAGTGTGCAGAGGAACCTTGATGTGTGGATCCAGAGTAGTAATTCCACCCAAATTGAAGGATAGAGTGCTCAATGAGCTTCATGAGGGTCATCTGGGAGGGGTAAAAATGAAGAACTTAGCCAGAGCGTTTGTGTGGTGGCCGGGAATCGATAGAGAAATCAAAGAGATGACCAACGGGCAGCACGGTGGCATAGTGGTTAGCACTGTTGCCTCACAGCGCCAGACCCGGGTTCGAATCCGGCCTCGGGCGACTGTCTGTGTTGAGTTTGCACATTCTCCCCGTGTTTGCGTGGGTTTCCTCCGGGTGCTCCGGTTTCCTCCCACAGTCCAAAGATGTGCGGGTTAGGTTGATTGGCTATGATAAATTGACCCTCAGTGTTAGGGGGATTAAATACGTGGGGTTACGGGGATCGGGTGGGATATGTGTCGGTGCAGGCTCAATGGGCCGAAATGGCCTCTATCTGCACTGTGGGGTTTCTGTGATTCTGTGATTCTGTGAAGAGCTGTACAGGATGCCAGAAGGTCCAAAACGCCCCACCACAAGCCCCTCTACATCCATGGGAGTGGCCCTCATCTCCATGGCAAAGGGTGCACATTGATTTTGCTGGTCCATTTATGGACTCGATGTTTTTAATTGCGGTGGATGCACATTCAAAGTGGCCAGAGGTAATAAAAATGCCCTCAACCACCACAGAAAAAACTATCACAGTCTTACGAACCATATTCGCCAGGAATGGGCTGCCTGAACAGATTTGCTCTGACAATGGACCACAGTTTGTGTCTGAAGAGTTCCAGAGGTTCTTAAAGAACAATGGTGTTAAGCATTACACATCCGCCCCATATCATCCGGCCACTAATGGATTGGCCGAGAGGTTCGTTCAAACATTCAAGAAGGCTATCAAGGCAATGTGTAATGAAGATATACCCCTACAGCACAAGGTGGATAACTTCTTGTTTGCCTACCGGAATGCGACACATGCGGTTACCAACCAAACTCCAGCCATGATGTTCTTCAATCGAAGACTACGATGCCGCTTGGATTTGGTTAAGTCAAACATCAGAAGAGATGTGGAGAACAGGCAGTTTCAGAATATGAATGAAAGGCCGACCAGGAGTTTTAAGATAGGTCAACCAGTTTTGGCCCGGGACTACCGCACAGAGAAATGGCAGCCAGGAACGATCTGTACGCGGCAAGGACCTCTAATGTATACCGTGGACGTTGGAGAGAGCATTGTAAGACGCCATGCTGACCAGATTCTAGAGTCACTGGGAAATGTCAACTCCACACCACGATCTGATACACCTGGCGATGAAACCGAAGTACCAATTGCATCTACCCCAGAATCGGTGATATTGGAAGCAGACGAACCAAACAACGACGTTGATCCCGACTCAACGTTGCCAGAAGAACCTGATACCCCAAAGAGGCGTTATCCGGACAGAATCAGGAAGCCTCCTCAAAGACTGAACTTATAATTGCTTAACTTCAACTAATGTATCTAGCAACTGTAATTGTAAATATGTTATTTCATTGTTAATTGAATGTTATGTACTGTAATTGTAGTGTATGTACTTTGCAGAAGGAACTATATTTTGCAGCCCCTGTATACTGCAGTACCAGTAGTGACCACCCCTGTATATAAGCCTGTGTAGTAACATTTGCATAGTAGTTCCAGGTTGCCTCCATTCAGTAAAGACCTGTTATAACCAACTCCTGCAGTCCGTGTCTCAATTATACACGGACATAATAAGGACATTTTTAATTAATCCTGTCTCGTTACACAGGACCAGATTGAAGGTTGCTTGCCCCCTGGTCGGTTCAGTTACATACTGCTCAAGAAACCCATCCCTAATACACTCAATGATCTCATCCTCAAGGCAGCCCTGCCCAATTTGATTTGTCCAATTAATATGATAGTTAAAATCCCCCTTAATTATAGATGTTCCCTTATTACAAGCCTCAACTACTTCCTGATTGATACTCCGTCCAACAGAGTTGCAACTGTTCGGAGGCCTATAGACTACGCCCACTAGTGTTTTTTTCCCCTTATTATTCCTTATCTCCACCCAAACTGTTTCATTATCCTGATCTTTTGACCCAATATCATTTCTCTGTATTACAGTGATTCCTTCCTTTATTAACATAGCCACCCCACCTCCCCTTCCTTCCTGCCTGTCCTTCTTGCCTGTCCTTCCTGATCGTTAAATAACCTGGTATGTTTAATTCCCAGGCATTGTCACCCTGCAGCCATGTTTCTGTAATGGCCACAAGATCATACCCATATATAGTTATTTGTGCCATTAACTCGTCTATTTTGTTACGAATGCTACGTGCATTCAGATAGAGAACTTTCAAATATGTTTTGTGACACTTAGTTCCTGCTTTTGCCCTTTTTATTACTTTACCTTTTACTCCGTACCTTCTGCCCCTTCCTGACACGCTCTGGTTTTTAATTTCCCCACTGCTACCTAAGTCTATGACCTTCTCTGTTGTCATTTTTATTATTTGCTCTCTAGGAACCTCCCCCCCACTAGTTAGGTAAATCCCTCTCTACAGCCCTCGTTATATGATCCGCCAGGACTCTAGTCCCAGCACTGGCCAAGTGAAGCCCGTCCCAACGGAACAGCTCCCTCCTGCCCCAGTACTGGTGCCAGTGTCCCAGGAAGCAAAACCCATTTCTCCCACACCAGTCTTTGAGCCACGCATTTAACTCTCTAATTTTATTTGTCCTAGCCAAATTTGCTCGTGGCTCAGGTAATAATATTACCCTTGTGGTTCTGCTTTTTAATTTGGCCCCTAGCTGCTCAAACTCCCTCAGCAGAACCTCCTTCCTTGTCCTATCTATGTCATTGGTACCAACATGGACCACGACAACTGGATCCTCCCCCTCCCACTCCAAGTTTCTCTCCAGTCCAGAGGAGATGTCCTTAACCCTGGCAGGCAACACAGCCTTCGGGGCTCTCGGCTGCAAAGAACTCTATCTATCCCCCTAACGATACTATCCCCTACCACTACCACATTTCTTTTAACTCCCCCCACTTGAATGGCCCCCCGCTCCACGGTGCTGTGGCCAGGTTGCTCATCCTCCCCGCAGTCCCTGTTCCCATCCTCACAGGGAGTAAGAGCCTCGAACCTGTTGGACAAGAGCAAGGGCTGCGGCTCCTCCAACACTACCTCCTGGATCCCCGTACCTGCCTCACTTCTAGTCACACCATCCTGACCCTGGCCACGGACTACATCTGAATTAATTAATCTAATTGGTGTGACTACCTCGTGATACACAGAGTCCAGGTAACTCTCCCCCTCCCTGATGAGTCTCAGTGTTTGAAGCTCGGACTCCAGCTCTTCAACACGGAGCCAGAATTCCTCGAGCAGCCAACACTTACTGCAAATGTGATCACCGTGAGCATCAATGGTGTCCACCAGCTCCCACATATTGCAGCAGCAACACATCACCTGATCTCCCATTCTATGTAATTAATTAAATTTGATATTATTTTTAAATACCCTCTGTCACGATTCTAGATGATGAATATCGCACCTTAGAAACTATAAACCAAAGAGATTTAAGCTTAAAAAGGGAGAAATACTTACCAACCAATCGCTTACCCGCTTTCTGGTGACGTCACACTTGGATTACTTTTTACCTCTCTCCTTCGCTCCGAGTTCCCAGACTGGAGATTGGTACCCCTTACCTGGTCTCTGGGACTTTTATAGCCCCGCTGCTGCCGCTGAAACACCCGCCGACGCAGTGAGGCCTTACCTGGTCTCTGGGACTTTTATAGCCCCGCTGCTGCCGCTGAAACACCCGCCGACGCACTGAGGCCTTACCTGGTCTCTGGGACTTTTATAGCCCCGCTGCTGCCGCTGAAACACCCGCCGACGCACTGAGGCCTTGTTGCTGCTCCTCCAAGATCACCCTCTTTCTCCATGGCCCTCGAGGTTCAGTGTCTGCATCCAGCTAAGCAGAGCTTGGAGCCTCCTGCGCCCTCTGGCAAGGACTCTCCACTGTTGTCCCTGTCTCCACCATCTGCTCTTGCTCACTTGTGATGTGTGAGACACCGGGTGACAACACTACTCTATGTCTCGCTGGACCCACTGACGTGCTGGTGCTGGGTGCGCTTGGGTCTGGTGATGGTGCACCCTCAGAGGCTGGAGCTTCCTCTAAGGAGTCATCTTCCCCCTCTAGCTGGACAGTTATTTAATGGACCTGTGGAAGAGTAAAGACATGAATTAGACCTCTTATGATAAGAATGTGTAAAGTTACCATTATGTACATGATGATATTTCACTGGCTGCTAACATCAGTCACCATGAGTGACTGTTGTAAGCCATATGGGATATTTAATTCTGTCACCAGGTTGCTGGGAGGTCCTCCTCTCTCTGTCTCCCACCACCAGCAGCTCTGTCACTCCATTTATTTTGAGAGCCTCCTCCTCTGCAGGCATCAAATATGTATATATTGGAGGGCCACCTCCAGCCTCTCTCTTTCTCTCCTGTTCTCTTCTCCTGCAAGGAGGGAAAGAAAAGAACCTTGAGTGAGAGTGATGGAGTGAGTGTAAGGGATGTATGGGCTACATCTGTAGAGGCTGACTATCAGTGAGTGGCGTGACATTGCCAAATGGCCTCCTTCTGTGGCATTACTTTGTAGGGTTACATCAGGCTAAGGGTGAGTGTCAGTGGTTGATGGTCAGATGGGGATGTGAGTATGTACATAGACAGAGAGGGTGCACCTGCAAGGTAGGTTGGTGTGAGGAGTGATGTGCAGGAGGTTTGGGAAGGCAGAGTGATGGGGTGGGGTGACCGGCACATCAGGATGTAGTTGAATGTGGCATTGTACTCACCTTTCCTGACCTCATTAGGTCATTAAATCTCTTCCGGCCTTGAATCCAGGAGCAGCTGACAAGACCCCTACTGCTCACTTCTTGGGCAATCTCCAGCCATGCCCTCATAGTTTCTCTGGCTGCTCTCTTCCTGTACTGCCAGGGAATAGGGCCTCCGTGCGTGCTCTGACTCCCTGGACCAGGACTTCCAGGGAGGCATCTGGGAACCTGGGTGCAGCCTTCTGGCACTGTGACTCCATCCTTGCTTGCACCCACACAAATCTCTTCGATGTAGACCAATAGCCACCTCTCCCAACCACCTGTATGCCTCTTCCAACAACCTTCAACCGGGATGTGTGCAAGGCCCCTTTAAACATCGGAGCTGAAAGTGAGTCATCGGTGACGCCATCAGACCCGCTCCATTTCATTGACCGGGAAACCCGCATGCCTGTTTCATTTGAGTTAAACGCGCTGTGCAGAACGCGCTGTTGACAACTTCGGGATGGCGGACTGCTGCGCGGCCCGCCCGCACCCGCCGCGACTCTAAGGTAACGATTCCAGCCCGGATTTCTCCTACTCTTTGTTTGTAGCTATAACACTAGCATCTCCCTGATGATGTGGGAAAACTGACCCAAATATGACCTTGCCACAAAAAGCAGAACAAATATGACCCAGCCAATACTGTCCTATCAGCCTCCTCCCAGATAGAAGGATTCCTCAATAGTGCCATCAAACAATATCTACTCACCAATATGTGCTTGTCAACACTCAATTGAGGGTCTACCGGAGTTCCTCAGGGTAGCATTCCCAGTTCAACCATCTTCAAAGGCTTTCATCAATCAAAGGACATGAATAAGGCTATTCATAGGCGATTTGTCAGCGTTCAGCCTTGGCAGCCCATGCCAGCTTACAGCAAGACCTGGACAGGCTTGTATTGACAAGGTGGCAGGTAACATGCATGCCACATAACTGCCAGGCAATGACCATTTCCAACAAGAAAAGACCCAGCTACCTCCCCCTGACCTTGAACAGCACCACCATCACCAATTCCTGCACCATCAATATTCTGAGGTTACCACTGACCAGCCATATCAACACTGTGGCTACATGAGCAGGACAGAAGCTGGGTATTCTGAGACGAGTGGCTCATCAACTGACCCCTCAAAGCCTCTCCACCAACTACAAGGCTCTAGTCAGGAGTGTGATTAAATTCTCAGCATTTGCCTGGATGAGTGCCACTGAAACAATACTCGAAAACACTTTGGCCCAGAAATTCGGGTCTCCACGGGTGAGTATGCATGGGGTACTCACCCGTAGGCCCAACGAAAGTGCCGGTTTCATGCATGTACTACGCATGCGCGGGAAACCGGAACTTCCGTTCCCTTAAAGGAAGGGGTTCAGAGGTTGAACGTGTACGCCGGAGAGCCAGCGCGTGCGCCTGGAACTTACGTTTTTTTTTCCAGGTTTCTCCGGGAGGGTAAGTCTCCAGCAGTTACACTTTTAAAAAGCCTGCTTTTAACAAGGTAAGTGGTGAATTAATTAAAATTAAAACATTTTTTCCACAGGTTTATTATTTTTAAACACTTTAAAGGAAGGTAAGTTTATTTTTAGCCCCGTTAGAAAATGTAATTAATTTTTTCAAAAATATAAATTATTGTTTAAAATAGTTATTTTGTGTAATTTATAGTTATTTTAAAAATGTGATTTAAAAAAAAAATTATTTGAAGTTTTAGTTATGTTTTGGGGCTTATAGTATTTACAGTTTTGACAGCTCTTCCTGTCAATTTTATGAATGGGCATTTCCCTTCTACCATTGGCTCTCCATGGCCCACGTGATCCCAGGGGACGCTTCGAACTAACTGTGCCCCTGGGATACGCAAGCACTGCGCGCCGGCACGCGGGCCCACAGCTCAACGGCCGACGTGCTAGCTAAGTGCAGGTTGGAGGCTTGCACCCGCGGGAAGCCTCCGACCTGAATTTCTGGGCCTTTAAATCTGCTTGATTGGCTCCCCTGACACTGGACTTATCATCCTAACCCTTCCACTACTGGCAAACTGTAGCGGTGATATGCGTCAATTTGCGGTCGGAGGCTTCCCACGGGCAAATGCCTCTGAACTGCGATAAAAGTACGAATCTACCTGATGGTCCCGTACCTACGAAGACTAAGGGGCCTGCAGGCGTTCGCCTGCATAAAGGCCCACGTATCCCAGGGGCGCACGCGGTTTGCAAGTGTCCCTGGGATCACATGGGCCGGCCCAACCAATGAGAAAGGGGATCCCCATTATGCTTATGAGGATTTTATTTATGTACGGAATCCCCATAAGCTTAACAGGAATCACATCAAAAACACAAATTTCACGCAAGTTAAATAAAAATAAATCATTACATGTCAAAATTAATTAAAATACAATGTAATTAAACATTTAAAACAAAAATTAAATTTTTTTGTAAAATAAATTTAAATATTTTTAAAGGGCCCAAAATAACCTGAACTAATTTAAAAGGTTTTTTTAAGTTTAAATTTTTTTTTTTTAATGTATTTTAATATTTCTTTAAACCCTTACAGTTGTAAGGGTTTTGTGGGCGTTCGCTGGGCAGTAGTTGGGGAAATAGCCCAAATCTCTGCCAGCGAATGTCCATTTCCCGGGGACGAGGATGATCTATCAAGCAGAAAGTTGACAGATCGCAAATTCTAGATTTTCACGCATGCACCTCGCATGCGAAAACCCAGAACTTGCAGTGCACTTATGGCCACGTTCGCAGTGCGTACACGGTCACAGGCCCCGGAAAATCCGGGCCCATCTACAAGATACATTGCCGCAAAATACCAAGCTTGCTTTGACAGCATCTCCCAGGTCCAATGACCTCTCCCATCAAGACGGATAGGAGCAGTAATGTTGTGGAAACACAAACACCGCCAGGTTCCCCTCCAAGTCACATACCATCCTGACTTGGCCATACACTGCCATTTCTTCATCATCGCTAGGTCAACATCCTGGAATTCCTTACCTAACATCATTGTGGAAGCGCTGTCACCACAAGGACCTCAGGAGAAGAACCACCACCGCCTTATCAGAGCAACTAGGCATGGCCAACACACATGGCTTAGCCAACATCTTTCACATTCTGAGAACAAATATAAAAGAGATTGGAAGGTGATCTAGCCACATTTGGCATTAGATTCTAGACCAGCGACTAGAAATTCTTCTATAGATTACATTTATACCATGGGTAAAGCTAAGTATCCATCATGACTTTTTCTGTGGGAAAAATGTAACACTTTGAAGAATTTCTAGCCACAGATTTGATTTAATCAGTGCAACTCATAATCCTTTCTTTTGGTTATTCTGTTTCCTTTTTCTTTTCTTTCAAAATCTCATTACAGATCATAAACATGTTCTTTTGGTTCGCTCACACTCACATTGATATCTGTATCGTTCAAGTGGAAAATTAATGTGAATTTTAATAAGCCCCGAGTTAGTACATCAGTAGGGTTAGTGCAAGTCCCAAGTTACACTCATATTTGTTCCAGATATTTATAATAGCCCTGTAGCTAATTGCGAAACTCTTAAAAATTAAAGGTTAAAAAATTCCAATGTCTTGTTGTGGACAATGAAATTATTTTTAATAAATGTTATAGGTATAATTTATAACATCTCTGTCTAAACACAAGTCATAAAGTAATATTTCATTGTTTATTTAAATTTTGGTTGTTGACATGTCTTTTTGCATTTTTTTTATTATAACAGAAATTCCAGTGATTCTTCCTTCAGATCTCAAGGGTGAAAAAGGTGCTGCAGGAAAACCTGGGCCAAGAGGACCTCCTGGGTCACCAGGAATGCCAGGCAAACCAGGATATGGAAAACCAGGTCTTCAAGGCCGCCCTGGCCCACCTGGGGCACCAGGATTTTCAAGCTTTGGAAAACCAGGAATGCCAGGACAACCCGGTAAACCAGGTATCAAAGGACCTCCTGGACCTAAGGGCGATGTTGGACCCGGAGGAGATGCAGGACCCAGAGGCATTGCAGGGGCTCCAGGGTTACCTGGGCCTTCAGGTTTTTCTGTCATTGGTAAGCCAGGAGCCCCAGGAGTTGCTGGATCCCCAGGGCTTAGAGCAGAGCCTGGTCTAAAGGGACAACGTGGAGCTCCTGGGGAGCGTGGTCCCAAAGGTGAGAATGGATATGGAAAACCAGGCTTTCCAGGTGCAAGAGGTAAGGAAGGGATACCAGGTAAACCTGGACCCCTGGGTCCACCTGGGGTAGGAAAACCAGGAATGAATGGTTTTCCTGGTGTTCCTGGTCATAAAGGTGAAGCAGGGTCAACAGGTGAACTTGGCCCCCCAGGACCACCTGGTCCTCAGGGGCCATCAGGGAAGCCAGGATTGGATGGTATAGGAAAACCAGGTCAAGATGGGTTACCAGGTATTCCAGGATCTATAGGTCATAAAGGTGAGCCTGGACCACCTGGTGCTCGTGGTCTGCCTGGGGCGCCAGGGTATGCAAAGCCAGGAATGAATGGATTTAAAGGTGAGCGAGGACCTTCTGGGGCCCCAGGTGCCCCAGGACTCAAGGGTGAACCAGGAGTACATGGCTTACGTGGTGAACCTGGTTCTAATGGTGAACCAGGGTATCCAGGGCCTATAGGCTCTAAGGGATTAATGGGAAAATATGGTGTACCAGGACCTAAAGGTGAAATTGGGCTTTTTGGACCACCAGGACTGAAAGGAATACAAGGTGACCAGGGACACACTGGGTCACCTGGAAAACCAGGTATACCTGGAGAGAGAGGTTTACATGGACCTCCAGGAGCACCAGGTCATATTGGTCCAAAAGGAGAAGCTGGACATACAGGGGTTCCTGGAGCACCAGGATTAGCTGGTCCTGTAGGACTCAAAGGAGAACCAGGACAAGGAGGACAACCAGGACCTAGAGGTGCTTCAGGAATACCGGGTCTTCAGGGGCCTACAGGGCCCACAGGACCAATAGGTTTACCAGGTCCTAAAGGAGATTCAGGACCACCAGGTTTTCCAGGAGAAGGAAAATTAGGTCACCCAGGAATTACAGGACCAACAGGTCCAACTGGAAAACCTGGCATACCAGGCATGATGGGAACTCGAGGTCTACCTGGGCCACCAGGTCCACCAGGCCCACCAGGGATCGTCATTAATGGGGAAACAACAGGTGTTGCTAGCCTTCATATAGATGGAGCTGTGGATGGTGCAACAATACCAGGACGTGGAAAACCTGGAAAACCACAATATGAAAGAGGACACCTTTCTGCAAGGGTAGCTCCTGCTTTCACTGCAATTCTGACAAAACCATTTCCGCCATCAGGGGCACCCATTAAGTTTGATCGGATTTTGTACAATGGACAAAATGGTTACAATCCAGCAACTGGACTATTCACATGTCAAGTACCAGGTGTCTACTACTTTGCTTATCATGTGCATGTCAAGGGAACCAATATCTGGGTGGCACTGTACAAGAATAATGTGCCTGCAACATACACATATGATGAATATAAGAAAGGATACCTTGATCAAGCATCAGGAAGTGCTGTACTGGAACTTAAAGAACATGACCAAGTGTGGGTCCAGATGCCTTCAGACCAAGCTAATGGGTTATATTCTACTGAATACATCCATTCCTCTTTCTCAGGATTCCTACTTTGCCCAACATAACGTTGATCAACTTGAATTAGTGGATATATATATTGTGTAGTAATAAACTGCATCAAGAGGAACAGAGTTTCACTGGAAAAATCACAAGTGTTATTATATGTTGCTACAGTTTTCCAGTATTAAAAAAAGCCTTAAAAGCCTCTGGATGATAACCAGCATAGTATAACAACCACACGTCAGACATTTCCCCGAATGACTGCACAAGTCTTCAGCTTATGTTGCAATGGATTTAATGTGGAACTGTTGCTTTTATATGAGCAGTTAGAGGCAAAACTTACTTTCTTCGCAATGAAAGTCGATATGATGTATGTGATACTTGTATTCCCTTGCCTACTTTTGAGTAATGTTCTACCTAAGGATGCATTTCTTGTTTTTCCACATTTATACCATTGACAGAAAAAAAGCTATCATATTACACAGTTGTATTCTAGTTATTATAATCATATCTTTTTAAGTGCAATACATGGTAAGTGGTGTTCCATTGTGAATTCAGACAACTGTGTACACTGTATACTGAGTGAGAATTAAAACATTGAAGAATGGTATAATCACCACTGCAACTTGCTTGAATTTCAAATTTCAAGTGAACATGTTATGCTGACTAGAAGAAAGTCTAAGGTTAGACAATGTAGTGCAAAGTAAATGTTTCTTTCGTACTGTTTAGGTTATATGTATTTTGCATTATCTTAGTGACCTGAGATGTTACTGAACTTCAACTTGGTTGCAGTTAAAGGGTAAGGAACATTGAACTGTACAGAATCTAAATCAACACAGTGCATGTGTTGCTAGGACACATGTTGCCCAGTTAATTTAGTGCAGTTTGCTGACAGCTGGAAGGCTGGTACGTACATATGCCACTATTTTTCCACTATCAAAGACTGTGAAATGTTTAGTCTTTTTCAAGCTCATCACTCAAAGCCTTGTTGATTACTATTGCCAAAAGAATTCCAGAGTTAAGATGAGAGAATTATGATCTGATGGCACCTAAAGCAAACATGGCAATTGTAAAACATGGTAATGGATCCTTGAAGGGGATATACATTGCTGAAAAGGGGATATACATTGCTGAGTTTCAAGAAGTTAAACAACTTCTAGAGGTGGACCATGTTTCCTGTAGGAACTGTCCCATGTTTTGCCTCATATTGGATTGGATTATAGTGCAGTTTCTGTATTCCAGAGCTGTGGAATTTATACAACAGTAGAGACTGTTTTTTTGCAGGGAGGTATGAATGCAATAGCTGTCATTTTAAACTTTCAGTCAGTCAGTGTTTCCTTTCATTGTTACATGTGTTTTAAAGAGACTTTTTAATGTAAAGCATTTTCTGAGCTCATATAGCCAAATTGTTTTTGTAATTCAAAATGCCTATAAATCTTGGTAAATTCTCCACAACAATATCTTAGCTAGTTAAAAATTATTACAACTGAATTCCTTGCATAGATTAATTTTGAAATGCCTTACCTCTGCCTTTCTTTTGTACTTTAAAGAAGTAGTATCCTTCTCTGTCTGACCTATTAAAGCCTTGAAATTGGACTCTTTGGGCGGAATCTTACCTGGAAGGCTGATTTCGAGGCGGGACTGCTAGTTTTCGGGTTCCAGTCCCGCCCCCAGCGACGTCTGATGAACAGATGCTATTTTCCCCTGATTGGCCTTGTTAAGCCCACCCTGCGGGCTTGCCAGCCAATTAAGGGAAAGCCGGTGTCAGATGACGTCAGTTGATGACGCTTTATCTGCCGGTTTTCTTAAAGACATATGCACCACACTTGTTTGACAGATGATTTGACAGTGTTTGACAGCATTGAGGTGCTGTCAAACACTGACGATCATTGTCCAAAGGTGAGCCCTTGCACACAGGCTCTCCAATTATTCTCTCCTTGGGATAAAACAGGTGGCAGCTGCAGCTGAGATTGCAGAAGCCATCTGTCACTTCTCCCGATGAGCTGAGTCTACACAAACACTTCACAGCTTGTCACCTGCAGAAACATATAAACACATTCAACATTACTTTCATAACTTTTCCTTACCTCTGATACTCACCAGTGTCCCATTGAATCCTTTAAACCACTTCTGCAGTTGTCACATATACACAAAAATTACAGTAGACCCACATCATGCCTCACTTACCCTGGCAGGGTTCCCCGATGTTGGGAAGCCTGCAGCAGAAGGCTCAAAATGGGAAAAAGCCTCTTAACTGCCGTTAACTACCTGTTAACAGGCAGTTAAGTGGCTGTAATCCTCTTCCCGCCTCTAGGAATCGGGACCCTGTGCAAATCAGGGACCCGACTCCCGGGAAGATTGGTTGGAGGTGGGTTGGGAGCGGGTTTGGGACTCGCTCCCATTTTGGGGATTTTCCTAGCAGTCCCGCCTCCAGACCCCCCGCCTCAGGGCTGGTAAAATCCAGCCCTTTAATACAAAGGCTTAATAGATTCTTATGAAATTATTTTAATGGTATTTTAAGAAGCCTTAATCCATTTATTTTAAGTGGTGAATGTTTTCAATTTAATAGTGCTCAAATAGCACATGAATATATTAAGTATTCATACACTATTATTCAACAATCCTAAATTCAAGACACAACAGTGCTTTTGAAAGATCAAGCACACACGGAAATAATATTAACACAATCTAGCCTTCTACAAAGTTGCTACCAGTTTTTCTTTCCTACCAGCTGAAAAAGCAGTACCTGAAAAACTAAAATGTAGCCATTGATTTTTGCAGCTTTCCGGCTATATTATTTGTTTTTTCTCCATTGCCTTAAGTCTTATCAGAAATCATCTGTAGTCTTCATTTGTTGTAATGTTCTTCCATACTGCACCTGATAGCCCCATTAAATTGATATTTTTTATATATAAGGATATAAATTGCTCTTGTAATATTAATAGACAAACGCTTAAAATGTTAATGAAAATCCTTGGTCTGCTATTTTACTGTAGGTGTTAGCCTATTCACTTTAAATGGGTTAACAATTCTGTTGACATAGTGAACACATGAAAGTCATACAAATGCATTAAGCATTCGTCTACTAACATTGCAAACAGTAATTTCAGCCTATAGGGATTAAAAATCTCATAGGATCTAAAAAGGCAAACTATAAATTTTAAACATCCCAATGGGAAAAACAGACAATATGCACTCTATGGGTGTAACCTATTAGTAATGCAATTAGGAGTGGGTTGTATAAAAGTTAAGTGATTGATGACAACTGAATATGAAAGCTATTTAATGAGCAATCTGACTGCTTAACTCAGGTGTCGGTAGTGATGATCAGGAAAAAAACTATTTTGTGTTCTTTCCACATATTCTGATTGAAATGCAATAGAAATACTGCCTACTACTTAAAGTAAGCTATTTAAAACTACGTTTTAACTTTAAATATAGGTGATTGATTCTACAGAATCAAAGTGATATACAAGGTCATTGGTTAATCAGGCTATTCATAGGAAATGATGCCCAGCTTGAAGGATCTGTACAAAGGACCCTATGACTGTTTATATGGAACTATGTAGATTTACTGTGCACACATGTTACTTTGTGAGAAAGACAATTAAACTACCCTTTTATGTAGCAAAATTAAAAGAAATTGAAGTGGAAAATGCAAGAAAGAACATGCTGATGACAATAAGTGTCCCAGTCATTAGAATATAATTTTCAGATCATAAGTCGTGAAAATTAGACATCATATGGACATTTTAATAAGTGAATGGATACTTTCTCTTTAAATTGCCATTATAAGCACAGGGGCATACCATAGTTTATTTTGTAACACAATTCCACCGCCTAATAAAGCTGATTTTTTTTAAAACTACAGTTATTGTGAAAAAGTGCCATGTTGCACCTCCACATTGCTTAATAATGTCAAAATGTACAAAAGAAAATATATGAACTACCCATCATTCAAAACAAAGGCATAGGTCTAAGGCTTGGAAAGATTAACAGGTATGGATTTGTTAACATTACGATACTTATGCATTTGCTAATTTAGTGTTAGAAGACAGCAAACTGATACCTTCACTCTTCTACAATCAAGTCAACAGAAATTTCATCTAAAAGTTTCAGCTATACATTGTACTTTATTAATCTATTGTTATATCAAATGTCAATAGAACAATTCCAGCATGATGAAATTGCATTCCAATGTTCAATACTATATGCAACTTTTGAAGTATTTTTGATGACCAGTGTTTTCACATGAATGAAATTGCATTTTCAGAAATCACATTTCAAACCCGTGTGATCCCATGAATTTGTTAATGGGTTGTTAATTATGGAGAAAAACAGACATTCTCCTTTTTTGTTAAAAGAAGAATCTCACCTTCTATAGCCATCATTTTCTGATATAGAAGGACAGGTTCTTTTTTGTAAATACTTATATGCACTGTAATAGTAACTGGTAAAATGCACTCTTATTTTATTTGAATTGAAAGCCAGACTCTTCTTTGAAAACTAAACTACTTGATTGTATTGATACAACATCAATAAAAGATTTCCTGATATAAAAACTGTGACTCTTTTGTCCATTTTGTTTAGGTGCATTAAGATGTTTCCTGTTTCTTTTTTCCAGACAGAAGTTATTTTAAAAATATGCTTCTCAGTTACAAAGATTATTCTAATTTTCTATCTAAGCCCAGCTGCAGACAGAAAAATCATTGTTTTTTACAAGGTTATACAAGAAAAACTATTAATTTGTCAGTATAAATCTAGATACAAAAATATTTGTAACTGGGCAGCACGGTGGCATAGTGGTTAGCACTGTTGCCTCACAGCGCCAGGGATCCGGGTTCGAATCCGGCCTCGGGCGACTGTCTGTGTGGAGTTTGCACGTTCTCCCCGTGTTTGCGTGGGTTTCCTCCGGGTGCTCCGGTTTCCTCCCACAGTCCAAAGATGTGCAGGTTAGGTTGATTGGCTATGATAAATTGACCCTTAGTGTTAGGGGGATTAAATACGTGGGGTTACAGGATAGGGTGGGATATGTGTTGGTGTAGGGGTTACGGGGATCGGGTGGGATATGTGTCGGTGCAGGCTCGATGGGCCGAAATGGCCTCTATCTGCACTGTGGGGTTTCTGTGATTCTGTGATTCTGTGAAGTGTTGAATGATTTCCATAACATAAAAATTAGTTCAAGAATACTATTATGAATTCAACATTAGCCACTATCAATACAGTCAATCAACAGGCTACAGATGACATCCTTGCATTGACTTCAACACTCAGTAGGCAAGCAACACAATACCAGTACAATTAACCGACAGCAGCTCACATGTCAATTCACCATAAAAACCCAAACAAATTGATAATGTGCAATATTTTTAAGCCATTGATCAACAACACAGAATTGCCCCAAATTTCAGCACTAAATTACACCGAAAATATAGATCTCGGAGCCTCATCTATTCAGGTTTCGACTCGTTCCCAAGGAATTTAAAAGCCATGTAAAATGGCCTCAAAAGGAAAATCCAGTTACTGGCTGTATTCGGATTCTCAAGAGTTGTTCATACATCCCATCTGGCTCAAAGCAACACTAGGAAGCAGGATTGGCAAACGCAAACATTTTAGTCTGATCTCAGGATGGCGTGTGATGTGCTTCCTGACACGAAGTATGAGACAATAAAACTACAGTTTGATTATTTTGGTATATTATGCCGATGTGGTAGGATTTCCTGAAAATTTGCATTGCTGTTTAAATAATTGGCAGCTATGTATGTATATAGAAATGTAATATTACAGAGCTCAATCTGATTAGCCACGGGGTTGATGTACCTTACACAGGTCTAGAGCATGGATGTGGCTGCAACTCATTAAATGACTGAACAGAAAATGGAGGAATTCCATGGATCTCATCATTTTCTGCAGTATCGGGGCTTCGCTTCAAAAATATATCATCAAAGCAGGAAAGGTTTGTACACACGTCAAATCACACAATGTAGAAGACGTTTAATTTTGGAATTTGCTTTAAATAATGCAGTTGGAATCTTACCCTCCTTTCTAACACAGGAGGCAAATTCTGCCCAGCACCTCATGTTACTGGAATTAATTGAATTAAACGTGCATGTTATATTGTGACACAATTGAACTAGGCATGAAAAAGACAGATGTTTGCAAAGTTAAACTTTGCCTGTCTTAAGTCAAGCATCAAGCTTGACTCTGAGGCCTGTATTTTCCTACTTTTCTGAAAAAATGTAGTAAAGTACTCACATTTCTGTTTATGTTTAGCACCCACCAATCAACCTGGCAGGTGCTCTCAGCTTCCCTCGTGGTGTATTCGTGCTCTAATCACATCAGTCAGAAATTGGCCAAGCTCAAGCAGCTAACAAACTGCTTAACTGGTGAAAAGCTGAAAAGGTAGTATGACCTGCAGTTCAGTGAGGGAAATTGTTTTGCCAAAGGCTAGCTAAAACATTTGTACAACTAGGTTACTGTCAAATCTGACTTGACCCTCAATTTCATACCCAATCCCTCCTGCTGTCAAACGTGACCTTCTTTCTTAAGACCCGATCATTGCTCAAAGACCCTGTCCCCTCTCTGGGGCCTGATCCCCACGCCAGCTGTCAGACCTGAATTGGACAATCCTGATTTCCACTGAATGTGAAGCATGTGAGATTCGATATGGTATTTTCATTGCAGCCCAAACGTTCACACTCAGCACAGTAAAGCATAGATTTGACAAACTTCTGAAAGGAGCACATACTGGAAATCAACCCGTGAGGCTAATAAATTGTCATTATTTGCTTCCATAACATACTGGACAGGGGCTTTAACTCACATAAAATTATGTATTTTAGAAACATAGAAAAATAGGAGCAGGAGTAGGCCATTCGGCCCTTCAAGCCTGCTCCGCCATTCAATATGATCATGGCTGATCTGTAGGGGGTTTTTGGTTTGGGGTTTTTTGTCTGGTCAGTCAGTCATGTGCCTGAGCTGCCCCAACCCCGTGCGGTTCGAATCGCTCCCCCCTTTTAGTTCTGAGCACCGGACTTATTTACGAGTAGCGATATAGACAAACGAGACCAGTGGTTTGGTGCAAAGAAAACCAATGTTTATTAAGAATAGAGAAACAATTACTATACAGAGAAAAATTACTATGGATGCAACACAATTACACTTAGCGGGGGAGGAGAAATGGACACATCGAGGGAAAATGACTAAAATGACAATTTTAGCAATCCCCTTAACTCCCACCCTTTACACCTATCTAGATTGTCTTGTGATGGGCCAGAAAAATTGATGCTCACCAGTCTAGGATGTTGGAACACCTGCTCTGTGTCCCGTTGCCTGCTGATGTCTTTAGGGTTTTCACCGCCCAAAGCAGAGATACCCCAGTGATTTAAATGTAACTGCGGGTATCCTGCTTCCCTGGATGGGCTCTTCGTCGATGATCCTCTTGATGGTAAGGCAGGGCACCGGAGTCAAGGCGGGAGAGAGAGAGAAAGATGACTTCCCGAGAGACTAGTTATACCCCTCCTGGGAGTCCTTATCTCCCGCCAGATCAGCTTGTTCCTTTGTCTGACCTGGACGTGTTGAAGCTTATACAAAGGAAACTGATCTGGGCCCATTGACTTGGATGGCCGGTTAATCGGTTTTTGAACGTCTCATAAGTGTTCCCCTTTGTCCCACTGGTTTCGTGATGGGGCCATTCCAGACTGAATGCCCCGTTGATCGCTTGCAAACAGAGCTGATGTCCTCTAACAAAGGTCTGAACGCAGCTTTTACATATTGATTGACTGTGCAAACGGCCTTGATGGGTTTTAATCAGAGGCCCGAATGCCACTGGTTTACTTCTCATGCATAAATGCAGAAGGTTTGTCTGCCTTCTAATTTCTGGAAAGTTCCTTCTTTGTCAGCCCAAACTGAAACTTACAGGCCTTGGCCATGAGGTTGACCGCAGCCATGTTGTTGAGCCCTGGAGCCCTGGATTTTAAGCTGAGTCCAGCCAGGGTTTCTCCAATAAGCCAAAAGTAAATCTTTGGGGGAGACATGAAATTTGCGAATCCTTTCAGATCCTCTATCTCAATACTATATTCCTGCTCTCTCCCCATACCCCTTGATGCCTTTTGTGTCTAGAAATCTATTTCTCCTTCTTAAATATATTCAGTGACTTGGCCTCCACAGCCTTCTCTGGTAGAGAATTCCACAGGTTCACCACCCTCTGCATGAAGAAATTTCTCCTCATCTCAGTCCTAAATGTCCTACCCATATCCTGAGACTGTGACTCCCCAGCCAGGGGAAACATCCTCCCTGCATCCAGTCTGTCTAGCCCTGTCAGAATTTTATACGTTTCAATGACATTTTGCTAATGTAAAGTCATATATAATATTTTGTAATAATTGCACTCCCTCATTTTGTAGGAAATGTCATTTCTATTTAGATCATAAGAATTGTGTAAAAGTGAATATACCTATGCTGTCCAAATTGAGAGGAGACTTGAACTTCTAAGGGTCAGTTAGTGTTGTGAATCAAGTTCTCACATACTTGTGATTCATTTGAATGGGTGAGTATTTGATTTAGAACATTAAAACATTGGCCCTTCCAAGAGTGGAGGTTAGGTCTGAGAATAGGGACCTCGTCCGACAGCAGAAGCAGAAGAAGAGGTCCAAGGGGTGGAATTAGGTATGAAATGACAGTGGGGTCATTATCCACATCCCACCTAAACCTATTACATTGCTTCTGACAGCGTACAGGTGGTACCTGGGAACTTGGCATTTTGTTCAAAAACTAATACTGTACCAGCTTTTAATGGATGTAACTAACTCTCTGTTTCTATTTTGACTATGGAATGCTGAATCGATTCCTTTCAATTTCGATTTTGCATGACTTTCCTTTAATAGTTGCATAGCAAATAATTAACAAGTTGTTTCCTGTAATTGTCTTTCAGCATTTTATCTGTGGGTGAGATCCAAAAGGTCATTTGGAAATCCATACACAATAAAAAAATGCGCATTGCTCAACAATTTAAAAATATATCCATGGGAACAAAACTAAAGCTAAACTAAGTTAAAATTTTCAAGTTATTGCTGTCCTTTTTATAAGCTGAAGATACGAGACACAAAATTCAACAGCATGGCTTTAACAACTCATTTAGACGACTAAACTAAAGTTATTTAATAGATATCCTAAAGGGAGGAGAGCCTAGGCACCTGAAGCATGGCCGACAATGGTGGGGCGAAGGCAGGGGAGAGGCACAAAAGGCCAGAATCAGAGGAACGCAGAGTTTGGCCGGGGGTGGGGGCGGGGGCGGGAATGAGGTTACAAAGATAGGGAGGGGCAAGGCCATGAATGGATTTAAATACATGGATAAGAATTTAAAATCTGAGGCACTGGGGGACTGGGAGGCAACTTAGGTCAGCAAGGGCAGGGGCAATGGGTGAGCGGGACTTGGTGCGGGATAGGATATGGGCATCAGAGTTTTGGATGAGCTGAAGTTTATGCAGAGTGGCGAATGGGAGTCTGGCCAGGAGAGCATCAGAATAGACGAGTCTGGAGGTGCCAAAGGCATGGTTGAGTATTCCAGTGGTAGATGGGCTGAGGCAGGGGTGGAGACGGGAGATGTTACAGAGGTGAAATAGGTGATCATTGTGATGGAGTATTTCCTAAATGGTGAAAGATTGAGGAATGCAGATGCTCAAAGGGACATGGGTGTCCTTGTACATGAGTCACTGAAAGTGAATGTGTAGATGCAGCAAGCCATTAGGAAGGCAAATGGTATGCTGGCCTTCATTACAAGAGGATTTGAGTATAGGAGTAAAGAAGTCTTACTCCAATTATATAGGGCCTTGGTGAGACCACACCTGGAGTACAATTTTGGTCTCCTTACCTAAGGAAGAATATACTTGCCATAGAGGGAGTGCAACGAAGGTTCACAAGATTGATTCCTGGGATGGTGGGACTGTCGTATGAGAAGAGATTGAGTAAACTAGGCCTGTATTCTCTTGAATTCAGAAGAATGAGAGGGGATCTCATTGACGCATACAAAATTATTACAGGGCTTGATAGGATGGATGCTGGGAGAATGTTTCCCTTGGCTGGGGAGTCTAGAACCAGGGGCCACAGCCTCAGGATAAAGGGTAGGCCATTCAGGACTGAGATGAGAAGAAATTTCTTCACTCAGAGGGTGGTGAATCTTTGGAATTCTCTACCCCAGAGGGCTGTGGAGGCTCAGTCATTGGGTATATTCAAAACAGAAGTTGATAGATTTCTGATTAGTAAGGGCATCAAGGGATATGGCGATAGGGCCAGTGAACAAAGTTGAGGCAGAAGATCAGCCATGATGACATTGAATGGCGGAGCAGGCTCGACGGGCCGAATGGCCTAGTCTTGCTCCTATTTCTTATGTTCTTATGGAGAGTATATGGGATCAGAAGCTCAGCTCGGGGATGAATAGGATACCGAGATTGCAAACAACAACAATTTGCATTTATATTGCATCTTTAATGTAGTAAAATGTCCCAAGGTGCTTTTCAAGAGCGTTATCAAAGAAAATTTGACACCGAGCCACTTAAGGAGATATTAGGACAGGTGACCAAAAGCTTGGTCAAAGCAGTAGGTTTTGGGGAGCAGCTTAAAGGAGGAGAGGGAGGTAGCAAGGCGGAGAGGAATAGAGAGGGAATTCCAGGGCTTAGGGCCTAGGCAGTTGAAGGCACAGCCACCAATGGTGGAGCGATGAAAATTAGGATGCATAAGAGGCCAGAATTGGAGGAGCGCAGAGATCTCTGAGGGTTGTAGGGCTGGAGGAGGTTACAGAGATAGGGAGGGGTGGTCAGTCTGATTCAGCCTGACACCTAGTCCAATGCAAACCTGGCAATGCATGGTTGCTAGGGGTGGACATACCAATGGGAGATCATGTAAAGGGCATTGATTGTAAAGGTATTTTTGTCCATGTTATTTTTTCCTGCTAGTACTTAGGCTTTCATGAACCTTTATGTCAGTAATCATTTTTTGTCCTCTGCTCCCTTTATTGGCATCGTTGGGCTTTGCAGTGGAACCTCCAAGCAAACATGTTTGGAAGAAGCGGAAGATCTACAGAAGCATGCCAGGTACATTAAGGGGTGTTTCCAAGAGGTGTTCTGTGTCGTCCCACTGGCATTCGTACACCCGCATCTGCAGGGAGGGGTGAAGTTACCTCACCTTGGCAGTCATAGTGCTGGCGGAGGCTCCTCTTCCTAAAGGAAGCCTGTCAGCAGATACCAATGGCATCATCATTATATGTGAATGCCTAACCATTATGCTGGATGGGAGTATTCCAATCACAGCATGTCATGCTTTATGTAGCATTGAAAGCAGGCATGCCAGAGTGAGCAAAAGCCAACATTACCTGATTAGCCACAGTTAACAAGAAGCCATCAACTACATCTGCAGGCTCTGGCAAACCTACCTGCTATGACCGTGGGGATCTATCTTCTCAGCATCTGGCCCTGCAAAGTGGCAAAAACTATGCCATCTGCTGCTAGGATACTCGCAACTACCATAGAGCATAGGGTTTGCACATGCAGTAACAGTGAACCATGGCTCCACCTCCTATAATCATCTTTGGGGGAGGAGAGAAATATCTATTCCATTTAGATATGTCTGTGTGGAGTTTGCACATTCTCCCCGTGTTTCCGTGGGTTTCCTCCGAGTGCTCCGGTTTCCTCCCACAGTCCAAAGATGTGCGGGTTAGGTTGATAGGGCCAATTTTTTTTTTTATCATGGCCATAGTGTTAGGGGGGATTAAATACGTGGGGTTACGGGGTTACGGGGATAGGGCTTGGGTGGGATGGCTGTCGGTGTAGGGACCGGGTGCTAGGGTTTGGATGATCAGCCATGATCTCGTTGAATGGCGGAGCAGGCTCGAAGGGCCGAATGGCCTACTCCTGCTCTTACCTTCTATGTTTCTATGTTTATGCTGACTAAATTGTCATCTGATGGTGTACATACTATCAATAATATTGCTCGTTGTGGTGTATATTACTGTTCTGAACACTTATGCCTAACTTATAACAAATATAATTTCTATTAGCTGATCAGTACTGTATACAGTAGTTTGTGGTGTGCTTCAAGCCCATTCACACAGAAGAAAACTTGATCACTGAGCAACCAGGTAAGGACCAGAGCTCACAAATGTTTTGGAAAATATTACACTCCTTCACCTGAGCCAACACCACCAAAAACAGATTAACTACTTTTTTTTAACTCTGTGAAATGCCGTGGGGACATTTTTCTACATTAAAGGTGCTATATAAATGCAAGTTGTTGTTATTGGTGTAATCACTCATTCACCTCATTGCTGTTTGTGGGACATTGCTGCTGTAAGATGCCGACAGTGACTGCCCTGCAAAGCAGCTTGTTGTACGTGAAGCGCTTTGGGACAGCTCGAGATGTGATAAAGTGCTATCTAAATGCTTTGTAGGTTCCTTCTTTCCTATTGAAGAGCAAATAACAATTTCTGGCCATGCACTTGTGTCTCGTACTTCAATTTTGGAATGATGGTGCCTCAGTGTCTCCCTGCTGAGTGAAAATGGGACAAATGTGTTCTGTTTGCTATTTGTAGTGAAATTATAAACACTCTGCATAAAGAACATTTATAATTTCACTACAAATGTGGGAAACAGAGACAATGATCAGGTTTTGAGCAGTCTAACCAGCAGTTCTTAAAGGGAGTGCTGGAGGCTACTCAAGAAGGGTAAGAAAACATTTTAATAGTTTCATCTTTCTGGAGCCAGGAAAAGCAACTGGCTCCGAAAAACGATTACATGCTGCTGCTGGCTCAACTCCCCCTCCGTTTCACCTCTCCCTTCCTCCAGGACCTCCCTGTGGCTGGCTCGACGTCAGAGCTGACTGGAATTAGTCAGGCCCCGACTGGCAAGTCGCATCGAGCGCCAAACTGGCCACATCTCGCCGGTTTAATGCAAATGAGGCCCGAGACCCAATTTTGATGGGGCCTCAGGCTGAAGTCTTCGGGAGTGCATTCTGAGCGCCTCAACCATTTTGTGCTGGAAACCAACGTGAGTTGAATTTCTCCCCCACTGAGTTTTAAAGTTTTGCTTAGCTCACATTGAGTGCTTTCATTGAACTAATTTTTTTCTGGATGTCAGCTTAACTTTATACTTAAGTGTCAGCTGCGGCTCAGTGATAGCTCTCTGTCCTGAGACAGAAAGTTGCGGGTTTCAAGCCCCACTCCAGAGACTTGAGCGCAAAGTTTAGGTTGACACTCTCGGTGCAGTATTGAGGTAGCGCAGCACTGTAGGAGGTGCCGTCTTTCGGATGAGATGTTAAACCGAGGTCCCATCTCCCTTCTCAAGTGGACGTAAAAGATCCCATGGCAGTATTTGAAGAAGAGCTGGGGTGTTCTCTGTGTATCCTACATTACAACAGTGACTACACTTCAAAAGTACTTCATTGGCTGTAAAGCACTTTGGGACATTCTGAGGCCATGAAAGGAGCTATAAAAATGCAAGTCTTACTTTAGTTTACACTGGGAAAGTAGCAAGTCACAAGTGAGAGGATATACTGCCTCTACCTAATGTCAGTATGGCCCATTTGGTAGCACTCTTGCCTCTGAAGCAGATGGCTGTGGGTTCAAGCCCCACTCCAAGGCTTGAGCAGATAATTTAGGCTGATACTAAATTGTGTTGTTGAGGGAGTGTAACATTGCTGGAGGTTTTTTTTTATTGGATGAAATGCTAAACCAAGGTCTCATTTGCCTGTTCAGGTGGATATGATAGATCTCATGACAGTCGTTGTAAAAAGAAACATGGAGTTCACAGAATCACAGAATCACAGAAACCCCACAGTGCAGATAGAGGCCATTTCGGCCCATCGAGCCTGCACCGACACATATCCCACCCGATCCCCGTAACCCCACGTATGTAATCCCCCTAACACTAAGGGTCAATTTATCATAGCCAATCAACCTAACCCGCACATCTTTGGACTGTGGGAGGAAACCGGAGTCACAGAATCACAGAAACCCCACAGTGCAGATAGAGGCCATTTCGGCCCATCGAGCCTGCACCGACACATATCCCACCCGATCCCCGTAACCCCACGTATGTAATCCCCCTAACACTAATGGTCAATTTATCATAGCCAATCAACCTAACCCGCACATCTTTGGACTGTGGGAGGAAACCTGGCCAAAATTTCTCCCCTCAACAAAAATAGATTGATTAATCACTCCTCTCATTCACTGTTTGTAGAACCTTGCTATATGTGTAAGTGTTTGCCTAAATAGCCAGAATGACTATTGACATGAATCGTGTCATTCATGTGGAAATGACTTATGAAGTAATACTGGGCGGCCTGCTGGTGGTGCTGTCCAGGGAGAGTATAAATACTCGGGCATGGGCCCAGCTTGCTCAGGACATTCTTTAACAGGAACTAGTGAAGGACACAACTAGATCTCCATGTTGAAAAACAGTTGATTAAAGCCTTGTTTAATACTCAGACCAAGTGCCTAGTAGTTTTCTTACATCAACTATATTTCAAAAGTAATTCATTGGCTATGAAGTACTTTAGGATGTCCTGACGAAGTGAAATGCACTGTATAAATGTGTTTGCTCTTTCTTTGTACTGGGACACAAAAACATCAGCATTAGTCAAACAGAGGGGGACGTATTACGGACCTGGAAAATGTGATGAGAAACGGTGAACTACTACTGCTGAGGGGATAACATGGTCTGCTCTCCAACAGGTTGGTGCATTTACTCAAGTGCAAGTGTTAGTATTAGAATGGGAAATTCTAACTGTTTCTTCGAGGACTAACTGACACAGCAATAACATTTTATAAAGATGGGTAATGAGCCAAGGTGACATGAGAAGTGGGCACAAGTTTGTCAATGGAGAAACAGCCTTGGGAGAAAGACAGCCAGAGAGGAGACTTTTAAAAATGACAGAACTATAAGGCAGGCTGGAGTTAAGTAAAGTTCGGGCAAAGAAAATTAGATAGAAAAGCGGCAAAGCAACTAAATCAATGGGGGAAAGGAAGGGGCACCTTAGGCAGATTAATTCAGAGTTAGGGATGAGCAAAACTAAGGGGGGGAAAGTGAGAGAGATCACGTAAAGATTATATCAGCAGAAATTGGGGGGAAATTTAGCGAAAATGAAAGGAGTACCGTATTAAGGAAAGTGCTAATTCTCAAAACAAGTAGGTACTGGTTAAAGCTAAGCCTCAACTAATTAAACTGTACACTGAAAAAAGAAGCAACGGGGGGGGGAAAAAAACTAAAGAAAGAAATCAAAACATTGGAAGAAAAATAAAAAAGACCAGCTGAAGCCTCAAGCAATGAAGAATAATTCAGAGTTGTCAACAAAAAACCTTTGGCTGAGTGACACTGCAACGAAGGGAATCAGACCAAAGAGATCTCCTTTGAGTTTAAATGCTGCTTCATGTAAAGAAAGTTGTGCTTAACAAATAATAACTGGTGAAAGTAACTTTCTTAAACATGGTATTTTATTTCAGTACTAGAATTTCATTCTTACTGAAAACTATTCAGGGGATATTTATTTTATTAAAAGCTACATACAGTCACTAGTCATCAGAGTTCTTCCTTGTTTTGTTAATAAAATAAAATGTCAAGTGTCAGTGTCAAGACAAGTGCTCTCCTGTTTTGATGCAAAAGAAACATTGATGCACCAGATTGACAAATTTTATTTTGCACTGAATAGTTTTAGATTAAGAAAATATTTGCACATTGCTCATCCTATTATGTTCCACTCTTAAATCACTTAGGAAAACGATGTGAACTCTCTACCACGAGTCCTTGCAGTAGGTTTGACCTCATCTCTTTGGACTTGCCAAGTTTCATTTATTAAATGGGACTCAATTATTTTGCTTAAAGGTGTGGCATAGTTTTGATGCCTGCCATTCTTAACAAAATAAAACTCTGTGTGATGAACAGAAGACTGGTCAGGGATGAAACAGAGCCATTGTGCCTACAGAATGCTGACTCTCTGATATTCCACCATAGCATACAACTTGTAGAACCCCTAAAATTTGTGTCTCTACTCCCCTCCTCTCAGATTGTTCCAGGAATTTATTGCAATATTATTAAATAATATTTCCAGGAATTTGTTGCAGGTAAATAACATGTGCGTGTGATGATAGACCTGCTGTCCTTCCCGCTAAGAAGCTGCTGCAGGCAACACACTGTCAGCCAGTGGTACAGTTCACTGCTGTCAGCAATGGCTGGGGTGCGCAGGCGCAGGGGAGAGTGATCGATGATTGCTGCTCGGCGGCGGCTCCTGCGTCCGCGCAGGGCGGCGTGTGGAGGCTGATGCAACCGGCGGGAGGAGGCGGCGCTGCTGCAGTCACCGCGGGGCCGCAGGAGCACACGGTACGGACAATACGCGGGGCTTGGTGCCGGGACGGTCCGGTGTTATGGGCTCTGAAGGTGCCGGCGGGTTACAGGGGTCGCCATGGAGCCGGTAACCAGGGCAGCGGGGAGCGCCGGGATACGGCGTGCTGCCGGCACTGTCCTTCCCTACAGTGACCGTGGCTTCACTAATACACTGAGGCAACGCATGGGGCATTAATGCAGATGGTCGGTCTGTGCCAGGGCGCACAGTGGACAGTCTACCCAGGAGCCCGGTGGTCAGTCTCTGCCAGGGTGCCCGGTTGGTCTGAGCCTGGGCTCGAGGTCGGTCTGCCAGGGCACGCGGTTGGTCTGTGCCAGGGCACACGGTTGGACTGTGGGTCTGTGCCACCAGGGCACGCTGTGGGTCTGTGCCAGGGCACAGGGTCAGTCTGTGCCAGGGCACGCGGTTGGCCTGTGGGCCTGCCAGGGCGCCCGGTCAGTCTGTGGGTCTGTGCCAGGGCACATGGTCGGCCTGTGCCAGGGCACGCGATCAGTCTGTGGGACTGCCAGGGCGCGCGGTGGTCAGTCTGTGCAACGGCTGATCTGTGCCAGGGAGTGCAAGAACCAGACAGTGCGTTGACACAAGTTTTGCATCTGTGAAGCTTTTTCTGAATTGACTCCAAAGTAAAGCAGAGTGAGACTACCTCGTCTAAGGAGTCTTGCTCCTCTTTGCTGCAGTGTTAGGTCGGCATTGACTCCAGATTCAGGCTGCATTTATACCATAACTGCAGCGTTGTTGTGAAGAGTATTAATACAGTTATAGGAAGTGTGAATGCAACAAACAATTCCAAATTCACAGCAGATGTCAAGATCAAGTAATTGTTAAGGATTGAGAAATACGGTCAAATTAAACAATTGGGGCAAAAGTAAAAAATGCTGGTAATACACAGCAGGTCAGTCATAAGAACATAAGAAATAAGAGCAGGAGTAGGCCATGCGGCCCCTCAAGCCTGCTCCGCCATTCAGTAAGATCATGGCTGATCATCGACCTCAACTCCACTTTCCCACCTGATCTCCATATCCCTTGATTCCCCTAGAGTCCAAAAATCTATCGATCTCGGCCTTGAATATACTCAAAGACTCAACATTCACAGCCCTTTGGGGTAGAGAATTCCAAAGATTCACAACCCTCTGAGTGAAGAAATTCCTCCTCATCTCAGTCTTAAATAGCCTACCCCTTTATCCTAAGATTTATTAAGAAAGGGAAGATAGATTATGAAAGTAAATTAGCAAAAAATATAAAAACAGACAGTAAAAGTTTCTATAGTTATATAAAAAGAAAAAGGGTGGCTAAAGTAAATGTTGGTCCCTTAGAGGATGAGACCGGGAAATTAATGGTGGGAAACATGGAGATGGCAAAAACACTGAACAATTATTTTGTATCAGTCTTTACAGTAGAGGACACTAAGAATATCCCAACACTGGACAAACAGGGGGCTCTAGGGGGGGAGGAACTAAATACAATTAAAATCACTAAGGAAGTGGTACTTGGTAAAATAATGGGACTCAAGGCGGATAAATCCCCTGGACCTGATGGCTTGCATCCCAGGGTCTTGAGGGAAGTAGCGGTAGGGATTGTGGATGCATTGGTAATAATTTTCCAAAACTCACTGGACTCAGCAAAGGTCCCGGCAGATTGGAAAACTTCTAATGTAACACCATTATTTAAAAAGGGTAGTAGGCAGAAGGCTGGAAACTATAGACCTGTTAGCCTAACATCTGTGGTTGGTAAAATGTTAGAGTCCATTATTAAGGGGACAGTAACGGGACATTTGGATAAACACAATTTAATAGGGCAAACTCAGCATGGTTTCATGAAGGGGAAGTCATGTTTAACAAATTTGCTTGAGTTTTTTGAGGAAGTAACATACAGGGTGGATAAAGGGGAACCAGTGGACGTAGTGTATTTAGACTTCCAAAAGGCATTTGACAAGGTGCCACACAAAAGATTATTGCTCAAGATAAAAAATCACGGGATTGGGGGTAATATTCTGGCATGGGTGGAGGATTGGCTCTCTAACAGAAAGCAGAGAGTTGGGATAAATGGTTCGTTCTCAGATTGGCAACCAGTAACTAGTGGTGTTCCGCAGGGGTCAGTGCTGGGTCCCCAACTCTTTACAATCTATATTAACGATTTGGAGGAGGGGACCGAGTGTAACATATCAAAGTTTGCAGATGATACAAAGATGGGACGGAAAGTAATGAGTGAGGAGGACATAAAAAACCTGCAAAGGGACATAGACAGGCTAAGTAAGTGGGCAGAGATTTGGCAGATGGAATACAATACTGGAAAGTGTGAAGTTATGCACTTTGGCAGGAAAAATCATAGAGCAAGTTATTATCTTAATGGCAAGAAACTGGAAAGTACTGTAGTACAAAGGGATCTGGGGGTCCTGGTGCACGAAACTCAAAAAGTTAGTATGCAGGTGCAGCAAGTGATCAAGAAGGCCAATGGAATGTTGGCTTTTATTGCTAGGGGGTTGGAATATAAAAACAGGGAGGTATTGCTGCAGTTGTACAAGGTATTGGTGAGGCCGCACCTGGAATACTGCATACAGTTTTGGTGTCCATACTTAAGAAAAGACATACTTGCTCTCGAGTCAGTACAAAGAAGGTTCACTCGGTTAATCCCGGGGATGAGGGGGTGGTCATATGAGGAGAGGTTGAGTAGATTGGGACTCTACTCATTGGAGTTCAGAAGAATGAGAGGCGATCTTATTGAAACATATAAGATTGTGAAGGGGCTTGATCGGGTGGATGCGGTGAGGATGTTCCCAATGATGGGTGAAACTAGAACTAGGGGGCATAATCTTAAAATAAGGGGCTGCTCATTCAAAACTGAGATGAGGAGAAACTTCTTCACTCAGAGGGTGGTAGGTTTGTGGAATTTGCTGCCCCAGAAAGCTGTGGAAGCTATATCATTAAATAAATTTAAAACAGAAATAGATAGTTTCCTAGAAGTAAAGGGAATAAAGGGTTACGGGGAGCGGGCAGGAAATTGGACATGAGTCTGGGTTCGGAATGGTCATGGCCCTGTGGGTAGTGGAGCGGGCCCAGGGGCCGTGTAGCCTTGTTCTGCTCCTACTGTGTTCTAATTCTGTTAGATTTCAGGAGATGGTTTTATTCCTGTTCCTGGCTGGGGTGGAGATCGCCTTTACAGAAGGGAAGTACTGTAGAAAATATAGGGACAGAGTGATCTCCTGGAAGAATTTCGATCGCCCAGATGGGTCGGAGAGGAATTTCCCAGATTTTTTTCTCCCAAATTGGCCATTGGGTCTTTATCTGGTTTTTCGCCTCTCCCGGGAGATCACATGGGTTCGGGTGGATGCAGAGTGATAGAAGATTTGAGGTTAGGATCAGATCAGCCATGATCTTATTGAATGGTGGAGCAGGCTCGAGGGGCCGATTGGCCTACTCCTGCTCCTATTTCTTATGTTCTTATGTTCTTATACCCCCTAGTTCTCGACACTCCAGCCAGGGGAAACAACCTCTCAGCATCTACCCTGTCAATCCCCTTCAGAATCTTGTATGTTTTAATGTGATCACCTCTCATACTTCTAAACTCCAAAGAGTATAGGCCCATTCTACACAATCTCTCATCCCAGGAACCAATCTAGTGAACCTTCATTGCACCACCTCCAAGGCAAGTATATCCTTCCTTAGATAAGGAGACCAAAATTGTACACAGTACTCCAGGTGTGGTCTCACCAAGGCCCTGTACAACTGTAGCAAGACTTCCTTACTTTTATACTCCAACCCCCTTGCAATAAAGGCCAGCATGCCATTTGCCTTCCTTGTTGCTTGCTGTACCTGCATGCTAGCTTTCTGTGTTTCTTGCACGAGGACACCCAAATCTCTCTGAACACCAACATTTGAAAGTTTCTCACCATTTAAAAAATATTCTGTTTTTCTATTCTTCCTACCAAAGTGAATAACCTCACATTACCCTACATTATACTCCATCTGCTGCCTTACTGCCCACTCACTCAGTCTATCTATATCCCTTTGCAGACTCTTTGTGTTCTCCTCACAGCTTACTGTCCCACCTAGCTTTGTATCGTCAGCAAACTTGGATACATTACACTCGGTCCCTTCATCTAGGTCATTAATATAGATTGTAAATAGCTGAGGCCCCAACACTGATCCTTGCGGCACCCCACTAGTTACAGCCTGCCAACCTGAAAAAGACCTGTTTATCCCTACTCTTTGTTTTCTGTCCGTTAACCAATCCCATCCATGCTATTATATTACCCCCAACCCCATGAGCCCTTATCTTGTGTAATAACCTTTTATGTGGCACCTTTTCGAATGCCTTTTGGAAATCCAAATATACTGCATCCACTGGTTCCCCTTAGAAGCTCTTACAATCTGTTTTTATATTTTTTGCTAGTTTTCTCTTTCTATTTTTTCCCTTTTTATCAATTTTTTGGTCATCCTTTGCTGGTTTCTGAAACTCTCCCAATCCTCAGGCTTACTAATATTCTTCGCAACATTATAAGCTTCTTTCAATCTAATGCGATCCTTAACTTCTTTAGTTAGCCACGGATGGATCACTGATCACGGCATCTGAAAAGAGATGAAAAGGTTAACATTCTTGGTGGTACACCCTTCATCAGAACCGTGGTCTGAGGCTGCAGGAACGATCTGAAATATTATTCTGTCATGTTCGTGATGCTGGTAGACCGATGCATATTTCCAGTATTTTGTTTTTATTTCAAATCTCCGGCATTTGCACTTTTTTTTCCTTTTATCAAAACATGCAGATCTGTCTTCATTTTTAAAATTGAGATTGAGACAAAAAAGTACATTTTTAAACCCAAATGAATGAGAGTGAGCAGATGTTTTATTTTATTTGCACGAATTCCTAAATACAATGAATCTGCTGGCCTTTCTCAGTTTTGAAATAGAGAACAGCAAACTCATCACTTCACTTGTACAGATAAAAAGGAAAAGTGCAAATACTGGAATAAACAGGAAACACTGGAAATGTCAAAACATCTGCGAGTTAGTTGGAATCTTAAACTGAAAGATGTCCTCAATTGTGGTTGATTCAGTATAAATCTGGTGATTCACTGCAAACATGTTTAACTGTGATCCTCCTTTAATTGTGTGTTTGGTGCGCTGTATAATATGCAGTAACATAAAAATCAGATATTTAGATAGCTATTTACTTTGATCTGAGGGACCTCTCATTGCTCTGTGTCTGCAATGATACCTGGTGCCAAAAAAAACCCTTTGCCTTATGTATATCACAGAATAACAGCCTGAAAGTGTTCAAGGATGCAACAATTTTTGGAGATTCAAATGAGGTTGATAACCTGCTCTTCATTCTGTATGGTTTATGATGATATGATTTCCCTCTATTATGTTGCTGCTTTATAATATATCTCTGTTACATATTTCAAAATAATGAAGGTAAAGAAAGAAAAAGCTTACATTTAACGGCGGGAGCAATCCACTCTCTAATGTTTTGAATAGTGCCATGGGATCTTTCACATCCACCTGAATAGGTAGCCTTGACTAAGTGTCTCATCTGAAAGATGGTACCTCTGACAATGGAGCACTCTCAGCCTTGCACTTGCGTATTAAATTCCATTCAAACTCCAGTTCAATTCCTACAGACCTGCATTAACCACTTAGAAACAAAGAAAAATAGGAGCAGGAGTAGGCCATTCGGCCCTTCGAGCCTGCCCCGCCATTCAATATGATCATGGCTGATCCTATATCTCAATACCATATTCCTGCTCTCTCCCCCCCATATCCCTTGATGCCTTTTGTGTCTAGAAATCTATCTACAGGAAACTCTCTTTTTACCGGTACCTAAATAACCGGAAATCTCTCTTAACCGGCAAAATTCAGGAGTAGGTTCAGGTAAGTTTTACTTCATACTAGTGGCCATGTAACCGGGGTTCCTGGATCTGTGGTCGTGTAACCGGGGTTCCTGCACCTGTTGCCATGCAACAGGGACGCCTGGATCTGTGGCCGTGTATGGGGCTCTCGTACCTTAGTAAGTATACCTCTCTCTAATCCGGACTTTTTGATCAACCGGCACCACGCCGGTCCCGTCGGTGCCGGATAAAAAAGAGTTTCCTGTATCTCCTTCTTAAATATATACAGTGACTTGGCCTCCACAGCCTTCTGTGGTAGAGAATTCCACAGGTTCACCACCCTCTGAGTGAAGACATTTCTCCTCATCTCTGTCTTAAATGTCCTACCCCGTATCCTGAGACTGTGACTTGTTTTGTCCAAGCCTGTTGTTGGAACATTTTTGACTATAAAAAAGTACTGGGAGGAGGCAGTAGAAAGCTTAGAAGTGAAGCCCTTCTTAACAATCTAAGTAACATTTTCTGCCTGAATATGTTGATATTCGGATTATTCATGACGTTTTATTGCAGTAAATCTTCTGTCAGTTCAGTACTATAGAAGTATTTTAGACCCCGATTCAGGATAAACTGGATATTAGTCACAGAATTTGCTTCTGAGAAAGATTCAGGTTCTAACAATGTGGGTGAGAAACAGTAGCAACAGTGGCACAGTCTTTATTTTGCACATGGAAACTTTTTTCACCCAGAGGGTGGTGGGGGTCTGGAACTCACTGCCTGAAAGGGTGGTAGAGGCAGAAACCCTCATCACATTTAGAAAGTACTTGGATATTCACTTGAAGTGCAGTAGCCTACAGGGTTACGGGGCCAGAGCTAGGAAGTGGGATTAGGCTGGATGGCTCTTTTTCGGCCAGCACAGACACGATGGGTCGGATGGCCTCCTTCTGTGCCGTAAATTTCTATGATTCTATGGGAGTCTTATTGTCAGGGTCCCTATTTTAAAAATGAAGTGGTTACAAATAATATATTATTGGTTATATAGTTAACAGGGACCAATCAAATGCCAGAAAGTGAATAGTTACAGAGTAGTATTACAGTATATAGATTGACAAATATTTGCTTTAGATTTTACATTGCCATTGCAACCTTTAAGAGTTAGTCATCTAAACATAAGGAAGTATTCGACTGGAGAGGTTCACAGGTGGTACTGGCAAAGTTTGTGAACAGCAATAAATTTTCACCTGTAACAAGCTCGAGATTTTGTTTTCCAAAGCTAATGGTGTTATTTTTCTTCCAGTTTATCTCAGGTAATCAGTGGGAGAATTCAGCATCATGGGGGACAATAAGAATGTTGAGGAGAAAATCCGTCTTATCACCAGGAACTTGCAGGTATGGTCTTGTAATGTAAATATCAAATTCATTTGAGATGAGGAAATTCTTCTTCACAGAGTGATGAATGTACGGAATAGATTGCCAGGAAGAATGGTAGAGGCAAAACCACTGGAATCTTTTAAAAATCAGCTGGATGCTGAAATGCATGGAGTTTAGGGCTGAATGGCCTTCCTCACCGTAATGATATGTGAACACAAACCTGTTGTAAATTCTCACACTATTAGCTAATATACAAACTGTACACTACACTGTATGGTCACTGTAAGAAAATAGACTGAGAAAGTATAACAAATGATTATAAATAAACTACCTTAATGAACAATGTTCAAATCATAATGTTAGTAGAAAAGCAAGAATCAGAATAAAAGGAAAACGATCTGTACATATTGGAGTCTGTGAATAATTGATTACCTTTTAGAGACCAATCATTTCACTGAAAAGCAATCATTTTCTCGTCTGTATGTTGAACTTTCAAGCTTTAGCCATTTCAGTTTACTTCATATTGTCTACTTGACAGATACACTTTACCCCAGGAAAAAAATCATTAAAAAAAATGATTTTTTATGCTCAATCTACATGGACATTTGAACAAAACAAACTTTTCTTGCATTTTTTGCAGGAGGTCCTGGGTGAGGATAAGATGTGTTCAATTCTGGAGGAACGGGACTTGAATATTTACTGGGGAACCGCTACCACCGGAAAGCCTCATGTAGCGTACTTTGTGCCAATGTCAAAGATCGCTGACTTCCTAAAAGCTGGATCTGAGGTGAGGATGGTTTTCATACATTAGGTGCAATCAAAGACAACTGTAACAGATAAGATACCTCGCTAATTTAACTCATGTTACTGCAAACGCAGAAGGATTTGTACTACAAAGCAACAGACAAATCACAGATTTTTCATAGCCTAATGTACGTTCTAGCACCCCCTTTTTTGGCAATTGCTGGTCGATTCTTTGTTTCAGCTGCTGCATACAGGCGGGCAAAGCACCACAGGATTCTGCTGTTTGGGAAGGAGATACAGAAATATAGTGCGGGAGGTTCTACTGCAGATATTCTGTACAGTTCTTGTGTACCTAGTATAAAAATGTAGGTCGGATATACAAGGCCCATGGTACTGCTTCAGTCAATCTTGTAGAAAACTGACAGCATAGGTACAAATGTGATATTCATTAATGATTCTAATTTCCATAATACTGTATCATTATGATGTTGCACAGTGAGTTTCCATATATATTTTTAATTGGGAAAATCTGCCCATCTTTGTTCAGGAGGCAGGTAGCCTGATGGTAATGCCTCCATTGATGCTGTTTGTAATTGGTCAATAGGTGAATATGAAAAATCAGTTCAGGAACACCTCTTTCACCAATATTGAAAAGATCCTAGCCTGCACTTAGTGTTTGCACGCAGTGACTCACTTAAGATCAGGAACTCAGCGATGCAACAACTTGCATTCATACAACGCCTTTAACATAGTAAAACGTCCAAAGGCGCTTCACAAGAGCGTAAATAGACAAAAATTGACACCGAGGTGACCAAAAGCTTGGTCAAAGAGGTAGGTTTTAAGGAATGTCTTAAAGGAGGAGAGGTAAAGAGGTTTAGGGAGGGAATTCCAGAGCTTAAGGCTTAGACAGCTGAAGACGCGGTCACCTATGGTTGGGCGATGGAAGTTGGGGCTGCACAAGAGGCCATAATTGTAGAGTTAGTTCTCCAGACAGTTGTAGGGCTGGAGGGGGTTGCAGAGATGGGATGGGGCAAGGCCATGAAGAGAT
The DNA here is from genome assembly GCF_052327205.1 of Somniosus microcephalus. Taxonomy (NCBI): domain Eukaryota; kingdom Metazoa; phylum Chordata; class Chondrichthyes; order Squaliformes; family Somniosidae; genus Somniosus; species Somniosus microcephalus. Next base: position 50,378,824 of record NC_141006.1, on the reverse strand, counting down.
TTGAACCAAGGATAAAAATTTTAAATTTGAGGCACTGGGGGGACAGGGAGCCAGTGTAGGACAGTGAGCACAGGATGATGGGTGAACGGGACTGGGTGCCAGTTAGGATACGGGCAGCCAATGTAGGACAGTGAGCACAGGATGATGGGTGAACGGGACTGGGTGCCAGTTAGGATACGGGCAGCCAATGTAGGACAGTGAGCACAGGATGATGGGTGAACGTGACTGGGTGCCAGTTAGGATACGGGCAGCCAGTGTAGGACAGTGAGCACAGGATGATGGGTGAACGGGACTGGGTGCCAGTTAGGATACGGGCAGCCAATGTAGGACAGTGAGCACAGGATGATGGGTGAATGGGACTGTGTGCCAGTTAGGATACGGGGAGCCAATGTAGGACAGTGAGCACAGGATGATGGGTGAACGGGACTGGGTGCCAGTTCGGATACGGGCAGCCAATGTAGGACAGTGAGCACAGGATGATGGGTGAACGGGACTGGGTGCCAGTTAGGATACGGGGAGCCAATGTAGGACAGTGAGCACAGGATGATGGGTGAACGGGACTGGGTGCCAGTTAGGATACGGGCAGCCAATGTAGGACAGTGAGCACAGGATGATGGGTGAATGGGACTGGGTGCCAGTTAGGATACGGGGAGCCAGTGTAGGACAGTGAGCACAGGATGATAGGTGAACGGGACTGGGTGCCAGTTAGGATACGGGGAGCCAGTGTAGGACAGTGAGCACAGGATGATAGGTGAACGGGACTGGGTGCCAGTTAGGATACGGGCAGCCAGTGTAGGACAGTGAGCACAGGATGATGGGTGAACAGGACTGGGTGCCAGTTAGGATACGGGGAGCCAGTGTAGGACAGTGAGCACAGGATGATGGGTGAACGGGACTGGGTGCCAGTTAGGATACGGGGAGCCAATGTAGGACAGTGAGCACAGGATGATGGGTGAACGGGACAGGGTGCCAGTTAGGATACGGGCAGCCAATGTAGGACAGTGAGCACAGGATGATGGGTGAACGGGACTGGGTGCCAGTTAGGATACGGGGAGCCAATATAGGACAGGGAGCACAGGATGATGGGTGAACGGGACTGGGTGCCAGTTAGGATACGGGCAGCCAATGTAGGACAGTGAGCACAGGATGATGGGTGAACGGGACTGGGTGCCAGTTAGGATACGGGGAGCCAATGTAGGACAGTGAGCACAGGATGATGGGTGAATGGGACAGGGTGCCAGTTAGGATACGGGCAGCCAGTGTAGGACAGTGAGCACAGGATGATGGGTGAACGGGACTGGGTGCCAGTTAGGATACGGGCAGCCAATGTAAGACAGTGAGCACAGGATGATGGGTGAACGGGCCTGGGTGCCAGTTAGGATACGGGGAGCCAGTGTTGGACAGTGAGCACAGGATGATGGGTGAACGGGACTGGGTGCCAGTTAGGATACGGGCAGCCAGTGTAGGACAGTGAGCACAGGATGATGGGTGAACGGGACTGGGTGCCAGTTAGGATACGGGGTGCCAATGTAGGACAGTGAGCACAGGATGATGGGTGATATTATGGAGGTGGAAGTAAGCGGTCCTGGTAATGGAGAGAATATAGGGTCGGAAGCTCAGCTCAGGGTCGAATAATACACCTAGGTGGCAAACAGTCTGGTTCAGCCTGGGAATTTGGCCAACGAAGGAGATGGAATCGGTAGTTAGGGAACAGAGTTTGTGGCAGGGACCGAAAATGGTGGCTTCGGTCTTCCCGATGTTTAATTGGAGGAAATTTCTGCTCATCCAGCCCTGGATGTGGGACAAGCAGCCTGACATCACGGAGGCAGTGGAGGGGTTGAGAGAGGTGGTGGTGAAGTAGAGCAGGAAATATCACCCCTCGGCTTTCTGCATCATTGTGCTGCACCTCAATTTCTGTGTGAATATTTTATAAGGAGGTCACGTCATCAATTCCCAGACATAATGGAAGTTGCGTTTTAAAATTATTCATCCAAATAACTCTTAGTTTTAAAATCTTTATCTTTTCCCTTCCATTCTAGGTAACTATTTTGTTTGCTGATTTGCACGCTTATTTGGACAACATGAAAGCTCCCTGGGAACTGCTCGAGCTGAGGACACAGTACTATGAACATGTCATAAAAGCAATGCTGGAAAGTATCGGTGTACCAATAGAAAAACTCCGATTTGTGAAGGGAACTGATTATCAGCTAAGCAGGTAAGAAATAAATTATTAGCCTGTAGTAATATAATCTGAGAGATGGCAGGAAGGAATTGCTTTTGCTTTCCTTAATGGGTTAAAGCTCTTTATTTCTTTTGACTGTAACGAGTTCTCCAACATCAGAATGTGTCTGTATGTTTTCAGGGAATACACTTTGGATGTCTACAAGTTATCCTCTGTGGTGACTCAGCATGATGCCAAAAAGGCTGGCGCAGAAGTCGTTAAACAAGTGGACCATCCACTCCTCAGTGGTCTCCTGTATCCCGAATTACAGGTAGGAATGGGAAAGACCGGAAACGGAACAATTTAAGGGAAATCAGTTTCTGTATAACCTGTCCATTATTAATATATTGACGGGGATTTCAAGTTATTAAATGTAAAGATTAAGTATTCGCTGCTCACGATGTGGTCTCCTACATTGGGGAGACCAAACGCAGATTGGGTGACCGCTTTGTGGAACACCTCCGTTCAGTCCGTAAGGGGGACCCCGAGCTTCCGGTCGCCTGTCATTTCAATTCACCGCTCCACTCCCACTCAGACCTCACCGTCCGCGGCCTCTTGCATTGTTCCACGGAAGCTCAGCGTAAGCTCGAGGAACAGCACCTCATCTTCTGATTAGGCACTTTACAGCCTTCCGGACTCAATATCGAGTACAACAATTTCAGATCATAACCTCGACCCCTATTATATTTTTATATATTTTTTATCCACACCTTTGGTTTGTACCTTTTCCTTTTTTTCTCTCCCACATGGCAGCTGTCTCTCACTCTGCCAGTGCATTTCACACTTCATCTAGAGCCGTCTTTTGTCTCTTTACCTGTCCTATTACCATCTCGTCTCATCTTGAATATCTCTTAATGTCTCTTCACCTCTCAGACCTCCCCTTTTGTTCTTTCATCCCCTCCTCCATTTCCCAGCCCCCAAACTGGCCTTTTAATCTGTTTCATTTCCTGCTTTTTTCTCAGTTCTGAAGAAGGGTTTCAACCTGAAACGTTAACTCTGTTTCTCTCTCCACGGATGCTGCCTGGCCTGCTGAGTTTTTCCAGCGTTTTCTGTTGTTATTTCGGATTTCCAGCATCCGCAGTATTTTGCTGTAAGATTAAGTAATAAGCTGGTGTTCAAATGATGCCCATAAGCAACTTGAGTTTTACTTAATAACGTTTCTGTCTTTTGTACTCCTCGATTCATTTGCATTCTTATCAACTCACAACTATCCATAGTGTGTTCATAATCATGGTGCTCTTCTAATAATTCTCTGAGGCTACTTTTAATACTTGTGATGAACTTAATGGGCAAGAGATTGTTTCCGTGTGCCTTTTCTTTTTGTACTGAAAGTTACAATATCACCATTGACAGAAAACTTAAGCTGATTTTTTTTCCCATTTCATTCCTGAGGGTTAAGGTATGTTTTTTTTAAAATCATTTTCTGCTCTTTTAGGCCTTGGATGAAGAATATTTGAAGGTCGATGCACAGTTTGGTGGAATTGATCAGAGGAAAATATTCACCTTTGCAGAAAAGGTAAATTTATTATCTTCTAAAATTGGCAATTACGTAAACGGATTCGGGAGCCAAAGCAATGCATTTAAATATTAGGCTGGAATATTTGGATCAGGAGTTGTGTACCAGAACTTAGCTATCCCTAACACAATATATGTAGAATTTAGACTGCAGCAGATCTTGAGCAAATTTCATTAGGGAATTTTTGTGATGGGGCACTGAGTTTCCTTATGAAAGATGGGACATTTTGAAGAACTGTGTGTGTTACAAATGAAGGCTTTCTCGTTTAGTAACTTCAAAAATGTGTTTTATTGGGCTGTAATTTCATTAAGTTCCTCTCACCAGACATAGCATTCCATTTTATAAATAGCATGGAGCTGTCTGCGTGGATCATTTTCTGCATCGTTTCTTCCCCTTCAAAAATATTTATGCCTTTTCGGAAAAATTTAATGCCCTTGTAATACTAAGATCTTGTGTTGTATTCATTTTGGTAGAGAACACTGAATTCCATTGTGCAGCTGTCAAACTAAACGTATTTTACTTTGTCAGCGCCACTGATTCAGATGCCACTGCTTTATCTGCATTGAGGAAGAGAAGAATCGTATTGAAGCATGAATTTGAAATGATCACAACTTAATTTGGTTTGCTGTGAAGCCAGATTGTTGATTAGATAGGGTGTTGTGATTGAGACGTAACAGCTTCTCATTCTCGATAACTTTCTATGAGCTTTGAGATAATTGGGGAGATGATTTACCGGGCTGCAGTTATTGATCCTTATTTGTTGATAGGCACAGTATTAGTAGTATTTGCTATCGTAACAGTATTAGTAGAGGTTAATAATGTAATTTATAACGACACACACATGCCATTCAGTTAAATGTCTCGGCAGCGTTTTAATGCAACTCTTTAGATAAATAAAGTTCTGTTTCTTTGATACTAAAACAGATGAATTAATCATCTTGCATTGTTAAAGCAAAATGGTTGTTGCCATTCATCACAATAGTTACTGCTCTTCAAAAGTAATCCATTATGTGAAGCACTTTGAGACATTTTGGTGATAAGGCACTGTATAAACAAAATTAGTAGTAGTGTTAGTACAACGCATGCTTTTAAGGTCTGATCTTTTTAAAACCCTCCTCTCAGTTCTTGTTTGTCCTCCAACTGTTCAACTCCTGAACTGGCTGCTCTTTGTAGTTGTAAAATTTAAAAATCTTGAACTACTATGCTAATGTATTTAACTTTAATTGTTCTTTGTATTTATGCAGTACCTTCCAGCTCTTGGGTATGCCAAGCGTATTCACTTAATGAACCCTATGGTTCCAGGTCTGACTGGAGGAAAAATGAGCTCCTCTGAAGAGGTATTACTTACTGATGGCTTTCATTTCATATTGTATTGAGAGTAGTTTTACAGATATTGTTAAGGTCCAGAAAAGTGAGCAACTGTATAGTAAAAGCTAATGTATATTTATTTATAACAACTAGATTATGTCTGCTGAAAAAATATATTTAAGTCTGGCAACCAAAAATATGAATGAAGTTCATGATTTCAAATTCATGAGACATTTTACACTTGGCGATTTATGGCTTTTCAGAAGTGAAGTTGTGCAGTTGACATCAAAGTACTTAATTCCTGAAGGCTCTTCAGGTACCTTATTAAGACATCTTGGGGGAGAAATTCGGTTGTTAGCGCCACCGGTTAACGCCTAAAGAGGCCGAGAAGTGGGGCGTTAGCCAATTTCCGGGTGGGCGCAAGGCGCCTAGTGCCTCGCCCCATATTGAGCATGCATTTAGCGCCGGCGCTAAATCTTAGCGCCCGCTCATGGGCGCAGGCTGATTATGACGTCATTTGAGTGTGCAACGCCTTTTGGGCGCCCTGGACCGGAAATTCAGTGGCGCCCCCCTCCGTAGCGCCTGGCGCTAATAGTGACAGCTTACCTGGACCTTACCAAGTTGCTCTCGGGCTGGAGGAGCGTTATTTAAAGGGGACTGGTGTGGTTTAAAAGCGGCAGCCATTTTTGGATCACAACTTCCTTGAGAGCTACAAAGAGTTGCTGAGCTGCACACTGAGAGCCGTTTAACCACTGAGCTAGCGCAGGCAGACGATCTTCAGCCTTCTGACCATCACCTTGCTGTTGGTGAGCCTTGACAACAGGGAACCTTCCTGTGGGCACTTATTATGGGGGCTGCATTGGAGGGGAACGTCCTGCTGCTGAATCATCTGGAAAGGGCACTGAGACGCTGGGAGAGGGGGGTGGGCATGGCCAGACGGAGGAGGGCCAACAGATGTCGCCACAGCAGACCTTACGCTAGCAGGGTTTTCCGACAGCAGTTTTCCTACATGAACATGCCGGAGGAGCAGTGTGTCAGAAGGCTGCGATTTAGAAAGGATGTGGTGACTGAGCTGTGCCAGCTGCTTCAGCCGGATCTGCAGCCTCAGATAAGGTGCAGGACATCTCTGTTAGTGGCTGAGAAGATGGCTGCTGGCCTGAACTTCTACGCGAGCGGCTCGTCTCAGGCTGCGCGTCAGAGGCTGATCAGAAGTAGCTTCTAGGCCCCTCTCACAGAATGCTTGTTGCCATTCCAAGAACAGGAATGGAACTGGTCTGATACCCCCAAGCCGGTGAAGGGCAAGATGCATGTAAATAGCAGGCATGGCCATTGTAAATGAAGAAAGTGTTTCATTACACAAAATGTGGTTCCTTCAAACATGAGAAAGCTGTGGCAACAGAAAGCAAAACTAATACACTGACACATAACTGCCTCTCACACCCGGGAGACTGTCCAAAACATAAATCACATTCCGACCATCTTCCTTGGCCTTGATTCCACTGCGCCATCCAATGCCCCATCAGTGAGGCGTTCCGCCCTCTGCCTCACCCTTTCCATGTCTTGCTAGGCTGGTGCGCCACAGGTAGGCTCCCACCGCTTTGAAGGCCTACGAGGCAGTGAGTGTGTCTGGTGATGCCAATTGACCTGCCCCTTTAAGAGCTGGCCGGCGCCAGTGTGTCCCAGGGAAAGTGATTATTGACAGCACCCTCGCTGCGCCCCGCCGCCGCGAAATTCGGTTGCGCCGCCGGGTTAGCGCCTTAGGAGTAGCGTGCAGCGCCTGATTTAGCGCCGCAATCACCTTTAGGGGCGCTGCAACCCAATATCGCGCTAGGTGGCGCTAAACTTTGCGCATCACCAGGACTAGCGCCCCAAACGTGGCTATACCGAATTTCTAGGCCTTTGAGTCAATCCAAGGTTAGAATTCTGAATAGAAGGGAGCTGTTGTACAAGATTATCCCCCAGCTATTGGTAGATATTTTTATATCTACTTACTCTGTCATAATCAATCAACTTGTATATAAGATTTGTAGCACTACTAGATGTGTGGATGAGAAATGGAGCAAGAAGCAGAGAACACTGAATACAAGTGTTCCGCTATATTCATAGGTTGGTTTTTTTTTGGTAATCTCTTTTGGATACTCACAGTACTTATTGCTTTTAGGAATCCAAAATTGACTTGCTGGACAAAAAGGAAGATGTAAAAAAGAAGCTGAAAAGGGCATTCTGTGAACCGGGCAATGTGGAGAACAATGGTGTTTTATCCTTTGTGAAACATGTTTTGTTTCCATTGCATGGAGGTGAGAATAAGGAACATGGAATTTTACATCGTACTGTTCTCAGAATTGTTTGGGAAAAAAATCTCAATTCTTTCTTCAATTTCCATTGTATCTTTTTAAACACTATTTATACCATAAACATCAATAAAACTGCTATTTTTAAAGTTGAAATATATATTACAAACTAAAATTGAAGCAAAATGTTGCTTTAAATATAAGGACCCAAAATTTGCTGTCAAAATAACGGCGAGGCTAATAGCGCTGTCCGTTACTTGTACGCAGATGCCACAATAACTTCAGGCGAGGGCGATATGCGATTAAACGCAGAAATGGAAAAGTTGCTGTCGGAGATCCATTGCTCCGATGTTAGCTTTGTGAAAAGCGGCATCTCGCTGTCTGACTCCCCATTGAAATGCATTGAGCGGCGTGACACTGCTGTACTTGCATGATAGGAAGTAAAATCGCCACAGAAAGTTAAGTCAAGTCATTTCAAGTCTAAGTACCCTTTTAACGGTGTGATAAGTGTTAATTACTGCCAGACAACCTCTCTGGCACTGAAAATGTGGAGTCTCATCCCTTCAAGTTTTAATTGTTGGAGATTTTTTTAAAAATTAAAATATATTTTTCACTTTCTCTTCGTCTCTTTTTTTTCTCTCTCCAGCCTCTCTTCATTTCTTTCTGTACCTGAGTTGACATTGAATTCACCCACTCTAACTTACTCTTCCTTCTCAGTCCTTGCACTGTTAATTTCAGTCCTTCAGTCTGATCTGTTGCGATACACAGTTGCTTGCCCTGCTCACTCAGATTCAGATGCCCAATAGAGGGCGCTACGCCATTTCAATCTCGCACTTCCAACAACTTGCAGCGCAAAATATCGTCGATATTAAACGGGCAAGGGCAAGTCTAACTCACAACAGGTGCTGTTCGTTGCCCTGCTACAGGAAATTTTGGGCCAAGGTATTTACCAACATATGTCTTCCATATACATTCCAAGGAAACACATTGGGAGGAGACCAAAAGCTTGACTGTAGAGATGGGTTTTGAGGTTTTTAAAGGAGAGATAGGTGGAGAGGTTTATGGACAGAATTCTAAAGAGTAGGACCTATGGGGTTGAAGGGTCGGCCACCAGTGTTTGGGTGAAGGGAGAGGGGGAATATAGAGTTGGAGAAGATTGCAGAGATAAGGTGGACTGAGGCCATGGAAGGATTTCTAGATGAGGATTTTAAATGTAATGTCTTGAGGGTTTGAAAGAAAGACTTGCATTTATATAGCACCTTTCATGACCTTGACATTCCAAAGCACATTACAGCCAATGAAGTACTTTTTGATGTGTAGTCACTGTAGGAAATGTAGGAAACGCAGAAGCCAATTTATGCACAGCAAGGCCCAACAAAAACAGCAATGAAATAATGACCAGATCATTTTTTTTTTGTGATGTTGATTGAGGATTAAATATTGGCCAGGACACCAGGAGAACTTCAGTGCTCCTCTTTGCAATAGTGGAAACTTTTACGTCCACCTGAGAGGACAGAGGGGGCCTCGGTTTAATGTCTCATCCGACAGAGCAGCACTGCCTCAGTACTGCACTGGAGTGTCGGCCTAGATTATGTACTCCAGTCTCTGGTGTGGGACTTGAACCACAACCTTTGACTCGGAGACGAGAGTGCTACCCACTGAGCCACGGCTGAAGTCAGTGTACATTAGCGAGCACAGGGATGATAGGCAAACAGGAGCTTGCTGTGCGTAAATTGGCTGCTGCGTTTCCTACATTACAACAGTGACTACCCCTCAAAAAGTACTTCATTGGCTGTAACAGGATATGTATGGCAGAATTTTGGATAAGTTGTGGAAGATAGAAAGGTTGTGAGGATCCAACTGAAGTGGGAAGGGGAAAAAGTAATTTCAGAAGGGAGAATATTACCGCACCGACAAATTTAAATGCTTTTAGTTTATTTTGCTGAAACATTTTGAAAGTAATTTTAAATGTGCCAGTTCATTCCAATTACATATCACATTTATTTATTACAAAATCTATTGCCAATTTTAATAAATCTTATTAAATAAACATGATCACTCTTCCATGTTCTACATTTCTCCAAAGAACTAATAAAAATGTACAATAAATCATCATTTTTTCTTTAACTGCTGCTCCAGTCTTATGGAAATTCTAAGTACAGCGCCAATTTAAAGGGAGCTGGGAACATTTACATCTGTCTGGTGTGATAAGAAAATAATGAAGTGTATATGTACATAAAATATTATCCTGACAGTGCAAAATAATAAAATAGGACAGTGGATTAAAAAATGAACAGTGAATCTATTGAGAGCTGGTTAGACTTGTGAACATCGGCAAGTACAATTCCGTATACAGGAAACTCTCTTTTTACCGGCACCTAAATAACTGGAAATCTCTCTTAACCGGCAAAATTCAGGAGTAGGTTCAGGTAAGTTTTACTTCATATTAGTGGCCGTGTAACCGGGGTTCCTGCACCTGTGGCCGTGTAACCGGGGTTCCTGCACCTGTGGCCGTGTAACCGGGGTTCCTGCACCTGTGGCCGTGTAACCGGGGTTCCTGCACCTGTGGCCGTGTAACTGGGGTTCCTGCACCTGTGGCCGTGTAACCGGGGTTCCTGCACCTGTGGCCGTGTAACCGGGGTTCCTGCACCTGTTGCCGTGCAACAGGGACGCCTGGATCTGTGGCCGTGTACGGGGCTCTCATACCTTAGTAAGCATACCTCTCTGTAATCCGGACTTTTTGATCAACCGGCAGCACGCCGGTCCCGTCGGTGCCGGATAAAAAAGAGTTTCCTGTATATTGTGCTACCTTATTGAATGTGAAACCTATAGAAAACTTTAGCGAAATATTCCTGTTAGGATAAGAGTATGAACTTCGAGAATAACAGGGGAGCAATATAGCTGTAGGTTTCAGGGAAAGCATTTCTCAAGTAGCCGCAGGTTGCCTAATATACAACCATAGAGAGTGTTCACCATACCGCAGAACTATACGGCAATGGCCTGTTCAGAGCTGGAGTTTCAAGCACACACCAATTATGCAATATTGTGATAAGCCCTCCATTTCATTTAATTTTAAATGATTTGCAATATATTTTGTAAACTCTTGAACTTCCCAATTTTTTCTTCCCTTTTTTTTCCCCGAGAACTGCTTCTCCTGTTTTTCTGCCTCCTCCACTCCTAGCCAATTGCTTTTACACATTCGCATCAGTCCATAATGACTTTCACAGACTTCAAAAAAGTACAGATGAAAAGCCCAAGCCTGTTCTCGCAATCCTAGTGTGTTTTGTTTTATAGTTGTGAATGGAAGAATTGGTGCAATTCATTTTGAAAGTGTATGGGAATTTGCAAATGCATTGTTGCACGGTAGTCCAAGCTTAAAAAGAATAGCTAATGTATGCTACGAACAATATTTATTTCAGAATACTAACCAGTCACTTCTGTTTGACTATTCTTTTTCAGAGTTTGTTGTTATGAGAGATGAGAAGTGGGGTGGCAGCAAGACCTACATAGAGTGTGACGAACTTGAAAAAGACTTCAGTGACCAAGTAATTAAAAATTGTTTCCCTCTTTTAAACCTATGCTAAACTAAATGTTAAACATATGTAAATTTGTTATTTTTCTGTACATATTACTCAAACCTTTGCTTGTAGGAGTGACTTTTTTTAATATTTAGCTCTTATCCATGTTTGCTACAGAAATAGACATTGTGCCAATAATTCCTTTGAAGTCTGGTCATTAATACCAGCAGCTGTTGTACTTGTAATGGAAGTCCTGAGCAGAGTTTTAGCAGATTAATCATTATTTGCATGAAAATGCATATTACTGAGTTACCATTTTCCTCCCCAGTCTGTTCATCCTGGGGACCTGAAGAATTCTGTGGAAGTTGCCTTGAATAAGCTGCTGGACCCAATCAGGAAGAAGTTTCAAACGCCAGAGATGCAGAAATTAACCAGAGCAGCTTATCCTGCACCTACAAAACAACAAAGTGAGTAATTTCTATTTAAAATAGGGAGTTAACTTTTTGTCTTCCCCAGTGAAAATGAAAACTTTTTGCCTTCCCCAGTGAAAATGAAACCTGAGTACAGTAGAGCTGGAAGTTACTTTGATAAAAAAAAACATTGGTGCTCAAGCATAGAACAACAATAACCTGCATTTATATAGCGCTTTTAATGCAGTGAAACGTTCCAAGGTGTTTCACAGGAGTGTTATCAGACAAAATTTGACACTGAGCCACATAAGAACGTACAGGAAACTCTTTTTTTATCCGGCACCGACGGGACCGACGTGGTGCCGGTTTATCAAAAAGTCCGGATTACAGAGAGTTATAGTTAAAAGCTACGAGAGCTCCGTACACGGCAACAAATCCAAGCTTCCCTGTTGCTTAGCAACAGGTGCAAGAAGCCCCGATTACACAGCCAAGAATCAAGAAACGGCCACTAATATGAAGAAAAACTTAACTGAACCTACTCCTGAATTTTGCCAGTTAACCGAGATTTCCGGTTGTTTGGGTGCCGGTAAATCGAGAGTTTCCTGTATTAGGATATGTGACCAAAAGCTTGGGTAAGTTTTAAAGGGGAGAGGTAAAGAGGCAGAGTGCTTTAGGGAGGGTTTTCCAGCGTTGGGGCCCAGACAGTTGAAGGCATGATTGCCAATTGGGGATGCAAAAGCAGCCAGAATTGGAGGAATGCAGAGTTTTCAAAGGTTTTAGGACTAGAGGAGGTTACAGATATAGGATGGGGCAAGGCCATGAAGGGATTTGAACACAAGGATGAAAATTTAAAATTTGAGGTATTGCTGGACCGGGAGCCAGTGTAGGTCAGTGAGCACAGGGGTGATGGGTGAACAGAACTTGGTGCGAGTTAGGATATGGGCAGCAGACTTTTGGAGGCCATTTTGGCCCATTGTGCCTGTGCCACTGGCAGCTCCACAAAGCTTGCTCCTCCCATACCCATCAGTCATTTTCTTCAAATGTTTATACAACACCCTCTTAAACATTGTGCTTCAGTAGCTACTTTTGGCAATGTATTCTATATTCTAATCTTTTATGCTTCTAATATCCTAAATTGATGCCCCTGTTTAACATTTATTAACTAGTGGAAATAACATTTCATTATTTACGTGTTTGAATTCTTTCATAATTTTGAACACTTCTATTAAAGCTCCCCCTTACCTTTTCTGCTCTAGTTAATACAGTTCTAGCTTTTCAAGTCTTTCGTAACTGTATCCTCTAATCCTGGTATCCTCCTACTAAATCTATCTTGCATCATTTCCGTGACTCGAATATCCTTTTCACATTAGGTTGCCCAAAACTGCACATCATACTCCAGCTGGGGCCTATACAATAAATTGCCTACTCCTTGTACTGCCCCTACATTAAAAAAAACCTTGCAAACCTACTTTTAAAACGAGAACAGAAACCGCTCAACAGGTGGATGTGGTGTATTTGGATTTTCAGAAGGCATTCGATAAGGTGCCACACAAGAGGTTATTGAACAAAATTAGGGCTCATGGGATTGGGGGTAATATACTAGCCTGGATTGAGGCTTGGTTAACGGACAGAAAACAGAGAGTAGGAATAAACGGGTCATTTTCGGGTTGGCAGGCTGTAACTAGTGGGGTACCGCAAGGATCAGTGCTTGGGCCTCAGCTATTCACAATCTATATCAATGATTTGGATGAGGGGACCAAATGTAATATATCCAAGTTTGCTGATGACACAAAGCTGGCTGGGAATCTAAGTTGTGAGGAGGATGCAAAGAGGCTTCAAGGGGATATAAACAAGCTAAGTGAGTGGGCAAGAACATGGCAAATTGAATATAATGTGGAGAAATGTGAAGTTATCCACTTTGGTAGGAAAACTAGAAAAGCAGAGTTTTTTAAATGGTGAGAGATTTGGAAATGTTGGTGTTCAGAGGGACCTGGGTGTCCTTGTACAGGAAACTTCGCGATATACGGGACCGAGCTGCTGTCGATCTATCAAAACCTCGGATAGACCAGCGCTAATGTTGAAGGATACGGAGGTTTTCATCTCCGTATCTGACAGCAAACACTGTTGCTTAGCAACAGCTTGTAAACACTCGGCCCGTACCTTGGAAGCGTCTCTGAAGCTGTTGCTAAGCTACAGAGACGCTTTCCAGAGCCTGACTTATTATAAAAAAAAAAAAAAAAAAATGCTAGGAGAAGAAAAAAAACCTAACCAAAACGGCTGCTGATTTCTGCCATTAGATCGAGGTTTCCGGCCATACAACCTCCGGATAAACCAAAGTTTCCTGTACACGAATCACCTGAAAGTTAACATGCAGGTACAGCAAGCAATTAGGAAAGGAAATGGTATGTTGGCCTTTATTACAAGAGGATTTGAGTATAAGAGTAAAGACGCCTTACTGCAATTATAAAGGGCCCTGGTGAGACCACACCTGGAGTATTGTGTACAGTTTTGGTCTCCTTACTTAAGGAAGGATATAGTTGCCATAGAGGGAGTGCAATGAAGGTTCACCAGACTGGTTCCTGGGATGGGGGGATTGTCCTATGAGGAGAGATTGAGTAGACTGGGCCTACATTCCCTAGAGTTTAGAATAATGAGAGGTGATCTCATTAAAACATACAAAATTCTTACAGGGCTTGACAGGGTAGATGCAGGGAGGATGTTTCCCCTGGCTGGGGAGTCTAGAACCAGGGGTCACAGTCTCAGAATAAGGGGTCAGCCATTTAGGACTGAGATGAGGAGGAATTTCTTCACTGAGGGTGGTGAATCTTTGGAATTCTCTACCCCAGAGGGCTGTGGAGGCTCAGTCGTTGAGTATATTCAAGGCTGAGATCGATAGATTTTTGAATATTAAGGGAATCAAGGGATATGGGGATAGTGCAGGAAAGTGGAGTTGAGGTAGAAGATCAGCCATGATCTTATTGAATGGCGGAGCAGGCTCGAGGGGCCGAATGGCCTACTCCAGCTCCTATTTCTTATGTTCTTATTTGTGGAGAGAACAGAGGAGTTACATTTCGGGTGTGGACCCTTTGTCAAACTGGAGGATATTCTAGATAAACAGCATTCAAAACGGAGCAGACGAAAGGAAAAGGGGGAAAAACGCAAACACACGCAAAAAAATAATAGAATGATGTGTAAAAGTGCTTAAGTGGAAAACAGGAGATGGTAAAATTGCAGAAGTGATATTAGCCAATAGGACGTATGATGAGAGAAATCAAAGACGTTGGGGATAAAATGAATGGAAAAGCAAATCAAAAGGTGCTGCCGATTCATAGTGCTAGCTCTAAAGACCCATTTCACCTCCATTATATCTCACACTAATATCTCGTTCCAATTAATGTGATGCCTGGAGTATAATAATGGATATATTAGAGCATTCCTATAAGTTAAAGCTGTGGAATACATATCTTCCCTGTCGATTAATTATTTCTTCTCTTAAGCTGCTTTTGCTGATTCAATGTCTATATTTACAAAAGATTTTCTGCCAGTGAAATTATTCTTTTAAAAGAATAAAATTTACATTCCTAATGTGCCATTGCAAAAATATGTATTTTTAAAAAAAATTCTCCGATTCAATTTGCAGAGGGAGCTTCCAAGGGACCAACTACTGAGAATGATGACATTGTACCTTCAAGGCTTGATATTAGAGTTGGAAGAATTATCAGTGTGGAGAGGGTAAGTTAGAAGCATAGGTGTGAATCAGCCATGACTAAATAAAGTTTCCATCCTTTTCTACAGGAAACTTTGGTTTATCCGGAGGTTAACTGACCGGAATGCTGGAGCCACCGGCAAAAATCAGGAGCCATTTCGTTAGGTTTTTTTTCTTTTTGTAGGTTTTTTTTCTTTTTGTTGCTTTTTTTTCACCAGTCAGGCTCTGCAAGGTCTCACTGAAGCTGTTGCTAAGCTACAGAGACGCTTGCAAGGTACGGCCGACTGTTTAGAAGCTGTTGCTAAGCAACAGGGTTTGTTGCCAGATACGGAGCTCAAAATCTCCGTATGTTTCAACATTAGCGCTGGTTTGTCCAGCAGTTTTGATGGGAAGGCAACAGCTCGGTCCCGTCGGCGCCGGATAGCACAAAGTTTCCTGTAGTAGGGTTGTGGCACAGTACTTGGTAATTGTTTGCTACCTATTCCCAGATACCATCATTTCTATCAAATAAAGGTGGCACATTAGAACAGTTTGTAATTGGGGGTGGGAATAAACCAATCAACTAGCTGGAGTGCCCGGCGGTGCCGAGGGTTTTTTGAGGGCATGTTGTTATGAAAAAAGTACAAATAATTTTTATATATATATGAGTTTGTCTGTCTGTGTGGGAAGGAGAAAGAGAGAGAGAGGCAAAGAGAAGGAGAAAGAGAGAGGCAAGGAGAAAGAGAGAGGCAAGGAGAAAGAGAGAGGCGAGGAGAGAGAGGGGGGGGGAGAGGAGAGAGAGGGGGGAGAGGAGAGAGAGGGGGGGAGAGGAGAGAGAGGGGGGGAGAGGAGAGAGAGGGGGGGAGAGGAGAGAGAGGGGGGGAGAGGAGAGAGAGGGGGGGAGAGGAGAGAGAGGGGGGGAGAGGAGAGAGAGGGGGGGAGAGGAGAGAGAGGGGGGGAGAGGAGAGAGAGGGGGGGAGAGGAGAGAGAGGGGGGGAGAGGAGAGAGAGGGGGGGAGAGGAGAGAGAGGGGGGGAGAGGAGAGAGAGGGGGGGAGAGGAGAGAGAGGGGGGGAGAGGAGAGAGAGGGGGGGAGAGGAGAGAGAGGGGGGGAGAGGAGAGAGAGGGGGGGAGAGGAGAGAGAGGGGGGGAGAGGAGAGAGAGGGGGGGAGAGGAGAGAGAGGGGGGGGAGAGGAGAGAGAGGGGGGGAGAGGAGAGAGAGGGGAGGAGAGGAGAGAGGGGGGGAGAGGAGAGAGGGGGGAAGAGGAGAAAGAGGGGGGAGAGGAGAGAGAGGGGGGGGAGAGGAGAGAGGGGGGGAGAGGAGAGGGGGGGGAGAGGAGAGAGGGGGGGGGAGAGGAGAGAGAGGGGGGAGAGGAGAGAGAGGGGGGGAGAGGAGAGAGAGGGGGGGAGAGGAGAGAGAGGGGGGGAGAGGAGAGAGAGGGGGGGAGAGGAGAGAGAGGGGAGGAGAGGAGAGAGGGGGGGAGAGGAGAGAGGGGGGGAGAGGAGAGGGGGGGGAGAGGAGAGAGAGGGGGGAGAGGAGAGAGAGGGGGGGGAGAGGAGAGAGGGGGGGAGAGGAGAGAGGGGGGGGGAGAGGAGAGAGGGGGGGAGAGGAGAGAGAGGGGGCGAGAGGAGAGAGAGGGGGGGAGAGGAGAGAGAGGGGGGGAGAGGAGAAAGAGGGGGGAGAGGAGAGAGGGGGGGAGAGGAGAGAGAGGGGGAGGAGGGGGGGAGGAGAGAGGGAGAGAGGGACGGGGGAGGAGAGAGAGGGAGGGGGAGGAGAGAGAGGGAGGGGGAGAGGAGAGAGGGGGGGGAGGAGAGGGAGAGAGGGGGGGAGGGGAGTGAGGGGGGAGGAGAGAGGGAGGGGGGGAGGAGAGAGAGGGAGGGGGGAGGAGAGAGAGGAGAGGGAGGGGGAGGAGAGGGAGGGGGAGGAGAGAGGAGGGGGAAGAGAGAGGAGGGGGAAGAGAGAGGGGGGAGGGGAGAGAGAGGGGAGGGGAGAGAGAGGGGGGAGGGGAGAGAGAGGGGGGAGGGGAGAGAGGGGGGGAGGGTGGGAGGAGAGAGAGGGGGGGAGGTGGGAGGAGAGAGGGGAGAGGCCTTGGTGACCTGGAGCCCCCGTGCGAGCGACGCCGCCGCTGACCTGCGCGGTTTCGGTCAGGCTCTGGGGCCGCACGGTTGGCGCTGAGAGGGGCCCGGGCCGGGTTGCCGGGGGTAAACCCCCCCCCCCGCCGAGCGGCTACAGGCTGTGAGAGAGGCCCGGGCCCGGTTGCCGGGGAAAACTTTCTTCTCCGCCCTCCTGAGCGGCTACAGGCTGTGAGAGAGGCGCGGGCCCAGTTGCCGGGGTAACCCTCCTCCCCCCCCCCTCTGCGCCCTCCTGAGCGGCCACAGGCTGTGAGAGAGGCCCGGGCCCGGTTGCCGGGGAAAACCTTCTTCCCCCCTCACCCCCGCCCTCCTGAGCGGCTACAGGCTGTGAGAGAGGCCCGGGCCTGGTTGCCGGGGTAACCCTCCAAGGTTGCAGTGCCCGGCGGAGGCAGCGAGTCAAGAGCAAAAAAAGAGGGTGAAAGCTAGGAAAATTAATGAGCTTAGAATAAATATTTACAGATTAATTTACTTTTTTTTAAAACTATTTAATTGTGTTGAAAGTGGGGAAAAATAAACACACAGAAAGTGGGAAAAATAAATCAATAGTTAGGAATCAAGATGGCGGCCACTCACCTCAGCTCAGAAGGATTAGGCCCGTCCACACACGCAATGAAACGCCCCCCGTGACGCACTGATTTGTCAACCATCAGGTCACTCAACTGTAGGATTGGTCAACCATCACATCACTCAACGCTATCCCCTGTAGGATGGCCCGCCCACACACACAATGACCCCCCCCCCCCCCCTGCCCCCGTGATGCACCGATTGGTCAACCATCACGTCACTCAACGCTATCCCCTGTACGATTGGTCAACCATCACGTCACTCAACGCTAATGAGCGGAGTTGTCAATTTTTTGAACGTTTTTTGTATACTGTCCGAACAATTTTTGTCTGACCAAAAAGTAAATACGCCTATGACACTTCCATAATCATAAGCTTTCTTTTGATATAACATATGTGTAGGTACGCTCTATAACTTTTGAGTGTATAGAGGACATTCACTTGTTTTTAGTAAACCACACAGTGTCAGCTACACTCGAGTAAACTGTCTCAATAAATTGTTTCTTGGCAAATGGACCAAGGCTTACATTTTTAACTTAACTGCAACAATAGAAACTTTACAGAGTTAATTTCTGTAAATGTATATTGAATCTAGACATAGAATTCCAGTGTGCCAAGTCCCTTCAATTTAGCTCCATTTTGTGGAACAATTGATCCAGGTATAATACTTCAACGAAGTAGAATTTTCAGCGCATTAAATGCAGTGTTAATATTTGTGACCTCACCAAAATACAACAGTGTGTGCTATGAGCTGCTTTTCTTTAGGAAAAACTTATTATAAAAGATGATTTTATCACAATCAGTGGGTTGAGTTTGATGTAGATTTGACAACGCTGCAAATTGGTCACATTGCATTGAAAAGAATGTCAGTTCCAAAATGAAATGAACACTAATTCTTGCCACATTTGCCGATACTGGGGGAATGCTAGACACAGGAAGGTACAACTTTTAGTGGGTAAGTTTCTGTCGTGTTGATTTTCTGCAAACCTATTTTAATATTTGCACAATGCACTCTTGTGGCAAAAATGGTACTGCAACTGACAGCAGCAAATGTGGTGTAAAAATTATATTTAAGCTAAAATCTTTAGGTCAGTCCTGTCATAGTACAAACCAAAGTGTATTGATTCTCCGGAAAACCTGGTTTCTTGTCAAACCAATTGTGAGGAGTTCACTATAAAATGAGGATCAATATTTTCTCCCGTGCCAGCTATATTTCATTTATACCACACATTTAGTAGTACCTTTTTGTAGTTTTATTTTTGTCTTAACTGAATATTAATGGTTTGCTTTAAAGGGATCCTGATGGCACTTGTTTCATAAACAGAGTGTTTGAGGTTTTTTTTATTCGTTCATGGGATCGGGGCATCGCTGGCATGGCCAGCATTTATTGCCCATCCCTAATTGCCCTTGAGAAGGTGGTGGTGGGCCGCCTTCTTGAACCGCTGCAGTCCGTGTGGTGAAGGTACTCCCACAGTGCTGTTAGGGAGAGAGTTCCAGGATTTTGACTCAGCGACGATGAAGGAACGGCGATATACTTCTAAGTCAGGGTGGCGTGTGACTTGGAGAGGAACGTGGAGGTGGTGGTGTTCTCATGCGCCTGCTGCCCTTGTCCTTCTAGGTGGTAGAGGTCGCGGGTTTGGGAGGTACTGCCGAAGAAGCCTTGGCGAGTTGCTGCAGTGCATCTTGTAGATGGTACACACTGCAGCCACTGTACATTGGTGGTGGAGGGAGTGAATGTTTAAGGTGGTGAATGGGGTGCCAATCAAACGGGCTGCTTTGTCCTGATGTCGAGCTTCTTGAGTGTTGTTGGAGTTGCACTCATCCAGGCAAATGGAGTGTATTCCATCACACTCCTGACTTGTGCCTTGTAGATGGTGAAAAGGCTTTGGGGAGTCAGGAGGTGAAACACTCGCTGCAGAATACCTAGCCTCTGACCTGCTCTTGTTGCCACAGTATTTATGTGACTGGTCCAGTTAGGTTTCTGGTCAATGGTGACTCCCCAGGATATTGATGGTGGGGGATTTAATTTTCTGTAAAATCTACAGGCTACGTTTGCAGTGAGTTTTGTCACTTCTAGTTTGACCCACTGAATGGAATATCTCACCAGAGCAAAACATTCCATTTTTAGGGTTTGGATAAAGGTTAAAAAAAAAACTCTCGGCGTCCGTTTAGAACCAAACCGCCTTTCGCATTAAAGGATGTTGATTTGTCCAATTGCCAGGCGGCAACTTTTTCAGTGTTGCTCCATGGCTCGCCATATCTTGAAGCTTTATATTGTGCTTACATCTGCTTGATAGTACAAACCATTTCCTGATTTCTCCTCCCCCACCCCACCCCCAACATACGCTCTTCCTTTTAAATAACATTGATGTTAGCTCTACCAAAGAGCTGGCGCAGGCACAATGAGCCGAATGGCCTCCTCCTGCGCTGTATCATTGTATGCTTCTAAGGCAATATTTCTCTTTCAAATGAAGAAAGAGGACAGTCCTGGAGTTCAAACCCAGCAGTCATCTAGTTGTGTGGGGGTACTGTTATTAAAGCATCGTCAGCCAATTAATTAACTGAACACTGAAAATGATCTTTACATCCTTTATTGACATCCTCATTCAATGTAATGTTTATTCTTGGAGTGCCACACATATAAACCTAATCACTCTCATCTCACTTAATCAATACAGTGTGTATCACTCTCGTAACACAACTTTTTTTTTTTTGTGGAGCAAAATCAAGTTATCAATTTTAGCTTCCTCTCATCTGAAATCACCATTCTTGGTGGTTTTATTATTCACCACCAGCAATGGCTCTGTCCTCTTCGATTGATCAGGCCAACAGGCCAGGTCCTGAACGATTTTGAACAACCCGTCACCTCACCTTCCCTGATCATCCTAGTAATTCAGCTAATTTCCGAAATCTTTTCCTCCTCTCTAATCCTAACTCTTACACTTTATCTGTCTCTTCACTACTGAGCTCCTCTGATTTCTGTCAAAACGCGCTGAGACAAATTGCACTCTGCAAACCATCCTATCTTATTTGGCACAAAAAGTCAGCCAACTGGAAGAGTCTTTGAGAACTCTTTGCTACATTTCCTGGGTCCATTTGCAGCTTTCAATCTTCTGATACTTGTATCTATGCTGGTGAAGTAACTAATATTCTTGCCTCATTGAAAGGTATCACTCTTCACTCTTCTTCAGATCTAGTACTAGATCTTGGTTCAATCTTGCTTGTCTTTCTGTTTCTTGTAAAAACTGACATTGTAAGCCAGCTTTGTGTCTGCTCATGACTTGCGTAAATATAATATTAGAGCTCCAAAATGCAAATTTGTTGAAAATTAGTGCCAGTTGTTGTCTTGTCCCTCCAGCTGTCATTGTCAAAGCTGTGTCTCGAATTCTGCTACTACTCAATTCCTGTCCTTGTGTGTTCAAATGGTACAGTTGCATCTGTTCTAAAGAAAAGAGCCATTTGTTTAGCTCATTTTTCCCTTCCAACTCAAATTTAATTGACCTATGTGAAGAATCTCCATTGCACCATTCTATTCTACTATTATGACCAGTATCAAGTTTTATTCCCTCCACCCCAGATGTGGCTGATTTTACACTCTGGTCTTCAAAAGACCGGTTACTGTGATAGTATTCCTTCTCATTATATTCAACATACAGTATGTACCTTTGAATTTACTCTTGATCTATGCTGTCTATTTACTCTCCTTTACTCCCAGTGGACCTTTCCTTCTTGAAGATTTTCTTATAATGATCATATCCTTAAGAGCCCTTCTAATTCCCTATTGCTCTTATATTGGTATTTTCTAAAGTTATGGCAACTACTGTTAATTTTAAAGTTGTCTATCACAACAAAAGTTTTGACCGAAACTCTGACTGCCAGTATAGTTCTCAGCATGGCTGTCCCATCGATCTTTTTGCCTCTAGTGCACCTTTGAAATTCTGCTCTTTAAATCTGCTCTTTGAGTCATCAGTCACCTCAGACCGCGGGTGTCGGTGGGAGGCGCGATGGGAAGCTTAAAAAGGCTTCAGAGACCCAGGTAAGGCCTCACACCGCGGGTGTCGGCGGGAGGCGCGAGCGGGAAGCTTAAAAAGGCTTCAGAGATCCAGGTAAGGCCTCAGACCGCGGGTGTCGGCGGACGGCGCGAGCGGGAAGCTTAAAAAGGCTTCAGAGACCCAGGTAAGGCGTACCAGTCTCCAGTCTCCAAAGTCCGAGGGAAGGAGAGAGGTAAAAAATAATCCAAGTGTGACGTCATCAGAAAGCGGGTAAGTGATTGGTTGGTAAGTATTTCTCTCTTAAGCTTAAACTCTGTGGTTTATAGTTTCTAAGGTGCGATATTCATCATCTAGAATCGGGGCAGAGGGTATTTAAAAATAATAAATTTAATTAATTACATAGAATGGCAGAGCAGGTGATGTGTTGCTGCTGCAATATGTGGGAGCTGGTGGACACCATTGATGCTCACGGTGATCACATTTGCAGTAAGTGTTGGCTGCTCGAGGAATTCCGGCTCCGTGTTGAAGAGCTGGAGTCCGAGCTTCAAACACTGAGACACATCAGGGAGGGGGAGAGTTACCTGGACTCTGTGTATCAGGAGGTAGTCACACCAATTAGATTAATTAATTCAGATGTAGTCCGTGGCCAGGGTCAGGATGGTGTGACTAGAAGTGAGGCAGGTACGGGGATCCAGGAGGTAGTGTTGGAGGAGCCGCAGCCCTTGCTCTTGTCCAACAGGTTTGAGGCTCTTACTCCCTGTGAGGATGGGAACAGGGACTGCGGGGAGGATGAGCAACCTGGCCACAGCACCGTGGAGCGGGGGGCCATTCAAGTGGGGGGAGTTAAAAGAAATGTTGTAGTGGTAGGGGATAGTATCGTTAGGGGGATAGATAGAGTTCTTTGCAGCCGAGAGCGAGAGTCCCGAAGGCTGTGTTGCCTGCCCGGTGCCAGGGTTAAGGACATCTCCTCTGGACTGGAGAGAAACTTGGAGTGGGAGGGGGAGGATCCAGTTGTCGTGGTCCATGTTGGTACCAACGACATAGATAGGACAAGGAAGGAGGTTCTGCTGAGGGAGTTTGAGCAGCTAGGGGCCAAATTAAAAAGCAGAACCGCAAGGGTAATAATCTCTGGATTACGACCTGAGCTACGTGCAAATTTGGCTAGGGTAAATAAAACTAGAGAGTTAAATGCGTGGCTCAAAGACTGGTGTGGGAGAAATGGGTTTTGCTTCCTGGGACACTGGCATCAGTACTGGGACAGGAGAGAGCTGTTCCGTTGGGACGGACTTCACTTGGCCAGTGCTGGGACTAGAATCCTGGCGAATCGAATAACTAGGGCTGTATAGAGAGGGCTTTAAACTAATTAGTGGGGGGGAGGTTTTAAGAGAGCGAAAAATAAAAATTACAGCGGAGAAGGCAATAGAGCAAGGTAGCAGTGGGGGAATTAAAAACCAGAGCGTGTCAGGAAGGGACAGAATGTATAATGATAAAGGTAAAGTAGTAAAAGGGGTAAAAGCAGGAATAAATCATCAGAAAACATATTTGAAAGTTCTTTATCTGAATGCACGCAGCATTCGTAACAAAATTGACGAGTTGACGGTGCAAATAACTACACATGGGTATGATCTGGTGGCCATTACGGAAACATGGCTGCAAGATAATCATGAATGGGAACTAAACATACAAGGGTATTTGACAATTAGGAAGGACAGACAGGAAGGAAAGGGAGGTGGGGTTGCTATGTTAATCAAGGATGGAATCACTGCAATAGTCAGAAATGATATTGGGTCAAAGGATCAGGATAGTGAAACAGTTTGGGTGGAGATAAGGAATAATAAGGGGAAAAAGCCACTAGTGGGCGTAGTCTATAGGCCTCCTAACAGTTGCAACTCTGTTGGTCGGAGTATAAATCAGGAAATAGTTGGGGCTTGTAATAAGGGAACAGCTATAATCATGGGGGATTTTAACTTTCATATTGACTGGACTAATCAAATTGGGCATGGCAGCATTGAGGAAGAGTTCATAGAGTGTATTAGGGACGGGTTCCT
This sequence comes from Somniosus microcephalus, assembly GCF_052327205.1. NCBI lineage: Eukaryota > Metazoa > Chordata > Chondrichthyes > Squaliformes > Somniosidae > Somniosus > Somniosus microcephalus. The sequence goes on along the minus strand of NC_141006.1, from coordinate 50,355,141 downwards.
TGAGCAGTATGTAACTGAACCAACCAGGGGGCAGGCAATCTTAGATCTGGTCCTGTGCAATGAGACAGGATTAATAAAAAATGTCCTAGTAAAGGATCCCCTTGGAATGAGTGACCATAATATGGTTGAATTCCAAATTCAGTTTGAGGGTGAGAGAGTTGGATCTCAAACCAGCGTACTAAGCTTAAATAAAGGAGACTATGAAGGTATGAGAGTAGAATTGACTAAAGTGGACTGGGAAAACAGATTAAAGTGTAAGATGGTACAAGAGCAGTGGTCTACATTCAAGGAGATACTTCACATCTTTCAAGATAAAAATCCACTGAGGAAAAAGGGGAGTAAAAGAAAAGACAGCCATCCGTGGCTTAGTAAAGTAATAAAGGATAGTATTCGACTGAAAACAAGGGCATATAAATTAGCCAAATCTAGTGGGAGGATAGAAGATTGGGAAGCATTTAAAAGCCAGCAAAGAATAACTAAAAGACTAATTAAGAAAGGGAAGATAGATTATGAAAGTAAACTAGCAAGAGTTTCTACAGCTATATAAAAAGAAAAAGGGTGGCTAAAGTGAACGTTGGTCCCTTAGAGGATGGGACTGGGAAACTAGTGGTGGGGAACATGGAGATGGCAAAGATGCTAAACAAATATTTTGTATCAGTCTTTACAGTAGAGGACACTAAAAATATCCCAACACTGGACAAACAGGGGGCAGTGGAGGGGAGGGGAGCTAAACACGATTAAAATCACTAAGGAGATGGTACTCAGTAAAATAATGGGACTTAAGGCGGATAAATCCCCCGGACCTGATGGCCTACATCCTAGGGTCTTGAGAGAAATGGCGGTAGGGATTGTGGATGCATTGGTGATCATTTTCCAGAACTCCCTGGACTTAGGAAAGGTCCCGGCAGATTGGAAAACTGCTAATGTAACACCCTTATTTAAGAAGGGAAGTAGACAAAAAGCTGGAAACTATAGACCAGTTAGCCTAACATCTGTGGTTGGCAAAATGTTGGAGTCCATTATTAAGGAAACAGTAACAGAGCATTTGGATAAACATAATTTAATAGGACAGAGTCAGCATGGTTTTACGAAGGGGAAGTCATGTTTGACAAATTTGCTCGAATTCTTTGAGGATGTAACATACAGGGTGGATAAAGGGGAACCAGTGGATGTAGTGTATTTGGACTTCCAAAAGGCATTTGACAAGGTTCCACACAAAAGATTACTGATCAAGATTAAAAAATCACGGGATTGGGGGTAATATACTGGCATGGGTGGAAGATTGGCTATCTAACAGAAAACAAAGAGTTGGGATAAATGGTTCATTCTCGGGCTGGCAATCAGTAACTAGTGGTGTTCCGCAGGGGTCAGTGCTGGGACCCCAACTCTTTACAATCTATATTAACGATTTGGAGGAAGGGACCGAGTGCAACATATCCAAGTTTGCCGACGATACAAAGATGGGAGGGAAAGCAGTGAGTGAGGAGGACATAAAAAACCTGCAAAAGGACATAGACAGGCTAAGTGAGTGGGCAGAGATTTGGCCGATGCAATATAATGTTGGAAAGTGTGAGGTTATGCACTTTGGCAGAAAAAATCAAAGAGCAAGTTATTATCTAAATGGAGAGAAACTGCAAAGTGCTACAGTACAAAGGGATCTGGGGGGTCCTGGTGCATGAAACACAAAAAGTTAGTATGCAGGTGCAGCAGGTGATCAGGAAGGCCAATGGAATCTTGGCTTTTATTGCAAGGGGGATGGAGTATAAAAACAGGGAAGTCTTGCTGCAGTTATACAGGGTATTGGTGAGGCCACACCTGGAATACTGCGTGCAGTTTTGGTTTCCATATTTAAGAAAAGATATACTTGCTCTCGAGGCGGTTCAGAGAAGGTTCACTTGGTTGATTCCAGAGATGAGGGGGTTGATGTATGAGGAAAGGTTGAGTAGGTTGGGACTCTACTCATTGGAGTTCAGAAGAATGAGAGGCGATCTTATCGAAACATATAAGATTGTGAGGGGGCTTGATCGGGTGGATGCGGTGAGGATGTTTCCACTGATGGGTGAGACTAGAACTAGGGGGCATAATCTTAGAATAAGGGGCTGCCCTTTCAAAACTGAGATGAGGAGAAACTTCTTCACTCAGAGGGTAGTAAATTATGGAATTTGCTACCCCAGAGAGCTGTGGAAGCTGCAACATTAAATAAATTTAAAATGGAGATAGACATTTTCCTAGCAGATAAGGGAATTAGGGGTTACGGGGAGAGGGCAGGGAAGTGGACGTGAGTCTAGATTCAGATCAGCCATGATCCTATTGAATGGCGGAGCAGGCCCGAGGGGCTGTATGGCCTACTCCTGCTCCTATTTCTTATGTTCTTATGCTCTTAAAGTACTTGACACAGTCTGGCACTGTGCAATTCTAAACATGTTGCCATCGTATGGCCTCCTACCAAAACTATGTTCATGGCTATTTAGCTTCCCCTCAAATTGCTCTATCTACGCAGTAGTCCGAGATTAGTCATCAGGCTTATTTTCTGTTAACTCACGAGTTTCCCAGAGCGCTAACCCCTCTCCCAATCAGTTCCTTCTTCATGCAAATGACCTTCACTCATCCAGCCTCCGTTCTTTTGCTGATGATGCTATTCTACATCCATCATCTTTTTTCCTGCATACCTTAGGAATCATAATTTTCAATCCTCTCAGTACAGTGGCTGTAACATTATATCTTGATCTCCATGCCCTTCAATGGTGTAGCCAGTTCCTGCAGCAAGAACGCATTCAACTTTAAATGATACCAACATTAAAGGGTCAAACGGCTGGACTGTAAAGGCAGTTTACAGTCAGAAACTGACCAAACTTCGTAGCCCAGCATAACATGAAGAAAGACAAAACTTTTAAAAGGAATTTGTAATACACGCTCTGGATTAAACAGCATAAGAACCACTGACACGACCTTTCTTACGTCATGAATATGCTAGCCAAGGAAGCGGCTGGAACAATTTAATCACACAATGGCATGTGTTTGTGTAAATTTAACTGTCTATCCTGACCAGCGAAACTCCTTGGTCCAGCTGTTAACTAGACTTACAATTGGTTCCACTGAGTCTGGAACATCTTTTAGAAATGTTAATGCCAGGATTGTCGTTGGATTGAAATCCATTCACTAACCTTTCAAACTGATGATAAGCAAGGAAGTGTCTAATCAAGACATTTCTTTGTGTGATAATGGTCGAATATCAAACAGGATGAAGACATTTCTTTTTGTATTGTATGGTTTGAAATCGAACAGAATGGCAGAAAAACGAGATTAAGATGGTACAATCAAAAGGGGAAGGATTTGCGTCAATCTATTGTCACGGATTTTGATCCTTTGTATTACGCTTCAAGGACACCCTCCAAGCCTCCTTGAAAAAGTGTAACATCCCCACCGACACCTGGAATCCCTGGCCCAAGACCGCACAAAGTGGAGGAGAAGCATCCGGGAAGGCGCCGAACACCTCGAGTCTCTTCGCAGGGAGCAAGCGGAAGCCAAGCGCAGGCAGCGCAAGGAGCGCACGTCAACCCAAGCACCCCACCCACCCGCCCCTTCAACCACCGTCTGCCCCACCTGTGACAGAGACTGTAGGTCCCGCATTGGACTCATCAGTCACCTGCGAACTCATTTTTAATGTGGAAGCAAGTCATCCTTGGTTCCGAGGGACTGCCTAAGAAAAAGTATAAAAGGGGGTGTTTAGAAAGGGAACAGGGCAACTTGCAAGGAAAACTGCGGACGGTTTGATCACCCATACAGATGCAAACATAGACTCCTCCACTTGGTGAATGGTGTTTGAAATTAAATAGTTAAAGGGAACGGTGTATGTTAGTATTGCTTGGAGTTATAAGGGAATAGGTAAAAGCATACTGAGTTGTACCGAGTTTGTGAGCCTTGACCATTGTACTCCACCCGGAAGGGGTTCAAGTCAGATTCTGGAATTATAAGACAGGAAGTGCGGGTTCAACTACCTACAACAGGGCAATAAAAATCCCATGTCTTTCAATTTCTCAAAGGCAGCTTCTTTGTCTCTCTCACAAGTCTAAACAACAGCTACAATTTCTTGTCTTTAGCTCCACCTTTACTGTTTTACCTATCAACATTATGGGAATCACTATCACTTCTGTCCTCAAATGAAAGTCCCTCGATTCTTCCCTAAAGATGCCTCCAAGAAGCTTGGTTTTCTCTTTTAAGCCAAATATTTTCTCCTTTCAACAACTTTTAATTCTATATAAAGCCAATATCAATCCAAGACTTGGCCCACTGCTCACGATCTGGGGAGACGTTTCTACCATCTCTCATGCACATGGACAGATACAAGAAAAAGTTTGTATTCTGATAAGCAATCCATCTCTCACATCTAGTTTCCAACCTCTCATTGCAGTCTTTTTCTCTCTGTGTTATCAATATTAATATGAAGAATGAGAGGTGATCTCATTGAAACATACAAGATTTTGAACGGGATTGACAGGGTAGATGCTGAGAGGTTGCTTCCCCTGGCTGGAGTGTTTAGAACTAGGGGGCATAGTCTCAGCATAAGGGGTCGGCCATTTAAGACTAAGATGAGGAGGAATTTCTTCACTCAGAGGGTTGTGAATCTTTGGAATTCTCTGCCCCAGAGGGCTGTGAATGCTGAGTCTTTGAGTATATTCAAGGCTGAGATCGATAGGTTTTTGGACTCTAGGGGAATCAAAGGATATGGAGATCGGGTGGGAACGTGGAGTTGAGGTCGATGACCAGCCATGATCTTATTGAATGGCGGAGCAGGCTCGAGGGGCCGTATTGCTTACTCCTGCTCTTATTTCTTATGATCAATGCTTTTCTGAATATTCCTCTCTTGTTCCTTGTACATTTGAAATCCACCATCCTATGAACACTTTTTCCTCTCTAAATCCCAAGTGGGTTAAAATTAAGACTCTTCACACACATTCTTACTTTAACAGAGTCTTACCTAGGAGCATCCTACCTGATGCTGCCTTTTCTTCCTCCAACAGTCTTCAAGCTTTTGAAACCTAAGCTTGTAATCACTATTTCCTGATTTACCTTGAATATACAGTGGGGAAAAAAGTGTGTATAATTGTTATGAATTTTTTTCTTTTTGTTTACCACAGCACCCTGATGCAGACAGCCTGTATGTGGAGAAGGTGGACCTCGGAGAAGCACAGCCACGAACCGTCGTCAGTGGGTTAGTGCAGTACATTTCTGTTGAGGAGCTCCAGAATCGTGATGTCGTAATGTTATGTAATCTGAAGCCACAGAAGATGCGAGGAATCGAATCTCAAGCCATGTTGCTTTGTGCATCCACGTGAGTAGGAATATCTAGTAATTAAGAGTCCAAGGCCGGAATTTTGCCAGCGCTCAGAGGGCGGGTTTGGAGGCGGGCCTGCTGTCAACCCGCCTCCACGCAAGTCTCCCAGGTGTCGGGTCTTGTCAGCGCAGAACTGACTGGACACCAAGCAGCGGGGGATACAACTGAGCTAATTAAATGGTAGCAAAATACTGCGGATGCTGGAAATCTGAAATAACAACAGAAAAAGCTGGAAAAACTCCTTAGGCCAGGCAACATCCGTGGAGAGAGAAACAAAGTTAACGTTTCAGGGCGAAACCCTTCTTCAGAACTGAAGAAGGGTTTCGACCTGAAACGTTAACTCTGGATGATTGCCTGGCCTGCTGAGTTTTTCCAGCTTTTTCTGTTGTTATTTGAGCTAATTAAATGGCTTGTTAAGAGCCAATTTAATGGTATTTTGAGGCTTCCTTCCAATTTTACGTGCTCCCTCACGGGTTACCCGCTGCTCGGGGAACACGCCAGCTCAACCTGCCGTGATTTGAGTCTGCTCTGATGTTTCTGAGAAGCCGACAGCTGCAGAAGTGATATAAAGGATCCTTCTTCTGAGGCAGTCCCTCGGAACCGAGGATGACTTGCTTCCACACTAAAAATGAGTTCTCAGGTGACTGATGAGTCCAATGTGGGACCTACAGTCTCTGTCACAGGTGGGGCAGACGGTGGTTAAAGGGGCAGGTGGGTGGGGTGCTTGGGTTGACGTGCGCTCCTTCCACTGTTTGCACTTGGCTTCTGCTTGCTCCCGGCAAAGAGACTCGGCGCCTTCCCGGGTGCTTCTCCTCCACTTTGTGTGGTTTTGGGCCAGGGATTCCCAGGTGTCAGTGGGGATGTTACACTTTTTCAAGGAGGCTTTGAGGGTGTCCTTGAAGCGTAATACAAAAGATCAAAACCCGTGACAATTAGTTGGTATGCTTGCAGTAGGATGAGGGTGAGTGAGGGGTGGCTAATGAGATGGGGGAAGTGATAAAGTAGATAGAGAGGGTGGGTGGAGGTGCAAGGTAAGTTGGTGTGAGTAAGGATGTGCAGGAGAAGAGTATGGAAGGCAGAGTGATGGGGATGTGTGGCTGTTCATGGTTCCAACACCATCATCAAGTTTGCAGATGATACCACGGTGGTAGGCCAGATCACCAACAACGATGAGTCAGCCTACAGGGAGGAGGTCCAGCATCCCGTGAAGTGGTGCGCCGATAACAACCTGGCCCTTAACATCAAGAAAACCAAGGAAATCATTGTGGACTTCAGGAAGTCTAAAGGCGGAAGTCACACCCCCATCCACATCCATGGGGCTGTGGTGGAAAGGGTGGACAGCTTTAAGTTCCTCGGATTCCACATCACGGAAGACCTCTCCTGGTCCCTCAATACCTCCTCTCTGGTGAAGAAGGCCCAGCAGCGCCTATATTTCCTAAGGAGGCTGAAGGGATGTAACCTGTCACCCCTGATCCTCTCTAACTTTTACCGCTGCACAATAGAGAGCATCCTGACGAACTGTATCACAGTATGGTATGGCAGCTGTAGCTCCTATGACCGGAAAGCCCTGCAGCGGGTAGTCAAAACTGCCCAACGCATTACCGGCACCCGGCTACCGACCATAGAGCACATATACCAGAAACGCTGTCTACGGAGGTCACGGTCCATCATCAAAGACCCTACCCACCCCAGCCACAGTCTGTTCGCCCCCCTGCCATCTGGGAGACGCTACAGATGCATTCGCACCCGAACGACCAGATTTAGGAACAGCTTCTTTCCCAGGGCTGTCATCCTACTGAACTCCACAAATAAACCCTAAAGCCTGCACATCTGCCAATGCACTTTATTGGCCCAGTAATTCCTGTCGGGGGCTTGCCGCGCGTGCAAGCCCCCGATGTGCACTTACCCGGCGCGCCGACATCTGAAACCTGGCCCGCAGTGGATTTCCTTTCAGTGGCCAGGTTCTGATGTCGGCGCGCTGTGCTAACCTGACCCAGCGGCGTAGTTAGTGCAATGTGCCGGCTGGGATCAGGTGAGCACTGTTCAGCCAATCAGGGGAGGGGAAACTTCATTCATAAGTTTGAGAGTAAAGACTGTCAAACTCATGAAAAGTACGGCACCCCAAAACACTACTTAAACTTTAAATAAAATTTTAAAAAGCATCCCAATAATTAAATTAACTATGAATAACTTTAAAAAAACTTTTAAACAATTAATCAAATTTTTGAAAAAAATACATTTTTAAAAATAGGGTCTAAAACTAAACTTACCTTACTGTAGATTCTTTAAAAATAATAAACCTGTGGGGAAAAAAAAATTCTAAATTGTACTAAAAGACCACTTACCTGTAAAACTAAGTACTTACGTGTGGTTTTTCAATGCGTAAAAACCGGAGCCCTTTACACATGCGCAAATCTGTAAAAATACAGGAAATCCAAGTCGCACGCGCTGCCCAATACTGCGCATGCGTTCAGCCTCTTAACCCCTTGGGTCAGAGGACAGGAAATGCCGGTTTTCAGCGCATGCGCTGTGCATGCTGAAAACCGGCAATTCCTCCTGGCACACACGTGAGTACCCTGTCCGTACTCACGCGTTGTGACAGGAATTACTGGGCCATTATGTTTAAGAACATAACATAAGAAATAGGAGCAGGAGTAGGCCAATCGGCCCCTCGAGCCTGCTCCGCCATTCAATAAGATCATGGCTGATCTGATCCTAACCGCCAATCTACTATCACAGAACCATCTCCTGAATCTAACAGAATTAGACACACGAAATAGGAGCAGGATCAGGCTACACGGCCCCTGGGCCCGCTCCGCTACCCACAGGGCCATGACCGATCCGAACCTAGTCTCATGTCCAAATTCCTGCCAGCTCCCCGTAACCTTTAATCCCCTTTACTTCTAGGAAACTGTCTATTTCTGTTTTAAATTTAAGTAATGACGTAGCTTCTACAGCTTTTTGGGGCAGCATATTCCATGGACCTACCACCCTCTGAGTGAAGTAGTTCCTCCTCATCTCAGTTTTGAAAGAGCAGCCCCTTATTCTAAGACTATGCCCCCTAGTTCTAGTTTCACCCATCATCGGGAACATCCTCCCCGCATCCACCCGATCCAACCCCTTCTCAATCTTATATGTTTCAATAAGATCGCCTCTCATTCTTCTGAACTCCAATGAGTAGAGTCCCAATCTACTCAACCTCTCCTCATATGTCCATCCCCTCATCCCCGGGATTAACCGAGTGAACCTTCTCTGTACTGACTCGAGAGCAAGTATGTCTTTTCTTAAGTATGAACACCAAAACTGTATGCAGTATTCCAGGTGCGGTCTCACCAATACCTTGTACAACTGAAGCAATACCTCCCTATTTTTATATTCTATCCCCCTAACATTAAGTTAATGTATTACAAGCCAAATGAATGTTGAATGTTTAAATGTCTCAATCTAAATGTACACTCTCGGGAGCCGCAAGCCTACATTTCGTTGTACTGCACTTGTGCACTAACAATGACAATAAAGTTGATTATGATTATGATTGAGTGGCACAGCAGGTTGAGTTTGAGTGTGGCTTTGCAGTAACATTTTGTGATCCACTGAGATCATTGAAGGGTTGGCGCCACTGCAGCCAGGGACTCCTGATGACATCCCTGCTTTTGCCCTCCTGTGCAATGTGCAACCAGGCTGCGTTGGTGTCCTGGGGAGGTCTCTTCCGCCCTTGGAAGGGAAGAGAACCTCCCTGCATGCTGTGACTCAGACGGAGTCGTTTGAGAGCCTGGGTGCAAACGTCTACCTTTGTGCAGTGCTTGTCAGTGTTTGCAGCACCTCAGTGCAATCAAACATTGACAGAACAACTGTCAAACTCAATGTGGCCGTGGTCCCTTTAAGGAAACCAGCTGATGACGCATCATCAAATGACGTCATCAGACCCGCTTCCTGTTACTAGGGCGGGCTTAACCAGGCCAATCAAGGGAAAATCCCTTTGACAGAGCGGCTGCAGCCAGGATCGTGACTGGAACCTGGAAACCAGCTGTCCCGACACCGATGATAAAATTGCGGCCCTAGAATCTGTTAAACCATGGCTTAACCACTGTAGTATAAATTTTTGATAAAATTCCTCCCCCTTGTAGCTTTCTAAATTGGCCTCTAGCTTGTTGAGTTACCGAGATTTCCAGCTCCCATGCTTAAGGATATCATTCCTTCCATTATCTCTATCAGAGGGAGCCTGCTTGAAGATCAGTCTGTTGTACCAAACTCATCCCTTGGCAAAGAAGAGTACTAGAATGGGCATTCAGGTATAGCATCACTGTAGGGTTTGTTTACCTGCCGGGTATTTGCCAAGTCCACCTTGATAGAAATAAAACACAAAAGGGCTTAAAATATATTTTCTACTTTCAGATTACTATTTGGCATATCTATTGATGATTTGAAGTTAGGAAATGGGGCTTTCATCTCCTTACTGATTGTGAGTGACCTCACTGAGTATAAAGATCCTGAAATAGGCATTTGCTTAGTGCTTCTCTCGATACTGGGTCTCACTTTTTCCTCTGAGATGTGCTGGGGGTACAAATCCAATTCTCATCTGGCTAATTTATTTGTATTCACATTTCTTATTTTTCCATTTACTTCTGGAACCTTCTGGCCAAGTTAGCGCTTAAAAGGTCTTTAAATTTAACAAAACATTCTGCAACCTTTGTCATTTTTGCAAGTTCCGTTACTGTCTTGAGTAATGTGCGTTTTAAAGTGAATTTTAGCCACGGATTTTCAACTGGAAATTGATTTTGGAGTACGTTGTACTTTGAAGCTGATGCACATTTCATAGTGTTGCAGCTTTGATTGAATTTACAGGTCTATATATTACATCAGTTTCTGAGAATGCACGGTCATGTTTCCTATAGCCTGCATTTGAGTTTATTTCTTTGGGCAGTATCTTAGCAGTGCATTTATTGATAGAAATATCTTCAGCTGTACTAACCTGTAAAATGTAGAAAAACACCCCAACAGATGGACGTGCAAAGAAAAAACTAACCTGAGGTATGTTTACACAAGGACCAGCCAGATCGACTCCAATGGCCTTTTCCGGTTCTGTACATTCCTATGTTGTATATCCTGGAGTTGTTGAAACAAAATCTCTTCTTGGAAATAAACTGCCTGACTATCTAGCTCTGCCATCTTCAGGGCTTCGAGTTGGAACTCAGTTCAGACTGTTCGTTCTTGTTGCAGTGTCTCACTTTTCCCTCTGAAGTGAAAGGAACAGTACTAACACTCGTGCTGGGGGTACTAATGTATAGGTGACAGCAGCTCCGCTGTAGCTCACCAAATGACCATTCTTCATTTATGATCCTGGACAGTAAGTTGGCAGCATCTGATCCCAGCCCGGCCCTTCCATGACCTGGTGTTTGCATTTACACTTTCAGCAGAATTTGCTGGGTAGCCAGAGGAGCAGGAACCGCAGCTAATTGTAGTGGCATCCACTATTGCTACAGATGGAAATCAGCTAACCAAGCCCAGATCAGGATTCAAACCCAGAAGCTTTTTAGTGTGTGTCCCTCAGTGCATTTATCCACTGAGCCACCAGAGGGATTAAAAGGAGGTTCTAGACAATGAGCACCATGCCAAAAGTACTCGATATTTCAGTTTTGCATTTGGTAGCCTTCCTTCACTCAGCTGCTAAATGCAGAATACAGGCAGAGATCACACTCTACCAGTAGCCCCACAATAAGAACATAAGAAATAGGAGTGGGAGTAGGCCATTCGGCCCTTCGAGCCTGCTCCGCCATTCAATAAGATCATGGCTGATCTTTCACCTCATCTCCACTTTCCTGCACTATCCCCATATCCCTTGATTCCCTTAATATTCAAAAATCTATCGATCTCTGTCTTGAATATACTCAATGACTGATGTAAAGAGTTTTAAAGATTGTGCAGGGACAGAGGGACCTGGGAGTTAATGTGCATAGGTCTCTCAAGATGGCAGCACATATGAGAGAGTGGTTAGCAAAGCATATGGGATCTTGGGCTTCATAAATAGAAGTATTGAGTACAAAAGTAGAGAAGTTATGCTGAACCTTTATAAAACACTGGTTAGGCCACAACTGGAGTATTGTGTCCAGTTCTGGTCACCACACTTTAGGAAGGATGTGAAGGCACTTCAGAGGGTGCAGAGGAGATTTACCAGAATGGGGATGGGGGATCTTAGCTACAAGGACAGGTTGGAGAAGCTGGATTTGTTTTCATTAGCGCAAAGGAGGTTGAGGGGTGATTTGATAGAGGTGTACAAGATTATGACGGGTTTGGATAGGCTAGACGGGGGAAAGGCTGTTCCCACTAGTTGATGGTACAAGGACTAGGGGACACCGATTTAAGGTTTTGGGCAAGAGATACAGGGGGGATGTGAGGGAAAACTTTTTTACGCAGCGAGTGGTGAGGACCTGGAATTCGCTGCTGACGGAAGTGGTGGAAGCAGACACACTCAATGTTTTCAAGGGGAGACTGGATAGGCAGTTGAGGGAAATAAACTTGCAGGGCTACGGGGATAGAGCGGGGGAATGGGATTGACTGGATTGCTCTGCAGAGAGCCGGCATGGACTCAATGGGCCGAATGGCCTCCTCCTGTGCCGTTATGACTCTATGCCCCGCCAAATGAGCGTCCCAAGAGGAAAAAGAAGTTGAAAGCTGCAATTGGGCCCCTCCTGCCTCATTACAGTACGATTTGCATACTTGCACCTGCTGCCTGTGCAAGTACTCCACTCCCTTCACCCCTCGGGACACCCAAGCAATCCCTGGGAAGTGTTAAGGCAGTGGCGCCCCGACATCATGGGTTTCCACCCTTATTCTTCTGATTCGCACCTGGAAATTGAGCGTTCCCCAGGCAAATATCAGAGGACAATCTACCCCTAAAACTTAAACTGGCTGCTTGAACGATGACTATTTATTGTGGCACTAAGACTGGCCTCCATACCCTTGGCAGTGGAGAGAGAATAGATTAGTCAGGGCTCCACTGCTGAATGCTGTCCATTAACCCCAGTGAGAAATGCATGCGTCAGTGTCGGATGTTAAGATGGATCTCGGCTGTGATGATCTCCATGATGAAACAGCCTGCTGATACTCACTATCCAGGCTCTCAGCTGAAGAATATTCACTTAGATGAGGTACCAGAGTTGCACTAGTGCCAGTTGACTGTACTCCAACAAGATTCCGCATCTCCAGCAGAGGGTGAGGGGATGCTCAAGGCACTATATCTGTAGCTTTATTGTCTTCATCTGTGCCTATACAATAGACAATGTGCGTTAATCAAACCCTTAGTTTTATGGTGTTTATTTGAAATTTGCAGCTTCTCACTTTGTAAAAGAAATGTTTCATTACAATCGTTGACATCAGTGTGATCTAATTAGAAATGTAGCAGATGTGTGACAAAGTCGCACAGTAGGAATTAATGAAAATGGCACTCTTCCAACAAACTGTAACCTTGACAAGGTGGTAAAATAATGTCTAAAGCTAGTTCTAGGATGATGGTATATGTGAGAAATACGAGCGAATGGGCAGAAAAATAGATGCTTCAAACATAGTTGCCTAAAGATCTTTTAAGTGAATGTGTTAAGTCAAGTTTGTGCTCCTTCTAATTACAGAGAAGGAGAAAAGCGTAAAGTGGAACCATTAAACCCTCCGCAAGGTTCTGCCCCAGGAGAGCGTGTGTTTGTAGAGGGATTTGAAAATGGTACAGCAGATGAAGAACTGAAACCAAAGAAGAAAGTATTTGAAAAATTACAGGTAATACTTATAACAGGAAGCTACTGAAGGATTTATTGAAGAGAGAAGGAACATACACTTGCAGTTCCTTTTCTCTCCAGTTTTGAAGAAGGGTCAAACCCGAAACGTCAACTCAAATTTCTCTCCACGGATGTTGCCTGACTTGCTGAGTTTTTCCAGCATTTTCTGTTGTTATTTCGGATTTCCAACATCTGCAGTATTTTGCTATCGTACACTTGCAGCAAATTGTTTGCACATGATATCCCTTCGCAGCTGTGAATAATAAGCTTGCTTTTGGGATTTATGAGAGTTTGAGAAATGCGTTTGATCATTCAAAAGATGGGGACCAAACGTGTTTCTAAATAAATGCAACAAAAATTGAAACTGGTGGCGCAAATACCAAGGCACATGTAATTGGCTAGAACAAAGTGCGCAGTTTGAGGGCTTCTCGTGATTGGGAAGGTGCTACCAAGGAATAAATTCATTGGGCATTTTTGTGCTCACGGTGGTGGTGATTTTCTTTTTCATTTTTACCCCTAGTGGCTGTATCAAGCTTTCACTGATCAGATTTGGTACAGATCAGTGACCCTATACACTTCCTCAGCAGTGCATCTTTAACTGGTATGGTGTACATCCATAGTTAAGGGCAGTTCTGCGCTTTCATTTATTTTCCACTGGGACCTAAATCAAAACTGTCCATATTCCTTTCACTTAGGGGAGATGATCTGTTGGGGCACAATTATGACTACGTTTTAACGGTGAAAGGACAATGTCAGGACAGTTTTCCAACACAACTTTGCCACCAATCCTGCACCATAACTAATTAGTTCCTTCTATAATATTTTTAGACTACTGTCGTAACATTGTAAGGGGAAAAAGCTTTGAAAGATTACAGTTCAGATACATCACCTGCAGAATTAACTGGTATACTTCAGGTGCAGAATTGACCAGTGACAATAACGACAGTCCATACAGAGACAAAATGAAATCTGACATTGCTAACATAGAAGTTTACAGCACAGAAGGAGACCATGTGGCCCATCCTATTTGTTGGCTCTGTTGGAGTGATCCAGAACTAATCCCACTGCCCCGTTCTCTCTCTCTCGCCCCATTTCTTCTTCTGCTTTAAATATTTCTTCAATTTTCCCTTAAAATACACAATGGCCCAGAACTTCGGGTCTCCACGGGTGAGTACGCACGGGGTTCAGAGTTCGAACACGTGCGCAGTAGAGGCGTGCACATCGAACTTACGTTTTTTTTGCAGGTTTTCCCGGGAGGGTAAGTCTCCAGAAGTTACACATATAAAAAGCAGTCGCAAGGCCTGCTTTTTACAAGGTGTGGAGATGCCGGAGTTGGACTGGGGTGGACAAATGTAAGAAATCACACAACACCAGGTTATAGTGCACTAACCCACTCAAGTCGACCTACAACGCAGACTACGCTGAGAGACTCTGCCGTCGTACCTCTCGCACACTCCTCAACCATCTCGTACACCAGCTCTACAGCAGACGCCGCAACCTCGAAACCGAGATGGAGTCCATGTTCTCAGCCTGTGCTCAGGACGCAGCAGACCAGCTACGAGACACCGCCAAACAAACAAGGCAACGGAACTACGCTACCTACATGCACACCAAGAACAGGAAGCTTGAGAAACTTGGCATCACCAGCAGCAGCAACCAAGCCTCCCCCGGTACCACGGTTGAAACCACAGGGAAATCCATCGTCAACCTGTCCGACCACACCCTTCAACCAGACGAAATTGAAGTTCTCAGCCGAGGTCTCAATTTCTGCCCCACCACCAAAATGGACCCCATCGGTCTCGCGGCAGACACCGAGGAATTCATCAGGAGAATGAGGCTCTGGGAATTCTTCCACAAATCCCAAGATGTCAGCAGCGAACCCAATGAGACAATCAATGATCCGGAACAGCAGACAGAGGGATCCGCAGTGCAGCGACCGAAGAAGAAAGAGTCAAATTGGACCCCTCTGGAGGGTCGCTGCCCTAAGCTTGACATGTATGCTCAAGCTGTCAGGAGATGCATCAATGCCAGATTCATCAGCCGCACTCACAAGACAGTCCAGAATGTCACCCGAGCACAACGCAACGCCATCCACGCTCTCAAGACCAACCGCAACATCGTCATCAAACCAGCAGACAAAGGAGGTGCCATCGTCATACAGAACAGAACGGACTATTGCAAAGAAGTATACCGACAACTGGACAACCAGGAACACTACAGACAGTTACCCGCAGATCCGACCAAAGAACACACCCGCCAACTCAACAGACTGATCAAAACCTTCGATCCAGACCTTCAAAGCATCCTACATGCTCTCATCCCACGTACTCCCCGCGTGGGAGACTTCTACTGCCTCCCAAAGATACACAAAGCCAACACACCTGGACGTCCTATCGCATCAGGCAACGGAACCCTGTGTGAGAACCTCTCTGGATATGTCGAGGGCATCCTGAAACCCATCGTACAGGGAACCCCCAGCTTCTGTCGCGACACTACAGACTTCTTACAGAAGCTCAGCACCCACGGACCAGTTGAACCAGGAACACTCCTCGCCACGATGGACGTCTCGGCACTCTACACCAGTATCCCCCACGATGACGGCATCGCTGCGACAGCCTCAGTACTCAACACCAACAACAGCCAATCTCCAGATGCCATCCTACAACTCATCCGCTTCATCCTTGACCACAATGTCTTCACCTTCGACAACCAGTTCTTTACCCAAACACACGGAACAGCCATGGGGACCAAATTCGCACCCCAATACGCAAACATCTTCATGCACAAGTTCGAGCAAGACTTCTTCGCTGCACAGGATCTCCAACCAACGCTATACACCAGATACATCGACGACATTTTCTTCCTATGGACCCACGGCGAAGAATCACTGAAAAGACTACACGATAACATCAACAAGTTCCATCCCACCATCAAACTCACCATGGACTACTCCTCAGAATCAGTCTCATTCCTGGACACACGAATCTCCATCAAAGACGGCCACCTCAGCACTTCACTCTACCGCAAGCCCACGGACAACCTCACGATGCTTCACTTCTCCAGCTTCCACCCTAACCACGTTAAAGAAGCCATCCCCTATGGACAAGCCCTGCGAATACACAGGATCTGCTCAGACGAGGAGGAACGCGATGGACACCTACAGACACTGAAAGACGCCCTTGTAAGAACGGGATATGACGCTCGACTCGTCAATCGACAGTTCCGACGGGCCACAGCGAAAAATCGCATAGACCTCCTCAGAAGACAAACACGGGACACAACCAACAGAGTACCCTTCGTCGTCCAGTACTTCCCCGGAGCGGAGAAACTACGCCATGTTCTTCGCAGCCTTCAACATGTCATCGATGACGACGAACACCTCGCTAAGGCCATCCCCACGCCTCCACTACTCGCTTTCAAACAGCCGCCTAACCTCAAACAGACCATCGTTCGCAGCAAATTACCCAGCTTCCAGGAGAACAGCGACCACGACACCACACAACCCTGCCACAGCAACCTCTGCAAGACATGCCAGATCATCAACACAGATACCATCATCACACGTGAGGACACCACCCACCAGGTACATGGTACATACTCATGTGACTCGGCCAACGTTGTCTACCTCATACGTTGCAGGAAAGGATGCCCCGGAGCATGGTACATCGGCGAGACCATGCAGATACTGCGACAACGGATGAACGGACACCGCACAACAATCACCAGGCAGGAGTGTTCCCTCCCAGTCGGGGAACACTTCAGCAGTCAAGGACATTCAGCCTCCGATCCTCGGATAAGCATTCTCCAAGGTGGCCTTCGAGACACACGACAACGCAAAATCGGCGAGCAGAAACTGATAGCCAAGTTCCGCACCCATGAGGACGGCCTTAACCGAGATCTTGGGTTCATGTCACGCTACATGTAACCCCACCTGATGCAGGGTCATCCAGACTCGAGTCGACATTGGCTTGTTCTCTCTAAACAGATGCGGCTGGACCTGCTGTGATTTCCAGCCAAAAAAAAATGTTTTTTGTCTTTTTTTGTTTTTCATACAGACCCCAGCATCTGCAATATTTTACCCCTTGTGACCCCACCTCATTGTTCTTTGATGTAATGTTTCCCTGACTGACCTGTTTGGACACCATTCACACCTTTGACTGCTGTGATTATCTCTCTGCCAAGGTGCGATAAATGGCAGTTGGAAAGGTTACCTGTAAACATCTGACATGATTCTCTGACTATATAAGCTGTGTCTTTATGCATTTCTCCACTTCACCTGAAGAAGGAGCAGCGCTCCGAAAGCTTGTGATTTCAAATAAAGCTGTTGGACTATAACCTGGTGTTGTGTGATTTCTTACATTTGCTTTTTACAAGGTAAGTGGTGAATTAATTAAAATTAAAACATTTTTTCCACAGGTTTATTATTTTTTAATACTTTAAAGCAAGGTAAGTTTATTTTTAGCCCTTAGAAAATAAAATTATTTTTTTCAAAAATTTAAATTATTGTTTAAAATAGTTATTTCATGTAATTTATAGTTTATTTTAAAAATGTGATTATTAAAACATTTATTTGAAGATTTAATGATGTTTTAGGGCCGTAGTATTTATAAGTTTTGACAGCCCTTCCTGTCAAACTTATGAATGAAGCATTCCCTGCTCCGATTGGCTCTCCATGATCTCAGGGGACGCATCGAACTAACTGCGCCCCTGGGATACGCAAGAACTGCGCGCCGGCAGTTGGAGCAGGCCCAGGATCGGAATCCCACGCGGGCCCACAGCTCAACCCAAATTTCTGGGCCATTATCCTCTGCCTCAGTCATTCATGCATTTCAATACTTGTATTAAATGATGTACAAAATAATTTGCTAAGATTAACACTTATTTTATTTCCAGGTTGATTTCAAGATCTCTGATGACTGCACTGCCCAATGGCAGCAGAGGAATTTTATGACCAAACTTGGCGTTGTTGCATGTAAATCATTGAAAGGAGGAAATATAAGTTAGTGAATAAGGACCAGACAGCTCTACATGGAAATACAGGGATTGTTTTTCTTTCAGTCCTCAGCTCCATGCCCTGTACAATAGGGATGTCATTACAGTGCAATCACTCAATGGGTTAAACTCAAGACATGTCGTCTTCTGCTGTCGGTGATACCATAAGACAATGAAAATATCAAGAAACTGAGTAAAGATTCTTAATCTTGGAAAAGTTACATCTTCGTGAATAATAATATTCTCAATGAAATATACTCATTATCAACGTTTATTTCTACTGTGGCATAAGATTTCTGGGATAATTGTTGTGGGCATTTTAGCTATGATGATGGCTTCCTTGGCATCTGTCTTGCACTGTCGTCAGGAAATTTGATAGTGACTCTTGAGTGACTGGATATTGAAGAGTCACTATCTAATCACAAAGCTGTAGTTTGCATTACAGCACTATCCGGTAACCCCGCTGAAAAGTAGTGCATCCGTTTGTTAACGGCCAAATTTTAAACAAAAACAGATGGCATTCTTTAACAGTTCCCCCAAACTTCTATCAGAATAAACAAGAGCATTATCAACTTTTCCAATTTCTTTGCTGGCTTAATAGTGCACCCTAGCTGAAGCTGAGTATACACAGTCTATTTATCAACGTGTACATTTGCAAAATGGTTTAATTCAAAAAGATAATGAATAATTATACACACTCAACCTCAGCGTTGTACTTCGATGATTTTAATCTGTCATTACTGCAACTGATGAAATATTCTTTTCCATATAATTTAACATGCAATAAAACAATCTAAAACTAGATTTCATTGTCTGTCCATAGACTCTATGGGGTATGTGTTTAAGTTTGCAACATCGTGATTAGGTTAACATTGTGGCCCAGGAAATGCCAGCCACCCTAACATGTACATCAGTGGTAAATTTCATTAGTTGAGCCATTGGATCAGAGATTTCTCTAGCCACCGCCTCCTAGTTTCTGCCTTGTGTCAGTTTACACCTACTCCTCCCTTTGTGAATGACTTGGGACATTTTATGATGTTAAAGTTGATATATGATTGTAAGTTGTATCATATGTGTTGTGTAGTTTAGATGGTCTAAACATGTTCAGTCATTTTTAAACAACTACATTGTGTTCTGCAGATGATTTAAAATAACACTGAAAAGTTTAACCAACTGAAATTATGCTTTAAAAATAGAGAATTAGTTAGAGACCAAGAAAATCCAAATAGCCTCCACCTCTAAACCCACATTGCTCCCGGCATCGGCCAAGACACTGGATGTATCAATGCCCTTCTGCCATAGACACTGTAATCAGAAGGTACAATGGCAACTTCAGATAAATATATTAATGTAAATTCTTGAATTCAAATAAATCTTCTTCTTAGGCAGTCCCTTGGAACCGAGGATGACTTGCTTCCACATTAAAAATTAGTTCACAGGTGATTGATAGTCCAATGCGGGACCTACAGTCTCTGTCACAGGTGGGGCAGACGGTGGTTGAAGGGGCGGGTGGGTGGGGTGCTTGGGTTGATGTGCGCTACTTGCGCTGCCTGCGCTTGGCTTCCGCTTGCTCCCGACGAAGAGACTCTAGGTGTTCGGCGCCTTCCCGGATGCTTCTCCTCCATTTTGTGCGGTCTTGGGCCAGGGATTCCCAGGTGTCAATGGGGATGTTACACTTTTTCAAGGAGGCTTTGTGGGTGTCCTTGAAGCGTTTCCTCTGCCCACCTGGGGCTCTCTCTCGCCGTGCCGGAGCTCCGAGTAGAGCACTTGTTTTGGAAGTCTCGTATCGAGCATGCGGACGACGTGACCCGTCCATCGGAGCTGATTGAACGTGGTCAAAGCTTCGATGCTGGGGATGTTGACCTGAGCAAGAACACTGACGGTGCTCCTATCCTGCCAATAGATTTGCAGGATCTTGCGGAGGCAGCGTTGGTGGTACCGCTCCAGTGCTTTGAGGTGCCTGCTGTACATGGTCCATGTCTCTGAGGCATACAGCAGGGCAGGTATCACTGCTGCTCTGTAGACCATGAACTTAGTGCCGGGTTTGAGGTCCTGGTCTTCAAACACTCTCTTCCTCAGGCGACTGAAGGCTGCACTGGCACACTGAAGGCAGTGTTGGACTTCGTCGTCGACGTCTGCCCTTGCGATGACTTTCCCTGTGGCAGACAGCAGGGAAACTCCTCTGTAATTACCGCAATCGGACTTGTCACCTTTCTTGAAGATGGTCATAAATAATAAATAAATAATAGAATGGCAGAGAGCAACCTATTTCCTAAAGCATGTATTAAGAAACTCAGGAAATAGATAATAGACAATCACATACTATGTAAAAATTGAAAGAGTAGCTGCCTTTTGTCTCCACCAGCCTATTACCATCTCGTCTGGTTTCGAATACCTTTTAATGTCTCTTTTACTTCTTTTGTTCGATCGCAGCCCTGCCTTCGATCTATTTTATTTTCTTTCCAGTTTTGAAAAAGGGTTTCGACCCGAAACGTCAACTCAAATTTCTCTCCACGGATGTTGCCTGACCTGCTGAGTTTTTCCAGCATTTTCTGTTGTTATTTCGGATTTCCAGCATCTGCAGTATTTTGCTATTGAACATAGAGCCACTTGGTTTCCATTTTTAAAAATTATGAAATGGTGATTGGTTTTCCAGCATCAAAGAAAACTAATCACAGAAGTGATGTAAATCATGTCAAGTTTTCAATGGAAAAAGGCCGGTGTGTTTTTATTGCAGTGTTTTTTTTAAAAAGTATTTCACCACTAGTTTAGATTGTTACTAAGCTCCAACAACTCCTATTTCAGCTATAACTTGGAACCCATACAGCACAGGAGGAAGCCATACAGCCCATTCTGCCTGTGCCGGCTCTTTGAAAGAGCTGTCCAATTAGTCCCACTCCCTTACTCGGTCCCCATAACCCGGTAAATTGTTCCGAGAGTAAGATTTGCCAGAAAGTATCCCTTCCAGGGTTAGATTGACTGGACTGGCGTATCGGGCACTGTGGCACGTGATACTGTCACCACAATCTCATCAGGCTGGCCACCAGAGAACTTGAAGAAGCTCTAGACAGTCAGCATTTCTAAGTTTTTTAGGGTCGAGTGGTTAATTCCAGACCATTGTTAGCAGTGGTTTATGATGGAGCCCACCTTTCTCCTAATTGTCCAGACAATGGAATAAGGGTATAATGTCACTGTGTAACTGGTGCATTTTCCTGTGTGCTTGAAGCAATTATTTAGTAACAATATATTTATTGCAGCAAGCAAGACCATGGGTTGAACACCAGGAATTATCAGGTTGGTTGGTTCTTCAAAAAAAGAGAATCCCATTTATGACTCGGTACTGCCTGGTGTGCTGCTTAGTCTTACAGTCGCCAGGGAAGTGATGAGCTAATTAGTCTCCGCTATCACAGCCGATAGCTGTGGAACTACATCCTATATCAGTCTATCTTCGGGGTCAGGGAGTGAAAAATGTGAAATAAAGAGGTATCCAGTCCTGTTTTAAAGAATACCTTGAATGCCAATAACAGACTTGTAAAAAAAAAAGATATTCATGATTTCATTTGTGCTGTGGTTTTGTGCACAAATCAGAGAGAATGCACACAATCAATAGAGAATGGAAATCAAACAAATGGGGGTGGGGCATTCCTTAAAACATAAATTAGTCTGCACTTAAATGAAAAAGAAGTATTAATACCAGGGAATTATCTAATCAGATATGCCCTTCAGCTTATGTGCATTTGAATTTTTGTTTTTTTAATTAGCCTCCTTTCCATTTCCAGGGTGTGACCAGAAGGTGCTCCATGTTAAACATTTGGTATTTATACTCACTCTATTGTCTCACTTGAGTACATCAATGCATGTCTTTTTAGGCCGTATAAGCTCAAAATTGCCTTCAAGTGGTTCCTTGCTCTTGAATTTTAATTATGTCAAAAGGTATAGAACTTTTTCTGGTCATCAAGTCATTAGGTTATCACACCTCTGGTGGACATCTAGGTACGACAGGCGTATGCCAAGTGAAGCAGCTTATTTATATCACAAGAATCTGCGATGCCTTTTATTCAAATAAATTTATTTCAGTATTGTAGAAAACCATCAATTTACTTTGCCATATTTGGTGTCTCAACTTGCTGTCGGGAAATGACATGCAGCATACTTAACTAGTAGGGGTGGTAAAATACTCCTACCAGTTTGCACATTTGATGGTTTTATTTTTTTTCCTTTTGTAGTTTCTCTGTCATAAAATATAAATACAGAATACAAGCCTTGGGAGAGTTGAAAATACTTTCTCATCAATACAGACAACTCTCAGCGGAGTCCTTTGCCCTACCAAACATGCACGATTCCCGGGAGAATTCAGATTACTGATCCTCTTCCCCAGACAGAGATGCAATCCTCAGGTGAGTGCAGACTCCACACACACACACACACACACACACACACACACATGTTCACGATATAAATTTTTAAATCATGATATTAAATGAAAGTGAATGCAAATCAGAATGCACACAATCAACAGAAAATGGAACTAAAAAATGGAGGTATGGGGTTTTCTTAATTTTTGTTTAGTTTTTAGCCTTTCCATTTTCGGGGTGCTCTTTGTTACAAATTTGGAGTTCACACTCACTTTGTACTGTCCTACCTGAGGTTGAAGAGGGCTGTATTTGCACAAAATTGCTTTCAGGTTGCTACTTTTGTGTTTAAATCTGCCAGAAGTTGTAGAAGATTTTCTGTTGATCAAGTCATCGGCATGAAAAGCCTACATGAAGAGTATAAGGAAAGAGTGATTACATAGAATGTACAGCACAGAAACAGGCCATTCGGCCCAACTCGACTGTGCTGGTGTTTATACTCACACGTGACTCCTCCCATTCCATCTACCTCATCTCAGCCTTTCAGCATATCTTTCTATTCCCTTTTCTTTCATGTACTCGTCTAGTTTCCTTTTGAAAGCATCTAAGATATTTGTCTCAACCACTTCCTGTGGTAGCAAGTTCCACATTCTAACCACTCTCTGAGTAAAGACATTTCTCCTTATTTCCCTATTGGATTTATTAGTAACTATCTTGTATTTATGACACTTAGTTTTGGATTCTCCCACAAGTGGTTGATGATTGCCCACATTTTGATGCTACAGCACTCAACTAACAAAGCTGGCACCATAGAGTTGCATCCCGAACATTCAAAGGCAGGGTAACAACAACTACTTGCATTTATATAGTGACTTTAATGTAGCAAAATGCTCCAAGCCACTTTACAGGTGGGGTTGGATGCAATCAGGAATAAGGAGGAGTTGAGGTTGCCAAAGACATTGTTGAAGAGGCAGGATTCGGGAAGTTATCTGAAGGTGAGGAGAGAACGGCAGGTCACCTATCACAAGAAGTAACATGAAGACGTTTTTAAAAAAAATCTAAGTCTATATTCAATTTAGGCACAGTTGAAGAAGTTGCAACAGTCTATTGACTATATTTGTGATTGTTTTTAAATGCATAGCCAAATTCTAGTTCCTCCACAGAATTCAAATCCACCAGAAATAAAAACTACAGGAAAATCTACAGTTCTTAATCGGATCAAAAAGCACAGTGCATAGGAACATTTGTTTGGAATCCTACTTGATGCAGACATGTTTCCACTAGCGCATTGGTAGGAAGGACCACCACTGTGGTAAACCACTGTTATAGTTATCACTGTATATTGTTCTCACTGTCACATCACTACACGAGGTCGCCTCTTGTCGTACTGTTATACCTGGGCTGACCACCTCCGACTCCGCCCATTACCTGCCCAGGTATAAAGGTAGCTGACTGGCTAGTATTCCTCCCTGTTGGATTGGATCACCCACGAGGGTGGGCTCTGTTATTTAGCCAATAAAAACCTTCAGTTACGTTCTTAACTCGTCGCCTTTTATTGGACTAATTGATAGGCATATCAATTTTATTGGCTAAATTTTAAAGATGTCTGATAATGAACAGCAACAGCAAGGAGCTCACCCAGCTGTACAGCAACAGCAGCCTCCAGACAACGGGCCACACCAGCCGGCTTGGCTGCAAGCCTTGAAACCACCATACCTGGATCTAAACCCACAGGCACCAAACTCAGCCAACGACTTCAAACACTGGCTGGACTGCTTCGAATCGTACCTGGAGGAAGCCGTCGTCCCTCAGAGATCCAAACTAAGAGTCCTGAAAGCCCAAGCGAGCCCGAGAGTATATACACTCATCCAGGACATGACTATGTACGACGACGCCATCAACCTACTGAAACAGCAGTACCGGAGCCCGGTAAACTACATGTACACTAGGCATCTCTTAAGATCTCGCCAGCAACAGCCAGGAGAATCGATAGCTGAATTTTCACGAGCGCTGAGACAACTCGGCAGGAACTGTGACTTTAAAGCGGTGACGGCTACTGCGAACATGGAAGACAATGTCCGCGACGCCTTGGTGAGAGGCCTACGTTCCGACTACACACGGCAAAGACTGCTTGAAGCTAAGGACATAGACCTGGACAAGGCCGAAGCCCTCGCCCTCACCCTAGAGGCCACCCAGCAAGACCAGGAAGCGTTTGCCAGGTACTATTCGCGACCCTGGGACTCGGGCCCGACCCCCACCCCACCACCCTTCACAGCGCTGCCCCCGGGACCTACCTCAGCGTCTGCATCACGGATCCGACCGGGCCCGCTAGCCCCGGTACCGGCCCCGACATCAGGCAACCCCGATCGGGCCGCTGGCTGCTTCTTTTGCGGCCAGGAGAAGCATCCGAGGTCGCGCTGCCCAGCCAAAAACTCGACCTGCAAAACCTGCCTCAAGAAAGGCCACTTCTCCAAGGCCTGCAGAAGCAAATCCTCAGAAGCCAGCAGTGCCTCATGCGAACCCTGGGGGCGGCCATCTTTGTGCGGGGCAGCCGAAGCCTGCAGAGCCTCATGGGAAAACCAGGGGCGGCCATCTTTGTGCGGGGCAGCCGAAGCCTGCAGAGCCTCATGGGAAAACCAGGGGCGGCCATCTTTGTGCGGGGCAGCCGAAGCCTGCAGAGCCTCATGGGAACAGCAGGGGCGGCCATCTTTGTGCGGGGCAAACGATTTAAACAGAGCCTCATGTGAACTACGGGGGCCGCCATCTTCGCTGCCATCTTGTCATGACAACGACGCGCTCATCTACACCCTAGCTTCCGTGACCCTGGATCAAGCCCGCCCGCACCACCTGGCCAGCTCAATGATGGACATCAAAGTCAACGGCCACGCCACGACCTGCCTGTTCGACAGCGGAAGCACGGAGAGCTTCAGCCACCCAGACACGGTGAGCCACTACTCCCTCCCCGTCCTGCCAACGCGCAGCCGCATCTCGATGGCATCGAGGTCGCACGCCACAGACATCAGCGGCTACTGTGTCGTGACATTGTCGGTTAAAGGGACAGAGTATAAAAATTTTAAACTCCTCGTACTCCCCCAGCTGTGCGCTGCCGTCATACTAGGGCTGGACTTCCAATCCCACCTCCAAAGTGTAACCCTAGCATACGGTGGACCCCTCCCCCCACTCACAGTCGACAACCAGCGAAAGTTAAACCGCCCACCGCGTAACACCTGCAGCCTATCCACCCTCAAGGTACCGCCACCTTCCCTGTTCGCTAACCTCACCCCCGACTGCAAACCTGTCGCTACTAAGAGCAGGCGGTACAGCGCTGGGGACAGAGCCTTCATTAGCTCTGAGGTGCAGCGACTCCTGAAAGAGGGCATTATTGAGGGGAGCAGCAGCCCCTGGTGTGCCAAGGTGGTGGTAGTCAAGACCGGCGACAAAAATCGCCTGGTTATCGACTACAGCCAGACCATAAACAGATACACCCAGCTGGACGCATACCCCCTCCCCCGCATATCGGACATGGTCAATGAGATTGCACAATACCGCGTATTCTCGACCATCGACCTCAAGTCGGCCTACCACCAACTCCCCATCAGCCCGGAGGACAGCCAGTACACCGCCTTCGAGGCGAATGGCCGCCTCTACCAATTCCTTAGGGTCCCCTTTGGTGTCACCAACGGGGTCTCGGTTTTCCAACGGGAGATGGACCGGATGGTTGACCAGAACGGACTACAGGCCACTTTCCCCTATCTCGATAACGTCACCATCTGCGGCCGCAACCGGCAGGACCATGACGTGAATCTGGAGAAATTCCTCCGTACGGCCCAACGGCTGAACCTCACCTACAATAAGGAGAAATGCGTGTTTAACACAGCGCGCCTTGCCATCCTTGGCTGTGTAGTAGAGAACGGAGTCATCGGCCCCGACCCCGAAAGAATGCGCCCCCTCATGGAGCTACCCCTCCCCCACTGTCCAAAAGCACTTAGGAGAACCCTGGGGCTTTTCGCCTACTATGCCCAATGGGTACCCAATTATGCGGACAAAGCCAGACCCCTCCTGAAAACCACATCCTTCCCCCTCACGGAAGAGGCGTGCGCGGCCTTCTCCCTCATTAAGGGAGACATAGCCAAGGCCACAATGCACGCAGTGGATGAGTCAATCCCCTTCCAAGTGGAGAGCGATGCATCCGACTTCGCCCTAGCCGCTACCCTTAACCAGGAGGGTAGGCCGGTAGCCTTCTTCTCAAGGACCCTACAGGGCCCCGAGACCCGACACTCGTCGGTCGAGAAGGAAGCCCAGGCAATTGTGGAGGCAGTACGGCGCTGGAGGCACTACTTGGCAGGCAAACGATTTACCCTCCTCACCGACCAACGCTCGGTTGCCTTCATGTTTAATAACAAGCTGAGGGGCAAGATCAAGAACGACAAAATCTTGAGGTGGAGAATCGAGCTTTCCACCTATGATTATGAGATCTTGTACCGGCCCGGTAAACTGAACGACCCCCCTGATGCTCTTTCACGCATTACATGCGCCAGCGCGCAAAGTGATAGACTTCAGACCCTCCACAATGACCTCTGCCACCCCGGAGTCACCAGACTCTACCATTTCATTAAGGCCCGCAACCTGCCATACTCCATCGAGGAGGTCAGGACCATGACCAGGAACTGCCAGATCTGTGCTGAGTGCAAACCGCACTTCTATAAGCCGGACAGAGCAAGCCTGATCAAGGCCACCCGCCCCTTCGAGCGTCTGAGCATCGACTTCAAGGGGCCCCTACCGTCATCCGACCGTAATGTGTACTTCCTCAACATCGTTGATGAGTACTCCCGTTTCCCCTTTGCCTTCCCCTGCCCAGACATGACCAGTAACACGGTCATTAAATGCCTGAACAAACTCTTCGCCTTGTTCGGGTTCCCGAACTATATACATAGTGACCGGGGCGCCTCCTTCATGAGCGAGGAACTCCGTCAGTTCCTATTGGAGAGGGGTATTGCAGCAAGCAGGACCACCAGCTACAACCCCCGAGGGAACGGCCAGGTGGAAAGAGAGAACGCGACGGTATGGAAGGCCACCCTCTTAGCCTTAAAGTCTAAGGGCCTCCCAACCTCCCGCTGGCAAGAGGTCCTCCCGATTGCGCTGCACTCCATCCGGTCACTACTTTGCACTGCCATTAACACCACCCCCCATGCTCGAATGTTTGTCTTCCCCAGGAAGTCGACTACGGGAACCACCCTACCAACCTGGCTGACCTCTCCGGGACCCGTCTTGCTGCGAAAGCACGTGAGGGCCCATAAAACGGACCCCCTGGTCGAGAAGGTGAACCTCCTGCACGCCAACCCCCAGTACGCCTATGTGGCTTACCCAGACGGACGGGAGGACACTGTCTCCTTACGAGACCTCGCACCCTCACCCCCCCCTCCCAACCCCCCGAGTCCAGCCGAGGTAGACGGCATGCCGGAACCCCACGAGCCTTTGCCGACTACGCAGACACCAGCTTTAACACCGGATAATGTAACACCGCCGCTGCGACGATCGGAGAGGCTAACGAAGCCTCCGGACAGACTGACATACCAGAGCTGGTAATACACTTCACCCCGCCGGACTCTAATCTAAGCAAGGGGTGAATGTGGTAAACCACTGTTATAGTTATCACTGTATATTGTTCTCACTGTTCTCACTGTCACATCACTACACGAGGTCGCCTCTTGTCGCACTGTTATACCTGGGCTGACCACCTCCGACTCCGCCCATTACCTGCCCAGGTATAAAGGTAGCTGACTGGCTAGTATTCCTCCCTGTTGGATCGGATCACCCACGAGGGTGGGCTCTGTTATTTAGCCAATAAAAACCTTCAGTTACGTTCTTAACTCGTCGCCTTTTATTGGACTAATTGATAGGCATATCAACCACACAATCCCTGTAAAGACAAAGAGGGAAAAATTCAGTTGTTTGCGCCTCCCGTTAGCGCCTTAAGAAGGCACTAATGGGGCACAAAGCAACTAGCGCCCGGGCGCGGCGATGTTTGCGCCGCTCGCGAAATTAACTAGACATTTTGCGGTGGCGCTAAACACGACCGCCACGATCTCCTGCGCTGGCAGATTGTGACGTCAGTCGAGTGCGCAGCGCCCCGGACTGGATATTGAGTGGCGCCCCCTGCCGCTAGCAACGACAGGTTGAGGGGAGTGTTTTGCTGTCAGAAAGGGACTGGGGGAGTGCTATTTAAAGGCGACCGCTTCCTGACGTTTTTTGTCGGTAACATTTTTGCATCACGCATTCTGAGAGAGAGAGACTTCTGGAGAGATTCAACACTGAAGGAGTTTTGAGTACTGAGCAGCACTTTGCAATTTATTTTGATTTGCCCTTCCTTGCTTCGCCAGCACTCTTGAGGTAGCGCCTCACTCCTCGGCCTTTGCACCTTAAGACATGTGTGAAGCGCCTGATTTAGCGCTCCAATCACCTCCAGGGGCGATAAAAGCCAAGTTTGCTGTCGGAGGTGATAATTAGCGCCAGGCGCTAAACGTTGCGCATGGTCGATAATGGCGCCCCAAATGGGGCGATACTGAATTTTCCCCCCAAAGTCTTGTCTTCAGACAGCCCTCTGGCAGTACCATTGTACTAAGTGGAACAGACTAAAGAATATCCCTTCCTCACTGATTTCATTATATACTATACATAATACACTACAATAACTCATCAAACTTTCTTTAATAGCATCACCCACTCCAAGACCTTTATATCCTAGAAGGACAAGACCATCAAGTTTGTGGGTAACACCAGTGTTGGATCACCTCCAGCAAAAGAGCCACAATAGCCGGAAAAGTCACACCACAACCTTCTCATGGCAACTAGGAATGGGCACTAGATATGGCTTTGCCAATGTCACCTACATCTTGAAAACAAAATTCAAACAAATAGCCTGACCATAAACAATTCATTATGGACCAAGAACAAATCCCCTTTAGCTTTACTAATTTCCAGAGTA
Organism: Somniosus microcephalus; assembly: GCF_052327205.1. NCBI lineage: Eukaryota > Metazoa > Chordata > Chondrichthyes > Squaliformes > Somniosidae > Somniosus > Somniosus microcephalus. Next base: position 50,325,711 of record NC_141006.1, on the reverse strand, counting down.
ATTAACCCAACCCAGTTCCCATCAACAAACTGTTTCTGTCCAGCCTCACCCCTCCCTATCTTTGTAACCTCCTCCAGCCCTACACCCCGCTTAGATCTCTGCGCTCCTCCAATTCTGGACTCTTGCACATCCCCAATTTTAATTGCTCCATCACTGGTGGTTGTGCCTAGGTCCTAAGCTCTGGAATTCCCTGTCTATCTCTCTTTTAAGACGCTCCTTAAAACCTACCTCTGATCAAGCTTTTGGTCATCTGTTCTAATACCCTTATGTGACTCGGTGTCAAACTTTGTTCAATAACACTCCTGTGAAGCACTGTGGGACATTTTACGATATTAAAGGCGCTATATAAATGCAAGTTGCTCTTGAAATTTTGACTTCAATGGAAAAAAAATTAGGCGGAGTGTATAATGGGCAGTCGATCCACTCGTGCCTGTTTTGTGCCCCTGTCAAAGTTAGATTTCACCCTCTTAATTTGGGAGCTAAGCTTCCATTTTAAGCGCCTACTTCAAAACTGAAGTAAAGACAGAATTTTCCTTGTTTATCATGAATGTATCATGGAAAAGTTGCAAACTTATGAAGGAAACTGTCAGATATAAATAATTTCCTTCATTTCATTATGACACTAAAATAGAATTAATCCCTTATAAAATGGAGATAGTCCAAAGTGCTAATCCTGCTGGAAAATGTTTGAAATGGGTGGGGGGACAACTGAGAGATTGAATAATCTGCAGGGTTGCTGCAAGAGCATAGGGGGCAATTTTCCCAGCTCTGGGGAGGCGGGACTGCCGGGAAAATGGCAGAAACTGGGAGCGGGTACCGATCCCGCTCCCAACCCATCTCCATGCCATCTTCCCGGGAGGCAGGTTCCTGAGTCGCGCAGGGACCCGTCTCCTTGAGGTGGGAAGGGGATTAGAGCCAATTAACTGCCTGTTAACAGGTAGTTAACACAGTTTTGAGGCTTATCCCCATTTTATGCCTGCAATTGCGAGCTTCCCAACGGCTGCAAACCTTGCCAGGGTCAGCGAGGCGAGCAGTGGGTCTGCAGGGGTGAGAGGGGTCGAAATGTTCGCTGTAGAGGTGAGTGATGGGTGCAAGTGTGGACAGGTAAGTATGAGAGGTGAGTGTAAAGTGTTGGAAAAAGTTTCCTTACCTTTGCTTCTTCCTGCAGGCTTCAACCTTTGAGGATCCGGAGGTGCCTCATCTCAGCGGCAGAAATGACAGAATGGCTGCTGCATTCTCAGATGCAGCAGCCATCTGCTTTCTGCTGAGGAGAGAGGTCTTGGTGAGCCTTCTGTGCAAGGGCACACTTTAGAATAGAGATTGTCAGTGTTTGACAGCTTCTCAAAGCTGTTAAATGCTGACAATTCATCTGTAAAAAAAATTTCGACAGATGAAATGTCATGCTGATGTCATCTGTCACCGGTTTTCCCTTAATTGGCCAGTAAGCCCGCAGGACGGGTTTAACAACGTCAAGGGAAAATAGCGTGGGTTGGTCAGACATCACTGGGGGTGGGACTGAACCCTGAAAACCAGCAGTCCCCCCTCCCCCCCCCCCCAACGCGCCTCCATTGACAAAATCCAGCCCATTGGCTCCTTAAGGAGATCTGACTAAACTAAGTTCAACTAAAACATCCTGAATCTCATAAACCAAGGAGATTAGAGGAACAAAGGCACACTTCCAGTCTCGAGATTGATTTTTGAAACCAGAATGTCACTGGGATATCTACACTTAGAAGCTGGAAACCTTTGATTATTTGTTTCTGAGAATTGTTCTGTTCTCTAGATGTTTAAATCTGATTCATTTATCTGCTATTTTCCACTGCTGATTCACCCCATATAGTGAAGGTAATAGCACCATTGGGCAAAGCAATTTCATTTTTTCCTCTCACTAATCAATATAGTTCAGCATTAAATCTTTTAATCTTTCACTTTAAATTTTGAAGGCTTTTGTTTACAAATGATAAATGTTCATGTAAATTTTTTCCCTCAGCATAATTAGAGAAAAATAGTCTGAATGCTAATAGTCTGACAAATACAAGTAATTTGTATATATACGTGTCACACTTCGCCCTCACTGCAGAATTTGTCACTAGTTAATAGCTATTCTCAACCTAACTGAGATGGACTATATTACATTTCTAATAACATCCATCATCCCGGGGGAGTAAAAAGACAATAATTGCATCTTAACCAGGAATCTTGAAAGATAATATTGCACAAATGGATATTTCCCTGATAACATATACTGATACCCGCATGAAGCAGTCAGCTCAAGCTGAAGCCTTCCAGCTAGTTGGCTAATTCACGTTATTCAGTGCAGGTATCAAGTAAACCAGACTTGAATCCTAATCTCAAACTGAAGGGTTAGAAGCAAATACAGGATTTGGCTAACTGGGAGCTTTGGGAGGGTGAGCAGCAGAGGTGAATGTAATAGTTCACTTCAGAAGAGCTACTAAAATAATACTGATTATATTCAATGTCTAGAATTCTGTGTGTGATGCATTGACATTAATACCAACAAATAAATTAACTGTTCATTCATCTCATTGCTATTTACATAGGATATACAGCACATAAACAGGCCGTTCGGCCCAACCAGTCCATGCCGGTGTTTATGCTCCACTCGAGCCTCCTCCCGTCTTTCCTCATCTAAATCTATCAGTGTAACCCTCCATTCCCTTCTCTTTCATATGCTTATCTAACCGCCCCTTAAATACATCTATACTATTCGCTTCAACCACTCCCTGTGGTAGCAAGTTCCACATTCTCACCACTCTGGATAAAGAAGTTTCTTCTGAATTCCCTATTTGATTTCTTGGTGACTATTTTATAAATTGATGGCCTCTAGTTTTGCTCTTCCCTGCAAGTGGAAACTCTCTGTATCTACTCTATCAAAACCTTTCATAATTTTAAGGAACTCTATTAGGTCACCCCTCAGTCTTCTCTTTTCAAGAGAAAAGAGACCCAGCCTGTTCATCCTTTCCTGATAGGTATATCCTCGCATTTCTGGTATCATCCTTGTAAACCTTCTCTGCACCCTCTCCAGTGCCTCTATATCCTTTTTATAATATGGCGACCAGAATTGTACGCAGTACTCCAAGATATTGCTAGTGCAGAGTGACTGCCACATCTGCCTACATAACAGTCATTGCACTTCAGAAATATTTATTAGCATGAAGTCCTTTGAGACCATTCAATGTGATGAGGTGTAATAAAAATACAAGTATTTATATTTGCTTAATCTTGGAGGTGTCCCTGAACTGCCCAGTAAATATGACTTCACACTGGTGCCAGTATTCTTACTGTAATGTCAAAGCCCATAAAGTTCTCTCTACAGGGAGCCTATCATTTATGGTCTCACTAGGGTGAAAGTATCACATAGTTCACTAATATCAATGCCAAAGAGATATACTAAATTCTGTTAAGCCTATTTTAAAATAAAATATAAAAAATAGAATTGCATTACAAACCATGACTCGGATTTGGAGCTGTTTCTAAGTGCCATCCACATCCCAAGATTTTGAATAGTCAATAACAAACACGTTCCAATCTGTTATTTTCAGCATAAACTGGCATTTAAATTCACTGCTTCAGATGGTTCTATACATACAGTATTCTGGCACGTACCATGTTTTCAATCAAATCTGTCACAAAAAATACTACAACTCTATGACATAAGCTCTAAAGGATGACATCATCATTGACCATATTTTCTTCTCTGATAATTTTATCAAAAATATTGGATGTAACACATGGTAAAGAAAGGAAAGCAAAATTTGTATTTATATAGCGCCTTTCACGACCTGAGGACGTCCCCAAGCACTTTACAGCCAATGAAGTTTTTTGAAGCATTGTCACCGTTGTAATAGTGTCAGCCGTGGCTCAGTGGGTAGCACCCTCACCTCGGAGTCAGAAGGTTGTGGGTTCGTAGACCCATTCCAGAGACTTGAGCACAAATATTAAGGCTGACACTCCAGTGCAGTACTGAGGGTGTGCTGCACTGCTGGAGGTGCCGTCTTTCGGATGAGACGTTAAACCAGGTGGAGGTAAAAGATTCCATGGCACTATTTCCCAGGTGTCCTGGACAATATTTATCCCTCAATCAATATCATTAAAACAGATTATCTGGTCATTATCACATTGCTGTATGTGGGAGCTTGCTGTGTGCAAATTGGCTGCCGCATTTCCTACATTACAACAGTGACTACAATTCAAAAAGTATTTAATTGGCTGTAAAGCAATTTGGGACATCCTGAGGTCATGAAAGCTGCTATATAAATGCAAGTATTTCTTTTTAACGTAGGAAATGCGGCAGCCAATTGTGCAGTTATGAAAGTTTCAAAATATTAAATATTTCAAAACAAGTGAGAAATGAAGTATTCTTTTATTGTAATTGTATGTTTGTTAGTTTTTTTAAATTATATTTCTTAATAAATCTAATTTGTAGTTTGTAGTCTGAGATGTGTTATTTGTCTGTCGAGGAGGCGGGACAGCCGGTAAATTAGGAGAAAGTGGGGGCGGATGGCAAAGCCGCCCCCATCCCGCCTCCGTGCCCTTTTGCCAGGAGGCGGGAAGATGTGCTGCTTCTGTTCCCATCTCCTGGAGGCGGGAAAGGCATTTAATCCTTTTAACTGCCTGTTAACAGGTAGTTAACAGGCAGAAAAAAGGATTAGTGCCATTTTACCTTCACAGGAGAAGGCTTCCCGACTTCGGAGAACCCCACCAGGTTGGAGGAGACGTGGAGGAGGTCTGCGGTGGTCGGAGGCACCTGGAAGTGTAGGATTTCACAATAATTTCAAAATTTCCTACAGTTCTGAAGATTAATTTTTGATTAAAGAATACCTGGGTAATATACCTTTAAAATTCCAGGGATCAAAATGACCACCAGACCACATGGCAAAAGACAAAGGACTTGAAAAGGCAGCTTGTGTGTGTGTCTGAAAAAGGTGAAGATCAAAGATGGCTGACCAGACTGTCAATCAAAGGCAGTTCAGGGAGTTTCCCCTCCCTGCAGAGACAATCGATGTTTTTACAGAAACTGCTACACAAAGGATTAACCACTTGAGACTGGTTTCAGTCTGACCACAAGGACAATGACTTTCTGTTACAATACCTTCAAGGCTATTTACTCAAGCAATCAAGGAAATGGACACATTTCAAACCACTGCAGCTTTATTCAAAAGCCCATCACAGACAATGGACACATTTAAACTGCAACTTTATTCAAAGCCATCACAGACAATGAGGACACATTTAAACTGGAAACAGTTTAAACGAATGGGTGATTCATCCAAACCCATTACAAGACAATGGGGCAGTTTGGATCCCTTTTGTTTAGCCCAGATACATCCGGATTTGGGCGGGCCTCAAATGGGGTATAAAAGATAGCTTCTCAGAAGCCTCTCTCTCTCTCTGGCCTGGCCTCGCCTCTGTGCTCTCTACAACGTGGGAGCCTACCTGAAGGAGTGGAACACCAGCAGTTTACTTTTAAAATACTGGGGTGTTTTTACTTCGGGGCAGTGAAGATCAAAGATCGCAGAGCACGGAGCAGGCATTTCTTCATTGGTGAGCATATATTTTTCTGGCCCTTTACAAGGCAACTTAGAATAGGTATAGGGGTGGGAATTTTGTTAGAACTGTGATTTTAGTCGATTTTCCCTCATTGTGTCCGTTCTCTCCTCCCCTATTTAAGTAAAAGGAGTGTTGCACTAAGCAGAGAAGTGCTTCAGTGAACACTGAAAGTTGCTGTATTAAAGTGCTGTTTTTAAGTAAAAGCCACTAAGCAAAGGTGCTGTAATGAGCAAGGTGTTTCTATATTTAAAAGTGCTGGGTTTAAATAAAGGAGTGGACACTAAGTGTACTGCATTAAGCAAAAGTGCTGTACCAGCCATAGGGGTGTTGTATCGTTTATTTTAAATTTTTCTTTTGTTTCAATAAATACTGATCTGTTTTGCACCCAAACCACGAGTCACATTTTTCTGTCTACATCGCTACTGAATAAGTCCGGCGGTCAGAACCAGGAATAGGGGAGCGCTTCGAAACCGCACGGGGGTCCCTGGAGCAGCTCAGAGGCTTCTGACTGGCCAGAGACAAATAACCCCAACCCCGCTGTTAATTCCTACAGAAGTAAGGTGTAGAGGTGAGTGATGGGTGCAAGTGTGGAGTGGTAAGTATGGAAGGTGAGTGATAAGTTTAAAAAAATGTTCACTTACCTTGTTTTCTTCCTACAGCCTTTAGCTGCAGAGGATCGGGAGAGCCGACATCCTCCTTGTCGATTTCACAAACTGACTGTTGGATCCTCTGAACCAATAGTCATGTGAAATCAACAAAGTGGAAAGGTTTGATGAGTCCTGAACACAAAGTCTCATCAAACTACAGAGAATGTCAGTGTTTGACAGCTTCACAGAGCTGTCAAACGCTGACATTTCTTCTTTCAAGAAGTCTTGACAGATAGCACGTCTGATGTTGACATGCTCTGTCAGTGACTTCCTCCCTAATTGGCTTGCTGAGCCCGCAGGATGGGCTTAACAAGGTCAATCAGGGGACAATCCCTCTGGTTGGTCAGGCGAGGATGGAGGCGGGACATTGACACGACAAGCAGCAGTCCCGCCTCCAACTCATCTTCATTCACAAAATCCAGCCCTGGGAGTTTATCGTGTTAATGCATATCATTCCAGTGTACATATTTATCGAAAACAAGTTTATTGTCCACCCTGGCATGCTATCTCCCAGATTACATCACATATAAGGCCACATTTGGGTTAATAGAAAGCAAGGGCTTGCCTCTAGATATGATCCTTTGTAGCGGGCATGAGAAAAAGTATCTGGAGTGCATCTGAATCATAACAGACATATCAATTGGAATTAGAGACATATTACTGTATCTTCAGTAAACATCCCTAAATTATGGTTTGCTCAATATCAAATAGCATTGGTATTTCACATGGAAATGATATGGTTGATGAGTCAGCCATAGCTTCATTCATTTCCGTGTGGGCTTTCATTGGGCAGTTCAGCTGATGGCTGTCGGTAGGAGTTTTTTTGAGAGCTATTATGGGGCTTGAGCTTGAAGATGGTAGCAGGGTTGACAGACAAACAGAGATTTCTATAGCGCCTTTCACGACCACCGGATGTCTCAAAGCGCTTTACAGGCAATGAAGTACTTTTGGAGTGTGGTCACTGCTGTACTGTAGGAAATGCGGCTGCCAATTTGCGCACAGCAAGCTCCCACAAGCAGCAATGTGATAATGACCAGATCATTTGTTTTTATGATGTTGATTGAGGGATAAATATTGGCCAGGACACCAGGGATAACTCCCCTGCTCTTCTTCAAAATAGTGCCCTAGGATCTTTTATGTCCACCTGAGAGAGCAGACGGGCCTTCGGTTTAACGTCCCATCTGAAAGACAGCACCTCCGACAGTGCAGCACTCCCTCAGCACTGCACTAGAGTGTCAGCTTAGATTTATGTGCTCAAGTCCCTGGAGTGGGACCTGAACCCACAAACTTCTGATTCAGAGGCGAGTGTGCTACCCACTGAGCCACAAATAAAATCACCAAAGTATCTATGTATTATAAATTATATTCAAAGTATTATAGCTGCATTTGTCTTAAGTGTTCGATTTAAAAATAAATGAATGGGAAAAAAAATGAAATAGAAACAGTAACTGCACAGCTGGTAGGTCAGTATCTAAAGGATGCGATCCTTAATCAAAGCATTAAATTGGCTGACAGTTATAGTGTGCCTGAGTGGTGCTCCTTTAATGCATCTCAAGCAGCTAACGAGCTACTTAATATAAATGTCAAAAAAGTTTGTTAATGCAACACTTGGAGATAATGGGGTAGATTTTGCCGAACCTGTCGGGAAGAAGGCGGGACTTCCCCTTTTGGGTTTTTGACCCGCCTACTTCGATGTCCGGCCAATCCGCGCGATTTTCCCTTGATTGACCTTGTTGAGCCCGCCCAGCGGGCTCAGCAGGCCAATTAAGGGCCACCCGGCAACAGGTGACGTCACAGACTGAAATTTCATCTGTCAAGAGTTCTTGACAGATGAAATATCAGCGTTTGACAGCTGTTTGAAGCTGTGAAACACTGACAGTCTGAGTTCTGACATGAGTCATTCTGCACAGACTCAGTTAGAACTCACACCGGCACTCAAAGCTGAAGGCTGTAACTTTTGACAGATCGCAGCCGTTCAGCTTTAAGTTCCAGCTGAGTGATGCGCTCCCGATGGCTACAGGAAGAAAGGCTGTTAAGATAAGTACAGGTAAGTAAAAGTTCTTCACACACGTTAGACACACCAAACACACTTACCTTTGCACTCATGCACCCATCACTCACCTGAGCGCCGACATCGCGACCCCTCCAAGTTCTTCAACCCGACGGCCCACCTGCTCTACGTGGCGTGGTTTGGAGCCGTCATGAAACCCCTCAATATAGGGATTAGGCTAAAAACTGCCTGTTAACTACCTGTTAACAGGCAGTTAATTGGCACTAATCCCTTCCTGCCTGGTTTCGGCGGGTCCCAGTGCGGGGCGGGTATTCGTTGCCCCTGAAACTTACGTGGGGCGGGGTTTTGGGCGGGATGGTGTCGGGACCCCCAAATTCTGGATTTTTCCCCTCACACGCCTGAAACCCCGCCTGACCGCTCCCCGAAAATCTAGCCCAATGGTTCAAAGACAATTGTCCTATTAGTGCTCAGGCCCACATAGTGTGCTTTGCAAGGGGACAGGGACGGGGGCGGGGACGGGGGTGGGGACGGGGACAGGGGCGGGAAGGGGGGTGGGGGCGGGGGCAGTGGTCCACTTTGCTTAATAGTTCAGCACTTCCCATAAAATCCTGGGCCACCATATCAATACACGGTTGTATATCTTAAGCTTTGAGAGTGTACAGGTGTGTTTGAATTTTCTGGTTACGTGCAGAGGGAATTTCATTGCTATCAGATCAATTGTTAATATCTAGAATATGGTCACTATCTTCTGTTAAGAAAGTTGGCCTGGGAGATTTCAGTTTGAAGAGTTCACTGTTCAGTGAAGGGCTGCTCCATCAGCAAAAGAGAAAGAGAAACTTAAGAAATCACCCCCTTTTATTATAGCCATTTCCTCATTTCTCTGGATGCTAAACTGAATAGCAAGATGTACTGTACTTAAAGATCATATCATCCAAGATGTATCCCCCCCCCCCCCCCCTTGTTGCAGGCTGACAGTGCACTTTGTGCCATGAAAATGTCTGTGCTCAGGGCAAAACAGGACCGTGAAAGATCTGTTTGCTGGTTGGCATATAATCCATACAATAATCATTAACACTGACATTGATTGAAGTAGAGAGACCAATTAGCTCATGATGCCCCCCAGTAAAATACTTTGGTGGAAACTGAGTGGGGAATTGGGAGAAAAAATGTGTTGTTTTCTGAATTGAAAGAAAACCGGTGATAAACAGGCAGGCTGTTAAGCCCATAGTAGAGCGGATCTGCTATTATTCACCAGAATAGAAGATAATAGATAACCAGGAATGCTACTTAATAAAATTGCAATGGAATAACAGTGCAACCTGTGCATTTAATCACTTGAACAGAGCAGTATAGCTATGGGATCGTCCCAATCGGTCCGTATGCACAGTGGCTGCTATATGCAGGATTCTAATAAAATAGTTAATTTGTTACTCTAGTGACATTTTGTTATAACTTGGATCTCTGAAGTGCCTGTACACTGAAAAATTCAGACACAGTGGGACTCTTCAACAAGTTCTCAGCAGCAGTGAATGGCGTGACAATAAGCAAATGATTCAAATTTCCCACACTGGGGAGGGAATTGACCCAACAAATCACTGTGGGTCTCCCTGTGGTTGAAAACTCACTGGGGAGTGCCACTTTCTACAAATTATTTCAAGATACAGGCCCTGTATTGTGAAAACATTTTATTTAGATTTGGATGATACTTCGGAGAACAAAGATGTAAATGCCACCAGGCCACTTAGAGTAAAGAACTAACTTTACCACATCACTTCTTACTCAGCCCCGACTCCTGTAAGAATTTTGCAATCAGGCACATGATTAATGTGAACACAGATAATCGATTTCATATTATATTGTATTGCAAAAAAAATGTTCCAGTGTTCAATTGAAAAAGGTAATGAAAAATATGTGATAGTTTTAGTCCTTCAGCAGCAACTAACTATACCCTTAACACTATTGATAACACCTATATTATTACATTCAAAATGCCATATATATTTTTCTCTGTCATTGCAAATGGAAATAAATGTTCATTATTTAATCAACATCAAGTTCAATGGGCCAAAACTTTTTGTCAAAATAATGCTGAGGTTAATGGTGCTGGCCGTTATTTAAGCACAAATCCCACTACAACTTCAGGCGAGGGCAGATGCGAGGTTAAATGTGAAAATCCGGATGTTGCTGTCTCCACCGTTAGCTTCGCGAAAACAGAATCTCGCAGCCTGGCTCACCATTGAAATGCATTCAACAGCGTGAAGGTGCGGTACTTGCACGGTAGATATGAACTAAACTCACCACGGAAAATTAGGGCTTGTCCATTCAGTCTAAGTACCCTGCCAAACAACCTCTCTGGCACTGAAAAATAACAATTACAAGTGTGGTGTCTCATTTCCTTCAACTTTTAATTGTTGTTGGAGGTTTAAAAAAAATTAAACTTTTTCTTTCCGTCTCTTTTTTCCTCTCTCTTAATCCAATCTTACTTTCCCTCCCTTTATTTCACTGTTTGTACCTGATTTGGCATTGAATTCAATATTCTAACTTACACTTCTTGATTCAGACTCTGTCCTGTGTAATCCTAATCCTTCAATCTGGCTGGTTAAGGAGATACATCGTAGCTTGCCATGTTCACACAGGTTCCAGATGCCCTGTAGAAGGCGCTGTGCCAATTGGCTCTCCAACTTCACAGAATCATAGAAACCCCACAGTGCAGATAGAGGCCATTTCGGCCCATCGAGCCTGCACCGACACATATCCCACCCTATCACCGTAACCCCATGTATTTAATCCCCCTAACACTAAGGGTCAATTTATCATAGCCAATCAACCTAACCCGCACATCTTTGGACTGTGGGAGGAAACCAGAGCACCCGGAGGAAACCCACGCAAACACGGGGAGAATGTGCAAACTCCACACAGACAGTCACCCGAGGCCGGATTTGAACCCGGGTCCCTGGCGCTGTGAGGCAACAGTGCTAACCACTATGCCACCGTGCAGCGCAAAGTCTCATGAAAATTAAACGGGCAAGGACAAGCCTAACAAACGCCGGGCGTCGTTCATTCATCAGCTGCAGTAAATTCTGGCACAATGTGTTGAATAAAATTATATATAAGCAAAATAAATCCTGTTGAAGTAAACTAAAAAAGGAAATCAGCAACTAGAATAGATTTGTAAACTAGATGCTGAACATGTTGATAATTTTATCTTTATTAGTGTAACACAATACACATAACTAATTTATACAGAGCGCTGCAAAGTAACTCCTCTGGAGTCCCCCAAGGATCTATCCTTGGCCCCCTCCTATTTCTTATCTACATGCTGCCCCTCGGCGACATCATCCAAAAACACAACGTTAGGTTCCACATATACGTTGATGAAACCCAGCTCTATCTCACCACCTCTCTCAATCCCTCCACTGTCTCTAAATTGTCAGACTGCTTGTCCGACATCCAGTATTGGATGAGCAGAAATTCCCTCCAACTAAATATTGGGAAGACCGAAGCCATTGTCTTCGGTCCCCACCACAAACTCCAGTCCTCACCACCGACTCCATCCTTCTCCCTGACAATTTTCCAAGGCTGAACCAGACCGTTCGCCACCTTGGTGTTGTATTTGAACCTGGGAGGAGCTTCCGACCACATATCCGCGCCATCAAAAGACCCCCTACTTCCACCTCCATAACATCGCCTGACTTCTCCCCTGCCTCAGCTCATCTGCTGCTGAAACTGTCATCCATGCCTTTGTTACCTCTAGACTCGACTATTCCAACACTCTCCAGGCCGGCCTCCCATCTTCCACCCTCCATAAACTTGTGCTCATCCAAAACTCTGCTGCCCGTGTCCTAACTCGCACCAAGACCCGTTCACCCATCACCCCTGTGCTCGCTGACCTACATTGGCTCCCGGTAATGCCTCAATTTTAAAATCCCTCCATGGCCTCGCCCCTTCCTGTCTCTATAAAGTTCTCCAGCCCTACAACCCTCCGAGATCTCTGCTCCTCCAATTCTGGCCTCTTGCGCATCCTCCATCTTAATTGCTCCACCATTGGCGGCCGTGTTTTCAGCTGCCTAGGCCCTAAATGAAATTGGATACAAAATTGGCTAAATGACAGGAAACAGAGAGTAGTGGTGAACGGTTGTTTTTCCGACTGGAGGAAGGTATACAGTGGTGTTCCCCAGGGGTCGGTTCTGGGACCACTGCTTTTCTTGATATATATTAATGACTTGGACGTGGGTGTACAGGGCACAATTTCAAAATTTGTAGATGACACAAAACTTGGAAGTAAAGTGAACAGTGAGGAGGATAGTGATAGACTTCAAGAAGACATAGACAGGCTGGTGAAATGGGTGGACACATGGCAGATGGAATTTAACGCAGAAAAGTGTGAAGTGATACATTTCGGTAGGAAGAACGAGGAGCGGCAATATAACCTAAAGCGGGTGCATGAACAGAGAGACCTGGGGGTATATATGCACAAATTGTTGAAGGTGGCAGGGCAGGATGAGAAAGCGGTAAAAAAAGCATACGGGATCCTGGGCTTCATAAATAGAGGCATAGAGTACAAAAGCAAGAAAGTTATGATGAACCTTTATAAAACACTGGTTCGGCCTCAACTGAAGTATTGTGTCCAATTCTGGGCACCGCACTTTAGGTCAGATGTGAAGGCCTTAGAGCGGGTGCAGAAAAGATTTACGAGAATGATTCCGGGGATGAGGGACTTCAGTTATGTGGATAGACTGGAGAAACTGGGGTTGTTCTTCTTAGAGCAGAGAAGGTTGAGGGGAGATTTGATAGAGGTGTCCAAAATCATGAGGGGTCTGGACAGAGTAGATAGAGAGAAACTGTTCCCATTGGCGGAAGGGTCAAGAACCAGAGGACACAGATTTAAGGTGATTGGCAGAAGAGCCAAAGGTGACATGAGGAAAAGCTTTTTTACACAGCGAGTGGTTAATGTTGCGTCCGTGTATAATAAGACACAGACTGCGGAGAACGGTACAACAGGTGTTTACTCAACATGGCTCACACTGCAACTGATCTGTACAGATTACTACTCAGTGCTTTATACAGGTGTGGTCACTGCCGGTACTGCAGTATACATGAGCTGTAAAACATAGTTCCCCCCCCTTAAAAGATATATACATTACAGTTAGGGTGTGGAATGCACTGCTTGAAAGGGTGGTGGAGGCAGACTCAATCATGGCTTTCAAAAGGGAATTGGATAAGTACCTGAAGGAAAGAAATTTGCAGGGCTATGGGGAAAGGGCGGGGGAGTGGGACTAGCTGGAGTGCTCTTACAGAGAGCTGGCACAGGCTCAACAAGCTGAATGGCCTCCTTCTACGCTGTAACCATTCTATTATTCTATGATTCAAAACTCTGGAATTCCCTCCCTAAACCTCCCTGCCCCACTACCTCCTTTAAGACAGTCCTTGAAACCTACCTCTTTGACCAAGCATCTATCCTCATATCTCCTTATGTGGATCGGTGTCAAATTCTGTTTGATAATGCTCCTGTGAAGCACCTTGGGAGATTTTACTATGTTAAAGACCTACAGCAATGTGGTTGACTCTTAACTGCCCTCTGAAATGGCCTAACAAGTCATTACAAAACCGCTATGAAAAACAATAAGAATAAAACCGGACGGCCCACCCAGCATCGACCTAGGCACCAGCTTCGGCCCCCCCAAGTCACACACCATCCGGACTGATACGGACACATATCGGCCGTTCCTTCATCGTCACGGGGTCAAAATCCTGGAACTCCCTACCTAACGGCACTGTGGGAGTACCTTCATTATGCGCGGACTGCAGCGGTTCAAGAAGGCGACTCACCACCACCTTCTCAAGGGCATTTAGGGATGGGCAATAAATGCTGGCCTTGCCAGCGATGCCCACATCCCAGGAATTAATTAAAAAAATATATAAATGCAAGTTGTGAGAGTTAAACTATATATAGAATTTACAGAGCAGAAACAGGCCATTTGGCCCAACTTGTCTATACCAACGTTTATGCTCCACACGAACCTTCTCCCACCTTACTTCATCTCACCGTATCAGCATAACCATCTTTCCCTTTCACCCTCTTGTCGTTATCTAGCTTCCCCTTAAATGCATATTTACCTATTTAGATAATTAGTACTTTACATCCAAAATATGGGTGCGATTAACGGCAAAAATGGAGGTTGATGTTTCTTTGCCTGTTCACATGTCAAATTATGTCTAACAAAATCTTTAAAGGCACCTGGCAGAAAATGGCCAAACCATGCTGGCTTCGCACTTGACCTGCTTAAAGAAAAGAACGAAAGACTTGCATTTATATAGCACCTTTCATGACCTCAGGTAATCCCAAAGCGCTTCACAGCCAATGAAGTACTTTTGAAGTGTAGTCACTGTTGTAATGTTGGAAACACTTGATAACTGGTAGAGCTGTGAGAAGAAAAACATTTCTAGCAGTGCAGTCAGCAAAATGTCAGGAAAAAATAAATTAGTGCTGGTTAGGAATTTTTGTACCTCCCGGTTGACTGTCTTGGGACATGTACAATCTCCTTCATGTTTTGTGTAGCCCTCATCTGCATCCTCACCCTGCTACCAGTTCTTTACTCACTTCTGCTACAACCCATCAGGTCAATGTCAGCTGTGGCTCAGTGGGCCGCGCTCTCGCCTCTGAGTCAGTAGGTTGTGGGTTCAAGTCCCACTCCAGAGACTGGAGCACAAAGATCCAGGCTGACACTCCAGTGAGGGAGTGCTGCATTGTCGGAGGTGCCGTCTTTGGGATGAGACGTTAAACCGAGGCCCCGTCTGCTCTCTCAAGTGGATGTAAAAGATCCCATGGCACTATTTTGAAGAAGAGCAGGGGAGTTATCCCCGGTGTCCTGACCAATATTTATCCCTCAATCAACATAACAAAAACAGATTATCTGATCATTATCACATTGCTCTTTGTGGGAGCTTGCTGTGTGCAAATTGGCTGCCGCGTATCCCACATAACAACAGTGACTACACTCCAAAAGTACTTCATTGGCTGTAAAGCACTTTGACATGTCCGGTGGTCGTGAAAGGCGCTGTATAAATGCAAGTCTTTCTTTTCATGCAGTTTAATTGTGATTGGAGAAAAAAAATTAAGTATCTGCTCATTTGTTCCTCTTGGGTGTCACTTCTGAGTAAAAGCACATTCATTTGCCGTTGCTTTATCAAACGCTTAAAGCTAAGTTTGATATAAAACCAATTTGTAATGTAGTTTCTCTGAGCCTCTCAAAAAATTGTATTGAGCAATAAGGGAAAAACAGATATCCCTGAGAGGCAATTTTTAATTGCACTTGCTGAAGTTCTTGTCTTTGCCACGTGATGTTGCTGTTTCATTTTATTGGGCATGCTGGCAAGCATGAGACACTGATGGATAGTGGCAAAGCTTTGCTTCAACTGCTATCTTTTACATGCATAATAACCAGTTCATCATTTTCAAGGACTTTGCAAGGAAGAGTGGTTTCAGAAATAGAGAAAAGCTCTTGCCATGGCTTCTCTTTTAACCCTTTCACTGTAAAAGTTCAAAGAAGCCTCCAGACTCCTCTGAACCTATCTTTAGAGCTGGATACCTGTTGTCTTGGTGAGCTCAGTGACATTTCATCTCTGTGACAGTCTATGGATCAAAAGTAAATGGAGAATTACATTGACGAAGGCAACATTATTTGGCTATTTTAAGAATCAAAAGCAAATTGCAGTTACAGCTACAATAGTACCAAAAACCTCCCTCCAAAATTAGTAAGTGCATCACTGTATGTGTTCTTCCATATTTCAGGAATTAACATTCATAATTTGTTATCCATCCCCATTGTAGTTTGCCAATTATCCTCTGTGCAACTGTCAATCAGTATTTTGACCAGCCAATAATTGTAATGAGATAAAGAAACACAAATGAATCATGCATTCTTATGTCATTGTTGAAACATACTTGTTAATGTTGCTCATGTGTAAGATAGCCAAGAAAGCTCAACCAAGCTACTGCAAGGATAAAGGGTTGATAGGCTTGTGCAGAACTGAGCTATTTTGTTAAACAAACTGTTATTGCAGAAGTAAGCTTTGAACACAGCTGCCTCTTGTTAAGTTGCTGCGAAACCTATGTCATGTGCGAGATCAGGAGGACAAAAGGGGGGGTCACTGGGCATGTTTGTGCAAAATGTTGTAAAGACCAGAGTTTAACCTGGCATGGACAAAAATGATTGGACTCATTGAGTCAGATGTTCAGAACTTTGAAGGATAAAAGAAGAGGGATTGTGAAAGTCAGACGCAGAAGTAGAAGAAAACATCTAGCTTGTGTAAGTGGGGGTAAATGCTGGCTGGAGCCTAACACCTACCTGGCTAAAGAACAAGACAACGCATGCTGCTCTGTCCAATGACTGAACGGGTAATAACCATTCAGAACTTAAATTACTGCCGTGAGATACTAGAATGTATTGATCCTTGCTGTGTACCAGTAAAAGATTTACTGTAACCAATTGGTATCAAGTCCGAATCCTTACACATGAGTTATAATGATGGACCTCTTTTACTATTTTTTCATTACAGACCAAGCAATTTAAATCCTTATCACAGATATACCTTTCCACTGAATGTGGGATTAATCAATTGTCACTGATTAATCATAACACCTACTTCTCAAGTTCTGGCACTAACAGCACCATGAAATATGTTCGCGCCCGGGTGGCCCTGGAGATGGAGCATGCGGTGTCTGCCGGCACGCTCGAGGCCTTCCGAGACTGGTGGGCACCATGGGGGCTGGAGTGCATCGTCACCCCGGCCAATCAAATTTTAATTTAATTTGTTAAGTTTTATTTTAAATGTTATTAATTTACAGTCAATTTGTTCTAACCAAAAGAGCACCAGGAAAGAGGCCAAAAATAGTGCTAACCATTACAGAAACGCTCGCTACATTGGCAACAGTGCAATACTGTTGATCGTTATATACAGGTTGAACCCCGGTAATCTGGCACCCAACAGTTCGGCACCTTCAGTGGTCCGGCACGAATTGAAACCAGCGGTCTTTAGTTTGTGGAGCAGCCACTCGTCGGCGCCACCGTTTCCCGTGATATAAACAAACTCTGTAGTTTATAGTTACTAGGGTCTTTTCTGGTGTAGCAGGGACTGTTGGTAGACTATACAAGCGCCTTAGAGATATTTTTAATTGGTGATAGTAAATTAATTTAAATTAAGTAAAGGGAAGGACATGCCAGGTGAGCCCAGCCCCGTGATATGCTCCTCTTGCTCTATGTGGGAGTTCAGGGACACTGCCGGTGCCCCTGATGACCACGTGTGCCAGAGATGCATCCATCTGCAGCTACTAGCAAACCGCATTGAGGCGCTGGAGCTGCAGGTGGATGGGTTGTTGAGCATTCACGATGCTGAGAGGTTCGTGGATAACACGTTTAGTGAGTTGGTCACACCGCAGGGAAGGGCTGCACAGGAAGATAGGAAATGGGTGACCACCAGGAGGAGCAATAGAAGCAGGCAGGTAGTGCAGGAGACCCCTGTGACCATTCCCCTCTCAAACAGGTATGCCGCTTTGGATACTGTTGAGGGGGATGACTCACCAAGGGAAGGCAGCAGCAGCCAACTTCCTGGCACTGGGGGTGCTCCTGCTGCCCAGGAAGGGGGAAAAAGAGTGGGAGAGCAATAGTGGTAGGGGATTCTATAGTAAGGGGAACAGATAGGCGTTTCTGTGGCCGTAGACGTGAATCCAGGATGGTTTGTTGCCTCCCTGGTGCCAGGGTCAAGGATATCACTGAGTGGCTGCAGGGCATTCTGGAGGGGGAGGGTGAACAGCCAGAGGTCGTGGTCCACATTGGTACCAACGACATAGGTAAAAAGAGGGATGAGGTCCTGCAGCAAGAATTTAGGGAGCTAGGTGAAGGATTAAAGAGCAGGACCTCAAAGGTTGTAATCTCTGGATTACTCCCGGTGCCACGTGCTAGTGAGTATAGGAATGGGAAGATAGAACAGATGAATGCGTGGCTAAAGGGATGGTGCAGGTGGGAGGGCTTTAGTTTCCTGGATCACTGGGTCTGCTTCTGGGAAAGGTGGGACTTGTACAAGTCGGACGGTTTACACCTGAACCAGAGGGGAACCAATACCCTTGCGGGGAGGTTTGCTAGCACTGCTGGGGGGGGTTTAAACTAACTTGGCAGGGGGATGGGGTACAGAGTGGAGCTATAGCAGGGGGTGATTTACAGCCAAATACAGAGAAAAAAACAAGGCAGAGCAAATATGCGAAGGCAAAAGGGAATATGGCAGGGCTGGAAGGCATTTATTTTAATGCAAGGAGTCTTGCAAATAAGGTGGACGAACTGAAGTTGTTGTTGAACACATGGGAGTACGATATTGTTGCTATCACGGAGACATGGTTGAGGGAGGGTCAGGACTGGCAGCTCAATATTCCGGGGTATAGAATCTTCAGGCGAGACAGAGGGGGGTGTAAAAGGGGAGGGGGTGTTGCAATATTAATTAAGGAGTCAATTACTGCTGTAAGGAGGGATGATATATTAGCGGGTTCCTCTAATGAGGCCATATGGGTAGAACTTAAAAACAAAAAGGGGGCAAGCACTTTGCTGGGAGTGTACTATAGGCCCCCAAACAGTCAGGGGGAGATAGAGGAACAGATATGTAGGCAAATCTCAGAAAAGTGCGAAAATAATAGGGTAATAATAGTGGGGGATTTCAACTTCCCCAATATAAATTGGGATAGTCAGAGTGTGAAAGGCTTAGAGGGTGCAGAATTCTTAAAGTGCATCCAGGAGAGCTTTTTGAGCCAACATGTAGAAAGTCCTACAAGAGAGGGGGCGGTACTGGACCTAATTCTGGGGAATGTAGCCGGGCAAGTGGTGGAAGTGTCAGTAGGAGAGCATTTTGGCGATAGTGACCATAATTCGGTGAGATTTAAGGTGGTCATGGAAAAAGACAAAGACGGCCCGGAAATAAGGGTTCTAAATTGGGGGAAGGCCGATTTTAATATGATAAGGCAGGATCTGGCCAAAGTGGACTGGGAGCAGCTACTTATAGGAAAATCCACATCAAGACAGTGGGAGACTTTCAGAAGGGAAATAGAGAGAGTACAACGCCAACATGTTCCTGTAAAGGTCAAGGGTGGGACCAACAAGCAAAGGGAACCTTGGATGACAAGGGATATACAAAAATGCATTAGAAATAAAAGGGGGGCTTTTGGCAGTTACAAAAGACTAAAGATGGAAGAAGCCCTAGAGGAGTATAAAAAGTGCAGGGGCATACTTAAAAAAGAAATTAGGAGGGCGAGGAGGGGCCATGAAATAACACTGGCGAGCAAAATAAAGGAAAATCCTAAGATGTTTTATAAGTATATTAAGGGCAAGAGGATAACCAGGGAAAGGGTAGGGCCCATTAGGGACCAAAGTGGCAATCTGTGTGTAGAGCCAGATGATGTAGGCGGGGTTTTAAATGAATTTTTTGCATCTGTGTTCACTATGGAGAGAGACGATGCAGACATAGAAATCGGGCAAGGGGACTGTGACATACTTGAACATATTAGCATCGAGAGGGAGGAGGTGCTAGCGGTTTTAGCAGGCCAAAAAGTGGATAAATCCCCAGGCCCGGACGAGATGTATCCCAGGCTGCTGTGGGAGGCAAAGGAGGAGATTGCAGGGGCTCTGACACAAATTTTCAGAACCTCTCTGGCCACAGGGGATGTACCAGAGGACTGGAGAACAGCTAATGTAGTACCATTATACAAGAAGGGTAGCAGGGATAAACCAGGGAATTACAGGCCAGTGAGCCTAACATCTGTGGTAGGGAAATTATTGGAAAAAATTCTGAGGGACAAAATTAGTCTCCACTTGGAGAGGCAAGGATTAATCGGGGATAGTCAGCATGGCTTTGTCAAGGGTAAATCATGTCTGACAAATCTGATTGAATTTTTCGAGGGGGTGACTAGTGGGGTGGATGAGGGAAATGCTGTGGATGTGGTTTACATGGACTTCAGTAAAGCTTTTGACAAAGTCCCGCATAGGAGACTGGTCAAGAAGGTAAGAGCCCATGGGATCCAGGGTGCCTTGGTGCGTTGGATCCTAAACTGGCTGAGTGGCAGGAGGCAGAGGGTGATGGTCGAAGGATGCTTTTGTGACTGGAAGCCTGTGTCCAGTGGGGTACCTCAGGGATCGGTGCTGGGTCCCTTGTTGTTTGTGATCTACATAAATGATTTGGATGAGAATGTAAAAGGTATGATCAGTAAGTTCGCAGATGACACGAAAATTGGTGGGGTGGTAAATTGCGAGGAGGAAAGCCTCAGGCTACAGGACGATATAAACGGGTTGGTCAGATGGGCGGAAAAGTGGCAAATGGAATTTAACCCTGAAAAGTGCGAGGTGATGCATTTTGGACGGACAAATAAGGCAAGGGAATACACAATGAGTGGTAGGACCCTAGGAAGTACAGAGGGTCAGAGGGACCTTGGTGTACATGTACATAGATCTCTGAAGGCAGCAGAACAGGTAGATAAGGTGGTTAAAAAGGCATATGGGATACTTGCCTTCATTAGCCGAGGCATAGAATATAAGAGCAGGGAGGTTATGATGGAGCTGTACAAAACGCTGGTGAGGCCACAGCTGGAGTACTGTGTGCAGTTCTGGTCGCCTCACTATAGGAAGGATGTGATTGCTTTGGAGAGGGTGCAGAGAAGATTCACCAGGATGTTACCTGGGATGGAGCGCCTCAGCTATGAAGAAAGACTAAACAGGCTGGGGTTGTTTTCCTTGGAGCAAAGAAGGCTGAGGGGGGACCTGATTGAGGTGTACAAAATGATGAGGGGCATAGATAGGGTAGATAAAGAGGAACTTTTCCCCTTAGTAGGGGGGTCAATAACAAGGGGGCATAGATTCAGGGTAAGGGGCAGGAGATTTAGAGGGGATTTGAGGAGGAACTTTTTCACCCAGAGGGTGGTTGGAATCTGGAACTCACTGCCTGAAAGGGTGGTAGAGGCAGGAACCCTCACAACATTCAAGAAGCATTTGGATGAGCACTTGAAATGCCATTGCATACAAGGCTATGGACCAAATGCTGGAAAATGGGATTAGACAGGACAGGGGTGGATGGGCGGCGCGGACACGATGGGCCGAAGGGCCTCTTTCTGTGCTGTAAAACTCTATGACTCTATGACTCTATAATATTGTACCTAATATTGTTATTTTAGGTGTTATTTACCTAACCTTCAGTGGTTCAGAATTTTCAATGGTACAGCACCGGCCTGGTCCCGAGGGTGCCGGATTACCGGGGTCCAACCTGTATTCAAAATACGCCCTTGGACACAAAACCATGCAATGATTACATAATAGGTTGTGATAATGTGTGTAATTATTAAGTTAATTGTTCACCCAATAAAAATAGATGCGAGTCAACCATCTACACCTGCTTAGTCACATAGCTAATATGTATGTAAAAGAAAATCTAGTGATATAGCAGGCTGGATGATTGTTATAAAGAATGCACTTTGTGAGTTCTTGATTTTAATTATTGTATACTGCTCATAGCTAAATTTGATTGTGTTTTGTTGTACTGAAATGTAATACAGTATTCATATCTAATTGTGCCCTAAAAATCTTAGAGGGGACTATTTGAATGAATATATATATTTGGAGCTAATCAAAGAAGATGGAGAGATAAGTACATGCAGGAATACTATCAGGCATAGCACCAAGGGAAGCGGGCCAAGATAAAACCGGCTCTTTCAGCTTATTAGATGCTCTATAAACCCCTGTACAATGTCCAACCCAAGATTAACCTATTTCACTGCATCCCAAAGCAAAAGGTAGGTTTTGGTTGACTGACTTTAAACCAGTAGATCCAGAAAAACACAGTCTCCAAGCTGAGCCAGGGGAAGGGGTGAATGTAGTTTTCATCACTTGAACCCGAGGGCAGCATTCTTGTCACCTAAAAAGGCTGGGAACCTGTATAGATTTTGAACATTTTAACACTACAGTTTTAATATACTCAGTTGTTGTGTAATGGTCTGGAATTTGCGGTCCGGATGACGGTGGACTGGCAGCATTCACCGTCGTTCCGCCTTTGAAATTTGCCACATATCCTGAAGCTCATCGTCTGTTGTTCACAGGCTGCGCTGTGCACCACCAACCCCCCAGCCACAGGGTCATCAGTCAGTGTAATCACTCAAATCTGGAAATCTGGCGCAAACTTCGGCTCTTCCGCAGTAAATACGCTGTTAAATTCCCCACTAAAAGTTAGACCCAAAGAGATTAGGTGTAACTGAGGTTTTAACAACGTATTGACTGCTAAACAAAGGTTATTGGCCTGAAAAACTAATTTTCATTTTGTGCAGTGTGAAATTTATCCATTTTTTAAAAAATTAATTTTTTTAAGAAACGTTTAAAAAAAAAAAATTTGTTTAAGTTTGTCCATCTTTATTTCAGGTATGCCTTTTCCCTATGTGAGAGCCCCAATCTTTGTTTTGCTCTCTCTAACATTTCTAAAAAGTTAGAATTTTAAGAGTTTACTCATTTCCTTGTTTGCTGTCTGAGACAATTCTGCCTTTTGATTGGCTGCTTAGACAACCTGTTGACGTCACAGCAGTTTGAAGAAGGGATTCCCCACTACAGTCCGTTGAATTGAATTGAAGGTCGGAAAACCCGAAGTTCTCGACACAGAGATGGCGAGATCTTTGTGTGAAGCTTACTGCGGGGCCAGCGGTGAAAGCCTTTGCTTCGCCGCTGACTGCAAATCCCAGGCCATTAAATCGAACTAAAATGTATCAATGTCTCAACGAAAACGTATGCTTGAAAATCTGCTTACTTCAAAATGCACCATTTTTCTTGGCTACATGTTTTTTCATTAAATACTTCCAATGATCAGTTGTGTAAACCTGGACAGTCGGTGACTCACATTGTCACTATTCTAAATTATCGTATTTTAATATTCTTGGCAAGCGCAGCATCTTCATTCACTTATGTGCTATACTCTGGCATATTAACAAAGAAAAAATATTCAATTGATACTTTTTGGTCTTTAAAAACAAAAATTCATGCGTATCTGCCACAAGGCTTTATGACCCTCCCCACTGGTCCATCAGGGACCAGCTGCAATTTTTTTTTTTAAGTCGCTAAGCTTTGTTGCTCTTGTTCAATCGATTGATGATGAACGCCATGATCAAGAGAAACTTTGACAACACAATTTTGCCAAGGGTTGCGTTCAAGCGTAGTTATGGTTTAGGCAGAATTTAATTACAGACACATAAAACAAAAATAGCAACCCAGTATATTTGACGCCAGTTGCAATGTCTCACTGTTGTATAAATGTTTATTATGAATCATTGTGTTAGACTAACTAAAAGCATGTGCCTGCAAAAGAAGAATGTGTTTTCGGTTGTAATGGCTCCAATATGATTGTAACAAGGAGATTAACAATGTTTAAAATTCCACCTGAAGAGGAGTGCAGGCAAACAATATTTGCACTCATAGTGTGATTAATTCTTGAGAACAATGGACTGCTGATAAGTTAGATGCAAAGGGACCTTGAGGATGGTTTAGAAACCAGATAAGGAAGAATAACAGATGTCTGACCTTATGGTCTAAGTATGATAAGTAGGCCATGGAAACAAGTCTTAAACAAGTGGGTTATAAAAGCCCATAGAAGATAGGTGAAATTACTGTCATCGGAGGAGAAAAGCCAGAGGTTGACTGTCTCCAGAAGATGAAGAATAAAGCCTGGTCTACGTGGACATAAGTATATGTGAGCATGAGTCTATGTATGTAATGTAAGTCAAAGTTAGCTGGTAAATAAGCATTTAATCGAACAAATATTGAAGATTAAGCAAGCTCAGCGACTCCCTCTGTTCTTGGGTTTGAACTAACTGGGAACTGGATATTCATCGGTTTAACACTTCCCATTAAATAGCTGGGCTACACCAGGCGTCTTGTGTGTCACATATCATACACCAAGTAGATCACATTTGATGCATTGGGTGATGTTGGCATAGGCTCCCCCTACGCCAAAAGCACATTTATTCAATTTACGACTATACAGTACTTTTCTATGAAAAAATCAGTTTATCTGGATCATCTTTCATCAATTTTACTTAAGCCTGCACATACACATCATTTCCCCCCCACCCCGCCACTGATCTATCATGGGATATGGGCGAGGGGTGGTTGCGAGGGTGGTTGGGAGGACTTGTGCAAAAGGTTGCAGGAACCGGTGTGAGTGGATAACCAGCTTTGGCTGCTGATACAGGTTGAATTGTGTCAGAAACGCAACACCAAGTTGAGATGCTGCGGTCTTTGTGCATCATAACTTTACCTATCTAATAGCAATAAGGTACCATTTTTAATCTGTAAATGTTCTAAGTTAAACAAATGCAATCTCATACCTGATGATTTGTATGTGTGATGTGTTTCTTAGATTATTGGGGGGGCGGGGGAAGGCATTAAATAGTAAAGGCGTCAAAGCAGAAGAATAATAATATTGAACAAGAAAATATTTATAAAGATATCAACAGTTGATCAATGAGAGGATGTATGCATGTACTGGCTCTGTTTTTATGAACACTCATAATAGCTTGGAGAGCCCCCATTTTTCCCTGATCGCCAGATGAACACCACTTATTCAAGACTTTGAACAATCCCAGAACCTTTCACAGGGCCACAACAGCACTGTCACAGCTATGATGTATCCTACATTAAATAAAGTTTAAATCCTTGCAAATCTCATTTTTTCCGGACCTTCTGAAACATGGTACTGTATTCTGTTGCCTACTCATAACTGCAGCATATTTACTGATGACTCTAAGTGAGATGCCCAGAATTAGCTACAGCCCATGTCCAATGGTATCACTTTACAATACTACCCTTCCATTTCAGATTGCAATTATCCCTGGCCTTGCACAACTTCTCCCCAACAGGCCTTGCTACTTCTTGTCTCCTGCAGATACCAACTTAATGTCTCTAAGATTTTCTGCACCTTCGGTCTCAATTTTTAAAAAATTCATTCATGGGATGTGGACGTCACTGGCAAGGCCAGCATTTATTGCCCTTGAGAAGCTGGTGGTGAGCCGTCGCCTTGAACCGCTGCAGTCCATGTGGTGAAAGTACTCCCACAGCGCTATTAGAAAGGGAGTTCCAGGATTTTGACCCAGCGACAATGAAAGAACGGCGATATATTTCCAAATCAGGATGGTGTGTGACTTGGAGGGGAACTTGGAGGTTGTGGAGTTCCCATGCACCTGCTGCCCTTGTCCTTCTAGGTGGTAGAGGTCGGGGTTAGGGAGGTGCTGTCGAAGAAGCCTTGTCGAGGTTCTGCAGTGCATCTTGTAGATGGTACACACTGCAGCCACGGTGCACCGGTGGTGGAGGGAGTGAATGTTTAAGGTGGATGGGGTGCCAATCAAGCAGGCTGCTTTGTCCTGGATGGTGTTGAGCTTCTTGAGTGTTGTTGGAGCTGCACTCATCCAGGCAAGTGGAGAGCATTCCATCACTCTCCTGACTTGTGCCTTGTAGATGGTGGAAAGGCTTTGGGGAGTCAGGAGGTGAGTCACTCACCGCAGAATATCTGCTCTTGTAGCCACAGCGTTTATGTGCCTGGTGCAATTAAACTTCTGGTCAATGGTGACCCCCCAGGATGTTGATGGTGGGGGATTCGATGATGGTAATGCCATTGACTATCAAGGGGAGATGCTTAGACTATCTCTTGTTGGAGATGGTCATTGCCTGGCAATTGTGTGGCGCGAATATTATTTGCCACTTAGCAGCCCAAGCCTGAATGTTGTCCAGGTCTCTTTGCATGAGGGCATGGAATGCTTCATTACCTGAGGTGTTGCGAATGGAACTGAACACTGCAATCATCAGCGAACATCCCCATTTTTGGCCTTATGATTGAGGGAAGGTCATTGATGAAGCATGATGGGCCTGCGGAACTCCTGCAGCGATGTCCTGGGGTTGAAATGATTGACCTCCAACAACCACAACCACATCTTCCTTCGTGCTAGGTATGAAACCAGCCAGTGGAGAGTTTTCCCTTTGATTCCCATTGACTTCGATTTTACTAGGGCTCCTTGATGCCACACTTGGTCAAATGCTGCCTTGATGTCAAAGGCAGTCACCCTCCCCTCTCCTCTGGAATTCAGCTCTTTTATCTATGTTTGGACCAAGGCTGTAATGAGGTCGGGAGCCGAATGGTGCTGGCGGAACCCAAACTGAGCATCAGTGAGCAGGTTATTGGCGAGTAAGTGCCGCTTGAGAGCACTGTCGACGATCCCTTCCATCACTTTGCTGACGATTGAGAGTAGACTGATGGGGCAGTAATTGTCCAGATTGGATTTTTCCTGCTTTGTATGGACAGGACATACCTGGGCAATTTTCTACTTTTTTGGGTAGATGCTAGTATTGTAGCTGTACTGGAACAGCTTGGCTAGAGGCACGGCTAGTTCTTGAGCACAAGCCTTCAGCATGACAGCCGGGATGTTGTCGGGGCCAGTTTTTATGACAAGCCGGTAGTTTCATGGTCACCATTACTGATACTAGCTTTTTATTCCAGATTTATTTAATTAACTGAATTTAATTTCCCTAGTTGCTGTGGTGGATGATCATTAGTCCAGGCCTCTGCAGTACCGGTAACATAACCACTGTGCTACCGTATCCCAAGATACAGCCTTCAGCATTTTATTGTACCTTTGGGCATAGTAATCACAGTGTGGGGTGATGGGGCAAGCACTCAAAATGTGGCTTCCATTAGATAAATTAGGCCTCTGAGACTGCACAAGAACTTGGATTTTATATAGCACCTTTCAATGTAGAAAAAGACCCACAGGATGGGGAGGAAAAATAGATAATGTGACTAAAGGAGTGAACACTGACTGACCCATTCTGCAAGAGTTAGGACATGTGAGTGAAAGCTTGGACACAAAGATAGGTTTTGAGAAGTTTTTTGAAAAGAGAAAGGTGGAGCGGTTTAGACAGGGAGTTCCAGAGAGTAGAGCTGAGATGGCTGATGGTTCTTCCACCAATGGTGCATTGAGGTGGGGGGTGGGGGGGGGGGTGCACGAGGCCAGAGTTGGATGATTAAAGGGTGCTGGGGACACGGATGGAAGAGGGCTTTCCCAGGCACTTGAATATCTTTCCCTGTTGGTAAAACCATAGCCAGCAACGCTCTTGTATCTCATCCCATCAATCAGCTGTTGATATCTTTAATTTGTTTTATTCAATATTATTATTCTGCTTTGGTGCCTTCAATAAGGTTACATGTATAGGTGGCCCATTATAGGTGGCTTCTAGTGGAAATTTGAATTGGCTCACCTTCGACACTTATCTCATTCCACAAGAGATTCATATCCCCCACCGCATTCCAACCCATTTAGACACTTTGCTGATCCTTCTGAACCATTCTCACCAGCATGGACCCCTCCTCTTCTGTCGCTTATGCTACCACCAACATCTGGTTTCCAGAATAATGGCAAGTGCACTAGAAATTCATAAAAGTTTACAGGACAGAAGAAGGCCATCTGTCCCATTATGGCAGTGCTAGAAGAATCCAAAACAAGTCCCACCACCTTGATCTCTCCCCATAGCCATGTATCTTTCTCTGCTTCAAATATTTATCCAATTGTTCCTTAAAAGATGCAATTGTCTTTGTCTCAATTGTTCCCTGTGGCAAAGCATTCCAAGTTCCAACAACCCACTGTGTAATGGAATTTCTCCTAACCTCTTTCCTCATTCTTTCAGTAACAATGTTATGAAGTTACAAAACTGAATGAGGAAGAACCTCAGGGGAGAGGATCCAGTCTGACCCAGGGGACAGGATCCAGCCTGACCCAGGGGACAGAATCCAGTCTGACCCAGGGGACAGAATCCAGCCTGACCCAGGGGAGAGGGTCCAGCCTGACCCAGGGGACAGGATCCAGTCTGACCCAGGGGAGAGGATCCAGCCTGACCCAGGGGACAGAATCCAGTCTGACCCAGGGGACAGAATCCAGCCTGACCCAGGGGAGAGGGTCCAGCCTGACCCAGGGGAGAGGATCCAGCCTGACCCAGGGGACAGGATCCAGTCTGACCCAGGGGACAGAATCCAGCCTGACCCAGGGGACAAGATCCAGCCTGACCTAGGGGACAGGATCCAGTCTGACCCAGGGGACAGGATCCAGTCTGACCCAGAGGAGAGGGTCCAACCTGACCCAGGGGACAGGATCCAGTCTGACCCAGGGGACAGGATCCAGTCTGACCCAAGGGAGAGGGTCCAGCCTGACCCAGGGGACAGGATCCAGCCTGACCCAGGGGAGAGGATCCAGCCTGACCCAGGGGACAGGATCTAGTCTGACCCAGGGGAAAGGAGTCACAGCCTCCAAGCCTATCCCATACTGTCATGGTGTGACTTCTGCACATCATCATGCAATGTATGTACCTTTAAGGGGGGAACTACTTTTTACAGCTCATGTATACTGTAGTACCGGCAGTGACCACACCTGTATATAACGCTGAGTAGTAATCTGTACAGATCAGTTGCAGTCTGAGCCACGTTGAGTAAACACCTATTGTACCGTTCTCCGCAGTCTGTGTCTTCTTATACACAGACGTAATGTTAGATCCGTGTATCTTGATGTTATGTGCTTCAATAATTGGACAAGAGACTGCAGGGAATGATCAACAGGTGTTTACTGAATGAGGGTTACTCTAGAACTAACTACACAGATCCCTACTCAGGGTTTATATACAGGTGTGGTCACTGCCGGTACTACAGTATACAGGAGCTGTAAAAAGTAGTTCTCCCCTTAAAGGTACATACATTACACGTAACATTGGCGACGAGGCAGGTTCGAACCTACCTGCAACTCTGCATCACCTCCCGGGGATTCGTTCCTGGAGATCAGTGGATTGGAGGTCACTGCCACGCCATTGCCACGAGAACCGCCGGGAGCGGCGTCAGCAGCAGCGGGGCAGGAAGGAAAGCGCGGGAGACGCCATTTTAAGCCATTGGGAGACGCCATTTTAAACCACACCCAAAATGCCGAAGAGTGGCAGTATCACCGCATTTGACAATGAAGTCGAAGATTGGACTACATATGTCGAACGAATAGAGGTGTACTGCAAGGCAAATGGGGTGTCAGATGACAAGAAAGCTTCGGTATTGTTAAATTTAATGGGTGCAAAGACGTATGGTTTATTACAAAATCTAGTAACCCCAACGAAGCCAATGGAAAAGAGTTTTGAAGACATAGTGTCAATCCTACAGGACCACTTAAACCCCACACCGCTGCTGATAGCAGAAAGATTTAAGTTTCACAAAAGGAACCAGCATAAGGATGAAAGTAATGCTGAGTATTTAACGGAACTGCGCAAGCTATCGAAACACTGCCAGTTTGGAGCGGGACTGACAGATACCTTAAGGGACAAGTTTGTGTGTGGGCTTCAAAGTGAAGGAACCCAGAAACGGCTTTTATCTGAAAAGGACCTTACGCTGGAAAAGGCTTTCAGCATTGCGGTATCATATGAAGCAGCAGCACGGGGCACTGCAGAGATACAACAGAGACCGCAAGAATATGGCACAAATGAAATGTCATATGGAACAGAGAAGTGCTATCGCTGTGGCAGAACAACACACGACCAGAACGATTGCTGGTTCAAATACAAAGTGTGCAGACAGTGTGGAAAAGTAGGACACATAGCACGAGTCTGCAGGTCGGGAAAGAAAACCAGCAATAAGAAACCTACCAAAGAAAAGCACAAGAAGGTACATAAGATGACGGAGAATAGTTCAGATGAACAAAAGAGTGATAACGACTCCGAAAGCAGGGAACTGAGTTGTCTGAAACTACATAATGTGATCACAACGGAGGATCACCGAACCATTTGGGTCACTCTCAAGATAGCAGGAGTCCAGGTAAAGATGGAATTGGACACAGGATCAGCCCTAACAGTCATAAACCGACGGGACTACGAGCGGCTATTCTCACACATACCCTTGAGAGACACAAAAATTATTTTGAAGACGTACACGGGGCAAAAAGTCTACCCCAAAGGAAAAATAAGGGTGACCGTTATATATAACGGTAAGGAAACACCAAAACTAGACCTGTATGTATTTCAAGATGGAGGACCACCATTACTGGGACGTGAATGGATCCGGAAAATACAACTGGATTGGCATTCCATACAGGCACTGACTGTGGCTGACAAAAAGGATGATGACGTCACACCTGGGCGACTGTCAAAGATCTTAACTGATGCGAAAGAAGTGTTCCAGCAAGGACTCGGAACACTAAAAGGCATGACAGCGATGATTAAAATTGAAGAAAACGCAAGCCCAAATTTTTTTTAGGCCAGACCGGTACCTTATGCGATCCGCCCAGCCGTCGAAGCAGAGCTGGAGATCCTGGAACGTTCAGGTGTACTGTCCAAGGTAGACTGGAACGAGTGGGCTACACCCATCGTCCCTGTGATGAAAAAGTCGTTGAGCAGCACGCCTGGGGAACCAAAGAAGGTTCGCATCTGTGGGGACTTTAAGGTAACTGTGAACCCGGTCCTTCACACCGTACAATATCCACTTCCGCGGATTGAAGATATTTTCGCCTTGCTATCTGGAGGGAAACGCTTCACTAAGATTGATCTGGCCCAGGCGTATCTGCAAATGGAGGTAGAAGAAGCATCAAAAAAATAGCTCACAATCAACACCCATAAAGGTCTCTACCAATACAACCAGCTGGTATTCGGGGTAGCATCAGCTCCGGCTATTTGGCAGAGGGCAATGGAACAAGTCCTGCAAGGGATCCCAGGGAGCCAGTGTTATTTGGACAACATCCTGGTCACGGGCGAAAATGACAGTGATCACCTTGCCAACCTGGAGCAGGTGTTCACTAGATTGCAGGAATATGGGCTCCGAGCTAACCGCCCCAAACGCGAGTTTTTTAGAAAACAGATCTCGTATTGTGGCCATGTTATCGATAAAGAGGGGTTACATAAGTCCCCAGAGAAGATTAAGGCAGTAGTCAAGGCTCCAGCACCGGAAAATGTGTCACAACTGAGGTCGTTCCTCGGGCTGGTAAACTACTACCATAAGTTCTTGCCAAATTTGTCTACAATACTACACCCACTGAACACCCTACTGCAAACTGGGGTGCCATGGAAGTGGAATGACGAATGTAGACGAGCTTTCCAGAAGAGCAAAACACTAATCACATCGAAAGAGGTATTGGCCCATTACAACCCAGCATTACCAATTCGGTTGGCATGTGATGCGTCACCCTACGGCATTGGAGCGCTGCTGTCGCATAAATTCTCGGACGGCTCAGAGAGGCCAATAGCCTTTGCGTCACGATCACTAACTTCAGCCGAGCGTAACTACGCCCAGATTGACAGGGAGGCACTCAGCCTAGTGTGGGGAGTGAAAAAGTTCAATCACTATCTGCACGGGCAGAAATTCACCTTGCTGACTGATCACCAGCCTCTTGTCTCCATTTTTAATCTGAAGAAGGGCGTTCCGGTGATGACTGCGCAACGACTACAAAGATGGTCACTTTTTCTAGGGGCGCACCACTATGAGACTGAATATAAGGGCACGAAACAGCATGGAAATGCTGATGGGCTATCACGCGTGCCACTGCCTACTGCAGAGGAAGCACCAGCAGTGGATCCTGTCAAAATATTCCATTCAACTATAGTTGAATACCGACCGGTAACTAACGCTTGTATCGAAAAGGAAACCCAAAATGGCCCGACACTGTCTCGGGTATATGATTTGACGGTGAAGGGATGGCCAGCACATGGCGACTCACTGTTGCCAGCATTCTTGACAAGGAGAGAACAGCTGTCAGTGTGCCGGGGGACCTTGATGTGTGGATCGCGAGTGGTAATTCCACCCAAGTTAAGGGATAGAGTGCTCAATGAGCTTCATGAGGGTCATCTGGGAGGGGTAAAAATGAAAAGCCTAGCCAGGGCTTATGTGTGGTGGCCGGGAATCGATAAACAAATCGAGGACCTGACCAAGAGCTGCTCAGGATGCCAGAAAGTCCAAAATGCACCACCACAGGCCCCTCTACACCCATGGGCGTGGCCCTCATCTCCATGGCAACGGGTGCATATTGATTTTGCTGGTCCATTCATGGGCTCAATGTTTTTAATAGCCATGGATGCGCACTCGAAATGGCCTGAGGTCATCAAAATGTCCTCCACCACCACGGAGAAAACTATTGCAGTCCTACGGACCATTTTTGCCAGGAATGGCTTGCCAGGACAGATTTGCTCCGACAACGGACCACAGTTTGTGTCCGAAGAGTTCCGGAGGTTCTTGAAAAAGAATGGGGTAAGGCATTACACATCCGCCCCGTATCATCCAGCCACAAATGGATTGGCTGAGAGGTTCGTACAAACCTTTAAGAAGGCAATAAAGGCTATGTACAATGACAACATTCCGCTGCAGCACAAGGTGGACAATTTCCTGTTCGCCTACCGGAATGCGACACATGCAGTCACCAACCAGGCCCCAGCCATGATGTTCTTTAACCGAAGGTTAAGATCTCGCCTGGATTTGCTCAGACCAAACGTACGAAGAGATGTTGAGAGTAAGCAATTCCAGCACATCCATGAGAAGCCAACAAGGAGCTTCAATGTAGGGCAACCAGTCTTGGCCCGCGACTACCGAACAGAAAAATGGCAGCCAGGAACGATATGCACACGGCAGGGCCCACTAATGTACACAGTGGATGTTGGGGAGAGCATCATGAGACGCCATGCTAACCAGATCCTAGAGTCACAGGAACAAGTCAACCCCATGCCTCGCCCATACGTACCTGGTGATGAACCCGACATACAGGTAGCATCTACCCCAGAAACAATAGCATCGGAAGCTGATGAACCAACCGACAACAGGGGGCCAGAATCGCCTCCGCACCAAGAGCAAGACACTCGGGAAAGGCGCTATCCAGAAAGGATCAGGAAGCCTCCCCAAAGACTGAATTTATAAATAGACTATTTTCAGCTAATGTTGCATGTTAAAAGTGTTAATTGTAATTAGTTTGATATTTAATTGTTAAATGAGTGTTATGGTACTGTTAATCTAAAAGGGGAGGAATTGTAATGTATGTACCTTTAAGGGGGAAACTACTTTTTACAGCTCGTGTATACTGTAGTACCGGCAGTGACCACACCTGTATATAACGCTGAGTAGTAATCTGTACAGATCAGTTGCAGTCTGAGCCACGTTGAGTAAACACCTATTGTACCGTTCTCCGCAGTCTGTGTCTTATACACGGACGTAACACATCACCCACATCCAACTCCCGACCCCAAAGCCACACAATCTCCTGGAAGAGCCAAAAATTCCCGGGGCAAATTTAGGGGCAAAAAATCTTGGAAATTTATCTCTGAGCCCTGAAGATGATCAAACAAGTTCCAGGAAATTTTAAATTGACAATCCTCGTCACTGACTTCCCCAGCCAGAGGAAATAGTCTTTCCCTATTCATTCTATCATAATTTTAAAAACCTCTTATATCTTCACAGCCTTGTCTACTCTAGTGGAAATCGTCCCAGTATCCCAGGTCTCTACTCAAAATACCCACCGTTTGTATCATTCTGGTAAATCTACATTGTATGCACTCTGTGACTTCAGTGCTCATCTATAATGGGGTGCCCAAAACTGCACACTCCTCAAATTGGCTTAACCAATGTTTTATACAAATTTGTTACTTCTCTACTCTTGTACCCTTATCTATAAAAGCCAAAATGCTGTTGCTCTTTTTAATGGCTTTACATACTTGCACTCATTCTGTATTTGATTCTGAAATCTTTCTGTTTATTCACACCTTTCAGCATCTTTCCATTGAGTGTACATTCTCATTTCTTGTTTTTCTCCCAGAATGTATTACCTTACACTGACC
The DNA here is from genome assembly GCF_052327205.1 of Somniosus microcephalus. NCBI lineage: Eukaryota > Metazoa > Chordata > Chondrichthyes > Squaliformes > Somniosidae > Somniosus > Somniosus microcephalus. Next base: position 50,291,602 of record NC_141006.1, on the reverse strand, counting down.
CACATTACAAACAAACAAAATTGATGGGCAGAAAAAGACCAGCTGGCCCATCAAGCCTGCCCCACACGATGATGGCCAGACCACCATGACTAAACACTTCCTTCGCCCCTTTTTAAGCACAATTTCCTTCCTCTGTCCCTTTTTAAGCACAATTTCCTTCCTCTTTCTCACCCACCTCCACCCCATGCCTTCCTCTGGCTTCAGGCATGCAGAGCTTACAAGTGAAAATAATGTTAGATTACCTATTCTCAGCAGCATTGATCTCTACCATTCTGACTAACATTTTGTGTATGGCTGAAGCTAGGATAGTTTAACATGCTAGAATAGCATGCTCATTCATGCTTGTTAGCACGGATAAGCCACTATAAACTCCCTTTTGCAAGGATCTTCAAACTAGTTTGTATGTGATTTTAAAAAAATCCAATTAATGTTGGATAAAGGCAAACTTGGCCATATATTAAATGCTTGCAATTTTTTTTAAATTTAGGCTCATGTTTTTAAGAGAATTTGATGATTATATACACCAGAGAGTTAAGTCAAAGTAATGCAAATATGGTAGTGAAAAAATGATCTGGACATATCGGGGTCAATTTGTCTGTCTAACGCTCCATGTGCACCTGTTCAAGTGGTGTTATGGACAGGAAAAAGTGGTAGACCCATAAAAATCAGGTCTCCACCTCTTTTGTGCATGATCTGCATTTCCAGGAGTCCAAATAGGTGTGCAGGGGAAACTCCCACTTGCAATCATTGTAAGATGTGAGTACCATTATGATATTTCTCATGTCATCGTTGCAATCTATAAGCCAGGCCTGTGTCACTTCTATGTATTGATATACCTATCAATTCATCCAATGAAAAGCGACGAGTTAAGAAAGTAACTATAGGTTTTTATTGGCTAAATAACAGAGCCCACCCTCGTGGGTGATCGGATACAACAAGGAGGAATGCCAGCCAGTCGACTACCTTTATACCTGGGCAGGTAGGTGGAGTCATGGGCGGAGTCAGCAGTGGTCAGCCCAGGTATAGCAGCGTGACAAGAGGTGACCTCGTATAGTGATACAACAGTGTGAACAGTGATAGCCATAGAGTAACGATATAACAGTGATAACTATAGTGTAACGATAGTGAACGATAAAAGTGGTTTACCACATTCACCCCTTGTTTAGATTTGAGTCCGGCGGGGTGAAGTGTACTACCAGTTCTGGTATGTCAGTCTGTCCGGAGGCCTCGTAAGCCTTTCTGATCGTCACAGCGGCGGTGTTGCATTACCCGGTGTTAATGCTGGTGTCTGCGTGGTCGGCGAAGGCTCGTGGGGTTCCGGCATGCCGTCTACCTGGGCTGGAATTGGGGGCTGGTGGGGGGGGGTGAAGGTGGTGTCTCCGGAGTGCCCGAGGGTGCGAGGTCTTGTAAGGAGACTGTGTCCTCCCGCCCGTCTGGGTATGCCACATAGGCGTACTGGGGGTTGGCGTGCAGGAGGTCCACCCTCTCGACCAGGGGGTCCGTTTTATGGGCCCTCACGTGCTTTCGCAGCAAGACGGGCCCCGGAGAGGTCAGCCAGGTTGGTAGCATGGTTCCCGTAGTCAACTTCCTGGGGAAAGCAAACATTCGTTCATGGGGGGTGGCGTTGATGGCAGTGCAAAGTAGTGACCGGGTGGAATGCAGCGCTGCCGGGAGGACTTCCTGCCAGCGGGAGGTTGGGAGGCCCTTAGACTTTAAGGCTAAGAGGACGGCCTTCCATACCGTCGCGTTCTCTCTTTCCACCTGGCCGTTCCCTCGGGGGTTGTAGCTGGTGGTCCTGCTTGCAGCAATACCTCTCGCTAGTAGGAACTGACGGAGTTCCTCGCTCATGAAGGAGGAGCCCCGGTCACTATGTATATAGTTTGGGAACCCGAACAAGGCGAAGAGGTCGTTCAGGCATTTAATGACCGTGGTACTGGTCATGTCTGGGCAGGGGAAGGCAAAGGGGAAACGGGAGTACTCATCAACAATGTTGAGGAAGTACACATTACGGTCAGAGGACGGGAGGGGCCCCTTAAAGTCGATGCTCAGGCGCTCGAAGGGGCGGGTGGCCTTGATCAGGCTTGCTCTGTCCGGCCTAAAGAAGTGCGGTTTGCACTCGGCACAGGTCTGGCAGTTCCTGGTCATGGTCCTGACCTCCTCGATGGAGTAGGGCAGGTTGCGGGCCTTAATGAAGTGGTAAAGTCTGGTGACCCCGGGGTGGCAGAGGTCGTTGTGGAGGGTCTGAAGTCCATCACTTTGCGCGCTGGCGCATGTAATTCGTGACAGAGCATCGGGGGGTTCGTTCAGCTTACCTGGCCGGTACAAGATATCATAATCATAGGTGGAGAGCTCGATTCTCCACCTCAAGATCTTGTCATTCTTGATTTTGCCCCTCAGCTTGTTATTAAACATAAAAGCAACCGAACGTTGGTCGGAAAGGAGGGTAAATCGTTTGCCTGCCAGGTAGTGCCTCCAGCGTCGTACCGCCTCCACAATCGCCTGGGCCTCCTTCTCGACCGACGAGTGTCGGATCTCAGGGCCCTGTAGGGTCCTTGAGAAGAAGGCCACCGGTCTCCCCTCCTGGTTAAGGGTGGCGGCTAGGGCGAAGTCGGATGCATCGCTCTCGACTTGGAAGGGGATGGACTCATCCAGTGCGTGCATTGTGGCCTTGGCAATGTCTCCCTTAATGAGGGAGAAGGCTGCGCACGCTTCCTACGTAAGGGGGAAGGATGTGGACTTCATGAGGGGTCTGGCTTTGTCCGCATAATTGGGCACCCATTGGGCATAGTAGGCGAAGAGCCCCAGGGTTCTCTTCAGTGCCTTTGGACAGTGGGGGAGGGGTAGCTCCATGAGGGGGCGCATTCTTTCGGGGTCGGGGCCGATGACTCCGTTCTCTACTACACAGCCGAGGATGGCAAGGCGCGAGGTGTTAAACACACATTTATCCTTATTGTAGGTGAGGTTCAGCCGTTGGGCCGTACGGAGGAATCTCTCCAGATTAACATCGTGGTCCTGCCGGTCGCGGCCGCAGATGGTGACGTTATCTAGATAGGGGAACGTGGCGTGCAGCCCGTTCTGGTCAACCATCCGGTCCATCTCCCTTTGGAAGACCGAAACCCCGTTGGTGATGCCGAAGGGAACCCTAAGGAAGTGGTAGAGGCGGCCGTTCGCCTCAAAGGCTGTATACTGGCGGTCCTCAGGGCGGATAGGGAGTTGGTGATAGGCCGACTTAAGGTCGATGGTGGAGAATACCCGGTACTGCGCAATCTGATTGACCATATCAGATATGCGGCGAAGGGGGTATGCATCCAGCTGGGTGTACCTGTTTATGGTCTGGCTGTAGTCGATGACCAGGCGGTTTTTATTGCCGGTCTTAACGACCACGACCTGGGCACGCCAGGGGCTGGTGCTCCCCTCGATGATGCCCTCCTTCAGGAGACGCTGCACCTCAGAGCTAATGAAAGCTCTGTCCCCGGCGCTGTACCGCCTGCTCTTGGTAGCGACGGGTTTGCAGTCGGGGGTGAGGTTAGCGAACAGGGAAGGTGGCGGGACCTTAAGGGTGGATAGGCCGCAGGTGTTACGCGGTGGGCGGTTTAAAATCTGCTGGTTGTTGACTGTGAGTGGGGGGAGGGGTCCGCCGTATGCTAGCGTGACGCTTTGGAGGTGGGATTGGAAGTCTAGGCCTAGTAGGACGGCAGCGCATAGCTGGGGCAGGACGAGGAGTTTAAAATTTTTATACTCCGTACCCTTAACCGACAGGGTCACAACACAGTAGCCGCTGATGTCTGTGGCGTGTGACCTCGATGCCATCAAGATCCGGTTGCGCGTTGGCAGGACAGGGAGGGAGTAGTGGCTCACCGTGTCTGGGTGGATGAAGCTCTCCGTGCTTCCGCTGTCGAACAGGCAGGTCGTGGCGTGGCCGTTTACTTTGATGTCCATCATCGACTTGGACAGGTGATGCGGGCGGGCCTGGTCCAGTGTGACGGAGGCTAGTGTATAGCTTAGCGAGTTGTTGTAGTCTGCGGTTGAGGCGGTAGTCGGGTCTAGAGGCACGGTGGCGGTCGGGCGTGGTGGGTAAAATGGCGTCTCCCATGAGGTTGGACAAAATGGCGGAGAAGATGGCTGCCCCCATAACTCACATGAGGCACTGCTGGTGTCGGTTGCCTGTATCAAAGATGGCCGCCCCCATGACTCACATGTGGGGATGCTGGCCTCTGTTGCCTTGAAGGAAGATGGCCGCCCCCACAGCTCGCATGAGGCACTGCTGGCCTCTGATGATCCACCTCTGCAGGCCTTAGCGAAGTGGCCTTTCTTCATGCAGTTTGAGCAGGTAGAGTTCCTGGCTGGGCAGCGCGACCTCGGGTGTTTCGCCTGGCCGCAGAAGAAGCAGCCGGCGGCCCGATCGCGGGGGTCCGATGTCGGAGCCGGTACTGGGGGTGGCGGTCTCGATCGGGTCCGGGACGCCGACGCTGAGGTAGGTCCCAGGGGGGTTGCTGCGGGGGGTATCGCGGTCGGGGTCGGTCCCAAGTCCCAGGGTCGCGAGTTACAGTACCTTGAGTATGCCTCGAGGTCCCGATGGGCCACCTGTAGAGAGAGAGCGAGGGCTGCAGCTTTGTCCAGGTCGAGGTCCCTTGCTTCCAGTAGTCTTTGCCGTGAGTAGTTGGACCGCAGGCCTTTCACGAAGGCATCGCGGACATTGTCTTCAGTATTTTCTGCCGCCGTTACCGCTTTAAAGTTACAGTCTCTGCCGAGTGCTTGTAGCACCCGTAAAAATTCCTCCACGGGCTCTCCTGGCTGTTGCGGGCGGGATCTTAGGAGGTGTCTGGCATACATGGAATTTACCGGGGTTTGGTACTGTCTTTTCAGCCGGTTGATGGCGTCCTCGTATGTTTTAAGGTCCCGGATGAGTGCGAATACTTTAGGGCTCACTTGGGCGTTCAGAACTCTTAGCATGGATTTCTGAGGCACGCCGGATTCTCCCAGGTAGGCTTCGAAGCAGCTCAGCCAGTGTTCGAAGTCGAGGGCTGAGTTTGCTGCCTGTGGGTTTAGGTCCAGGTACGGTGGTCTGAGGGCTCGCAGCCAGGCCGGCTGCTGTGGCTGTTGTAGCTGGGCGTCTGGCTGGTCGCTTGGCTGGTCGTTTGGCTGGTCGTTTGACTGCTCAAGTGTCGACATTTTAAAATTTAGCCAATAAAATTGATATACCTATCAATTGATCCAATGAAAAGCGACGAGTTAAGAAAGTAACTATAGGTTTTTATTGGCTAAATAACAGAGCCCACCCCCGTGGGTGATCGGATACAACAAGGAGGAATGCCAGCCAGTCGACTACCTTTATACCTGGGCAGGTAGGTGGAGTCATGGGCGGAGTCAGCAGTGGTCAGCCCAGGTATAGCAGCGTGACAAGAGGCGACCTCGTATAGTGATACAACAGTGTGAACAGTGATAACCATAGAGTAACGATATAACAGTGATAACTATAGTGTAACGATAGTGAACGGTAAAAGTGGTTTACCACATGTATCTCCCATGTAAGTTAAGGTCAAAGGTTGCTTGGCAATGAGGAGTGCATGGAAATTATATTTAAAGGGCTGGGGGTGGCGGAGGGTGGGCGGGGAAGCTGAGCAAATTTGAGGTCATTTCTGGTTTGTTTGTTCTATATTATTTTTTCTCTCCTGACACTTGAGTTCTCATGAGCCTATGTGCGAATAGATTTTTTCCCCCTAACACTATTGCTGGCATCAATGGCAACCCCTATTTCCGGTGCTTGGAAGAAGATCAGGATCTCCGAGGTTGCCAGGGAGGTCAAACTGTACAAGTGATGCACTATGCTCACCTGCTGGTACCAGCATCTGCAGGTAGAGGTAACGAGACCTCACTTCAGCAGATCAGCAGTGCACGTGGAGGCGCCAACTCCGAAGGTAACTTGTGACAGCAGGCCCAACAACACAGATACATATGAAGGCCTGAATAACAGCCATGCTGCATGGTTCTTTAGAGGCACCCCAATCACATTATGTCATGCTTTACATGGCACTGCATGAAAGAAGGCATGTCAGGTAGCATATCAACCAACAAAACTTGCCTGGCTGCCAAGACGTCACCAACCATAGTTGAGAGAATAGGCGCATCTACATGACAACAACTGTGGGGAAGAGTCTTCAGAGTCTAGGTCAGCAGAAAGCCACATGCAAAGCTGTGCCATCTGCTCGGAGACCTGCTGCTAACGTGCACCGTAGGGCTGGAACAGCCAGTGACCATATCAGTTGGCTGTGCTCTGATGCTTCTTAATCCTAGGTCTCTTCAGCCTTGCCAAAGGCTTCTAATGAATTGAGCAGCCTTTCTAAAAGCTTTTAGAATTTTTGTCCCTCTATTATAATCCTTCCCTTTAATTGACCCCATCCTTTATAATTTACTAGCTGAAGTGCCCGGCGGTGCCGAGGCTTTTTTGAGGGCATGTTGTTGTTGGGGAGGGTGGGGAGGGGGGGGGGAGGGGAGGGGGGGCGGGGGGGGAGGGGAGGGGAGGTGGGAGGGGGAGAGGGGGGAAGGAGGGGGGGAGGGGGAGAGGGGAGGGGAGGGGGGAGAGGGGAGGGGAGGGGGAAGGGGGGAAGGGGGAAGGGGAGGGGAGGGGGGTGGGGAGGGGGAGGGGGAGGGGAAGGGAGGGGAGGGGAGGGGGGTGGGGAGGGGGAGGGGGTGGGGGGGAGGGGGAGGGGGGAGGGGTGGGGGGAAGGGAGGCGCGCCCCCGCAGAGGGTCGCGCCCCCCCCCCCCGAGGTGAAGACCGCCGATTACGGCTGTGCGAGACGGCCGGCGGGCCCGGTTGCCAGGGTAACCGTTGACGCTCAGCAAGCCCCGCCCCCCGGCCGAGCCAGAGAGAGACGCCGCATCTCAGCTCCTGCTGCGCGCGCACCCTTTAGTAAGGTAGCGGTGCTGGGCTGAGGCCCGCCCCTGCAGCCTTCGAGTGGGGCCGGGAGGTGCCTAGCTCGGGCGTGGGTGCGGAGGAGAAGCCGAGGCTTCGAGGCCTACCTGGAAAAACGGGGAAAGGTAGGAAAATTAATGAGATTAGATAAGTTAATTCATTTCTGAATCATTTTTTAAAAAAACAATATGTGTTTTAAAAGCAATGTTTTTTTTAAAGACGCGGAAAGCGGGAAAAAGAAAGGAAAAGTTTGGAATCAAGATGGCGGCGACTCACCTCGGTTCAGAACGATAAGGCCCGGCCACACATGCACCGATTGGCCCGGCGGCACACGCCAGCAACCCGGCGTACGATTGGTCGAGCTCGAGGTCACTCTGTCGCTAATGAGCGGATAATGAGATGCTAATGAGCGGAATGTTAAGGTTTTTCGGATACCGCGGGCGCGATTTTAGCCCGGCCGAAACGTAAATACGCTTAAAACCGTATCGGAAGCGTAAGCTTTCTTTGGAGGTAACGCGCGCGTAGGTACGCCCTGTAACTTTCGAGCGCATAGCCCGCCAGACGCACACGCGATGACAGACAGAATGACAGAATGACAGAATGACAGAATGACAGAATGACAGACAGAATGACAAATCGACCGATTTATATATATAGACTAGCTGAAGTGCCCGGCGGTGCCGAGGCTTTTTCGAGGGCATGTTGTTGTTGGAAGAGAGAGAGAGAGCGACTGGGGGGAAGAGAGAGAGCGACTGGGGGGAAGAGAGAGAGCGACTGGGGGGAAGAGAGGGAGGGGGAGGGGGAGGGGGAAGGGAGGGGGAGGGGAGGGCGGGGGGGTGGGGAGGGCGGGGGGGAGGGGAGGGCGGAGGGGAGGGTGAGGGGAAGGGAGGGCGGGGGGAGGGGAAGGGAGGGGAGGCGAGGGCGGGGGGGAGACGGGAGGGTGGGGGAGGGGAGGGGAGGGAGGGGGGAGGGGAGGGGGGAGGAGGAGAGAGGAGGGGGGGAAGAAGGGGCGGGGGAGGAGGGAGGAGGAGAGAGGAGGGGGGTGAGAGGAGGAGGGGGTGAGGGGAGGGGAATGGGGAGAGTCCACGAGCCCCCTGATCCCCGTCCCCCCAAACTCCCGAGCCCCCTGATCCCCACCCCCCGAACTCCAGAGGTTGGCCCCCCCCGAGACTCGCCCACCCCCGAGGCTCGCCCCCCCCCCACCAACCAAGCACCGAACTCCGGAGGCGCGATCTTCCGAGCACCGGCCTCCCGAGCTGGCTTCAAGATTGCGGCTGTGCGAGACGGCCGGAGGGCCTGGTTGCCAGGGTAACCGTTGACGCTGACCAAGCCCCGCCCCCTGGCCGAGCCAGAGACGCCGCATCTCAGCTGCACCAAGGCCGAGATCCGCACTCTCGAGAGCCCCGCCCCCCCCCCGCCCGAGCCGAGCGCGGAACAGAGTCTCACCTGCTCCTGCTGCGCGCGCACCCTGACCCTCGTGGCTGACGCCGTTGCCCCGGGTAACGTGACACCGGGGGGGGCGCGTGGGGGTGGGTGAGGAGCTTAGCAGCAGCCCAGTTACCTAGCTCGGGCCTGGCTGGGCAAGAAAGGCCCAGGCTTTCAGGCCTAAGAAAAAAACGGGCAAAGGTAGGAAAAAGAATGTTCAGGTTAGATAAAATATTTACAAATGAGTGATTTATTTTAAAAGAATTTAATAAATTGAATTTTATTTTGCTGGAAATGTATATTTGAAAAGAAAGACGCAGAAAGCAGGAAAAAGAATGGAAGCAAGATGGCGGCTACTCACCTCGGTTCAGAACGATAAGGCCCGCCCACACATGCACCGATTGGTCGACCGTCAGGTCACCAAAGTGTAGGATTGGTCAATCGTCCCGTCACTCGACCGTAGGAGGGCCCGGCCGCACGCGGCAGCAAGCCGCCGTACGATTGGTTGACCTCGAGGTCACTCTGTCGCTAATGAGCGGATAATGAGATGCTAATGAGCGGAATGTTGAAGGTTTTTGGGATACCGCGGGCGCGATTTTAGCCCGGCCGAAACGTAAATACGCTTAAAACCGTCTCGGAAGCGTAAGCTTTCTTTGGAGGTAACGCGCGCGTAGGTACGCCCTGTAACTTTAGAGCGCATAGCCCGCCAGACGCACACGCGATGACAGACAGAATGACAGAATGACAGACAGAATGACAGACAGAATGACAGACAGAATGACAGATCGACCGATTTATATATATAGATTCCTGCCATTAGTGTGGTCCCGACACCTGGATCTGTGAATAATTCCGCTGTTTGCACTTTAATATTCATGACTAGTGGCAGTTCTTAACTATTCCAACCTGATTTATATGTGAAGATGAAAATCAGCCCCATCATTTTTCTTCAGCAGTATCAAAGTTATATTGGAAGCTGCTCAGTATTCTCATTTCTTTTTATTTCTTGAAGTACGGTTTGAGAGTGAAATTCCTCTCAAAAATTGTGAAAGTGCTTGATTTTTCCTTAATAATTACCAAATTACATTCTTAGAAATTGTCCTTGTTCAAACCTGCAATCTTATTAATTATGGAGAGAAACGGGCATTGTCCCATTCAGACATTCTTTCAGGAATCTTACGTGATGCCGAAAGAAAATGAAACTCTCTTTTCCACGTTTTCAACACAGTTCTTTAACCAGCTGTCCACAAGGTACAAATATTTATTGCTGTAGCAAATCACGTTTTAAATTTAGCAAATATATGAAAGACTCCAACAAATGCGTCATCGCAACGGACTAAAGGTAGGTAATATTTGAATTGCTTTCTGAATGCATCTAGGGAAACCCCCCTTCCCCCTGGGCAGCTGCTTTTAACAAGCCCAGCTGGGTTTTTGAAATTGCAGTTGGTTGTTAGTTTTTACCAACAATAAATGGTTGTTTTTTTTATTGTATACTGAAGCCTTCAACAAGAAATGGTAGGAAATGGCCACTGTACTGGTGGTTAAAATTGTCAAGCAGCAAACATTGGCAATAAAATCCACCATCCCCTAGATCTATACAACTATTCTACCAACGTGCCTTCCTTCTAACCTCAGCAAAGCAGTCATCACTATACTGGAATGAATTGTTCACTTGCTGCAGTAGCTATCCTCATTTGAATGAGACAACCAACCAATCAGCAGGTTTGTGGACTGTGGACTGAACTCATTACGAACTGAACTGCTACTGCCCAAACTCATTTCACGTAGATCCTTATTGTCAGAAGAGAGAAGGGACACTTTTATCCCATCAATCTTGAGTGTATTTAAATCCTGAAGACTTTTTTTTTTAAACCGCTGTGCCATCCAGTCCCTTCGGACTGTATCTGACAGTCTGAAGGAGCTGCATTAATATACATTTCAAACAACATGATTGTTAATGGAGCACTGATTTAATGACTATCTACTGATGTTAACTTGGGATTACCGTGCGTCCCCAAGCATGGGCTGAGGCTGCTGAACAGTTGAATGTGATATCTCGAAATAAACAAACTGACAAATGGAAGCACAAAATGTAGTAATAACATCTAGCCAAAAGTGTGTTCGAAACACTATAGTGATGTAACTGAGACCGGCAACCCCAAAACCAGCACTGTGGCAGGTGACTGCTAAAGATCCCATTCTCAGTGCCTGTCACACCAGCGCCACAGCAGACCATCTGTTTATTGCACATAATTGTGCATCACCGTTGAGCATCATCTTTGTGGAGTGAATTCCCTCAATGCAACAAAAAATATGTTTGTACTTTCTGTCAATCACCAGCTGTGCTTTTGCAGAGAAAAATAATCACTCTGTGGTAAACAGTGCTTCCTATTCAAAAACAACTATCAGTTAATAATTAACATTTTACATCAATTAAAATTTAAGGTACCATTTACATTTTTTAAATATATCCTCTGTCCCACATAAGGTACATAATTTTCATTATTTACTGGATGGCAGTGATAGAAATTGAGGTCACTATGCGTGCTGGGACAAGAGAAGTAATGAAGGAAAATTGCCAGGTGAAGTGTTAAAACTGACTGACATACCAGCTGTGAGTTGAAGTTGGTGGAATGAATCCCCACAGCTTAGTAACACGATGATAAAACTAAGCTGTCAGATCCATGTACTGGTTTCTCATTTCATTGCAGCTTTGTTTAATACACAGGGGTTTTACGATATTTTCTATAAGAACATGGGCAATGAAATTCATTGGTGCCGACCCTGTTTTTCAAGCACAAAATATGCACCTAAGCATCAAAAATGGCAGGCGCACTCATGTGTTCATTCCACGCCAGACGTGCACTGACCACCATATTGGATCGAGCTACTCCGTCAGCATCCAGGATCATTGAAATATTTAAATATAAGGGTCCTGCACGCTTTTGTGATATTGGTCTGCCCCAGTGCCTGACTCGCCACGTGATAAACACGTTCAGCATCTTGTGGCGCTAACAGGTAGAAAGGACTCTTCATCAGTGCATGTTAAAGGGCTCATCCACTACATACAGGTTAGTTGCTAATTTGTCCTTTTAGGCTGCTGGTTAACATCTGGGTGTCTTTTGGACAGCTTGTTTGCAACCACAGCCAGCTCATCATGCAAGTATGTGCCTGGAATCCTGGCAGCAGTTATGATTCATTTATCCTGCGTCATCTGTGTCACCATTGTTCCAACCTGGTTATCAGGTTACAGGCTAGCTATTAGGCAACAAGGGCTATCACCACAGACTTGGCTCATGTCTCATGACACCTGCCAGGAGCCTGGGAAGAGCTGGCCTATGACGAGAGCCATGCTGCCACCAGAGCGTCAGTGAGCAGACAGTCGGCATGTTCAAGCAACGCTTTAGCTGCCTAGACCGTTGGAGAGGAGCTTTGCAGTACAGCCCTGGGCGGGTATCCAGATTTGTGGTTGTCTGTTGCCTGCTCCATAACTTTGCCATCATGAGGGATCTGCCCTTACCACCACCTGGGCAGCAAGAAGTGCAGCATAAACAGGAGAAAGAGCAGAAGTGCCGTCAACCACCAGTGCCCCTAGCTGCCAGAGCTCTCAGAGAGAAGCTCACCCAAGAGCGCTCCACGTGAATCATCCCTCCCATCCCCAATACACCAACAGTCCTGCAATCCTTAAATTCATTAGCATTTAGTATGAAGGGAGAGCAAAGGAAGAAGTGGCTGTTGTCATGCAGAGTGTGTAGGGTGAGATAGAAGTAAGAAGGGAAAAAGAAAATAAGGTGTGAAGAAACCCTGCGCGATGTCCAATGTCCCGCCTAAGCCGCACTGCCTCCTGCGTGGCCTACCTCCCCCAATGCGCAGCCCATTCAAATTTTTGCACATGCACAGTTCCTACAATATAAAAGGTGGTGAGCGGACTGCGCGGGACCGTACAGATGACTGGGCAGCCGTGCAGTTTAGCGAGAACATTGGCGATGTCTCCTCCAGCGTTGCCACTAGCCACAGCCATGATTCTTCCCCTGCCGTGATGGCCAGCATGTTTTTTTCCACAGGGGCGAGGATATGCAGTCGGGCTCGGCCTCCTCCGGTGGAAGCCTCCTGGCACAGGTTGTGATGTAATAAAGACTCACTACGCACTTGGTTGTACATAAAGCAAGGCTTTAATCGACTTGTAACAAAACATGGAGGTCTAGTTAGTAGTTGATATGCCTATCAATTAGTCCAATAAAAGGCGACGAGTTAAGAACGTAACTGAAGGTTTTTATTGGCTAAATAACAGAGCCCACCCTCGTGGGTGATCCGATCCAACAGGGAGGAATACTAGCCAGTCAGCTACCTTTATACCTGGGCAGGTAATGGGCGGAGTCGGAGGTGGTCAGCCCAGGTATAACAGTGCGACAAGAGGTGACCTCGTGTAGTGATGTGACAGTGAGAACAGTGAGAACAATATACAGTGATAACTATAACAGTGGTTTACCACATTCACCCCTTGTTTAGATTAGAGTCCGGCGGGGTGAAGTGTATTACCAGCTCTGGTATGTCAGTCTGTCCGGAGGCTTCGTTAGCCTCTCCGATCGTCGCAGCGGCGGTGTTACATTATCCGGTGTTAAAGCTGGTGTCTGCGTAGTCGGCAAAGGCTCGTGGGGTTCCGGCATGCCGTCTACCTCGGCTGGACTCGGGGGGTTGGGAGGGGGGGGTGAGGGTGCGAGGTCTCGTAAGGAGACAGTGTCCTCCCGTCCGTCTGGGTAAGCCACATAGGCGTACTGGGGGTTGGCGTGCAGGAGGTTCACCTTCTCGACCAGGGGGTCCGTTTTATGGGCCCTCACGTGCTTTCGCAGCAAGACGGGTCCCGGAGAGGTCAGCCAGGTTGGTAGGGTGGTTCCCGTAGTCGACTTCCTGGGGAAGACAAACATTCGAGCATGGGGGGTGGTGTTAATGGCAGTGCAAAGTAGTGACCGGATGGAGTGCAGCGCAATCGGGAGGACCTCTTGCCAGCGGGAGGTTGGGAGGCCCTTAGACTTTAAGGCTAAGAGGGTGGCCTTCCATACCGTCGCGTTCTCTCTTTCCACCTGGCCGTTCCCTCGGGGGTTGTAGCTGGTGGTCCTGCTTGCTGCAATACCCCTCTCCAATAGGAACTGACGGAGTTCCTCGCTCATGAAGGAGGCGCCCCGGTCACTATGTATATAGTTCGGGAACCCGAACAAGGCGAAGAGTTTGTTCAGGCATTTAATGACCGTGTTACTGGTCATGTCTGGGCAGGGGAAGGCAAAGGGGAAACGGGAGTACTCATCAACGATGTTGAGGAAGTACACATTACGGTCGGATGACGGTAGGGGCCCCTTGAAGTCGATGCTCAGACGCTCGAAGGGGCGGGTGGCCTTGATCAGGCTTGCTCTGTCCGGCTTATAGAAGTGCGGTTTGCACTCAGCACAGATCTGGCAGTTCCTGGTCATGGTCCTGACCTCCTCGATGGAGTATGGCAGGTTGCGGGCCTTAATGAAATGGTAGAGTCTGGTGACTCCGGGGTGGCAGAGGTCATTGTGGAGGGTCTGAAGTCTATCACTTTGCGCGCTGGCGCATGTAATGCGTGAAAGAGCATCAGGGGGGTCGTTCAGTTTACCGGGCCGGTACAAGATCTCATAATCATAGGTGGAAAGCTCGATTCTCCACCTCAAGATTTTGTCGTTCTTGATCTTGCCCCTCAGCTTGTTATTAAACATGAAGGCAACCGAGCGTTGGTCGGTGAGGAGGGTAAATCGTTTGCCTGCCAAGTAGTGCCTCCAGCGCCGTACTGCCTCCACAATTGCCTGGGCTTCCTTCTCGACCGACGAGTGTCGGGTCTCGGGGCCCTGTAGGGTCCTTGAGAAGAAGGCTACCGGCCTACCCTCCTGGTTAAGGGTAGCGGCTAGGGCGAAGTCGGATGCATCGCTCTCCACTTGGAAGGGGATTGACTCATCCACTGCGTGCATTGTGGCCTTGGCTATGTCTCCCTTAATGAGGGAGAAGGCCGCGCACGCCTCTTCCGTGAGGGGGAAGGATGTGGTTTTCAGGAGGGGTCTGGCTTTGTCCGCATAATTGGGTACCCATTGGGCATAGTAGGCGAAAAGCCCCAGGGTTCTCCTAAGTGCTTTTGGACAGTGGGGGAGGGGTAGCTCCATGAGGGGGCGCATTCTTTCGGGGTCGGGGCCGATGACTCCGTTCTCTACTACACAGCCAAGGATGGCAAGGCGCGCTGTGTTAAACACGCATTTCTCCTTATTGTAGGTGAGGTTCAGCCGTTGGGCCGTACGGAGGAATTTCTCCAGATTCACGTCATGGTCCTGCCGGTTGCGGCCGCAGATGGTGACGTTATCGAGATAGGGGAAAGTGGCCTGTAGTCCGTTCTGGTCAACCATCCGGTCCATCTCCCGTTGGAAAACCGAGACCCCGTTGGTGACACCAAAGGGGACCCTAAGGAATTGGTAGAGGCGGCCATTCGCCTCGAAGGCGGTGTACTGGCTGTCCTCCGGGCTGATGGGGAGTTGGTGGTAGGCCGACTTGAGGTCGATGGTCGAGAATACGCGGTATTGTGCAATCTCATTGACCATGTCCGATATGCGGGGGAGGGGGTATGCGTCCAGCTGGGTGTATCTGTTTATGGTCTGGCTGTAGTCGATAACCAGGCGATTTTTGTCGCCGGTCTTGACTACCACCACCTGGGCACGCCAGGGGCTGCTGCTCCCCTCAATAATGCCCTCTTTCAGGAGTCGCTGCACCTCAGAGCTAATGAAGGCTCTGTCCCCAGCGCTGTACCGCCTGCTCTTAGTAGCGACAGGTTTGCAGTCGGGGGTGAGGTTAGCGAACAGGGAAGGTGGCGGTACCTTGAGGGTGGATAGGCTGCAGGTGTTACGCGGTGGGCGGTTTAACTTTCGCTGGTTGTCGACTGTGAGTGGGGGGAGGGGTCCACCGTATGCTAGGGTTACACTTTGGAGGTGGGATTGGAAGTCCAGCCCTAGTATGACAGCAGCGCACAGCTGGGGGAGTACGAGGAGTTTAAAATTTTTATACTCTGTCCCTTTAACCGACAATGTCACGACACAGTAGCCGCTGATGTCTGTGGCGTGCGACCTCGATGCCATCGAGATGCGGCTGCGCATTGGCAGGACGGGGAGGGAGTAGTGGCTCACCGTGTCTGGGTGGATGAAGCTCTCCGTGCTTCCGCTGTCGAACAGGCAGGTCGTGGCGTGGCCGTTGACTTTGATGTCCATCATTGAGCTGGCCAGGTGGTGCGGGCGGGCTTGATCCAGGGTCACGGAAGCTAGGGTGTAGATGAGCGCGTCGTTGTCATGACAAGATGGCGGCGAAGATGGCGGCCCCCGTAGTTCACATGAGGCTCTGTTTAAATCGTTTGCCCCGCACAAAGATGGCCGCCCCTGCTGTTCCCATGAGGCTCTGCAGGCTTCGGCTGCCCCGCACAAAGATGGCCGCCCCTGGTTTTCCCATGAGGCTCTGCAGGCTTCGGCTGCCCCGCACAAAGATGGCCGCCCCTGGTTTTCCCATGAGGCTCTGCAGGCTTCGGCTGCCCCGCACAAAGATGGCCGCCCCCAGGGTTCGCATGAGGCACTGCTGGCTTCTGAGGATTTGCTTCTGCAGGCCTTGGAGAAGTGGCCTTTCTTGAGGCAGGTTTTGCAGGTCGAGTTTTTGGCTGGGCAGCGCGACCTCGGATGCTTCTCCTGGCCGCAAAAGAAGCAGCCAGCGGCCCGATCGGGGTTGCCTGATGTCGGGGCCGGTACCGGGGCTAGCGGGCCCGGTCGGATCCGTGATGCAGACGCTGAGGTAGGTCCCGGGGGCAGCGCTGTGAAGGGTGGTGGGGTGGGGGTCGGGCCCGAGTCCCAGGGTCGCGAATAGTACCTGGCAAACGCTTCCTGGTCTTGCTGGGTGGCCTCTAGGGTGAGGGCGAGGGCTTCGGCCTTGTCCAGGTCTATGTCCTTAGCTTCAAGCAGTCTTTGCCGTGTGTAGTCGGAACGTAGGCCTCTCACCAAGGCGTCGCGGACATTGTCTTCCATGTTCGCAGTAGCCGTCACCGCTTTAAAGTCACAGTTCCTGCCGAGTTGTCTCAGCGCTCGTGAAAATTCAGCTATCGATTCTCCTGGCTGTTGCTGGCGAGATCTTAAGAGATGCCTAGTGTACATGTAGTTTACCGGGCTCCGGTACTGCTGTTTCAGTAGGTTGATGGCGTCGTCGTACGTAGTCATGTCCTGGATGAGTGTATATACTCTCGGGCTCGCTTGGGCTTTCAGGACTCTTAGTTTGGATCTCTGAGGGACGACGGCTTCCTCCAGGTACGATTCGAAGCAGTCCAGCCAGTGTTTGAAGTCGTTGGCTGAGTTTGGTGCCTGTGGGTTTAGATCCAGGTATGGTGGTTTCAAGGCTTGCAGCCAAGCCGGCTGGTGTGGCCCGTTGTCTGGAGGCTGCTGTTGCTGTGCTGCTGGGTGAGCTCCTTGCTGTTGCTGTTCATTATCAGACATCTTTAAAATTTAGTCAATAAAATTGATATGCCTATCAATTAGTCCAATAAAAGGCGACGAGTTAAGAACGTAACTGAAGGTTTTTATTGGCTAAATAACAGAGCCCACCCTCGTGGGTGATCCGATCCAACAGGGAGGAATACTAGCCAGTCAGCTACCTTTATACCCGGGCAGGTAATGGGCGGAGTCGGAGGTGGTCAGCCCAGGTATAACAGTGCGACAAGAGGCGACCTCGTGTAGTGATGTGACAGTGAGAACAGTGAGAACAATATACAGTGATAACTATAACAGTGGTTTACCACAGTAGTCACTAGCTTCCTGTTTCCAGATTGTCTCTGGCCAAGATGGGCCCACGCCCAAGTATTTATACTCCTCAGACGGCGCCCTCAGCTGGCCGTTCAGTAGTACTTCCTGAGTTGCTTCTTATAGAAGTTGCGATTTATGACAGGTTGTGTGTGGCCTTCTCCTGCAGGAAAGAAGGGTTGTTAGTGGCAGTCTTGTGATGTGTTTAGAGAATGTGCCCGTCATGTTGAATAGTTGATATGCAGTGTTCAAGATGGAAGGTGTGGGGAAGTGAGGGTTGCAATAGTGCTGAGTCTGAGGAGAAGGAGGTGGAGTGAAGTATGGTGCAGTGATTGTAGGAGAGTGAAGGGAAGCAGAGGAAGGGAGTATTGTGAGTAGTGAGGCTGGAGGTGTGAGCAAAGCATAATGGAGTAGTATTCTTACCTTGACAACTATGGTGACGTCATTGAAATTCTTTGGGCATTGTCCTGGGAGCTAAGCTCCTAGCAATGACCTCCTCTGCAACCCCTTCCCACTGATGGTGAATTTGTTCCTGGAGGGCTTTCTGCCCCCTGCAGGGGCGACTGGATCTCTCTCCTCCTGTCCACCGCCTGGACCAAGGCCTCTAATGCGGTATCGGAGAACCTGTGTGCAGCCAGAATGCACCTCCCCTTTAAGAGGTATTGGCTGCCTTCAAGTAACATCGGAGAAGCCTAATTTTCTGACTCCCTGAAAGGGCGTCCAGCCGGTGAATAACACTGGTTGCACGCCTGTGTCATTTTATTGAGATCTCAGCAGTCTTTTACTAGTGTCCTTGGTATAGAGGTCACTGAGTCTTATTTAAACGCTAGTAAACTATTTTTTAATAAACAAGATTATTCCGTCTTTAAAAATCTTCAATTGTAACAATCAAACTCTAGCTCTGTTTTATCAAAGATATGAAGAAGGATAATGTTACCTGAAATGAATCATTCATTATGTACCACAGGGACATCTTGGCCAGCCCAGAGCTGAAATGGAAGAATAATGAATTCTCAAACCAGCGTCACAGCTTGACATCCTCAACATTTGAATTTTGACCATGTCCTCATTGGCTATGCGTCAGCAGAATTAGTTTTAATTCTGCATGAAGTACTGTGTGAAACAAAGAAAGAACTTGCATTTCTATAGCGCCTTTCATGTCCTCAGGATGTCTCAAAGCGCATCATAGCCAATGAAGTACTTTTAAACTGTAGTTACTGTTGTATTGTAGGGAAATGCAAAGCCAATTTGCATACAGCAAAGTCCCACAAACAGAAGTGAGATAAATAATCAGAATTATTTTTTGTCGGTGTTGGCTGAGGGAGAAATGTTGGCCAGGAGTATTCCCCTGCTCCACTTCAGATAGTGCCGAGGGATCATTTGCGTCCACCCATCTTTTACGTCTCATTTCACTGAACTTGCATTTTATAAAGACTCTAATCAACAGAATGTCATTCCATTTCAAAAAAAATATTGTGATAAGATTTTTGGGTTGTAATCTGCCACTTTCATGAAACAGGTAGAGATGGCACCTGTTGTCTAACCAGGGTAAATTTGGAAATTAAACCAAAGTCCATCACTGTATGTGATTCTTTCTGTGAGTGAGTAATGGTTTCCCTTACTGCTGAAAACTAAAGTGGATAAAATTATTTTAGGACTGCAGCTCCAAAATATAATCAGATTATAATGTTTTAATTGAAACCCAGACTACTGTACATGGAGGCATGTTCTGTGGTGGAAAATATTTTATAAAAAGTCAACTGTTTTAACTTTCATGACCGCAGTTCTAAAAAAGTGTTTTTCGTGTTGATATGAAAGGGAAGAGGCATATTTACTGAAAAAGGTATTTTAATACTCAAAGGTCTTTTATGATTAGCCAGCTAAAAGTAAATGGTGCTTGTAGTGGCCAGACATTTAATCCATTAGTCTGTTTCTAGGGGTTTTGGTAGAATGAGTAATGATGTAGGATGAGATTAATCGTGAATTTTTTTGAGAAAGTTAATTATCTGAATTTTTCAACTGACAATTTTCGATGCTTAGAGCCATAAGCATAGAAAGAAAGAAAGATTATTGATTAGTAGAGGGTGCTTCCATCTTTCCCTGCCTTTGTGAAGTATTTATGTTTTGTACAGTCTATTAAAAAAAATCCCTTTTGATTTTTTTTCAAGCATGTCACCGGACAAAATCATGGAAATTTCAGCTAGTGAGGCATTCTGTGATGAGATTGATAACTGCAGGAAATTTTTTGCAAGTGAGCTGTGTGGCACATTTGTTGTACAGTGAGTTTTCTGTTCATTATAAAGTGTACGCTCAACACATGGAAGGCACAAGGTCAAATTGGTTTAGTACTTGGGGAAACAAACCGTACACAACATATATTCACTAAATGTGCTACCTGGATGTTAACAGTTCCAGAACCTATTGAATCCCTATTCATGGCCATCCCCTCGATCTTGCCATCTCTCGCGATCTTGCCGTCTCTCGTGGCCTCGCTACTCCCATTGTGTCAATTGTAGATAAGCCCATCTCTGACTATTTCCACGTATCGCTCTCCACCCGCATTCCCCCTTCCACCCACCTCCCCCCCAACCCTACTTCCTTCTGTGTCTGCCCCTGGAAAAACCTCTCTCCCAACTCTCTTACAACTGCACTTATGAAATCCCAACTGTCCAGCCTTTGGCCATCCATTCACCATAACATTTCTGCAGCTACCGATCTGCTCAACCACACCCTCACCGCTATCTTTGATGCTTTAGTCCCTACTAAAACCATTACTCCCTCTCACCCTGGCCATTCCCCCTGGTACGGTCCTCCTCTTCACTCCCTTAAGTCCAAGGGACGCAGAATCGAACGGATATGGCGGACAACTGGTTTAGCCATTCACCGCCAGATCTGGCTGGACCACATAAAGCATTATCGGGTCCTGCTCTCGTCTGCCAAAATTGCTTACTATTCCAGAATCATTCTGGAATGCAAAGATAAACCCCAGTTTCTATTCTCTACTGCTAACAGTCTTCTTAAACCCCTCTCCCCTGTTTTCTCCACCCTTGCCTCCGATGACCATCCGTTCAACTGCCTCTGCCACATCCCTTCCTTCCCTAAGCCCACTGGGCCAAACTTCCTCTAAGGTTCCCCCCTGCCCTAGCCCTGAACTCACTTCTTTCTCCAGTTTCTCTCCGATCTCCCCTCATGACCTCGCCGTGCTCATCTTGTCTATGAGACCCACTTCCTGCTCCCTCGAATCTATTCCCACCAAACTGCTGACCATCCAACTTCCTTTTCTGGCTCCATGTTAGCTGACATTGTTAACGGTTCTCTCTCCTCAGGAACTGTACCCCTCTCCCTCAAATCTGCCATCATCACCCCTCTCCTCAAAAAAAACAAACCTTGATCCCTCCGTCCTTGCAAACTACTGCCCCATCTCCAACCTCCCTTTCCTCTCAAGTCCTTGAACGTGTTATCGCCTCCCAAATCCGTGCCCATCTTTCCCGCAATTCCATATTTGAATCCCTCCAATTAGGTTTGCGCCCTTGCCACAGTACCGAAACAGCTCTCATCAAAGTCACAAATGACATCCTTTGTGACTGTGACAAAGGTAAACTATCCCTCCTTGTCCTTCTTGACTTGTGTGCAGCCTTTGACACGGTTGACCACTCCATTCTTCTCCAATGCCTCTCCACCGTTGTCCAGCTGGGTGGGACTGCACTCACCTGGTTCCATTCTTATCTATCTAATCGTAACCAGAGAATCACCTGCAATGGCTTCTCTTCCTGCTGCCGCATCGGTGACTCTGGTGTCCCCCAAGGATCTATCCTTGGCCCCCTCCTATTTCTCATCTACATGTTGCCCCTCGGTGACATCATCCAAAAATACAGCGTCAGTTTCCACATGTACGCTGACGACACCCAGCTCTACCTCACCACCACTTCTCTCGACCCCTCCAAGGTGTCTAAATTGTCAGACTGCTTGTCTAACATACAGTTCTGGATGAGCAAAAATTTTCTCCAATTAAATATTGGGAAGACCGAAGCCATTGTTTTCGGTCCCCACCACAAACTCCATTCCCTAGCCACTAACTCCATCCCTCTCCCTAACATCTGTTTGAGGCTGAACCACACTATTTGTAACCTTGGTGTCATATTTGACCCTGAAATGAGCTTCCGACCACATATCCGCGGCATAACTAAGACCGCCTACTTCCACCTCCGTAGCATCGCCCGTCTCCGCCCTTGCCTCAGCTCATCCACTGCCGAAACCCTCATCCATGCCTTTGTCACCTCTAGACTTGCCTATTCCAACGCACTCCTGACGGGCCTCCCACATTCCACCCTACGTAAACTTGAGGTCATCCAAAACTCGGCTGCCCGTGTCCTAACTCGCACCAAGTCCCTTTCACCCATCATCCCTGTGCTCGTTGACCTACATTGGCTCCCGGTTAAGTAGCGCCACAATTTCAAAATTCTCATCCTTGTTTTCAAATTCCTCCATGGCCTCGCCCCTCCCTATCTCTGTAATCACCTTCAGCCCCACAACCCCCCCGAGATATCTGCACTCCTCTAATTCTGCCCTCTTGAGCATCACTGATTATAATCACTCAACCTTTGGTGGCTGTGCCCAGTTGCCCTAAGCTCTGGAATTCCCTGCCTAAACCTCTCCGCCTCTCTACCTCTCTTTCCTCCTTTAAGACGCTCCTTAAAACCTACCTCTTTGACCAAGCTTTTGGTCATCTGCCCTAATTTGGATCGGTGTCAAATTGTTTGTCTTAAAATACTCCTGTGCAGCGCCTTGGGACGTTTTACTACGTTAAAGGCGCTATATAAATACACGCTGTTGTTGTTGTTGAATCCTTTATCTAAGCAATAATGTATGTTAAAAGATCCAAAACCCTGCTGCCCGTATCCTAATTCACACCAAGTCCCGTTCACCCATCACCCCTGTGCTCGCTGATCTACATTGGCTCCCGGTCCGGCAACGCCTCAATTTTTAAAATTCTCATCCTCACCCCTCCCTATCTCTGTAACCTCCTCCAGCCCTACAACCCTTCATGATCTCAGCACTCCTCCAATTCTGGCCTCTTGCGCATCCCTGATTTTAATCACCATTGGCGGCGGTGCTTTCTGCCGCCTAGGCCCAAAACACTGGAATTCCCTCCCCAACTCGCTCCGCCTCTCTACCTCTCTCTCCTCCTTTAAGATGCTCCTTAAAACCTACCTCTTTAACTAAGCTATTGGTCATCTGTCCTAATATCTCCTTATGTGACTCGGTGTTGAACATCAAGCAGAGTGCTGATGACTTGGGTGTTATCCTTCTTGTAAAATTCAGTAGTCCTTTTGTAAGTGTTTGCTTATCCACTTTTGCTTACGTTGATGCAATTCATCCAGTGTGGCTCTGCACTGCAATAATCATCAGCCATTTGATTGCCTACTAGGTCTGTTGACCAGCAGTCACTTCTGGTGACGCTATAAACAGCAGTAATTGCCTTAGGGTCGTCTGAGCAATCCTAAATAGCAAGAGCTGCTTCCACAAAGTCCTGGACACCACATTTGAGCCAGCCAAGTAGATAGATTATACAGACACAGTTGCATGCTCACTAGCAAGCTGATGATAGTTCCACACAATGCAATCGGAAATCCAGACTGGAGCAGCTTCACTGGACACAGAGCTGTCCCTTTACAATATTGTTTACCAAGTCAAACATTTAATCTGGGACAATGAACCTCACTGGAGGATATCACTTCAATCCTCCTTGTTCCCCTCCACACACCATTGGAAGAATAAAACAGTCACATTTTCCCTATACTTTGTGTTCCAGAATGTGTATTTATATTTGCCAGCACTTCACACCCTGCACTAATAGCTTTTATTTGTACATACAAATTACCTATTAAAGAGAAACAGAAAATGATGGAAATACACAGATCAGCATCTTTAAAGAGAAAGGACAGGTTAATTTTTCAGGCATAGAGCCTTTGACATAACACAATTATCTAAGAAAGTTAGAGAAGAACATTCCATGAGGTAGTGGTGTTTGATTATTAGGTTCTATATATTCATTAAGCACAAAATAGTCTTGTAAAAATAAATATGGGGAACATTTGCACTTGCTTCTTTGTACATATACAAGTTTGATTTTGACCTTTGAATGGCAAGATAATATAGCTCCATAGCTGGTGAATAATGACATCGTCTCTGGTAAAGAGTAATTAGACTGAAAGTTTAAGATTTATAATTAGGGGTAATTTTAACTTGTCATTCAGGCGATATTGGATCAGCTGTCCGTTACACAATCCACACCATTTTACTTTCCACTGACAGAGAATGGGACGGGGTCTATAATTGGGCAGCCGATCCGCTATCGCCTGTATTATGCCATCGGCAACGGTTTAAAATTACCCCAAACTATGGTCCAGACCTAAGCTGGCTACATTAGTTGCTTCCAAATTGGCAAAACGGCATCAAAAAGTTTCTCACGTTTGCTGCTTTGGGTGACTGAAACTAACAGTTGCCAGACACTGAAAAGTACCACAACAAAATTCACTCAGAGGGTGGTGAACCTGTGGCATTCTCTACCACAGAAAAATAATGTTATTTTGACTCGCTGTATAAACTGAGAGTTTCCAGTTGTACCATATTTGCATATCCGTATCATTAAAAAAATATATTTACAGTTCTTTCCGAAATAAGACTTTACTAAGAAAACTGTAATGATATTCTTCTTTATAACGAAACGGCTCTTCTCAAAGTCACAAATGACATCCTGTGTGACTGTGACAAAGGCAAACTATCCCTCCTCATCTTACTCGACCCGCCTGCAGCCTTTGACACGGTTGACAACACCATCCTCCTCCAACGCCTCTCCGCCGTCATCCAGCTGGGCGGGACTGCACTCGCCTGGTTTCATTCTTATCTATCTAGTCATAGCCAGAAAATCACCTGCAATGGCTTCTCTTCCCGAGATTCCTAACCATAGGATGGGTCATAACAGCAAGATTATCCATCAGTCCCCAGTGTATATGGTTAATGGATAGTATAAGCTACAATAAAAGTATTCCTAGTCACCATCTTATTGTATCAATTTGTCACATATCTCATAAGAAGCATGTGCACCGGATAACACCGAGCCATCAGCAGCCGTGGCTGATAGTTCAGTTAGTTTCAGGTTGGGGGCGAGAGGGTCTCTTGTTTTGAATTTCTGCAGGGTCCTTCCAAGGTGCATAAAAAGAGCACCTGGTCTTGGAAGGAGTGCTTACTCTGTTGCAGTATCGCCACAGAAGGCAGTTGAGGCCAACTTATCTATATATATAAAGCGGCTCTTCTGTCTGTCTGTCCGCCTGGTCTCTATACGTTTGGAAGTTACAGAGCGTACCGACGCGCGCGTCGCCTCAAAAGAAAGCTTGCGATTCCGGACCGGTCATAGGCATATTTACGTTTCGGCTGGACAAAAATCCCGCCCGCGGTATCCCAAAAACGTTCAGCGTTCCGCTCATTAGCACCTCATTAGCGACCGTGTGACGTCGAGGTCTTCCTACAGTTGAGTGTCGAGTGACTCGACGATTGACCAATCCTACGCTTCGGTGACCTGACCGGTCGACCAATCGGTGCGTGTGTGGGCGGGCCTTATCCTTCTGAACCGAGGTGAGTGGCCGCCATCTTGATTTTCCACGATTTTTTCCCCCACACTTTCTGTGTGTTAGGGAACTAAGGTAAATATTTCAATTATGTGTTAGGCAATTAATTAACAATTTATTTGAGTTTTATATTGTGTTTAGCAACCCCCCCCTCCTCCTCACCCTCGCGCAGGGGGGACTCGGGGCCTGAAGCTGAAAAAATTTCTCTCTCTCTCTCTCTTTCTTCCCTCTCTCTCTCTCCTTCTCCTCTTCCCTCTCTCTCCTTCTCCTCTTCCCTCTCTCCTCTTCCCTCTCTCTCCTTCTCCTCTTCCCTCTCTGTCTCTCTCTACTTCCCCCTCTCAGGTGTCGTGGACGGAGCGCGGGCGCGCCGCCCGAAGTTTCCCGCTCGCTAACGGCCTTGCCGGCTCCCGCGGGCCGCTCGCACTGACCGCGCATGTGCCGCCCGCACTCACCGCGCATGCGCCGTCCGCACTCACCGCGCATGCGCCGCCCGCCCGCAGCGGCCGTCCATCAGCCGCGCGATACGCGGGGAACCTCAGCAATGGCACCGGACCTCAGGCGCTAGGCAGGGGGAGGGGCCAGAGAGAGGGACAGAGGGGAGTGGGGGAGCGGGGGAGTGGGGGAGGGGAGGGGAGGGATAGGACAGGGAGAGGACATGACAGGGAGAGGGGAGACACACAGGGGCAGGGAGACCAAACGCCCCAAAATTGCCCTCGCGCCCCAAAATTGCCCTCGCAACGCGGGGCTCGCTAGGCAGGGGGAGGGGCCGGAGAGAGGGACAGAGGGGAGGGGTGGGGGAGTGGGGGAGGGGTGGGGGGGGAGTGGTGGGGGGGGGAGGGAGGGGAGGGAGGGAGAGAGAGAGGGGAGGGGAGAGGGGAGGGAGGGATAGGACAGGGAGAGGACATGACAGGGAGAGGGGGGACACACAGGGGCAGGGAGACCAAACGCCCCAAAATTGCCCTCGCGCCCCAAAATTGCCCTCGCAACGCGGGGCTCCCCAGCTAGTTAAATATATTCAAGAAGGAGTTAGATATATTTCTTAAGGCTAAAGGGATCAAGGGATATGGGGAGAAAGCAGGGACAGGGTACTGAATTTGGATGATCAGCCATGATCTCATTAAATGCCGGAACAGGCTCAAGCGGCCAAATGGCCTACTCCTACTCCTATCTTCTATGTCTATGACTGTTCAGCAACTGAAGCAATGATCAACCCTAAGCCCAATAGGCATAATGGGGGAACATTTCCCCAACAAATTGTTTAGAAAGAAGAGATTTATAATTTTGATAGACATAGCACACAGGGGAAATCTTCCTCTTTCTTTGCCTAATAGAAACTGATTTCCCCCTTTCTCCCCAGGCAGCATTACAATGAATGTAGGCAGTACTCTTCCCCCCCGCCCGCCCGCGCGCCCCCCCCCAAATAAAGTTGTCAACTAGCCCAGCACTAATTGATTCTGGGGAAACTGATATTGTTGACAAAGACAAAAGCTTATTACTCTCATCCATCCCAAATGTCATTGTGTTATTGCTATGGGAGTCCACTTAGGTATTTTCACTTAACTGTGTATTTGTTTTTGAGTGAAGTTTGTGCACAAGGTGAGGAATTTCAGTACTAGGGGAATTCGAACTTTTTCATTTCTGACATCCTGTGCAGCACCAAGGATGACCAGGTTAGGTGCAGCACATGTTACATTCATAAAGCTGCATTCGCTTTACCCAAGAGGCTGCATATTGCTCATGGTCCAATGAGAAAGTAGTGAATGCATCGTTACAGTATGAATTACACGTAGCACCTGCCGGATATAGAAAGAAAGACTTGCATTTCTATAGCGCCTTTCATGACCACGGGACATCCCAAAGTGCTTTACAGCCAATGAAGTGCTGTTGCAGTGGAGTCACTGTTGCAATGTCGTACCACAGTCAGTCAAGATATCCATGTCACAGTTTAGGCTTCTTTTCCCCCAGTGAATTTTTAGCTTGACAGTTTCTGTAAGCGGACTGTGAGAGGGAAAAATTCAGTATCGCCCGTTTGGGGCGCCATTATCGGCCGTGCGCAAAGTTTAGCGCCTGGCACTAATTATCGCCTCTTACGGCAAACTTGGTTTTTATCACCCCTGGAGGTGATTGGAGCGCTAAATCAGGTGCTTCACACCTGTCTTAAGGCGCAAATGCCGAGGAGCGAGGTGCTACCTCAGAGCGCTGGCGAAGCAAGGAAGAGCAAATCAAAATGAACCTGCAAAGTGCTGCTCAGTACCCAAAACTCCTTCACACAGAGTTGAATCCTTCCAGAAGTCTCTCTCTATCTCTCTCAGAATGCGTGGTGCAAAAATGTCACCAACAAAAAAAGGCAGGAAGCGGTCGCCTTTAAATAGCGCTCCCCCAGCCCCTTCCTGACTGCATAACGCTCCCCTCAACATGTTGTTGCTAGCGGCAGGTGGTAAGGCAGGGGGCGCCACTCAATATCCGGTCCGGGACGCTACCGGGGCGTTGCGCACTCGACTCACGTCACGATCTGCCGGCGCAGGAGATTGTGGCGGTAGTGTTTAGCACCGCCGCAAAATGTCTAGTTAATTTTGCGAGCGGCGCAAACATCGCCGCGCCCGGGCGCTAGTTGCTTTGCGCCCCATTAGCGCCCTCTTAAGGCACTAACGGGAGGCGCAAACAACTGAATTTTTCCCCCTCGTCTCTTTTGAACTGAAATCTGGTCTTTATTTTCTGCTGTATTAATATTAATGTTGACCTGGTCTTAAAATTAATCCTCATCATGGCAAGTTGCTTACTGGAGAAGTATATCGAATGCACAATACACCTCCTGTCAATTTGGGCAATGCAAATTGTTTAGAATAAAAATGAAAAGCAAAAGGCTGTAAATAAACAAAAACAGGAAATGCTGCAAATACACAAGCCAGCCAGCAGCTTCAGTGAGGAAAGACAAGTCGATACTTTAACTAGAAGCTTTCAGGATTCTGACAAATTGTTAACCTACTTTTTCTCTTTACAGATGCTGACTAACCTGCTGTGTATTTCTAGCAGCTTCTTGTAAGTGGAAAATACTGCAGTGTTAGACCACTATGAACAGGATAAACTACTGTCCTTATTTATATTTAAAATAATTCATATTAGCAAAAGAAGCAGGTATAATCAACAAACCTGTGTTACTTTTTTTAAATTTGTTTTATGGGATGTGGGCGTCACTGGCAAAGCCAGTATTTATTGCCCATCCCTAGTTGCCCTTGAGCAGGTGGTGGTGAGCCACCTTCTTGAACCGCTGCAGTCCTTGTGGTGAAGGTACTCCCACAGTGCTGTTAGGGAGAGAGTTCCGGGATTTTGACACAGCGGCGATGAAGGATCGGCGATATACTTCTAAGTCAGGATGGTGTGTGACTTGGAGGGGAATTGGAGGTGGTGGTGTTCCCATGTGCCTGCTGCCCTTGTCCTTCTAGGTGGAAGATGTCGCGGGTTTGGGAGGTGCTGCTGAAGAAGCCTTGGTAAGTTGCTGCAGTGCATCTTGTAGATGGTACACACTGCAGCCATGGTACGCCGGTGGTGGAGTGAGTGAATTTTTAAGGTGGTAGATGGGATGCCAATCAAGCGGGCTGCTTTGTCCTGGATGGTGTTGAGCTTCTTGAGTGTTGTTGGAGCTGCACTCATCCAGGCAAGTGGAGAGTATTCCATCACACTCCTTACTTGTGCCTTGTAGATGGTAGAAAGGCTTTGGGGAGTCAGGAGGTGAGACACTTACCACAGAATACCTAGCCTCTAACCTGCTCTTGTTGCCACAGTATTTATGTGGCTGGTCCAGATCAGTTTCTGGTCAATGGTGACCCCCAGGATGTTGATGGTGGCAAATTCGGCGATGGTAATGCCATTGAATGTTATGGGGCGATGGTTGGACTCTCGCTTGTTGGAGATAATCATTGCCTGGCACTTCTGTGGCGCGAATGTTACCTGCCACTTATTAGCCCAAGCCTGAACATCGTCCAGGTCTTGTTGCACGCGGGCATGGACTGCTTCATTATCTGAGGAGTTGTGAATGGCGCTGAAAACTGTGCAGTCATCAGCGAACATCCTCATTTCTGACCTTATGTTGGAGGCAAGGTCATTGATGAAGCAGCTGAAGATGGTTGGGCCTAGGACACTGCCCTGAGGAACTCCTGCAGCGATGTCCTTCAATTACCACAACCATCCTCCTTTGTGCTAGGTATGACTTCAGCCAGTGGAGAGTTCCCCCCCACCCCCCGCGCCCCCCTGATTCCCATTGACTTCAGTTTTACTAGGGCTCCTTGATACCACACTCGGTTAAATGCTGTCTTGATGTCAAGGGCAGTCACTCTCACCTCTCCTCTGGATTTCAGCTCCTTTGTCCATGTTTGGGCCAAGGCTGTAATGAGGATGGGAGCAGAGTGGTCTTGGCGGAATCCAAACTGGGCATCAGTGAGCAGGTTATTGGTGAGTAAGTGCCTCTTGATAGCACCGTCGACAACACCTTCCTTCACTTTGCTGATGATTGAGAGTAGACTGATGGGCCAGATTGGATTTGTCCTGCTTTTTGTGGACAGGACATACCTGAGCAGTTTTCCACATTTTCGGATAGTTGCCAGTGTTGTAGCTATATTGGAACAGCTTGGCTAGAGATGTGGCTAGTTCTGGAGCACAAGTCTTCAGCAGGATAGCCGGGATGTTGTCAGGGCCCATAGCCTTAGCTGTACCCAGTGCGCTGAGCCGTTTCTTGATATCATGTGGAGTGAATTGAATTGGCTGAAGACTGGTTTCTGTGATGGTGGGGACCTCAGGAGGAGGCCGATATGGATCATCCACTCTGCACTTCTGGCTGAAGATGGTTGCAAACGCTTCAGCCTTTTCTTTTACACTCATGTGCTGGGCTCCACCATCATTGAGGATGGGAATATTCAAGGAGACTCCTCCTCCTGTTAGTTGTTTAATGGTCCACCACCATTCACGACTGGATGTGGCAGAACTGCAGAGCTTTGATCTGATCTGTTGATTGTGGGATCACTTAGCCCTGGCTATAGCATGCTGCTTCCGCTTTTTAGCATGCATGTAGTCCTGTGTTGCAGCTTCCCCAGGTTGGCACCTGGGCTGCTCCTGGCATGCACTTCTACACTCCTTATTGAACCAGGGTTGGTCCCCTGACTTGATGGTAATGGTAGAGTGAGGGATATGCTGGGCCATGAGGTTACAGATTGTGATGGAATACAATTCTGCTGCTGCTGATGGCCCACAGCGCCTCATGGAAGCCCAGTTTTGAGCAGGACATACCCAAGGATGGTGATGGACGAGTTTGGGAGGTTGGCTGAAAGGTATGATTCTGTGAGTATGACTATGTCAGACTTGACTAGTCTGTGGGACAGCTCTCCCAAATTTGGCACAAGTCCCCAGATGTTGGTGAGGAGATAATCATTGCCTGGCACGTCTGTGACTTTGTCCTGACTTCAAGGCTTCTGCACAAACCAGTTCAAACATAGAAACATAGAAACATAGAAACATAGAACATAGGAGCAGGAGTAGGCCATTCGGCCCCTCGAGCCTGCTCCGCCATTCAATGAAATCATGGCTGATCATACAAATTCAGTACCCTGTCCCTGCCTTCTCCCCATATCCCTTGATCCCTTTAGCCTTAAGAAATATATCCAACTCCTTCTTGAATATATTTAATGAACTGGCTTCTGTGGTAGAGTGTTCCACAGGTTCACCACTCTCTGGGTGATGAAATTCCTCCTCATTTCAGTCCTAAATGGCTTACCCCTTATCCTTAGACTATGACCCCTGGTTCTGGACTCCCCGGCCATCGGAAACATCCTTCCTGCATCTAGTCTGTCCAGGCCTGACAGAATTTTATAGGTTTCGATGAGATCCCCTCTCAATCTTCTAAACTCCATTGAGTATAAGCCCAATCGACACAATTTCTCCTCATATGTCATTCCTGCCATCCCAGGTATCAGGTATCAGCTTCCAGACATGGGTGCACTAATAGGAATTCCCCTTGGAATGCAGCATCACTTGGAGAATGAACAGAGGCTACACTGAGCAGGACAAGCTGCTAGAAGAGGGAGGAGGAGGAGCAGGGGGAGAAGGGCTCTCAGCAGGAGGCCATTTCCACCCAGGGTGTTCAGGGAGCAATCCTATCTGGACCTCACGAGGAACAGCATGAGCAGGGCGAGGATCGTATTGCCAGTGGCTGTAAAGGTAACCATGGTGATGAACTTTTACACGTCTTCCAGGCTGGATCTGGAGATACTTGCAACATCTCACAATTTGCCATCCACTCTTGTGTAAGGGAAGTCACTGAGGCTCTGTATTCAAAGAGAACTGACTACATTTCATTCTCTCTTGCCAGAGAGCAGCAGGCGAAGCGAGGATTACAGGTTTCCCCACTGGGTGACATGGGCTATCCACTGACAGCATGGCTCATGTCTCCAGTGCGCAACCTACACTACATGGGCAGCATGCGTATAATGAAAGCCGTACAGCCACACAAAACGTGATAGAGCAGACGATAGCAAAATACCGCGGATGCTGGAAATCCAAAATAACAACCGAAAATGCTGGAAAAACTCAGCAGGCCAGGCAACATCCGTGGAGAGAGAAACAGAGTCAACGTTTCAGGTCGATGACCTTTCGTCAGAACTGGAAAAA
Organism: Somniosus microcephalus; assembly: GCF_052327205.1. Taxonomy (NCBI): domain Eukaryota; kingdom Metazoa; phylum Chordata; class Chondrichthyes; order Squaliformes; family Somniosidae; genus Somniosus; species Somniosus microcephalus. The sequence continues at coordinate 50,260,156 of NC_141006.1, read as the reverse complement.
AGCAGGAAAAGGAATAGATTGTGAAGCAAGTTAGGGGCTGGGAAAAGGGGGAGGGGTTGAAAGAACAAAAGGGAAGGTCTGTGATAGGATAGAAAGCAGGAGAGGTTAAGAGACATTGAGAGACATTAAGGGATATTCAAGGCAAGAGGAGGTGGTAATGGGACAGGTTAAGGAACAAAGGATGGCTCTAGATGAAGTGTGAATTGCGCTGGCAGAATGAAGGACAGCTGCCATGTGGGAGGGAAGAAAAAAAGGCCAAACAAAAGTGTGGATAAAAACATAATAAAAAACGTATACATATATATATATGTGATAGGGACCGAGGTAATGATCTGAAATTGTTGAACTCTATGTTGAGTCCAGAGGGCTGTAAAGTGCCTAATCGAAAGATGAGGTGCTGTTCCTCGAGCTTACGCTGAGCTTCCGTGGAACAATGCAAGAGGCCGAGGACGGTGAGGTCTGAGTGGGAATGGGGCGGTGAATTAAAGTGACAGGCCACCAGGAGCTCGGGGTCCCCCTTACAGGCTGAACGGAGGTGTTCCGCAAAGCGGTCACCAAATCTGCATTTGGTCTCCCCAATGTAGAGGAGACCGCATCGTGAGCAGCGAATACAGTATACTAAATTGCAAGAAGTACAAGTAAATCGCTGTTTCACCTGGAAGGGGTGTTTGGAGCCCTGGGCAGTGGGAAGGGGGGGAGGTATAAGGACATATGTTGCATCTCCTGCGCTTGCACGGGAAGGTGTCGGGCAAAGGGGAAGGAGTGCTGGCGGTGGTAGAGGAGTGGACTAGGGTGTCTTTAGGGAGCGGTCCCTACGGAATGCTGAAAGGGGCGGTGAGGGGATGATGCCTTTGGTGGTGGGATCATGCTGGAGGTGGCGGAAATGATGGAGGATGATCCGTTGAATGTGGAGGCTGGTGGGGTGAAAGGTGAGGACAAGGGGAACTCTATCGTGGTTCCAGGAGGGAGGGGCAGGGGTGAGGGGAGAAGTGCGGGAGATAGAATGGACACAGTCGAGGGCTATGTCAACCACGGTAGAGGGGAATCCTCAGTTGAGGAAAAAGGAAGACATGTCGGAAGCACTGGTATGGAAGATGGCATCATCAGAGCAGATGCGGCGGAGACGGAGAAACTGGGAGAATGGAACAGAGTCCTTACAGGAAGTGGGGTGGGAGGAAGTGTAGTCCAGGTACCTGTGGGAGTCAGTGGGCTTGTAGTGAATGTTTGTCAATAACCTATCCCCAGAGATGGAGACGGAGAAGTTGAGGAAGGGAAGGGAAGAGTTGGCGATGGATCATGTGAAGGTGAGGGAAGCGTGGAAATTGGAAGCAAAGTGAATGAAATTTTCTAGTTCAGGGCGAGAGCAGGAAACGGCACAGATACAGTCATCAATGTACAGGAAAAAGAGGTGAGGGAGGGGACCTGAGTAGGACTGGAACAAAGAGTGTTCCACATATCCCACGAAAAGGCAGGCATAGCTAGGACCCATGTGGGTACCCATAGCAACACCTTTGATTTGGAGGAAATGAGTGGAGTCAAAGGAGAAGTTGTTCAATGTGAGAACAAGTTCAGCCAGGCGGAGGAGGGTAGTGGTGGATGGGGACTGGTTGGGCCGCTGTTCAAGGAAGAAGCGGAGTGCCCTCAGTCCATCCTGGTGGAGGATGGAGGTGTAGAGGGATTGTACATCCATAGTGAAAAGGAGGCGGTTGGGGCCGGGAAACTGGAAACTGTTAAAGTGGCAGAGGTCGTCGGAAGAGTCGCGGATGTAGGTGGGAAGAGACTGGACAAGGGGAGAAAAATAGAGTCGAGATAGGAAGAGATAAGTTCCGTGGGGCAAGAACAGGCTGAAATGATGGGTCTACCAGGGCAGTCCTGTTTGTGGATCTTGGGAAGGAGGTAGAAGCGAGCTTTGCAGGGTTGGGGAACTATGAGGTTGGTGGCGGAGGGGGGAAGATCTCCAGAGGAGATGAGGTCAGTGACAGTCTTGGAAACGGTGGCTTGATGTTCGGTAGTGGGGTCATGGTCCAGGTGGAGGTAGGAGGAGGTGTTGGAGAGTTGGCGTGCAGCTTCCGCTAGGTAGAAGTCAGCTCGCCAAACAACAACAGCACCACCCTTGTCAGCAGGTTTAATGACAATGTCGGGGTTGGATCTGAGAGAATGGAATGCTGCAAGTTCAGAGGGAGGTAGGTTGGAGTCGGAGAGGGGAGCAGAGAAATGGAGACGGCTGATGCGACGCCGACAGTTTGCAATGAAAAGATCTAGAGAGGGTAAGAGGCCAGAGGGAGGGGTCCAGTTAGAACGGGAATTCTGAAAGCGGGAGAAAGGGTCAGCTGTGCGGGGGGAAGACTCCTGGACAAAGAAGTGGGCACGGAGGCGAAAGCGGTGGAAAAAGAGCTCAGCATCGTGCCGAACTCAAAATTCATTGAGGTGGGGGCGTAAGGGGATGAAGCTCAGGTCTTTGCTGAGGACTGATCATTCGGGGTCAGAGAGGGGAAGGTCAGAAGGGATAGTGAAAACACGGCAGGGGGTGAGATTGGGAGAAGGGGGGTCAGAGGAAAGTGAAGAGGAAGAAGGTTCCGGAGGGGCGTTGGTGTTCAAGAGTTGATGAAGCTTGCGATCCTTGACATCAGAAAGGAAGAAAAAACGTTTTTTGTTGAAGCGTCGGATGAGTCGAAGGATGAAATGGAATTGTGGACGCGGACAGCTTTGAGATAGAGTGCGTCGGTGCTGCTGAAGAGAGAGGTCGTGCGTGTTCCACTGGCTTGCTGAAACAACACTTCTGTTGCTTGGACCGCTCTGGAGGAGCCCTGCAGTACTCTGCAGAGTGGGTGCCCAGATTCGTGGTGGTCTGCTGCATGCTGCACAACTCGCCATCATGAGCGCACAGCACTTGCCACCAGCTATATGGCGAGTAGCTGAAGAGCAGGAGGAGGAGAAAAGGAGAAGGCATCCTAGACTGTCCGTTTCTGGATGGGCTGTCCATGAAGAACTCATCTGACTGCGATACCAATAAATGCAACCCCATATGAGGAGAGATTGGGTCGATTGGGCTTGTACTCGCTGGAGTTTAGAAGAATGAGAGGGGATCTCATTGAAACTTATAAAATTCTGGCAAGACTGGACAGACTAGATGCAGGGAGGATGTTCCCGATGGTCGGAGAATCCAGAACCAGGGGTCACAGTCTAAGGATAAGGGGTAGGCCTTTTAGGACAGAAATTAGGAGGAATTTCTTCACCCAGAGAGTGGTGAACCTGTGGAATTCTCTACCACAGACGGCAGTAGATGCCAATTCATTAAATATATTCAAGAAGGAGTTGGATATATTTCTTAAGGCTAAAGGGATCAAGGGTTATGGGGAGAAAGCAGGGACCGGGTACTGAACTTGGATGATCAGCCATGATTGCATTGAATGGCGGAGCAGGCTCGAGGGGCCGAATGGCCTACCCCTGCTCCTATCTTCTATGTTTCTATGTAATTCCCCATCCACCAACAATCCCACACCAACCTCCCTCTGTCACTGACCATCACAGCGTCCACTTGGCCACAATGCAAATGCAAAAGCCACCAAAAAATAAACATAAATTAAATCATGCCACATTGCATACAAACGTAAACTAATCACCGTTGTGTATTCCCTTAGTGCCTGTCTTCTGTGTGTCTTTGCCTGTCCTAGTGCTCCTAAGCAGTGCTACCCCACTGGTTGCACCATGGCTGGTGGAATGCTGCTGACTTTCAGTGGGGGAGACTGCAGATGGCCTTGAAGGACGAACTCAAGCAGTTCTGGGTTTAGAAGGACCGGCTGTGGACTGCACCATCCTGGCATGGGTGACAGCAGACTGGGCTGACTGGCTAACAGGCAACAGCAAGGGCACTGGCGGAGTGGCAGTGGTGGGAGGATGAATGCTGTCATCCTGAGAGAGGACAGCAGGTTCGTGCTCCATGGAGCCACTGCCACTCCCCCGGGGCGGTGCTTCAGCAATCATAGTAATCTGTTGGAGGACAGATTGCTGGACTGCTGTGACATCCTGCGAGCCCCTTTGAATACTGGTATCTGCAGCCACGATGGCAGCAGTCTGAACTTGCATGGCAGCAAGCTGACCTTGCATGATAGTAGTCTAAGCTTCCACTGTAGCACCCAGGCATTGGGTGGCTGCTGCTTGTTCTGCAATGGAATCTGAGACATCGGCCATCAGATGCTGGGTTGGGTCCACAAGTGCGTTAATGGAGTTGGCCAGCACTTGCATGCTGGAAAGGATGGGCTCCAAGCTCTGTGCCAAGTTAGGGCCGGACACCTCCATGCTCCTTGACATTGCACACAGGCTTTCTGGCAGACTTGTCAATGCACCAAGCATTTTGTTGTGCATACCCATCAGCCTTCTTCTGTAACCCGCCCCATTGAATGGTTCATCTGAGTCCTCTGCAGCAGATCTCGTATGCAACCTCGCCCTCCGGCGAACTGGCATCTGTGCAACCCTTGCCCCCTGCCCTGGCTGCAGGCCACTAGTGTCCAGTGTCTCACCACGTGCAGATCCCGTCTCTATGCTAATCTCATTACGCGCAGTGTCAGTATCTGAACTGGTGGCTGTGAGTGCGAAATCGAGTAATGGTGTCTTGTTGCACTGCCACCTGTTGCTCTTCCACCGTTGCCTGGCCAGGTTGTAGTTCTGGGTGTCTGACAGGAAAAAGGCACAGGGAGGGTTGTGGTGAGGGGAGTGGGGAAAAGCAAGAGATGCATGCTTACACCATCTGCAGCTTGTAAATCAGAACAGATTGTGGGATGAGGGGGAAGTGGGATGTGAGAAGGAGGATTAGGTATGAGGATATCATCATCTTCTGGCCATGGCCTCAACAATGATGGCGAGCACTGTCTCCTCCGTGGAGGTAAGGACATGCAGGCACACCTATCCCCTGCTGGTTAGCTCCTGCTGCCTCCGATTGTGCGCCACCTTGTCCTGCAAGAGAGAGGGAAGTGTGTCAGTGAATGTGATGCAATGTGATTGGGTGATGTGCCTGTCATGGATGAATAGCTGGCATTGTGTGCAAGCTGTGAGGTGTGGGTGTGAGGCTTGCAGCAGTGCTCAATGTGTACGGGTGAGGTGAAGCTATGAATGCTAGGTATGAGTGCTGATTGATAGAGGTTGTTGGTTGGTGAGTGATGGGGGTGTGGTGCATTGAGCAGTTTCTGAGGCTAGTGGTATAGTAAGTGGGATATGGCATTTGAAGATGCATTCACTGACCTTCACCATGTACGGAATTAACAGCGGGGCTGGGGTTATTTGTCTCTGGCCAGTCAGAAGCCTCTGAGCTGCTCCAGGGACCCCCTTGCGGTTTCGAAGCGCTCCCCTATTCCTGAGTTCTGACTCCCGGACTTATTCGGTGGCGATGTAGACAGAAAACAACGTGACTCGTGGTTTGGGTGCAAAACAGAGCAGTATTTATTGAAAACAAAAGAAAGAAACAACTTAAAATAATTAATATGGCTCTTATGCCTGGTACAACACTTTTGCTTGAACGCAGTACACTTAGTGTCCACTAGAGGGCTCCCTACTCAGTGCAACACTGCTTTTATTTTAAATCCAGAACTTTTTACTTAAAAGACCCTTTACTCACTACAGCACCTTAGCTTAGTGGCTTTTACTTAAAAACACAGCACTTTAATACAGTTACTTTAAAACAGCTAACAGCGTTCACCACAGCACTCCTTTGCTTGGTGCAACACCCTTTTTAATACAGTTTTAAATACAGTACTTTAAAACAGCTACTCCCTTTTAATACAGTTTTAAATACCGAATTCAGTGTTCACCATCGCACTTCTCTGCTAGGTGCAACACTGTCTTACTTAAATAGGGGAGGAAAAACGGACACAACGAGGGAAATCGACTAAAATCACAATTCTAACGAAATTCCCACTTTACTCCCACCCCTATGCCTATCCTAAGTTGCCTTGTGGCAGGCCAGAAAAATATATGCTCACCACTGCAATGCCAGCTCCGTGCCCTGCGAACTTAGATCTTCACTGCCCCGAAGTGAAAAACACCCCAGTGTTTTAAAAATAAACTGCTGGTGTTTTGCTTCCACAGACAGACTCCCACATTGTAGAGGCACACGGAGGCAAGGCCAGAGAGAGAGAGAGCTTCTGGGAAGCTATCTTTTATACCCCCATTTGGGGCCCGCCCAGCTCTGGAGGTTTCTGGGCTAAAACAAAAGGGATCCAACTGCCCCATTGTCCAGTAATGGGTGATTCATCCAAACCCATTCATTTTAAACTGTTCCTTTTCTTAGTTCAAATGTCTCTTCTGTGCTGAGCTTTGAATGTAAAGCTGCAGTTTGGATGTGTCTTCATTGTGTGTGATGGGCTATTGAACCATTTCCATTCATCCTGATGGGTATTGAATGGAGCTGTATTACTATGTAAACAGCTTGGGAGGAGTGTAAACAGAAGGACATTGTTCTGTGGTCACCCGAAACCGCAGTCTGAAGTGGATAATCCCTTGTGTACACAAAGTAGCAGTTCCTGTAAACAAACATCGATTGTCTCTGCAGGGAACTCCCCGAACTGCCTTTGATTGGCAGTTTAGTCAGCCATCTTTGATCCTCCTTTTTCATGTCGATTGTCTCTGTGTCCTGACACGAGGTTGGGCAGCCATCTTTTATCACCCCTTTTTCACAGACACACACACAAGCTGCTTCCAAGCCCTTTTGTCTTCGGCCATGCGGTCTGACGGCCATTTTTATCCCTGGAAATTTAAAGGCACATCGCCCAGGGATTCTTTAATCAAAAATAATTAATCTTCAGAACTGTAAATTATTGCGAATTCTTACAACCACTTGTGTGAGGTCATTGAACTTTTTGTGGCACTGCATCCAGGTCCTCGGGGCTTGACTCCTGGCATTAACCGCCACAGCTATCTGGTCCCACTGCCTTCTCAACGTTTGTCTGGAGGGCTTGCTAGCCCACTGTGGATACAGCACTTCTCTCCTCTTTTCCACCTCCTCCACCAAGGCCTCCACAAACAACAAAAAATGCACCTAGGTCCAACATTCCCCTTTAAGAGGTGCAGTTTGACATTAAGCAGTGCAGGCTAGCTTCAACTCGTGCTAGCCTCTCACAATTTTGGGCCCCCTGCAGAGGCGTGCAGCCACTCAACAGTGCGGTTAGCACTGGCGGCACGCTGAAATCATTGAAATGAGCAGCCAGTACGAAGTTGGCGTGCTGTCTGCATTAGATTGAACAGGTGCGGGTTAATCGTGCATCACGATCACCCCAAGTATTTGAACCAGACTGCCTTTAATACACATCAATTCAAGATTAAGGGGCAAATTTTCCTGTTCTGCGTCTGGGGCTATTGGGTCATTTGGGTGCTGGGAGGAGCATACTCGTGCCCAATTTTGCATCTGTTTAAATTAATGGATGAAAAGTGTGTCAAGCCTGGGATGGCAGGAATGACATATGAGGAGAGATTGGGTCAAGTAGGGTTATATTCGCTAGAGTTTAGAAGAATGAGAGGGGATCTCATTGAAACTTATAAAATTCTAACAGGACTAGACAGACTAGATGCAAGAAGGATGTTCCCGATGGCGGGGGAGTCCAGAACCAGGGGTCACAGTCTAAGGATAAGGGGTAAGCCATTTAGGACTGAGATGAGGAGGAATTTCTTCACCCAGAGAGTGGTGAACCTGTGGAATTCTCTGCCACATAGGGCAGTTGAGGCCAATTCATTAAATATATTCAAGAAGGAGTTGGATATATTTCTTGAGGCTAAAGGGATCAAGGGATATGGGGAGAAAGCAGGGACAGGATACTGAATTTGGATGATCAGCCATGATCTCATTAAATGGCGGAACGGGCTCGAGGGGCCAAGTGGCCTACTCCTGCTCCTATCTTCTATGTTTCTAAGTTCCAAGCTATGTTAAGGGCATGCGCTCCCCCCTCCCCACTCCAATTTTTCTGTTTTTCACTGTACCCGGATGATCCAATAATCTCAGGTGAAGTAATAGGAAATCTGCCCTGCACTTTTGGACTGCCATTACCTGGAGGGCTTCATGCCAGATAGGCCTGTGGAAGGTCCCACGGAAACAAATATTAAACTTTGTTATGGGTAGCTATACGTGACCACAAACAACAAAAAATGCACCTAGGTCCAACATTCACACTGAATAAGTTTGGCGAGGTAACTATTTCATATTCACTTAACAGGTGGCCCCAGTGAACACAAAATACTCTAAATCAAATAGCGTTGAAAGCTATTTGCATGGTAGCCAGCCACATTGATTGGCCACCCATAGAGTAACTTTGCCACAGCACAAAGGAAATGTCATTAAGACAGCCCAGATGTGCAGCAGGCTTAAACCATTTTACTATGGCGTTATTCCAACTACTTAAAGGCATATGAAACCAAAGATAAAAATTCCAATTTTTGGCACTACTACAGTGGAGAACATTTCCTTGCAAGTTTGCAATGCTTCTGATATACCTAACAGCTATATTTCAAAAGATACTGTATATTGTATTCTCATCACTCCATTAAAGGGCATTACTTAATTTTCTTTACCTTTAATATAAAAAATGTGTTCAGATTTTTGCCTTAAGAGTCAAGACTGTTCTACCAAAACGTATTCACATGGAGCTGATGATCCTCTACTGTCAAAAAGAAAAGAAAGATGTGCATTTATATAGCCCATTTCATGACCTCAGGATGTCCCATAGAGCTTTACAGCCAAGCCAGGTGAGAACACTTAGGCCTGGAAAGTAGATCGTGCCCGAATGCTGCATGTGCCTAATGAGACCAGGCGGCAGGACCACAGCAAATTGATTCGCCGGCTTCATTAGATTTGTACTGGTGAGCTGCAGGCCCCAGAGGCAGCTCACTGGTGGTGGGCGGAGTGCTTCAGGTGAGTCTGGGAAGGGGGAAGGATGCAATTTTCGAACACGGCGAGCAGTGGCCTGGTAGCGGCCCATGATTTTAATGTGGAGCCTGGAGGACCACTCCTGCTCCTCCCGGGTCCACATTCAGGCAAGTCTTTGAAATAAAAATGACCTTTTTGATGGTGGCCTCCTGCGGTCCCTTTAATGACCGCTGGTTAGGGGCACATAGACCAGGTAATCCTAAACACAGCAGGCCCAACGCCTGCTGCGTTCAAGATGAACCAATTTTTGGTTTGGGTCCTAAATCAGACATTAGGCCCCTTATTAACATATGCAAGAGGCCTAACGCATGGTTTAGGTGGCTGCCAGGGGCGCTGGTACATCCCCCCTAACCAATAAGGCATCGGATGTGTTTCTGCCACTGTTTAGGCGCCCGGGAGGTTGGCCCCCTATATTGGACCTGTTCGGGTACAACGAGGGCCAATTTCACCCCTTTGTGCTTTCATTAGAAGACTTTAACCAAGTCACCTAGTAGTTTTTAACCCCATATGAAATTTGAGACTGAATAAGTGTCTGTTGTCATAATTACTGTATAATCTGCCACTAAGCAATGGTGAGAACCAATACTATTAATTCCAAATTACTCTCCTTAGCTGTAGGCATAAGATAGACTACACTCTCTCCCCTTTTGCATTTGAGTGAATCTGTCTGAATACTGAAAAAGTAAACCAGCTAGATTAAAAAATTAAAACAGCAATCAGTCCCTGCCTGTAACTGCTTTGATTCCTCATTTTTGTGGTTAGGAACACAGGAACAGGAGTAGGCCAAACTGCCCCTCGGGCCTGCTCCGCCATTCAATTAGATCCTGGCCGATCTGTACCTCCACTCTATTTACCTGCCTTAGCTCCATATCCCTTGATACCCTTACCTAACAAAAATCTGTCGATCTTGAAAGCTCCAAGAGTTCTGTCCAATGAAGACACAAAGCCAGTTGTGGTCAGAGGGAGGGCATTGTGCAAATAAATATTTTATTGGCAGTGCAACAATAAAGACATTTCTGTTCTATTCAGCCTTTATCATTCATTTTGAGAATTAAAAACCACGGCAGAACATTCTTTTACTGATCTGCCCTGATGGGGTAGAGCCAAATCGTACTTCACATTTCACCATTTCTCTATTATATCCTTTTCATTTGAAAACTTAGGCCAATATATTGTGAATTAAAGTGAAACTGTTAGCTGTTTTCTGAAAGCAATGCTGTTGTCTTTGTGTGGGGGAAGTGAATGAAAGCAATACACAAGTACTGTCTAGGGATACATGCATTTCTGGGGGATTTATCTATTTAGCCAGTCACCCCCCAGAGGACATATGTTAATTGCATCAAGGATTCCTGGTTGAACACAAAGTTTGAAAAGGTGTAATGATCATTCGGGCTTCTTCTCAAGGCAAGACTGAAATATGCAAATCGGGTATCAAAAGCAAACACAAAAGCCAGAAAAGTTGAAAGGCAGCAATTCGCACTTAGACCTGAAAAGGAACATTGATTAACATTAGTACGATAGCAAAATACTGCAGATGTTGGAAATCCGAAATAACAACAGAAAATGCTGGAAAAACTCAGCAAGTCAGGCAACATCGGGTTTGACCCGAAACGTCAACTCAAATTTCTCTCCACGGATGTTGCCTGACTTGCTGAGTTTTTCCAGCATTTTCTGTTGTTATTATTGATTAACATTAGTTGTCTGCCCAGTGGGAAAGAACTCCTTTGGTTTTGAGTTTATTGTATGCTGGCTTGAGACCCAGAGAAACGATGGGATTACATTTTCATTTTCCCTGTAATCTGTGAAGCGGATTTCCTCCACCGTGTAGAACCCGCCCATTTGTGGAATGAAAATCGGGCGGGTTCCACAGCGGCCAGACGATCTATTCCATCAGATTAGCGCTCGGGCAGTGAAGACGAAAATTTACCCTGGTGTAATAGGGGTTATCCCTATTCCCTACTAAATCAATTCCCAGGCTTCAGGAAACGTTAACTCTGTTTCTCTTTCCACGGATGCTGCCTGGCCTGCTGAGTTTTTCCAGCGTTTTCTGTTGTTATTCCCAGTTTTCTTGTGCCAGGTGTCACGGAGGCCTGTGCTTAAACTATGTAAGGCTTATTAAGGCCCCAAATTTTGCAGCACCTGAAGTAACACTTTGTTTAAAAAAATTGCTTTTATTCCTGGATGGCCCTGATCTTCCACTACGATCGCCCAGCTTAATTCGGCCATTTGTGGATGCTTAGCTTCAAAGACCAATCTGTTGCTACTGCCACCGTTGTCCTTTTTCCTGTCCCCACCCCCACCATGCCGAAAAGGTTGCAGAGAAAGTGTATATAAATAACCCTTTGTTAGCTGCTGACATTGGAAACACAAACTCGACATTGTCCCAGTGTGCCGGTACCAATGGCTCGAAGTAAAGGGGGAAAAATGGAGTCGCGCCCCCTTCGGGGCGCTAACTTCGGCGGGGCGCTACTTTTAGCGCCTCGAAAATATTAGCGCACCCGTGGCCGATTTTCCCAGGTAGCCCCTGAGAGGGAGGAGGGGCGCTACTGGAAACATAGAAACATAGAAGATAGGAGCAGAAGTAGGCCATTCGGCCCCTCGAGCCTGCTCCGCCATTCAATGCGATCATGGCTGATCATCCAAATTCAGTACCCGGTCCCTGCTTTCTCCCCACACCCCTTGATCCCTTTAGCCTTGAGAAATATATCCAACTCCTTCTTGAATATATTTAATGAATTGGCCTTTACTGCCTTCTGTGGTAGAGAATTACACAGGTTCACCACTCTCTGGGTGAAGAAATTCCTCCTCATTTCTGTCCTAAATGGCTTACCCCTTATCCTTAGACTGTGACCCCTGGTTCTGGACTCCCCGACCATCGGGAACATCCTTCCAGCATCTAGTCTGTCTAGTCCTGTTAGAATTTTATAAGTTTCGATGAGATCCCCTCTTATTCTTCTAAACTCCAGCGAGTACAAGCCCAATCGATCCAATCTCTCCTCATACGTCATTCCTGCCATCCCAGGTATCAGCCTGGTGAATCTTCGCTGAACTCCTTCCATGGCAAGAACATCCTTCCTCAGATAAGGCGACCAAAACTGCACACAATACTCAAAAAGTCGTCTCACCAAGGCCCTGTACAACTGCAGCAAGACATCCTTGTTCCTGTACTCAAACCCTCTCGCTATGAAGGCCAACATACCATTTGCCTTCTTAACTGCCTGCTGCACCTGCATGCTTACCTTCAGCGACTGGTGCACAAGGACACCCAGGTCTCGTTGCAGTTCCCCTTCTCCCAATCTATTGCCATTCAGATAATAATCTGCCTTCCTGTTTTTGCTACCAAAGTGGATAACCTCACATTTATCCACGTTATATTGCATCTGCCATGCTTCTGCCCAATCACCCAACCTGTCCAGATCATCCTGGAGTTTCTCGGCATCCTCCTCACAGCACACACGCCCACCCAGCTTTGTGTCGTCTGCAAATTTGGAGATATTACCTCTAGTTCCCTTGTCTAGATCATTAATATATATTGTGAATAGCTGGGGTCCAAGGATCGATCCCTGCGGTACCCCAGTCGTCACTGCCTGCCACTCGGAAAAAGAGCCGTTTATTCCAACTCTTTGCTTTCTGTCTGCCAACCAGTTCTCTATCCAAGTCAGTACCTTGCCCCCAATCCCATGTGCCTTAATTTTACACGCTAACCTCTTATGCGGGACCTTATCAAAAGCCTTCTGAAAGTCCAAATACACCACATCCACTGGTTCTCCCTTATCTATTTTACCAGTTACATCCTCAAAAAATTCCAGTAGATTAGTCAAGCACGATTTACCCTTTGTAAATCCATGTTGACTTTGTTCGATCCTGTCACTGTTTTCCAAGTGCTCTGCTATTACATCTTTTATAATGGACTCTAGCATTTTCCCCACTACCGATGTCAGGCTTACCGGTCTGTAATTCCCCGTTTTCTCTCTACCACCTTTTTTGAATAGTGGGGTAACATTAGCTACCCTCCAATCCATGGATACTGTTCCAGATTCCATCGAATGTTGGAAGATGATCAGCAATGCATCTACTATTTCTAGGGCCACTTCCTTAAGTACCCTAGGATGTAGATTATCAGGCCCTGGGGATTTATCGGTCTTCAATCCCATCAATTTCCTTAACACCATTTCCCTACATATACTGATTTCTTTCAGTTCCTCCCTTTCATCAAACCCTATGTTCCCCAACATCTCTGGGAGATTATTTGTGTCCCTCTTGGGGCGCTGCGAGTCAATATTGCGGTGCGACTTGCCGCAGCGCATGCGCCGCGGTACTGCAGGCCTTTCTCCCCTTCTTAAAGAGGAGGGGCCATGCGCAGTGCGACCCCGGGCCCAGCTGGGCCACCGGGAATCAGAGTGCCGGCAAAAGAGCCTGGCACTCAAGAGAAGTGCCGGGTTCAGGGAGCGCAGCCGGCACTCCGCAGGGGGGGCTTCTCAGAAGGCCGGAGACGGCAACGGGGGCAGGTGCTGGCAGCCGACCAGCAACAAAAATGGCTGCCTGGCACCTCGTCTTTTATTAGCGCTGCCCCGGCCACAGGTAGGCCCCCCTGACCCCGTCGGGCATAGTGTCCGGCGGTAAGTCAGGGGGCACTACCGAAGATCGCGGCCGGGGCGTGAGCAGGGCGCTGCGCACAGTGATGACATCATCACCGGCAGCGCAGCACCATGGGGTGCTAACGGTTACCGCCGCCACTAACCTCTCGCTGAATTTCGCGGGAGGCGCCACGCCCAGACACTAGTTGCTTTGCGCCCCGTTAGCACCCTCTCAGGGCGCTAACAGGAGGGGCAAAACAACCGAATTTTTCCCCCAAAATGTAAACCTTATAATGAACTGTTCCTGCATTATGGGGCAAAGTTGACTCATGTGTTGGCAGATGCACAGAGTGGGCTGTATTTTGTCAGCCCCGAGGAGGCGGGTATGGAGGCGTGACTGCTGGTAAAGTTTCAGAATTTGGGTGCGGATGGCAAAACCCGCCTCCGTGCCCTTTTGCCAGGAGGCGGGAAGCCGTCCTGCCCCGGGTCCCGTCTCCTCGAGTTGGGAAAGGGATTAGTGCCTATTAACTGCCTGTTAACAGGTAGTTAACAGGCAGAAAAAAGGATTATCCCCATTTTTCCTTCAGAAGTGCAGGCAGGGAACCCCGCCAGCATGTAGGAGACGAGTAGGAGGTCTGCGGGGGTCTGAAAGTGCAATGTAGAGGTGAGTGATGTGTGCAAGTGTGGAGTGATAATTATGTAAGGTGAGTGTAAAGTGTTGTTCACTTACCTTTGTTTCTGCCTACAGCCTTCAGCCGCTGTGAAGCCGGAGTCCCAACATCTCCATTGTAGGTTTCACAGACTGGCTGTTGGATCCTCCGAACCAACAGCCACGTGATTTCTGCAAAGTTGAAAGATTTGATGAGTCCTGAACACAAGGACTCCTCAAACTACACCGAATGTCAGTGTTTGACAGCTTCATAGAGCTGTCAAATGATGACATTTCTTCTTTCAAAAGTTCTTGACAGATGACACGTCATACGTTGACATGCTTTGTCACTGACTTCCCCCTAATTGGCCTGCTGGGCCTGCTGGGCAGGCTTAACAAGGTCAATCAGGGGAAAATCCCGCTGGTTGGCCAGAAGTTGATGGAGGTGGGATTGAAAGCCGGCAAGCAGCAATCCCGCCTCCAAAAGCTTCCCACTGAGAAAATCCAGCCCTGAATCTTTAGAGCAACAATCCCTGTACTGCGCATCAAGACGGCATTATTGCCCCTCCCCAAGTAAGCACACCAACCACTCCCAAATCAGCTAGAACATGATCAGATACCATGTAAATTTCCCTTCACTTTCCCCAATATGCCTTATCCCCAACTTCAGAGGATCTCTACTACACCATTGTGATTTTTTTCATTCCACATAGTAGCCATCCTGTGCAAAATTAACAAAGTTTTGTGTTACAGCCCCATGCCTAATAGGATTGGAATTGAGACAGCCTAATCTTATGTCAAGGCAATGATGATAGGTAATAACAAATTAAAGAATTTCAATTACAGGGATTAAGGTAGTTTACATAAACTGAACCATATAAGGCATGCATGGAATTTCTAGAAATGATTTGTATTAATACTAGCGATATATTAGATATTAAATGCTGGGATTAAATTCATATGCTTCCATCGAGAATTTAGGTTTCTCTGAAAGCTAGTTGATTAATGGTGATGGCTTTTAAGTGCCATTCACAGTTTACTAAAGATTCTGAAAAGATAGATTGCTTCCTTATTCAACATGTTAAGGACATTACCAGAAAAGACAATTTATTGGATTTAGTCCTTGTCAGTGATAACTAAAGTCAGTATTGGGAATGCTATAACTTCATTAATTAACAAAGATTATAGGCAAAATGACAGTAGTAATGTCAAAGCGTTTATCGATTGTCGTAAAAGTCAGAAAACAATAAATCATTGGTCCTTCTGAGGGATTTATCAAGGCAAGTGAGCTTGGAAGAGAAAGATGTAGCTGATGGGCTAAATCGATTAGTTTTCACTTCTGAAGAAAATACCACAGTCCCAGTATTACAGGTTAGATGCACAGCTAAAATAGAATTTTGTGCAGAAATGCAGTTACTTCGAGTTTAGCTACACAACTATCCTTAATGTTCCCTAAGGGTCAGTTTTGGGTCCATTACTCTTCTCAATTTTTATAAACGATCTAGACTCGGGTGTAGGGCACAGCGTTATAAAGTTTGCATTTCATGATACGAAACTTGGCCACGTAGTAAATAATGATGAGGATAGTTGTAGACTTCAGGATGACATAGACAGGATGATGAAATGGGCAGAAGCATGGCAGGTGGATTTAATGTTGGAGCAGTGTGAAGTGATGCACTTTGGGAGGACTAATATGGAAAGACAGTATGCTATAAATGGCACGATTTTGAAAAGTCTAGATGAGCAGAGACCTTGGTGTCCATATACAGGAAACTCTTGTTTAAACGGCTCCTAAATATCCAGAATTCTCTATTAACTGGCAAAATTCATACTCCGAAAACAACACCTCAATAACCGGAAATGTTGCCGAGTCCGAATCTCCCGCGGTGGCCGAGTTAGTCAGTGGGGGTAGTTCTCCAAACTGCCACTACTCGGCTTCTTGGCGCTGTCGGAAGTCCGAACACCTCAATAACAGGAGTCTGACTCTCCCGCGCTGCCGGTAGTCTCTTCCGAGCCGCCATTTTTCTGTTTACTGTATAAGTTTTGTTTTACTGTTAAGTAATTAAAGAGTAATGGATTACCCTCAACTGGCAGTACTGTACTTACTCAAGCATCTTCCACCATCCAGTTAACACAACGTTCTGTAGGTGAGTACCCAATTACTGTATACTGCACATCTCTTGATTTTTTTATTTTTGTTTGTTAAAAATAGCCTCGGTAGATAACCCTCTCCATCATCTGGAATTTTTAATCAACCGGCAACACGCCGGTCCCATCGGTGCCGGATACCAAAGAATTTCCTGTACACAAATCCTTAAAGGCGGCAGGGCAAGTTGATAAGGTGGTTAAAAAAACATAGGGGTTATTTGGGTTTATAAATAGAGGCATAGAATAAAATAGCAAAGGGGTTATGCTGGAACTCACTGGTTAGGCCTCAGCTGGGGTACTGCAGACAATCCTGGGCACCACACTTCAGGAAAGATGTAAAGGCCTTAGAAAGGGGACAGAGGAGGTTCACCAGAATGTTACCAGGGTGAGGGACTTCAGTTATGAGGAGAGGTTGGAAAAGTTAGGACCATTCTCCTTGGAACAGAGAAGATTAAGAGGTGACCCAGTAGAGGTTTTAAAGATGATGAGAGGTTTTGGTAAAGTAGAGAGAGAAAAACTATTCCCTCTGGTGAGTGGGTCAATAAGCAGAGGTCATAGATTTAAAATAACTGGCAAAAGATCTAGAGGGGAGATAAGGGGAAAACATTCATTCAGAGCGTTTTCGGGATCTGGAACGCTCTATCTGAAAAGGTGGTGGAAGTTGATTCCGTAAATAATTTTAAAAGGGAGTTGGACAGGTACCTGAGGATGAGGAACTTACAGGGTGACGGACAAAAGGCGGTGATGTGGGACCAAGCACGACTGCTCTGTCAAAGAGCCAGCACAGGCACGATGGGCTGAATGGCCTCCTTCAGTGCTGTAAGTTTCTTTAATTCTATGACTTAAAGATGATAGTGCTGCAGGACCTGATGCCACTTACCCTGGAGTGCTAAGGGAAATGGGGGAGGTGATATGTGAGCCAATGGCTCATATATTCAATAGCTTTTCTGAGCTCCAGGTTGCTTCCCATGGATTGGAGGGTAGCTCATGTGGTCCCATTATTTAAAATGGGGAGGAAATCAAATACTGAAAATTATAGGCCAGTGAGTTGACTTTGATTATAGGGAAGCTGTTGGAAAACATTATACTGGATGCAATTTATGCAGGACAGCTTGTTGATTAGGATTCCCATCATGGTTCTGCCACACTAACCTGATTTGGGTTCTTTGAGGAAGAGACCAGAATAGTGCCTGGAGATAGGCTTGTTACTGTTGTGTAACTTGACTTCCAATAACACAGTGACCAGAATAGTGCCTGGAGATAGGCTTGTTACTGTTGTGTAACTTGACTTCCAATAACACAGTGACAAAGTTGACAGCCATTAGAAAAAAAATAGATCAAAAAATGATAGGATAGCTGCTATTTTGGATAGGTAGCCAGTTGAAATAATGGCCCAGAACTTGGTGTCGGGGGCTTGCCGCAGGTGCAAGCCCCCGATCTGCACTCACCCTGCGCGCTGACATCTGAAGCCCGGGCCTGCTTGCATTTCCTGTCACAGGCGGCGGTTCAGATGTCGGCGCGCTGTGCTTACCTGATCCAGCGGCGTAGTTAGTGCGATGTGCCGGCTGGGATCAGGTGAGCACTGTACAACCAATCAGGGGAGGGGAAGGTTCATTCATGAGTTTGAGAGTAAGAACTGTCAAACTCATGAAAACTACGGGGGCCCAAAACACTATTTAAACTTTAAATAAAAATTTAAAAAACATCCCAATCATTAAATTAAGTATAAATAAGTTTAAAAAAATAATTTAAACAATAATTTTTGTTTTTGAAAAAAATAAATTTTTAATAAAAAGGGCCTAAAACTAAACTTACCTTATTGTAGATTCTTTAAAATAATAAACCTGTGGGGAAAAAAATTCTAAATTGCACTAAAACACCACTTACCTGTAAAAATAAATACTTACATGTGCTTTTTACAAGCGTAAAGACGGGAGGCCTTTACACATGCGCAAATCCCTCAAAACAGAGGAAATCCAAGACGCACACGCTGCCCCCTACAGCACACGTGCTAGCCTCTTCAACTCTTGAGTTAGAGGAGAGGAAATGCTGGTTTTCAGCGCATGCGCTGTGCATGCTGAAAACCGACATTTCCTCCGGCCAGACGCGTGAGTACCCCTTCCGTACTCACGCGTTTGGGGAGGAATTACTGCCCCAACGTAAGCAAAGGGTTGTTATTCATGGGATAAGTCTGACAGGGGCCTGGACATGGGTAGAGTCCCATTGCCGTTCATCATTTTTATTCATGATATGGGGGAGGGCTTAAGTGAAATCATTCTTAAATTCAATAATAATACAAAATTATACGCGGGGGTTAGTAATTCAGGTCAGTTTCAAACAAGTTATGTGAATGGGTCCATGTGTGGCAGATGTTATTTAAGGTGGACAAGCGCAGTGTCATGGATTTGGTGTTCGGAAGTTCCAGGCATTTATACCATTCAGGTGTACCCATCAAACGTAACAGATCAAGAAAGAGATCAGGGACAATAGCTGCTCATTTATTTAAGATGCATAAGCAGTGTAAAGTGGCAATCGGAAAATAAAATAGTGTTTTAGGTTGTATTGCATGACCAGTACAAAGAGTACTATATAAGGCTCTGGTTTGCCTGCTCCTTGCATGAGGGAGTGAATATCAAGACTTTGGAGAAAGTGCGGAGGAGGGTTACCAGCATAGTATCTAAACTTATAGCTCTTACTTATAAGGATAGGCTTCAAGAGTTTGGGTTACTTACTTTGGAGGGAAAATCTAGCCCATCTTTTCCTACAAAACAAAAGTAAGTCATTGGTTGTAAAGTGCTTTGTTATATTCTGAGGACTTGAAAGGCACTATATCAATGAAAGTTTGTTCTTTCTCTTTGGACACAGCCATTGTCTTTTGGAATGCATTGCCAAAACATGCAATGGGGAAGGAGGTCTGAACCCATAACTCTAAGTGGATTCAAGTCCAGGCCCTAGAGGTAAAAGACCACTTCACCCAGCCAGGAAAGGCACTGATAAAGGTTTGGCATAACCATATATTTAATCAGACTCTACCACCGCGATTTTCCCGGCGCTCAGAGGGCGGGTTCGGAGGTGGGTCAGCTGTTAAATTCGAATTGATTGACGGCGGGTTGGGAACTCATCACGATCCTGTCTCCGTGTGAGTTTGCAAAGTGTCGGGTCTGCGATTTCAGAACAGACCTGACACCAAGAGGTGGGTGAGGAATTTAAGAAACTTAGGGGTTAGGGTTAGGGCTAGGGGGCTAACGGGGTGCAAATCAACAAGTGCCTGGGTGCGGCACCGCTAACGCCTCCCGCAAAATTCAGCGGGAGGTTAACGGCAGCGCGTGTGGCGCTGCACCGCTGCCAATGACATCATCACCGTGCACAGCGCCCCGCTCGCGCCCCGGCTGTAATATTGGGTGGCATCCCCCGACTTACCGTCAGACACTATGTCCGCCGGGGTCAGGGGGGGCCTATCTGCGGCCGGGCCAGTGCTAGTTAAAGGGGAGGTGGTGGGCGGTCATTTTTGTTGTTGGCCGCCTGCAAGCAGCTGCCCCTGTTGCTGTCCCCAGCCCCCGTGAAGCCCCCCCGTGGGGCGCCGGCACTCAAGAGAAGTGCCGGGCTCATTTACCGGCACTCCCGATCCCTGGTGGTCCAGCTGGGTGCTGGGACGTGCTGCGCTAGGCCCCTCCCCTTTAATAAGGGAAGACCTGCAGCACTGCGGCGTGACATGCTGCAGCGCCATGTAGCGCTGCGATATTGGCTCACAGCACCCCAAGAGGGACGCGGGGCGCTTCCAGTAGCTCCCCTCCTCCCTCTCCGGGCGCTACCTGGGAAAATCGGTCGTGGGGACGCTAACTTTTTCAGGGTGCTAAAATTAGTTTTTTCCTATTTTCGCACATTTTCAACGGGTTTCATGATGTTCGGAGATCACGTCAGGTAAGTATGTCAGGAGCACCAATGAGCTGAATAGTTCACAGCTGAAACTGCAGTATAAAAGCTGACCTCTAACATCTGTTCATTTTCAAATGTCAGGATTTGGAAGACACATTTGATCTGTCTTGAGGCTGTAAGTGTGTGGTGTTAATCTATATGCACTGTCACCTCCTTGGAATAACATCTCTCCCCATTGACTGAATGCTTATAACATCTCATCCTCAACTGCCATATATAACAGCAGAATGGGAATGCTTTATACTCTCTCAACCTGGTCCTCAGAATCTGAAGAGGATCAGCCACAGCACCAGCGGAACCAGGCACACCAGCAGCACCAACAACAAGAGCGCCAACCTTCTCCTCAACCACCTGATGCTGCGCAGGGCAGAGGCCATCAGCGCAGGGCTGCACCGCGCCACAGGAGATACCCCCAACACAGGTTTTACAGGCAGAGGATGAGCTTCCTCAACATGACTGAGCAGCAATGCCAAAGGGGGCTTAGACTTTTGTGAGAGGTAGTCGCAGACATTTGCACAATGTTCGATCAAGACCTGCAGCTCAGAGGAGCAGGTGGACACGCCTTACCAGTGGCTGTCAAAGTCACCACCGCCCTCAACTTCTTTGCATCCGGGTCCTTCCAGGGATCAGCAGCAGACATTTCAACACCATAGAGCATCTTTACAATGATCTGTGCATTCCTTGCACTGTCACCACCATTGCTGGACATAAAAGGCACCCTCACACTTCACTGTGCCACTTGTGACCACACATAAGGCAATGAGTGCAAACAATTAATTTATTACAACAGAATAAAAAAATATAAACTTAACATTGGTTTCTAGCAGAACACCCAAGTGAGTACCCTTGTGACTATTTATGTGGCAGCTTTCTCTTACGCGTGTTTCTACGTGGTGCTACCCCTATGGCTTCAGCAGATGTAGAGCCTGCTCAGTTCCCTGCTGCACCTGCTTAGACACCTTTGGCGGTCGTCCTCTGGGTTTTGGAGCCTGTGAGGGCCCCACCAAAGTCTGCTCCTCCTGCGGCTGCACAGGGGCAGACTTGGCTATCACTGGGCGGGGAGGCATCTGAGGCTCTGACCGAGGGGTTGGCAAGGGGATGGCAGTTTGAGTGCTTGGAGAGGAGCCCCACTTGCATGTTCCCTCCCACCATCATCCCTCTCATTGGCCACCTGCACTTCTCTGCTAGCAAGTAGCTAGAGGGCACCTTGCTGCACATCAGTGGGGCCATTAGGACCCGTATCTGTACTGACATTCCTCATAACGAGGACGTCCATGAACCTCCAGTTCCTCTCCGCGATAGATGCCCATCTATCCGCCATAGCTGACCATCTATTTAGAAGTGTTACCATGTTGTTCTGAGTCTGGCGATTTATGTCCTCCATGGAGGTTGCCATCCATTCCATGGCGGTACCTACATTTGCCATTGCGTGCACCACGGCATTGCTCATGTTTGAGATGGACTCCTCCATTCTCTGCACACTTGCAGTCACCGTGGTTGCAAAGCCAGTCAGAGCCTCCTGCACTTGGTCCTGAAACTCTAGCACCGCTCTCTTTCTGGATGGTCCCCGAGGCTCAGCGTCTATATGCAGCTGAGCAGAGATAGGAGCATCCTGCGGCCTCCAATGAGGACTCTCCACTGCTGTCCCTGTCTCCATCATCTGTTCTTGAGTTATGATACATCAGGTGACAACACTACTCTATCTCGCATACGACCCACCGAGGTGTGCGTCTCTGTGCTGGTAAGGGTGCGCTCATTTCTGCCGACGCTGTTCCCTCAGAGGATGCAGCATCCTCGGAGGAGTCCTCCTGCTCTTCCTCCTGGACAGTAGGGAGGGGGGTTCTTGATGGTCCTGTGGGAGAGTAAAGACATGAGACATGTGATATGTAGATTGCAGACACATCCCATTGTGCTCATGATGAGCATTCAATTTCCATTGACATCAGATCCCTATCAGTCACTCATGAATGCCAAATAAGATGGATGGAGAGCTATTCTGTCACCAGGTTGTTCTACTGAGCCCCTCGCTCCGTCGCCCACTGCGAGCTCTTCAACTGTTCCCTCAATGTCGAGAGCAGCCTCCTCAGCGTGGATGAGCTGTGAGAACAATGGTGGTCCTCCTCCTGTCCTCTCCCTCTCTCTTATTGTGGGCTCTGTTTTCCTGCAATGAGGAAAAGAGGTGGAGTTTCAGTGAGAGTGATGGAATGACTGTAAAGAATGGATAGGATAGATGTTTAGAGGGAGACAATGATGGAGTGGGTTCCCATTACCAAGTTTCCTCCTTTTAAGTTGTTAGTTGTTGTCATTGCATAACATTGAGGGTGGGTGTGAGGTGTGCCTAGTAAGATGGGGAAGTCATTCTGTACATAGGGAGAGAGGGATGGGGGATGGTGCAAGGGATGCATTAGGATGTGCAGGGGTAGGGTTGGCAATGCAGAGTGATGGGGATGTGATGACAGGCATAGCAGAATTAAGTGTGCTTTTATACTCACTTTTCCAGAATGCAGGAGATCATTGAATCTCTTCCTACATCGGACCCAGGTGCAACTGAACAGACACCTTGCAGTTTCCTTCTCAGCTATTTGCAGCCAGGCTGCCTTTGTCTGCTGAGGAGGTTTCTTTCTTCCATTCCCTGGGAATAGAACCTCCCGACGTCCTCTGACTCCCTCCACAAGAACATGGAGGGAGTCATCGTTGAAGCGGGGAGCAGCTTTTGGTCTCTCTGCAGACATCATTGAAAGCACCAACACTCGGGAGCATCAATAATGAAGTGAGAGCCAATGGGGCCATGGCTGCATTAAATACACTGGCTGCAAACTCGTCATCAGGGCAGCTCAGCAGACCCGCACCCTGTGATCAGGCCGGGTAACGCACACGGCGGGCTTAACGAGCCCAAGCAACCGAAAATTGTGTCAGCAGGCTGGCTGGAGCTGGGAGCGGGACCAGAACCCGCCGACTATCGGTCCCGCCGCCAGCCCACCTCCACTCGGAAAATCCAGCCCTACCTCTTCAATAGCCCAAGATTAGTAGCAGCAGAAATATCTATACTGGTATTTTCAACAAAGTGACAAGTCTAAGTATTCCATTTAAGTGTGCACAGTACATGCCATGTAAAAGGTGCTTAAGACATTGGCCCGGAGTTTGCAGTTGTAATGACGGTAAAACTGTCACCCGTTCACTGTCATTACTCTGAAACTGACAGCAACTTCTGGCATCCACGGAAATCTAGAAGTTGCTATCAGCGATTCCCTGCTCCTCCAGAGGGTGCGCTGTAAAGTCCCTTCAGGCAGAAATCTTTGGAAAACACTTGATTTGACGTGAACTTCTATTTTTTACACTCTAATCTTGCTGTACAAACCCCTGAAAAAGTTAAGCCTTTTGAATGAGGTGTAAATGGGTGCACTAAGTCATAACTACTGCTAAACAACCTCTCTGGCCTTGAAAAAATAATTTTTGTATAATTTTTATATTTGTAGAATGTCAAATTTCTCCATTATGATAAAAATTCTATAGGTTTTAATATAATTGTGATATTTCAGCTTCTGCCTTAATCCCACGGGTATGTCCCAATCTTTATTTTGCTCTCTGTAAAATGATTATAAAGTGAAGGATAATCAGTGCATTTTACTTCCTGGTTTGCTGTCTGTGAGAATTCTTCAATGTGATTGGCTGCTTAGCCTGCTTGATGACATCACTGTTGCTGGACGCTGGCGCTCCCCTTGACTTGGCGCCAGAATGAAATCAACATTGGGAAAGGAGAAATCCACACCACAGAGATTGCTAGATCTTTGTGGGCAGCTTTGTTCGAGGTCAGCAGTGAGCGCTGGCACTTCGCGCTGACCACAAAATCTGGGCCATTATATATTTGCCATGTGCCTATCATAGGAAAGATGGACTTCCTCCTATGCACCTTCTTAATTTCTTCAAATTATTTTTCTACATCTCCTGTTGCAATATTTCTAAGTTGTGGCCTTAAAACTGAATTAATACATTGAAAGAAAGACTTGCATTTATATAGCGCTTTTCACAACCACTGGACGTCCCAAGGTGCTTTACAGCCAATAAAGCACTTTTTGAAGTGTAGTCACTGTTGTAATGTAGGAAATGTGGCAGCCAATTTGCGCACAGCAAGCTCCCACAAACAGCAATGTGATAATGACCAGATAATCTGTTTTTAGAGGGATAAATATTGGCTAGAACACCAGGGATAGCTCCCCTGCTCTGCTTCAAAATAGTGCCATGGGATCTTTTACATCCACTTGAGAGAGCAGATGGGGCCTTGGTTTAACGTCTCAATCAAAAGACAGCACCTCCAACAGTGCAGCACACCCTCAGCACTGCACTGGAGTGTCAGCCTAGCTTTATGTGCTCCAGTCTCTGGAGTGGGACTTGAACCCACAACCTTCTGATTCAAAGGCGAGAGTGCTACCCACTGAGCCACATTGTTTAAATATATCCTGACTATCAATCATCATGACTGATCCAACACACGCACACCGCAGCTTTTTGTAAAAGTAGCGGCATTGAGCTAAAGAAAATACAGTTGAAACCAAAACAAAAATCAGAAAAATTATGCAACATCTCTTCAAACAGCAATTACCACTGGTTCCATTTTCAAAACATCATCCTGCTTTCTCCAGGGATCAATACCTGCCAGTTTTGATGCCACACCTCTGCCCCAGAAATAGCTTGTTTCCCAGCAGATTACAGTAATTCAGACTTTGTCTAATCATCATTACAGTTTAAATCATCTAACTGTAAAGGCTCAAACAGCTGCAGTCACAGAAATCAAATCAAATATTCCCATTAACATTGTTAACATTCAGGTCCCAGTGTTTCTTCAGAAAATGAAATGTTTTTATTGCCATGTAGCTTGGAGAACAGTCATCAGCATAACAAAGTATGACTGTAATGTGGATGAAATTCCTTTTGTTATAAAAACTGAAAAATGCCTGTTTCTCTCCATAATTAAATTGCACTCTCAAACACTTCAAAGCTGCATATTCCTCTGATTTCATTAATGGGTTGTTTATTACGAAGACATTTTTCCCCATTTTTCATTCAGGAATTTCACTGCTAGGATTATTTAAGAAAAATAGATAATTTAAAAGGCAAACTAAATAACAAGATGCTTTAAGTGTGTGAAACAATGCTAAAGATCACACACAGTGCAATCTGTAAAAACTGGTGTGTACTCTTCTTAGGCAGTCCCTCGGAACCGAGGATGACTTGCTTCCACACTAAGAATGAGTTCTCAGGTGACTGATGAGTCCAATGCGGGACCTACAGTCTCTGTCACAGGCGGGGCAGATGGTGGTTGAAGGGGCGGGTGGGTGGGGTGCTTGGGTTGACGTGCGCTCCTTCCGCTGTTTGCGCTTGGCTTCCGCTTGCTCCCGGCGAAGAGACTCGGGGTGTTCGGTGCCTTCCCGAATGCTTCTCCTCCACTTTGTGTGGTCTTGGGCCAGGGATTCCCAGGTGTTGGTGGGGATGTTGCACTTTTTCAAGGAGGCTTTGAGGGTGTCCTTGAAGCGTTTCCTCTGCCCATCTGGGGCTCTCTTGCCGTGTCGGAGCTCCGAGTAGAGCGCTTGTTTTGGGAGTCTCGTATCAGGCATGCGGACGATGTGGCCTGTCCATCGGAGCTGATCGAACGTGGTCAAAGCTTCAATCAGCTCTGATGTATACTGGTATGCCATGGACTGTGCTTTCCCTTACTTCTAAGGAGTCAGAACTTTAACTCGATATATACATTGTACACGCTTGCAAGAAGGGAAAGACTGAGCAGTTACAAGTTCATTGATTTCCTTGAAGTAAGTCTAAGTATAACATTTCTATAATCTACCCAGTATGTACACAAAATCAAATTTCTCTCCAGATTTTAATTTTCTCAATGTTTAAATACCTTTTCTATTTTCCAAATTAATTTATGGCAACCTTTTGATGATGATAGGTCATAGCTCAAATTAACTGCATATCATTAAAACACAATTCACACATTAATTAAGTATTAAGTATTAAGTAAGACCCCCATCAGTAAATCCTCTCTGAACTAAACTAAGTGCCTGCAGAGGTGCATAACAGCACCCATGTGCTTATTTGTATGAAGACTTAATTTAATACATTATCTACACTCAGTGAGAAATAACATAAGGGTGTGGCGGGACACATTGTACAAAATCTCTTAGCTGTCATCTCTCTTGCCAAGGTATCAAATGTACCTATGCTGTGCAACTGTGCATGACTGCACCACCAAGAATGTCATTTCCTGAATTGTTCAACTACTGCAAACATTCTTGGTAAACAACCTGAAGCTTCTGATGGCTGGTTAATTGTTTCATTCAATTGGATGATGCTCTTGTCATTTATATGTCTATTAATTGCTCTCCTATTGATTCCAGTTTTACAATTGAAGTGGAAATTTGCTGAGATTGTCCTTAAATAAGTGCATTTAGCACTTTGGGCCAGCTTGAGGTCATGAAAGTAGCTATATAAAGGCAAGTCTTTCTTTCTTTAAATAAATTGAAGCATGCCAACTTTAAGAATTGATAGTTAGGGTGTATTTATAAGTCCATAAAGATACATGGAAAAAACGATACTGCAACTGTTGTCTATCGTATTGATGTCTGTAGGGTTCACATTATGTCTAAAAGGTACATATAATTCACATTTCCAAGACTTCTGCTACAATGTGTCAGTCTCAATTTTTGGAGGAGATATCCAAACCAACTGCAGCTGTTTCATCAATAGTCTTCCCTCCATCTTAAGATCAGCAATGGAATGTTTGCTGATAATATTACAGTGTTTAACTCCATTCCCAACTCCTCCGATAATGGGAGGTGCTGTCCAAGTAAGCTTGGTGAGTAGCGCAATGTGACTGCAGTATGTACTATCTACAGAATGCACTACTCAACCAAGCTTACTTGGACAGCACCTCCCATTCTCCTTTGGCCACTGAGAAGGACAAAAGCAGCAATGAGTAATATCGGGGGAATAACATCTGCAAGTTCTTCTTCATCACACATTATCCTGATTTGGACATAGATCACTGAGTCAAAATCCTGGAATTCCCTGCCTAACATCATCGTGGGAGCACCATCGCCACAAGGACTACAGAGGTTCAATGAGAGGCCCACCACCTTCTCAAATCGAGTGCTTGCCTACATCCCAAGAACAAATATCTCAAGAAAGCTTTTTAAAAAAACAAAACTTTCTTTAGAGTTTCCCTGTGTCTTGCACTATCTGCGCTCCAGGTCAGTTCCTTTTCTTTATATTGGAAAAAGTTGCAACTATATATATTTTGTGGTCATTGTATAGTTCTGTCACATGGTATTTGTAGAATGCATGAGTGCGTTTGGGATTCTTCATATGATTGTGTACATGCCGGGAACAATGCACATTGAGGCAGTTTGGGCAGAACCTCTGAGGACATAAAACTGGAGCTCATGCAGGGTTAGCACTAGTCAGGGAACCACCGTCAATTTATTTTTCTTTCCTGCATTGGTCAGCTTCACTGCCTCCAGTTTTTAAATTGATTATATCCAATTAGTTAAAATATGGTATATAGAATGAGATTTTGAAAGGCATAATAGGAGGGAACAACATCAACACGTGTATTTATATAGCATCTTTAACGTATTAAAACATCCCAAGGTGCTTCGCAGGAGTGTTATAAAACAAAATTTGACACCAAGCCACATAAGGAGATGTTAGGGCAGATGACCAAAAGCTTGGTCAAAGAGGTAGGTTATAAGGAGCGCCTTAAAGGAGGAAAAAGAGGTAGAGAGGTGAAGAGGTTTAGGGAGGGAAATCCAGAGTTTAGCGCCTTGGCAGCTGAAGGCATAGCCACCAATGGTGGAGCGATTAAAATCGGGGATGTTCAAGAGGCCAGAATTAGAGGAGCGCAGAGATCTCGGAGGGTTGTGGGGCTAGGCGAGATTACAGACATAGGGAGGGGGGCGAGGCCATGGAGGGATTTGAAAACAAAGATGAGAATTTTAAAATCAAGGTGTTGCTTAACTGGGAGTCAATGTAGGTGAGTGAGCACAGGGGTGATGAGCGAACGGGACTTGGTGCGAGTTAGGACACGGGCAGCAAAGTTTTGGATGACCTCAAGTTTATGGAGGGTAGAACGTGGGATGCTGGCCAGGAGTGCGTTGGAATAGTCAAGTCTAGAGGTAACTAATTAGAGAGGAAGAAATAGACTCCGGTACAAGAAAGCAAATGTAGAAACCTTACAAAAACTGTCTATTTATATGTTTCTTGCGACAATCAATGAACTTCATGTAACAACAACTTGAATTTATATAGTGCCTTTAACATAGTAAAACATCCAAAGGCACTTCACAGGAATGTTATTTAAAAAAAGACTTGTATTTATATAGTGACTTTCACAACCTCAAGACGTCCCAAGCCTTTACAGCCAATGAAGTACTTTTGAAGTGGAGTCACTGTTGTAATGTAGGAAACATGGCAGCCAATTTGCACACAGCAAGCTCCCACAAACAGCAATGCGATAGTGACCAGATAATCTGTTTTTTAGTGATGTTGATTAAGGGATAAATAATGGCCCGGACAACAGGGATAACTCCCCTGCTGTTCTTCGAAATAGCTCCATGGAATATTTTACATTCACCAGAGAGAGCAGACGGGACCTCGATTTAACGTCTCATCTGAAAGACGGCACCTCAGACAATGCAGCACTCCCTCAGTACTGCATTGGAGTATCAGCCTGGATTTTGTGCTCAAGTTTCTGGAGTGGGGCTGGAACCCACAACCTTCTGATTCAGAGGTGAGAGGGCTACCCACTGAGCCACAGTCGACACTCACAAACCAAATTGGACATTGAGCCACAGAAGGAGATACTGAGACAAGTGACCAAAAGCTTGGTCAAAGAGATAGGTTTTAAGGAGCATCTTAAATGTAGGAGAGAGGTTTAGGGAGGTTATTCCAGAGCTTAGGGCGTAGGCAGCTGAAGGCACGGCCATGATGAAAGTTGGGGATGCGGAAGAGGCCAGAATTGGAGGAATGCAGAGATTGCGGAGGGTTGTCGGGCTAGAGGAAGTTACAGAGATAGGGAGGGGCGAGGGCATGGAGGGATCTGAAAACAAGGATGATGATTTTTAAATTGAGACGTTGCCGGACCGGGAGCCAATGTAGGTCAGCGAGCACAGCGGTGATGGGTGACTTGGTGCGAGTTAGGATACGGGCAGAAAAGTTTGGATGAGTTCAAGGTTAGGGAGGGTGGAAGTTGGGAGGCGGTCAGGACAGCATTGGAATGCAGCAGAAAATAACTATAGTAGATGGAATGTGGTAAAACAAAACAAAGCCTTATAAACAGAGCAAAAGGAATATAATTTAATGTGTCTTTAATTTAATGAGCAAGTTTATAACAAGCTTTAACAATTCAGTCTAGTATCAAGTACGTGTAGTTGAAGTTGTGGCCAGTTTACGGTAACTCCTTTTGCTCCGCCCTATTTTAACGCTGCCCAATTGAATTTGTTCACGATCAGAGGCTAAAAAAAGTCAAAAGGGAGCACGTGCATCTCTGCTCCAGCAAAGTACCTCATGCATTATTGACATAAATTAATGGTGTTAACTTTAACTCTCAAGGAACGTATACAACAATAATTGGATGAAATGTGGATATCAGGCCAGGTCTGCTCAAATTGCTCTTCTCAAACGTCACAAAGGCCCTGTGTAAATAGCGATTGGTTGTGAAAAGGAGACAAACTGGAAATATCAGGCGTGAATGGAAAAAAAAACCTATTACAACTGTGACCTCTCCTTTGGGCTTTGTTACAATCCGAAAAGCAAACTATTTCATTGTGCAACCTTCAGTATTTCCTCAAAACAACATAGTAGTGCTCAGGCTTGGAAAATATGAGGCGTAAACTTGGGAACTAACTGGCATAATGTCATCTGAAGGCACCAAGGCTGAAGCTGCTGGATTTAATCACTGTCTCTCGGTGTCAAGAGAGACACTTTTTCTATCAAGTGCCTCCCTCAGGTGGTGGGACATGGCCACTCCTAAACCAGCTCTACAAGCAGTGCTTGACAGGAGGTTTGAGCTTGTCGGCAATGGCTGGGTCCCAGTCAATGCACAGTCAGAATCTGCTCAAAACCGGTGCCAAGCAGCAATTCGGCCCAACAGACCCTGGAAGCTTGGGACATCGCCTATAAAGTTGCTGTTTAAGGGTAGGGTTGACATGGACAAAGTTTGCGATTGGTTTATGCAGACCACAGAAACTCGCTCTCTCACCATCGCCAACCGGTCCGACTCGCGGAAGCACCTGGAGGTGCCGAGGGCTGAGGGGCTTGGATCGGTCCGGAGACAAGCGAAGGGTCAACCCATACCCCGACCCTTGGGGAAGGACCTTCGGAAGAGGGCGGCCGGGGAACTGGGGGGAAATTCTTCTCTGGGCACCAGGGCTCCAGGCATGAAGAGGAGACGAGTTCGATGGCGAGCAGGTGGGTGGAACCAGCGGAATCCCGGCCGGAACAATTGGTTGAGTCGAAAGCTGGTTCACCGCAAGCATAGGAAGCGTCAAAGGGCGACGCCCACTGAGAGTCCTCAGGGCCACCAGAAGAGGAAAGGAGATAAAACCAGTGGGAAAGCCGAGTATCAAACGTATTGGAGCGTCTTGGAGAGCCCGCCGGTGCTGTCGGTGAAAGGCACCGATTACAAGCTGGTGCCGGTAGGGAACACTTTGCCCGCCTTGGAGAAGATGCAGGACTTGGATGCAACAAGCGTCCGCCAATTGGAGAGTGCGAGCGGCCGCCGGAGCCGGCCAGGGACCCTCTTCACCGAGGCCAAGTGGCACCTGGGTTGTCTGAGGGAGTGCTGGGTGCTCCTGAGGAACATCGAAGGCTCCAAGCGGCTGGATTCCGGCCACAACCCTTCCCGGCCCCCCGGCAAGCCGGCCAAGGTCAACCATCGGAAAGCTCGGCGGTGGACGCCTGCTTACAAACCTCGGGGCCAGGGCTCGGAGAGCGGCCAAGCTCGGCGCCCAGCGGACAACCGTGCCACCGAGGGTTACCGGCCGCTGCCCGCGACCCCAGCCGAGGGCAGCGATCCAGCCACGGCCGCGACTGACCGCTGTGGGGATTTACCTGACGGGCCAACGAGTCCCGTCCAGCTAGAGGATCCAGCGCGAAGCCAAGAGCGAGGAAGTTCTCCCGTCCAGGTTCAACAAGAAAACTCCCTCGCAGAAGTTAGGTGGCAAGTAGCCGGCTTAAAAGAGTGCAGGGTAATTCTGAGAAAGATCAAGCCTTTGGCTGCGAATCCTCGAAATGGTTTTGTCGTTCACCCGCCCCTCAAAATATCTTCACAACACATACATCTGGACCAAGACTTGGAGAACATAGAAGGAAATGAAAGCGGTGCAAAAGTTGATCCTTATGGGACAGACTCTTACTCCTGTGAGGAAAACCAAAATATATGTTCAGCTACAATAAACCAAGATGCAGATGTATCTGCCCTTGTAAAAGTTCAGGGCTCAACACATGAATTGGAGAGTGCAATGCAGCGCCAAGGAAAAGGCATGCAAAAGCAAATGAAAGACACTTTTACAGACACTAAATGGAAACTAGGAAGTCTTAAAGAATGCAGTGTGGTGCTAAAGAAAATTACACCTCCGGATGGAAATCATTTTATTAGTTTGGCAGATGGCCAGCTGTTTAGATTAGGCTTGAATAATATTAAAGATAAAAGTAATCGTCAAGAATTGTAGTGAAGAAATGGTGACCATTTCTGTTATTTAAATAAATATCTGCATTTGGCAGTCACTATATTTAAACCATAAAGATTGCTCACTTTTCATGTGGAATAAAGATTAGAAAATTTGACATTGTTAAATTGCAATTAGTCCCTAGGTGGACTTGTGTTAATTTTGTCATCAGGTAGTAAGGTTTTTTTTATACAAAGAATTGTGTAGTTATACATTGAATTCATGGTCAATCCAGTTTGTACAATGGTTTGCAAGCACATTTATTATTGACACATTGTGTGTAGTTAAGAGGAAATACAATTAGAAAAGGGTATTGTAGTCATGCTGTAAGCTCAAGGGACTGAATCCTAGACATGGGTGGGACTGAATCCTAGACATGGGTGGGACTGAATCCTAGACATGGGTGGGAGTGTTTGTTATAAACAGTTGCTCAACAGATGAAAATTTGTTACAGAAGAAAAATAATAGCAATTAGTGAAGAAATAATCCAAACAATCTTCTATGGGTTAAACAGATAAATAGGTCCTCTGTTTTATATTTGGAATGCCTTCAATATCCAAGGGAAAACCTGAACTCTTATAGGATATGTGCTATTGGCAGATAATTCAGTTGCCACCTTTTGTCCAGTGCAAAATTGGACAGGTTAGAACAGAGGTGATGTTGTGTCATGGCTTGAGTTCTGACATTTGTTTTGCTGCTGAAGAAAATTAATCTAAAACTTGAACTTAAAGCTAATAACTTCATTTTGTGATAAAGTAATGTGTAAAATATATTAATGTTATCTAATTTTTAAAGTTTGGTTTACCTCTTACAAATTCTGGACACTCAAGTGCAAAACCAAACAAAAGGCTAACTAATCCACAATTGAATGGTATTTGTTAGCAAGATATAACGCAGTTTATTCTAAACAATTTTACACGTGAAAATATTTGTGTTTTCCTAATTTCACTGTTGTTGGTTGTCTTTGGAATTTTAGCATTGTGTATTTGAGACACTGCATTGGTTGAGCTGCAGTCTAACACACATTTTCTCTTTTGCTAATTTAAGCAGCAAAGTAGACATGAGTCTTAGTACTGTTTTTCCAGAATTATCAAATGGAGGAAGAAAATCTCTCATCTCGCATATTTAATTGCAGTTTGAATCTCCGCCTTTTATGTAATTATTATGGTTGACAGCTTATGAAATGTGCTTGTGTAAATGTAGCATATTTAATAGGACATTTGTGGTGAGCAGAATGTTGAATTTCTCTAGAAAAGGTAAAAGTAGTTTAGAGGTAAATTAAAATGTGCATTGCCTCCATATGTTTTAAGTACTTTCATTCATATTTTAAGGTTTTGGTTTATTTACTACACATTAACTTTATCAAATGATTTTTTTTTGCAAACCATGGAGTGAATGTGCTTTGGTTTGGAACAAAATTCATAACATTGTATAGATCTCTTGAAAATGACATTTGATTAAAGCACTTTGCTCATCTATTTAATAAAAATGAGCTCCAGGCATGAGGTTTTGCAAAATCCGTTTTACTTGGATAGCATTTTATTTACTGGTATCTTCAGAGATTTTCTTGCCCATGAAAAGCTCAGAGTCCTGACCTAGACCTTTGACATTGGCACATTTCCTTTTTAAGTTGGCAAATTAGAAGAAAACAACTTTTAAATCAATTTAAAGACATTTGAGGTTAAATCTAAATGTTGACATTCTAGAAGTATAACAGGAGCAGATATGGCTGGCTTCAAATAACTGCTTAAAAGGTCAGATTAAGCTACATTGCATTTACCATCTTGCAAGGTTGCACTCCTCATTTAATACAGGCTAGCAGGAATGTGATCTGGTTAGAAGTGTTGTACAAATATTGGGGACCTGCAACACTTATTGAACCTATTGTGTGACCACTCTTAAGTGCACTGCAGTGATAACTGGGATCAAAGTTGTACAAAACCTTTTCCACTACATTGTGGGGCTATCGGTGAATCATAAGTCCAGCAGAGGATAGTTTATTGTTTTGGTATATGTTATACTCACAGGTTAAAGGTAATGGCTCGGATTTCCCCCGCCTGTGCTTGCTAGCCTGTGATTTTTCCACCCATTAAAGTGAGTGGATGGAAAATCGCAGCAGAGTAAAACCCCAGCCAATAATTCAATCGGCAGTTCTGGGTATATTTTCTCTTTTTTTGGAAGGAAGTGTTTATTCTTATGATTCTATTTTAACATCCACTGATCAAAATGGTAGCTGGTGACATTTTCCTTCCATAAGTTTCAGCACAAAACCGAGCAATTATGAGGTATTTGAAATAATTCTATTTTTACACGTCATGCACCTATATTGGGACATATCCTCTCCATCACCAAGACTGCCGACTTCCACCTCTAATATCATCCGTCTCTGCCATTGCCTCAGCCGATTGGCTGCTAAAACCCTCATGCATGCTTTTGTCATCTCCAGACTTGACTACTCCAATGCTCTCTTGGCTGGCCTCCCACCTTCCACCCTGCTGCCCATACCCTAACTTGCACCAAGTCCCATTCACCCATCACCCCTGTGCTCACTGTACATTGGTTCCTGGTCTGGCAACGCTTCAAATTAAAAATTCTCATCCTTGTCTTCAAATTCCTCCATGGCCTCGCCCCTCCCTATCTCTAACCTCATCCAACCCTCCGAGATCTCTGCACTCCTCCAATTCTGGTCTCTTGTGCATCCCCCAATTTCCATCGCCCCACCATTGGTGGCCGTGCCTTTAAGCCCTAGGTTCCAGAATTCCCTCCTTAACCTTCTCTGCCTCTCCTCATTTAATAGTCTCCTTAAAACCTACCTCTTTGACCAAGCTTTTGGTCACTGGTCCTAATATCTCCTTTATGTGTCAAATGTCATCTAATAAGGCACCTGTGAAGTGCCTTGGGACATTTTACTACGTTAACAGTTGATTATGTAAATGCATGTTGTTGACTGACTAGGAAAAGTTAATTTCTTGGAATTTCCACAGGATTTCTCGGGCAGAATCCCTTGTGCTGTTTCTGCAGGAATCCTGCCAATCTTCCGCCTGTGGCGGGAGATCGGGAAAACCCCGTGGAACTTCTCCCCTCTATCTTTATCTTTAATCCAGCTGTGGTGTGAGCAAAACCTAGTGAAAGCAGTCCAACAATGATTTTTCAAATCTGTAAACCAACCAAAGTCAGCCTTCCTGACCTGATTTCAATGGTACCTTCCAACTTATAACAGTCAATTGATTGAATGTATAGTTGCGAAGTGTGCTGCCCTTAATACCGAATGGCTGGGCATAAAAGTCCCTCTTTAAAAATAAATAAATAAAAAATTATAAATAAAAATGGAAAAATCATCAGGCCAAGATGGTTTGCACCCTAGAATCGAAGTTGGGGTGGAGAGAGCATAGGCACTAACTGGAATTTTCCAAAAGATTTTGGGAAATGGGAATTGTACCAAAGGGACTGGAGGGTGGCAATCTTAAAATCCCATTCAAGAAAGGCAAAAGGAATTTGCCAGGAAATTGCAGGCCAAATAATTTTTAATTAATTGTGGATAAACTAAGGGCAGGTTGTGCTCGACTGATTTGAATTTGTTGAGGAAATCAGTGGGTATAGATAAAGGGAATGCAATGGGGATTGGCATATATAGAGTTTCAAAAGATGTACGTGGGGAGATTGAACTGCATTTATTAAAAATAATATAGCATCATAGCCAAAGGGAGGGCTAGGAAACAAAGGGAATTTTTAGATGCTTTTCAGATTGGTAGTGGTGTTCCCCAGGGAACTGTGCTAGCACCTCTTGTGTTTTCCATTTATTTGAATGATTTGGTCATAGACACAAGGCAAATGACCTCTGGTCAACTGGCATAGCAACTGCGCTGAAGGTCTCCCATATCCACAAACATTAGGGTGCAAATACGCAGAAGATCCTATAACTTACAAAAAAATATATAATAGATTGACTCCGTTGGGAGCTGTGAATATAATTGCCATTCTCCTAGGCCCTCAACTAAATTAAAAGGGGACCATAAGCCTGAGGACATTTATATGGGCTACACCAGGTAGAAGTTGATTTTTAAGGAAGGGTGGCACCATGGGATGTCAAATTAAAAGGGAGCACCTGAGTGAAGTAAAATAATGCCAACACCTTCTGTGGTACGGTAGCATAGTGGTAATGTTACTGGACTAATAATCCGGAGACGTGAATTCAAATCCCACCACGGCAGCTGGGGGATTTAAATTCAGTTAATTAAATAAATCTGGAAATTTAAAAAAAAACAGAACAACTAGTACTGTATCAGTAATGGTGACCATGAAACTACCGGATTGTCGTATAAACCCAACTGGTTCACTAATGTCCTTTTAAGGAAGGAAACCCGCCATCCTTACCTGGTCCGGCCTATATGTGGCTCCAGACCCACAGCAATGTGGTTGACTCTTAACTGCCCTCTGAAATGGCCTAGCAAGCCATTTAGTTGTACCAAACCACTACAACAAAGTCAGCATTATGGAAGTACCTTCACCACAAGGACTGCAGTCGTTCAAGAAGGTGGCTCACGGGCAATTAGGGCTGGGCAATAAATGCTGCCCTCATCCCATGAATAAATACATTAAAAAAAACCTTCATAAGTGACTCAGATTATTTTCAGAATAAAAAGGATTGGTGTATGAGACGGGCTGTAAACCATGAACGTTGAAAGTAACATTAAGGCAGTAATCAAGAATTACTTGAACTAGATTGGTGGGCGGGCAGCTAGATAATTGGATTGCAAACAAAACTGACTACAGGGCTGAAGGTAAGCAATGGGGTATGGACACAAATTCAGACATGCATGAGACCAGGATCATGAAAGGGAAAATCTCCAATATGATGCACATGCATGAATAGTAGAAGCATTAGAAATTAAATGCTGGAACTGGAGGTGGCTGTAGGAAGCTATGATGTAGTAAGAATATCAAAAACATGGACTCCAGAGACTGGGAATGAATATAACATGGGTATAGCATGCTCAGAAATGAGTGTGGCCAGATAAGGAGAAAGCACCATAATGAGCTTACCTGTGTAGAACTCACTAATGCAAATAAAGGAATCCAAGCTAACACTACTAGAGTATGCTAGAGGCTACCAGGGCAGAATAAGGAGAACAATTTGCTTTATGAAGAGATAAGAAGGGTGTGTGAAAACAGGAAAGTTCTATCAATGGGAGACTACAATCATCCTAATATAAATAGTGAAAACCCCAGTGGGTTCAGAGTCAGAGTTGGTAAATGTAATGCATGATTGCTTCAAGATTTAATACACAAGGGAGATTATGACAGGCTGTACTGATCTTGTGCTTGAGACAGAATTAGGTAACACACAGAAACTGGAGCTCATGACATCCCAGGGACAAAGTAACTGCAGCATGATTAAATTCAATTTGATCTGGGAATCTAAAATTCCAGAAATAAGGGGCCAGGTATATAAATTTAAAAAAAGTATAACTTCAAAGAACTGAGGGAATAACCAAAGCAAATGGCTAAGGGAAGTTATTCAACAACCCTTCAATAGGGCTCAAGTGGAATACCTTTAACGAAATAATGCTGAGCATACAGGATAAATGTATTCCTAGAATTAGCAAGCTCAGACAAACTTGTGTGACCCTAAATAGATCAATAAATAAATCAAAATGAAATGGAGGAAAATGTAGCATCTACAAATTCTGGGATGCACAAAAAGCCATAGGCAGAGGACCAGAGAATTTTAGGGTTGGGGGGGGTTCTTGTAGGGCTGGAGGAAGTTGCAGGGATAGGAAGAGTGAGTCATTGGGGGACTGGGAGCCAATGTTAGTCAACAAGGACAGGGGTGATGGGTGAGTGGAACTTTGTGTGAGATAGGATATGGGCAGCAGAAGTTTATGGAGGGTGGTGAATGGAAGACCATCTAGGAGAGCATTGGAATAGTTGAGTCTGGCGGTGAATTTGGCAGCAGATAGGCTGAGGTAGGTGAATTTGGCAGCAGATAGGCTGAGGGAGGTGAATTTGGCAGCAGATAGGCTGAGGGAGGTGAATTTGGCAGCAGATAGGCTGAGGGAGGTGAATTTGGCAGCAGATAGGCTGAGGGAGGTGAATTTGGCAGCAGATAGGCTGAGGGAGGTGAATTTGGCAGCAGATAGGCTGAGGGAGGTGCAGAATCAGGCAACGTTATAGAAGTGCAAATAAGTGGTATTTGAGGTGGAGAGTATGTGGAGTCGGAAGCTCCACTCGAGTTTCAATAAAATGCCGAGATTGCAAACAGTCTAGTTCAGCCTGAGAGACAGTAGCTGGGGAGAAGGATGGGGTTGATGGTAGGGCATGAAGTTTGTGCAAAGGACAAAGACTGTATCTTCAGTCCTCCCAATGTTCAGCTGAAGGAAATTGTGGCTCATTTTAAACTGGATATTGGAGAAGCAGTTTGACAACACAAAGGCAGTGGAGGGGTGGAGAGAGGTTGTGAAAAGGGTGTCATCAGCTTACATGTGGAAACTGACCCCATGTCTGGCCATGGTGTCACTAAGGGGCAGCATGTAGTTGAGGAAGAGGAGGGGATCAAGGACAGATGCAGGGGGGTCTCTGGAGGTAATGGCGCATGGGTCGGAAGAGAGACCATTGCTGAAGATGCTTGGGATGATTAAATCGTGATGGCTTATACAAACAAGGGTAGAAGATAAGTCATCAAGACCACAGGCACTCAGATTGATCGATAGAATTGAGGTTTCCTTGGAAATTAAGGATATACAAGATGGTGTTGTTGACACTAAAGTCTTTAATCCTCCTCAGTCCTTAGTTTAATTCTAGTTCTTTTAGTAGCTGTTGTAGTAGTCTTCATAGTAGAAGGTATAGAAGCAATTTGTCTAGTAAATGCAAAAGGGTGCTTTGTAAAATTGGAAAGTGCATCTCCAACAGAGAGAGTGAAAGTTACAGAAGTTAAGCTATACCAGCCTGATATGAGTGTGTCACTTAGTGATATACCTATCAATTCCTCCAATAAAAGGCAAAGAGTTACGAAGGTGACTAAAGGTTTTTATTGACTAAATAACAGAGCCCACTCTCGTGGGTGATCCGATCCAAGCAGGAGGAATACCAGCCAGTCGCTTACCTTTATACCTGGCCTGGTGGGTGGAGCCA
Organism: Somniosus microcephalus; assembly: GCF_052327205.1. NCBI lineage: Eukaryota > Metazoa > Chordata > Chondrichthyes > Squaliformes > Somniosidae > Somniosus > Somniosus microcephalus. Next base: position 50,221,084 of record NC_141006.1, on the reverse strand, counting down.
AGGCGGAGTCGGCAGTGGTCATCCCAGGTATAGCAGTGTGGCAAGAGGCGACCTCGTACCGTGATACAATAGTGGTCAGTGATACAGTTATAACGAACAGTGGTGAACAGTGCTAACTACTAACAGTGATACGATAGTGAACGTGGTTTACCACATTCACCCCTTGTTTAGAATTAAGTCCGGCGGGGTGAAGTGTACTACCAATTCTGGTAGGTCAGTCTGTCCGGAGGCTTCGTAAGCCTCTCCGATCGCCGCAGCGGTGGTGTTGCCTTATCCGGTGCTGGTGCCTTATCCGGTGTTGATGCTGGTGTTTGCGTGGTCGGCGAGGGCTCGTGGGGTTCCGGCATGCCGTCTACCTGGGCTGGGGTTGGGGGGGGTGGTGGCGGTGTTTCCGGATCGGCTGAGGGTGCGAGGTCTCGTAGGGAGACAGTGTCCTCCCGCCCGTCTGGGTACGCCACGTAGGCGTACTGGGGGTTGGCGTGCAGGAGGTTCACCCTCTCGACCAGGGGGTCCGTTTTATGGGCCCTCACGTGTTTCCGCAGCCAGACCGGCCCCGGGGCGGTCAGCCAGGTTGGTAGAGTGGTTCCCGTAGTTGACTTCCTGGGGAAAACGAACATTCGTTCATGGGGGGTGGTGTTAGTGGCCGTGCAAAGTAATGACCGGATGGAGTGCAGCGCTGTCGGGAGGACTTCTTGCCAGCGGGAGGTTGGGAGGCCCTTAGACTTTAAGGCTAAGAGGACGGCCTTCCATACCGTCGCGTTCTCTCTTTCCACCTGACCGTTACCTCTGGGGTTGTAGCTGGTGGTCCTGCTTGCTGCAATACCTCTCTCTAGGAGGAATTGCCGGAGTTCCTCGCTCATGAAGGAGGAGCCCCGGTCGCTGTGTATATAGTTCGGGAACCCGAACAAGGCGAAGAGGGCATTCAGGCACTTAATGACTGTGCTACTGGTCATGTCGGGGCAGGGGAAGGCAAAGGGGAAACGGGAGTACTCATCAACGATGTTGAGGAAGTACACATTACGGTCAGAGGACGGGAGGGGCCCCTTAAAGTCGATGCTCAGGCGCTCGAAGGGGCGGGTGGCCTTGATCAGGCTTGCTCGGTCCGGCCTATAGAAGTGCGGTTTGCACTCCGCACAGGTCTGGCAGTTCCTGGTCATGGTCCTGACCTCCTCGATGGAGTAGGTCAGGTTGCGGGCCTTAATGAAATGGTAGAGTCTGGTGACTCCGGGGTGGCAGAGCTGGTCGTGGAGGGTCTGAAGCCTATCGATATGCGCGCTGGCGCATGTCATTCGTGAAAGGGCATCAGGGGATTCGTTCAGCTTGCCTGGCCGGTACAAGATCTCATAATCGTAGGTGGAGAGCTCGATTCTCCATCTCAAAATCTTGTCATTCTTGATTTTGCCCTTCAGCTTGTTATTAAACATGAAAGCCACCGAACGCTGGTCGGTGAGGAGGGTAAATCGTTTGCCTGCCAGGTAGTGCCTCCAGCGCCGTACTGCCTCCACGATCGCCTGGGCCTCTTTCTCGACCGACGAATGTCGGATCTCGGGGCCCTGTAGGGTCCTTGAGAAGAAGGCCACTGGCCTCCCCTCCTGGTTTAGGGTGGCGGCTAAGGCGAAGTCGGATGCGTCGCTCTCCACCTGGAAGGGGATGGACTCGTCCACTGCGTGCATCGTGGCCTTGGCTATGTCTCCCTTAATGAGGGAGAAGGCCGCGCACGCCTCCTCCGTGAGGGGGAAGGAAGTGGCTTTCAGGAGGGGTCTGGCTTTGTCCGCGTAATTGGGTACCCATTGGGCATAGTAGGCGAAAAGCCCCAGGGTTCTCCTAAGTGCTTTAGGGCAGTGGGGGAGGGGTAGCTCCATGAGGGGGCGCATTCTTTCTGGGTCGGGGCCGATGATTCCGTTCTCCACTACGCAGCCGAGGATGGCAAGGCGCGTGGTGTTAAACACGCATTTCTCCTTATTGTAGGTGAGGTTCAGCCGTTGGGCGGTACGGAGGAATTTCTCCAGATTCGCGTCATGTTCCTGCCGGTCGCGGCCGCAGATAGTGACGTTATCTAGGTAGGGGAATGTAGCCTGCAGTTCGTTCTGGTCAACCATCTGGTCCATCTCCCTTTGGAAGACCGAGACCCCATTAGTGACACCGAAGGGGACCCTAAGGAAGTGGTATAGGCGCCCATTCGCCTCGAAGGCGGTATACTGGCGGTCCTCAGGGTGGATAGGGAGTTGGTGGTAGGCCGACTTCAGGTCGATGGTCGAGAATACTTTATACTGTGCAATCTGATTGACCATGTCAGATATGCGGGGGAGGGGGTATGCGTCCAGCTGGGTATATCTGTTTATGGTCTGGCTGTAGTCGATGACCAGGCGGTTTTTATCGCCGGTCTTTACGACTACGACCTGGGCACGCCAGGGGCTGCTGCTCCCCTCGATAATGCCCTCTTTCAGGAGGCGCCGCACCTCAGAGCTAATGAAGGCTCTGTCCCCGGCGCTATACCGCCTGCTCTTGGTAGCGACGGGTTTGCAGTCAGGGGTAAGGTTAGCAAACAGAGAGGGTGGCGGGACCTTGAGGGTGGAGAGGCTGCAGGTGTTACGCGGTGGGCGGTTTAACGTTTGCTGGTTGTTGACTGTGAGTGGGGGGAGGGGTCCACCGTATGCTAGGGTTACGCTTTGGAGGTGGGATTGGAAGTCCAGCCCTAGTAGGACGGCAGCGCAGAGATGGGGGAGGACGAGGAGTTTAAAGTTTTTATACTCCGTGCCCTTAACCGACAGGGTCACGACACAGTAGCCGCTGATGTCCGTGGCGTGGGACCTCGATGCCATCGAGATTCGGCTGCACGTTGGTAGGACAGAGAGGGAGTAGTGGCTCACCGTGTCTGGGTGGATGAAGCTCTCCGTGCTTCCGCTGTCGAACAGGCAGGTCGTGGCGTGGCCGTTCACTTTGATGTCCATCATTGACTTGGACAGATGGTGCGGGCGGGCTTGGTCCAGGGTGACGGAAGCTAGTGTGTAGCTGAGCGAGTCGTTGTCATCTGCGGGCAAGGCGGTCGGGCGTGGTGAGTAAAATGGCGTCTCCCACGAGGTAGGGCAAAATGACGGAGAAGATGGCTGCCCCCGTAGCTCACATGAGGCACTATTGGGGTCGGTTGCCTTAATCAAAGATGGCCGCCCCCATGACTCATGTGTGGGGATGCTGGCCTCAGTTGCCCTAAACAAAGATGGCCGCCCCCATGACTCATGTGTGGGGATGCTGGCCTCAGTTGCCCTAAACGAAGATGGCCGCCCCCATAGTTCGCATGCGGCACTGCTGGCCTCTGAGGATCCGCTCCTGCAGGCCTTGGAGAAGTGGCCTTTCTTCAGGCAGGTTTTGCATATGGAGTTCTTGGCTGGGCAGCGCGACCTCGGGTGCTTCTCCTGGCCACAAAAAAAACAGCCGGCGGCCCGATCGCGGATGCCCGATGTCGGGGCCGGTGCCGGGGGTGGCAGGGCCGGTCGGGTCCGGGACGCCGACGCAGAGGTAGGTCCCAGGGGCGGCGTTGGGAAGGGTGCTGTGGTAGGGGTCGGGCCCGAGTCCCAGGGTCGCGAGCAGTACCTGCTGAATGCTTCCTGATCTTGGTGGGCCACTTCCAGGGAGATAGCGAGGGCTTCAGCTTTTTCCATGCTGAGGTCTTTAGCTTCCAGCAGTCTTTGCCGTGAGTACTCGGACCGTAGGCCTTTCAGGAATGCGTCGCGGATATTATCTTCAGTATTTTCGGCTGCCGACACCGATTTAAAGTCACAGTTCCTGGCGAGTGCATATAGCGCCTGTGAGAATTCGGCTACTGATTCTCCTGGCTGTTGCGGCCGTGATCTTAGGAGGTGCCTAGCGTACATGTAGTTTACCGGGGTCCGGTACTTCTGTTTCAGCAGGTTGATGGCGGTCTCGTAGGTAGTCATGTCCTCGATGAGAGTGTATACTCTCGGGCTCAGTTGTGCCTGCAGGACACTTAGTTTGGATGCCTGAGGGACGCTGGATTCTCTCAGGTATGATTCGAAGCAGACCAGCCAGTGTTTAAAGTCTGCGGCTGAGTTTGCTGCTCATGGGTTCAGGTCCAGGTACGGCGGTCTGAGGGCTCGCAGCCAAGCTGGCTGGTGTGGCTGTGCTCCTGGGAGCTGCGCTGGTGGCTCCTCCGCCGGTTGTGACTCGTTGTCGGACATCATTAAATTTAGTCAATAAAATTGATATACCTATCAATTCCTCCAATAAAAGGCGAAGAGTTACGAAGGTGACTAAAGGTTTTTATTGACTAAATAACAGAGCCCACTCTCGTGGGTGATCCGATCCAAGCAGGAGGAATACCAGCCAGTCGCTCACCTTTATACCTGGCCTGGTGGGTGGAGCCAAGGCGGAGTCGGCAGTGGTCATCCCAGGTATAGCAGTGTGGCAAGAGGCGACCTCGTACCGTGATACAATAGTGGTCAGTGATACAGTTATAACGAACAGTGGTGAACAGTGCTAACTACTAACAGTGATACGATAGTGAACGTGGTTTACCACACTTAGTTTTTCTGAAATCAAGGGAAGTGAGATTTATGCCAACTAGTCCAGATGCAGCTATCAGGGCAGAAAGTGAATTTAACCAGGAGTAGAGGATCCAGGAAGAACGGATAGCACTTCTACGGTTGGAGATTCATCACCCTGATGTCTCCGAAGGCTAACAGCACCCTCCCAGAGGAAGGCGAGGCAACCAGTTCACTACACCAGCTCATAAAGGTGATTTCATTTAAGTTCTGGAAACATTGATAACTACAAGCATATAAACGTTATTCAATAGACTGGCTTTCTAATGCTGTTAGCTTGTCAACTATCTAAGTAGTCTAACCTAAATGAATCTCATCATTTATATCAATCTCATACATTAAGCTCAACTGTACATTATAATCAGCAAGCAGTTAATGCTGAACTACTGTGACATAAATGAACTACCTTTGTCCCTTCTGTTATTTATTTAATCAATTAACTATCAGCTAATTATTTGCATATTTAATGTTTCAGTTTAACTATGATTCTAAGGTTAATAAACAATTGTTATTTCATGACTTTGTTGTCTGACTTCTTTGATGATTGGCAAGAAAGAATGAATTAATTCACTCAGTAACTTCTGATGGGAGGATGGTACTGTAAATACTAATATAATCCAAACAGGTCGATGCCAAATTTAGGCATCATTAACTCCTAGGTATAGACTGGGTGGTTAACCCCAGATGGTTCCTTAACAAGGAGTTAAGGTAAAAAGGTTAAGGATTCATCTGGTGCCCTTGATGAATATTGTTGTTAAGGTATTGATCTCTGTGTTCTTACAATGATGTTTGTGGAGGTTCTGGTAAAATTAACTTATTTTTCAGATTTACAATTTCAAAGCAGGGAAGACAAATGATAATGATAACCCTGCAATACAATAACCTATAGGAAGGGTGGCCCTGGCTGATAAGCAGCATGATGGTTACCTGTACTTTGACTTGGTGAGCTGCAATGCAAAACTCCAGCAATAGCCCTCTGCACACTTCAAGACTGCTAAGCTTTGGATGTTGCCAACCTCCATGTAAACTCTCTGGACTTGGGTAAGTGGGATATGTCCTCACAGGGAAAGGATTTGCATTGTATAGTGGGCAAACAGAAACTTTACCTATGTGGATTTCTCAGTAGACTGCGTTTGTATGGTGCAGACTCCTCGCTGACTTAAAAAAAGAGACATCTCCAATTATTTCAATCTGAAGTACTGTATAAAAAAATTACTTAAAAAACTCGATTTAGATTATAATGGTTGTAATGTGTGTGTAATTCCAAAGTGATACATTTACATAAACTTGTCTTTTCACAACTTCACAACTGTGAGATATATGCTGGGAATTTCCTTGGAGCTGCTCATGAGAATAAGGACTGCAGGGAGGATGGGCAAACTGACTACGGCACTGTGGTACAGGAGGCCATTCAAGTCAGGGGGAGTAAAAAGGAATGTAGTAGTGGTAGGCGACAGTATAGTCAGGGGGATAGATACTGTTCTCTGCAGCCGTGACTAGGAGTCTCGAAGGCTGTGTTGCCTGCCCAGTGCCAGGGTTAAGGACATCTCCTCGTGGCTGGAACTTGGGGTGGGAGGGGGAGGATCCAGTTGTCATGGTCTACGTAGGAACCAAAGACATAGGTAGAACTAAGAAGGAGGTTCTGCTGAGGGAGTTTAAGGAGCTAGGGTCTAAATTAATCAGCAGAACCTCAAAAGTAATAATCTCCGGATTACTACCTGAGCCACGCACAAATTGGCATAGCGACAAGCAGGTCAGAGAGTTAAATGCGTGGCTGATAGAGTGGTGTGGGAGGAAGGGGTTTTGATTCATGGGGCACTGGCATCGGTACTGGGGAAAGAGCGAGTTGTTCTGTTGGGATGGGCTCCACTTAAACAGGGCTGGGACCAGTGTCCTGGCGAATCGCATAACTAGGGTTGTAAATAGGACTTTAAACAAAAAAGGTGGGGGGAGGGGCAGGTGAGGGGACATTTAGTAATCTAAAGAGAAAAGTCAAGGCAATAGTGCAGTGCAGTAAATTGGGTAAATATAAGCAGTGTGTGACAGGAAGGGACAGAGGCCTAGAAATTCAGTTGCTTGCGCCACCAGTTTGCGCCCAAAGAGGCCACTCAGAGGCTTTAGCGCCTCTGGCCACAACCACCGCGATATTTAGCGGGGCGCTAATGGCGGCGTTAGCCTGTAGCGCTGCGCTGCCACCGATGACGTCACTAGATTAATTAGTGGCACAAATAGAGATAAATGGGTAGATCTAATAGCCATTACAGAGATATGGTTGCAAGGTGACCAGGGTTGGGAACTAAATATTCCAGGGTACTTGTCGTTTCGAAAAGACAGGCAGACTGGAACAGGAGGGGGATAGCCCTGATAATTAAGGATGACTTAAGGACAGTAGTGAGAAAGGATCCTGGCTCAGAAGATCAGGAAGTAGAATCAGTACGGATAGAGATGTGAAATAACAAGGGGCAGAAAACAGTGGTGGGAGTAGTTTCTAGGCCACCTAACAGTAGCTACTGTATATAATTGGACAGAGTATTAATCAAGAAATAATAGGAGCTTGTAACAAAGGTAATGCAATAATCATGGGGGACTTAATTCTTCATATAGATTTGGAAAATCAAATTGCCAAGGGTAATCTGGAGGGTGAGTTCATGGAATGCATTCGAGACAATTTCCTAGAATGCCATGGAACCAACCATGGAAAAGACTATTTTAAATCTTGTTTTGTGTAATGAGACAGGGTTAATTAGTAATCTTATAGTAAAGGATCCTCTAGGGAAGAGTGACCATAATATGATAGAATTTCACATTAAGTTTGAGAGTGACATTCTTAAGTACAAAACTAGAGTTTTAAACTAAAACAAAGCCAATTTCATAGGTATGAGGGGCAAGTTGGCTAAGGTAGACTGGGAAATTATATTAAAAGGTATGATGGTAGATAAGCAGTGGCGAACATTTAAAGAAATATTCCAAATTCTCAATGAATATACATTCCATTGAGAAATAGAAACTTCATGGGAAAAGTAATCCATCTGTGGCTAACTAAAGAAGTTAAGGATAGTATTAGATTAAAAGAAGAGGCTTATACTGTTGCAAAGAATAGTAGTAAGCCTGAGGATTGGGAGAGCTTTAGAAAATAGCAAAGGATTACCAAAAGACCGATAAAAAGGGAGAAAATAGAATGAGAGTAAATTAATAAGAAATATAAAAACATTTGTAAGAGATTCTACAAGTATGTAAAAAGGAAGAGAGTAGCAAAAGCAAGCATCGGTCCCTTAGAGGCTGAGACAGGAGAAATTATAATGGGGAACAAGGAAATGGTAGAGACTTTAAACAAATATTTTGTATCTGTCTTCACAGTGGAAGACACAAAAAGTATACCAAAAATAGTGGGAAACCAAGGGGCTAATGAGAGTGAGGAACTTAAAGTAATTAACATCAGTAGAGAAAAAGTACTTGAGAAACTAATGAGACTAAAAGCCAGCAAAGCCTCTGGACCTGCTGGCCTACATTCTAAAAGAAGTGGCTGCAGAGATAGTGGATGCATTGGTTGTGATCTTCCAAGATTACCTAGATTCAGGAATGGTCTCAGCAGATTGGAAGGTAGCAAATGTAACCCCACTATTCAAGAAAGGAGGGAGAAGGAAAACCGGGAACTACAGTCCAGTTAGCCTGACATTGGTCATCAGGAAAATGCTGGAATCCATCATTAAGGAAGTGGTAACGGTACTTGGAAAATCATAATATGATTAAGCAGAGTCAATATGGTTTTATGAAAGGTAAATTGTGTTTGACAAATTTGCTGGAGTTTTTTGAGGATGTAACTAGCAGGGTAGATAAAGGGGAACCAGTGGATGTAGTATATTTGGGTTTCCAGAAAGCATTTGATAAGGCGCCACATGAAAAGTTGTAATGCAAGATAAGGGCACATGGGGTTGGGGGTAATATATTAGCATGGATAGAGGATTGGTTAATGGACAGAAAACAGAGAATGGGGATAAATGGGTAATTTTCAGATTGGCAGGCTGTAACTAGTGGCGTGCCACAAGGATCAGTGCTTGGGCCTCAGCTATATCAATGACTTGGATGAAGGGACTGAGCGCTGCTGACAATACAAAGCTAGGTGGGAAAGTAAGCTGTGAGGAGGATTTAAAGAGCCTGCAAAGGAATATAGACAGGTTAAGTGAATGGGCAATTAAGGTGGCAGATGGAGTATAATGTGGGGAAATGTGGTAGGAAGAATAGAAAAGCAGATTATTTTTTAAATGGTGAGAAACTATTAAATGTTGGTGTTCAGAGAGATTTAGGTGTCCTAGTACAATAAATACAGGGTTAGCATGCAGGTACAGCAAGCAATTAGGAAGGCAAATGGCATGTTGGCCTTTATTTGTCAGCTGTGGCTCAGTGGGTAGCACTCTCTAGGTGGGAGGGGCTAGGAGTGAGCCAGGTGTTACTGGTTGACTGATTGCAGCTGGGAGTTGGAGGGAGTTTTGTAAAAAGTTGGTGGTGGGTTTTGGGGTTTTGTTTTCAGATTTTAGGACCTTTTTGGCCCACAAAAACAGCCAGATGGCTGCTGAGGGGTCCGGAGTGCCGGGCCCCTCAGAGGACAATGTTCCCGAGAGGAATTTAATTAGGGAAGAAACTGTGGTGGGAAAGGAAAAAAAAGGCACAAAGATTTGGGCCGGGACCCCAGGAAGTTTGGTAAAGAAAACACGGTGGTGGTGCAGTGTGAGGATAAGAAGATTCGAGCTTGGGATATTATCCAGGCGGTTCATGAGGACTGTGGTGAGGGAAGCTGCTTTGCCTGCCGACCAAAGCCAAATGTGGGATTCCAGGTGACGGTCAGTGGTCGTGAGGAGATAGAAAGACTGTTACTCAGTCTGAAAGTTGGTGAGAAATTCTTGGAGGTGACTCTGCTATATTCAGAGGAGGTGGTGGTTTCATTTTTAAACTCGCCAGTTTACATTGAGGACGAAGTGCTAAGCAAAAAGTTGGAGTCGTGGGACATTAAAATCTGTTCTACAATAAAAAGGAGGTACTATCCGGGAACACGGGTAGCAGACGAAACCCGGTATGTAAAGGTGCAGTTCCCAGAGGGGGTGAGGTCATTGCCGTACAGTATGAAGTTCGAGACACTGGAAGGAGTGCAGTACTTTCGTGTACTGCATAATAACCAAGTAAAGGTGTGCTATTATTGTCTTGGACATGACCATCTCATAAGAAACTGTCCAGACCTGTATTGTTACAATTGCGGTGAGTCAGGACACATTGCTCGGAGCTGTGGGGCATGTCGCAAAGGCCCCACCCACTGTGAGTGTGTGGTAGAAGGGAGTGATATGAGTGATGAGGAGATGGGAGAAGGAGCAGGAGATGAGAGTGGAACGACCGGAGGAGCCGGTAAAATGAAGGAGAAAGGAGCACAGGAAGAGGCAGAGGATGGCAGAGCAGGGAACAGGATGGAGATGGCGGAAAACACGCTGAGTGCTGTGGAGGGGAACAAAGACAGCAGCGGGCAGCGAGGGTCGAGTGCAGACTCGAGCCTTAGTGCGGTTCGGCTCCCCCTGGGGAGTCTGGTGTCTGCGAGGGGAGAGGTGGCGGGAGCGGGGTGTGTGGTGGATGTGGGTATTCTGGGGAGAGGCGGGGAGTCGGATATCTTGGTGAGCGGGAGGGGGCAGGACGGGGAGAGGGTGCAAGAGGCAGGAGCCTTAAATGGACAGCAGGATGGGATCGGCGTGATAGAGACGTCAGAAGGGAACAATTTAGGTGCGCCATTGTCCCATGGAGTGAGCGAACAGGGTGCAAGGGTCAGAGGTGGAGATGTGGTTGAAGGGAGCGGCACAGTGGGAGAAACTGCGATAGCAGGAAGACTCTCTATGGGAGATGAAGTATCTGACGGGGAGCAGGATTATGTATCTGACGGGGAGCAGGCACAGGGGGTTGCAGAAGAGCTTGAGTGTGAGGAATTAGAGGGGGACAGAGACATGGAAGTCGGGGGTGGGGTGGCATCATGTGGAAAGGGAAAGGTTAGTGAGGGGCAGAAGGAGGGAGAAAGGGCAGCTCCTGGGCCCAAACTTAATGCAAGGAAGAGGCTAAAACAGCAGGGAGGGGTCAAACAGGAGGTGAAAAAGAGCCAGAGGCTGCAAGAAAAAGCAACAGCTGCCCGAAAAGTTGAGAAGGAGCATGAGAGGAGGGAAGAGCCAGAGATTAAATGATGGGGAGATTATCAGGCATACTTCTTTGGAACCATGATTATATTGGTCTCAATTAATGTGAACGGACTGAGGGATGAGAAGAAATTGCAGCAGTTGTTGCAGGGTTTTAAAGGTTCGGACTTGTTGTGTCTGCAAGAAACCTTTTGGGATGAGGATATTCTAGAAAGAGTTCAGAAGGTTTGGAAGGGAGAGGTGTTTGCAAGTTGTGCAAACAATAACCGTAGAGGGGTGGCTGTTTTGGTGAGTCCGTCCATAAAAGAGAACGTTGCCTTGGTGGACAAGAACACTGAGGGGAGATTTTTACGGCTAAGGGTAAAAATGGAGGGATTTAATTGCGATCTCTTTAATATCTATGCACCGAATGACCATTGCAAGCGTCGCGAGTTTTTTCGGGGGTTATTCACTGAAGCGGCAGAAGTGGAAAATCCTTGTATAGTGGGGGATTTTAATGTATTTTTATCTCAGATGGACATTTCAGCCCAGATGACCTTTAAGGATGATAACTCCAGAGGGATGATTGTAAAAATGATGGCAAATTTAAATTTGAGAGACTTATGGAGGGACCAGAACCCCATAAAAAGGGAGTTCTCCAGAGCAGGTTGGGTGGGTGATGTTTTAAAACAGAGCTGAATAGCTTTTGTGTTAATGCGGGAAGGGTTAAGTTCGGAGGTGATGGAGATTTATTATAAAAAAAAGTATTTTTTAGTGATCACTCGGCTTTGGTTCTTAGAATTAGGAACAGCAGAGTTATGATCGGTTCAGGGGTGTGGATTTTAAACAATCAATACCTGAAAGAAATTGCTTATAAAGAAGGGATTATAAATATAATAAAGAATGCTCGGAAGGAACCTTTGTTCTTGAAAGAAAGAAGAGTTTGGTGGGACAATTTCAAATATGAGGTAAAAGTTTTTTCGGTACATTATGGGAAAAAGAGGGCGGCAGCTAACCGGCATCGAGAAGAGAATATAAACAAAAGGATGTCTGTAAAGCAGTTGACGGAGGAGATAAGGGAGCTGAGACTAAGTTCCGGGTGCTAAAAGGAAGAGTGGGAATAATTGCAAGCTGAAAAATGCAAGGGGGCCATCCTCCGTGCAAAGGCTAAAGATGCATTGGAGGGCGAAAGATGCATTAGATATTTTCTAGAGCAAGAGAAGCTGCGACAGAGATTATCGTTAATTGAAGAGTTGAAGGTTGGGGAGAAGATCATTCATGAAAGTGGGGAGATTTTAGAGGCGGCTAGCAGCTTTTATCAAGAGTTATATACAAAAGAAGACATTTCAAATTTGGCGAGGGAGAAGGTTACTGCTTTTATTGAAGAGGGTTTAAAGGAGGATGAGAGAAGCATGTGTGACAAAGAAGTAGGATTAGCGGAAATAAAAGTAGCAATAAGTGGAATGAAGCGGGGGAAAAGCCCAGGGTCCGATGGACTAAGTGCAGAATTTTATAAAGAATTTTTCGAGATTTTAAGTCCATTGCTCTTAGAAGTTTTTAAGGAAATTAAAATTGAGGGAAGCCTGGCCCCATCTATGAGGTGAGTTATCATAAGCTTTGCTTATCGGGATCTGAAGAATTGGAGGCCCATCACATTATTAAATGTGGATTATTAGGTCTTGGCGAGGGTTATGGCAAATCATTTGAAAGAGGTGTTACCGGAGATAGTTTGGCCCTCTCAGTCCTATGGAGTCATAGGCCGGGACATCGCAGACTCTGTGGTCTCAATCCGAGATGCGATAGAGCTCATGGAAGAGGGTGGGAGGGAGGCTTATGTATTAAAGATAGATCAAGAGAAAGCCTTTGATAGGGTCGCTCATGAGTTTTTATTGAAGGTTTTGGAAGCATTTGGTTTCAAGGAAAATTTCATTGAGTGGATAAGGATTTTTTATTCAAACATATTTAGCTGTGTTAAATGTAATGGTTTTTTATCCAAGTATTTTCCGATACAGAGATCAGTGAGACAGGGTTGTCCCCTGTCCCCATTGTTGTACACATTGGTAGCAGAACCATTAGGTTACATGATGCGAAAGAAACAAGGTGTAGTTGGGATTGTGGTCCCCAGTTCTGGGCTGGTGTCGGCGATACACCAATATGCAGATGACACAACCTTAACATTGAGAAATGAGGAGTCAGTGAGGAAAGCTATGGATGTAGTGGAGAAATATTGTAGAGCTTCAGGAGCCAGAGTGAATTATAGTAATTCCCAATGCCTGGTTGCAGGGAGGGGTAGGGGGGAATGGTTGGGGGAATGTCCCTTTAAGGTGGTGGAGGTTTTGGAAGTTCTGGGGGTGCATATGGGGTGCAAGAAAGACAGGGATGAAGTGGATCGATTAAATTGGGAACCGAAGGTTATGAAAAATAAAAAGATTTTGGGAAAATCGGAAAGAAGGTGGTTGAAAGTGCAAGGAAGAGCGACAGTGGTGTCTGCTCTCCTGCTATCTAAGCTATGGTACTTATTGATGGTTGAGGATATTCCTGAGTGGGCAGAAAAGTCCATCCGAGAGGCTTGTGTGAGGTTTTTATGGGAAGGGAAACCAGCCTTGGTGGCATACAATACCATCATTGGACGGAGAAATCAGGGAGGACTCAATTTTCCAGATATTGATTTGAAGAAGAAATCCTTTAGCATCAAATGGGTGAAGAGATTTCTTCAGAAGTCAAATACAAGTTTTTGGAAGAGTTGTTCTGAGCATTTTTTAAAATGAAATGGGATAGGAGGGCAGGGGATATTGTATGTGGCATACAATAATATGTTTTTGAAATCGATTAAACTTCTCCCTAGGTTTTATAAGGGGGTTGTAGAGACTTGGGCCCAATTTTTAAAGAGTGTGCAGTTTATGCCCAAGGGGACTGGGGAATTTTTAGAACAGCCCTTATTTTTGAACAGGTGGGTCAACATCGAAGGAGAGGTTTTATTTAATCAAGCTTTTATAAAAGCTGGGATTATATCTGTGAAAGATGTATTATACAAGGTAATTCCAGGTTGGTTGCCGGAAGCGATAGTGAGGGACATGGTGTGGGAGGAGGATCAGGAGGTAGAAGGAAAAGCAATAGGAATCATGTATGAGAAGATTGTGAGGGCAATGCTACAGGATTGGATGGAAGAAATAAATGCGGAAATCTCCAAAGGAAGTAAAATGCGTCCTGCTTTTCCAAGCTTTGTACTGGAGAAAGGGGGAGAGTTGATCCAATTTGACAACTGTAATACTCGAGATTTCTATGAGGTATTCAGAGAATGGAGATTCAAGACACCTGCTGGTCAGGAGTTCTGGCAGAGTATATACCCACAGCTGGACTTCAACAGGATTTGGAAGGGAGTGTGGGCGAATTTTAAATGCCCAGAATGGATTGAACTGGATTTCAAATTGGCTCATAACCGGAATTTTACCATGACGGTCTTGTGCAAGATTGGACGAGTGGAGGCAACAACTTGCCCAATGTGTGGGACACGGGATGAGACTCTGTCCCATTTACTGGTGTTATGTCCGCAGTTAAATGACGTTAAGTACTATGTTCGACAGTTGTGTGAAGCTTTTTTGCTGGGTGGGGACCGAAGAGCGAGAATGGGAATCCCGTGGGACTCAATTTTGAGATGGGAATTGCAGGAGAGTCTGCCCGAGTCTAGCGGAGTGGCAATTAATTTAATGCTCAGTTTGGCTAGATTCATGATTGTGCAAAGAAGGAATACTCTGTTTTTTAAGGGGAGGAGAATCAATCTAAAAGAGTATTTTAAATATAAGCTAAAAGATCATTATAAGGCTCTGTGGATGTTTTATTCAGAAAGCAATTTAAGGACAGTATTTTACAACCAATTTTTAAAGTACAATCGATTAGTATATGTTACAGGAGACAAATTAAACTTCAGATTTTGATGTTAAAATGTGGTGGCGGAATGGCTGTGCAGAGCGGTGGAATTGATTTGTATCATACAATGTAATGATCACGATGTTGTAAATGTTCTTAATGTTCAATAAACTATAATATTAAAAAAAAAGTGGGTAGCACACTTGCCTACTGAGTCAGAAGGTTGTGGGTTCAAGTCCCACTCCAGGGACTTGAGCACATAAATCTAGGCTGACACTGCAGTGCCATGCTGAGGGGGTTCAACAAGGTCAATCAAGGGAAAATCGCGTCGATTGGCCGGACGTCGAAGTAGGCGGGGCAAAAACCCGAAAGGGGAAGTCCCACCTTCTTCCCGACAGGTTCGGCAAAATCTACCCCGTAATGCACTAGGGAGTCACATGGGATCTGACTCTCACAATGTATTGTCGTGTTTGTATCAAGCTGTACCAAAACAGTTTGGTACTGTGGCGTACTGACCACAGAAAGGACACAATCCGCTTTTCGGTCCGTAGACTATAAATCGGACGTCATGCCTTTAAGAAGGATCACACCTTTAAGAAACTCGATCTGCAACATAGTTAAGCCCAGAGCGGGGGAGGAGCAGTCGAAGCTGTGGACTGATGAAAAGCAGTCAGACTTTGTTAAGTCTGTGTGTTATAGTGGTAATTACTACACAGACTAAGAGAGTAAATTCAACAGGTCTTTACTGGTTGGAGGTCGGGACTATATTGAATACAATATTACTACACAGTGCTTATATACCGATGTGGTCACCACCGGTATTACGTATACAGCAGCCAGAGAAAGTAGTACATCTCTTAAGGTGGAACAGGCTTAAGTTCTCAAGGTGGAACAGGTTACATACACCACAATCCTCCCTTTTTAGCTTAACAGTCATATCCCCATTTAACATAACATAATAACATATATACATATATAACTTCAGGTATAACAGTTCAAAGGTTCAGTCTCTCAGGAGGCTTTCTGATGCGGCTTGGATAACACCTCTCAGTAGTCTCTGATTCTTGTTGTTGAGGTGCCTCCACTATTTGGTTTCCAATGTATTGGGTGTCATCATCATCAAGTACATTCCCTGCCGAGGTAGATGCTTCAGGTTCATTAACGTCTTCCACAGTTGTCTCTGTCACAACCATGGGTTCGACCCTTGCTCTCGACTCTACCAGTTGATCCGCATGACGCCTTATCACATTATGACCAATATCTACTCTGTACATCAGAGGTCCTTGTCTGGCCCGAATTGTTCCGGACTGCCATTTTTCGTTTCCATAGCCCCTTGCCAACACTGGTTGTCCTACGTCAAAAGTTCGAGTGGTCTTGTTGTTAATATGCCGAAACTGTTTGTTTTCCACTTCCCTCCGCACATTTGGTTTTAACAAGTCCAACTTGGACCGCAACCTCCTGTTATAAAACATCATGGCAGGACTTTGGTTAGTCACTGCATGATCGGCGTTTCGATATGACATCAGGAACTTGTCGACCTTGTGTTGCAGCGGAATCTGATCATCGTTCATGGCCTTAATTGCCTTTTTGAATGTCTGGACAAATCTTTCAGCCAACCCGTTTGTCACCGGATGATATGGGGCAGAGGTATAATGTTTTACTCCATTCTTCTTTAAGAATTGTCGGAATTCTTCCGATACAAACTGTGGTCCGTTGTCCGAACAGATCTGTTCTGGCAATCCGTTCCTTGCGAATATTGTTCTTAACACCGCAATTGTCTTTTCTGAAGTAGTGGTATTCATCTTGATGACTTCTGGCCATTTGGAATGTGCGTCCACCGCGATTAGGAACATGGAGTCCATGAATGGACCAGCAAAGTCAATGTGTACGCGTTGCCATGGGGCTGAAGGCCATTCCCATGGGTGTAGCGGTGCTATCGGAGGTGCATTTTGCACTTTTTGGCACCCAGCGCAGCTTTTCGTTAACTCCTCAATTTGTTGGTCAATACCCGGCCACCATACATAAGCCTTAGCAAGACTTTTCATTTTAACTCCCCCCCAGATGACCTTCATGCAGTTCGTTTAAAACTCTTTCCCTTAACTTGGGAGGAATAATCACTCTTGTCCCGTACATCAAGGTACCATGGCAGACGGACAGCTGGTCTCGCCTTGCCGAAAATGCCGGTAACAGAGGATCACCCCGTGTTGGCCATCCTTTCACTGTCACCTCGTAGACTCTGGACAGTGTCGGGTCGTTCCTGGTTTCTCGTTCAATACTTGCATTGGTGACTGGTAAACACTCGATGATGGTCGAATGAAATAACTCAACAGGGTCAACTTTCGTCGTGTCTTCTTCTTCAGGTAGTGGCAGGCGCGACAGCCCATCAGCATTGCCATGCTGTTTCGTACCTTTGAATTCTATTTGATATTGATGTGCCCCGAGGAAAAGAGACCATCTCTGGAGACGCTGCGCTGTCATCACCGAAACACCCTTCTTAGGGTTAAAAATGGATACCAACGGTTGATGGTCTGTCAGAAGTGTGAATTTTTGGCCCTGCAGGTAATGATTAAACTTCTTCACTCCCCATACAAGGCTAAGAGCCTCCCTATCGATCTGCGCATAGTTGCGCTCAGCGGAGGTCAATGATCTGGATGCAAACGCGACTGGCCTTTCCGTGCCATTTGGCAACTTGTGTGAGAGTACTGCCCCAATACCATATGGGGAAGCATCACAAGCCAACCGAATAGGCAGTGTCGGGTTGAAGTGAGCCAACACTTCCTCTGAGGTGATCAATTCTTTGCTTTTGCGAAATGCCTTCTTACAGTTTTCGCCCCATTCCCATGGTACCCCTTTCTGTAAAAGAGCGTTTAACGGGTGCAGTACCGTGGATAGATTTGGCAGAAATTTATGGTAATAGTTAATTAATCCTAGAAACGACCTCAACTGAGAGACATTCTCCGGAGCGGGAGCCTTTACAACTGCCTCAATCTTGTCAGGAGACTTATGAAGCCCCTCCCGGTCAATGACATGGCCACAGTACGAGATCCGCTTCTGGAAGAACTCACATTTCTGCCGATTTACTCTAAGTCCATACTCTTTCAGTCTGTTGAGCGCCAGTTCCAAGTTTGCGAGATGTTGTTCATCATCATCACCTGTGATCAGAATATCATCCAGGTAACATTGTGTGCCTGGAATTCCCTGTAATACCTGCTCCATGGCCCTCTGCCAAATTGCTGGAGCCGATGCCACTCCAAAAACCAGCCTATTGTACCGGTACAACCCTCGATGCGTGTTGATCGTGAGGTATTGGCGTGACTCTTCCTCAACCTCCATCTGCAAGTACGCCTGCGCCAGGTCTATCTTGGTGAAGTGTTTCCCGCCAGACAATGAAGCAAAAATATCCTCAATCCGTGGAAGCGGATACTGCACCGTGTGAAGCACCGGATTAACGGTGATTTTGAAATCCCCACAGATGCAAACCTTCCCTGGATCTCCTGGCTTGTTGCTCGCAGGACGTTTCATAACAGGAACAATGGGCGTAGCCCACTCACTCCAATCTACCTTAGACAGTACACCTGAACGTTCTAGTGCTTCCAGTTCCGCTTCAACAGTAGGTCGTATTGCATAGGGTACCGGTCTGGCTTTAAAAAATTTTGGTTGTGCATGTTCATCAATCTTGATGTTTGCCGTAATTCCTCTCAGTGTTCCCAGTCCCTGCTGGAACACCTCTTTAGCATCATCCAATATTCTGGACAATCGTTTAGGTTTGACATCTGTTTCCCCGGAATCTACCGTTAGTGCCTTCAAGGAGTGCCAGTCCATATTCATTTTCCTAATCCACTCCCGTCCTAGTAGTGGTGGACCTCCTTCAGGTAGCACATATAAGTCCATTACTTGGCTTTCTTCGCCCTTGTGGACCACTGCAACCTCTATTTTTCCGATGGGGTACACTCTTTGCCCCATGTATGTTTTCAATATAATCTCCGTATCCTGTAGGGGAATATGTTGGAATAACCTTCTGTAATCTTTCTTATTCATGACCGTCAATGCCGATCCAGTGTCCAATTCCATTTTTACTTGGACTCCTGCTATCTGAAGAGTGACCCAAATTGTCTGGAGATCTGCATCCTTACCAATGTTGTGTACTCTTAAGCTATCCAGTTCATTACTGCTAGCGTCTGAATCTGACTTCTGTTCGGTCAAACTGTTCTTTGTCACCTTGTGTACCTTTGCGTATTTTCCTTGCGGTGACTTTTTGTTGCTGGTCTTCTTTCCTGACCGGCATACTTTAGCTATGCGGCCAAGCCTGCCACACGTTCTGCATTCTTGGTTTTTAAACCAACACTGGTTCTGATCATGCGTTGTCTTTCCACAACGATAACATTTGACAGAACTCAAACCCAATTTGTTTGTACCGAGTTCCGGTGACCGTAGCTGCATTACTGCCGTGCCTCTTGCTGCGGCTTCGTGTGCTGCTGCCATAGTGACCGCCTTCTCAAGCGTCAGCTCATTCTCCTCGAGCAGTCGCTTTTGTGTATCCTGTTTAAATAACCCACACACAAATTTATCTCGTAGTGCCTCTGTCAGTCCCGTTCCAAACTGACAATATTTTGCTAGCTTACGTAATTCCATCAAATATTCAGCATTGCTTTCATTCTGCAGCTGCCTTCTGTCGTAAAATTTAAATCGTTCCGCTAGCATCAGCGGCGTGGGGTTTAGATGATTTTTCAGGACAGTAACAATCTCATCGAACGTCTTATCCGCCGGTTCATCTGGTGATAACAGGTGTTTCAATTGCCCGTATGTCTTCGCACCCATTAAATTTAATAATGTTAGTGCTTTATCTGCATCAGGAATTGTATTTGCCTTACAATAATTTTGTATGCGTTCTACATACATGGCCCAATCTTCGATGTCACTATCAAAGGTATTAATGTTCCCATGTTTAGGCATCGTTGCAATTTATTGTATTTTTATGTTATCCAAGATGGTGGCTTCCCGCTCTTTGTCGTCGTCCTCCGCTCACAAAATGGCGGTTTTCCCGCGCTTGGCGGTCTTCAACCGTCCCCCGACGCTGTCTCCGCTTCACTGCGGCTCTCGCGCCTTCAGTTTCCCCAGACGCTGCGCCTTTTAGTCCGAATGCGGCCCTTATCTCCGGTCGCGATCGATGTCCCCGCGCTGCGCCTCTCGCTCGAAAGCGGCCCGGCCCTTATCTCCGGTCGCGATTGATCTCACCGCCCTTATTCCCCCGTCTTCCCAGCCCCGTCTGTACAGCCAACGCGGTTGACTTTCTGTCGCGTCGCTGCCCGGCTTACCCACCACCGAGGTAGAAGAAGAAAGCTGACAGTCGCTGATGGAGGCTTCGAGGTCAGGATGTCTTCTGCACTCCGGTTTCTCGATGCCTGCCACTCGACGTGTCTTCCAGTAGGGTGATGAGGGTGGAAACCTCTCTTCGACGTCCTGTCTGTGGACGAAGCCACCGTGGAAATAACTGCCGCAGGGTAAGAATCGGACTCGTCGCCACTGTTAAGTCTGTGTGTTATAGTGATAATTACTACACAGACTAAGAGAGTAAATTCAACAGGTCTTTACTGGTTGGAGGTCGGGACTATATTGAATACAATATTACTACACAGTGCTTATATACCGATGTGGTCACCACCGGTATTACGTATACAGCAGCCAGAGAAAGTAGTACATCTCAAGGTGGAACAGGCTTAAGTTCTCTTAAGGTGGAACAGGTTACATACACCACAGACTTGGTGTAGGCTCTGACGCCATTTTGTGTTCAACATGCAGTCTCAAGAATTAAACCTTTTCTGTTGAACCTCTCCGAGTTCAGTATTTTTTGCTAGGAGTACATAGGCTCCTACAGTACCAACATAAAATTGGCAGTGTAACGGCACCCTGCAGAAGAAAACAACTGTGACATTGGAAACACAGCATAGCTAGCAGGAACATGATAAGAGTTTGGAAACAGCTTCCTTTTTCTGCATAGATGAGGTCTGCTGCAACCCACTGACATTTCTCATCTATCTCAATGCATTGTGCTATTCGCAAGGCTCTTGCTAAAATGAGACTAATCTCTGAAAGCTGACTCTTTTGTATGTCTTCATTATGCATTCTGTGCACATACCAGTCCCTGATAGCTTCTTCCACGTATGTTTGAAAGTCACATTTTTTCTCTTAATCTTAAAGAAAGAACCTGTGTTTTAATAGCACCTTTCACATCCTCAGGACATCCAAAAGCACTTCACAACCAATAACTTTTGAAGTGAAGTCACTTGTTATGCAGGCAAACATAGCAGTCAACTTGCACACAACAAGGTTCTACAAACAGCAATTGAGATGAATTACCAGTTAATCTGTGAATTGGGGAAAGAATTAAACTGATATCGCTGGCAGTTTCACTGAAGGTGTAAGTAAGGAAGACAGGGACCAACATGAAAGATCACATCCATAAAGATGCGGTCAAAGATAGCTGACCTTTGGAGAGATATAAAACAATTAAATGGAGACAGGATGTCCAGCATTTCAACTGCCCGTAAGAACTTTATTACCTAGGTTACATTCCAAGGTATCTTTTAATTAGCATTCAGCAGTTTGAGTGATTGAGCAGGCAGCTTATACATGTTTATATTAAGATTC
This sequence comes from Somniosus microcephalus, assembly GCF_052327205.1. NCBI lineage: Eukaryota > Metazoa > Chordata > Chondrichthyes > Squaliformes > Somniosidae > Somniosus > Somniosus microcephalus. The sequence continues at coordinate 50,199,870 of NC_141006.1, read as the reverse complement.
GTAACCAATCCGTGAAGGTGCATGCGGACCAAGATCCAATCAGGTGGCAGGAATGAATTGTGCATGAGATGGCCATGTGTATTGTAATGTATAAAAATGTAGTGTTTGCTGTAACAATTTGGAAAAGTCTGGCTAAGACAGAGCAGACTGTTTCCCCACCGGTGCAATAAAGACAACTTGACTATCGATCTAAAACCTTGTGTCGAGTGTTAGTTTAAAATACTCCACAACAATCTGCTTTTGGTGGTGTTGGGTGAGGTATAAATGTTGGCCAGGACACTGGGAAAACTCGCCTGTTCTTCAAATAATACCATGAGATCGTTTACATCCACCAAAGCAGGCAGACGGGACCTGACGTGTCAGCCTAGATGATGTGCTCCAGTGCTGGAGTGGAGCTTGAACCTTCAGACTCAGAGACAAGCGTACTTTCCGTGAGCCAAACTATCACTTACAATTCAGCCATATAATTCATGGTGGACTCTCCTTTCTGTGGGCTTCATCAACAAATATGAAATCTTTTCACAAAGATGGGTAGTTTTAGCTCACAGCAGGTCTCAATGTTTTGTCAGCTCTCTATATATGTCTTATCTCCAGGATTAGCTGGGGAGACTAAATTCTGCAACAGCTCTGAACTTCTTAGACCATTCAAGGTTAATGGAGCTACGATGTTCTTTTGCTTTGTCTGTACTTCCTCATTTAATTTAAACCACATTGCAAACAGTTCTGCACAAGATTGCCAGTTCTTTGTGTCACTGAACGTTTCAGTGCTTCTGCTTTCTATCTTTGTCGTTCTCGTCGGGAAAATATGTTCTACATTCACATCTTCAAAAGTTACAGAGACAGAACTAGGCTTTTTAATTAATCGATTGACTGGTAAAACCGTATGCATCTCATTTTTGCTGGGAAATAACAAACAACTGTTATTTCTTGGTAATATATTTAGGGAAACTGGTTACAGGGGCATTCCCATTAATGGAAACACGTTCAAATGACCAGAATACATCACCCTTGACAAGCCAAATTGCTTATGATAGTGGTTGTTAGAATGAAAATGAAGCAAAGATAGGTGGCCTTGGCAATTGCATCTTATGTGCTTACCTTTTCTTTTGCGTGGCTGTAAGGCCTGGTGCTCAATGTTTTTTTTTTAGGGGAAATAACTCTGGATGTTTAAGCACAGTGCTGTCAGGAGCTCCATAGATTTCTTATACAATGCATGTGATCAGTGAAGTAATTTAGCTCACTAGAGGTAAGGAAGACTGCATTGTAAAGAAAATCCATCAGCTGAAGTTGTCATAGAATCACAGAATGGTTACAGCACAGAAGAAGGCCATTCGGCCCCTCGAGCCCTTGCTGGCTCTCTGCGAGAGCACTTCAGCTAGCCCCACACACCCGCCCCCCTCCCCGTAGCCCTGCAAATTTATTTCCTTCAGATACTTATCCAATTCCATTTTTAAAGCCGTGATTGAATCTGCCTCCGTCACCCTATCAGGCAGTGCATTCCAAATCTTAACCGCTTGCTGCGTAAAAAAGTTTTTTCCTACGTCGCCTTTGGTTCTTTTGCCAGTCACCTTAAATCAGTGTCCTCTGGTTCTCGACCCTTCCGCCAATGGGAACAGTTTCTCTCTATCTACTCTGTCCGGACCCCTCATGATTTTGAACACCTCTATCAATTCTCCTCTCAACCTTCCCTGCTCCAAGGAGAACAACCCCAGCCTCTCCAGTCTAGCAACGCAACTGAAGTCCCTCATTCCTGTAATTATTCTTGTAAATCTTTTCTGCACCCTCTCTAAGGCCTACACGTTGTAGGAGGTTCCGTTTCCAACCCCCCCCCCCCCCCTTACAGACAGTTCTTGGACTTCAGGATTTATAAGAACAAAATACGCACAACACAGGGTTTGGCTCAACCTTCGATTTGTTCGTTTATTGAACTCACAAAATTCCCCCCAGTACAAACCCCTCTGTGATTTGACCGGGATAACACGAAACCCACAATACAAAACCCTTACACAAGGTTACCTGAAACTGACACGAATTACCAGTTAAAACCCTTCCGCAGTTTAACTGAAACTAACACGAAAATCCCACAGCACAAACCCTTCTGCAATTCGACTGCTACTTACAAAATTACCCAGACAAATCCCTCTGTGATTTGCCTGAAACTTACAATCACTCACACAGCTGGTCGTTCTGGTGTTGATTGTAGGCCCGGACTAGGCGACCAAACCGAATACAAAAAGAAGATACTGCAGATGCTGGAAATCTGAAATAAAAACAGGAACAGAAAATGCTGGAGATACTCAGCAGGTCAGGCAGCATCTGTGAAGAGAGAAACAGAGTTAACGTTTCTGACGGAAGGTCATCGACCTGAAACGTTAACTCTGTTTCTCTCTTCACAGATGCTGCCTGACCTGCTGAGTATCTCCAGCATTTTCTGTTTTTATTTTAGGTGACCAAACTTTCTGTCCTCCTTCCGACTGCAGTCCCCTCTCTGTGAAGTTGTCCTCTTTTATGAAGATACCTATCACGATATCTCGAACATTTCCTGTTGTAACGTCCGAAGGTTAACACTTTTTAATTATGAGATTATTTCACGCCCTGGTCTACACACGACCGGGCGGGCCTGCTCAGTTCTCATGCTGTTTAAACAATGCAACCTTTCTATGGTACAAGATTCCTGGCTCTAAAGTTAACGAATGTGTGAATGTCCCTTTTTCTTCATGGCAGGAACCATGCAGATGGTAATGGCTGTCGTCCGGTGCGATTGTCTATGCTGATGGCATTCTCAATACTTTACATAGCAAAAGGAACAGCACTTCATCTTTCAAGCTCGAGGAACAGCACCTCATCTTCCGATTAGGCACTTTACAGCCTTCTGGATTCAATATCGAGTTCAACAATTTCAGATCATAACCTCGGTCCCTATCATATTTTTATATATTTTTTATCCACACTTTTGGTTTGTGCCTTTTCCTTTTCTTTTCTCTCCCACATGGCAGCTGTCTTTCATTCTGCCAGCGCATTTCACATTCTATCTAGAGCCATCCTTTGTCTCTTTACCTGTCCTATTACCATCTCGTCTTGCCTTGAACATCTCTTAATGTCTCTTCACCTCCCAGACCTCCCCTTTTGTTCTTTCATCTCCTCCCCCATTTCCCAGCCCCCAAACTTGCTTTTTAATCTGTTTCATTTCCTGCTTTTTTCTCAGTTCTGACGAAGGGTCACAGACCTGAAACGTTAACTCTGTTTCTCTCTCCACGGATCTTGCCTGGCCTGCTGAGTTTTTCCAGCGTTTTCTGTTGTTATTTCTCAATACTTTAATTGTATTGAATCAATGGCAGTTGTCCTGTATCATTTGACTACAATAATGTCTTTTCCAGTCTCTTTTAATGAGCCATAGCTTCGTTGCAATGTTTGAATTAACCCCTTACTGCATAGCCCACCTTTGTGTGCTGAGGTATGGCTTTTATATTTTAAAGTTCAAAGTCCGTGGGTTTGGGGTTTTTTATATTCCATAAGTTTTACAGTTGGGGGGAAGGAACGGACCCTACAACATCCTTCCTAAAGTGTGGTGCCCAGAATTGGACACAGTACTCCAGTTGGGGCTGGACCAGTGTTTTATACAGGTTCATCATAATTTTCACACTTTTGTACTCTATAGCTCTATTTATGAACCCCATGATCCCGTAAGCCTTTTTAACTGCTGTCTCAACCTGCCCTGTCACCTTCAAGGATTTGTTCACACATACCCCTGGTCTCTCTGTTCGTGCACCCCCTTCAGGATTGTACCTTTCAGTTTGTATGTCCACTACTCATTCTTTCTACCAAAATGTATCACTTTGCACTTTTCTGCGTTAGATTTCATATGCCACATGTCCGCCCATTTCACCAGCCTGTTTATGTCTTCCTGAAGTCTATCACTCTCATCCTCACTGTTTACTATATTTACAAGTTTTGTGTCAGCGGCAATTTTGAAATTGTGCCCTGTACACCCGCGTCCAAGTCATTAATATATATCAAGAAAAGCAGTGGTCCTAGAACCGACTCCTGGGGAACACCATTGTATACCTTCCTCCAGTCCGAAAAACAAATATTCACCACTACTCGCTGTTTCCTATCACTTAGCCAATTCTGTATCCATGCTGCCACTGTCCCTTTTATTCCATGGGCTTCAACTTTGCTGGCAAGCCTATTATGTGGCACTTTGTTGAAAGCCTTTTGGAAATCCATGCACACAACGTCAACCGCATTATCCTCATCAACCCTCTCTGTTACCTCATCAAAGAACTCAATCAAGTTAGTTAAACACGATTTGCCTTTAACAAATCCGTGCTGGCTTTCCTTAATTAATCCACACTTGTCCAGTTATGCTGGTATGGACATGTCACTTCTGTTGCGTCCGTGTATAATAAGACACAGACTGCGGAGAACGGTACAACAAGTGTTTACTCAACGTGGCTCACACTGCAACTGATCTGTACAGATTACTACTCAGGGCTATATACAGGTGTGGTCACTGCCGGTACTGCAGTATACATGAGCTGTAAAAGATAGTTCCCCACTTAAAGGTATATACATTACAATTCCTCCCCTTTTAGATTAACAGTACCATAACACTCATTTAACAATTAAATATCAAACTAATTACAATTAACACTTTTAACATGCAACATTAGCTGAAAATAGTCTATTTATATATTCAGTCTTTGGGGAGGCTTCCTGATCCTTTCTGGATAGCGCCTTTCCCGAGTGTCTTGCTCTTGGTGCGGAGGCGATTCTGGCCCCCTGTCGTCGGTTGGTTCATCAGCTTCCGATGCTACTGTTTCTGGGGTAGATGCTACCTGTACGTCGGGTTCATCACCAGGTACGTATGGGCGAGGCATGGGGTTGACTTGTTCCTGTGACTCTAGGATCTGGTCAGCATGGCGTCTCACGATGCTCTCCCCAACATCCACTGTGTACATTAGTGGGCCCTGCCGTGTGCATATCGTTCCTGGCTGCCATTTTTCTGTTCGGTAGTCGCGGGCCAAGACTGGTTGCCCTACATTGAAGCTCCTTGTTGGCTTCTCATGGATGTGCTGGAATTGCTTACTCTCAACATCTCTTCGTACGTTTGGTCTGAGCAAATCCAGGCGAGATCTTAACCTTCGGTTGAAGAACATCATGGCTGGGGCCTGGTTGGTGACTCCATGTGTCGCATCCCGGTAGGCGAACAGGAAATTGTCCACCTTGTGCTGCAGCGGAATGTTGTCATTGTACATAGCCTTTATTGCCTTCTTAAAGGTTTGTACGAACCTCTCAGCCAATCCATTTGTGGCTGGATGATACGGGGCGGATGTGTAATGCCTTACCCCATTCTTTTTCAAGAACCTCCGGAACTCTTCGGACACAAACTGTGGTCCGTTGTCGGAGCAAATCTGTTCTGGCAAGCCATTCCTGGCAAAAATGGTCCGTAGGACTGCAATAGTTTTCTCCGTGGTGGTGGAGGACATTTTGATGACCTCAGGCAATTTCGAGTGCGCATCCACGGCTATTAAAAACATTGAGTCCATGAATGGACCAGCAAAATCAATATGCACCCGTTGCCATGGTGATGAGGGCCACTCCCATGGGTGTAGAGGGGCCTGTGGTGGTGCATTTTGGACTTTCTGGCATCCTGAGCAGCTCTTGGTCAGGTCCTCGATTTGTTTATCGATTCCCGGCCACCACACATAAGCCCTGGCTAGGCTTTTCATTTTTACCCCTCCCAGATGACCCTCATGAAGCTCATTGAGCACTCTATCCCTTAACTTGGGTGGAATTACCACTCGGGATCCACACATCAAGGTCCCCCGGCACACTGACAGCTGTTCTCTCCTTGTCAAGAATGCTGGCAACAGTGAGTCGCCATGTGCTGGCCATCCCTTCACCGTCAAATCATATACCCGAGACAGTGTTGGGTCATTTCGGGTTTCCTTTTCGTTACAAGCGTTAGTTACCGGTAGGTATTCAACTATAGTCGAATGGAATATTTTGACAGGATCCACTGCTGGTGCTTCCTCCGCAGTAGGCAGTGGCAGGCATGATCGCCCATCAGCATTTCCATGCTGTTTCATGCCCTTATATTCAATCTCATAGTGGTGCGCCCCTAGAAAAAGTGACCATCTTTGTAGTCGTTGCGCAGTCATCACCGGAACGCCCTTCTTCGGATTAAAAATGGAGACAAGAGGCTGGTGATCAGTCAGCAAGGTGAATTTCTGCCCGTGCAGATAGTGATTGAACTTTTTCACTCCCCACACTAGGCTGAGGGCCTCCCTGTCAATCTGGGCGTAGTTACGCTCGGCTGAGGTTAGTGATCGTGACGCAAAGGCTATTGGCCTCTCTGAGCCGTCCGAGAATTTATGCGACAGCACCGCTCCAATGCCGTAGGGTGACGCATCACATGCCAACCAAATTGGTAATGCTGGGTTGTAATGGGCCAATACCTCTTTCGATGTGATTAGTGTTTTGCTCTTCTGGAAAGCTCGTCTACATTCGTCACTCGACTTCCATGGCACCCCAGTTTGCAGTAGGGTGTTCAGTGGGTGTAGTATTGTAGACAAATTTGGCAAGAACTTATGGTAGTAGTTTACCAGCCCGAGGAACGACCTCAGTTGTGACACATTTTCTGGTGCTGGAGCCTTGACTACTGCCTCAATCTTCTCTGGGGACTTATGTAACCCCTCTTTATCGATAACATGGCCACAATACGAGATCTGTTTTCTAAAAAACTCGCATTTGGGGCGGTTAGCTCGGAGCCCATATTCCTGCAATCTAGTGAGCATCTGCTCCAGGTTGGCAAGGTGATCACTGTCATTTTCGCCCGTGACCAGGATGTCGTCCAAACAACACTGGGTCCCTGGGATCCCTTGCAGGACTTGTTCCATTGCCCTCTGCCAAATAGCCGGAGCTGATGCTACCCCGAATACCAGCCGGTTGTATTGGTAGAGACATTTATGGGTGTTGATTGTGAGGTATTTTTTTGATGCTTCTTCTACCTCCATTTGCAGATACGCCTGGGCCAGATCAATCTTAGTGAAGTGTTTCCCTCCAGATAGCGAGGCGAAAATATCTTCAATCCGCGGAAGTGGATATTGTACGGTGTGAAGGACCGGGTTCACTGTTACCTTAAAGTCCCCACAGATGCGAACCTTCCTTGGTTCCCCAGGCGTGCTGCTCAACGACTTTTTCATCACCGGGACGATGGGAGTAGCCCACTCGCTCCAGTCTACCTTGGACAGTACACCTGAACGTTCCAGACTCTCCAGCTCTGCTTCAACGGCTGGGCGGATCGCATAAGGTACTGGTCTGGCCTTAAAACATTTTGGGCTTGCGTTTTCTTCAATTTTAATCGTCGCTGTCATGCCTTTTAGTGTTCCGAGTCCTTGCTGGAACACTTCTTTCGCATCAGTTAGGATCTTTGACAGTCGCCCAGGTGTGACGTCATCATCCTTTTTGTCAGCCACAGTCAGTGCCTGTATGGAATGCCAATCCAGTTGTATTTTCTGGATCCATTCACGTCCCAGTAATGGTCGTCCTCCATCTTGCAATACATACAAGTCTAGTTTTGGTGTTTCCTTACCGTTATATATAACGGTCACCCTTATTTTTCCTTTGGGGTAGACTTTTTGCCCCGTGTACGTCTTCAAAATAATTTTTGTGTCTCTCAAGGGTATGTGTGAGAATAGCCGCTCGTAGTCCCGTCGGTTTATGACTGTTAGGGCTGATCCTGTGTCCAATTCCATCTTTACCTGGACTCCTGCTATCTTGAGAGTGACCCAAATGCTTCGGTAATCCTCCGTTGTGATCACATTATGTAGTTTCAGACAACTCAGTTCCCTGCTTTCGGAGTCGTTATCACTCTTTTGTTCGTCTGAACTATTCTCTGTCATCTTATGTACCTTCTTGTACTTTTCTTTGATAGGTTTCTTATTGCTGGTTTTCTTTCCCGACCTGCAGACTCGTGCTATGTGTCCTACTTTTCCACACTGTCTGCACACTTTGTATTTGAACCAGCAATCATTCTGGTCATGTGTTGTTCTGCCGCAGCGATAGCACTTCTCTGTTCCATATGACATTTCGTTTGTGCCATATTCTTGCGGTCTCTGTTGTATCTTTGCAGCGCCCCGTGCTGCTGCTTCATATGATACCGCAATGCTGAAAGCCTTTTCCAGCGTAAGGTCCTTTTCAGATAAAAGCCGTTTCTGGGTTGCTTCACTTTGAAGCTCACACACAAACTTGTCCCTTAAGGTATCTGCCAGTCCCGCTCCAAACTGGCAGTGTTTCGATAGTTTGCACAGTTCTGTTAAATAATCAGCATTGCTTTCATCCTTATGCTGGTTCCGTTTGTGAAACTTGAATCTTTCTGCTATCAGCAGCGGTGTGGGGTTTAAATGTTCCTTTAGTATCGTTACTATGTCTTCAAAACTCTTTTCCATTGGCTTCGTTGGGGTTACTAGATTTCGTAATAAACCATACGTCTTTGCACCCATTAAATTTAACAATACCGATGCTTTCTTGTCATCTGACACCTCATTTGCCTTGCAGTACACCTCTATTCGTTCGACATATGTAGTGCAATCTTCGACTTCATTGTCAAATGCGGTGATACTGCCACTCTTCGGCATTTTGGGTGTGGTTTAAAATGGCGTCTCCCGTGCTTTCCTTCCTCCTCCGCTGCTGCCAACGCCTCTCCCGGCAGTCCTCGTGGCAATGGCGGCGCCTCGCGGGTTTCTGCGCGTCTCTCTCTCCCTCTCTCCGATGCTGCTCGGCCCCTGAACACCGACTGTGCCCTGTGCGCTCTGCCCTCTCTCTCTCTCCCCCGTCGACGCTGCTCGTCCTTTTGCTGTGCCGCTCGGTCAGACTCTAGCCCGCCGCTGTCCGGGAAGGGTCTGCGCACTACCTGTTGCCAGCCCGTTTCGCTGGACCACCTCGACTGGAAAGCCAAGCCTGGCTCTCGACAGCCTCCCCTGTAATTCTCGAGTCTCTGCTGGATGCCTGGGCGGTTGCCCGTGGTCGACGCTCGAGTCTCTGGCCTTGACCTCCAATCCACTGATCTCCAGGAACGAATCCCCGGGAGGTGATGCAGAGTTGCAGGTAGGTTCGAACTTGCCTCGTCATCAATGTTGCGTCCGTGTATAATAAGACACAGACTGCGGAGAATGGTACAACAGGTGTTTACTCAACGTGGCTCACACTGCAACTGATCTGTACAGATTACTACTCAGGGCTATATAGAGGTGTACGATAGCAGGTGTGGTCACTGCCGGTACTGCAGTTTACATGAGCTGTAAAAGATAGTTCCCCACTTAAATGTATATACATTACACAACTTCTATCTCTGGTTGTGTATTTATGAGCATGATATTTGAGGACAAATTTGAAAAATTGTCTTCAAGTTGCTTCTTTCTTGGTGTACACGAATGCTTTGCAATATCAACTAGTCTCATATTAGTGGTATAGCAATACTCTACCTCAAACAATGCAGTATCTGACCTCTGAAATCTCTCTAATGTATAGAATGGACTTAGTACTGTGGGAGTATCTTGCAGTAGAAGAGTGTTCTGATTTTGAACATCTATTATGACTTCTGCCTTATTCTTTACAGTAGCTTTTCCGCTGCTAAACATACCAAATATTGGAAGACATTTTTGATTAACTTGAGTTACAAATTTCAGGTCTGCACTAGAAACAGGAGTAGGCACTTCAGCCCCTCGAGCCCATTCCACCATTCAATTAGTTCATGACTGATCTGTACCTCAATCCTCCATTTACCTGCCTTTGATTCATGTCCCTTGGTACCCTTACCTAATAAAAACCTGTCAATCTCAGTCTTGAAATTTCAATTGACCCAGTTTTCTGGGAAGGTATTTCTAGATTTCCACTACCCTTTATGTGCAACAGTGCTTCCTGATTTCATTCCTAAATGGCTTACCTTTAATATTAAGATTGTGCCCCTTTTTTACTCGACATTCTCTTAAGTTCAGTGTTACTGGACACTTCCATAAGTGGATCCAATATCCTCTATGATCAAGAGTTTACCTTCATTGCCCAATAGCTCGTGATATGATACTGTGACTCAAGGGTTGTAACAAGTGGAACCCCTTCTTATGTACACTGCATACTGTAATCTCTTGTATGTCCCCATGTGTGTTGCTCCTATCTTTCAAAAGACAGACTGATGAACATTGTAAACCAACAAGCTAGTTTATATTTTTTTACACGTAATATGAACAAAGTGAATTTTAATCTATTTTGTAAAACTCCTCCTAACATATAGGAAATAAAAAGCAGCCATGAAGAACAAATCTCTGAAAGCAGTTGACGTTAACCTTAAGGAGAGGGTTCTCCCATCTTTCAGGGGTTCTCCAAGTATAGCTGAATGTGTCATTGTAGAGGAAGAACTTGGGACCACCATCCAACTGTAACGTTAATGTGTAGATGGGTATTATGAACAGCGAATGTCTCCAAATCTAGCACAAAGAGGAAAGATAAAAGGGGACTTCCGAGAGGTCAGATCAGGCCCTAAAATAGGACTTGGATTGATTGATAGATTGAGGCGAATATCTTTTTCCCTTTACTACTTGTTCCCCAAATGACAACAAGGACAACAACTTGTATTTATATAGTGCACTTAATGTAGTAAAATGTCCCAAGGCGCTTCACAGGAGTGATATCAGACAAAAAAGTGACACTAAGACAAAGAAGGAGACATTAGGACAGGTGACCGAAAGCTTGGTCAAATAGATAGGTTTTGAGGAGCAGCTTAACAGAGTGGAGAGAGTGGGAGAGGCAGAGAGATTTAGAGAAGGAATTCCAGAGCTCAGGGCCTGGATAACTGAAGGCCCGACCATCAATGGTGGGGCGAAGGAAGTCGGGGATGCATGAGAGTCCAGGATTGGAGAAATGCAGAGTTCTCGGAGGATTGTAGGCAATGTTCCCGCTAAGTTGCGTGGCCGTGCAGCGGTCTGGATGGCCCGCGCAGGCTGCTCACCGGCTTTTATATGGGAGAAACCGCACATGCACGAAAATTGGAACGGGCTATGCAGCCATTTAAAGGGAACGTGCACCAAAAAAAAAGAGGTTACATTGGTTGTAGGGCATTATTACCTCCAGATCTGACTATTCCAATGCTCTCCTGGCCAGCATCCATCTTCCACCCTCCATAAACTTGAGCTTATCCAAAATTCTGCACCAAATCCCGTTCACCCATCACCCCTGTGCTCACTGACTCTGACTGACGGTCCGCCAACACAACAAATTTAAAGTTCTCATCCTTGTGTTTAAATCCCTCCATGGTCTCGCCCCTCCCTAACTCTATAACCTCCTCCGGCCCTACACCTCAAAAGTTATGGGAAACTAGAAGCTGCAAGAAGCCACTACCCACAGAATCAGAATCAGCTAGGTGAAGATCGTTGCACAGCAGTGAATCAACGAGGAGGTATAAAAGAGGCCATTTGGTCTTGTAAAAAAAACTTCCTGTGCTTCAAGTGTTATGGGATACAGAAGGACACTCAATGTTTCATGGTATCATATCAAACTTATATAGAATCTGAGTTCATAATCTAGGCTAACACTCCAGTACTGCACTGAGAGTACTGTTTTGTCTGAGGTGTCATCCTGCAGATTAAACCAAGATCCCATTTGTCTATTGTGATTCAGGCGAATGTTAAATATCTCGTGGCACTATTCTAAGAGGAGCAAGGAGTTCAACCAGTGCCTTGGCCAATATTTCTCCTTCAACCAACACCCCTTAAAAAACAGATTATCTGGTCACCAATATTGTGGCTGTCTGTGGGATATGGCTGCTGCATAATTGCCTACAAGAGGTCATTGCACTTCAATATTAATTAATTGTCTTACGTATTTTGAGATATTTTGATGTGTTATGGCGCTATATAAATTCAAGTGTTACATTTAGCATTGTAAGGGGGAGAAATTCATTATAGCCCCGTTTGGGCCACTAACTTTTAAACGTTGAAAAAATTAGCGGCAGGCGCTAATGGGCTGGATTTTGCCACCCCTACGGGTGCGTACAAGGTGCGTACGCGCCCGAAGGGGCCGCGCAAGTGCCGGTTTCAGGCATGCGATAACGGGAAGCGCAAAGGTACCCAATTTCTCCCCCTAAGAGTCTTAACCAGATATAGGGCCCTTTTTTTTGAAGTTCTCAATTTAATCTGAATAAACTGATGATTGATATTCTCCCTTTAATTCAAACTCCAGAATTTGGCAAATAATTTGTAATAGATGTTGATAAGATAATGGTATAGCTTTCCTGATGGTTGTGTTGGTAAAGGCAGCCTGTACCTGAGACATACAGACCAGGAGGACACGAGCTTGATTCCCACTTTGTGTTGAATTAGGACTTCGGCTCCTGATCACTATCCAGCGACCCTTCCTGCAAAGTGTGGATATTGGGTGAAAATCCGTCGGGATTGGGAGTGATGTTCCCCAAGTAGCTTCCCAGCACTCACTATCCAGGATCCTATATAAGGAATGGTCACTTGAGCAAGGTACTGGAGGGTGACTTGTGGAACCAGTACCTCAACAAGGAGCCAATACCTTCTGAAAAGAAGGAAGGGAGAAAATTATATACGTATAAAAAGTGGCATATCTGCCTTTTGTCCTTCATTTGTTGCATTCTTTTGCTGTATACATTTTTCTATGGGACATGATGCTGCCAAATAACGAACATATAGTGAATAATATTTAACATTCCGTCGATTTTAAACGAAACATGCTGTAAGGGAGCAACCTAGAAAAGAACGGAAAGAAATAATGTACAAAATAGAGTAGAAATTCAAAAGCTTAATATACAGCTTTAGAATTTCCTTCCTACCCTAATATTACCTGCTAATGAATACCCCAGTTTAAGGTTCTAGCTCCCCACTCCCTCATTTGTTTGAGATTCAACATGAATGTCCATATAAATTAGTTGTTCCTTAAAACCACCTATACTGTAATAGTATATTAAATTAATCCTGGTATTCCTTTTTTAATGTGGTTACTAAGTAAATTCTGCTCTTAGTCTCGAGGCATTACTTTATAATCATACCTTTCATGCATCATATCCTGTGTTACTGTCAAGTTCTGTTTTGTTTTAACAAATTGCATTTATTAGGAAGAACATCACCAATTAACCTATACTGCATTACAGATGTTCCGTTGCTTTGTAGCAGTTCTATACACTAGTTGATATGAATGTGCGTAGGCAAATATTATTTTTATTTTTACACATTTTGTAAAGCTTTATACAGTCTTCTCTTAATTGCAAGTTGATTTTTGCACTAAAAATTGAATTGTCCAGTAATTTGACAGTAGACAGTATTTTATTACTCATTATCTTATTGATAGATTAGAACAATTGGTATACTCCTACTGATATGGGAGACCAGGGATTGATATTTGCTAAAAATCAATTGGACCTGAGAGATTTCCTGCAGGATGTAGATTTTCTATGTTGTGGAGATTTTAGTGCTGTTTAACAAAACACAACCAGCTTTAACATCCTTTTATAATTTCTAAAATGTATTTATTATCCGTAAACAAAACATACAAAAATCTGTGAATGCTGTAAATCAAACAAAAGCAGAAAAAGTTTGAAATACATAGTAGGTGAGCCAGCATCTGTGGAGAATTAAAAAAAAAATTAAATTTGTTTTTATGGGATGTGGGCATCGCTGGCAATGCCAGCATTTATTGCCCATCCCTAATTGCCCTTGCGAAGGTGGTGGTGAGCTGCCTTCTTGAACCGCTGCAGTCCGTGTGGTGAAGGTACTCCCACATTGCTGTTAGGGAGGGAGTTCCAGGATTTTGACCCAGCGACGATGAAGGATTGGCGATATACTTCTAAGTCAGGATGGTGTGTGACTTGGAGGGGAACTTGGAGGTGGTGGTGTTCCCATGCGTCTGCTGCCCTTGTCCTTCTAGGTGGAAGAGGTCGCAGGTTTGGAAGGTGCTGCCGAAGAAGCCTTGGTGAGTTGCTGCAGTGCATCTTGTAGATGGTACACACTGTAGCCACAGTACGCCGGTGGTGGAGGGAGTGAATGTTTAAGGTGGTGGATGGGGTGCCAATCAAATGGGCTGCTTTGTCCTAGATGGTGTCGAGCTTCTTGAGTGTTGTTGGAGCTGCACTCATCCAGGCAAGTGGAAAGTATTCCATCACACTCCTTACTTGTGCCTTGTAGATGGTAGAAAGGCTTTGGGGAATTAGGAGGTGAGATACTCACTGCAGAATACCTAGCCTAGAATAGACAAGTTGATGTTTCGGGAGGAAAACTTAATACCACTTTAATATACAATTGGCGCACTGTGTTATGATTGCTCAATAAGAATTGCTCCATGCCCCTTAAGTGATTGCCATGGATGTAAGCTTCTTAATATGACGCTGAACTCAATAGATCTGCGCTGAATCACATTGCTGATTCTGGCTAATTTGTGCATTGACTAACCGCAAGACTATGTAGTGAATGGTGGTTTTTGTCAAGTTAAATGAGCAAATATTTTAATTAGCAGCATGAAAATTGGGCCTTCTCCAAACAAGCATTACGAAGAACCCAAACCCCATCCATACAAATGAGTGGCTTTGTGTGCATGCTGCCGTCTAATTGGTGAAACGACTTAATCTGAAAGAATATTATTAGATATCAATCACACTGTGCCACTCCAACCAAGACCGCATCAGTTGAGCTTGTGAATGATGAAGCTTTTGCCTGCGATCAGTTTTCCATTAAGAGATAAATGAAGACCCCGACAGTGATTCTAACCAATGATTTTATTGGAATATCCTGGCTGTTCTGTATCCAGATAAATCTGTAAATTTAACACTAAAAGATGCTATGCTGGGGGGCTTTGTCACATAAAGTGAATTTATATATAATGGCTCATCTGCTGCTAATGTCTGCACCCTGTCTAAGGGCTTGACATTCTTCCTAAAGTGTGGTGCCCAGAATTGGCCACAGTACTCCAGCTGGGGCCTAACCAGTGTTTTATAAAAGATTTAGCATAACGTCCTTGCTTTTGTGCTCTATGGGCAGGATTTTCATTGAGGAGGCGGGTAGGAGGCGGGACTACAACTTTCGGGGTTGTAGTCCCGCCTCCATCGTGTTCTAGCCAACCCACGTGATTTTGACTTGATTGACCTTGTTGAGCCCACCCAGTGGACTCAGCAGGCCAATTAAGGGCCACCCGGCAATAGGTGACGTCACAGATTGACATTTCATCTGTCAAGAGCTTTTGACAGATGAAATATCAGCGTTTGACAGCTCTTTGAAGCTGTCAAACACTGACAATCTGTACTCTAAGTTAATTCCTTCCTGTCAGGATGATTTAGAGATCTCCCCGGAACAGAAAGCTGAATGCTGCAATTTTTGACAGCTCGCAGCCATTCTGCTTTCTGTGCCGGTGAGATGAGGGACTCCCGAGACCTGAAGGAAGGAAGGCTGTAAAGGTAAGTACATGTAAGTAAAACTTCTTTAAACACTTTACACACACCAAACACACTTACCTTTGCACTCATGCACCCATCACTCACCTGAACACCGGACATCTTGACCCCTCCAAGCCCTTCATCCCGACGGCCCGCCTCACTAACTTGCCGTGGTTTGAAGCTGTCGGGAATCCCACATTTCACCAATGAAAATAGGGATTAGGCTAAAAACTGCCTGTTAACTACCTGTTAACAGGCAGTTAATTGGCACTAATTCTCTTCCTGCCTCAGGGAGGCGGGTCCCAGTGCGGGTCGGGTACCCGCCTCCTTTGAAACTGGCATGGAGGCGGGTTGGGGGCGGGATGGGTTCGTGCCCCCCAATTTCAGGATTTTAACCCCCCACACGCCTCCAATCCCGCCTCCACAGCCCAATGAAAGTCCTGCGCTATGCCTCTATTTATAAAGCCAAGGCTCCCGTATGTCTTTTCAACTTATCCTCCCAACTTCAAAGACTTATGTATGTACACCCACAGGTCTCTCTGTTCCTACACACCCTTTAATTTTTATTGCCTCTCCTTGTTCTTCCTACCAAAATGAATCAGAAGGTGATGGTCAAGTTGCATTTTCAGATATATCGTGGATTATGAACAGCCATCAACACCATTTACAGTTTCTCTAGCTCGGTAACATAGTGGTTATGTTACTGGACTAGTTAATCCAGAGGTCTGGACTAATGATCCAGAGACAAAAGTTCAAATCCCATCACGGCAGCTGGGGAATTTAAATTCAGCGAATTAAATAAATCTGGAATAAAAAGCTAGGCTGCGATTTTGCTGACCTCGGCGGGTCCGTGGCGAGCGATGTCGGTGGCGGGTCCTGACCCCGCTGCTGGCTCCATCCCAGCCTCTGAAATGAATTTACCATAATGGGGTTTGTTAAGCCCGCCCAGCGCGTTTGCCGGCCAATTGGAGGAAGTGGGTCTGGTGATGCGTCATCAGCCGGTTTCCTTAAAGGGACCACGGCCAACTTTATTTTAACATTTGTGCTGTCAGTGTTCTACAGCATTGAAGTGCTGCAAACACTGACAATCACTGCACAGAGGTGCAGGGCTGCAACCAGGCTCTCCCATGACTCCCTCCATATGCTTATGGAGGGAGTCACAGCACACAGGGAGGTCCTCTTTTCTTCCCATGGGCGGAAGAGACCTCCCCAGGAGATCAACACAGCCTGGTTGCAGATTGCATGGGAGGGGACAAGCAGGCATGTGGTCAGGAGGACCTGGGTGCAGTGTCACAAACATTTCAATGATCTCATTAGATCACGGAACGTCAGTACAAATCCACACTCAACCTCATCCTGCTGTGCCTCTCATCAATCCCCATCACTCTGCCTTCCCTACCCTACCCCTGTACATCCTAACTCACACCAACTTACTTTGCACCTCACCCCATCCCTCTCTCTTTATCTACATTATCACATCCCCATCTCACTAGCCAGCCCTCACACTCACCCTCATCCTAGTGCAAACATACCAACTAACAACACACAAGGGTAGGCACTTGGGTGTTTTATGCAATGTTCATGTAAAGTTTCTCTGCTAATGTGGTGTCAAACATTGAAATCTTTATTTTCAACACTTTGCGTTCTTGGTCAGATTTGTGTTCACCTTTGGAAGTGGCTTAGTGAGTTGCAGTGAATGTTGAGACATAACGGTACCCCCAGCAATGGTGATGAGTGTGAAAGGAATGGCTTGGGCATTGTTGGGATGCTTTATGGTGTTAGTGTGGGGTGGTGCCAACCTGGCGCATCATGTGGCAGCCAGGGTGTACAGTGTCAAGTGAAGTAATGGTGCCATGGCGAGGCCATCCCGGGCAGTAATGTGCTTGGGTGCTGATGCCCTGTGTCCTGTGCAGCATCAGTTGATTGCGGAGAAGGTTGGTGTTGTTGGTGCTGCTGGTGTGCCTGGTGTTGCTGGTGTTGGGGCTGATCGTGGTGGGACTCTGAGGACCAAGGTGAGAGAGTATAAAGGGCACCCATGCTGATGGAATAGATGACAGGTGAAGTAGAGATGACAGAAGCGATCTGTTAATGGTGAGAGAGGTAATGCGGTCAGACTGGATGGAGAGTTGTGTAAAGACTTGCAGCATGGTGAATCTGTTGTGCAAATGCAGTGAGGAAGAGCTTGTGGCTGAGGGAAGATACCGCTGTAAGGTGGGAGCTTTTACTTTACATTTGAAGATGTCAATTCAACAGCTGATTCAATGGCCAATGAATTCCCGCCTCAGCTTGACAGACGTGGTCCACCACCAGCGTGGACCCGTGGGTGAGCACGTAAAATCAAAAAGTGAGCTCAAATGTGTTTTTAATGATCTCTAAACAAGGTCATAATGACCTTAATTGGGTCCCCCGCCACTGCATGTCGGGTCTGCTCAGCGTTGACAGACCCGACATCAGGGAAAGGCGCATGGCGGCGGGTTCGCGGCGGGTTCACAGCGTGGTCCCAACCCACTAGGGAAAAGAAACACTTTCCCACCCGACCCGCCACCGATTGCGCCCGCTGACCACCCCCCAGAAAATCCAGCCTCTAGTATCAGTAATGATGACCATGAAACTATCGGATTATCATTAAAAACCCATCTGGTTGACTAATGTCCTTTAGGGAAGGAAATCTGCCATCCTTACCCGGTCTGACCTATATGTGACTCCAGACCCACAGCAATGTGGTTGACTCTTAACTGCCCTCTGAAATGGCCTAGCAAGCCATTAAATTGTATTCAAGAAGGTGGCTCACCACCACCTTCCTGAAGGCAATTAGGGATGGGCTTTGCCAGCGACGCCCACATCCCAGGAACGAATAAATAAAGGATATATCTGGAACTGCTCAGGCAGCTTTTTAAACCATATCTATTTACTTTTCTGGAAATATCTGATTAATTGTAGAAGTATTATAATGTTGTCTTGAGATGGTCTTTTGAATGATATTATCTATAAGGTTTAGGCTCCAAGGCCTAGAAATTGAGTTTGCGCTGCGCCAGGGCTTTAGCGCCGGAAGTTAGCGCCGGCGCTAAGTCCCTTTGCGCGCGCCAAAAATTCAGTAGCGCCGCGCCCAAACGGCTGCCGGCGCTACTGAAGGGTTTTAGCGCCTGAAAACTGGCGCTATTCCGGCGCTGCGGCGCCCGCTGCGGTGCGGCAGGCTCGGGAAGTGCAGGCCTCCTCCTTCCGTTAAGGAGGAGCTGCCTGCACCCGGCCGCGGCCCGCGCAAATCTCTTCAAAAATGAGCCCGGCACCTCGGACAAGTGCCGGGCTTGCATCTGTTCCGGGGGGGGGGGGGGGGGAGAAGTCCGGGGAGGGAGCTGCGGGCAGGCGGCCGGCGGGAAAGCAGCCGGCCGCCGCGCCTCCTTAAAGCGCCGGCGCAGACTCCGGCAACACTCGTTTGCCGGAGTCTTAGTTGCGGCTGCCACTGGCGAGGCGGCCGCAACTGAATTTCGGCTTGGGGCCGGGTTACCACGGCAACCGGGACGCTGCGCACACCGATGACGTCATCGGTGCTGGTGCAGCGCTATCGGTCTACCGCCGCGGAAGGGCCCCAGGCAATTTAGGAACCGGCGCCAATTGCAGCGCTAGGCCCTCTAGCACCGCAAAATCGGTGCTAAGGGCACTGAATTTCTAGGCCCAAGTCTTTCCTCCAGAAAGACAGCTCATAAAGACAAGGTGAGTACTGGACCTATGGATCAGCTACATTCAGCTTAATTGATGATGAATTTTCAGAAACCAGGTCCTGGTGATGCAACACCTGCAGAAACCGAGTTAACAAACTAAGCAGTTCTCCTCAATACTATAACTTTGCAGATTTACCAGCAGGCCACCGATATGACTAATGTCAAAAGCTGCCACACGTACCTCTTGATTTGTTCAAAGAATCAGCCTATCTTTCTGCAGTGTGTATATAAGCACAAATATCAATTGTGATGGTGATATTTTTTCTCAAGGTTGGGGGAGGATCCATATGTTAATTCATTTCTACCTCGGTCTTAATAACACATACAACAATAGTAGTGAGATGGGAAATAGTAGCAACAGCTTGGCACAACAGGCAATAAGACAATGATTTATGTGTGCTAAAATTAGACTTTTCACATTGATGTTAAAAACTAAAATTTAATTAAATACTTCATTAATTAATACTTTCTTTGAAATATCTCATGCCTTATCTGATGTATGTTTAGTGTTATTGTACCACTAGGCCCAGTGCAGAAACATTTACATTCTTCAATGTTGTCATCTTTGCTTGCCAATGGATGCTTAATGAATCCGGGTTATTCTTGTCATCACCTTCAGACATGCTGCTTATATTCATATTGCCAGCTGATCAAACCAGTTTAGTCTCCCTACAGAACATAAGAGAGCTGTTGAAGTAATCTCTTTAACAAAAGGCATTAGGGAGTCTGAATGTCACAATATTAATTCTAATATGTTCATTTAAATTTCAAAGATTTAAGGAATAGGCTCTTCTAACAAATGGCTGTTCCGAAGGATTGGATTGGAGACCATCTCTGTAACTATAGCTGCCAAGGTTAGTACAGGAGCGGTTCATTTTGAAATTCAGCCAGCCAATTTTGATGAAAGAATCAAGTATGAACAGCACTAATTTGTGAAAGTAGCACAAATCTGAATTAGAAATTTCCCAGCTGTGTTGATTTGCTCAAATTTGACTCCGGAACACATTGAGATCAATTTAATAGAAAGAATGGATTTGAAATGAATTCTTGAACCATTGCAATATAATGTACTGTATTGAATATGTCATCAGCTTACATAATGTACAAAATGCACTTCCAAGCCAACGTGTTTCCAGCAGAAACTGACATTGCTTGTCTTAGAAGTTGGGGTTCAAAGTATGAAAACCTTTGCTCTAGTTCATTTGCTATCACCATCAATGCGTTTTTCCATTGTGAATACATCTTAGGCCAAAACGCATATATATCTGTTATTGGTGTATATGAAAGGACATTTTTTTCCATCGGTTATAACATTTATACTAAAGGTTTTGTTGTAAGCATGAAAGAAAATATTAATGTCTTAGCAATATATGGAATAGACTTCCAGGAACATTAGTAGAGGTGAAAACCCTGGAATCTTTTAAGGTCAGATGCTGAAATGGGGAAACTTCAGGATCTTCCTGGGTGGATAGATTAAGATGGGCCAAAAGGACACCTTCATTTGTCTTATGATCTCTGATAATTCTTCAAGGAACAAGTTATCTTTGGGATGTATAACAGTTGCCACCTTTGCAAATATGTATTTTTACTGCAGATAGTGACTAGATTTTGACACTTGGATTAATGTAATTCAACCAGTTTCTTCCTATACTACCCTTAAATAATTGTTCTCACTGAGATGATGAAACAGTGTTAGGGGTAATACTGGAAACCCCTATTGTAGCATTTCAATACTTAGAATTTGGAAATATTTATTTATAAATTATTTTATGAGCCTCAGCTTGGTTCAGTACTGGTGTGGAGGGAGGAGGCTTTCGAAGAATCTTTGAGCTTTTCACCTGCCCTTTGGAGCGGGCCTTTGGCGTAGCGGTAGCATCCCCGCCGCTGGGCCAGAAGGCATAGGGTTTCGAACCCTGCTCCAGACAGTCCTGGCAAGTGGAGTCGGAGCTCCGGCTCTAAATTCTGGGTTGACATCCAGCGGGGTACTTGTGTCCGTGGGTGTGGGTGGCCCCCCCCCTCGTATGGGTTGTGGGAGCCCGTAAAACCCTCCCGCCATAGGACTAACCACCCTAATGGCTGGTACGAAGATGGTTACGGTCACGGAAGGAGCGTTAATCGCGGCCAGAGACCCTTCCACCACTTCATACAGTTCCCCAAAGGGAACAGTGTGAAGACACGTACGATGACGACCTGCCCTTTCAGTTGAATAAGCATACTTAAATTATCATTGTAGGATAGCTCTTGCTGTATTGCACCTTGCTATAGTAAAGAAAGAAAGACTTGCATTTATATAGCACCGGACATCCCAAAGCGCTTTACAACCAATGAAGTACTTTTTGAAGTGTAGTCACTGTTGTAAAGTAGGAAACGCGGCAGCCAATTTGCGCACAGCAAACTCCCACAAACAGCAATGTGATAATGGCCAGATAATCTGTTTTAGTGATGTTGATTGTGGGATAAATATTGGCCAGGACACCGGGAATAACTCCCCTGCTCTTCTTTGAAATAGTGCCATGGGATCTTTTACGTCGGTTTAACATCTCATCCAGTCTGATAGTGCAGCACTCCCTCAGTACTGCACTGGAGTGTCAGCCTATATTTTTGTGCTCAAGTCTCTGGAGTGGGACTTGAATCTGCAACCTTCTGACTCAGAAGTAAGAGAGTGCTACCAACGGAGCCACTGGCTGAGCACGGCCTTGTTAAATGTTGTATTGTAGGTAGCTGCTAGTTTACCTTCAAATGTGTGAAATGTGGATTGAACAACATTTAATGCAATGGGCATATTTTCCAAAGGCAATGGGCTCAAGTTTAATGGACTTCAGAGGGTGGGTTTGGAGGTGGGTTGGCAGCGAAAATCGGAAAAAATGCCGGTTGCCTACGAATCTGCCTCCAACCCGCCCCCACGCTGCTTTCATAAGTGTCGGGTCAGCCGCTCCCGAACTGACCTGACAGCTAATGGCGGGACAGGCAGTTAAGGCAGTTAGCAGCTTGTTAACTGCCTTGCTAATCCTATTTTAATCTGCGATTCCGATTTTGGTGCTTTTGGCTCCTGTTTGCCGTCTTCCGAGAAACACGCCAGCTGCAATGAGTCGGGTTTCTCGAGGACATGATTTGTTGTCAATTGCTTAAAAGCGCTCCTGCAACATGGCTGACATTCAAATGCCACAACTTTGTGGTTGGAGGTTTGGCATAAAAATTAGCAACTCTACTGACCTTGTGACTGTTCAAGCTGACAGCCATCTGCAGTGTGACCTGATTGGAATAATCTCAGACCACTTTGACTGTGTGCTTGCAAGCTACTTGCCTCAAGTGAAATCTATAGCTATGGGATGGGAAACATTTATACCCTCTCATCCTGTTCGTCAGATCTGGAGGAAGAGCAGCTGCGGCAGCTCCACAACCAGCCACAACAGCAGCACCAGCACCAGCAGCGCCAACCTCCTCCTCAGCCACCTGACGATGCACAGAGCAGAGGGCCTCAGCGCAGGGCTGCACTTCGCCACAGGAGATACCCCCAACACAGGGTTTACAGGCCGGGGATCAGCTTCCTCAACATGACTGAGCAGCAGTGCCAAAGGAGGCTGAGACTTTCGAGAGACGTAGTCGCTGACATCTGCGCAATGCTGCACTGACACCTGGAGCCCAGAGGAGCGTGTGGACACTCCTTAACAATGGCTGTCAAAGTCATCACTGCACTCAACTTCTTTGCTTCGGGCTTCTTCCAAGGATCAGCTGCAGACATCAGCGGCATCTCCCAGTCAGCCACATACATTTGCATCACGCCGGTCACCAATGCCCTCTGTGTTAAGGCCAACAATTACATCCACTTCTCCATGGATGGCCCAAGTGTGACCACTCGTGCAGTTGGCTATGCCAATATGGCAGGCTTGCCAATGGTGCAGGGCATCATAGACTGTACACATGTAGCCATTAGGGCCCCCTATCACAACCCAGCTGTATTTGTCAACTGCAACGGAGTCCACTCCCTGAACGTCCAGCCGGTGTGTAACCACAGGAAGATCATCATGCATGTTTACGCTAAGTACCCAGGTAGTTGCCATGACTCCTTCATCCTGTGCCAGTCTACTGTGCCTCAGCTCTTTCATCCGCCAACCCAACTTTCTGGATGGCTTCTTGGCGACAAGGGCTATCCCCTGAAAAAGTGGCTAATGACACCGATGAGGAGGCCAACAAATGAGGCTGAGGAGCGGTACAATGTGAGCCACATTTCCACCAGAAGCATCATTGAGCAAACGATCGGCTTGCTCAAAATGCACTTCCAATGCCTCGACAGATCTGGTGGAGCCCTGCAGTATGCACCAGACAGGGTGTCCAGAATCATTGTGATCTGCTGTGCCCTGCACAACATCGCACAGCAACATGGCTTAGTGTTGCCGGACGAACAAGTGGCTCAGCACACACACTCCTCGGACAAAGAGGAAGAGGAAGAGGAGGAGGAGGAGGAGGAGGAGGAGGATGAGGAAGAAGACGGGGAGCCACACGTTGCGTGTCTGGATGTGGCCAATGCAGCCGCACACCACCACATTGCTGGTCGTCTGGCAAGGGATGCACTCATCCATGCCAGATTCTCGTAAGCTTACGCTTCAAACACAGGTGGCTGACAGATGGAGATAAATATAAGGCCGACATTCTCAAAACCTCATGCATCATCTGTGCAATAAACGGTGGTGTCCGCTCATTCTCACCACGATCATTATAAATGGAATTAGCCCTGAGCCCTCACTCTTGAACTTCCATTTCCCAGAACACATAGGCCAGGACGTCAACTCTTTGCCATCACTTTTGTTTAATTACATCACAAAAGGGTGACACTCGATATTGAACAACACTATAAGACACCCAAGTGACTACCCTTATGACTATTAGTGCTTTAAATTACTCTTGCGCGTGCTCCTACATAGTGCTTCTCCTGTGGCTTCAGCAGATGTAGAGGCACGTTGCTCACTTTGGTGCTGCGCCTGCTTAGACGCCTTTGGCGGGCGTCCTCTGAGTTTGGGAGCCTGTGAGGGCTCATCCACAGTCTGCTATTCCTACGGCTGTACAGGGGCTGAGACGGCCATCTCAGTTGGGTGAGGAATCTGGGGCTCTGACCGAGGGCTCTGCAGTGGCATGGGAGTGTGAGCACTTGGAGAGGAGCCCACACTTCCTTGTTGTCTGCCACCAACATCCCTCTCATGGGTCACCCACACTTCCGTGCTAGCAAGTGACTTGAGAGCAACCTGCTGCACCTCAGTGGGGCCGTATCAGTACTGACAGTCCTCATAATGGGGTCATCCATGTACCTCTGGTGTCTCTCCTCAATAGATGCCCCTCTATCCTCCATAGCAGACCATCTATTTAGAAGAGTCACCATGCTCTGTTGAGTCTGGCGACTTATCTCCTCCATGGAGGTTGTCAGCCTCTCCATGGCGGCACGTTCATGCGCCATTGCCTCCACAAAGGCAGGGCTCAAGTTTGGATGGACTCCTCCATTCTCTCCAAACTCACAGTTACCCTGGATGCAAACCCTGTCAGAGACTCCTGCACTTGTTCCTAGAGTTCCAGCATCGCTCTCTTTCTGGATGGCTCCAGAGGCATAGCATCTACATGTAGCTGAGCAGAACTAGGTGCATCCTGCGACCTCTGATGAGGACTCTCCGCTGCAGTCGCTGTCTCCAGCATCTGCTGATGCTCACTTGTGAGCAGTGATACACCAGGTGACAACACTACTCTATGTTGTGAATGACCCACTGAGGTGTGCGTATCTGCGCTGGTGCTGGGTGCACTGAGTCCTGGTGACGCTGCTCCCTCAGAGGCTCCAGGTTCCTCTGAGGATTTGTCTGGCTCTTCCTCCTGGACAGTGAGGAGGGGGGCTCTCAATGGTCCTGTGGGAGAGGAAAGGCATGAGTTAGACATCAGATTTGGAGGTAGCAGACACATCCTATTGTGTAGATGATCAGAAGTCAATCTCTATGAGCAACATATGCCATTGCAGTCACTGAGGAGTTGTAAAAGTGAGGGATAAAAATGTATTCTGTCACCAGCTTCCTCTAGTGCGCCCGTCTCCGTCTCCCACTTCCAGCTCCTCACCACCTCCCATGATGTCGCGAGCAGCCTCCTCAGTGTGAGTTAATGTGGCAAGTGATGGTGGGCCTCCTCCAGTCCTCCCTCTCTCCCTCTTATTGTGGGTTATCTTTTCCTGCAAGGAGGGACACAAGTAGAGTTTCAGCGAGAGTGATGGAGTGAGTGTGAAGAACCCATAAGGTAGAATCTTAGAGGGAGGGCAGGATGGAGTGAGGTGCCAAGAGGAAGGGGCCTCCCTGTGCGTTGTTAGTTGTTGTCATTGCATAACTGTGAGAGCGAGTGTGAGGGCTGCATAGCAGAATGGTGAAGTGATTCAGTACAGAGAGAGAGATAGAAAGGTAAGGGAGCAAGGGTAAGGTGGGATGTGGAGGAGCAGGCTGACAATGCAGAGTGCTGGTGATGAGAAGAGAAGGGAAGCAGAGTGAAGGTCAGTGTGATGTGAAACTCACTTTTGATGTTCGAACAAGATCATTGAAGCGTTTGCGGCACTGGAGCCAGGTGCGTCCACACAACGACCTTGCATTGACCTCCTCAGCTATCTCCAGCCAGGCTGCCTTTGTCTGTTGAGGAGGCTCCCTGCGGCAATCGGCAAGGAACAGAATCTCCCTGCGCCCTCTTACTTCAATTCATTAAATATATTCAAGAAGGAGTTAGATATATTTCTTAAGGCTAAGGGGATCAAGGGATATGGGGAGAAAGCAGGGACAGGGTACTGAATTTGGATAATCAGCCATGATCGCATTGAATGGTGGAGCAGGCTCGAGGGGCCAAATGGCCTACTCCTGCTCCTATCTTCTATGTTTCTATGTTTCTCCCTCTACAAGAGCTTGCAGGGAGTCGTCAGCCTTCTTGCCTGTGGCAGCACTCCTGGTGATCCTGGCCCTTTCCAGCAGCAGCAACGAGAAACGAGAGGCTGAGGCTTCGTGGAGCACCATCCGTGGCTAACTAAGGATGTAAAGATTGGTATCAAATTGAAAATGAAGGCATACAATGTTGCCAAGATTGGTGGGAGGCCAGAGGTTTGGGAAATTTTTTAAAACCAGCAAAGGATGACTAAAAAAATAATAAAGAGAGAGAAGATGAATTATGAGAGTAAACTAGCAAGAAATATTAAAACAGATAGTAAGAGCTTCTACAGGTATATAAAAAGGAAGAGAGTAGCTAAAGTAAACATTGGTCCCTTAGAGGATGAGACTGGGGAATTAATAATGGGGAACGGGGAAATGGCAGAGACTCTGAACAAATATTTTGTATCTGTCTTCACGGTAGAAGACACTAACAACATCCCAATAATGGATAATCAAGGGGCCACAGGGAGGGGGTAACGAAAGACAATCACTATCATTATGGAAAATGTACTTGGTAAAATAATGGGACTAAAAGATGACAAGTCCCCTGGACCAGATGGCCTGCATTCCAGGGTCTTAAAAGAAGTGGCTGCAGAGATAGTGGATGCATTGGTTGCAATATACCAAAGTTCCCTGGACTCTGGAGAGTCCCAGCGGATTGGAAAATCACAAATGTAACACCCTTATTTAAGAAAGGAGAGAGACAGAAAGCAGGAAACTATAGACCAATTAGCCTAACATCTGTTGTTGGGAAAATGCCGGAGTCCTTTATTAAGGAAGCAGTAGCAGGGAATTTGGTAAATCATAATACAGTCAAGCAGAGTCAGCATGGTTTTATGAAAGGGAAATCATGTTTAACAAATTTGCTGGAGTCCTTTGAGGATGTAACGAGCAGGGTAGACAAAGGTGAGCCAGTGGATGTGGTGTATTTGGATTTCCAGAAGGCATTCGATAAGGTGCCACATAAAAGGTTACTGCATAAGATAAGAGCTCACGGAGTTGGGGGTAATATATTAGCATGGATAGAAAATTGACTAACTAGCAGAAAGCAGAGAATCGGGATAAATGGGTCATTTTCCGGTTGGCAAACGGTAACTAGTTGGGTGCCACAGGGATCGATGCTGGGGCCTCAACTATTTACAATCTACATTAATGACTTGGATGAAGGGACCGAGTGTAATGTAGCCAAGTTTGCGGATGATACAAAGGTGGGTGGGAAAGCAAGTTCTGCAGAGGACTCAAAGAACCTGCAAAGGGATATAGACAAGCTAAGTGAATGGGCAAACATTTGGCAGATGGAGTATAATGTGGGAAAGTGCGAGGTTATCCACTTTGGCAGGAAAAATAAAAAAGCAAATTATTATTTAAATGGAGAGAGATTACAAAATGTTATAGTTCAGAGGGAGCTGGGGGTCCTTGTGCATGAAACACAAAAAGTTAGCATGCAGGTACTGTTGTGTATGTAATATGTGTGCTACTTTGAACCTATGGACAGGACTGCACTACTTGTTGGGCGTAGTGATACGCAGTACCACTCCTGGCCATAGGGGTATAAATAGTACTGTGGGTACTGATCCCCCTCAGTTCCCGCCTGTGGGCATGAAGTAAAGACCTATGTATAGTCCCTACCTCCAACCAGTAAAGACCTGTTTGAGTTATACGTTTAAGTCTTTGTGTTAATTGTTCAATACAATACACATACTTAACAGGTACAGCAAGTAATCAAAAAGGCAAGGGGGTTGGAGTATAAAAGCAGGGAAGTCCTGCTACAACTGTACACGGTATTGGTGAGACCACGCCTGGAGTACTGCGTACAGTTTTGGTCTCCTTATTTAAGGACGGATATACTTGCTTTGGAGGCAGTTCAGAGACGATTCACTAGGTTAATTCCAGAGCTGAGGGGGTTGACTTATGAAGAAAGGTTGAGCCGGTTGGGCCTATACTCATTGGAATTTAGAAGAATGAGAGGTGATCTTATTGAAACATCTAAGATGCTGAGGGGGCTCGACAAGGTAGATGCAGAGAGGATGTTTCCCCTCGTGGGGAAATCTAGAACTTGGGGGCATAATTTCAGAATAAAGGGGTACCCTTTTAGAACTGAGATGAGGAGGCATTTCTTCTCTCAGAGGGTCGTAAATCTGTGGAATTCTCTGCCCCAGAGAGCTGTGGAGGCTGGGTCATTGAATATATTTAAGGTGGAGATAGACAGATTTTTGCAAGATAAGGGAGTGAAGGGTTATGGGGAGCGGGCAGGGAATTGGCTTTGAGCCCAAGATCAGCCATGATCTTATTGAATGGCGGAGCAGGCTCGAGGGGCCAAGTGGCCTATTCATGCTCCTATTTCTTATGTTCTTATGTTCTTAAAAACAAGTGCAGCGGAGACCTCATCATTGCAGATCAACAGACCCGCTGCAATTCATTGCAGCAGGCAGCACACACGATGGGGCTAAGTGGACCGATTAAGTGAAAATGGGACACCGGGAGCGGCTGAAACCGGCAGCGTGTCCGAAACCCGCCCACCAGGCAACCCGACTCCATCCCGCCTCCTCCATTAGAATCGAGCCCAATGTCTCCAGAATGCATTATTTCATATTTTTCCAGAATATGGTGACTTACCAAAACATTATTTCTGTTGCTGCATCTATCTATATTTATCCTTGTAAAATGGTTGCAAATCACGTGACTGTGTCTGTCGTGTCTCAGTCAGCACACATTTTTACATGCAAGCGCTACCAACATGTGAAGGCTGGGCCAGTTGAAGTTTTTAAGACTGAGATTGATAGATTTTTGTTAGATAAGGGTATCAAGTCCTGGATTGGGACTTGAATGACCTTCCGACCCAGAGACAAGAGCACCACCACAAGCTGACATGCGTAAACCCTATCTCACTCATTGAGTTGCCTTTATGGTGGTGTAACTCCTTGTAAAACATCTTCATAGTGACACCGTCTCTTGTGTTGTGAGTCTGAGGTTCAGTTTGGAGTTTGAATAATTGGGCTGAGCTTTGCTGACTATTGTTTCTGTACATACCATAGCAAGCACTTTCTCGTTGTTTTGTTTCCAGAATGTAGTTAAGGATTGTTCCATTTTGATTCCAATGAACATTCGTAGAATATGTTGGGACGTGCTGTTTGTAAGCCTACCCTCTTCCAGTCCAGTGGTGGAAACATCCGGACGCTAGTTAGATAATTGCCCACTCCTGCATGCAACTATTGCCAGCGTGTAGTGCCGGGAGAAAGCGGCGGAGATCTACAGAGTATGTCCAGTCCAGTGAGATGGCTCATGGTGATTGCTGTCGAAACACATCAGCAGATTGAACACTTCTTCTATACATGTTGCATGCCAGCACTCAACCAGAGCAGGTCAGTGAGTTCTGGCATGTAATGTGTACAGAACAGCTTATGGTTACAACTAGTCTGACGTCTTGTA
The DNA here is from genome assembly GCF_052327205.1 of Somniosus microcephalus. Lineage (NCBI taxonomy): Eukaryota > Metazoa > Chordata > Chondrichthyes > Squaliformes > Somniosidae > Somniosus > Somniosus microcephalus. Next base: position 50,170,348 of record NC_141006.1, on the reverse strand, counting down.
CTGCATCTAAAGGCCTGATCCATTACTGTAGGTCCTTTGTGCAATGCAAGACATACACTTGTACACCTGATTTTCAAATCTTACTAATAAGCACTTGCAGTTGTGTCAGTAAACTGGAAATTATATGATATTTGGGTTATGTAAATGTTTACCATTATTGTTACAAACGTCCGTAATGAACATGCATCCTGTTTCTCTGAACTAGCAGGTGTGCGTGTATTACATTGTCAATTAAAGGAAGCCTAACGACTTTTTCCTGTTTCTGAAGGAATTTGTACATCTGCACTTACTCGTATCGATGTTCAGGTGTTCAGGGTATCCAGTAAACTTTTCACATCTCTTGGTCTACTCAGGGAGGAATCATGGATCACCTATGCCGGCTCTGACATCCAGTATTGCAAACAAATCTCCCAATTCCAGTACACATTGACCTTTCAAAATGCTTATCCGGGTACTTTCTAGAGAGATATATACTCATAAAAAGACTTAGGCCGCGAAATTGCCGGCGCTCAGAGGGCGGGTTGGGAGGCAGGTCCGCTGTCAAAATAGCAAAGATTAACAGCAGGTAGGAAACCCGCTGTCAACCCACCTCCACGCGAGTCTCCTAGGTGTCAGGTCTGTCAGCGCAGAACTGACCCGACACCAAACGGCGGGGGAGACAATTGAGCTCATTAAATGGCTTGTTAAGAGCCAGTTTAATATATTTTGAGGCTTTCTTCCAATATTACGTTCTCCCCCACGGGTTACTCGCTGCTCGGGGAACACGCCAGCTCAACCTGCCGTGAGTTGAGTCTGCTCTGATGTGTCTGATAAGCTGACAGCTGCAGAAGTGGTGTAAAGGATGCCATTTTGTAGATGGTCAGTTTCAGAGTGCAGAAAATGTTGGTTACTTCATTTGTAATACATATAGAGATTTCTTTAGCTTGCAAGTGTTTAGAGGCAACTGTATGTCCAGTGCCACCTCATTGGAACAACCTCTCTCACCATTGACAGATCGCTTCTGTCATCTCACCTGTAGCTGCCATCTATTGCAGCAACATTGGAGCCCTTGGAAAAAAAATAGCTTGGTCCTCTGAATCCTTCCACGATCAGCCCCAACACCAACATCACCAGGCACACTAACATCAAAAACAACACCACAAACCTTCTCTGCCATCACTGATGCTGCACAGGACACACGGCATCAGCCCCTGACAACAATGCTGCCCAGGAGGCCAGTGATGGCATCACCATGGCCAGATTTACTTCACTTGATGCTGTAAACCCTAGCTGCCACATGATGCACCAGGTTGACACCATCCCACACCAGCCCCGTGAAGCATCCCTTTAATGTCCAAGCCATTCCATGCACACACACCACTATAGCTGGGGGGTGGGGTTATGTCTCAACATTCACTGGAACTCAGTAAGACACTTCTCAAGGTGTGCTCAAATCTGTCCAATAAGGGGCAGCGTTGGAAAATAGATTTCACTGTATAACAACACATTACCAGACCTTCACATGGACATTGGCTAAACCTTTCAAGTGCCTACCCTTGTGTGTTGTTAGTTGGTATGCTTGCAGTAGGATGAGGGTGAGTGTGAGGGGTGGCTAGTGAGATGGGAAAGTGATAAAGTAGGCAGAGAAGATTGGGTGGAGGTGCAAGGTAAGTTGGTGTGAGTAAGGATGTGCAGGAGAAGAGTATGGAAAGCAGAGTGATGGGGATGTGTTGATTGGCACAGCAGAGTGAGTTTGAGTGTGGCTTTGCAGTAACATTTCGTGATCCACTGAGATCATTGAAAGGTTGGCGCTGTAATGATATCAGCAAATAGTGATGGTATTTGCCTGTTTGATTATGATGCCTTACCAGCATATTTGCCTGTTTGATTATTTATGCCTGACCAGCAGAGGGCATGTGAGAGAGACAGAGTTTAGTTTTAGTTTCGTTTTAGATGGATCTCTAAGATGGTGTCTCCTGTAATGCTGTTAACTGAGTTGAACATACTTTAGATAAAAAGTCATTCTCTTTCATGAATGTGTCATCATTGAACCCACATACAAATCGATACATGGTGTCAGAAGTGATTGAAAGAGATGAAGAGGAAAAATCTGAAGTTAAATCAGCTCTCCACATATTAGCAAGCCGAAAGAGAACATCGTTACTTACCATTGGAGAATAGCTAACGAAGTGAAAAATGGTAGGATTACACCCACCGGTGAAGCTTCAGTTGACAGGTAATGTGGTTGAAAATTGGAGAAGGTTCAAACAACGTTTGGAGTTGTATTTATCAGCAATCGGAGCTGACGAGAAAAGTGATAAAATGAAAGCGTCAGTGTTCTTATATGTCATGGGTGATGAAGCGCTGGAGGTGTATAATAACTTCACATTCACTGCTGATGGAGACAAAATGAAGTTGGATAAAATAATGGAACAGTTTGAGGCCTACTGCATACCTAAACGTAACGTGATGTTTGAGAGGCACAGATTTTTCACATGTGTACAGAAAACGGGAGAGACTATTGATCAGTATGTGACTGAACTGAGAAACCGAAGCAAAACATGTGAATTTGGGGGACTGACAGACTCGCTGATAAAAGACAGACTGGTGTGTGGTATTCCAGAAAATGGTCTAAGGGAAAGACTGCTAAGAGAGCAAGATCTAGACCTGGGAAAAGCCATAGCACTGTGTAGGGCTACAGAGACTGTGAAGTCGCAGGCAAAAGAGCTGTTCAGTGACAGTAGCTGCAACGTGGATGCAGTGAGAATGAACGGACACAAACCGTTTAACAAAAAGAGCGCCAATGTGAAAAAAGAGGTGTGGCCAGCGAACAAAAATGAAAGGGGCAATCGAAAGTCATGTAGTCGATGCGGTACACAGCATCCACCAAAAAAGTGTCCAGCATATGGTAAAACATGCAATAGTTGCTACAAAAACAACCATTATGCCCATTGCTGTAAGAACCAAGCGCAACAAAGCAAGGTCCATGCAGTAGATGAAAGCGAGATAGAGGAGTTCTATGTGGATGTCGTGTCTGAAAACAAAAAAGAAAAAAGAGACTGGATGTTGACACTAAAAGTGAATGACATACACATTCCATTTAAATTGGATACTATAGCACAAGTGAATGTGATATCAGAGACTGATTTTAAGAAAATTAGACCCAGACCAAAGATACATGGAATAAAAGTGAAAGTGACAGGATACTCAGGTACTGATATACCAGTGAAAGGAAGATGCATTGTCAAAGTGACACACAAGGACAGAGAGCACATGCTAGCATTAATCGTGGTGCCAAAGGATGTGCAGGCCATACTAGGTTTAATAGCCTGTGAGAGACTGAACCTGGTAAAGAGAGTCCTCGTTGTGGAAAGCGAAGGAGAGACAGTCTATGATGAACTCATGAAAGAGTACAATGACCTATTTCAGGGTCTAGGCTGCCTTCCAGGAGAACACATGATCAGAATAGATAAAAGTATACCAACGGTCCTACATCCATGCAGAAAAGTTCCGTTTGCTCTTCAAAAGCAACTGAAGTCAGAGTTGGACAGGAGAGAAAGCCTGAACGTGATTCAGAAGACAGATGAGCCAACTGAGTGGGTGAGTTCCCTCGTCATTGTGGACAAAAAGAATGGAAAGCTCAGAATTTGCCTGGATCCAAGAGATCTAAACAGAGCAATAAAGAGAGAGCACTTCAAGCTTCCTACACGTGAGGAAATCATGTCACAGTTTGCAAATGCAAAGTATTTCAGCAAGTTAGATGCATCATCAGGATTTTGGCAGATGAAACTGGACGAGGCAAGTTCAAGACTGTGCACGTTCAACAGTCCATTTGGCAGATACAGATTCCTAAGGTTACCATTTGGCATTGCCTCAGCTCCTGAAGTGTATCACAAAACTATCCATATGATCTATGAGCACCTGGAGGGAGTTGATACATCAATGGATGACATCATAGTATGGGGAACCACGAGAACTGAGCATGACGAGAGACTGAAAAAAGTGCTGGAAGCAACAAGGAAAACAAACCTGAAGCTGAATAGAGAGAAATGCCAGCTCGGGGTGACAGAACTAACATTCGTGGGAGATATCCTTAGCAGTGAGGGCATCAGACCAGATCCCAGAAAAGTGTCCGCCATTGAGAATATGCCAAAGCCACAATGCAAAAAGGACGTGCAGAGGTTTAATGGAATGATCAACTACATGGGTAAATTCATATCCAACCTCTCAGAAAAGATGGCGCCACTGAGAAGACTAACTGAAAAGAACATTGAATGGGAATGGAATCAGGGGCATGAGAAGTCATGGAGCAATCTAAAGAAACTGCTCACAGAGGAACCAGTTCTGAGGTTTTATGACCCAGCGAGACCCATCAAGATATCATCAGATGCATCACAGAGTGGGCTCGGTGCCGGTCTTCTGCAAAAATATGACTACTGGCAACCTATTGCATATGCATCGCGCTCAGTGACAGACACGGAGACGCGATATGCTCAAATAGAAAAGGAGCTGCTCAGCATTACATACGCCTGTGAAAGATTTCAACAGTTTGTGTCAGGACAAGCAATCAGTGTAGAGACTGACCATAAGCCCTTGATTGCATTGTTCCAAAAGCCACTAAATGGCTGTCCGCTTAGAATACAAAGAATGATGATCAGGCTGCAACGCTATACACTGAATGTTGCGTACACACCGGGTAAGCTGATGTATACAGCAGACACGTTGTCCAGAGCTGTTGACCCAAGTGAGCCCGCAAACACCAAAATGGATGAAAAAGTGAACGCCTACGTGGACATGATCACAAGTGCACTGCCCATAGCAGATGCAAAAATGGAGCTCATAAAGACTGAGACAAACAAAGATGAAACAATGAGACGACTGAGGAAAAGCATCTTGGATGGATGGCCCAACATGAAGCAAGACTGCTCACCTGACATGGCAGAGTACTGGAACTGCAGGGCGGAACTATCAGTGGTCGAAGACATCATCTACAAAGGAAATAAAATAGTTATCCCAAAGTGTCTGAGAAAAGAGATGCTAAAAAGGATCCATGGAGGACATCTGGGAATCGAAAAGTGTAAGAGAAGAGCACGAGAGGTGATGTACTGGCCACGAATCAACCAAGATGTGACAAATGAGGTGTCAAACTGCACAATATGCCTGAAATATCGAGCAAGCAATCCGGTAGAACCACTAAAGCCACACCCAGCGCCAGACAGACCTTACCAGAAGGTAGGCGCTGACCTATTCGTATGTCAAGGGAAGGACTATCTTGTAGTCACAGACTATTACTCCCTGTATCCAGAGGTTTGTAGACTGTACACCACCACTGCAGATGCTGTGATAACATGTATGAAAGCCATATTCTCCAGACATGGCGTGGCAAGCGAGGTCTTCACAGACAACGGACCCCAGTTTTACAATGAAAGTTTCCGACACTTTGCCAAAGAGTGGGACTTTGTCCACACAACGTCAAGTCCTCACTTTCCACAGTCCAATGGGCTAGTGGAAAAATCGGTCCAGACAGTGAAAAGACTGATGTACAAGGCAAAAGACAGTGGAACTGACTTCTACCAGAGCATGCTTGTATACCGCACAACGCCGCTCGAGTGTGGTATGTCACCAGCCCAACTCCTTATGGGACGTCGGCTAAGGTCAAACCTACCCATCCCGGAGAACCTCCTGAAAACAAAAGAGGGGGAGAAAGTGAGGAAGTTCAAAGAACAACAGAAAGAAAAGCAAAAGTACTACTATGACAGAGGAACACAAAACCTACCTGAACTCCACACTGGTGACCAAGTAAGGTTCAAAGACAAAACAAACATATGGACTCAGAAGGGAACTGTCCTGAGTGAAGTTCAACCAAGATCATACACCATTCAGACAGATGAGGGTGCTGTTCTGCGAAGAAATCGGCGAGATCTTCTCATGAGACCAGCCACAGCAAGTCAAAAGACTGATACTGTTGAACAACCTGATCACACAGCAGGTCAAAAAACTGATACTGTTGGACAACCTGATCACACAGCTGAGAAACCATCATCTGAGGCAACAACTCAGATTCAAGGACAATCAATCAGAAAATCCTCAAGACACGTGAAGCCTCCTGAGAGACTCATTGAGCAAGTTTAAGGACTCTTGTTATAGAAGGAAGTAATGTTATCTTATTCTCTCTTCAAGTTCTAGGTATTTACATATTTCATGTGAACACACAAAACAAGGTTAAAAAACCTTGATAATGACAATGATAATGTAAGTTCATTAAATGTTACAGTTAAAATGCAGAGTAATACAAAGAAAACATGTTGTTAGATAAAAGTAAAATACTTTTGTTTTAAGAAAGGGAGATGTAATGATATCAGCAAATAGTGATGGTATTTGCCTGTTTGATTATGATGCCTTACCAGCATATTTGCCTGTTTGATTATTTATGCCTGACCAGCAGAGGGCATGTGAGAGAGACAGAGTTTAGTTTTAGTTTCATTTTAGATGGATCTCTAAGATGGTGTCTCCTGTAATGCTGTTAACTGAGTTGAACATACTTTAGATAAAAAGTCATTCTCTTTCATGAATGTGTCGTCATTGAACCCACATACAAATCGATACAGGCGCCACTGCAGCCAGGAACTCCTGACGACATCCCTGCTTTTGCCCTCCTGCGCAATGTGCAACCAGGCTGCGTTGGTGTCCTGGGGAGGTCTCTTCCGCTCTTGGAAGGGAAGAGAACCTCCCTGCATGCTGTGACTCCCTTCATAAGCATATGGAGGGAGTCCTTGGAAAGTCTGGGTGCAAGTGTCCACCTTTGTGCATTGCTTGTCAGTGTTTGCAGCACCTCAATGCTGCCAAACACTGACAAAACAACTGTCAAACTCAATGTGGCTGTGGTCCCTTTAAGGAAACTAGCTGATGACTGTTGTGTATGTACCTTTAAGAGAAGAACTGATTCTATACTGCAGTACCGGCAGTGACCACCCCTGTATATAAAACCATAGCAGGCTTCTGTTTTTCAGTCTTAAGTTACCCTCTGTTCAGTAAATACCTGTTATTATTGTTCTCCTGCAGTCCGTGTATTATTTATACTCGAACACTACATTGGCGACGAACAGGTTCGAACTCACCTGCAGTACTGCATCACCTCACGGGGATCTTTCCCTGAGAAGAAGCTTTTGGAGCTCAAAGTCAGAACAAAAGGCGTCGACCATGGGCAACCGCCCAAGGATCCATCGGAGTTCGGAGAGTTGCAGGAGAGGCTGTGGAGAGCTGGGCTTGGCTCCCTAGTCAAGGTGTTCCAGCAAATCGTGCTGGTAGCAGGTAGTGCGCTGACCCTTCCGGACTGCGGCGGGCTCGAGCTTGATCGAGCAGCTCTGCAAAGGGGCCGTGCAGCGTCATCGGGAGGAAAAGAGAGAGAGAGAGGGTGGAGCGCACAGGGCGCGGTCGGTGCTCAAGAACCGGGCAGCGTAGAGAAAATAAAACAAGGGGAAGGAAAAGTGAGACGCACCGAAGCCGCGGGTCGCTGCCATTACCCTGCAGAATGCTAGGAGCAGCGTGGCAGCAAGGGGAAGAAGGAAAAGCGCGGGAGGCGCCATTTTATTCCAATGGGGAAGAAGGAAAAGCGCGGGAGGCGCCATTTTAAATCACCCAAGATGCCGAAAAGTGGCAGTATCACTGCTTTCGACAACGAGGTAGAAGACTGGACCACGTATGTGGAAAGAATTGAAGTGTACTGCAAGGCAAATGAGGTGGCCGATGGAAAGAAGGCGTCGGTATTATTAAATTTGATGGGCGCGAGAACGTACGGCCTATTGCGGAATTTAATTACCCCAGCTAAACCAATGGAGAAAAGTTTTGAAGAGATTGTTAATACCTTACAGGAACACCTAAACCCTACACCGCTGCTGATAGCAGAAAGATTCAAGTTCCATAAAAGAAACCAGCACAAAGATGAGAGCAATGCTGACTATCTTACGGAATTACGCAAGTTATCGAAGCACTGCCAGTTCGGAGCACGACTGGCAGACATCTTACGGGATAAGTTTGTCTGCGGGCTCCAGAGTGAAGGAACCCAGAAATGACTACTTTCGTAAAAGGACCTGACGCTAGAACAGGCTTTCAGCGTGGCAGTATCCTACGAAGTAGCAGCACGGGGAGCTGCAGAAATACAACAGAAACCACAAGAATACAGCGCTAACGAAATGGCGTATGGAGCAGAAAAGTGCTATCGCTGCAGCAGAACAACCCATGATCAGAAGGACTGCTGGTTTAAGGACAAAGTATACAGGCAATGTGGGAAAATGGGACACATAGCAAGAGTCTGCAGGTCGGGAAAGAAAACCAACACTACAAGAACTACTAAGGAAAAGTACAAGAAAGTAAAGAAATTGACAGACAGTAGTTCGGAAGATCAGGAGAGTGATAAGGACTCCGGGAGCAGGAGACTAAGTTGTCTAAAGTTGCACAACATGATCGCAAAGGAGGATCACCGAACCATTTGGGTCACCCTCATGATAGCAGGGTCCCAAGTAAAGATGGAATTGGACACAGGATCAGCCCTAACTGTCATGAATCGACGAGACTATGAGCGGCTATTCCCACACATACCCTTGAAGGACACGTCCATTGTATTGAAGACATACACGGGGCAAAAAGTCTACCCCAGAGGAAAAATAAGGGTGCCAGTTGAATACAACGGCAAGGAAACACAGAAACTGTATCTATATATACTACCAGATGGAGGACCACCATTATTGGGACATGAATGGATCCGAAAAATACAATTGGATTGGCATTCCATTCAGGTGCTAACTGTGACTGATAAAAAGGATGATGACGTCACACCTGGACGACTGTCAAAGATTCTAACTGACGCGAAAGAGGTGTTCCAACAAGGACTTGGGACTCTAAAAGGAGTAACGGCAACGATAAAAATCGAAGATAACGCAAATCCAAAATTCTTTAAGGCCAGATGGACCTTACGCGATCCGCCCAGCTGTTGAAGCAGAGCTGGAGAGTCTGGAGCATTCGGGTGTGCTGTCCAAGGTGGACTGGAGCGAGTGGGCCACACCCATCGTTCCTGTAATGAAGAAATCATTGAGCAGCACGCCTGGGGAACCAAAGAAGGTTCGCATCTGTGGGGACTTCAAGGTAACTGTGAACCCAGTCCTGCACACAGTACAATATCCACTTTCACGGATAGAAGATATTTTCACCTCTCTATCTGGAGGGAAACACTTTACAAAGATTGATCTGGCCCAAGTGTATCTACAAATGGAGGTGGAAGAAGCATCTAGGAAATACCTCACGATAAACACTCACAAAGGCCTTTACCAGTACAATCGACTGGTATTCGGGGTAGCATCAGCCCCGGCTATTTGGCAGAGGGCGATGGAACAAGTCCTGCAAGGGATCCCGGGGACCCAGTGTTATTTGGACGACATCCTGGTTACGGGCGAAAATGACAGTGTACACCTTGCCAACCTGGAGCAGGTGCTCACGAGATTACAGGAATATGGGCTACGAGCCAACCGCCCCAAATGCGAGTTCTTCAGGAGACAAATCTCGTATTGTGGCCACATGATTGATGAGAAAGGGTTGCATAAGTCGCCGGACAAGATTGAGGCTGTAGTCAAGGCTCCAGCACCGGAAAATGTGTCGCAACTGAGGTCGTTCCTCGGGTTGGTGAACTACTACCATAAGCTCTTGCCGAATTTATCTACAATTCTGCACCCACTGAACGCCCTGCTGCAAACTGGAGTAACATGGAAATGGAGTGATGAGTGTAAGCGTGCCTTTCAGAAATGTAAATGCCTAATCACTTCAAAAGAAGTATTGGCCCACTACAATCCAACACTACCGATTCGGTTAGCATGTGATGCGTCTCCCTATGGCATCGGAGCGGTGCTGTCACACAAATTCCTTGACGGTTCAGAGAGGCCAATAGACTTTGCGTCGCGCTCGTTAACCTCAGCCGAGCGTAACTACGCCCAGATTGACAGGGAGGCCCTCAGCCTGGTGTGGAGGGTGAAGAAGTTCAATCACTATCTGCACGGGCAGAAATTCACCCTACTGACTGATCATCAGCCCCTGGTCTCCATTTTTAACCCAATGAAGGGCGTTCCGGTGATGACGGCGCAACGGCTGCAAAGATGGTCACTTTTTCTAGGGGCACATCAGTACAACATAGAGTACAAGGGTACGAAACAGCATGGAAACGCTGATGGGCTGTCGCGCCTACCGTTGCCTATGGTAGAGGAAGCACCTGCAGTGGACCCTGTTGAGATATTCCATGCGACCATAGTCGAATGTCTACCTGTTACAAACTCAAGTATAGAGAAGGAAACCCGAAATGACTCGACACTCTCTCAGGTCTATGATTTGACGGTGAAGGGATGGCCAGCACATGGCGACTCACTGTTGCCAGCATTCTCGCCAAGGAGAGAACAGCTGTCAGTGTGCCGGGGGACCTTGATGTGTGGATCCCGAGTGGTAATTCCACCCAAGTTGAGAGATAGAGTGCTCAATGAGCTTCATGAGGGTCATCTGGGAGGGGTAAAAATGAAGAGCCTAGCCAGGGCGTTTGTGTGGTGGCCGGGAATCGATAAAGAAATCAAGGATATGACCAAGAGATGCACAGGATGCCAGAAGGTCCAAAACGCTCCACCACAGGCCCCGCTACATCCATGGGAGTGGCCCTCATCTCCGTGGCAATGGGTACACATTGATTTTGCTGGTCCATTTATGGACTCAATGTTCCTAATCGCTGTGGATGCCCATTCGAAATGGCCAGAGGTCATCAAAATGTCCTCCACCACCACGGAGAAAACTATTGCAGTCCTACGGACCATCTTCGCCAGGAATGGCTTGCCAGAACAGATTTGCTCCGACAATGGGCCACAGTTTGTGTCAGAGGATTTCCGGAGGTTTCTGAGGAATAATGGGGTGAAGCATTACACATCTGCCCCATGTCATCCAGCCACAAATGGATTGGCTGAGAGGTTTGTTCAGACCTTTAAAAAGGCAATAAAGGCAATGCATAATGACGACATACCACTACAACACAAGGTGGATAATTTCTTGTTTGCTTACCGGAATGCGACACATGCAGTCACCAACCAAGCTCCAGCCATAATGTTCTTCAACCGAAGGCTAAGATGTCGCCTGGATTTGCTCAAACCAAACATAAGACGAGATGTTGAGGATAAGCAATTCCAGCACATAAATGAGAAGCCAACCAGGAGCTTCAAGATAGGGCAACCAGTCTTGACCCGCGACTACCGAACACAAAAATGGCAGCCAGGAACGATATGCACACAGCAGGGACCACTAATGTACACAGTGGACGTTGGAGAGAGCATCGTGAGACGCCATGCTGACCAGATTCTAGAGTCACAGGAACAAGCCAAACCCATACCACGAGCAGGTGCACCTGGTAATCAACCCAAAGTACAGATTGCGTCTACCTCAGAAGCAGTGGTATTGGAAGCTGACGAACCAACCAATGACAATGAGCCATAATCAACTCCGCCGCAAGAACAGGATACTCGAGAAAGGCGCTATCCAGTCAGGTTCAGGAAGCCTCCTCAAAGACTGAACTTATAAATGATTATTTCAGTTGATGTATATAGTACAGAGAAAATTGTAATTGTAATTAGTTATTATTTAGTTGTTAAATGAATGTTATGTACTGTTTATCTAAAAGGGGAGGAATTGTTGTGTATGTACCTTTAAGAGAAGAACTGATTCTATACTGCAGTACCGGCAGTGACCACCCCTGTATATAAAGCCATAGCAGGCTTCTGTATTTCAGTCTTAAGTTACCCTCTGTTCAGCTGCAAGCACGAGTAGAGGGAGCAGCCAGACTTTGGAGAGTGGATTAAAGTGGTGGTCCCCTGACCAGGAAGAGGAGGAGAACGTTGGACCACCACCACCAACTCCACCATCATTACATCAACTGAGGTGCCTGGAGAGAGAGGACAGAGGAGGAGAAGGAGAAAGGAGGCCTACATCAACATCAACCAGGGGAGAGGCCTTTCTATCACTGCCTCCCCAATTTGGCCTCCACTTCAGGAGAGGGAGAGAGGGGAGAGAAACCAACTGCTTGAAAGGAGGGAAGAAAACTTCATCCGGAACATCTACAGGTGGGTGTTATTTGGGGCACTCTCCCAAGACTTTGTATTTTAGGTGGGGGGAGAAAAGAAGAAGCAAGGCCGGATCATCAAGGGGTGTAGTGTGTGTGCTCTTGTTAAAAGCTAGGCCACACACACCACTAATTAGCATCCCTTCTATTGCCTGCCCTGGGAGAGCTTGGAGCTGCCCAAGGTGAAGTCCTTAATTTAATTTAATTACCTCGTTAAGACCTGTTGCAGGACTAAGCTTGGGCTTCTCCAGCTTTTCCAGGTGAAGACGTCTTCTCCCCCTGCCAGAAGACCACCATCACCAAAGACTTTTTCCATCGGAGAGTGCAACCCTGCCTACACCCACCCACCATCCTGAGTGGCAACACTGCCCTTTGCGGCCTCCCTCCTTCCCACCCCCCCCACCTCTCTCTCTCTCTCTCTTTGTCTCTCTCTGCCTGTCTTTCTAAGGCACCTTAGTTTCATCTATTTTATTAATTGCCAATTGAAGCAGAGGGGCGAGGGCTCCTCTCCCAATTTAAATCAATAAGGAGAGAGGTGTGTCCTCATTTTAATCAGCTCCCTCTGCTCAATAGAGGACAAAAAAATATATATATACACCGAGGCCATTAACACCTTCAGGCCTGTGACTTGGGGTGAGTGTAGCCCTTAAAAAAAGCACCCCAGAATGGCGACTGCATCTTCGCCGGTGGCGGGGCCAGCCGGGACCTATGCGAGAGTGGTAGCCACAGCCACAGCTGCTCCCGCTGTTCCTGCTGCCCCGTCACCTTTTCGATTAATAACAAAAAAGCTTGGGGTGAAGAGCTACACTCACCCCACTATGACCATCGAGGCCTGCGTCAAGGCCATGGCTGGGGTTGTCGGCCCCTCAGCCATCGTCGCGGCCTCGAAAATGTATGGGAAGGCTGTGTTCTTCCTGGGGTCGGAGCGGGCGGTGTCCCTGGCTGTCGCCAAGGGGCTCACCGTGGGCGGGACTTTCCTGCCGGTGGATCCTCTCGAGGCCACCGCGCAGAGGATCATTATTTCCAACGTCCCGCCCTATGTTCCTGGTGAGCTCCTCCTTCCCCATTTGCGACAACTTGGGGAGGTGAGGTCGGGGATCACGCCCATCCCGCTCGGCTTCCGGGAGGCCAGCCTTCGCCACGTCTTCTCCTTCCGGCGCCAGCTGTTTATCCAGCTGGCGCGGGAGGAGGACACTGAAGGGGCGTTCGTCGTCCTCCACGAGGGGACCGCCTACCGCGCCTTTTGGACGTCGGACGGTGTGAGGTGCCATGCCTGCAGGGAGGTGGGGCACATCAGGAGGAACTGCCCTGCCTCCAAGGCCGCCGGACCGTCTCGTGCGGCCGAGGCTGGCGCCGCCGCCGCCGCCCTTCCCCCCGGATCTGCCCGCGCGTCAAGTACGTCTGATGCGTGGTTGACGTCGGGGGCCGATGCCACCAAGGCCTCCGGCGGGGGGGAGGGAGCGTGTCCGGCCGGAAAGAAGGCGCGGGGAAAAAAGAAGCACCTTAGGGCAGGTCCGCCCGTGGATGGTGAGCCCTTGCCCCTTGAGCCCCTTACACCCGCGCTCCTCGCGGAGTTGATCAGGGCAGATGTGAGCGGGAGGGGCCCCGTGCCCGAGCCTGTGGCCGCAACCGCCGCAGCGGTAATGCCAATACCTGCGGCCGGGCTCGGGCCCGAGGAACCCGACAAACCTGCTCCGCCGGAGGGAGTCGAGGAGGAGGCCTTTGCAGACATGGAGGTCTCCCTCGCTCCCTCCGTGCTAAAAAGAAGGCGCGACCCCCTGGATGAGGAGGAGGACCGGGAGGAGGAAGGTCCCTCCGAGCAGGGGGAGTCGTCGCCCGCCGCGGGTACTGCGCCCCCCCGCCCCCCCAGCGCTGTCGTCATCACCAGCGATCGGCAGGGGTCGCCTGTCCCTCGGGAGGCTGAGGCAGATGTGTCTGTCCAGCACGTGCCTCCCGGGGATGGGGATGAGACCCTGCCCGTGGGGGGGGTTGCGGAACAACCCGCGGCAGTAATTGAAGTTGACCTTTTATCGGTGTCGTTACCCCTCGCCGGGTCGGGCAGCCTGGGGGCTGGGTCGGGCGAGCTCGAGGATAATGAGCTCGCCCAATGCGACCCGGACGTCTCCCAGGGGATGCTCGTCCTGGTGGAGCTTTTAATTCAAAACCCCCCGTCCGCTGGGTCGGAGGTTGGTGGCGGGGAGGAGGATGGCCCCCTGGCTGCGTCTCTGGTGCCGGACATACTGGAGGAGCTGGAAATTGTTCTCTCCCCGGTTTCTCCGGTCGTTCCGGCGTCTGAGGCGGAGGGGAGCTCTGAACCGCCGCCGTCTTCTGGCCCGGCACCCCTAGAGGAGCCCAGGGAGAAATCCTCTGCCGCCGATCCTGGGGGTGGGATCCGGGCGGAGGCGGGGCTGGCTGGCGCGGCCGAGTCGTTCGCTTCGCACTGCGCGGCGGACGGGTCGGCCGCTGGTGACGACCCCCTGGAGGAGGATGGGGACTCGGTGATGGGCACGGAGGATGATTCGGACTCCAGCGCCGACGTGGCGATGGATGACCTCGTGCCCCTTGCCGAGTCTCCCCTCATTTCCGTAAGGGAACTCCGGGATTTTATGGCCACGTGCCTGGGTCAGCGCAATAAGGTCCGGCTGGCCCTCGACAGGTGGTCGGAGCTGGCGCTGCTCATCGATTCCGTCCGCGCCGCCGTTAAGATCTTGGGCGCGGATGAGGGTGTGAACCCGCTCGAGCTGCGTCGGCTCACAACGTTTCTCACTGGGCTGCTGAGGAAGTGGCGGCTGACCAGCGGCTGCGCTTCCTCGCCCCGTTAGGTGTAGGTAGAGGTTGCACTATGCTTCTGACATGAAGATAACCATAGCCAGCCTCAACATCAACGGCAGCAGGGAGGCGCGCCGCAGATTCAATAACTTCTCGGTCCTTCGGGACGGGAAGTATGCGGTGTGCTTCCTGCAAGAAACCCACACCGTTCCGGGAGACGAAGCCACGTGGCTCCTGGAGTGGCAAGGAGGGGTCAGCATGAGTCACCTCTCCAACAATTCCAGCGGGGTGGCTATCTTGCTGGCCCCGCATTTTCAGCCGGAGATCTTGGGGGTCAAGGAGCACGTGCCGGGCCGCTTGCTCCATGTCACTGTTCGCCTGGGGGGCGTGCCGCTCCATCTAGTGAACGTGTACGCCCCTCAGACCAGTGCGCAGCAAGTGCGCTTCTTCGAAGAAGTGTCCGCTCTCTTGGGCTCCATCGACGTGGGCGAGTGCGTCATCCTCGGGGGGGATTTTAACTGCACCCTCGAGGCGAGGGACCGTTCGGGTCCCCCGCGAAGCCCGGCGGCGATGGAGAAGTTGAGGGACCTGGTTGGGTCCTTCGACTTGGTGGACGTCTGGCGAAATCTCCACCCCGACTCCAGCGCCTTCACTAGCGTGAGGTCTGGGGGAGGAAGGTCCAGAATCGACCGCCTCTACATTTCCCGGGCGTTCGTCTCCTGCGTTCCGGCAGCTTCCATGCGGCCGGTGCCGTGCACGGACCACCACCTGGTGTGGGCGGAGCTCGCTCCGCTGCGCACGCGGGGGGGGTCCGTGTACTGGCATTTTAACAACCTGCTGCTGGAGGACGCACGGTTCCGGGATTCGTTTCGTCGATTCTGGGCCGACTGGAGAAGGAAGCAGGGGGGCTTCCCCTCCTTGAGGCTATGGTGGGATGTGGGCAAGGCTCACATCCATCTCTTCTGTCAGGAGTACGCGAAGGGGTCGACCAAGAGGCGGGAGGCCCGGGTCGGGCGGTTGGAGAAGGAGGTGCTCGACCTGGAGTCCCGTCTCGGTCAGGTCGTCGAGGACCCGGCCCTGCGGAAGGTGTACGAAGAGAAGAAGGGCGCGCTGAAGGACCTGCAGCTCGTCGGGTCCCGAGGCGCGTACGTGAGGTCGCGGATCCAGCTCCTGCGGGACCTGGACCGCGGCTCCCCCTTCTTCTACTCGCTGGAAAAAAGACGGGGGGTCCGTAAGCAGCTCTTGGGGCTGCTGGCCGACGACGGATCTCTGGTCTCGGATCCGGAGGGAATCAACGCGGAGACCCGCGCCTATTATGGGGCTCTGTTCTCTCCGGATCCGTCCAGCGAGGATGCGCGCAGAGTTTTGTGGGAGGACCTGACGAAGGTTGGCCCGGAGGGCGCCGAAAAATTGGACGCTCCGCTAAGTCTGGCGGAGCTGACCGGCGCCCTCCGCCAGCTCTCTAGGGGAAAGTCCCCGGGGCTGGACGGGCTGACCGTGGAGTTCCACAGGGCGTTCTGGGACGTCTTGGGGGGCGACTACGCGCGGGTCCTGGGGGAAAGTTTGGCGACCGGGGAGATGCCCCTCTCTTGGCGCAGGGCGGTCATTGTCCTGCTGCCTAAGAAGGGCGATCTCCGCCTCCTTAAGAACTGGCGCCCGGTCTCCCTCCTCAGCACGGACTATAAAATCTTTGCCAGGGCCATGTCTGCTCGCCTTGGCACCGTGCTGGCCCACATGATCCACCCCGACCAGTCCTACACGGTCCCGGGCCGGACCATCCACGATAACATCCATCTGGTCCGGGACCTGGTCCACCACTCCCAGAGGGCTGGTCTGTCGGTCGCCTTCCTTTCCCTGGATCAGGAGAAGGCGTTCGACAGGGTGGATCACGAGTATCTCTTCGGGACTCTGCGCGCATTCGGGTTCGGGACGCATTTCGTCGCCCGGATCCGACTTCTGTACGCCGCCGCGGAGTGTCTGATTAAAGTTAACGGGTCCTTGACGGCGCCCCTTCGCTTCGGGAGGGGGGTGCGTCAGGGATGCCCCATGTCCGGTCAGTTATATGCCATTTGCGTGGAGCCTTTCCTGCGCCTCTTGCGGAAGAGGTTGACGGGACTGGCTCTGCAAGGGCCGGGCGTGGAGGTGGTCCTCTCGGCTTACGCCGATGACGTGCTCCTCACGGTCACGGATCCCGCTGACTTGCGGAGGATGCGGGAATGCCAGCAGATTTACTCGGACGCATCCTCCGCCAAGATCAACTGGGAGAAATGTTCCGGACTCCTGGTGGGTCAGTGGCGGGTGGACTCCCTGCCGGAGGAGTTCAGGCCTTTCGCCTGGAGCACCACGCACCTCCTCTATTTGGGAGTCTACCTTAGCCCTGCCGAGGACGCTTGGCCGGCGAACTGGCAAGAGCTGGAGGCCAAAGTCACCGCTCGCCTAGGACGCTGGACAGGACTGCTCCGAGTGTTGTCCTACAGGGGTCGAGCGCTAGTCATAAACCAGCTGGTGGCCGCCATGTTGTGGTACCGGTTGGTCACTTTGATCCCTCCCCCTGCGTTTGTCGCCAAGATTCAGAAGAAGCTCATCGACTTCTTCTGGGACAAAAGGAAGCACTGGGTCTCTGCCGCGGTTCTGTGTCTCCCGCTTAGGGAGGGCGGTCAGGCGCTGGTGTGCCTTCGCACCCAGGCTGCGACTTTCCGTCTTCAGACGCTGCAGAGATACCTGTACGTCGAGAATCCTCCGAGATGGTGTGCGCTGGCGACGTTTTTCTTCCGCCAGCTGCATGGCCTCAATTACGACACGCAGCTCCTGTTTGCGAAAGTGGGCAGCAGGCGTGCCGGCCTGCGGGAGCTGCCTGTCTTCTACCAGGAACTACTATGGGTTTGGAACTACGTCGCTTCCAGGCGGAGCTCTCCCCCGTCAGGAGCGGCGGCTCTCCTTCGGGAGCCGCTGCTCAGGAATCCGCACCTCCACGAACACGGGTTCGGGCGGCTGGTGGAGGGTAGGGCTGTGGCTGGCAAGGTGACCAGAGTCGGGGACCTGCTCGATGGCGGAGGAGCGGGCTGGATGGCGCCAGAGGAGCTGGCGCGGCGCCTGTCCTGGGCCAACGTCCAGCTCGCGGTCGAAACCATCGAATCGGTAAAAGCGGCACTAGGCCCCGACTCCACTAGGTGTATCGAGGCGGCTCAAGCACGTGGGGCGATCCCGTCCGAGCTTACCCCCGTTCGGACGGAATTCCTTATCGGCGCCCGGCCCCGAAACTCCCCTCGGGAACCGGCGCCTCACAACTTGAGCCGTCTCGAGGAAATACCCTCCGTGCCTTTTCATTCCGCGCGGAGGGGTTTCCTGTACGGGCTGCTCCTGCACACTCTCCACTTTGCCATCTTCGTCTACCGTCCGGACACGCCTTGGCGTGGCGTTTTGCCGACCGGCGGTAGCGGAGGTCCCCAATGGAGGGCTCTCTATGCGGGAGTCCTCCCTTGTTCCATCGGGGACTTGGCCTGGAGGGTGTTGCACGGAGCGGTCCCGTGCAATAAGGTTTTAAGTAGGTTCACGGACTCCCAGGCCGCCTGCATTTTTTGCGGCCTGGAGGAGTCCGTGTTTCACGTTTATATGGATTGTGAGAGGTTGCAGCCCCTCTTTCACTACTTGAAGGGGCTGCTCCTCGATTTTTGGTTGCACTTCAGTCCCACGCTCTTGATCTACGGTCACCCGGTGCGGAGGGGAGCGGACAGGTTGGAGGACCTCCTTGTGGGCCTGCTCCTGGGCCTGGCTAAAAGAGCCATCAATTGGTCCAGGCAGCGGGCGGTCGAGGGGGTCGTCCAGCCGGATTGCCTGCATCTCTTCCGCGGCCATGTTCGCGCCCGGGTGGCCCTGGAGATGGAGCACGCGGTGTCCGCCGGTGCGCTTGAGTATTTCCGCGACCGGTGGGCGCCGCGGGGACTGGAGTGCATCATCAACACGGAAAACCAAATTTTAATTTGATTTGTTAAGCTTTAGTTGAACTTTTGTTTATTTACAGTCGAATTGGTTTTTTTTTGGGTCCAAATAAAAGAGTACCCTCTGTTCAGCTGCAAGCACGAGCAGAGGGAGCAGCCAGACTTTGGAGAGTGGATTAAAGTGGTGGTCCCCTGACCAGGAAGAGGAGGAGAACGTTGGACCACCACCACCAACTCCACCATCATTGCATCAACTGAGGTGCCTGGAGAGAGAGGACAGAGGAGGAGAAGGAGAAAGGAGGCCTACATCAACATCAACCAGGGGAGAGGCCTTTCTATCACTGCCTCCCCAAATTGGCCTCCACTTCAGGAGAGGGAGAGAGGGGAGAGAAACCAACTGCTTGAAAGGAGGGAAGAAAACTTCATCCGGAACATCTACAGGTGGGTGTTATTTGGGGCACTCTCCCAAGACTTTGTATTTTAGGTGGGGGGAGAAAAGAAGAAGCAAGGCCGGATCATCAAGGGGTGTAGTGTGTGTGTGTGTGTGCTCTTGTTAAAAGCTAGGCCACACACACCACTAATTAGCATCCCTTCTATTGCCTGCCCTGGGAGAGCTTGGAGCTGCCCAAGGTGAAGTCCTTAATTTAATTTAATTACATCGTTAAGACCTGTTGCAGGACTAAGCCTGGGCTTCTCCAGCTTTTCCAGGTGAAGACGTCTTCTCCCCCTGCCAGAAGACCACCATCACCAAAGACTTTTTCCATCGGAGAGTGCAACCCTGCCTACACCCACCCACCATCCTGAGTGGCAACACTGCCCTTTGCGGCCTCCCTCCTTCCCACCCCCCCACCTCTCTCTCTCTCTTTGTCTCTCTCTGCCTGTCTTTCTAAGGCACCTTAGTTTCATCTATTTTATTAATTGCCAATTGAGCAGAGGGGCGAGGGCTCCTCTCCCAATTTAAAGCAATAAGGAGAGAGGTGTGTCCTCATTTTAATCAGCTCCCTCTGCTCAATAGAGGACAAAAAAATATATATATACACCGAGGCCATTAACACC
This sequence comes from Somniosus microcephalus, assembly GCF_052327205.1. Taxonomy (NCBI): domain Eukaryota; kingdom Metazoa; phylum Chordata; class Chondrichthyes; order Squaliformes; family Somniosidae; genus Somniosus; species Somniosus microcephalus. The sequence goes on along the minus strand of NC_141006.1, from coordinate 50,150,473 downwards.
TTCAGGCCTGTGACTTGGGGTGAGTGTAGCCCTTAAAAAAAGCACCCCAGAATGGTGACTGCATCTTCGCCGGTGGCGGGGCCAGCCGGGACCTATGCGAGAGTGGTAGCCACAGCCAAAGCTGCTCCCGCTGTTCCTGCTGCCCCGTCACCTTTTCGATTAATAACAAAAAAGCTTGGGGTGAAGAGCTACACTCACCCCACTATGACCATCGAGGCCTGCGTCAAGGCCATGGCTGGGGTTGTCGGCCCCTCAGCCATCGTCGCGGCCTCGAAAATGTATGGGAAGGCTGTGTTCTTCCTGGGGTCGGAGCGGGCGGTGTCCCTGGCTGTCGCCAAGGGGCTCACCGTGGGCGGGTCCTTCCTGCCGGTGGATCCTCTCGAGGCCACCGCGCAGAGGATCATTATTTCCAACGTCCCGCCCTATGTTCCTGGTGAGCTCCTCCTTCCCCATTTGTGACAACTTGGGGAGGTGAGGTCGGGGATCACGCCCATCCCGCTCGGCTTCCGGGAGGCCAGCCTTCGCCACGTCTTCTCCTTCCGGCGCCAGCTGTTTATCCAGCTGGCGCGGGAGGAGGACACTGAAGGGGCGTTCGTCGTCCTCCACGAGGGGACCGCCTACCGCGCCTTTTGGACGTCGGACGGTGTGAGGTGCCATGCCTGCAGGGAGGTGGGGCACATCAGGAGGAACTGCCCTGCCTCCAAGGCCGCCGGATCATCTCGTGCGGCCGAGGCTGGCGCCGCCGCCGCCGCCCTTCCCCCCGGATCTGCCCACGCGTCAAGTACGTCTGATGCGCGGTTGACGTCGGGGGCCGATGCCACCAAGGCCTCCGGCGGGGGGGAGGGAGCGTGTCCGGCCGGAAAGAAGGCGCGGGGGAAAAAAGAAGCACCTTAGGGCAGGTCCCCCCGTGGATGGTGAGCCCTTGCCCCTTGAGCCCCTTACACCCGCGCTCCTCGCGGAGTTGATCAGGGCAGATGTGAGCGGGAGGGGCCCCGTGCCCGAGCCTGTGGCCGCAACCGCCGCAGCGGTAATGCCAATACCTGCGGCCGGGCTCGGGCCCGAGGAACCCGACAAACCTGCTCCGCCGGAGGGAGTCGAGGAGGAGGCCTTTGCAGACATGGAGGTCTCCCTCGCTCCCTCCGTGCTAAAAAGAAGGCGCGACCCCCTGGATGAGGAGGAGGACCGGGAGGAGGAAGGTCCCTCCGAGCAAGGGGAGTCGTCGCCCGCCGCGGGTACTGCGCCCCCCCGCCCCCCCAGCGCTGTCGTCATCACCAGCGATCGGCAGGGGTCGCCTGTCCCTCGGGAGGCTGAGGCAGATGTGTCTGTCCAGCACGTGCCTCCCGGGGATGGGGATGAGACCCTGCCCGTGGGGGGGGTTGCGGAACAACCCGCGGCAGTAATTGAAGTTGACCTTTTATCGGTGTCGTTACCCCTCGCCGGGTCGGGCAGCCTGGGGGCTGGGTCGGGCGAGCTCGAGGATAATGAGCTCGCCCAATGCGACCCGGACGTCTCCCAGGGGATGCTCGTCCTGGTAGAGCTTTTAATTCAAAACCCCCCGTCCGCTGGGTCGGAGGTTGGTGGCGGGGAGGAGGATGGCCCCCTGGCTGCGTCTCTGGTGCCGGACGTACTGGAGGAGCTGGAAATTGTTCTCTCCCCGGTTTCTCCGGTCGTTCCGGCGTCTGAGGCGGAGGGGAGCTCTGAACCGCCTCCGTCTTCTGGCCCGGCACCCCTAGAGGAGCCCAGGGAGAAATCCTCTGCCGCCGATCCTGGGGGTGGGATCCGGGCGGAGGCGGGGCTGGCTGGCGCGGCCGAGTCGTTCGCTTCGCACTGCGCGGCGGACGGGTCGGCCGCTGGTGACGACCCCCTGGAGGAGGATGGGGACTCGGTGATGGGCACGGAGGACGATTCGGACTCCAGCGCCGACGTGGCGATGGATGACCTCGTGCCCCTTGCCGAGTCTCCCCTCATTTCCGTAAGGGAACTCCGGGATTTTATGGCCACGTGCCTGGGTCAGCGCAATAAGGTCCGGCTGGCCCTCGACAGGTGGTCGGAGCTGGCGCTGCTCATCGATTCCGTCCGCGCCGCCGTTAAGATCTTGGGCGCGGACGAGGGTGTGAACCCGCTCGAGCTGCGTCGGCTCACAACGTTTCTCACTGGGCTGCTGAGGAAGTGGTGGCGGACCAGTGGCTGCGCTTCCTCCCCCCGTTAGGTGTAGGTAGAGGTTGCACTATGCTTCTGACATGAAGATAACCATAGCCAGCCTCAACATCAACGGCAGCAGGGAGGCGCGCCGCAGATTCAATAACTTCTCGGTCCTTCGGGACGGGAAGTATGCGGTGTGCTTCCTGCAAGAAACCCACACCGTTCCGGGAGACGAAGCCACGTGGCTCCTGCAGTGGCAAGGAGGGGTCAGCATGAGTCACCTCTCCAACAATTCCAGCGGGGTGGCTATCTTGCTGGCCCCGCATTTTCAGCCGGAGATCTTGGGGGTCAAGGAGCACGTGCCGGGCCGCTTGCTCCAGATCACTGTTCGCCTGGGGGGCGTGCCGCTCCATCTAGTGAACGTGTACGCCCCTCAGACCAGTGCGCAGCAAGTGCGCTTCTTCGAAGAAGTGTCCGCTCTCTTGGGCTCCATCGACGTGGGCGAGTGCGTCATCCTCGGGGGGGATTTTAACTGCACCCTCGAGGCGAGGGACCGTTCGGGTCCCCCGCGAAGCCCGGCGGCGATGGAGAAGTTGAGGGATCTGGTTGGGTCCTTCGACTTGGTGGACGTCTGGCGAAATCTCCACCCCGACTCCAGCGCCTTCACTAGCGTGAGGTCTGGGGGAGGAAGGTCCAGAATCGACCGCCTCTACATTTCCCGGGCGTACGTCTCCTGCGTTCCGGCAGCTTCCATGCGGCCGGTGCCGTGCACGGACCACCACCTGGTGTGGGCGGAGCTCACTCCGCTGCACGCGCGGGGGGGGTCCGTGTACTGGCATTTTAACAACCTGCTGCTGGAGGACGCACGGTTCCGGGATTCGTTTCGTCGATTCTGGGCCGACTGGAGAAGGAAGCAGGGGGGCTTCCCCTCCTTGAGGCTATGGTGGGATGTGGGCAAGGCTCACATCCGTCTCTTCTGTCAGGAGTACGCGAAGGGGTCGACCAAGAGGCGGGAGGCCCGGGTCGGGCGTTTGGAGAAGGAGGTGCTCGACCTGGAGTCCCGTCTCGGTCAGGTCGTCGAGGACCCGGCCCTGCGGAAGGTGTACGAAGAGAAGAAGGGCGCGCTGAAGGACCTGCAGCTCATCGGGTCCCGAGGCGCGTACGTGAGGTCGCGGATCCAGCTCCTGCGGGACCTGGACCGCGGCTCCCCCTTCTTCTACTCGCTGGAAAAAAGACGGGGGGTCCGTAAGCAGCTCTTGGGGCTGCTGGCCGACGACGGATCTCTGGTCTCGGATCTGGAGGGAATCCGCGCGGAGACCCGCGCCTATTACGGGGCTCTGTTCTCTCCGGATCCGTCCAGCGAGGATGCGCGCAGAGTTTTGTGGGAGGACCTGACGAAGGTTGGCCCGGAGGGCGCCGAAAAATTGGACGCTCCGCTAAGTCTGGCGGAGCTGACCGGCGCCCTCCGCCAGCTCTCTAGGGGAAAGTCCCCGGGGCTGGACGGGCTGACCGTGGAGTTCCACAGGGCGTTCTGGGACGTCTTGGGGGGCGACTACGCGCGGGTCCTGGGGGAAAGTTTGGCGACCGGGGAGATGCCCCTCTCTTGGCGCAGGGCGGTCATTGTCCTGCTGCCTAAGAAGGGCGATCTCCGCCTCCTTAAGAACTGGCGCCCGGTCTCCCTCCTCAGCACGGACTATAAAATCTTTGCCAGGGCCATGACTGCTCGCCTTGGCACCGTGCTGGCCCACATGATCCACCCCGACCAGTCCTACACGGTCCCGGGCCGGACCATCCACGATAACATCCATCTGGTCCGGGAGCTGGTCCACCACTCCCAGAGGGCTGGCCTGTCGGTCGCCTTCCTTTCCCTGGATCAGGAGAAGGCGTTCGACAGGGTGGATCACGAGTATCTCTTCGGGACTCTGCGCGCATTCGGGTTCGGGACGCATTTCGTCGCCCGGATCCGACTTCTGTACGCCGCCGCGGAGTGTCTGATTAAAGTTAACGGGTCCTTGACGGCGCCCCTTCGCTTCGGGAGGGGGGTGCGTCAGGGATGCCCCATGTCCGGTCAGTTATATGCCATTTGCGTGGAGCCTTTCCTGCGCCTCTTGCGGAAGAGGTTGATGGGACTGGCTCTGCAAGGGCCGGGCGTGGAGGTGGTCCTCTCGGCTTACGCCGATGACGTGCTCCTCATGGTCACGGATCCCGCTGACTTGCGGAGGATGCGGGAATGCCAGCAGATTTACTCGGACGCATCCTCCGCCAAGATCAACTGGGAGAAATGTTCCGGACTCCTGGTGGGTCAGTGGCGGGTGGACTCCCTGCCGGAGGAGTTCAGGCCTTTCGCCTGGAGCACCACGCACCTCCTCTATTTGGGAGTCTACCTTAGCCCTGCCGAGGACGCTTGGCCGGCGAACTGGCAAGAGCTGGAGGCCAAAGTCACCGCTCGCCTAGGACGCTGGACAGGACTGCTCCGAGTGTTGTCCTACAGGGGTCGAGCGCTGGTCATAAACCAGCTGGTGGCCGCCATGTTGTGGTACCGGTTGGTCACTTTGATCCCTCCCCCTGCGTTTGTCGCCAAGATTCAGAAGAAGCTCATCGACTTCTTCTGGGACAAAAGGAAGCACTGGGTCTCTGCCGCGGTTCTGTGTCTCCCGCTTAGGGAGGGCGGTCAGGCGCTGGTGTGCCTTCGCACCCAGGCTGCGACTTTCCGTCTTCAGACGCTGCAGAGATACCTGTACGTCGAGAATCCTCCGAGATGGTGTGCGCTGGCGACGTTTTTCTTCCGCCAGCTGCATGGCCTCAATTACGACACGCAGCTCCTGTTTGCGAAAGTGGGCAGCAGGCGTGCCGGCCTGCGGGAGCTGCCTGTCTTCTACCAGGAACTACTATGGGTTTGGAACTACGTCGCTTCCAGGCGGAGCTCTCCCCCGTCAGGAGCGGCGGCTCTCCTTCGGGAGCCGCTGCTCAGGAATCCGCACCTCCACGAACACGGGTTCGGGCGGCTGGCGGAGGGTAGGGCTGTGGCTGGCAAGGTGACCAGAGTCGGGGACCTGCTCGATGGCGGAGGAGCGGGCTGGATGGCGCCGGAGGAGCTGGCGCGGCGCCTGTCCTGGGCCAACGTCCAGCTCGCGGTCGAAACCATCGAATCGGTAAAAGCGGCACTGGGCCCCGACTCCACTAGGTGTATCGAGGCGGCTCAAGCACGTGGGGCGATCCCGTCCGAGCTTACCCCCGTTCGGACGGAATTCCTCATCGGCGCCCGGCCCCGAAACTCCCCTCGGGAACCGGCGCCTCACAACTTGAGCCGTCTCGAGGAAATACCCTCCGTGCCTTTTCATTCCGCACGGAGGGGTTTCCTGTACGGGCTGCTCCTGCACACTCTCCACTTTGCCATCTTCGTCTACCGTCCGGACACGCCTTGGCGTGGCGTTTTGCCGACCGGCGGTAGCGCAGGTCCCCAATGGAGGGCTCTCTATGCGGGAGTCCTCCCTTGTTCCATCGGGGACTTGGCCTGGAGGGTGTTGCACGGAGCGGTCCCGTGCAATAAGGTTTTAAGTAGGTTCACGGACTCCCAGGCCGCCTGCATTTTTTGCGGCCTGGAGGAGTCCGTGTTTCACGTTTATATGGATTGTGAGAGGTTGCAGCCCCTCTTTCACTACTTGAAGGGGCTGCTCCTCGATTTTTGGTTGCACTTCAGTCCCACGCTCTTGATCTACGGTCACCCGGTGCGGAGGGGAGCGGACAGGTTGGAGGACCTCCTTGTGGGCCTGCTCCTGGGCCTGGCTAAAAGAGCCATCAATTGGTCCAGGCAGCGGGCGGTCGAGGGGGTCGTCCAGCCGGATTGCCTGCATCTCTTCCGCGGCCATGTTCGCGCCCGGGTGGCCCTGGAGATGGAGCACGCGGTGTCCGCCGGTGCGCTTGAGTATTTCCGCGACCGGTGGGCGCCGCGGGGACTGGAGTGCATCATCAACACGGAAAACCAAATTTTAATTTGATTTGTTAAGCTTTAGTTGAACTTTTGTTTATTTACAGTCGAATTGGGGTTTTTTTGGGTCCAAATAAAAGAGTACCCTCTGTTCAGTAAATACCTGTTATTATTGTTCTCCTGCAGTCCGTGTATTATTTATACTCGGACACTACAATGACGCGTCATCAAATGATGTCATCAGACCCGCTTCCTGTTAATTGGCTGGGAAGCCCGCAGGGCGGGCTTAACAAGGCCAATCAAGGGGAAATCCCTTTGACTGAGTGGCTGCAGCCAGGTTCATGACTGGAACCAGGAAACCAGCTGACCCGCCACCACCCCGCCTCCGCTGGGAAATTCACGGCCAAACAGCGGAAAGCCTCTGTAATAACAAAGCTTATTCACTATGTATGTTTCGTAAAAGAATAGGTTGCTTTTATTTGTAATCTAGGGAGTAGAATCGGAAATATTGGTTGCATTCTTTAAAATATGACAGATTAGTGTATTTTTAGCCTTTCATTTATCTTGCATACCCTCTCATAACCGGAAACATTGCAGTTCACTTTAATAAATTGCAATTTCCTGAGAACACCACACTGATCCTTTAGACTAGACTTTCAGCCTCCTCATGATCTTACCGCAGGAAAGAGCACGTTGCACGGGAGGATCTGCCCTGCGCTCATTTAAATCAGCAAGCCGCACCAAAATACCAGTGCTGCCTGCGCTCTTTTTGTGGGCGGCCGTTAGCCTTGGCCCACGGTGGCACTGCCCATTTTCGGGCTTAATCAAATTCCTAGGCCCTATATTTAATATTTAAAATGTTAATTTTGGTAACCCTAAGTGCTCATCAAACTGAAAGATTGTATTGCTGGGGAATGGAATACTTTCTTATTCAGATCCCAGGATCAGCATCAGGTGCTCCCAGTCAGATGCGGAGTTACGCTCCCTGTACTCAACTCCAACAATGTGCCTCAACCTCATAAGAGCATATCCTACTGCAGCAATGTGACATTTTCTTCATTTTGTACACCAGCCACCCTGCCCGTCTTGTGGATGCCCCTTTATGATAGAATTCAGCCCGTAATATTAGAAAGTAAACCTGTGCAATTCAACATTTTACTAAAGCATTTTGTTGTTGGAAGAAACTTTCACTTTTAAAGATGTCAGCTACACTTGCGGCTGATTAGAACCTCAAAAGATGGAGGTCTGGCGTTGTCAACTCCAGTACAACAGCTGCAGATGATACAACATGTAACTACTGATGCAAGCTTGTCACTATCCTGGGGCTAATAGACTCTTCCTGGTGATTAGATTTCAATGTGAGCAGGTGAAGCCAATTGCACACTGGGTAGGAAGGTTAAGTTTAATTAACGTTATTAATGCTGTAATAAATTCGACAAGAGTTGGGCATTCTCACATTAACAATTTCAGATAGTAAATTTGGCTTGGATCTCACTTCTATAAAGTGTCGGAAGATGACAGTTTGGTATTGCTGGTATTTTGCTAATATTTACTGGCTGCATGCGGACCGAAGGCCTCTCCATTCATCTGGTGCAGGTTGCTAAAGGGTGTCTTGTGTTGAGCGGAGAAAGAGAAAAGAACTGAGGAGGCATGAGACGTTCTTTCAGCTTCTCCTTGGGGATTTAATGCTTCTATAATTAACTGTATTCATGTCATTTCATGTCCCATTCGTTCCAGATGACTGACTGCAGAAACTCAGGGCTTTAACTGTAATCTCTCCATTACCTCAGTCTTGTTTACCTAAATTGGGAGTGCACACCAGTGCCACAGAATACTAAAGTGTGACACAGTTTCATATTGAAATTATTTTTATTAAAAAGCACCACCAAGCCTTTGGTTACTACACGTGCCATTTGTTGCTTCATCAAGCAAAGTATGTATGTGTTTTTTTTTTACATTTTGCCTTGAACACTTTGTTTTTTGTAAACCCTTTCTTAACCAGAATCAATAAGAAGTAAACTTTGTTAATATAAATTGGCAATTTGGGTCTAACTAACAGCTGAAGAACTATAGGAGCTCTGTGCAACTTAATAAAATATGCCAAGACTCAAATACTGCTAAAGTATTGAAAACTGAGTTGTGGCATAGAATCATAAACAGACAGGAGGAGGACACATTGGAGAAAACTGTGGGATTCAAATGACATAAACCATAAATCCAAATGCTTTGTGCATTTATCAGAATTCTAAGACTAGAATTACCTTGAATTTCCTCCTGCTTTATATTGTTCTCCTCAACGAACGCATTTTTGTGCTCATTAAAGCGATAACAGTAAGAAATTGAACTCCGGGATTTCTCTGTGCCCCTAGTGTCAGCACCAAACATTCCCATCAGTTACTGTGAACACTGATTCGATTTAACAAAATCCCAAATGAAGAATAGCACCTCCCTTCTCCAGCTTGATGATTCTATTTTCCATATTAGTGATCTTTTGTGCTTTTGCGAGTGACATTTTCCAATTAAAGTGTGAGTGTAGGTAGATAAAGCCATAAAAAGGCCAATAGCATTTCCCTAAATTACAATAGTGATTACACTTCAAAATTACTTCATTCGCAGTGAAGTGCAATGGGATGTCCTGAGATCGTGAAAGGTGCTAAATAAATTATTTGTTTCTTAGAATGTTGGGTTTTATAAATAGAGATATAGAGTACTAGAGCAAAGAGATAATGATACAATTGTAGAAGTTAGAGTATTGTGTGGTTTTGACCAACGATATTTTAATATATTCATTCTCGGGATGTGAACGTTGCTGGCAAACGACGCTGGCCAATCTGGCATTTATTGCCCATCACTAGTTGCCCTGAGAAGGTGGTGGTGGGCCTTCTTCCTTGTAGCAGTTTGATACAACTGAGTGGCTTGCCAGGCTAATTCAGAGGGCAGTTAAGAGTCGACCACATTGGTGTGGGACTGGAGTCATATATAAGCCAGACAGGGTAAGGATGGCTTCCCTGAAAGACATTAGGCAATCCAACAGCTTCAGTTTTACTGCTTTTTATTTTCAGATTTTTCTTTTAAGTTGAATTCAAAGCCTCAAACTGCCAATTGAACTCACCCACTCTGGATCATTAGTCCAGGCCTCTGGATTACATGTCCAGTAACATAACCACTACACTACTGTACCCCAAGTTACAGCATTGGCTCAGTGTTGGTATTCTCACCTCTGAGGCTGTGGGTTCTAACCTTCCCTCCAGAGACTTGAGGGGTGATTTTAACCACCTTGGAAATGGGGCAGCAGTAGTGTTGAAATTACTGTGGCGGTTTCACTGCTTGGTTCCTCCACCCATTATAAAAAGGACATAAAAGCCATAGAGCGATTATGGTGTAGATTCATCAGGATGGCATCGGGGATATTGTTATGAGGAGAGACTGGGACTATTTCCACTGAAGCAGAAAAGACTAAGAACATTTATGGTGGTGTTTTTTTTTAATTGTAAAGGGTTTTGACAAGGTAAATAAAGAGACACTATTCCTTCTGATTGGAGAGTCTGTGATGAGAAGACATCAATTTAAAATTGTCACTAAGAGAGCGATAAAAGAGGTTAGGAGAAATTTCCTTACAGAACTTTTGAAGCATAAAATGCTTTGCCACAGGGAATAGTTGAGGCAGAGATCACTGCATCTTTTAACAGAAGAGTAGGTAAAGAGTAAATAAGCTTTTGAAGATACAGGACTATGGGGAGCACGCAAAGCAGTGGGATTAGTTTTGGATTGCTATAGCAAAGAGCAAATACACATAATGTACCAAATAGCCTCCTTCTGTGTTATAAACTTGAGCGGTTTTAGAGTTGTTTGAGGTTTTATAGTGCCTACAGGTTTGACTCTCCAAATTTATTTCAGTTCATTCTCTGACAGGCCAATTATATTTTGCATCAGTTCATTGACATTTTTAGCCCCAATTTTAGTCCTCCCCAGCCTGCAGAATTGGGCAACCTGCCCACATGACCTGCAGAATTGGGCAACCTGCCCACATGACCTGCAGAATTGGGCAACCTGCCCACATGACCTGCACAATTTCTGGAGCATTTTCTGACCGTACTTAAAGCGAGGTTGCATCCCCTGCTTGCATTTTGCACCCTACAACTGTGGAAGACTTGTTGGCTGCAGAGATGAGTTGAAGGGCTTTCCTTATGCCTTCGTGGAGGTCCTAGTGGAGGAAGGGTGGGCGAGGATGGCGGTACTCTTCCCTAGTACCCGCAGGAACATCTGCAAAGCCACTGTCAGGCAGGCCTGGACTCGGGTGGCTGACGGGGTCCGTGCCAACAGCATTATCCCCAGGATCTGGGCTCAATGTAGTTTATATGTTCTTCAATGCAGGATGAAGATGTGGGGAGGAATGTAAGAAGGTCCAAGTAGGTGACTCTTGGCCTGTAGACCCTGTGTGCTGGATTGGCCTCCTGCATGCAATCCCCTCACCTGTCATCACCTGAGAGACCCAGGTGCAGGTGGTGGTGATTGCTGAGGCTGCTCCTCCTCCTCCTCCTCCTCCAAGTCTTGCTCCATCCACAACAAAGAAGCAAGAATGACACTCATTTTAAGTAGAGCAAGTTTACTAAGGGGCTGTAAGGCAACACATGTTTAGAAGTAGCAATGTGGAAGCTGGAAACTCCCTTGGAAAACCAGTCAGCGAAAGATCCTCTGATCCAGCGAGGTGTAGCTGAGAGCCCCCTTTTATACCGCTCCAGCAGCTCTCCGATACAACAACAACAACAACTTGTATTTATATAGCACCTTTAACGTAGTAAAACGTCCCAAGGCATTTCACAGGAGTATTAAAAGACAAAAAGTTTGACACCGAGCCACATAGGGAGAAATTAGGGCAGGTGACCAAAAGCTTGGTCAAAGAGGTAGGTTTTAAGGAGAGTCTTACAGGAGGAAAGAGAGGTAGCGAGGCGGAGTGGTTTAGGCAGGGAATTCCAGAGCTTAGAGCCTAGGCAACAGAAGGCATGGCCACCAATGGTTGAGCGATTATAATCAGGGATGCTCAAGAGGGCAGAATTAGAGGAGCGCAGATATCAGACACCAACCTTGCTAGATTTTACTGGTGGGACAGAGACTGGGTGAAACTTCCACGATTTCAAGATAAATTGCAGTGGGGACAGGAATGATATTGGAGTGCGACTTTGACCTTTAAAGTTAAAAAGCACTATGGCGGCCATCTTCATGTCCATACGAACATACGAAAATGACGGGCAGGAAAAGAGCAGCTGGTCCATCAAGCCTGCCCCACACTCATGATGCCCTGAGCATCATGACTAGACACTTCATACCACCCCATCCCACCGCCCCCGCCGCACCCCCCCACCCCACCCCCACTCCAGGCAGTCATGTAATCTCCTGAGAGAAGCAAAAAAAATTACAAATCCAGTGGCAATAATCTAAAGCAAACTCTGGAAAATTCCTCGCCGACCCCCTCAGGCTATTGAAACCAGCCCTGGAGGTGATATTGACCATACATAAAAGATATCCCTTCCTTAAAAGTTAGAACATTTAGTGACTACTGAGCAGAACTCTATGTATGCATTTAAGTGTACATTCACAAGGCTCTACCTTGCCTGAGTGGAGAACATTGTGAGCATTAGTATAACTTGATACTGTCCGCTTGTACCACGCTGTATCTGGTACTTGCTGTGTCACTGGAGCATTAACAGCATTTTCTCGCTGTATCTGGCTCCAACTCAGAGTGACCTGCTGTACTGCTGATACTGCTTGTGGTGTATGTAACCTGTTCCACCTTAAGAGAACTTAAGCCTGTTCCACCTTAAGAGATGTACTACTTTCTCTGGCTGCTGTATACGTAATACCGGTGGTGACCACCGGTATATAAGCACTGTGTAGTAAGATTGTATTTAGCATAGTCCTGACCTCCAACCAGTAAAGACCTGTTGAACTTTAATCTTGTAGTCTGTGTGTTATTAATTACAACTAGAACACACAGACTTAACAGTGGCGACGAGTCAGATTCTTAACCTGCGGCAGTTATATCCACGGCGGCTTCGTCCACAGAATGGACGTCGAAGAGAGGCTTCCACCCTCATCACCCTGCTGGAAGACACGTCGCACGGCAGACATCAAGAAACCAGAGTGCAGAAGACATCCTGAACTCGAAGCCTCCATCAGCGGCTGTCAGCTATCTTCTTTCTACCTCGGTAGTGGGTAAGCCGGGCAGCGACGTGACCAGAAAGTCGGCCGCGTTGGCTGTACAGACGGGGAGGGAAGACGGAGGAATAAGGGCGGTGAGATCGATCGCGACCGGAGATAAGGGCCGGGCCGCATTCGGGCCGAAAGGCGCAGCGCGGGGACATCGATCGCGGCTGGTGATAAGGGCCGGGCCGCATTCGGGCTAAAAAGGCGCAGCATCTGGGGGCAACTGAAGGCGCGAGAGCCGCGGTGAAGCGGAGACAGCGTTGGGGGACGGGTGAAGACTGCCAAGCGCGGGAAAACCACCATTTTGTAGGCGGAGGACGAAGACAAGAGCGCGGAAGCCGCCATCTTGGATAAAAATAAAAATAAATTAAATTGCAACGATGCCTAAACATGGGAACATTAATACCTTTGATAGCGACATCGAAGATTGGGCTATGTATGTAGAACGCATACAAAATTATTGTAAAGCAAATAAAATCCCTGATGAAGAGAAAGCACTAACATTATTAAACTTAATGGGTGCGAAGACATACGGGCAATTGAAACACCTTTTATCACCAGATGAACCGGCGGATAAGACGTTCGAGGAGATTGTTACTGTCCTGAAAAATCACCTAAACCCCACGCCGCTGATGCTAGCGGAACGATTTAAATTTTACAGCAGAAGGCAGCTGAAGGATGAAAGCAATGCTGAATATTTAATGGAATTGCGTAAGCTAGCAAAGTACTGTCAATTTGGAACGAGACTGACAGAGGCGCTACAAGATAAATTTGTGTGTGGTTTATTAAAAGAAGATACACAAAAGCGATTGCTCGAGGAGAATGAGCTGACGCTTGAGAAAGCGGTCACTATGGCAGCAGCACACGAAGCCGCAGCGAGAGGCACGGCAGTAATGCAGCTACGGTCAACGGAACTCGGTACAAATAAATTGGGTTTGAGTACTGTAAAATGTTATCGTTGTGGAAAGACAATGCACGATCAGAACCAGTGTTGGTTTAAAAACCAAGAATGCACAACGTGTGGCAGGCTTGGCCACATAGCTAAAGTATGCCGGTCAGGAAAGAAGACCAGCAACAAAAAGTCACCGCAAGGAAAATACATAAAGGTACACAAGGTGACAAAGAACAGTTCGACCGAACAGAAGTCAGATTCAGACGCTAGCAGTAATGAACTGGGTAGCTTAAGAGTACACAACGTTGGTAAGGATGCAGATCTCCAGACAATTTGGGTCACCCTTCAGATAGCAGGAGTCCAAGTAAAGATGGAATTGGACACTGGATCGGCATTGACAGTCATGAATAAGAAAGATTACAAAAGGTTATTCCAACATATTCCCCTACGGGATACGGAGATTATATTGAAAACATACACGGGGCAAAGAGTGTACCCCATCGGAAAGATAGAGGTAAAAGTGGTCCACAAGGGCGAAGAAAGCCAAGTAATGGACTTATATGTGCTACCTGAAGGAGGTCCACCACTACTGGGACGGGAGTGGATTAGGAAAATGAATATGGACTGGCACTCCTTGAAGGCACTAACGGTAGATTCCGGGGAAACAGATGTCAAACCTAAACGATTGTCCAGAATATTGGATGATGCTAAAGAGGTGTTCCAGCAGGGACTGGGAACACTGAGAGGAATTACGGCAAACATCAAGATTGATGAACATGCACAACCAAATTTTTTTAAAGCCAGACCGGTACCCTATGCAATACGACCTACTGTAGAAGCGGAACTGGAAGCGCTAGAACGTTCAGGTGTACTGTCTAAGGTAGATTGGAGTGAGTGGGCTACGCCCATTGTTCCCGTTATGAAACGTCCTTCGAGCAACAAGCCAGGAGAACCAGGGAAGGTTCGCATCTGTGGCGATTTCAAAATCACCGTTAATCCGGTGCTTCACACGGTGCAGTATCCGCTTCCGCGGATTGAGGATATTTTTGCTTCGTTGTCTGGCGGGAAACACTTCACCAAGATAGACCTGGCGCAGGCGTACTTGCAGATGGAGGTTGAGGAAGAGTCACGCCAATACCTCACGATCAACACGCATCGAGGTTTGTACCGGTACAATAGGCTGGTTTTTGGAGTGGCATCGGCTCCAGCAATTTGGCAGAGGGCCATGGAGCAGGTATTACAGGGAATTCCAGGCACACAATGTTACCTGGACGATATTCTGATTACAGGTGATGGTGATGAAGAACACCTCGCAAACTTGGAACTGGTGCTCAACAGACTGAAAGAGTATGGACTTAGAGTAAATCGGCAGAAATGTGAGTTCTTCCAGAAGCGGATCTCGTACTGTGGTCATGTCATTGACCGGGAGGGGCTTCATAAGTCTCCTGACAAGATAGAGGCAGTTGTAAAGGCTCCCGCTCCGGATAATGTCTCTCAGTTGAGGTCGTTTCTAGGATTGATTAACTATTACCATAAATTTCTACCAAATCTATCCACGGTACTGCACCCGCTAAACGCTCTTTTACAGAAGGGGGTACCATGGGAATGGAGCGAAAACTGTAAGAAGGCATTTCGCAAAAGCAAAGAATTGATCACCTCAGAGGAAGTGTTGGCTCACTTCAACCCGACACTGCCTATTCAGTTGGCTTGTGATGCTTCTCCATATGGTATTGGGGCAGTACTCTCACACAAGTTGCCAAATGGCACGGAAAGGCCAGTCGCGTTTGCATCCAGATCATTGACCTCCGCTGAGCGCAACTATGCGCAGATCGATAGGGAGGCTCTCAGCCTTGTATGGGGAGTGAAGAAGTTTAATCATTACCTGCAGGGCCAAAAATTCACACTTCTGACAGACCATCAGCCGTTGGTATCCATTTTTAACCCTAAGAAGGGTGTTTCAGTGATGACAGCACAGCGTCTCCAGAGATGGTCCCTTTTCCTAGGGGCACATCAATATCAAATAGAATTCAAAGGTACGAAGCAGCATGGCAATGCTGATGGGCTGTCGCGCCTGCTGCTACCTGAAGAAGAAGAAACGACGAAAGTTGACCCTGTTGAGTTATTTCATTCGACCATCATCGAGCGTTTACCAGTCACCAATGCAAGTATTGAAAGAGAAACCAGGAACGACCCGACACTGTCCAGAGTCCACGAGGTGACAGTGAAAGGATGGCCAACACGTGGTGATCCTCTGTTACCGGCATTCTCGGCAAGGCGAGACCAGCTGTCCGTCTGCCATGGTACTTTGATGTACGGGACAAGAGTGATTATTCCTCCCAAGTTAAGGGAAAGAGTTCTAAAAGAACTGCATGAAGGTCATCTGGGGGGAGTTAAGATGAAAAGTCTTGCTAGGGCTTATGTATGGTGGCCGGGTATTGACCAACAGATAGAGGAGTTGACGAAAAGCTGCGCTGGGTGCCAAAAAGTGCAAAATGCACCTCCGATCGCTCCACTACACCCATGGGAATGGCCTTCAGCCCCATGGCAACGCGTACATATTGACTTTGCTGGTCCATTCATGGACTCCATGTTCCTAATTGCGGTGGACGCGCATTCCAAATGGCCAGAAGTGATCAAGATGAATACCACTACTTCAGAAAAGACAATTGCAGTGTTAAGAACAATATTCGCAAGGAACGGATTGCCAGAACAGATCTGTTCGGACAACGGACCACAGTTTGTGTCGGAAGAATTCCAAAAATTCTTAAAGAAGAATGGGGTGAAACATTATACCTCTGCCCCATATCATCCGGCGACAAACGGGTTGGCCGAGAGATTTGTCCAAACATTCAAAAAGGCAATAAAGGCCATGAACGATGATCAGATTCCGCTACAGCACAAGGTGGACAATTTCCTAATGGCATATCGAAACGCCGCTCATGCAGTGACTAACCAAAGTCCTGCCATGATGTTTTATAACAGGAGGTTGCGGTCCAGGTTGGACTTGTTAAAACCAAATGTGCGGAGGGAAGTGGAAAACAAACAGTTCCGGCATATTAATAACAAGTCCACTCGAAGTTTCGAAGTAGGACAACCAGTGTTGGCAAGGGGCTATGGAAATGAAAAATGGCAATCCGGAACAATTCGGGCCAGACAAGGACCTCTGATGTACACAGTAGATATTGGTAACAATGTGATAAGGCGTCATGCGGATCAACTGGTAGAATCAAGAGCAAGGGTCGAACCCATGGTTGCGACAGAGACAACTGTGGAAGACGTTAATGAACCTGAAGCATCTACCTCGGCAGGGACTGTACCTGATGATGACGTCCAATACATAGGAAACCAACAAGAAGAGTCACCTCAGCAACAAGAATCAGAGACCACTGAAAGGCGTTATCCAGACCGAATCAGAAGGCCTCCTGAGAGACTGAACCTTTGAACTGTTTATACCTGAAGTTATATATGTATATATGTTATGATGTTATGTTAAATGGGGATATGACTATTAAGCTAAAAAGGGAGGATTGTGGTGTATGTAACCTGTTCCACCTTAAGAGAACTTAAGCCTGTTCCACCTTAAGAGACGTACTACTTTCTCTGGCTGCTGTATACGTAATACCGGTGGTGACCACCGGTATATAAGCACTGTGTAGTAAGATTGTATTTAGTATAGTCCTGACCTCCAACCAGTAAAGACCTGTGTGCTTTTCTGGCTGTCTCAAGCAGCAAGAGGAGAAGGAGCTGCCAAAGCAAGAGAGTGGAGAGTGGAGGTATCCTGACCAGGAAGAGGAGTAGCTGAAAGATAGATCACCACCTCCACCTCCTCCAACATCTTCAAACAACTGAGGTGCCTGGAGAGATTGGGCAGAGGAGGAGAAAGGAGGCCTATATCAACATCAACCGGGGAGAGGCCTTTTCTATCACTGCCTCCCCAAATTGGCCTCCACTTCAGGAGAGAGGGGAGAGAAACATCAGAAAAAAAACCACCAACTGTTTGGAAGGAGGGAAGATTCATCTCGTTTGAAACATCTACGGGTGGGTGTTATTTGGGGCACTCTCCCAAGACTTTGTATTTTAGGTGGGGGGAGAAAAGAAGAAGCAAGGCCAGACCATCAAGGGGTGTAGTGTGTGTGACTTTTGTTAAAAGCTAGGCCACACACACCACTAATTAGCACCCCTACAATTGCCTGCCTGGGAGAGCTGGAGCTGACCAGGTGAAGTCTCTAATTTCATTAATTACATCATTAAGACCTGTTGCAGGACTGAGCCTGGGCTTCTCCAGCTTTTCCAGGTGAAGACATCTTCTCCCCCTGCCAGAAGACCATCACCAAAGACTTTTAAACTACATCAGAGAGTGCCCCCCTGCCAACACCCACCCACCATCCTGAGTGGCAACACTGCCCTTGTGGTCTCCCTCCTTCCTACCCCCCTCTCTCTCTATCTCTCTCTGCCTGTCTTTCTAAGGCACCTCAGTCCCATCACCTTTTATTAATTGCCTATTGAGCAGTGGGGAGAGGGCCCCTCCCCCAATTTCATTCAGTAAGGGGAGAGGTGTGTCCTCATTTTAATCAGCTCCCTCTGCTCAATAGAGGACAAAAAATATATATATATTACCTGAGGCCATTAACACCTTCAGGCCTGTGACTTGGGGTGAGTGTAGCCCTTAAAGCACCCCAGAATGGCGACTACATCATCGCCGGTGGCGGGGCAAGCCAAGACTTATGCGGGGGCGGCAGCCACAGCCACAGCCACAGCTGCTCCCGCTGCTTCTGCTGCCCCGTCACCATTTAAACTGATAACGAAAAAGCTTGGGGTGAAGAGCTACACTCACCCCACTATGACCATCGAGGCCTGCGTCAAAGCCATGGCTGGGGTTGTCGGCCCCTCAGCCATCGTCGCGGCCTCGAAAATGTACGGGAAGGCTGTGTTCTTCCTGGGGTCGGAGCGGGCGGTGTCCCTGGCCGTCACCAAGGGGCTCACCGTGGGCGGGACCTTCCTGCCGGTGGATCCTCTCGAGGCCACCGCACAGAGGATTGTCATCTCTAACGTCCCACCCTATGTTCCCGGTGAGCTCCTCCTTCCCCATTTGCGTCAGCTTGGGGAGGTGAGGTCGGGGATCACGCCTATCCCGCTCGGCTTCCGGGAGGCCAGCCTTCGCCACGTCTTCTCCTTCCGGCGCCAGCTGTTTATCCAGCTGGCGCGGGAGGAGGACACTGACGGAGCGTTCGTCGTCCTCCACGAGGGGACCGCCTATCGCGTCTTTTGGACGTCGGACGGTGTGCGGTGCCACGCCTGCAAGGAGGTGGGGCATATCAGGAGGAACTGCCCTGCCTCCAAGGCCGCTGGATCATCTCGTGCGGCCGAGGCTGGCGCCGCCGCTGCTCCTCCCCCCGGGTCTGCCCGCGCGTCAAGTACGTCTGATGCGCGGTTGACGTCGGGGGCCGATGCCACCAAGGCCTCCGGCGGGGGGGAGGGAGCGTGTCCGGCCGGAAAAAAGGCGCGGGGAAAGAAAAAACACCTTAGGGCGGGTCCCCCCGTGGATGGCGAGCCCTTGCCCCTTGAGCCCCTTACACCCGCGCTCCTCGCGGAGTTGACCGGGGCAGATGCGAGCGGGAGGGGCCTCGTGCCCGAGCCTGTGGCCGCAACCGCCGCAGCGGTATTGCCATTACCTGCGGCTGGGCTCGGGCCCGAGGAACCCGACAAACCTGCACCGCCGGAGGGAGTTGAGGAGGAGGCCTTTGCAGACATGGAGGTCTCCCTCGCTCCCTCCGCGCTAAAAAGAAGGCGCGACACCCTGGATGAGGAGGAGGACCGGGAGGAGGAGGAGGGTCCCTCCGAACAGGGGGAGTCGTCGCCCGCCGCGGGTGCTGCGCCCCCCCCCCACCGCTGCCACCATCACCGGCGATCGGCAGGGGTCGCCTGTCCCTCGGGAGGCTGAGGCAGATGTGTCTGTGCAGCACGTGCCTCCCGGGGATGAGGACGAGACCCTGCCCGTGGGGGGGGTTGCGGATCAACCCGCGGCTGAAATAGACTATTTATCGATGCCGTTACCCCTCGACAGGTCGGGCGGCCTGGGGTCTGGGTCGGGCGAGTTCGAAGAAAGTGAGCTCGCCCAAAGCGGCCCGGTCATTTCCCAGGGGCTGCTCGACCTGGTCGAGGATTTAGCCAAAGACGTCCCATCTGCCGGGTCAGAGGCCGGTGGCACGGAAGAGGAAGGCCCTCTGGCTGTGTCTCGGGCGCCGGACGTCCTGGGGGAGTTCGGATTTGTGTTCTCCCCGATTTCTCCGTTCGATCTGGCGTCTGGGGCGGAGGGGGGCTCCGAACCGTCGCCGCCGTCTTCTGGCCCGGCGCCCCCGGAGGAGCCCAGGGAGAATTCCTCCGCCACCGATCCTGGGGGTGGGATCCGGGCGGAGGCGGGGCTGGCTGTTGCGGCCGAGCCGTCCGCTGCGCACTGCGCGGTGGGCGGGTCGGCCGCTGGTGACGACCCCCTGGAGGAGGATGGGGACTCGGTGATGGGCACGGAGGACGAGTCAGACTCCGGCGCCGACGAGGCGGTGGACGACCTCATGCCCCTTGCCAAGTCTCCCCTCATTCCCGCAAGGGAACTCCGGTATTTTATGGCCACGTGCCTGGGTCGGCGCGGGAAGGCCCGGCTGGCCCTCGACAGGTGGTCGGAGCTGGCGCTGCTCATTGATTCCGTCCGCGCCGCCGTTAAGACCATGGACGCGGACGAGAGTGTGAGCCCACTTGAGCTGCGTCGGCTCAGAACACTTCTCACTGGGCTGCTGAGGAGGTGGCGGCTGACTAGCGGCCGCGCTTCCTCCCCCACGTTAGTTGTAGGTAGAGGTTGCACTATGCTTCTGACATGAAGATAACCATAGCCAGCCTCAACATCAACGGCAGCGGGGAGGCGCGCCGCAGATTCAATAACTTCTCGGTCCTTCGGGACGGGAAGTATGCGGTGTGCTTCCTGCAAGAAACCCACACCGTTCCGGGAGACGAAGCCACGTGGCTCCTGGAGTGGCAAGGAGGGGTCAGCATGAGTCACCTCTCCAATAATTCCAGCGGGGTGGCTATCTTGCTGGCCCCGCATTTTCAGCCGGAGATCTTGGGGGTCAAGGAGCACGTGCCGGGCCGCTTGCTCCAGGTCACTGTTCGCCTGGGGGGCGTGCCGCTCCATCTAGTGAACGTGTATGCCCCTCAGGCCGGTGCGCAGCAAGTGCGCTTCTTTGAAGAAGTGTCCACTCTTCTGGGCTCCATCGACGTGGGCGAGTGCGTCATCCTCGGGGGGGATTTTAACTGTACCCTCGAGGCGAGGGACCGTACGGGTCCCCCGCGATGCCCGCCGGCGATGGAGAAGTTGAGGGACCTGGTCGGGTCCTTCGACTTGGTGGACGTCTGGCGAAATCTTCATCCCGACTCCAGCGCCTTCACTTACGTGAGGTCTGGAGGAGGAGGGTCCAGAATCGACCGCCTCTACATTTCCCGGGCGTACGTATCCTGCGTTCCGGCGGCTTCTGTGCGGCCGGTGCCGTGCACGGACCACCACCTGGTGTGGGCGGAGCTCGTCCCGCTGCGCGCTCGGGGAGGGTCCGCGTACTGGCACTTTAACAACCTGCTGCTGGAGGACGCGCGGTTCCGGGATTCGTTTCGTCGGTTCTGGGCCGACTGGAGAAGGAAGCAGGGGGGCTTCCCCTCCTTGAGGCTGTGGTGGGCCGTGGGCAAGGCTCACGTGCATCTCTTCTGTCAGGAGTATGCGAAGGGGTCGACCAAGAGGCGGGAGGCCCGGGTCGGGCGGTTGGAGAAGGAGGTGCTCGACCTGGAGTCCCGTCTCGGTCAAGTCGTCGGGGACTCGGCCCTGCGGAAGGTGTACGAAGAGAAGAAGGGCGCGCTGAAGGACCTGCAGCTCGTCGGGTCCCGAGGCGCGTACGTGAGGTCACGGATCCAGCTCCTGCGGGACCTGGACCGCGGCTCCCCCTTCTACTCGCTGGAAAAAAGACGAGGGGTCCGTAAGCAGCTCTTGGGGCTGCTGGCCGACGATGGATCTCTGGTCTCGGATCCGGAGGGAATCAGCGCGGAGACCCGCGCCTACTACGGGGCTCTGTTCTCTCCGGATCCGTCCAGCGAGGATGCGCGCAGAGTTTTGTGGGAGGACCTGCCGAAGGTCAGTCCGGAGGGCGCCGAAAAATTGGACGCTCCGCTAAGCCTGGCGGAGCTGACCGGCGCCCTCCGCCAGCTCTCTAGGAGAAAGTCCCCGGGGCTGGACGGGCTGACCGTGGAGTTCCACAGGGCGTTCTGGGACGTCTTGGGGGGCGACTACGCGCGGGTCCTGGGGGAAAGTTTGGCGACCGGGGAGATGCCCCTCTCTTGGCGCAGGACGGTCATTGTCCTGCTGCCTAAGAGGGGCGATCTCCGCCTCCTCAAGAACTGGCGCCCGGTCTCCCTCCTTAGCACGGACTATAAAGTCTTTGCCAGGGCTATGTCTGCTCGCCTTGGCACCGTGCTGGCCCACATGATCCACCCCGACCAGTCCTACACGGTCCCGGGCCGGACCATCCACGACAACATCCATCTGGTCCGGGACCTGGTCCACCACTCCCAGAGGGCTGGTCTGTCGGTCGCCTTCCTCTCCCTGGATCAGGAGAAGGCGTTCGACAGGGTGGATCATGAGTATCTTTTCGGGACTCTGCGCGCATTCGGGTTCGGGACGCATTTCGTCGCCCGGATCCGACTTCTGTACGCCGCCGCAGAGTGTCTGATTAAAGTTAACGGGTCCTTGACGGCGCCCCTTCGCTTCGGGAGGGGGGTGCGTCAGGGATGCCCCATGTCCGGTCAGTTATACGCCATTTGCGTGGAGCCATTCCTGCGCCTCTTGCGGAAGAGGTTGACGGGACTGGCTCTGCAAGGGCCGGGCGTGGAGGTGGTCCTCTCGGCTTACGCCGATGACGTGCTCCTCACGGTCACGGATCCCGCTGACTTGCGGAGGATGCGGGAATGCCAGCAGATTTACTCGGACGCATCCTCCGCCAAGATCAACTGGGAGAAATGTTCCGGACTCCTGGTGGGTCAGTGGCGGGTGGACTCCCTGCCGGAGGAGTTCAGGCCTTTCGCCTGGAGCACCACGCACCTCCTCTATTTGGGAGTCTACCTTAGCCCTGCCGAGGACGCCTGGCCGGCGAACTGGCAGGAGCTGGAGGCCAAAGTCACCGCTCGCCTAGGACGCTGGACAGGACTGCTCCGAGTGTTGTCCTACAGGGGTCGAGCGCTGGTCATAAACCAGCTGGTGGCTGCCATGTTGTGGTACCGGTTGGTCACTTTGATCCCTCCCCCTGCGTTTGTCGCCAAGATACAGAAGAAGCTCATCGACTTCTTCTGGGACAAAAGGAAGCACTGGGTCTCTGCTGCGGTTCTGTGTCTCCCGCTTAGGGAGGGCGGTCAGGCGCTGGTGTGCCTTCGCACCCAGGCGGCGACTTTCCGTCTTCAGACGCTGCAGAGATACCTGTACGTAGAGAATCCTCCGAGATGGTGTGCGCTGGCGACGTTTTTCTTCCGCCAGCTGCACGGCCTCAATTACGACACGCAGCTCCTGTTTGTGAAAGTGGGCTGCAGGCGTGCCGGCCTGCAGGAGCTGCCTGTCTTCTACCAGGAACTACTATGGGTTTGGAACTATGTCGCTTCCAGGCGGAGCTCTCCCCCGTCAGGAGCGGCGGCTCTCCTTCGGGAGCCGCTGCTCAGGAATCCGCACCTCCGTGAATGTGGGTTCGGGCGGCTGGCGGAGGGTGGGGCTGTGGCTGGCGGTGTGACCAGAGTCGGGGACCTGCTCGATGTCGGAGGAGCGGGCTGGATGGCGCCGGAGGAGCTGGCGTGGCGCCTGTCCTGGGCCAACGTCCGGCTCGCGGCCGAAGCCATCGAGTCGGTGAAAGTGGCACTGGGCCCCGATTCCACTAGGTGTATCGAGGCGGCTCAAGCACGTGGGGTGATCCCGTCCGAGCTTACCCCCGTCCGGACGGAATTCCTTATTGGCGCCCGGCCCCGAAACTCCCCTCGGGAGCTGGCGCCTCACAACTTGAGCCGTCTCGAGGAAATACCCTCCGTGCCTTTTCATTCCGCGCGGAGGGGTTTCCTGTACGGGCTGCTCCTGCACACTCTCCACTTTGCCATCTTCGTCTGCCGTCCAGACACGGCTTGGCGTGGCGTCTTGCCGACTGGCGGTGGCGGAGGTCCCCAATGGAGGGCTCTCTACGCAGGAGTCCTCCCTTGTTCCATCGGGGACTTGGCCTGGAGGGTGTTGCACGGAGCGGTCCCGTGCAATAAGGTTTTAAGTAGGTTCACGGACTCCCAGGCCGCCTGTGTTTTTTGCGGCCTGGAGGAGTCCGTTTTCCACGTTTATATGGAGTGTGAGAGGTTGCAGCCCCTCTTTCACTACTTAAAGGGGCTGCTCCTCGATTTTTGGTTGCACTTCAGTCCCACGCTCTTGATCTACGGTCACCCGGTGCGGAGGGGAGCGGGTAGGCTGGAGGACCTCCTTGTGGGCCTGCTCCTGGGCCTGGCTAAAAGGGCAATCAATTGGTCCAGGCAGCGGGCGATCGAGGGGGTCATCCAGCCGGATTGCCTGCCTCTCTTCCGCGGCCATGTTCGCGGCCGGGTGGCCCTGGAGATGGAGCACGCGGTGTCCGCTGGTACGCTTGAGTATTTCCGCGACCGTTGGGCGCCGCGGGGGCTGGAGTGCATCGTCAATTTGGAACACCAAATTTTAATTTGATTTATTAAGGTTTAGCTGAACTTTTGTTTATTTACAGTTGATCTGGTTTAAATTTTAAATTTTGGTTCAAATAAAAAGAGGACCTCCAACCAGTAAAGACCTGTTGAACTTTAATCTTGTAGTCTGTGTGTTATTAATTACAACTAGAACACACAGACTTAACACTGCTAATCAGCTGACTTTGACTTTGGAACATCTCACAACGGAATTTGGATTTGACAAACTCCAGGTACACTGTAGAAGTGAACATGTAAGTACGAATCTGAGATGCTTAATACAATTTTCAGACTTAGTTGGAGCTGAGCTGAGCCGACAATCCTGACTCATCTATGTCATATCCCTCCAGGCTCACCCTCATAGTTCATCTGCTCTGTCTCATTCTCCTCATTAAATCCTGCTCATAACGTGGCACTTCCATGCTGCCCCTGTCCAATGTAGTCTGGCTGTGTGAGTGCTTCAAACTCAGTGACAGAATAGCAGTTGATATACTCTCTCCCTCTCTTCCCCACCACCCCCACCTTCATCTCAGTTCCCTCACCCCATTGATTGCCCTGTCCCCTCTGTACATCTGTAACTCAACCGCACTCACTGAATGACAATGCAGCTTAATTTGCATGTTACTCTACAAACTGTCATGGATTAACATCTCTCCTGAGGATAACTGATTTTTATATTTTATTTTTTAGACAAGACTTCTTTTGAGATGGGCATAAATTTCTGGCACTTTCTCCTGAGGATGAGGATCTTTTTTTCCGATAGATTTTCATGGAAAATACTTCCTTTGAGAATAAGGATGGTTTAATTGTGTTTGCTTGCACAACATCCTTTTGAAGATTGGGGATTATTTTTTATCTTCTGCTTTCGTGGCAGCACTGAGCCCACAGTCAACCCTGCTTAGACCCTGCGGAGAGGTGAATACTGATTGATTTCAACAGAGCATGAACTGATGCATAATTGTATCGTCACAGTTAATTCAAAGTGCATTATTTTAATTGCCCTTTTAAATTACACTCAGAAGCCTTTAAAATGGATGGGCAAATTTAAAAACAAACATTTTTTGGCATTGTTTTTATCCTGAACTGTTTATAGTGAGCCTCCTGCTGAGCCTCGTGTGGCGTCTGGTGATATTAGAGATTCTTACACATAGGCTCAGTTGGATCATCCGATAATGAAGAACATTAACAAAAAATTGCCATGGTTATGCTTTCAATCATAGCTGGCAATGAAGAGGACTGTGAAATGCAGATTGAGGAGCTTGAAAATATGCTTCATGTGCCAAAGCATTGAAATCTGCAGTAACTGAAGGTCGTCTGTTAGTGCAAAGGCTCGGTTACAGAAGTAAGACCTTCCAAGCATAACGTAATGTCTTTGTTGGGGAATCAGCAGTTTGAACGTTTTTATGATCCAGAATAACGCACTTCAAAAATGAAAAAATGCTAATGTGTAAGAAGTTCTTGAGCTGCGAGAGGCTAATTGAGTGAAATGATGACCAATTTCCTGACAGAGTGAGTTTTTGTAGAAAGTAAGTGAGCGAGTTTAGCCCAGAGACATAGTGGACCTGAGTCTGCAAGACCGGGCACATAAGTGAGAATTAGTTCTAATGAATTAAATCTGGAGTAGAGGTTAGATTTTTGGAAGACATGTTCCAGAAGGTGGGCACCTTGCAGTTAGAGAGAAATAGCAAAGCAGGGAAGAAGTGGTGGCTGGCTACATGAGTGGCGACTAGAAGGAACCAGTACACTAAGTGCACTTGTGTAAGGAAAGGGTTAATTCTTTGTATTAACTTTTAGCTTTGCCTGTTAAATAAGCTTCTGTTAGAAGGCTGGAAATGTTTCAGTTAAATGAAAAGCAAAGATAGGGACATATAGCTGATAACAGACTTTCTTTGTTAGGTGGCTGCATCGACCTTCATAGGTCTTGCAGCTGTGAGATAAGTGACAGGTTAATGGTGCCAGCCATTCGAGAAGTCGTAGCTGGGATGGCCAACTCCTCCGAGAGCATTAATAAGGAATGCGGTCAAGTTCTGTAACTGCCTCCACTTGAATGACTTGATTGTCGGTTCAGTCAATGTAAAGGCTTGGGGAGTAATTCTTGTTAAAACAGAAGTTATTGCAGCTAATTAAATGAGGTAGTGCTATGGAACATGCGAAACATAGCAGGGTGGAAAGAAATGTTGAAAAGGTGGGTGTTAGAATAGATACTTCAGACAAGGCCTGATCAGCTGTTCCTTTCGAGCTCTGTAACACATGAATTCTCCGGTAACTCGTATTATCGTAAGTGTGCTTTTTCAATTCAATTCAATTCAATTTTATTTGTCATATATACAGCAGACGTGTGTACTGCACAATGAAATGTTGATTTTTACAAGTCCTCCCAACATTGGAATAAATATGGCATAACAATGATAAAAATACTAATAGAAATACAATAATAATAAATAAAACAACAGTAATAAATAATAATAAATTATACGTTCATGAGTCTTATGGCCTGGGGGTAGAAGCTGTTTCGAAACCTGCTGGTACGAGACCGTATGCTTCGGTATCTCTTACCGGACGGGAGCAGAGCGAAGAGGTTGTGGCTGGGGTGGCTCGCGTCTTTAATGATTCTCAGGGCCTTCCCCCGGCACCCCTCGGGGTAGATATCCTGCACAGCAGGTAGTTTAATTCCTATAGTATGTTGTGCAGCTTTCACCACCATCTGTAGAGCCTTGCGGTCTGTGGCGGTGCAGTTGCTATACCAGGTAGTGATGCAGCCGGACAGGATACTCTCGATGGTGCACCGGTAGAAGTTGGTGAGAATGTGGGGGGGCCATTCCAAATTTCTTCAGTCTCCTGAGGAAGAACAGGCGTTGGCATGCCTTCTAAGTATATGTGTAATTATTATTAATAATAGTTATCATTATATGCTTAATTCCTATGAAAGTCAATAAATGTCTTTGAACCCTATTATCGTGAGGAATTACTTATAAACTTATAAATAACAATATCCATTCTGTAACAGTTGGACTTGTCCAATTGGTAAACAGTTCTCAACACCTATGACGAGGACAGAGGCACAAGAGGGGGGGGGGCAATTGAGAGCAGTATCACGGAACAAGGGTTTGTCCATGGGCAAAGAGACTGTCCATGAGAAAAGGCGAGTGTGGATCCCATAATTAGGGAGGTGGACAGCCTGTTTTGAAGCTGTGACAAGGAATCCCAAATGGTATGATACCTTCCAAGTGCCAGGGTAATGATCATAATGGAGCAGGTGGAAAAACTTCTAAAAAGGGAGGGAAATTAATCAGAAGTAGTGGTACATGTAAAAACTAATGACATAGAAAAGAGTTGGATGGAGATCTCACTTAGGGAGTCTGAAGAGTTAGATTTTAGATTGAAGTGCAAGAACCTGAAGGTAGAATGACTCTCAGTGCTCTGTGCTGGATGCGTTGGGATGAACAAATTAAATATGTCAATACATGGCTTGAAAGATGGTGTAGAAGGTAACATTCGAATTCCTGGGACATCAGAACACGTTCTGGGGAAGGGAAAAGCTCTACAGATAGGATAGGCTTCACCTAAATTGAACTGCCATCAATGTTTCTCAGAGAGAGTAAATAGAACAGGGGGAGAAGGCTTAATTTAAAAAGATGAGGCAGGGACAAATCTTAGAGCATATTAGGAGGGGTTAAGAATAAGTATAGTAAGTAGGAAAAGCAGTCTAAAATTGTAAGCTAAGTGGGTATGGATAAGTGTACTTTAGGACAAATAGGTGAGAAATTAAGGAAAAGTATATTGAACAAAAGAATAAGAAAGAAAGAGGATAAACAAATAGGGAAGTGTGAATGGTTCAGGATTTCCATGTTTATTTCAATAAGTAGCAAGCGTTGGAAATAATGACAGGCAACTAGAGACAATAATTAGAATGGAAGAACAGGAAGTAAACTTGCCAAGTCAAGACTTGAAACGAACATTCCCAGCTATCAAATTTTCAGCAGTGATAGAGAAGGAAAAAAGGAAGGATAGGCGGCCTTATTAATTTAAAAAAATGATTACAGCCATAGATGGAAATGCTAATTGATGGTGTGCAGATGGAATCTGTCTGGGTTGGGTTAAGAAATTATAAATGACCTGGTACCATTATGAGACTACATTATAGACTACAAATCTGTCCATCTTTGTGGAGACCCTGACCAGTGATTTCCAAAGGATGGAGGCCTACTTTCGCCAATAGCGACTTTGGCCAAACCTGTAAAAGACCGTCACCTCGACATTCCACCTCAACACCCCTCAAGCAAACCAAGCTTTGAAAGTCTCTTTTTGCAGCGCAGAGGTAAACCATGCCAAAAAACCCTCCTATTTAGGAGTCCCGCTCGATCGCACCCTGCCGTATAGACAGCATCTCCAGAACCTTGGGAAGAAACTAAAGAGTAGGGTCAACTTGATCCAGAAACTCGCCGGATCCACATGGGGAGCAGATGCTCAAACCTTCCGTTCGGCAGCACTCGCCCTGGTGTACTCTACAGCGGAGTACTGCTCTCCGGCATGGCTATCGAGTCTGCATGTCAAATCCGTTGATGTCCAGCTGAATTCTACTATGAGAATTATCACCGGTACGCTTTTATCGATACCAACACCTTGGCTGCCCGTGCTAGCAAACATCGCACCACCACACCTACGCCGCGAATATGCAGTCTCCAGAGATTACAACCGCTACACCAGCAAAGACATGCCAATCCAGGCTGACTTGAACAACCTACCACCAACCCGTCTCAAATCCAGAAGGCCATTTTGGACCGTCGCCAAAGCCCTTCAGTGATCTCCTCTCAGCCTTGATGACTGATGGCAAAATGCTTTAAAGAACTGTGACATATGGAATGGATTCCTTATAGAGGACCCCACAGAACAACCTGAAGGATCAAACCTTCCTCACCAACAGTGGACAACCATCAACTGCCTCAGAACCGGTCATGGTAGATGCTGCCACCTTCTCCATAGATAGAAGATTAAAGCATCCCCATCATGCGACTGTGGAGCTCCTAATCAGACACTGGACCACATCGTTTAGCAATGCCCTCAGAGGAAATTCACAGGCAGCCTACAAGATCTCCACGCTGTTACACCGGAAGCTTTGGCCTGGATACCTGACTCAGATGTTGACATTTGATTTGCTTTGCTACTACATTACGAAAGAAGGAGAGACTACAAAGAGTGGAAAAGAAATCAAGGATGAGATTCATGGGCAATTCAGAGATGTTTTCAGTCGCAACAGTGTTGTAATGAGGGGCTACTTTAACTTTGAGTATGTATCTTAGGATAAGACATAGGCCTAGAAATTCGGTATAGCCGCGTTTGGGGCGCTAGTCCTGGCGATGCGCAAAGTTTAGCGCCAGGCGCAATTTAGCGCCACCTAGCGCGATATTGGGTTGCAGCACCCCTAAAGGTGATTGTGGCGCTAAATCAGGCGCTGCACGCTACTCTTAAGGCGCTAACCCGGCAGCGCAACCCAATTTCGCCGCGGCGGGGCGCAGCAAGGGTGCTGTCAATAATCACTTTCCCTGAGACACACTGGCGCCGGCCAGCTCTTAAAGTGCTTAGTGGTGCAATGCAGTCAGTGGCTGGTCTGATGCAGACACAGATTGAGGCCACACGAGCACTGACTGCTGCCACCCTCGCTGCATCGGGCACGAATCGCCGGGGCCCTCGCCGCGCCGCAGAAGGCCAGCAGTCTGTGCTTCAGCAGATTGCTCCGCATGCTGCAGTGCTGCCCCGTGGGAGTGCCAATGTGTCGTCCGACCAGGGAGTGCCTGTCCTCTGTTAGAATGGCAACATTCCTGCTGCCAACACTGTCACTCCTCCACTGCAGCTGCCACCACCCGAAGGACAGACTGCTGCCGCCCATGCAGAGTTGGAGCAGTCAGCAGCCGGGCCCTCCAGGCCCAGAGCTGGTCCAGGCCGTACCTCAAGGGCATCTGCCGACTCAGTTTCTGACACTCAGCAGCCTTCCCCCAGCCTTGCTGCAGCCACTGGGGTCCCATTGCGGAGGAGTTGCAGGGTGGGAAGGGACCAAACTCGCAAACGAAGCAGATCACCCTCGCAGGCCAAAAAGTAGGAGGTGTGGCAAAATGCTGTTCATTTTTGTAGTGAAGGCCGAGGATCATGGTCATTTTTGGTTAACACTTTTGTTCATTGTCTCCAGGTTGAGAGAGCCAGTTATGTGTCTGACTTTTTTGGGGGGTTTCTCTGTATTTCTTTGTCATTCGGGAAGGGCACACAGTTCGTTAAATAAATAATTGACTTTATTCAGATTGTGCATGTTTGCTCTTTGAACTATTTGTTTCCTTGACCGGCTCAGGGTTTGCGGAACCGTTCCATTCATGTTCTTTCAATGGCACAAGCCATTCCCTCAGAGGGGGCCTAGAACCGACTTGCAATAAGCCGCTGACGGATGGCCCTTGCACTTTGTGCCTCCCTCCCATCTTGGTGCTTCTCCTCCTCCTCCTCCTCCTCCTTCTCCTCTGCTGGTGCTCCAATGTCTGCTGGCAGTGGCTGAGTCCTGAGGATAGCCAGGTTATGCAGCATGCAGCACACTACAATGAAATGGGAGACTCGCTCAGGCGAGTACTAAAGGGCTCCCCCGGAATGGTCCAGACAGCGGAACCGTTGCTTTAGCACGCCGATTGTGTGCTCAATGATGTTCCTGGTCGCTTGATGGCTGTCATTGTATCGTTCTTCAGCAGGGGTGCTGGGCGCACGGAGCGGGGTCATCAGCCAGGTGCACAAAGGATAGCCCTTGTCTCCGAGAAGACAGCCTCCTGGGTGAGCCGGGGCTTCGAAAAGGTCTGCCACAGAAGTCTGGCGCAGGATGAAGGCGTCATGGCTGCTGCCTGGAAAGCAGGCATTGACAGCTAGTATCAGCTGTCTGTGGTCACACACCAACTGCACGTTCAATGAATGGAACCCCTTCCGGTTGCAGTAATCCTCGACATTCTCTTGAGGTGCCCGCAAAGCCACACGTGTGCAGACAATGGCGCTCTGGACCATGGGGAAGCCCGCTATTCTTGCAAATCCCATTGCGCGCTCTTGCTGCTTGTCCAGGGTCATGGGGAAGGAAATGTACTGACGTCTCCTTTTGAAGAGGGCATTCGTGACTTGGCGGATGCAGCAATGCACCGCAAACTGGGAGACATTGGCAATGTCCCCAGTAGCGGATTGGAAGGAGCCGGTGGCATAGAAGTTGAGAGCCACTGTCACCTTCACTGCCACCGACAGAGACGTCCTGCTCCTCAGCTGAGGCTGCAGATCTGTCTGAAGCAGGTGGCAGAGCTCAGTGACCACCTCCCTGCTGAATCGAAGCCTCCGAATACACTGCTCCTCAGACATGTTGAGGTAGGAGAACTGCTGGCGGTATACCCTGGGAGGGTAAGGTCTCCCGTGCCGACGCCCGTGGCACTCTCTCTCGGCATCTCTGAGCCCTCTCAATGCAATGGAGAAACCCAACGTTTCCACCCATTGCAGCCCCCATAATATGTGGCCACTCAAGGCTATGCCACTGAAAAATCAATCCAACTGCAAAGTTCTGGGCTGAAGCCAGAAGTACCTGTGCGAGCGCTGACTCAATGCAGAAAGCTCTCTCCCTTTGTCTCTCTGCAAATCTCTCTCTCTCTCACACAGAAGGAGTGGTCCAAAATGGCTACCACTAAGAAGCCAGGAAGAGCCCCCTTTAAATAGTGCCCCCCCCAACCCCACAGCGACTGGGAACCGTTCCAGTCAACCAGTCGCTGGGAGCGCCAGGCGGAAAGAAGGGGGGCACCACTGAAGTTCCGGTTCGGGGCGCACCAAGGGCGCTGCACCATGAAATGACGTAAGGATCTGCGCGCGCAACTGAGCGGGCGTTGTGGTTTTGCTCCGCCGCTAAATGTCCGCTCAATTTCGTGAGAGGCGCAGGTCTCGCCGCGCCCGGGCGCTAGCCGCTTCGCACCCCACTTATCGCCCTCTTAAGGCACTAACGGCTGGCGCTAACTGAATTTCTCCCTCAAAACATTTAACTGGAAAGTCACTAAATTTGGTGGAATTAAAGGGAACTTAGCCCAAATTAATTGCTTGGAAAAATAATGGCTTACACAGTGGACCAGCAGTGGAGGATATTCAAGTATGAGATCGATAAACTACAGGCTACATATATTCCTATTAGAAATTATAAATGATAAATAAAGCAAAGATAATATGGAAAAAAATGAGAAATTTAAAATTATAGAATGGAAACAAAAAGAGAAATTAGGTAGTCAAAGAAGAAATAAAACTGCCGGTCAGCATAAAGAGAAATAGCAATATAAGCACTTAAGTAAAAGGATCGACAAAGAATGGGACCACTTAAAGATGAAGGGGTCATTTTGTACTTTGGAGTGAAGGAATAGCAGAGATACTTAATAAGTATTTTGCCTCAGTTTTTACAGAGGAAGGTAAAAGTGAGACTGTAGAAGTACCCAAGGAGGATGAGGAAGAGCCACTACTAAAAAAAAATACTCAAAACTATTAAGAAAGTTAGTGGGACTAAAAGTGGAAATATCATTAGGCCCAGAATAAGCGGAGATTGAGGAGGACATTGCAGAGGCATTAACCATAATATTAGAAAAATCTTTGGAAATGGGAGTTGTGCCAATGGACTGGAAGGTGGCGACTGTTATATTCCCGTACAATAAAGGGGAAAGGGATAAACCAGAAAGTTAGAGCCCAGTGGTTTTACCTCAGTCGTATGTAAACTTCTAGTTTAACTTTCACCACCGGGCAGTAAACTGGTGGTAACAGATTGGCCGCCCGTTCTGCACCCTGCCTGATTTTGGTGGGGTTTATGACAGGTGGTCAATCCATGACTACCAGTTTCCATCTGGCAATGAAAGTTAAAATCTACACCTAGAGTCAATAATATGGAATGAAATTAATGTACACTTAAAGAGGCATGGGCTAATCAGGGACAGTCAACATGAATCTGTAGAATTTGGATCGTGACCTGATTTGGGCGCGATCTCAGTGCCCTACACACATCTACTGAGATCAGCGACAAGACCGTGGAAAATTGCTCCACCAGCTTCATTAAGATACTACTGGGGTGCTGTTTGCGGCCCTAGAGGCAACTCGTGGTCGTAGGGAGAGCAAGATTGGCCAGCTCAGACACCGGCCAAGGGCCTCAGGAGAGACCTCAGGAAAGTCCAGGGAGGAGCCATTGGGAGGGGGGTGTGAGCGCATGGTTTTAATGTGCAGCCAAGGGGAGGACGTCTGCTCCTCCTGGCTCCACAATAAGTTAAGCAAAAAAAAACGCTCCACATATCTTTTCAGTGGCAGCCTCCAGTGGTCCCTTTAACGACCGCTGGCTGAAACAGGCATTAGGACATTCCATTTCCATATGCAATGGGCCCAACACCAGTTGCAGGTGCACGCCCTGGATACCTACTGAATAGCCCTATCTAATATGGCAGGTGGTGCTCATCCAGCGCAGAATGAGCACACGCACACCAGCCGCCAGATTGGACACTTCAGTGCCCAGTTTACACCTGTAAAAATGGCACAGCGCAGTCCAATTTCTAGGCCTGTGTCTTTATTTTTCAATCCACTGATCTTCCTGGTTCATTCACCATCTGTGACTGAGAAACCAGATGGCCCCCTGGTATCAAACCCATGGGGCTGGATTTTCATTCAGAAGTCGGGTAGGAGGCGGGACTACAACTTTCGGGGTTGTAGTTCCGCCTCCATCGAGATGTGGCCAATCCACACGATTTTAACTTGATTGACCTTGTTGAGCCCGCCCAGCGGGCTCAGCAGGCCAATTAAGGGCCACCTGGCAACAGGTGACGTCACAGACTGAAATTTCATCTGTCAAGAGGTATTTACAGATGAAATATCAGTGTTTGAAAGCTCGGTGAAGCTGTCAAACACTGACAGTCTTACTTCTAACCTGAGTCCTTCTCCACAGACTCAGTTAGAAATCTCTCCTGCACAGAAAGCTGAAGGCTGTCACTTTTGACAGTTCGCAGCCATTCTGCTTTCTGAGATGAGGGACTCCCGAGACCTAAAGGAAGGAATGCTGAAAAGGTAATTTAAACTTCTTTAATCACTTTAGAGACACCAAACACACTTACCTTTGCACTCATGCACACATCACTCACCTGAACACCGACATCTCGACACCTCCAAGTCCTTCAACCCGACGGCCCACCTCGCAAACTTGGCGTGGTTTGGAGCCGTCGGGAATCCCACACTTCAGCATTAAAAATAGGGATTAGGCTAAAAACTGCCTGTTAACTACCTGTTAACAGGCAGTTAATTGGCACTAATCCCTTCCCGCCTCGGGTAGGCGGGTCCCAGTGCGGGGAGAAAGATGGAAGGGAGAAAGAAGTTTGGGTATCCAACAGTAACTTGAAGGACAGAACTAGAAGGATGAACTTCTCACTGCAAATAGTGTAGCTTTTAAAAGCTCTTTATAATAATTTGTCCGCGACTACACAAACCACTCCGGGTACAGGTATATTGTGTATAAATAAAACAGGTTTATTGAGCACTAGCTGGAGTGCCCGGCGGTGCCGAGGCTTTTTTGAGGGCATGTTGTTGTTGGAAGAGAGAGAGCGAGCGACTGGGGGGGAAGAGAGAGAGCGAGCGACTGGGGGGGAAGAGAGAGAGCGAGCGACTGCGGGGGAAGAGAGAGAGCGACTGGGGGGGGAAGAGAGAGAGTGACTGGGGGGAAGAGAGAGAGTGACTGGGGGGAAGAGAGCGAGCGACTGGGGGGGAAGAGAGCGAGCGACTGGGGGGGGAAGAGAGCGAGCGACTGGGGGGGAAGAGAGAGAGCGACTGGGGGGGAAGAGAGCGAGCGACTGGGGGGGAAGAGAGCGAGCGACTGGGGGGGAAGAGAGAGAGCGACTGGGGGGGGAAGAGAGAGAGCGACTGGGGGGGAAGAGAGCGAGCGACTGGGGGGGAAGAGAGCGAGCGACTGGGGGGAAGAGAGCGAGCGACTGGGGGGAAGAGAGAGAGCGACTGGGGGGGAAGAGAGAGAGTGACTGGGGGAAGAGAGAGAGCGAGAGACTGGGGGGAAGAGAGAGAGCGACTGGGGGGAAGAGAGAGAGTGACTGGGGGGAAGAGAGAGAGCGACTGGGGGGAAGAGAGAGAGCGACTGGGGGGAAGGGGGGAAGGGGGAGGCGGGGGAGGAAAAAGGGAGGGGGGAGGAAAGGGGGAGGGGGAGGAAAGGGGGAGGGGGGAAGAAGGGGGGGGAGGGGGGAAGAAGGGGGAGCGGGGAGGGGGAAGGAAGGGGGAGGGGGAAGAAGGGGGAGGGGGGAAGAAGGGGGAGGGGGGAAGAAGGGGGAGGGGGAGAAGAAGGGGGAGGGGAGGGGGAAGAAGGGGGAGCGGGGGGAGTGGGGAAGAAGGGGGAGGGGGGAGTGGGGAAGAAGGGGAGGGGGGGGAAGAAGGGGGAGGGGGAAGAAGGGGGAGGGGGAGCGGGGGAGGGGGGAAGGAGGAGGAGGGGGGAAGAAGGGGGAGGAGGGAAGAATGGGGAGCGGTGGAGGGGGGAAGAAGGGGGAGGAGGGGGAAGAAGGGGGAAGAAGGGGGAAGGAGAGGGAGGGGAGTGCCCCGCCTCCCCGAGCCCCGCCCCCGATCTCCCCGAGCCCCGCCCCCGATCTCCCCGCCCCCCGCCTCCCCGAGCCCCACCCCTGATCTCCCGAGCCCCGCCCCCCGCCTCCCCGAGGCCCTCCCCGAGCCCCACCCCCGATCTCCTGAGCCCCGCCCCCCACCTCCCCGAGCCCCGCCCCCGATCCTCCTGAGCCCCGCCCCCCGCCTCCCCGAGCCCCCGCCTCCCCGAGCCCCGCCCCCGCCTCCCCGAGCCCCACCCCCCGCCTCCCCCGAGCCCCAAGCCCCGCCTCCCCGAGCCCGCCCCCGGTCTCCCGAGCCCCGCCCCCCGCCCCCGCCTCCCGCCCCCGCCTCCCCAGCCCCGCCCCCGATCTCCAGAGCCCCGCCCCCGATCTCCCGAGACCCGCCCCCGATCTCCCCGAGACCCGCCCCCGATCTCCCGAGACCCGCCCCCGATCTCCCGAGCCCCGCCCCCGCCCTCCCGAGGCCCGATCTCCCGAGCCCCGCTGCCCGATCTCCCGAGCCCCGCTGCCCGATCTCCCGAGCCCCGATCTCCCGAGGCCCGATTCTCCGAGCCCCGCTGCCCGATCTCCCGAGCCCCGCTGCCACGATCTCCCGAGCCCCGCTGCCGATCTCCCGAGCCCCGCTGCCCGATCTCCCGAGCCCCGATCTCCCGAGCCCTGCCCCCCCGCCCTCCCGAGCCCCGATCTCCCGAGCCCTGCCCCCAGCCCCCACCCTCCCGAAGCCCTGCCCCCCGCCCCCCGCCCCCGCCCTCCCGAGCCCTGCCTCCCGCCCCCCGCCCACCCGAGCCCCGATCTCCTGAGCCCCGATCTCCCAAGCCCTGCCCCCCCACCCTCCCGAGGCCCGATCTCCCGAGGCCCGACATCCTGAGCCCCGCCCCCGATCTCCCGAGCCCCGATCTCCCGAGCCCCGATCTCCCGAGCCCCGCCCCCGATCCTCCCGAGCCCCGCCCCCGACTCCGAGCCCCGCCCCCGATCTCCGAGCCCCGCCCCCGATCTCCCGAGCCCCGCCCCCGATCTCCCGAGCCCCGCCCCCGATCTCCCGAGCGCCCCGCCCCCCGATCTCCCGAGCCCCGCCCCATCTCCCGAACCCCGCCCCCCCCGATCTCCCAAGGCTCGCCCCCCCCAATCTCCCGAGGCCCGATCTCCCGAGCCCCGCCCCCGCCTGAGCCCCGATCTGCCGAACCCCGATCTCCCGAGCCCGCCCCCCGTCCGAGCCGGCTTCAAGAGCAGAGAGAGAGACGCCGCCCGCGCCACCTACCGCGTGA